>NC_091989.1:169528405-170744655 GCF_044704955.1 Pristiophorus japonicus
AACTGCCTCCAATGCAAGAATATCCCTCCTTAAAATAAAGAGATCCAAATTGTACACAGTACTCTAGGTGTGGTCTCATCAACACACTGTACAGCTGTAGCAAGACTTACCTACTTTTATACACCACTTTTATAGTCATCGTAACACAGATGTTATCATCTCATTAATGCAGAGCCCATCGACGGAGGAGATTATTGGGAAAGCAAATGGGTCTACAGTTTCACGAAATGAACATCAGTAAACCTGTACCAATTGACCCCTATCAGAGTGAGGCAAATGGATCAAAGATAACTCTGAGAGGTAAGCAGGTTAGCCTTGATGTGGTGCAGTGTTATTTTGGGAAGAAGGTGAATTTGGACACTAAGGCTGACCACATGCTTTTTCATCCATTAATTTGGGCAATAGATGGAAATTTGAGAAGGCCATAGCTGGGTGTGCTTGTCTTGGCAGCTGAATTTCTGACATGTGCTCTTGTTATGTGAATCTGGGGCAGTTAATCATGAAATTAATGTCTTGTTTTTTTTCCGGTTACGTTTTATTAACTAAAGCAGCAGTATTTTTTCTACAGGAAGGCTGTTTCACTTATTTTGAGCTCATTTTTCACCACTTTCATTATGCTGCCGATTTCACTGTGATTGTTATCGATGCTGTCGCATAACACACAATGCACGCACGTGATGAGGTTTCTCAATTTATTATCTGTAATGGGGCAGTGTCATATTTTCCATTGTGCTGCTGCCCCAGTCATTTCAAAGCTAAGATTTGGCACCCTGCTAGCTGAGACGCAACTCTTCCAAGTATGCTACTTGGGTTTGAGTCTACGACCAATCTCCCAGCGCACCCTTCGTTGCTTATATTTAGCAATGTTTTTATATGGATATTTATGACTGCCTTCTCCTCTGAATTACCGCCTGATTTGGAGTGAATTTAGTCCGTAAAATGTAGGGGATTGAAATTGGCTATCACCCCGGTTGGGGGCGGTAACCTCTCCGGGGCCGGACATTCTGCGCCCGGCACAGAAGTCCTGCCCCAGAATTGAATTTGGGGTTGCTGTCCCTCACAGGAAGGGGAGCACAATGTCACTTCCTGTTGGGCCGGTATCCGGGGCACTGCTCGGGCGGGATCGGCAGTGCTACGCGGCTTCTCCGTGTAGTGATGATGCGTTTCAACGACCTCCCCTTGCGTTAAAGAGGTGGGCCACTGCACCCTCTGCAGGGCCTCCACTGGGCTACCAGGGTGGCGTGAGACCATGGCTGCAACCCAGCACCCAAACGGAGTACCGGACTGCATGATGGCGGCCTATACCACACCACGGATCAGCAAGTGTCGGCCAAAACCACAAAATGATGGCGTGCGGGGCAGCGCACCTCCACTTTAACTTCTGCCCCGGGAGCAGAGATTGGCCCAGTTCGCGACCCGCGAGGCTGGCACTGACACCACTCGTTGACCAATTTCCGCCGCGGGGTGAAAAGTGGTCGCCGTATGGTGCTAAGGGGTTACCGTGCATGGTGATGATGTCATCACCGATTGCGCGGCGGCCGGGACACAGCGCTACTGCATTAGCACCTTGGCTAACTCATGCACAATATCATGGGAGTCAGTAACGCACAACAGGGGAATTTCGCCCTCTAGTTACTGCACCAATCCACCACTAAAAAACTGAATGTGAATTATCACCCAATAGCACCCCCCTAAAGAAATCGCCAATCCCCTTTAAGGTTCGCAGAAGCCCGAACCCCTTCATAAATAGGGTCGGTATGCAGCTGGTTCCTTCAACCCAATTCCTCCAACCTCTGTCCTACATAATTACAGCCACTATATAAATGGTGATATGAGCTGCAGAAATATATCTCTGAGTTGGATAGTACATTGAGGAGGTCATTTTGTGCCATGTTACAGAAGCATGGTGTTACTTTTCCTGCACATCGATTTTTATGGTACTTTGGAGGTTCATTCAGAACTTTGGTTGCTAATTTTACTCAGCTTTATTCAAAGTACTGTTTTGCATCAGAGGCAGAGATTGCCCAGTGGGATATCCCTCTATTCTTATTCTATAAAGGAGGAAGATAAGGGCGAAGAGGCTAGATTGAAGGCTCTTAGAGTGAATATCCTATAAGTCATCCCTTCCCTACATGCACATAGCCACTCACTAGGATCTGTAGACTAAGAAGGGCTTAGACTTTTCAGACCAACCGTGCCTCAGAAAGCTGTGCTTCTCACCTCCATTGAAGATTTTGGAGAAATGTGTCAACTGCTGAATACCTGCAGCCCATTTCCACCAGGCTAACAGCATAGTCTGTACCAGTCAAAGTCATCACTGTCCTGACAACCGCATCCTTCCCAGCAGCATCCGGTGACCCTTGACACATTAGTCCCACAGCTGCTCACCATTGCATCACGAAGATCAATTTAAGAGTACTGCACAATTTATAACCTTCCCAATGGGAACGAGAGAGAGCTATCCAGCTCTATAGACTGTCGGGGTCAAATGGTACAGGCAACCATCTCCATTATACAAATGACACTGTCTCTGGGCTTTGATATGGGATCAGGGATGTGGCAGACTGGTGGCCAGAAGTCCCATTCCACCACACTTCCAGCAGTGAAATGGGTCTCCGGGTCTTTCTGGCCCAAAGAGTCAATTTCAGGGAAGGATCCTGTGTTCTTCTCATTGTTTCTGTCTAAATTGGGAAGATCAGGAGATATGAAAGTCTGACATGTGCTTTATTACAGGTATGACCGTGAGTCAGGGGATTGTGAAAGGAACAGCGCGTGTTGTGAAAATGGTTCTGGAAGCTGACTGCATTCAGCAGGGGGATATTTTAATTGTGACAAGCACAGACATTGGCTGGAGCCCATACTTCCCCCTGCTGGGAGGACTGGTCACCGAGATTGGAGGATTGCTTTCACACGGTAAGAAGTGCAAACAAAACTTTAAAAAAAAAATTAAAGTCCCAAATAATGACCCAGAAATTCTGATCGAGGTCTTCCCGTGGGCAAACTACTGAAAAAAGGAAAAGAAATGCGCACTTACCTGTTTCTGCTGCACCCACTCGAGATCCCGATCCTCAGGCCTTCACTGCCTATGCATCGGAGCGCGTGCATTTTGGGACATCCATATGCTGGAGATAGAGTCATATGGCTCTGGGCAGCCAATCAAGGTACAGTATTTTCTCATTCATAATAATGGGAACTCCGTAAGTTGGAGTTCCCATTATTATGAATGAGAACCCCCCCCCCCCCAAAAACACAAAACACTAATAAAAAATAGAAAAATACACTACATATTTAACATTCATTTAAATTAAAGTTCTTACAAAAAAAATATTTACCCCGACTTTTTAAAAAGTTTTTTTAATTATGCCTTAAAATAAACTTACCATAATGGGGAGGGTTTTTAACAATAAAATATGTTTTCATATGAGTTTATTTAATTTAATTTTAATGTTTATGTATGTTTTTAAACATGTAAAAGTAGGCTATACGCCTGCTTTATCAGGCGCTAGATTTTTGAGGACATTTGCTGGGCAAGATATGCTTAAATATCGCAAATCTTGCCCTGTAAGTGTCCTCGCTCCCAATATGCGTGAGATCTGTCAAGCCAGAAACTTGACAGATCGGAAAAGCCAGTTTTCAGCGCATGCGCATTGTGCGCTGAAAACCGGCTTTTCCGATGCTTTCCCGGGTCCGTAGACACTCCGTACGGACCCAGGACATTGGAATTTCAGGCTCAATAAATATTTATGAAGAAGAGTTGCCATTGTAATGTATTGTTGCTGAAGCCTCTCTTTCATTCGAGTGAACTATCAGTTTATTCTCAGAAACCAGCAGCATTGGAAGCAAGGCTATCTAATATAAGTGTGGGGTCTTTCAGTCAGCACTATTAGGTTGTATCAATGGTCACTGATGTTGCCCAAAACTTTTAGAAACTCACGAATACAAAACCTTAGTGACACGGCCGCTGGAAGCACATAGCGCTGTGCCATAGACTAGTACCTTCTGCTTCTCGCTCTGTGTCCCTGGTCTCAACTATCATGTGAGTCGGTGCAGGAGGGAATGTCGGAAGCTTGGAGGATCAATCACTTTCCCATCTTTCCTAGCAGATAGCTAGAAAGCAACATAAGGAACTTTGGGAGTAGGTATCTACCACTGTCCTTAAGCTAGGCAGGACATTTGGCCCAGGGACACCGTCGGAGCTAAAATATGAGATTTATAAAAGAAAAGTTAAAAGCATTTAATGTTGAGATAAATAAAGCAGCGTAATACAGTACTAGCATGGTAGCCTAGAGATTATAGCATTGAGCTCAGGTTGGGAGTTCCAATCCCATCATGAGAATTGTAAAAATGAATTCAATAAAGAAAACTGAACATGAAAGTTGCCAAATTGCTATAAAATTCTAACTGGTTACCAATGCCCTTTCCTATCTGGTCTACCTGTGACTACTGTCCCACAACACATGGTTGACTATGGGCTTGAAATTGAACTTTTGGCGATAGCCGTATTTTTTCGGCATTTTTGCACAAAAATACTGTTACAAATACCACTATTTTTTAAAAGGGTAAAAATGGCAACAAAATGTGCCTGACGTTAAAAATCGGCGTTGCACGAGGATTCGCGGTGGAAACCGCAGTCCTCGCCAACTTTAGCCCAAGGCCGATTACCGCGAAAAAGACAGGCCCTGGGAGGGGAGGAAACACACACAAAAAAATTGCAAAAAACAAAGAAATCAAGAATCACAAAACATTTACAAGACCCTTAACTAAGTAATCGCTGCAAAAGAATTAAAAATAACAACTTTAGCTTACCTTTTTTGCAAGTCTTCGTTCTTACCGCTGTAAATTGGCCCAATTTACTTGGAAGTCTTAGGAAGCAAGGTTATACTAGCAGCCTTTAGAAGACAATGGTCTTTTGAAGCTGTGCTCACAGTGCATTCTCAGGGTACCTTTGGGCTTTCTTTTTAGCACCGGAATGAAAGTGTACTGCATTTAATGCGGGAATTTCTAAATTTTCAGTACTGAACATTTAACTGACGAGGACGCATAAGAACATAAGAAATAGGAGCAGGAGTAGACCATACGGCCCCTCGAGCCTGCTCCGCCATTCAATAAGATCATGGTTGATCCTCAAACTCAACTCCACTTTCTCACCCGATCCCCATATCCCTTGATTCCCTTAGACACAGAAAAAGATCATAAAAATTAGGCGCAGTTATTTTGCAATGATGATTTGGAGCTAAAGGATGTGTTAAACTATTCCTATTTCTAACTACTTATTTGCCTTCTGTTGTCAACAGGAGCTGTAGTTGCACGAGAATATGGGCTACCCTGCATTGTGGGTTGCAGAAGTGCAACAAGCCTACTCAGATCAGGTATGCACTGTGTAAGAGGCCGTTTTCATTTTCATGGATAGAAATAAAATAATTTATGTAAAATGCACTGATGTCTGTACAAGATGCACTGTAGCAACTCACCAAGGGCTTCTTCGGTAGCACAATCCAAACCCACAACTTCTGTCTAGAAGGACAGGGACAGCAGGCGCATGGGAACACCATCACCTCCAAGATCCCCTCCAAGTCACCCACCATCTTGATTTGGAAGTATTGTATATCGCCGTTCCTTCATCGTTTCTAGGTCAAAACCCTGGAATCCCTCCCTAACAGTGCTGTGGGAATACCTTCACCGTACGAACTGCAAAGGTTCAAGAAGGCGGCTCACCACCACCTTCTTAAGGGCAATAAATGCTGGCCTTGCCAGCGACGCTCACATCCCATGAACAAATAAAAAAACGTCTGTTACAGTGTAAAGATAACCTCACATCTATAACTGGTGTAAGCATATATTGTTCCAGTAAACAATCATTTTTTGTACTGTTCACAGGTGATACAGTGATTCTCAATGGGACAAATGGATCTGTGCAGAAAATTGAAGAAAATTGAACATATAACATATAAGGCAAAGCTCCTAATGTTTCAAGTTTAAGTTAATAACAGCACAGCTTTGCTTCAACATTGTGAAAGCTATTGTAGCTATTTGTATTTAATGTATCAATGTATTTTTATATTAAATATATAATATATACTATATATTTATTTAAAGGAAACTCATAATGACACTAGTTGATCAGATATTTATAGCTTTTGTAAACTATATAGGGCTAAAAATTCAGTAGGTCAGCGCCTCCCATTAGCGCCTGGGTTCGCGACCGGGTGCAGTGAATGCAGCAATGCCTGCAGATATTAGTACCGGTTTAGCGCTGGCATCAACTCATAGCGCAGGGGCTTCTAGCGCCTCACGGATCGTGACGTCATAGAGTGCTCTCCGCACTCCATTATCGTCCCAGATGTAAAATTGACCTGTTATATCGTCGGGCGTGAACAATGGCAGAAAGAGGAGGCGTTGGGAACTTGGCTGGCCGCTTGGGGAGCGCTAGTTAAAGGGAATGGGTTTCAGTATTGAATTGTTCAAGCAGCGGCCGATAGATGAAAAACCTTTAAGGGTTAATTCCTAAAGATCCCCCAATTACCATGCCATTGCATCCCAGTTCTATTGCTGTATTTAATTGTAACAGATTATTGTATTCTTATCTATTCATCCAATGAAATTACACATAAGCCACGTGCAATTTATGATTTATCAGCTATGACATATCAATACTGCTACTGACCTGAACTTGACAAACTACCAACATCACTTATTGTATACAATGGGTAAAATCAAGATAGATGATTATTTTGATGATCATGTGACTGTACAGAATAGTGTATGAAATAAAACTGTATACAATATGCGTGCATTCTTTGAGATTATGTGGAGGTGGAGTTCTATGTGCAGAACCAGTTTGGATCCAAGAAAGACAAATCAGACTATTTTCTTAATGGCGTGACACTGGGAATTGTGGACAAGCAAAGGAAATTGGGTGTCCATGTACACAAATCACTAAAAGCTAGTGCATAGGCACAAAAAGTAATCAAAAAAGCTAATGGAAAGATGGCCTTCATCTCAAGGGGGCTGAAATACAAAGGTGAGGAAGTTATGCTTTAGTTGTGCAAAGCTTTGGTCGGACTTTTGACAAGGTCCCACACAAGAGATTGGTACGCAAAATTAAAGCACATAGTATTGGGGTAATGTATTGATGTGGATAGAGAACTCGTTGGTAGACAGGAAGCAGAGAGTCGGGATAAACAGGTCTTTTTCAGTGACTAGTGGGATTCCACAGAGCTCAGTGCTGGGATCTCAGCTTTTTACAGTATACATCAATGATTTAGATGAAGGAATTGAGTGTAATATCTCCAAGTTTGCAGATGACACTAAGCTAGGTGGCGGAGTGAGCTATGAGGAGGATGCTAAGAGGCTGCAGGGTGACTTGGACAGGTTAGGTGAGTGGGCAAATGTGGATAAATGTGAGGTTATCCACTTGGGAGCAAAAACATGAAGCCAGAATATTATTTGAATGGCGGCAGATTAGGAAAAGGGGAGGTGCAACGAGACCTGGGTGTCATGGTACATCAGTCATTGAAAGCTGGCATGCAGATACAGCAGGCGGTGAAGAAGGCAAATGGCATGTTGGCCTTCATAGTTAGGGGATTTGAGTAGAGGAGCAGGGAGGTCTTACTGCAGTTGTATAGGGCCTTGGTGAGGCCTCACCTGGAATATTGTGTTCAGTTTTGGTCTCCTAATCTGAGGAAGGATGTCCTTGCTATTGAGGGATTGGAGCGAAGGTTCACCAGACATGTTCCTGGGATGGCTGGACTGACATATGAGGAGAAACTGGATCGACTGGGCCTGTATTCACTGGAGTTTAGAAGGATGAGAGGGGATCTCATAGAAACATATAAAATTCTGACGGGACTGGATAAGTTAGATGCAGGAAGAATGTTCCTGATGATGGGGAAGTCCAGAACCAGGGGTCACAGCCTAAGAATAAGGGGTAAGCCATTAGGACCGAGATGAGGAGAAACTTCTTCACTCAGAGAGTGAACCTGTGGAATTCTCTACCCCAGAGAGTTGTTGATGCCAGTTTGTTATATTGAAGAGGGAGTTAGATATGGCCCTTACGGCTAAAGGGATCAAGGGCTATGGAGAGAAAGCAGGAAAAGGGTGCTGAGGTGAATGATCAGCCTTGATATTGAATGGTGGTGTAGGCTCGAAGGGCCGAATGGCCTACTCCTGCTCTTATTTCTTATCTTCTTATGTTCTTAACCTGAGAGTAGTATAGAAGCCGCATGCAAAACATGACATCATTCATATATTATAATGAAATGCAATTAAATTACCACTGGTTTATCACTGCTTTACATAATTACTCACATGGAGCAACAACAGGATCTGCACCTCCACAGATGGCAGAACGATTGTGGCTGCCCACTAGTGCTGCAGCATGTTCCTCCAAGTCGATGAGCGGCTGCAGTTGAGCAGGGCCTCCTCCGGTGCCCCTCTGCTCCGCCTGATTCTTAGATAGCTTCCTCTGCAAACGTGACAAGAGCATAGCATAAGCTAACTGACTTTGTACTATTACGGAAAGACAACAGATTCTAACGTTATATACTAATACGGTTTGTATCCACAATGGATGTATGGTTATAACATCTACGTTCAGAGAAAATATTTAATAAGATCGTGTTTAGGAACTAATGCTTGACACCAAACATCTCGTGTACAATCTCTCAGGTGGCGAATGGCACGGCCATCCACGGGCCGTGCCATTCGCCACCTGAGGGGAGGTAGGTGGTTTATTTCACTCGATGGAGGTCCTCGGGGGGTGGGGGGCGAATCAGGACCACTGGTGAGCTGGTGAGCTCGGCAATGACAGGAGTATAATGGCAGGGGGCATCGTGTCCATGGGCTGTGCTCGGAGACCTCTGTGTGGCCGGAGCTAATCTTCCAAAGTGTCCCAGGGCAGACAGTGAGCCAGGGCAGCTCTCCCCCAGTCCAGGTTGAGTCAGTGTGTGAGTGACAGCAGCCGGAGAGACTCACACAGTCTGGGTAAAGGTGACCAGATCCCTCAGTGCTCAGTCGTGCCCCATCCACCAATGTAACCAAGAAGGAGACGGTGCCCAAATTAGACTTAAAGGGCACAGGTTCCGACCCCAGTCCAAATCATAGCAGGGAAGCTACGCAAGATTACCCAGCTTAATTACAATCCAGCAGATTTACATTCTAATTAATTCAGTGGATCATTACAATTTTAAATCTCATAATTTAATACTTATTCTTGCCGAAACAACCAGGCTGTTCCAACTCTTGCGGCACTGGTCTAACTCACGCCTATCATGGGACACTGAGGAAACAATATCAGCGATCTTGCCCCATTTATTTTGATAGGTGCAGGGGAGAGATTTCCCATACCCACCCCGGGTTAATTGTCTCCACCGACTTTCCACCTCGTTAATTAAGACCTCGTTAGCCTCATCTGAAAAGGCTTTCACCCTCCTTCTCCCTGCAACCTCCTGCAGACTCTCTCCCGAATCTTCCTGGGACACCGCCATCATGTTACTTTCAGCACTCCTTCAAAATCCACCCTCGTTGAAAAGTTTCCTTCTCTCTCCCTCCCTTTTCCTTCTGAGCATACGCAGATGATCCCTGACTTCCCAAGTCGCGGGAAAATTTATTTGCCTGAAAAAAAAACACGCATGCGCAGAATGACTGTTGCTATGGACACCAGCCTTGCATGACTGAATACATCGCTAAGGCCCATTTCACATCGCTAAGGCTATTGCCCAAAATAAAAAGCTGAAACTAGCGGGCGATATTCCAGCGATCCTGAAAAATAAAAAATCACTAAAGCCGGAAATATCACCCATTTTTGGTCAATAGCGATCATAGTGGAAAGTCTAGCCCATAGGCACTGGAGCGCAGATTCACCAGAATTACACCAGGCTTAAAGAGTTAAATTATGAGGACAGGTTTCATAAAGTTGGCTTGTATTCCCTTACATTCAGAAGGTTGAGGTATAATCTAATAGATGTGTTTAAAATGATAAAGTGATTTGATAGGGTAGATACAGAGAAACTATTTACTCTCCATGGAGCGGCAAAGAAAGCAGAGAAGAGCGGAGGTTGGAAGCAGCAAGGAGTGGAGGTCGGAAGCGGGAAAGGGCGGAGGTCGGAAGCAGTGTGGAGCGGAGGTCGGGATGGGCAAGGTCCGGAGGTCGGGACCGGTGAAGTCCGGAGGTTGGGAAGGGTGAGGTTCGGAGGTGGAGACAGGCGAGGTCCGGAGATCGGAAGCAGAGAGGAGAGGACGGACGAGGCATGGAGGAGCAGAGAGGTCGGAGCCCAGAGATGGAGCAGAGTGGACAAGACCAAGGGAAGGTGTAGAGAGAAATCCTGTGGGAAGGAGAAAGGATGGAGAACAGTAGGAATATGTTTGAGTTTGTGTGTATATATTGGCACATGCGGTGGAGCCTGGTCTCCAGTCGTCTTGGATCCCCTATCCACTGGACCAAGACCTTGCTCCGTCAAGCCCGTGTGGTGGCTGGTGTGCAACGGCCACCCCACGTTAAAAGAATTCACGCCATTTAAAATAAGTTCATCAGTCACCTGAGAACTCATTTTTCGTGTCGAAGCAAGTCATCCTTGCCCCCGAGGGATTGCCTATGATATGATGATTTACTCTGGTGGGGAATTCAGAACAAGGGTGCACATACATAAAATTAGAGCTTGGTAATTCAGGACTGAAATTAGGAAGCACCTTTTCACAGAAAGGATTGTGAAAATCTGGACCTCTCTCCTCCAAATGGACGCTGGGGGGTCAATTGAAATTTTCAAGACATGAGTTTGATCGTTTTATGTTGGGGAAGGGTATTAAGGGATATTCAGAAAAGGCAGGTAAATGGAGTTGAGATGCAATTCAGCCATGATCTGATTAAATGCTAGAACAGGCTCAAGGATCTGAATGGCCTATTCCTGTTTCTATGTTTCCCATGCCAGTGCATTATCACTGTCACGATATCGACTCCTTGCAGGCCAGTACTTCTGGGCACGGGCTCAGCTGGGCGAATGCAGGCTCAATAATCTCAATGATTCCCTGAGCTAGGGTGCTCTTCAGGCCCTCCATAAAAGTAGTCATTGCTACCACTCCAGAAGAGAAAACTTCCCTTAAATTCTGCATTGATATCCTGGTCTGCCACAGTCACCAGAGTGTTCTTAATGTTATGTCTTATCTCCTGCATTATAATGTCGATGCTGTTTGTGGACGCTTCCAAATTTTCCACCATCCGCACCATACAAGAGACGACTCCACTGCCTGCACATGACATCTATGCTCTTGAATGATATCCTGGGATCCTCAACTAAGAGCAACAACTTCTTCCCCTGAAGAGAGATGGTGGTTTCATCCTCAATCCCTCCCAACTCTGGGAATCACTCTGTGATACACCTACTGTCCCCATCTTGAGTCGGGTATATCCGAGTTGATGCTTGGACATGTCAGGCACAATGACAAGAGTGGGTGAATCAGATGGAGGGAGGGTCCACCTGGAGGTGCCAGTCTGCTGGTCAGATGCTTCTTTCTGCAGGCGTTCTGCGCCTGTGAGGTACACAAAGGAAATTCATTTTAGGAAGATGCTCTCTGCCTTACAAATCAGAACATGTGACCGAATAAGGAAAGGGGGCCTTTCAAGTTGCCAGAATGTCTACAGACAATAATAATGATGTTGGGCTCCATCTCATTATCAACCGAAACATGAACCAGAGTTTCTCCAGAGCTTCCTCCCCCTACCTACTGAGAGGCCTGATGCTAGCCATTTCTTTGCCTTTGACAGTCCTTTGCCTCTGGTTGTGTGCAGGCCTCTTCTTTGAGAAAGACGAGAGACATGCTACAGACTTAAATAACAATGGCCAAGAGTTTTCACTTTGGGCGCAATCGGCGGTCCGCGCTAGTTTTCAGAAGTGATTTTTTTTGGGGGGTCAAATTTCTGCTCAAACTCATTTGTTTATCACTAAAAATGGGCAGCGTTTTAAGAACATAATTAAAAATGAATGTTTGCATTAAAAAATATTCCTTGATATATTTAAGTGTGGTAACTTGGTGTACTTTTGTTAATGTAGCTGAAAATGGGTTTATCAAAAAAAGTAAACATTTTTATTCAGAGTGTCTAGTTCACCTGATTTAGAGTCATCATCATAGGCAGTCCCTTGGAATTGAGGAAGACCTGCTTCCATTCCTGAAGTGAGTTCTTTGATGGCTGAACAGTCCAATATGAGAGCCACAGACTCTGTCACAGGTGGAACAGACATTTGTCGAGGGAAGGGGTGGGTGGGGCTGGTTTGCTGCATGCTCCTTCCGCTGCCTGCGCTTGACCTCTTCACGCTCTCGGCGTTGAGATTCGAAGAGCTTAGCGCCCTCCCGGATGCACTTTCTCTACCTAGGGCGGTCTTCGGCCAGGGACTCCCAGGTGTCAGTTGTGATGTCTCACTTTACCAGGAGGCTTTGAGGGTATCTTTGTAACATTTATGCTGCCCACCTTTGGCTCGTTTGCTGTGAAGGAGCTCCGCATAAAGCATTTGCTTTGGGAGTCTCGTGTCTGGTATGCGAACCATGTGGCCTGCCCAGCGAAGCTGATCAAGTGTGATCAGTGCTTCAATGCTGGGGACGTTAGCCTGGATGAGGACACTAATGTTGGTGTGCCTGTCCTCCCAAGGGATTTGCAGGATCTTTCGGAGACTGAACTGAAAATGACTTTTAAAAAACTATACAGAACCATTTACTGGTTAGATTGGTGTACAGTCATCCGTTTCCTAGTAAATTAAAAAAAATATTACTTAAAAGCTTGTAAAACATGCCGAAAAGTGTCCTTGCATCTAAAAAGAAACAGCTTAACTTTAAAAGCTTCCTCGAACATCTGCAAACAGAATGAGCATAAAATCACAATCGTGATTAATTCCATTTGATAGCAAGGCCAACTTCTAGCGTTAATATTT
This sequence comes from Pristiophorus japonicus, assembly GCF_044704955.1. NCBI lineage: Eukaryota > Metazoa > Chordata > Chondrichthyes > Pristiophoridae > Pristiophorus > Pristiophorus japonicus. Next base: position 169,541,323 of record NC_091989.1, read on the forward strand.
TTGAAACTAGCGGAAACGGAATCTCAATTTACGTTGGACATCATTTGCACTTAGAATTCCTTGATCTTTTGCACTGGTTTGGAGGATTACAGGCAAATTAAAAACCGCTGTAACCCAACTAAGCAGTGTGAACACTGCCATCTGTGTCCTGTTCTTTTGTACTGCATTTCCAAAATCACATTTTCATTTATCGTGTGAGGATTATCATTTGAGGTTGCGACCAGTTTGAACTGGCCTCGGGAGCGAAGGTCAATCGCAGCAAAAGCGAGGCCATGTTCTTTGGCAACTGGGCCGACCGATCCTTTATTCCCTTCACCGTTAAGCCAGATTACCTGAAGGTGTTGGGAATATGGTTTGGAGCGGACGGGGCATGCGCCAAAAACTGGGAAGAGCGTACTGCCAAAGTGAAACAAAAACTGGGATGGTGGAAGCTGCGCTCCTTCTCCATCGCAGGAAAGAACCTGGCCATCAGGAGTGAGGTGCTCTCGGTGTTGAGGTTGGGCTTGAGGTCTGGCCCATCTCATGCTCCTGTGCTGCGGCAGTCATCTGGGCCGTCTTCCACTTTGGAGGTCCAAAATAGACTGTGTCCGCAGAGACATGATGTACACATCTCTGGACAGTGGAGGAAAGGACGTTCCAAACGTGGCCCTCAACCTGATGGCCACCTTTGTGTGCGGCTGTATCAAGCTGTGCACCGATTCCCGGTACGCAAACACTAAGTGTCACTACGTGCTGAGGTTCTACCTGTCCCCGGTGTTGCGAAGGATGGGTCTGGCCACGCTGCCGTGAAACGCCCCCACCAGTTGCACCATGCCTGTCCACCTGTCCTTTATGGAAAAGTTTTTCAGAAAAAAAACCTTTGACCACAAGGCCATAAAGCAGTGGTCAGCACGTAAGGTCCTGGACACTCTACGAAAGAAGGAGAGGCTGGACCCTGCCGGGTGGTTCCCCGAGCAGACTGTCAAATTCGTCTGGCAGAACATCTCATCGCCAGAGCTTTCACACAAGCACCAAGACATAGCTTGGTTGGCGGTGAGGAGGGCCCTACCCGTCAGATCCTTCATGCACAGCCGGGGTTTCAGAGACACGGCACTCTGCCCTCGAGTTGGCTGTGGTGCGGACGAGACAGTCATCCATCTCCTTTGGGATTGTCCCTTTGCAAGGCAGGTCTGGATGGAGATGCAGTGGTTGCTGTCGAGGTTCATCCCAAGCAACTCCGTAACACAGGACTCTGTACTCTACGGGCTGTTCCCAGGGACACACACTGAAACAGATATCATCTGCTGCTGGAGGGCCATCAACCCGGTGAAAGACGCACTTTGGTCTTGCCGAAACTTGCTGGTCTTCCAGAGCAAGGAGATGTCCACAAGGAGTGTTGCAGACTGGCGCGATCCAAGATCCAGGACTACGTGCTGAGGGATGCACTAAAAATTTGTGCGGTCGCCGCAAAGGCACAGTGGGGAAGAGCCACAGTTTAAAGCCCTTCCGTCACGGTAAACCCAGGGGCTGGTATCAGTATAAAACTCCCCTCGGGCTGTACTTGTAAACTTTTTGTATACATAGAGCACCGTGATCTGAAAAAAAACCTATGTAGTGCCATGTATAATGCAAGTTCTGTTTAGTAATGTATGTTGCAAAGAAATGTAACTGTACCCTCACTGTGTACTGTATGGTGACACATGTAATGTAACTTGATGAACATACCACAATGTATCCTGGATTATATGAATTGTACCTTGAAATGTAAAGTAAAGAAATGTATTGAACGGAATTGCAGTCAGCATCCAAATGTAATGTATGGAATTGCTGACCGCATCCAAATGTACTGAACTACTTTCGAATGTATTGTGCAAATTTTTATATGAATAAAGTATATTTTGAAATAAAAAATTTTTTTTTTAAATCATTTGAGGTTGCAAGAGCCTTCAATTTCAGAATTGTTTTACGGTAAGTTCGTGTGAAGAAAGTATGACTAATTATCACAAGCTTACGTCAGCAGCCAGAGATGTTTCAAAGCAAGAATAAAAGCATCTTTGTTGCATTACACTCCTACATCTGAGACACATTAATCAAATGAAGCTTTAATCACTAAAATGAAGAAGGACTGTGTTGTGTATGTAAACCTGTAAATACCTTGCTTAACCACCAGAGGGCTCATTCCCTGGAGTCCCAAGGGATCCCACAATCCCTTGGGAGCACCTGTACTTAAGGAGGCCTCACAGGCTGGAGAGGCACTCTGGAGACCTGCAATAAAAGACTACGGTCACACTTTACTTTGAGCTCAGAATATCTGGTCAGACTCTTTATTCATACACTACAGACTGTATTGACTTTCAATACAGCAACTAAATGCAGAAGTTCAACTATACAATTCGAAACTGGTGATTTAGAAGGCAATGCTTGTAGAAGGAGGTTTCCTTTCCGAAGGAGCCAGTTGTACCTGTAGCAACCATTCATTTTCTAAATGCTCAAAACATGACACACAAGGTAAGAAATATCTTCATAAAGTCCATCAGCTCAAATGATTTTACACTCATAAAAACACTTCAGGAGGTGACACATACACATGCACCAAAACTTGCTTTCATATACTTTCTAGTTTATACTAGAGGGAGGAAATGCAGTTTAAAATTAGGTTTCAATGTTGAACTGAGTTTTTTTTAAAGTACAACATTTCTCACTTTTGATTTTACTTGGGGGGGGGGAGAAACTGAGGCCAGTTGTGCCTCCCGTTAACGGGGCACAAATGACTTTGCGACCGGGCGTGGCACCGCGAGTGACTCCCGCTAAATTCGGCGGTAGTTTTGTGATGGCGCTACAGCTTTGCACCCCAATCTCCTGAACCTGGAGATCGTGACATTGTCATCGTGCTCATTGCCCTGTTAGCAGCCAGGACCCTAAATTGGGCATCATCCCCTGAAGCTGCGCTGGGCGATGACACGACAGCTTCAGGATGGCTGCTCCTCAAATAAATGTCCGCTTTTCTTGTCCACACCGTTGCCGCTCTGGACGTGGGGTCCGTGCCTCGATCGCTCAGCACAGCATTCTGCCGGGCTGATCGCGAGGCACACCTGCTCCCTGGTGGTCCAGGTAGGTTTGTTCACCATCTGCAGAGTATCAGAACATAAGGACATAAGAAATAGGAGCAGGAGTAGGTCATTTGGCCCCTTGAGCCTGCTCCACCATTCAATAAGATCAAGGCTGATCTTCTACCTCAGCTCCACTCCCCTGCCCGCTCACCATTACCCTTTACTCCCTTATCGTTGTCTATCTCCACCTTAAATATATTCAATGACCCAGCCTCCACAGCTTTCTGGGGCAGAGAATCCCATAGATTTACAATCCTCTGAGAGAAGAAATTTCTCCTCATCTCAGTTTTAAATGGGTAGCCCCTTATTCTAAGACTATGTCCCCTAGTTCTAGTCTCCCCCATCAGTGGAAATATCCTCTCTGCATCCACCTTGTCGAGCCCCCTCATTATCTTATAAGTTTCAATAAGATCACCTCTCATTTGTATGCAGCTTGGGCCCTTCCCTTTAATTCAGGGTAGAGCCCCTCCTATGCGGCAGCGCTATGTGGCCCAGTGCGTAGCGCTGCTGAGTCGTGTACCCTGCTCCCGAGCCGTGCGCCCCACAACCGCCTCAGAAAAGAAGTGGAGCACTTGACTTAGTGCTCCATTTCCTTTTGGGGGCGGTAACCCCAATTTATCGCGAGAGGCGAGACCTCTGTGTCTGGCGTAAAGTCTCGCACTTCACAAGTGTTACCGCCTCCAAACAGGGCGCACCCAAATTTCTAGACCTAAATCTCTATTTAGAAACTAACAGTGTGGAACTTGTGTATATCTGTGACAACATTTACAGTGACAACTGTGGCAAGAATCAAAACACTAGTTTTGTTATTTTGCTAGATTATCCATCTACAATCTGGGGAGGGGCTAGAGATGGAGGTTGTGTATCTGGTAATTGAGTTAGGTGTATATGTCTGATTAATATTAATATTAGCCCGGATTTTGTGATGGTAAGGACGGTAAAACTGTCAGCATTCAATGACATTATTCCTCTGAAAGTGACAGCCCTTTGGAGGCAGTGTGTGTGCAGATAAATGCAGAAATCCAGACGTGTGGTCAATCATCCCTTGCTCTGCCATGAGTTGCACTGTGGAATTCCCCGGAGATGGCAATCAATTGAAATCACAGTTCCTGACAAAAACTTCCCCTATTATACTGGAATATTGCTGTTATACTACCCGAACAAGTTAAACTTGTTGAAAGAGGTGTTACTGGGTTTTAACATTGTATTGACTGAAGAACAACCATCCTGGCTCTGAAAAACGAATTTTGTATCTGTGGAATGTCACCACAACATCCGGGCTTATATTAATATTTTAAGAATTACATGGCTTTTAATATAATTTTTAAAGTTTATTTATAATATTTCAGCTTCGACCTTAATCCTATGTCTATGTCCCACATTTTATTTAACTCTCTGTCAAATTTATAAACAGTAAATTATAATCTGTGCATTTTACTTCCTGGTTTGCTGCCTATGAGAATTCTTCAATGTGATTGGACGTTTAGGTTGTTTGATGCCATCACTGTTGCTGGATGCTGGAGATGCACTTGATTTGGGTGCCAGATTCAAACTAAGGTTGTGAGAGCTGAAATTCACTCCACAGAAGTCAGTAGATCTCTGTGGGCAGCTTTCTTCGAGGTCAGCAGTGAGCGCCATTGCTTCACGGCTGACTGCAAATTCCGGGCCATTATAGTGGGTATAGATCTGTTCGCTGTTGATCTCTTGTTAAGTATATAACTGGTTCTGATCCCTGCCAATTGAAATGGAAAGAAATGGATCTAGTTCCTGGAGAATATCGGGTAAAAATTTGTTTGGGCAGAATCACAAGATGGGTGGTGCCGCGTTGCCCTCCTGTTATAGGAGGCCCTATCCAATATTCAGTTCCATTGAGTGCAACTTTACTGGGTAAACCCTTCTGAAATGGGTACAGCTGCCAAAACTAATTGTGAAATATTGTAATAAATAAAACCTGCATCAGCACATGACCAACCAATAAATGAATTTTACTCATTTTCCCCTCGTCTGGTCAGCTTTTACCTGTTTGATTTTGATACCGATATCTGTCCCTGTTCAAGTGCTCAGAATATTGCAAAGGCGAAGTGGAACAGAAGGTTTACTGTAAATATGGATAGGTGAGTGCAGCTTATTTCCAATTGGAGGCATTTTTGTATCAATGAATCAGCCCTGTTACACATGATATATTAAAGGTCTATAACACCTTAACGACTACAACATCTTTAATGTCACACTAATGTTCTGCAAAAGTTAGACATAACCCAGGAGTATGAATTGAGTTGTTATACAAAAAGTCATGAATTTGGAAAAATAACAACTGACAATGTTTGAGGCTCCTTAAAATACCTTGAACTAGTGCAACAATGAGCAAATGAATGATTAACATTTTATTTAATTGCAAATTAGATGCTTCATGGATACTGTCTATGGAAAATCCAGACAAGGTGAATTTCCCTTTGATTACATGTCACTATTTATAAAGATATGGCTGGTGTCATGTATGTATGCTTGGGGTTACTAGCCACCAGGTGGAGCGACTGTCGGAGGTCATTGGGCTGTACGCACGTGTGTGCAGCCCAGGTATAAAAGGCAAGCCATCATGTAATGTAATCACTTTGGGCCCTAATAAAGCAGAGCCAGGTTTGTACCTGTGTTTGTGTACAGTATTCAGTCTATCGAGTTATTATATACATAACATTTGGTGACGAAGTAACTTAAGAACCTTCGCATGCAAAAATGAGCACAATTGGAATTCTGGAGATATTCGTGGTGGGAGAGGACTGAACAGATTTTGTAGCTTGCCTGGACCAGTACTTCGTGGCAAACAAAATGGAGAAACCCACTAATGCAGTTAGGCGCAGGGCGGTCTTCCTCACGGTTTGCAGTCTGAAAATCTATGGACTCATAAAGAATCTTCTCTCGCCTGCAAGTCCAACAGACAATGACTATGAGGAATTGTGTGCTCTGGTACGTGACCATCTCAAACCAGAAGAAGGCATCATCACCTCACGATATTGATTCTACAAGCCCGTTCGTTCTGAGGGCCAGGATGTGTCGGAATTCATTGCCGATCTAAGACATCTAGCTGGACCGTGTAAGTTCAAGGACGCGTTGGGAGACATGCTGTGGGACTTCTTTATAATCGGCATCAACCATGAGGTGATCCTGCGTAAGCTACTGGTAGCGGAAACGCTGGACTTGAGCAAGGCCATCACGATCGCCCAGGAATACATGACGGCGGACAAACATTTAAAGCAGATATCATCGGAAAATCGGAACTTGGCAATTACTGTAAACAAGATTGTATCGTCGTTTGGCACAGCTGCATATGGCAGGGCCTACCTGACTGCGTATGTGAAACCTGTGGCCGCTCAAAGTCCGCCAATGGGAATGAATCCGATTTCACCATGTTGGCGTTGTGGGGGCAATCATCGACCTCATCAGTGTCGGTTTAAACAGTACATGTGTAAAGGCTGTTTGAGATGGGGGCATCTCCAGCGCATGTGTCCGCAACTGAGCAAGCGTGCTGCGACACACCCCGTGGAGGATGATGACCAATATAGCACGGCTCCGGATATGCAATCCAAGATACAAGAGCAGCAAGTGTATGGACTGTATTTGTTCCTAACAAAGAGCCAACCAATAATGATTAGTATGAAACTTAACAGTGTGCCGGTACTGATGGAATTGGACAAGGGTGCGAGTCAATCAATAATGAGCCAGAGAACATTTGACAAGCTGTGAGATACTAAGGCTGTGAGGCCTAAGCTGAGTCCAGTCATTGCCAAGTTGCGTATGTGCACTAAAGAACTCATAACGGTGATTGGCAGTGCATTAGTCAAGGTATCGTATGAATGTACGGTTCATGATTTACCGTTATGGTTGTTCCAGGCAATGGTCCTATGCTGTTCAGGAGGAATTGGCCAGAAGAAATCAAATTGAATTGGAACGATATCAAAGCATTGTCGTCGGAGGATGATACTCCATGTGCTCAAGTGCTGAGCAAGTTCCCCTCGCTGTTTGAACCAGGCATCGGCAGAGCCACGTGGACTCGAATGCAAGACCCGTCCATCATAAAGCTCAGGCCGTTCCGTACATGATGAGGGAGAAGGTCGAAATCGAACTGGACATACTCCAGCATGAAGGGGTCATATCACCGGTCGAATTTAACGAATGAGCCAGCCCCATTATTCCTGTGTTGAAGAAAGATGGCACTGTCAGGATTTGTGGAGACTACAAAGTTACGATCAACCGAGTTTTGAAACAGGATCAATACCTGTTGCCGAAAGCGGATGACCTGCCGGGGGAAAGTCGTTCATTAAGCTGGATCTGACGTCGGCCTACATGACACAGCTGGTCGAGACGTTGAAGAAACTTATGTGCGTCAACATTCATAAAGGACTGTTTATCTACAACAGGTGTCCTTTCGGAATTCGCTCGGCTGCAGCCATATTTCAGAGGAACATGGAGAGTCTACTGAAGTCCATCCCTAGAACCGTCGTGTTCCAAGATGACATCCTGGTCACAGGTCGTGACTCTGCCGAACATCTGAACAACGTGGAAGAGGTTCTACATCATCTGAACAAAGTGGGACTCAGACTGAAACGTTCGAAGTGCATCTTCATGGCACCGGAAGTCGAATTCCTGGGGAGGAAAATTGCTGCTGATGGCATCAGGCCTAATGACTCGAAAACCAAGGCCATCAAAAATGCACCCAAGCCTCAGAATGTGACGGAGCTGCGGTGTTCCTTGGTCTACTCAACTACTTCGGTAATTTCCTACCTAGATTGAGCACTTTATTAGGGCCACTGCACATGCTGCTAAGAAAAGGCGACAACTGGGTTTGGGGTGCGTCTCAAGACAGAGCTTTTGTGAAAGCTACTAATCTGCTTTGCTCTAACAAGTTGCTGGTACATTATGATCCATGTAAGCATCTAGTATTGGCTTGTGATGCTTCATCATATGGAGTTGGTTGCATGCTCCAACAAGCTAATGAATCGAGTAAACTACAACCTGTTGCATATGGTTTTAAAAGTTTGTCAAAGGTGGAAAGAGCCTACAGCATGGTAGAAAAAGAAGCATTAGCCTGTGTGTATGAGGTTAAAAATGTGCATCTGTACCTGTTTGGTCTTCGGTTTGAACTGGAAAAAGATCACAAGCCACTCATTTCATTGTTTTCGGAAATCAAAGGTATCAATACTAATGCATCGTCCCGCATCCAGAGGTGGGCGCTGACATTATCTGTCTATGATTATGTCATTCGCCATATACCTGGTAACAAGAATTGTGTCGATGCACTGAGCCGTCTGGAGGTGGAGATGCCACAGCCTGCAGACCTACTGTTCGTCATGGATGCTTTTGAAATTGAAGGAACCCCTGTCACGGCTCAACAAGTTAAGACCTAGACCAGTCAGGACCCGATATTATTGGTTGTGAAACATTGTGTCCTTAGTGGTGATTGGTCTGACATACCCAAGCTAATGGATGATGAGACCAAACCTTACAACCGTCGCAAAGATGAACTATCCATTCAGTCAGATTGTTTACTGTGGGGTCATCGTGTTGTTCTGCCTAAGAAAGGCAGAGAGAAATATGTACATGACCTACATAGCACTCATCCCGATATGATCATGATGAAAGCCATTGCCAGGTCTCATGTATGGTGGCCTGGAATTGACTCTGATCTGGAATCATGTGTGCATCAGTGCAACATTTGCATGCAGCTAAGTAAAGCACCAGCGGAATCGCCACTGAGTCCATGGTCATGGCCGTCTAAACCCTGGTCCAGGATCCACATTGAATTTGAAGGTCCCTTCGTGGGAAAAATGTTTTTACTTATAGTGGATGCATATTCCAAGTGGATCGAGTGTATAATCATGTCATCCAGTACATCCACAGCTACCATTGAGAGCCTTTGTGTCATGTTTGCCACTCATGGTCTGACTGACATCATTGTAAGCGACAATGGACCTTGCTTCACTAGTCTGGAGTTTCAAGAGTTCATGAAATTCAATGGTATCAAACATGTGAGGTCAGCACCATTCAAACCCGCATCTAATGGTCAAGCAGAGCGTACTGTCCAAACCATCAAGCTGAGTATGAAACGTGTAACTCAAGGTTCACTGCAGACTCGCTTGTCACGCATATTGCTTAGTTACAGGACAAGACCCCACATGCTTACCTGGGTCCTCCCCTGCTGAACTGTTGATGAAGACCAGGCTCTCTCTTGTCCATCCTGACTTGAATGATCATGTTGAATACAGACGTCAAAGTCAGCAGTGGTATCATGATCGCGCTGCTGTGTCATGCGACATTTCTGTTAACGGTCTTGTGTATGTACTAAATTATGGTCAAGGTCCCAAGTGGATCGCCGGTACTGTTACAGCCAAGGAGGGTAACAGAGTGTTTATTGTCAAGTTCAAGAATGGGCAAACATGCAGGAAACATGTTGATCAGATAAAACTGCGGCACACGGATGAACCGGAACAGTCTGAGGAAGACACAATCAGAGACCAACCAACCAACCCTCAGTCATCGGAGGACTCCGCTGTCATTAATGAATCTGGACTTTCAATCCCTGACATGGTCCATTGCCACTTCCATCAGATCGGCTACCCAGCCCACTGTCATAACAGACTCAGAATGCTCGCCCAAGGCTGGAGTTGAACTGAGACGATCAACTCAGGAGCGGGAAGCCTCGGAGCATTTCAATTTGTAAAAAGACTGTTCCTAATATCTTAAAGGGGGATATTGTCATGTATGTATGCTTGGGGTTACTAGCCACCAGGTGGCGCCACTGTCGGCGGTCATTGGACTGTACGCACGTGTGTGCAGCCCAGGTATAAAAGGCAAGCCATCATGTAATGTAATCACTTTGGGCCCTAATAAAGCAGAGCCAGGTTTGTAGCTGTGTTAGTTTACAGTATTCAGTCTATTGAGTTATTACATACATAACAGCTGGTATTTTCCTCGGAGGTGTCATTGCTCCGGCATCGTAACTCTGCTGGAAGTGCGGTGGAAACCCTGTTTATTGACAAGTGGAAATGGAGTTTTTGCCGCACTTCGCTAAAGTTATGGTGGTGGTGCAGCAGGAGTAGCTCTGAGGGAATTGTCACATCTCACAGCAGAAGAACCATTTTTGGAGGCGCTCAGAGCCTGGAGTGGATCCTCGAGGCGCAGCTTGAGGAGGGGCAGGAGACTGAGGCTGGTAACAAGGCTGATTCCACAGCAGAAGAACCGTTTTCGGAGACAATCAGATTTTGGAGACTTCTTGCAAAACGAAAACAAACTGAGGAGAGGCCTAACAGAGAGTATGGAGCCTGGAAAAATTACCTGGCAAAGTCTCAGGAAAAAAATAATTGTTTTCAACATCGAAAGGAGGAAAACTAAAAGAAGGGAAGCAGAAATTGGTGAATAATTGTTCCAATCTAACTTTTGTCCAGGAGAGAGAAATTAGGAACTTTGATTGACTCCTCAACCTGTGGAGGCAGTGAACCTGTCTGGATAAAGGTGCTGCAGTATGGGGGTCTGCAGCGCCATCTAACGGTCGAAGTCTGCAGGTGTCCACTTACTGATGGAAATCCAAAGTAGATGCCACCGAGAAGTGTGACAGAATTAGTGACACCCAAATAAAGAATAACAAATGTAACATATTACTAATAGATTTCCTGTGGCATTGTACACGGGGGAGTGAAGACCAAGTGTAATCTTTAGGGAAAATGGGATTAGAGGGTGGGTGTAATTGGATCTGGTGTGAAGATATCATTGAGTTCCTATTTTAATGTTATACATCTGTCCTTATTTCTAAATATTATTTTGATTTGATATTATTACCAGTTTCTCTCATGTGGTTTTACACACAGGAGTCAAGGCCAAGTGTCTGAGATTTAATTGGACCAGAGCACACAGATATAATTCAGTCCCAATTTTAATAGCACATATTCTGACCTTATTTTTAAATTTCCATGATAAATCCTGAGGTCCATATTTACAATGTAAAATGCTTGTGTAAACTTGGCACTGTGTAATTATACCATTACCATCAGTCGTGGTTCTGGGTGCAGGGGGAAGAGAGCATTGGCATCTGAAAGGGGGATAGACTGGTGATGGGTCTGATGAAACATAGAAACATAGAAACATAGAAACATAGAAACATAGAAACATAGAAAATAGGTGCAGGAGCAGGCCATTCGGCCCTTCGAGCCTGCACCACCATTCAATAAGATCATGTCTGATCCTTCACCTCAGTACCCCTTTCCCGCTTTCTCTCCAAGCCCCTTGATCCCTTTAGCTGCAAGGGCCATGTCTAACTCCCTCTCGAATACATCCAATGAACTGGCATCAACAACACTCTGCGGCAGGGAATTTCACAGGTTAACAATTCCCTGAGTGAAGAAGATTCTCCTCATCTCGGTCCTCAATGGCCTACCCCTTATCCTAAGACTGTCCCCTGGTTCTGGACGTCCCCAACATCGGGAACATTCTTCCCGAATCCAACCTGTCTCGTCCCGTCAGAATCTTATATGTTTCATAGAAACATAGATAGAAACATAGAAAATAGGTGCAGGAGTCGGCCATTCGGCCCTTCTAGCCTGCACTGCCATTCAATGAGTTCATGGCTGAACATGCAACTTCAATACCCCATTCCTGCTTTCTCACCATACCCCTTGATCCCCCTAGTAGTAAGGACTTCATCTAACTCCTTTTTGAATATATTTAGTGAATTGGCCTCAACAATTTTCTGTGGTAGAGAATTCCACAGGTTCACCACTCTCTGGGTGAAGAAATTCCTCCTCATCTCGGTCCTAAATGGCTTACCCCTTATCCTTAGACTGTGTCCCCTGGTTCTCGACTTCTCCAACATTGAGAACATTCTTCCTGCATCTAACCTGTCTAACCCCGTCAGAATTTTAAACGTTTCTATGAGGTCCCCTCTCATTCTTCTGAACTCCAGTGAATACAAGCCCAGTTGATCCAGTCTTTCTTGATAGGTCAGTCCCGCCATCCCGGGAATCAGTCTGGTGAACCTTCGCTGCACTCCCTCAATAACAAGAATGTCCTTCCTCAGGTTAGGAGACCAAAACTGTACACAATACTCCAGGTGTGGCCTCACCAAGGCCCTGTACAACTGTAGCAACACCTCCCTGCCCCTGTACTCAAATCCCCTCGCTATGAAGGCCAACATGCCATTTGCTTTCTTAACCGCCTGCTGTACCTGCATGCCAACCTTCAATGACTGATGTATCATGACACCCAGGTCTCTTCGCACCTCCCCTTTTCCTAATCTGTCACCATTCAGATAATAGTCTGTCTCTCTGTTTTTACCACCAAAGTGGATAACCTCACATTTATCCACATTATATTTCATCTGCCACGCATTTGCCCACTCACCTAATCTATCCAAGTCGCTCTGCAGCCTCATAGCATCCTCCTCGCAGCTCACACTGCTACCCAACTTAGTATCATCCGCAAATTTGGAGATACTACATTTAATCCCCTCGTCTAAATCATTAATATACAGTGTAAACAGCTGGGGCCCCAGCACAGAACCTTGCGGTACCCCACTAGTCACTGCCTGCCATTCTGAAAAGTCCCCATTTACTCCTACTCTTTGCTTCCTGTCTGACAACCAGTTCTCAATCCATGTCAGCACACTACCCCCAATCCCATGTGCTTTAACTTTGCACATTAATCTCTTGTGTGGGACCTTGTCGAAAGCCTTCTGAAAGTCCAAATATACCACATCAACTGGTTCTCCCTTGTCCACTCTACTGGAAACATCCTCAAAAAATTCCAGAAGATTTGTCAAGCATGATTTCCCTTTCACAAATCCATGCTGACTTGGACCTATCATATCACCTCTTTCCAAATGCACTGCTATGACATCCTTAATAATTGATTCCATCATTTTACCCACTACCGATGTCAGTGTTCTCATGGTGTACAACTTAGGTCAGATTATACAAGGGTTACAATGCTGGTTGAATACATGACATCACCTCCCCCCCCAAAATCTTATTGGGATCACAGGTTGAGTCTCTCTGGTGGTTTACGCTCCCTTGTCGAGCGCCTGAGTTGGGGCTCCGGTTGTTGGGCGCTGGCCTGAGTGTCTGCTGTTTGCGGTGCCTCAGGCCTGTCCGGACTGCCCACAGTGACTGGGGTCTCCTCCCTTTGGTTCCGGTGTTCGGTCACCTGTGGTGGAGTGAACTCTATATCATGTTCTTCCTCTGCTTCTTCTATGGGGTTGCTGAACCTCCTTTTTGTTTGATCCACATGTTTGCGGCAGATTTGTCCATTGGTAAGTTTAACTACCAGAATCCTATTTCCCTCTTTGGCAACCACAGTGCCTGCGAGCCATTTGGGTCCTGCAGCGTAGCTGAGGACAAAAACAGGATCATTTACATCAATACATCGCGCCCTCGCATTCCTGTCATGGTAGTCATATTGTGACTGGCGCCTGCTCTTAACAATTTCTTTCATGGTGGGGTGTATAAGGGATAACCGGGTTTTGAGCATCCTTTTCATTAGTAGCTCTGCGGGTGGAACCCCTGTGAGCGAGTGTGGTCGGGATCTATAGGCCAACAGGAGGCGTGATAAGTGGGTTTGTAGGGAACCCCCTTGGATTCTGAGCATCCCCTGTTTGATTATCTGCACTGCTCATTCTGCCTGGCCGTTTGAGGCCGGCTTGAACGGTGCCGTTCTAACATGGTTAATTCCATTGCCTGCCATGAAGTCCTGGAATTCAGTGCTTGTGAAGCACGGGCCATTGTCGCTGACCAAGATGTCCGGTAGACCGTGGGTGGCGAACATTGCCCGTAGACTTTCTACCGTGGCAGAGGATATGCTTGAATTTAAAATGTCACACTCGATCCATTTGGAGTAGGCGTCTACTACAACCAAAAACATTTTCCCCATGAAAGGACCTGCGTAGTCCACATGGATGCGTGACCAAGGCTTGGCGGGCCATGGCCAGGGACTAAGGGGGGTTTCCCTGGGCACATTGCCCAGCTGGGCACACGTGTTGCACCTGCGAACACAAAGTTCCAGATCTGCGTCTATCCCTGGCCACCAAACGTGTGACCTGGCAATTGCCTTCATCGTGACAATGCCCGGGTGCCCATTGTGGAGTTCTCTGATGAACACCTCTCTGCCCATCTGGAGCATGATTACGTGGTTTCCCCACAGTAGGCAATCGGCCTGAATCGAGAGTTCACCCTTGCGCCTGTGAAATGGTTTAAATTTCTCAGGGCATGCCCTGTACGTGGCTGCCCAGTCCCCATTCAGGACACATTTCTTGACTAGAGACAATAGCGGGTCTCTATTTGTCCAGACATTAAGCTGACGGGCTGTCACGGGTGAGCCTTCGCTTCCGAAAGCTTCAACAGCCATGACCATCTCAGCAGCATGCTCGGTAGCCCCCTCAGTGGTGGCTAGTGGGAGCCTGCTGAGTGCATTGGCGCAGTTTTCGGTGCCCGGTCTGTGCCGAATTGTGTCGTCATACACCTCTGTATGCGGGCCGATGCGTTTGCATTTATGGCCTTGTTGTCGGTCAAAAGGGACGTTAAGGGTGATCTGTCTCCAGCTCAAATTTCCTGCCAAACAGGTACTGGTGCATTTTCTTTACCACATATACACATGCGAGCGCCTCCTTTTCTACCATCCCGTAGCCCCTTTCTGCCTGGCACAGACTTCTGGAGGCATAAGCTACCGGCTGTAACTAACCCTTGGCATTGATATGCTGCAACACACACCCGACACCATAGGACGACGCATCGCATGTTAACACAAGTTTCTTACATGGGTCATATAGCGTTAACAGATTGTTGGGACATAACAATTTGTGTGCTCTATTAAAAGCCCTTTCCTGGCTGTCTCCCCAGACCCATTCGTGACCTTTGCGTAGGAGCACGTGTAGCGGCTCTAGCAGCGTGCTCAATTTGGGAAGAAAGTTACCAAAATAGTTCAGGAGCCGCAGGAACGAACACAGCTCCGTCGTGTTACGGGGTCTGGGTGCTCTCTGGATCGCTTCCGTCTTGGACGCAGTAGGGCTGATCCCGTCTGCTGCTACCCTCATCCCCAGGAATTCTACCTCTGGAGCTAGCAAGATGCACTTCGTCTTTTTCAGTCGCAGCCCTACCCGGTCCAGTCTGCATAGCACCTCCTCCAGGTTGTGGAGGTGTTCTTCAGTATCGCAACTCGTAATGAGGATGTCGTCCTGAAAAACCACCGTCCCTGGAATCGACTTGAGGAGGCTTTCCATATTTCGTTGGAAGATCGCGGCGGCCGAGCGAATCCCGAACGGACATCTGTTGTACTCAAACAGCCCCTTGTGTGTCGTGATGGTGGTCAGCTTCTTCGACTCACTCGCCAGCTCCTGGGTCATGTAAGCTGAGGTCAGGTCCATTTTGAAAAAAGTTTGCCACCGGATAGCGTCGCAAAGAGGTCCTCCGCCCTTGGTAGCGGGTACTGGTCTTGGAGTGACACCCGATTGATGGTGGTCTTGAAATCACCACATATCCTGACCGACCCATCCGCCTTGAGCACTGGCACAATCGGGCTCGCCCAGTCACTGAATTCGACTGGCGAGATGATGCTTTCCCTCAGCAGGCGGTCCAATTCGCCTTCTATCTTTTCCCGCATCACGTACGGCACCGCTCTGGCCTTGTGGTGTACTGGCCTGGCGTCTGAGTTTATGTGAACTGTATACGTGCTCCACATGAACTTGCTGAACTTCAGCTTCCAGCGATTTCCCCCAGTGTCCATTTCTGCAATTTCTGCAGGTATTTTGCTCATCTCTGCAAACTCCGGCTGAGTGTGTGCCTCCACGCCTCCAGCATGAGTTGCGGTTTGAAACAAAAGGTCCCTTGCCAGTCGATCGTCCCTGACTGCCCCTGTTATTGTCCTTGAGTGCACCATTAACAGGTATTGATGGCCCCATTACTGGCCACATTGTCCCTTGCAATGGCGTGAATCGCTGTTCAGCTTGCCATTGTCTCTGTCGAACTCCCCCTCTGGGTTCGACTACATATTGGGGCATGCCCGACTGCCCTTATCTGCCTGGAAAATTGTGTGCTGCTTTAACAATGTTGAATCTCTGTCCCAACCATTCCTTAACACAGTACCTCTCGTCTGTTCTGCTAGTGGCCATGCTCGCGTGGTTTAAATCCCAGTTTCTTGTCGCCTTTGATACGTCCTTACTATACAGTATAAATGCACACGAGGCCCATGCTTGAGAGAAGGTCAGTCTGTGACCTGTCCTTTATTCCTTTGCACTCAAGTGATGAAGATGGGTGGAGCTTCCCCTTTTATACCTGAAGGTCCAGGTTAGGAGTGTCTCCTACCTAGTGGTCAGTGTTCTCACGGTGTACAACTTAGGTCAGATTATACATGGGTTACAATGCTGGTTGAATACATGACAGTGTTTTTGCCACCAAAGTGGATAACCTCACATTTATCACATTATACTGCATCTGCCATGCATTTGCCCACTTACCTAACCTGTCCAAATCACCCTGTAGCCTCTTAGCATCCTCCTCATAGCTCACACCGCCACCCAGTTTAGTGTCATCTGCAAACTTGGAGATATTACACTCAATTCCTTCATCCAAATCATTGATATATATTGTAAATAGCTGGGGCCCCAGCACTGCGGCACTCCACTAGTCACTGCCTCCCATTCCGAAAAGGACCCATTTATCCTGACTCTCTGTTTCCTGTCTGCCAACCAATTCTCTATCCACGCCAGTAGATTACCACCAATACCATGTGCTTTGATTTTGCACATCAATCTCTTGTGTGGGACCTTGTCAAAGGCCTTTTGAAAGTCCAAACACACCACATCCACTGGTTCTCTTTTGTCCACTCTATTAGTTACATCCTCAAAAAATTCCAGAAGATTTGTCAAGCATGATTTTCCTTTCATAAATCCATGCTGACTTGGACCGATCTGTCACTGCTTTCCAAATGCGCTGCTATTTCATCCTTAATAATTGATTCCAACATTTTCCCCACTACTGATGTCAGGCTAACCGATCTATAATTATCCATTTTCTCTCTCCCTCCTCTTTTAAAAAGTGGTGTTACATTAGCTACCCTCCAGTCCATAGGAACTGATCCAGGGTCGAAAGACTGTTGGAAAATGATCACGAATGCATCCACCATTTCTAGGACCACTTCCTTAAGTACACTGGGATGCAGACAATCAGGTCCCGGGGATTTATCAGCCTTCAATCCCATCAATTTCCCTAACACAATTTCCCGCTTAATTAGGATATCCTTCAATTCCTCGTTCTCACTAGACCCTTGGTCCCCTAGTACATCCGGAAGGCTATTTGTGTCTTCCTTCATGAAGACAGAACCAAAGTATTTGTTCAATTGGTCTGCCATTTCTTTGTTCCCCATTATAAATTCACCCGAGTCCGACTGCAAGGGACCTACCTTTGTCTTCACTACTCTTTTTCTCTTCACATATCTATAGAAGCTTTTGCAGTCAGTTTTTATGTTCCTGGCAAGCTTCCTCCGTACTCTATTTTCCTCCTCCTAATTAAACCCTTTGTCCTCCTCTGCTGAATTATAAATTTCTCCCAGTCCTCAGGTTTGTTGTTTTTTCTGGCCAATTTATATGCCTCTTCCTTGAATCTAACACTATCCTTAATTTCGCTTGTTAGCCACGGTTGAGCCACCTTCCCCATTTTATTTTTACTCCAGGCAGGGATGTACAATTGTTGAAGTTCATTCATCTGATCTATAAATGTTTGCCATTGCCTATCCACCGTCAATCTTTTAAGTATCACTCCCCAGTCTATTCTAGCCAATTCACGCCTCATGCCATCGAAGTTAGCTTTCCTTAAGTTCAGGACCCTAGTTTCTGATTTAACTGTGTCACTCTCCATCTTAATAAAGAATTCTACCATATTATGGTCACTCTTCCCCAAGGAGCCTCACACAACAAGATTGCTCATTAGTCCCTTCTCATTACACATCACCCAGTCTAGATGGCCAGCTCTCTAGTTGGTTCCTCAACATATTGGTCAAGAAAATCATCCCTAATACACTCCAGGAAATCCTCCTCCACTGCATTGCTACCAGTTTGGTTAGCCCAATCTATATGTAAATTGAAGTGCCAATGATAAATGCTGTACCTTTATTACACACATTCCTTATTTCTTTGTTTGATGCTATCCCCAACCTCATTACTACTGTTTGGTGGCCTAAACACAACTCCCACCATCGTTTTCTGCCCTTTGGTATTCCGTAGCTCCACCCATACCGATTCCATCTCATCCAAACCAATGTCCTTCCTTATTATTGCATTTATTTCCTCTTTAACCAGCAACGCCAACCCACCTCCTTTTCCTTTCTGTCTATCCTTCCTAAATGTTGAATACTCCTGGATGTTGAGTTCCCAACCTTGGTCACCCTGGAGCTAAGGGTGAGAGAGAAGGGGGTCTGGGAAGGGGAAAGATGGGGAGAGGTGATATGTGGAAGGGGTGAGTTAAATTGGGGAGGGGAAAAGGAGTAGAGGTGGGGAGACGGGGATAAGTAGGTGAGGGAAGGTGAGAAATGAGAGGGCAGAGAGTTGGAGATAGTGTGATGGAGATGGGGAGAGAGGTGGAGGGGAGATGGGGAGGAAAAGGGGAAATGTGATGAGGAAGATGTTGGGGCAAGGAGGTGATGTGGAGGTGTTAGACTTGGGCGAGGGGCATCAGTGGGACAAGAGGGCAGAGCAAAGTGAGTAAGCAGTGGGTGAATGGAGCGAGAGGGTGGAGGATTATGGTTGAAGAGGCAGAGAGGGGTCCTCAATTTTATTGATTAGCAAGTTTGCTTTTAATACGTACTAGATTCTCTTTCCATCAATCTGTTCCTTTTTATGTTCGACTTATTTTATTTCTCTTTCCTTACATTTTTTAAATATTGGCCCAGAAATTGCGGTCGGAGGCTTCCCGCCAGCGGATGCCACCGATCAAAGAAGTTTCTATGAAGGTACCTGGTGGTCCCAGAGGTTCGGAGACTGCGGTCCTGACCCTCTACGCGAAGGCCTGCATAGAGGCATACGTATCCAAGGAGTGTATGGGTTTCGTACGCATCAATTGGATCATGTGGGCCGGCCCACCCGATCAGAGCAGGGGATCCCCATTCATACCAATGGTAATTCCGTATGTACAGAGCACCATAAATGTGAATGGAAATACCCCCAAAAACACAAAAACACTGAAAATAACAACAACAAAAAAAATAAGAGTTTGAAGGACACTTGCTGGGCAAGTTTTGGGCAAATAGCCCTATCTCTGCCCCAAGGATGTCCTTCCTATGGATCTGTCTAAAGAAATTTTGATAGATCGGAAAAGCCGGTTATTGGCGCATGTGCATCGTGCGGCGAGAATCGGATTTGCGAGGCCTTGCCGGGTGTTTGCGCACATCGAATGCACCCGGTGAGACCGATTTTACATCAAAGAGAAATGGTTTCAGTTTCACATCAATGCAAACTATCCAGTGGTGCTAGTTTGAGACTGGTCCCACACTATCACTAGTCTATCACTACTAGTTGGGGCATCATAGCCCTAACCCTCTTCTCAATCTTCCTCGCTGCCATACACCACCTCACAGTCAACAAGCTCCCCGCCGGAGTGGAACTAAACTACAGAACCAGTGGGAAGCTGTTCAACCTTCGTCGTTATTATGTCTGCAATTACCATCGAATAACTCCACAAGGCCTTGTACTGTGAGTAAGAGCTGTGTGACTTCAATCCATTTAATGCAAAGTGAGGGGTAGCATGGCTGGCTGCCTTTTATATGACCCTGCACACCAGGGCAGGAAACCCCTCAGGTGGTACATTGTACATAATTAAATAGTGAATACAAAGTGTTTGCATACATGACGGTCGTCTCCAGGCCAAGTCCAAGACCACCCCAACCTCTGTCATCTGCGCACAAACAGAGGCTGAACTCCAAGTCATAGTCAACGTATTTACTGAGGCGTACGAAAGCATGGGCCTTACACTAAACATCCGTAAGACAAAGGTCCTCCACCAAACTGTCCCTGCTGCACAGCACTGCCCCCCAGTCATCAAGATCCACGGCGCGGCCCTAGACAATGTGGACTATTTCCCATACCGCGGGTGCCTCTTATCAATAAGAGCAGACATTGACGCCGAGATTCAACACCACCTCCAGTGCGCCAGTGCAGCCTTCGGCCGCCTGAGGAAAAGAGTGTTTGAAGACCAGTCCCTCAAATCTGCCACCAAGCTCATGGTCTACAGGGCTGTAGTAATATCTGCCCTCCTGTATGGTTCAGAGACATGGACCATGTACAGTAGACATCTCAAGTCGCTGGAGAAATACCACCAACGATGTCTCCGCAAGATCTTGCAAATCCCCTGGGAAGACAGACGCACTAACATTAGCGTCCTTGACCAGGACAACCTCCCCAGCATTGTAGCACTGACCACACTTGATCAGTTCCACTGGGCAGGCCACATTGTTCGCATGCCAGACACGAGACTCCCAAAGCAAGCGCTTTACTCGGAACTCCTTCACGGCAAACGAGCCAAAGGTGGGCAGAGGAAGTGTTACAAGAACACCCTCAAAGCCTCCCTGATAAAGTGTAATATCCCCACCTGGGAGTCCCTGGCCAAAGACTGCCGTAAGTGGAGGAAGTGCATCTGGGAGGGCGCTGAGCACCTCGAGTCTCGTCGCCGAGAGCATGCAGAAATCAAGCGTAGGCAGCGGAAAGAGCGTGCGGCAAACCTGTCCCACCCACCCTTTCCCTCAACACCTGTGACAGGGACTGTGGTTCTCGTATTGGACTGTTCAGCCACTAGAGGACTCATTTTTAGATTGGAAGCAAGTCTTCCTCGATTCTGAGGGACTGCCTATAATGATGACGATAAATTATTCAGCTTTATGCTCAGGTTACACTGTGGAATAGAACATTTGTCCCTACCCTCTACCTCTTTCTCCATAGGCTAGAAACTACTGTTTGCAATAATGGCTTGCACATCTTTAATGTGTGTGTCTGCTGCTCAGTATTTTAAGGCATAGAAACATAGAAACAGAAATTTACAGTGCAGAAGGAGACCATTTCGGCCCATCGTGTCCGCGCTGACCGACAAGAGCCACACGGCCCTTGGTCAGCAGTCCTAAAGGTTACATATAAACCTATGAACAATGACGGAAAGGCAAAGAGCACCCAGCCCAACCAGTCCGCCTCACACAACTGCGACACTCCTTATACTGAAACATTCTACACTCCACCCCAACCCGAGTCATGTGATATCCTGGGAGAGTCAAAAACCAGATAGAACCCAGGCTAATTTAAGGAGAAAAAAATCTCGGGAAATTCCTCCCCGACCCATCCAGGTGATTGAAACTAGTCCAGAAGATCACCTTGGCCGTATTCTATTCCCTGTACTACTTACTATTATATCTGCGATGTCTAACCAAAGATCATCCAGTCTAATCCCAATTACCAGCTCTAGTTCCGTAACCCTGCAGGCTACTGCACTTTAAGTGCCCATCCCACCATCTCTTAAAAGTGGTGAGGGTTTCTGCATCCACCACTCTTCCAGGCAGTGAGTTCCAGATCCCCACAACCCTCTGCATAAAGAAGACCCCCCCCCTCAAATCCCATCTAATCCTTTCACCAACCACCTGTTTGAACCCCTTTAAAATACATTCATTAGAGCCATCCTTAACATAGTGGAAAGAGGAAAATAAAGATTTGCATTTAAAAAGCACTTTTCACGACTACCAGATGCCTCAAAGCATTTTAACAGCCAGTGAAGTACTTTTGGAGTGTAGTCACTGTTATAATGTAGGAAATGTAGCAGCCAATTTGCACACCGCAAGCGCCCACAAACAATAACATGATAATGACCAGATAATCTGTTTTTTGTTATGTTGATTGAGGGATAAATATTGGCCAGGACACCAGGCATAACTCCTTTGCTCTTCTTCAAAATAGTGCCATGGAATCTTTTATGTCCACCTGAGAGAGCAGACAGGGTTTGTTTCATCCGAATGACAGAAACCTCCAACAGTGCAGCACTCAGCACTGCACTGTCAGCTTAGATTTATGTGCTCAAGTCCATGGAGTGGAACTCAAACCCACAGTCTGCTGACTCAGAGATGAGTATGCTACCCATTGAGCCACAGCTGACACAATTGGAAGTTCCGTGTTATTGCTCATGGTGAGTCGGATAATTCAGTGCTTTATAACAGTAAAGATGTAATACCATGTAGAGGAAGTGATAACATAAGGGCCACTGGTTCCCAGTGACTGATTAAGTCATGTTCCATTTTTACTGGTTCTTTAAGGATTGAATTTCATAACTTAACCATTGCTTGATTTATCTTGCCGTCTCTTCTACTCTTCATAACCTTCAACATAAAAATCTTGCCTTTTGCACTCCTGCAGGATGAAACATCAGTAAATTTTCTGTGCCCCTCATTTCAAACCTCTATCACACAGTAAATATTAAACATAATCGGCAAAGTGACTTGTATTTCTCCTTTAAGATCAGCCTTTGCCGTGAAATGGGAACAGCTAGTGGCATTATAATGTTCTGTTAATACTGCATTCCCATTGCATTATTAGACATGAGAATTATCTTAATGAAAATGAGATGTGTTATGACTGGGATAGAATGTTAACATTGCGCAACAAGGTGCCAGATTAAATTTAATGTGAAGTAATGCGAGGTGATATTTTTAGGAGGAAAATAAGCAGATGTACACTGTATGGTAAAAGTTTAAAAGGAGTAGAAAAGCAGAGACTTGGGCATTCTAATAGACAAATCTTTAAAAGTGGAAGGGCAAGTTGTAAAAAATGTATTTGGAATCCTAGGTCTTAGAAAAAGGTATACGGGAGCGCATGTCAAGCTGGGCATGTCCCATCAGAACAAAATGAGCAAAAGTAGAATCTATAATAGTTTATCAGTGCAACATTCTTGGGCCAACCATCGTCAGCAGGTTCATCAATGATCTTTCTAATGTCATGAAGTCAAGAGTGGGGTTGTCTGATTGACAAATCCACAGCGTTCAACTCCATTCACAACGCCTCCAATAATGAAGCAGCCCATGCCAGACTTTGGCCAGAATTTTTCTGGCGCTGAGAGGGTGGGTTCGGAGGTGGGTCCGCTGTCAAAATGGAAAAGATTGACAGTGGGCCAACAATTGCCTCCACGCTAGTCTCCCAAGTATCAGGTCTCAACCCGACCCGACACCAAGTGACGGGGAGGCTATTGACATTATTAACAGCTTGATAAAAGATACTTAAACAGTATTTTGCCATGTACTTACCATTATTCCAGGTTTTTGATGAGGTTCACAATGCTCAGGGATCATGTCATCTAAGTAGGTGGGGTTTTCAATGAGTATCCATTCTTCTGAATAGTTGACAGTTGCAAAAGTGGTATAAAAGCTACCATTTCACAGCTGTTCACTTTCCAATCTTAGAAGCTAGAGCCTTCAGGATTTGAAACACACTTTTGAGCTTTATGCAGGTTGGAAGTGTTTAAAGTAAACTCTCTATCACCTCCTTGGAGTAATCTCTCTCACCATTGACAGATCGCTTCTGTCATCTCAACTTCAGTAGCATCGATGCACTTGAAAAAATCTCACCTTGGTCCTCAGAATCCCACCACGATCAGCCCCAACACCAACATCACCAGACACACCAGCAGCACCAACAACAACGCCAACCTTCTCCGCAATCACCTAATGCGGCACAGGACACAGGGCATCAGCACCCGACCGCATTACTGCCCGGGTGGCTAGGGATGGCCTCACCATGCCCACATTTACTTCATTTGACACCGTCCATGATACACCAATTTGGCACCACTCCACACCAGCATCACAAATCTTCCCTACAATACCCAAGCCATTCCTTTCACACTCATCACCATTGTGAAGGGTACCGTTATGTCTCACCAGTTACTGCAACTCACTAAGCCACTTCCAAAGGTGCCCACAAATCTGTCCAAGAAGACAAAGCATTGAAAATAAAGATTTCAATGTTTGACAACACATCAACAGAAACTTTACATGAATATTGGCTAAAAGACCCAAGTCCTACCCTTGTGTGTTGTTAGTTGGCATGATTGCACTAGGATGAGGGTGAGTGTGAGGGGTGGCTCGTGAGATGGGGATGTGATAATGTAGATAGAGAGAGAGGGATGGGTGGAGGTGCAAGGTAAGTTGATGTGAGTAAGGATGTGCAGGAGTAGGGTAGGGAAGGCAGGATGATGGGGAGTGACACAGCAGGATGAGGTTGAGTGTGGCTTTGCAGCAACATTTTGTGATCCACTGAGATCATGGAAAGGTTTGCTCCACTGCAGCCAAGTCCTCCCGATGACATCCC
Organism: Pristiophorus japonicus; assembly: GCF_044704955.1. Taxonomy (NCBI): domain Eukaryota; kingdom Metazoa; phylum Chordata; class Chondrichthyes; family Pristiophoridae; genus Pristiophorus; species Pristiophorus japonicus. Next base: position 169,565,770 of record NC_091989.1, read on the forward strand.
TGTGCAATGTGCAACCAGGCTGCGTTGGTCACCTGGGGAGGTCTCTTCCACCCATTGGAAGGGAAGAGAACCTCCCTGCATGCTGTGACTCCCTTCATAAGCATATGGAGTGAGTCATGGGAGAGCCTTGCACCTTTGTGCAGTGCTTGTCTGTGTTTGCAGCACCTCAATGCTGTAGAACACTGACAGCACAACTGTCAAAATTAATATGGACATGAGCCCTTTAAGGAAACTGGCTGATGACTTGATAGCAAATGACGTCATCAGACCTGCTTCCTTTTAATTGGCTGGGAACCTCGCAGGGCGGGCTTAACAATCCCAATCGGGGAAAGTCGTGGGGGAAGCCAGTGTGGAGACAGGAGTGGGGTCGTAGCCCACCAACGACCTTGGCCGCACTGAGCCCACCTCGGTAGATGAAATCGTGGCCGACAACAGGATCTGAACAACAACCAAACTTGGGCTGACAAATAGCAAGAAGCAATTTGTGCAACTTAAGTACCAGGCAATAACTATCTCCAACACAAAAAAGGCCCAAGTATCTCCCCTTGACCGACCATAGCATCACTATCATCAAGTGCACCATAATCAATATCCTGGGTGTCACCTCTGACTAGAATATTAACTGGACCAGCCATATCGTCACTGTGGCTACAAGAGTAGGGCAGAGGCTGGGTACTGTGTAGCAAGAAACTCACCTCCTGATCCTGAATTCCTCTTCACCATCTATAAGAACATAAGAACATAAGAAATAGGAGCAGGAGTAGACCATACTGCCCCTCGAACCTGCTCCACCATTTAATACGATCATGGCTGATCCGATCATGGACTCAGGTCAACTTCCCTGCCCACTCCCCATAACCCCCTAATCCCTTATCAGTTAAGAAGCTGTCTATCTCTGTCTTAAATTTATTCAATGTCCCGGCTTCCACAGCCTGTGAGGCAGCAAATTCCACAGATTTACAACCCTCTGAGAGAAGAATTTCTCGTCATCTCAGTTTTAAATGGGCGGCCCCTTATTCTAAGATTATGCCCCCTAGTTCTAGTCTCCCCTATCAGTGGAAACATCCTCTTTGCATCCACCTTTTATACTCCGTCCCCTTTGCAATAATGGCCTTCCTGATCATTTGCTGTACCTGCATACTAACCTTTTGTATTTCATGCACAAGTAGCCCCAGGTCCCGTGTTCTGTAGCACTTTGCAATTTTTCTCCACTTAAATAATAACTTGCTCTTTGTTTTTTTTTCTGCCAAAGTGCATGACCTCACACTTTCCAACATTATACTCCATCTGCCAAATTTTTGCCCACTCACTTAGCCTGTCTATGCCCTTTTGCAGATTATATGTGCCCTCCTCACACATTGCTTTTCCTCTCTTCTTTGTATTGTCAACAAACTTGGCTACGTTACACTCAGTCCCTTCTTCGAAGTCATTTATATAGATTGTAAATAGTTGGGGCCCCAGCACTGATTCCTGTGGAAACCCACTAGTTACTGATTGCCAACCAGAGAATGAACCTTTTATCCCAACTCTCTGTTTTCTGTTAGTTAACTAATCCTCTATCCATGCTAATATATTACCCTCAACCCCGTGAACTTTTATCTTGTGCAGTAACCTTTTCTGTGGCACCTTGTCAAATGCCTTTCTGGAAATACAAATACACCACATCCACTGGTTCCCCTTTATCCACCCTGTTCGTTACATTCTCAAAGAGTAAAAGCAAATCTGTCAAACATGACTTCCCCTTCATAAATCCATGCTGACTCTGCCTGACCGAATTATGCGTTTCCAAATGTCCAGCTACTGCTTCTTTAATAATGGACTCCAACATTTTCCCAACTACAGTTGTTAGGCTAACTGGTCGATAGTTTCCTGCTTTTTGTCTGCCTCCTTTTTTAAATAGGGGTGTTACATTTCCAATTTTCCAATCTGCTGGGACTTTCCCAGAATCCAGAAAATTTTGGTAAATTACAACCAATGCATCCACTATCCCTGCCGCTACTTCTCTGAAGACCCTAGGATGCAAGCCATCAGGTCCAGGGGATTTATCCACCTTTAGTCCCATTATCTTACTGAGTACCACCTCCTTAGTGATTGTGATTGTGTTAAGTTCCTCCCCCCTATAGCCCCTTGACTATCCACTGATGGGATATTTTTTGTGTCCTCTACCATAAAGACTGATACAAAATATTTATTCAGAGTTTTTGCCATCTCCATGTTCTCCATTACTAATTCCCCGGTCTCGTCCTCTAAGAGACCAACATTTACTTTAGCCACTCTTTTCCTTTTACATATCTATAGAAACTCTTGCTCTCTATTTTTCTATTTCATGCTAGTTTACTTTCATAGGGCTCAAATTTCCCCAGGAGTTGCCCTGTTCTTTTTGGAGTAAGTAGCTTTTTTTGGAGTAACTTAAAAATTGCAAATTTCCCCATTTAACTTGCTCAGTTTAAGTCAGTTAGTTAGGTTTTTTTCTAGTTTAGTTTGTTCTCTCCAAAAGCGGGTGTGACAAGCCACTTATGCCTCTTCTGCCCATAGAAGCAAATTTGGCCAGCTAAAAGTTACTCCAAACTAACTTAGGCCAGTGTATGTGGCCACTTTTTTAGACACAGAAAAACCTTACCTACATTTAAGAAATCAGCACAGGTAGCCAGAGATAGGGCAGGGGGGTCGGGGCGGGGGGGGGGGGAGGGGAGTGGGGGGTGGGATGCGGGGGGAGAAGGTGAATTAGAGGATTCTAAAGCACTAAAGACCTTCACAACATCAGCACAACATCATAACATCTTCAGCACAACAGCTGCACAATATCATCAAAAATAAATGAAAGATAATTCAGTCACTGAAAATAGAGCAGTCCTACCTTGCCAACTGCAGAACGCTCCAGCTAGTCCTCCCACCAGGGCTAGGGGCGGCAGGCACGCATGACTGTAGGGGTGAGGGATTTTTACTTTTTACAGTTGTCCCTAAATGTTGTGTGGTCCTAAAGGAACATGATTCAGTTTTAATGCAAAATATCTTTTATTGGATATTTTACAGTGCACTTCAACGACAACAACAACAACAGCAGCAACAACAGCAACAACAGCAAAGAAAGGCTCCACCCATCCCTCACCCACATCTCGACAAAAGTGCACTTCCTCATAGGGTCGGTGATTGTGGTGGGAGTGGTTGGGGGCCCGGCTTGGGTCTCACCGGTGGCTGGTGCATAGATTGAAGTGGGAGTGGCATTTGAGTATCTGGTCTTTGTGCCCTTATTGCAGAAGCTAGCTCTCTCATGGCATCTGCCATCATTTGCACACCCTCTGAAATGCCTGCCCTCACTTTCCAACTCATTGCTGAGATTTCACCCGACAGTGTCGCTACCTCATCATGCACCCCACTGACGGCCGCCACGAGTGATCCTGTGAGGGCGTTGGTCTCCTCACCCAATGACAGAACCTGATTAACCTCTGCTGAGGGTTGAATCTCAGGAGAGACTGGTCGGCGTCGCCTTCCCCTCGCCGTGGGTCTGCCTAGTGTGGGCACCCCTCCAGTGCGAGGCACGGGCTGGGACAGTGCGGCACTGGGTGTCCCAACATGCATTTCACGACTGCTACTGGGACCCGCGACCTCGGAAGGTGTGAAACCATAGAATATCGCCGAGGAGCTCATGGAGGTTTCTGGCAGTGTGATGCCCTGTACTATGGACTGATCCATATCGCAGTCAGCATTCTCCCGTGAACATATTTCCATGGACCCCTCCTCCCACCCGCCTCGGTCTGGAGCGCACGCATCTGAATCTTCTAGTGGATCTTCGGGATGTTGAGGAGTGTCTTCTTCTTCTGCAAAATACAACAGAACAGTCAAATGGTTAGCAGCACAGGAGGGGGCAGGATGGGTGGCATGAGTCGTCTGACGCGTAGCAGGCCAGTCAGCAGGTTGATTTGAAGGGTGACTATGCATTTTAATGACTCACCCTCACCCTCGTGTATGAGTTCAGCTTGTGCAGAGCTGATTCTTTTTCTGCCGGTGCAACTCAGCAAGGCAGCAACCCTCTGTTCCAGGCGTGACAGTTGGTGCAGATTTGGCGGACCTCCTCCTGTTCTAAGTCTTTCCCTTTTGTTGTGGGCCGATTTCTTCTGCAAAGATGAAAATATTAATTTTCACACATGGTGCGTTTCTGATGGGTGGGACACATACAGATGGTCACATTTACAATTGCAATTCAATTTAAAGATGAAGATATTACTTACACTCACTACTTGACCAACGTCCTGCCATTTATTCTTACACTGCCTTCCAGATCTTGCGGTATTGACCCCTGCGGAGCATTCTTCTGCAACGAGGTTCCATCTTCTTCTCATTTCCTTGGGTGAAACTTTTGACGGACCACTCTTGCTGATATCCAGCTCCAGTCATTTCTCCTCAATGACAGTCACTAGTTTCTCCACTTCCTCATGGAGGAAATTCTTTGTTCTTGTTGCACGCTCTTGTGTCATTGGTGTATTGGACTTACACTCAGGTAATGTTCAAAAATCACACTTCTCACCTTTCTTCCACCTATCCAGCACTCCTTTCCCTCCCTCAGCCACACAAAAATCAATATTTAAACCGTGCCTTTATATATGGTCCTTTACCAATGATACTGAGGACACTTTCCCTTTAATTGGCCGATTGCCAAGCTTCCTGCTGCACTGCTGAAACACGTAGCGCGCACGCTCGAACAGACATGCGTTCCCCTGCCGGCACTCCTCAAGACGCTAGGCCCAAGCTCTGCAACCCCCACCCCCGCAGGCTCTACAGCGTCACGCCGATGGATCCGGACAACGAGGGAGCGGCCAAAGTGGAAGGTAAGTTTTCGGCGCTTTTCTTGGCTTAGAAAGTCGGTGTGCCACCCCTAGCTGCGCTGCTCTAGGTGGCTGGGGAAATTTGGGCCCATTGTCTATCTTCCTTTTCTTAATCATTTTTTTACTCATTCTTTGCTGGCTTTTAAAAGCTTCCCAATCTTCTGTCCTCCCACTAGTTTTGGCCACTTTGCATGCCCTAGTTTTTAATTGGATACCGTCCTTTATTTCTTTAGTTAGCCACGGATGGCTATCTTTTCTTTTATACCCTTTTCTTCTCACTGGAATATATTTTTCTTGAGAGTTGTGAAATATCTCCTTAAATAGCTCAAGTCAAGAGATTGACGACATACTCATCAGTTGCCTGGAAGTGTGCAGCTGCAACAGTATTCAAGAGACTCAACACCGTCCAGGAAGAACAGTTTGCTTGATCAGCGACCCCACTTCTCAACTCTATCCAGCCACTCCACCATTGGAGCATTGTGGGTGCAGTATGTACTATGTAAACCCTGCAGTACAGCAGCTCACTAATATTACTTTGACTGCAACGCCCAACCTTGCAACCTCTACTAAGAAGAACAGAAGCAGTAACAACATGAGAAGATCATCACTTCCAAAGATCCCCCCAAGGCTTGACTTGGAAATGTACTGCCATTCCTTCATTGTCCCTCGGTTAAAATCCTGAAATTCCCCAACACCATCACCACATCATCATTATCATGACTTGCTTCCACTCTTGAAGTGAGTTCTTTGGTGGCTGAACAGTCCAATACGAGAGCCACAGACTCTGTCACAGGTGGGACTCATAGGCATTGAGGGAAGGGGTGGGTGGGATTGGTTTGCCGCACGCTCTTTCCGCTGCCTGCATTTGATTTCTGCACGCTCTTGGCATTGAGATTCGGATGCACTTTTTCCACTTTGGGCGTTTTTTCGCCAGGGACTCCCAGGTGTCAGTGGGGATGTCGCACTTTATCAGAGAGGCTTTGAGAGTGCCGGGAACTTAGACGCTTTGATATCGACATCGCCGCCCTAAGCGAGACCTGGCAGGCAGGGGAAAGCCAGCTCAAGGAACTGGGTGGAGGTCACACCTTCTTCTGGAAAGGGAAACCAGAGGAAGAATGCCGCCTCCACGGAGTCGGCTTCGCCATCAAAAATGAGCTGGTTGACCGCTTCAAAGACTCCCCCTGCGGGGCTAATGAATGCCTCATGACTCTTCGACTCACCATCATCACAAGGACTGCAGCAGTTCACAGAGAAGGTCCCCAATCATCTTCTCAAAGCAACAAGGGGTGGGCCAGTGTCGCCCATATCTAAGAACAAATTTAAACAAACTTTGGAAAGGAAGTTGACAAATATTCATAAAGGAAGATTTTAAACGATATGGGGAAAGGACAGGGAAATGGGACTAAGTGGGTAGCAGTTTAACAGAACCAGCACAGACACAATGGGCCGAACGCCCTCCTTCTCTTCTGTAAAATTCTATGATGAGCAGTTAAACAGAAGTGTATAGGTTATCGTACTTCACGAGCAATCCAGGGGTGGACTAATAATCCAGAGAAGGTGAGTTCAAATCCCACCATGGTAGTTTGAGAATTTGAATTTGAATTCATAGAAACATAGAAATTTATAGCGCAGAAGGAGGCTATTTTGGCCCATCGTGTCCGCGTCGGCCGACAAAGAGCCACACAGCCCTCGGTCAGCAGCCGTGAAGGTTATATATAAATCTATGAACAATGAACAGTGGCTGACAAGTAAAGAGCATCTGGCCCAACCAGTCCGCCCCCCACACACTCAGCTTAAAAAATGTGGAAACGTAAAGCTGGTATCAGTAAAAATGATCACGAAGCTGTTGGATGATCGCAAAAATCCAGCTGGTTCACTAAAGTCCTTTGGGAAAGCAATCCTACCATCCTTACTCCGTCCCACACCAAAATGGTCGATACTTAACTGCCCTCTAAATGGCAACTAGAGATGAGCAATAAATGCTGGCCTTGCAAGTGAATGATTATATATATATAAACCTCACTTAGAGTTTCACAGTGTATTCAAATTGGCAATCAGAACATCAGAATAAAGGACCACTGGTCTCTCCTTTGAGAATCTTTCATCTGTTATCAGAATAGATTCATAATCAGAATAAAGTTCAATGTGTAGTTCGTGTTCGATTTCTATTAAATGACGTACCTCTGCCATTGGTGAACTTTTGGTGGACTTGAACTTCCAAAACTAAGGTGAAATTATTTTTAAGTTTTCTAGGAATACAACTGGTAGTCTAGGTGATTTCTGGCTAAATGCTGCCAGCGACAAACTGTCTGTGTAACAGTTTGTGTCACCTGGATGAAATAGCTGATTTGAAAAAGAAACTGTAGACTATTGGGCTCAATTCTCCCAAGTGATTTGTACTGTTTTTTTGGCGCGCGCCGCTTTTTTTGGCCTAAGTTTAAAAATCCAAGGGCTAAACTTTCCACTAGGTGGCTAAGGCCCCAAAAAATGGGCTTTATTCCAGCGATTTGTGATGTATCGTCCATGCTGATTGCCGGCATAAGGCCCATTTTTTTTTGCGATTTTCTACTCGGCCTTACCCCAGCGATTGTCAAATGGGCGATCTGACTTCTCAGCGATCTCACGATCGCCCAAAAAAAGAGGAAGTGAAACAGAAGTCCAAAAAAAAAGCTTCCCTAGCAACAATATTGTGCGTATGTGTGGATGTTTTTTTTTGGATCGATTTTTTTTGCCGTGTTTGGAGAGTTCATGGGTCATCACACATGCTCAGAAGGAAAGGGAGAGTTGGTGAGAGCGGGAGAGAGAGGAGAGAGGACTTCATCGGTAGATTGTTATCAGTTATCATTACAGACATTTCAGCAATGGCCATGTCGAATCAAAATCCAAATGAATGTGAAAGTGAAAGAAGAAGGGCCAAAGCCTTCAGTGAGGAGGCTAATGAGGCACTAGTCCATGTTGTATCAACAAGGTGGGAGGATTTGACCTTGGGAAATCTCCACCGCGTGCTTACAGGTGGATCTGGCAGGAGATTGCCGATGTGGTGACATCGGCATCCCATGAGGGGTGGACGCCTGACCAGTGCCGCAAGAGGTGGAACAGCCTCCTGGCAGCTGCCAGAGTAAGTTTGATTCTACTATGTATTTAAAACATATATAAAACTCATGTTTATAAATTATTATTATGTATTATTTACTTGATGTTTATTAATTGCAAACAAATTCCTCAATTTTAATTATTTATAATGTGAAATTTAAAAACTACATTAAATGAAAAAAAAATTACATTACCAATTACATTTATTCACCCTAATACTAAGTTGCATGTTATAGTATTAAAAATTATTCATATGCAGCCACCATAGTAAGCTGCATTGTAATATTTAAAAATATTAATATTTAAAAAAAATTGTAATATTTAAAAATATTTAAAAGATATTTAAATGATATTTAAAAGTCATATTTAAAATCATACGTACATATGTATTGTATACTTACTGTGTATAATTAGAATAATATTTAAAATTATTCATCTGCAATATGAGGTTACGTAAGAATGGAACATTTAAATCAGTCTTCAATGTTTATTGTCAGGAAAGGTAGCTTAAGCCATGCAATGTTAAATTATCATTTACAGAAAAAGATAAGTTTAAACCGTGCGGAGCAAAGGAGGACGGTGGCGACCCAGTGGCAGTGCACATTTTCAATCGATGTGAGGAGTTTGCGGTGGCCTTGGTGGGTCCTGAAAGCAGTACGGTCACGACTCGTGGCGTGGCCGAGCCCACCCTCGAGCCTGGTGAGTAATGCGGAATGTGCAAAGTATCAAACATTACTCATAACATATGCAAAATATCGTAGTTACGCATTTGTTATGCAATTATAATTCATTAGTTCAGATGTAGTCTGATTTACGAGTGAGGTCATGTTAATGCTGATGAACCCTTGTGCATTTGTGGTTTTGCAAAGTTTTGCATTACATTGAAATTATTGATATTGAAATATTGAAATATATTGATATGTATTGTTATGAGTTGTTTAGAAATTTCATTCATCTTTCGAAGGTGAAGTGTCCGTTGAGCACTGCTCGGTGCCACGCCCAGAGTCCGGTTCTAACAACTCACAGGAGGGTGAGACGGCAGAGGAGGAGCAGGAGGAGGAGGAGCAGGAGGAGGAGGAGGATGATGATTTTTTTTGTGGGGTTGGGGGGGAACAACCTGCGGCCATCTCAGTTGAGATGGAAGAAGCACCGGGACCAAGCAGTGTGCAGGTGGCGATGCCAAGGCGTGTCATATTGCAAACGCCGACCCCAGGGAGGTCTGGTCAGCGTGGCGAGCAATCGCCTACCTTGGAGGGCCAAACAGAGAGCTTGATTTCCCTGTGCAGGGAGACGGTTACAATTGGTCGCGACCTTATCCAGGGTTCACGGGATTCTCTGCGAACTGGAGCCAGTTCTCTGCAAACTGGAGCCAGTTTCCAGCATCCTGGAGCGAGTTCCGCACGAACTTCTCAAAATGGTCTTCTGAGCAGCCACAGACTGCAAGGGAGACCTTGGAGGCGATTCGGCAGCAGGCAGCCGCAACCAATGCCCTATGGCATGCGTTGTTGGCTGGACACGGCGTTGCACCCCAAGGCGTCGTGTCTGCTCGCAGCGAGACCCCTAGCACGCAAGCGAGTACGGAGGACACAGTTCCTCTGGACTCGGAAGTGGAGCCTCAGGCTTCCACTTCCGCTCCGTCACCTCCACCACGGCAGGAAGTCTTGACATCCCACTCTGCACGACGTCTTGGTGTCGGTCTGCGTAGACCAAAACGGGCGGGTGGGGTGTGAACATGGGGTGGGGCTGGACCTGGAGGGAAACGTGGCCGCAGGAAGGGAGGGGGTCGTTTTTCACGGTTTGTAACTTGTTCAATTATTCTTGTTCCTGTTTTGTTAGTTTTGTTTGTTGTTATTGGTTAATTGTTAATTGTTAATTATAAGATTTTGTATTTTGTATTTGAGGGAAGGGTGGGTTGGTGCGGGGGGCAGGGGGCGGGGGGTTGGAGGGATAGTTTATCCATTTTTATTTGTGTTTTTGTTAATAAAAAAAACATTTCTTTAATTCAATAAATTGTGTGTGTCTTCTCTCTTAGTTGGTTATCAACTATACAGATGTTATTCCATATCTGAACATTCTATTAATATACGAGTACCTTAGTAACACCTTCTAATAAATTCTATTATATAAAACCTATTCTCTAAAAACAAGGTAGTAATACCTATATGAAAAATTACAGCTCTCATCCTCATTAAATTCTATTATATAAAACCAAACGTAATGATAACTATATGAAACTTACAGCTCTCAGTAAATTATACTATATAAAACCTATTTAATAAAAATAACATAATAATACCTATTTATATTCTCTGTTTCAATATTCTGAGTACGACTAGCTCTCTAATTAAATCACAACTAATCCTCTACCCTTCCATTGAAGTCAAAATAGCGTCCGTAGTGCCCATTTTCCTTCTCTTCGGTCCAGAAAAAGCAACTATTTCTCAGCACTGTTTTGGGCCTTCCATCGACCCAGCGAAGTGCATGTTAGGTGCTGAAACTTGAGATGGGCCTTGTGTGGGTTATAATTTCGGCGATCTTCTCGGCGATCAAAGTGGAAACTTAGGCACCTATTTTTTGGGCGATATTTTGGGCCTAGTTTCCACTTTTTGCTCAAAATGGGTGATAGAGGTCCGTTTTGGGCCATATATGAGCCATAGCTGGGCGATGTGGAAAATCTAGCCCCAAGTTTCCCCAATCTTTGTGTGCCAGCATAACTCAGTTAGTTACGATTTTTTTAGGTTAGTTTTTTTTTTGCGTCACAGACATTGCGTAACCTGATGTCTGTGCCGGTTTTTCACAATTATGCAAGTTTGGCCAATTTAAATTTCTCCTAGGATGCCGTATGTGACCACTCCCGAAAAAACTTCTGGACTCTTAAGGAAAACCAGTGCACATTAAAAAATCGGTGCAGAAAGACGCCATTGTTCTGATGTGAAGTATTGGAGGGAGTCAAGAACACATAAATATGCATAATCAAACTTACATTTTTAAAACTTAAAATGCAGGAAATGGAAGATTAATGGAATTTTTTAAGATTGAAAAAAACTGATGCGCCATCACCGAACATCTCCAAATTGGGCTCGAGGATCGGAGCGTCGGCCAGCAGATTTGGTGCCTCGCCCGGACACAGGGGCTCGGAACTTGGCTTGAAAAGAAGCCCGGGGGAGTGAGGGGGCTGTGGAAGGTGAATGGAAGGCATGAGAAGCCTTACACTATGCATCAAATGAAGCCCGGCGGGGGGGGGGGGGGGGGGGGGTGTCCCGATCATTGCACCTGCTCAGACCTGGGTGTGGTCCATACTAGGGCATCGACCTTGGGGAGAGAAAGAACAAAGAACCTTGTCCTGCCTGCCATTTTGAGCTTCTTGCAAAGGTACAATTTAATCATGGGTACAATACTGACAATGCCAGACCTTGTGCAAGCCTGCTGCATGATGGTGCTGCGGAGGAGACAATTGATTTGACGTCATCGTATGACGAACCTCAGCGCACCTAGGGTGATGGGCAGGAGGCCTTACCACATTGGGTATATCGAGACACGCGTTCGTACCTGCACCTGAGTGATGCAAACTATGTCAGAAGGCTGCGTTTCTGCAAAGAAGTTGTAACTAAAATCTGTGAGTTAGTAAAAGCAGATCTGCAACCTAGAAGCGTCAGGAGGACTGCTTTGTCAGTTGAAGTGAAGGTTACAGCTGCACTTTCATTCTATGCTTCTGGATCGTTCCAGTCCACAACTGGGGATATGTACGCCATTTCTCAACATGCAACATATATCTGAATTCAGCAGGTGACTGCTGCACTATATGCCCGGAGGAATGATTACATAAAGTTCCCTATGACCGCCCAGGCAATGCGTGAAAGGGCTGTGGGCTTATCCAGCATTGCTGGCTTCCCAAAGGTACAGGGCTGCATTGATTGTATCTACATTGCCTTGCGAGCACCTTTGGAGGATTCCGAGATGTACCGGAACAGAAAAGACTTCCACTCCATTAATGTGCAGCTCGTGTGTGACGACATTCATCGCATCATGTCAGTTGATACGAGATACCCTGGGAGCACCCATGATCCTTTGCGAGAGTGTTATATCTGCCATGTTTCAGCAGCAGCCAGAAGGGCAGAGCTGGCAACTGGGAGACAAAGGATATGACCTCGCCACCTGGCTCATGACGCCTCTACGCGTAACCCGGACAGAAGCTGACCGGGAATGCAACATGTCTCATATTGCGATGTGCAGCATAATTGGCATTTTGAAACGGCATTTCCAATGCCTGGACCATTCCAGAGGCTACTTGCAATACTCCCCTGAGATTTTGGTCAGTTCACTGTTGTGTGCTGCATGCTGCATAACTTGGCCATCATGAGGCAGTAGCAGCTGGTAGTAGAAGACCAACCTGAGGTGAAAGTGGCTGATGATGATGAGGAAGATGAGGATGACGAGGAGGAGGACGAGGACGAGGAAGCCATGCAACTACTTGAACCCGGAGCACGACGGCGGAGGAGGGCGGGCCATTGTGCCGCTTTAATAATTGCTCAAGCCTTGCGCCAGCAGCTCATCCGTGAACGCTTTGCTGCCTAAAGCCTCAGTGGCAACTATTCTGCTTGGATCATATTTACTGTTTGGAGCTGTTCCATAATGTTGTGCTGTGTTAATGGAACAAATGACAGAAATGATTCTTGTTTACTTCAAAAATTGTTTTAACAATGGAACAAATAATGTAAATGATTCAGTTATAATGTAAAACATATTTTATTCAAAAGTTTAACAAACATTTATTTGTATTTAACTTAAATTTAATAAAAATATTCTTGTAACAAACTTTAAAGTTTTTAATTAGGATCACTTATAAACTTTAACATCACTTAGAAACTCATAAGGGGCAGGGTGGGTGGCATGAGTAGGCTCACACAGCGCAGGCAGCAGGCTAATTTGAAGGACCATGATGAATGTTAGCTTATTGCATCAACCGAAGTGTAGCTGACGGAGACATCCCCATGAACTGAGCATGGCTAGTCTGCGCAGTACTTAGCAAAGCCAGACTGTGGAATTTGCAGGACTTACCCTCTCCCTCGAGTATGGGCCCAGTTTGTGCAGGTAGGACCCATCAAAGCAGCGAGCCTCTATTCCAAGGGTGCCAGTTGGGTGCAGATTTGCCGGGCCTCCTCCTGTTCGAGTTCTTTCCCATTTGTTGTGTGCCACCTTCCTCTGCAAAGATGAAAACATAACTTTTTAGGGAGGATGTCTTTCTGCTGAGTGGGACATATATAGCTGGTCACATTTACAATTGCAATTCCATTGAATAAATTAAAATATTTCTTACACTAACTACTTGACCAAGGTCCTGCCAATTCTTTTTGCACTGGCCTCCAGACCTTGGGGTGGTCACCATTGCACAGTAATCTTCCACAAGTTGGTTCCAGTGTTTCTTCATTTCTTTTGGTGAAACTTTTATGTGACCTCTGCTGGTGTCCAGCTCATGACATCTGCCCTCAATCACAGTAATTAGTGCCTCCACTTCGTTCTGTAAGAAATTCTTGGTTCTTGGGCTGCATTGCATCTTGTATTGCAGCTCCGATTTTTCCAATGAGAATTATAGTTCTCACACACAACTGGCTCTTTAAAAATGGCTGAATGCAGACCTGGAACTGTACTGGGCATGCACGCCCATAGCAGTCATGACAAAAATGTCCTTTTTTTTCATGAATGCGCAGAAGTGGGGGAACATCGTTTTTTCGGCGCAGGCATTAGGCTCCACCCCCCGAAGCTAAAGGACATGCTGCGCAGCGCCAATTTCAAAAAATAGAACAGGGAAACTTGCTACTTTTATTTTGGAGTAGTTGGGGCCAAGAAAAACGGGTGTAACTCTGGCAATATGCCAAAAAACAGGGAAAATTGATCGCAATTGTGGCCTCCTTTTATTTTGCTTTCACAGGCATTGTAGGTCCAGTGAATTCCTGATGGGGGTGCTGCTGATCTATTTAAAAACGGCATGTTCAACATTGCAAGGATTTGCCAGTACTGTAGCCCTGAATATTCGCACAGATGCAAAACCATGGCCCTGAATTTCAGTGTGTGGTTTTCTTCATCCCCCTCCAAAACTCCGGCCGGAGATCGGCAGACCCCTCCGGAGAAATCCGTGAATTCGCCATTTGTATCCATTCACATTGTTTCTCTAATGGTTCCTCCTATCTCCCCATAACCAAAGTTATGCAGCGACATCAGGCCACCTCTCGTGAAAATTCACGAGCCATTTCATTTGCATTCCCCCGGCTTGCATTGTACCCACACACTTCAGACAAACTGGCGTAGAGTATATCACTATATCAAAATCATAATGTAACAACCCAGACAAAGAAAAAAAACTTCCACTTGTCTTGTGCCTTCTCACGTCTTTGGGATATTCCAAATTGCCTTATAGTCAATGATTTACTTTTGAATATAGTCACTGTTGTCCTGAAGATAAATGCAACAGCCAAATTGCGCACAGCACATCCCCACAAACAGCAAAGGAATGAATGACTAGATAATCTGTTTTTAGTGGTGTTGGTTGTTGAAGGAATGTTGCACAAAACGCCTGGGATCATCTTTGCTTTTCTTCGAATAGCGCCATGAAATCTTTTGCACCTACTTAAGCAGGCCCCTCGGTTTAATGCATTGTCGAAATGATGGCACCCCCAATAATTTCTCCTTTTTATTCTTTTCTATTTCTTAGGCGGTCCCTCGAATCAAGGATGAATTGCTTCCATGCCAAAAAGGAGCTCACAGGTGTTTCAATGAAGGACCTATTATTCCAGGTCCCGAACTACATGTTGAAGGTTGGAAGATGCCTATGCGTAGATTTTTTTAACGTGTGGTGGCCATTGCACACCAGCCACCACACAGACTTGACGGAGCGAGGTCTTGGTCCAGTGGCAAGGATTAACCAAGACCACCGGAGACCAAGCTCTGCTGCACGGACCTAGTGCACACACATATCGCAATGTGGGCTGGCCCATGCTACCCCTAGGCCCTCGCCTCTCCTGGGTCCCGATCACATCACTCTGCAATCTCTCGCCACTCCTGCTGTACCTGCCCACGCTCCAATCACCGACCTGGGTTGTGGTGGCATCCAATCCAGTCGCCCTCTTCACAGCTGTCGCCCTCCCAGACTGGCTCGCATTGTACCTTGTAGTGGATTGCTCCTTTTATGGCCCCGACCTGCCGCTAATGGTCTCTCGCAGATCGATGCCGCCTGGACGCCACTAGTAGCACCCCACTTGTGTCAGCCTAGAATACCTGTTGAAGTCATTAGTGAGGCTTGAATCCACAACCTTTGACTCTAAGGTGAGAGTTCTTGTTGTGTCATATGACGGGAAAAAATTATAATGAGATGTCTAGTTTGGTTCTCCATTGGATGGCCTCCTGAAATGCCGAGTGGAGAAATGAGGTACCTCCCGGAACAGATCCTAATGGGCAGGTTGATGTGATGTGTTCCATGATCTGGGTCTCATGGCCACAGTCGCATTTCGGGTCCTCCCTCATCTTCCATTTATGGAGAAGGTAGCCGCATCGGCCATGCCCTGTGCGGACTGGGTTGAGCGCTGTCCACTGTCTTCGAGGGAAGTTGAAGCCAGGGACCTCTGCTGATAGGTCAGTGAATAGGTGAGAGTATGAACAACTTTGCCAAGCTGATGTGGCTCAACAGCAACTAAGTGCGTTTATGTAGCACTTTAACAACCCAAGCAGCTTCACAGGAAATAAATTAAAGTAGAAAAGTAAAAGAGTTAGGAGAGGTGACAGAATTCATAGTTGAAAAGATGTTTTGAGGAAGATTCTGAAGGTGAAGAAAAAAATAGCAAGGCAGTCAGGTTGAACGAGGGGCTTCCACAGAGTATGTCATTTTTCAGCTTCATACTCCTGCCATTATACTTAACGTCAGCTGATTATGTGAAAATTTAGATTAAATGTAATTTTTTAAATGTGAGAGAAATCAATGGCCCCAAATTCCCAGCCCTTGCCAGGTCCGTACGGAATACTGACCTGGTGAGGCCTCGCAAAAGCTGCTTTCGGTGCGCAATGTACCCGGGCCAAAAACCGGCTTTACCGATCTGTCAAGATATATCGAGACAGATCCTCCACATCCTCAAGGGAAAGACATTCAAGTGGGTGAGATTGGGCTATTTGACCAACTCATGCCCAGCGACTGTCCTTCAAACACTTGCGCCTGGTAAAAGCAGGCGCATAGCCTACTTTTACCAGCGTAAGAGTTTTAAAACACATAAAAATAACGTTTTAAAACACATTTTTATGTTTAAAAACTCTGTCCACTAAGGTAAGTTTATTTTAAGCCCGATTAAAATACTTTTAAAAAAATCCAAAAAATATATATTTTTTCTAAAACATTTAATTAACTTTAATTTCAATTAATGTTAAACATGTGAGGTGTTTTTTTATTTTTTATGTCGTGTTTGGGTGTTTTAGGGGGTTATTCTCATTGATAGTAATAGGAACTCAGAGATACGGAGTCCCACTATTATAATGAGAATACAGTACTGTGATTGGTTGTCCAGGCCCACGTGACTCCAGCATGTTGTCTGTATCTCCAGGATGTGGACGCGCTGCGAAGCGCGGGAAGAGAAGGCCTCCAACTGGAATCTAAGGAGTCTCTGGGACCACCAAGTACTTTCACAGAGACGTTTCGGGTTGAAGTCTGAAGGAAGCCTCTGACCGGAGTTTTAGCCCCACTAAAAGAACGACTTGGATTTATATAGTGCCTTTCACAACCACTGGATGTCTCAAAGCACTTTACAGCCAATGAAGTACTTTTTGAGTGTAGTCACTGTTGTAATGTAGGAAACATGGCAGCCAATTTGCACACAAGCAAGCTCCCACAAACAGCAATGTGATAATGACCAGATAATTTGTTTTAGTGATTGAGGGATAAATATTGGCCAGGACACCGGGGATAACTCCCCTACTCTTCTTCGAAATAATGCCATCAGATCCTTTATGTCCACTTGAGAGAGCAGACAGGGTCTCAGTTTAATGTCTCATCCAAAAAGCGGCACCTCCGACACTACAGCTCCCCGGGCCTCAGCACTGCACTGGAGTGTCAGCCTAGATATTTTGTGCTCCAGTCCCTGGAGTGGGACCCCACAACCTTCTGACTCAGAGGCGAGAGAGTGTTAACCACTGAGCCACAGCTGACACTCAATAACTGAGATCAGAAAAAACCCATAAAAGGTGAACCAGTTAAATCATTCCGAAACATTTTTAATCACACGATTTACAACTCAGCACTGATAATAACTGTGGAAAATCCACCATTATAAGAAAGAGAAACAAAACCAGATTGCTCAAGATCTTTTGTCTGCCATTCCTTCCAACAAATTGAAATGTCAAGGGTTGAAAATGAGGAGGTAGGACAAGATGGCATCATCTGCCCATCAAACATTAGAGAAACTGCTCGAACTCAAACCACTCGGGCTCCTGAAGGCCATCGCAAAGAACAGTTCTTTACATAGTAAGAATCGTATAATTCACGGGTCCAAAAGAACAGCTCCTCCAGCCCTGAAGCCCTCCAATTCTGGCCTCTTATATATCCCCGATTTCCATTACTCCACCATTGGCGGCCATGCATTCAGCTGCCAAGCCTTAAGCTTTGGAATTCACTCCCTAAACCTCTCCACCTCTCCACCTCTCACTCCTCCTTTTAAGATGTTCCTTAAAAGCTATCTATTTGACCTCTTCTTATGTGGCTTGGTGTCAAATTTTGTTTGATAGTGCTCCTGTGAAGCACCTTGGGACGTTTTACTGCATTAAAGGTGTTATATAAATGCAAGTTGCTGTTGTTTGAGAACAATGTTCTGCTGCATTGGCGTGTCTTTCCCCAAAAATTGTGTTGTTAAGAAAATCAAGGTAGAGTTGGGGCGAACCATTCTCCTGGAGACAGGAAGAGAGTTGTTCCCTTATGACCTCCATACTTTTAATCCATAATTCCTTTTGGCTCAATTCTTCTCAAGCTTACACTGATCTCCTTCAGCTTCATTATACCAAACATCAACATTCAAATCCAACTGCTGCATTGAGTACTTGGGTATTCAGTACTCATTTTCTTTTCCATTGAAGTTGAGGCTATGAGTCTAATTCGTGCTACTGGAGATGTCCACATTTCACACCCATGAATGATTAAGACTGAAAAAACCCCACTGTGGTCCATTTGGCTGCTCATACCCTCTACCAATTTTTTTCTCCAAATACATCTCCAACTCTCTCTTGAATTTGCTGATGCAGTGAGCCCATTTGCCTCCCTAGGCTTTCCATTCCATACGTTTACTGCCCTCTCTGTGAAGTAATTCAATCAAAGCAGATTTGTGTTGATCAATACTTCCACAGTCGATTCACCCTGCTATTTCCCCCACTATACAACCACTGGAGAAGGCTTCTTCTGAAATCTTCACTAATCATTTTGAAATAGCAGTTCAAATGTATTTTATGTATCATCCTCTACACCTATTATTGAAGACTTTTTAATATAATTTATAATTATACTGCCCACCTCAATAGGTTCTAACCATTTACATACAACATTCTTTACTCAAGTTCCACAACACTGTACATTGTGAATTCTTTATTTGTTCATTCTTCTCCACAACACTCCCTCTCCAAGAGAAAAGGGTGATTGAAATGTGGTAGGCAATGGGGGAAGGGGTTCATCATTGAATGAAGCAAGCCAGTACTTATTTCATCAACTAAACTTAAACAGAAACATACAAAAGACCACACACTGAATATATTCAGGCTCACCCATGTCAGACTAAAACATGTGTCTTTGAAACTCCATGAAACTTCGAGTGCGTTCCCTCCAGAAATCACACAGGAGTGCAGCAGAAGACCCGTGAATTGGTCAGAATGTCGACTCACGGCCTCTGCTGCTAATTTCCACAGGGCCTTGTTCGGAGCAGAACCTCCATGTGCCCCACAGGTCAGAGGGGTGTAGCCAGTGGCTCCATCATGGGACCTGTTGGGCAGCCAGTCTGCCGGGTGAAAAGAGGAGTACTGGTTTCTGTCTGGGGTCCACCTAAAGGTACAGACCTGGATCCCCTCCTGGTCCCAGAAGAAAAAGTAGCACATTAGTTGGAGACCTGGCCACCTTGCTCATGAGCCAAAGGTGCATCAAGTTTTTTTGCATTCCGGTGTCACCGATACAAATCTGCCAGCCATATTTAAGTAAGGCAACCTCCTTTGACCTTGGATACTCTGGATGGTTCAATAGTTGATATTTCCAACAGTCCTTACAGCAGAATCAATGGCTTGTGGATTTTCAGGAATCTATAATGTTTATTAATAGAACAAAATTGGCGCAATAAGGCCAGTGGTACCCCTAGGTTCTGGTAGCTAATAATGTCTGAAATCCCTTCTGTCGTTTCTTATTGCTCTGATTCAAAGTTCGCAATTAACTGAGGTCAAGCTGGGGGTAATTCATCAACAGCTTCTGATGAAACTTGCCAAATATCTTTCAACCGCATGACCTTCCCGTGCTGAATATTTTCTCTGGCATTGTTCCAGCTGCTTTTCTTAGTGGCTTCCACAATCCTCAACATCAGCTGCTACTCGTAGAGATCGCAAGAGTTATCAAAGCTCAAAATGTAGAACTCTAAAAGCCTGATCTTGCTTGGGATTTCAAAACCAGCCTAAAATCATGTTTTTATTATATAAGAACACGAGAAAAACCGCTTGGTCCACTGAAAGTCAACCCACCAGTACTCCAGATCACTTAGCCAAGCATCCAGCTACATGTTGAACTCCCCGAATGTCTTTGGTTCCATTTGGTGGATTAATCCAAATGTTTAATTCCAGCCCCACAAACCCCACCCCCCACCCCCCCCCCCCCCCCCGCCGAGATGTCGGCTCCTCTAATTCTGCCCTCCTGAGCACCCTGATTGTAATCGTTCAACCATTCATTGGTGGCAGTGCCTTGCTTTGCCTAGGCCCCAAGCTCGGGAACTCCGTGTCTAAACTTCTCCACCTCTCTACCTCTCTTTCCTCCTTCAAGATGCTTCTTAAAACCTACCTCTTTGACCAGTCACCTGCGCTAATTTCTACTTATGTGGCTCGGTGTCAAATTTTTATCGCATAATACTTCTGTGAAGCGCCTTGGGGCGTTAAAGACGCTATATAAATACACATTGTTGTTGTTAACACCTTTTGAGTAAAGACATTGTGTCAGATTTTCCTCTTCAGCGCTTGGACATAAAAGCTTTTCATGGTGGACATGCTTATTGCAAATCTGGATGTAAGCTATTGATTATTCTCCATCATTAATTTTAATGGACGGCAAATTGTGAATATCTTTTCCTTCAATTTGCAATGGAGATTTTCGCCCACCAAGCTCTTATATCTGGCTTTTTTAAAGATCTGTTTTCAATTTAGATTTCATTCATTTTAATTTATGCCCTCTTATCTCACTACCCTGACTCACCTGAAGTCATATTCGAGGTTCACCTTATCTATATAATTTAATATTTTATAGTCGATTCCATGAGCCCTTTGAAACCAGCAAAACATCTTCACAGCGAGTGCAATGCTCAGCAATTCCTAGCAGGTTCTATGTTCTGGGAGTTCCTGGGGTCACATAAACCCCCAGAGATTTTGTGACACTTTTAAAGTATGTCTTCAAATGGAGCTACCAACGATGGGGGCAGAGCATTGGTACGAGACAGCAAAGAAGAGCACATTATAATACTGATATTGATCTACAGACAATCGTTTGCCTATTGCCATAATGTTCAAGAAAGAAAAGGAAAAATGGGTGGTCTGTTACCTTGCAAACCATTGTTAGGTCATTGAACTTTTTTTGGCATTGTTCTGCAGTCTAAGGGGTGAGAGAGGGGACACTCGGGGCTTTCAGGATCGATTAGACCAGCCAATCAGCAGATCACTTGAGACACAGATCATGGCCACAGTGAAATGACAACAGCTGGCGTCAACCTATATGAGGCTATCATCCTCAGGATAACTGCATATGCCAGCCAGCCAATCTCACCTCTTACCATGCAAGTGCTGCATAGGAGGTGACACCAGGCTGCCCAGGCAAAAGTGCCAGAGATGCAACCAGCAGCTGCTGTTCTTGAGAAGTAACGCTGGCGGAACATGAGCAGCTCCAAGGAATGACCCAATGTCTTTTTCTTCCGGTAATTGCCTCTCTGCTTGTGTCCTTTCTAAAACATTATGTCTCCCTCTCTGTCTATGGCCTCACCCCTCCCTATCTCTGGAATCTCCTCCAGCCCCACAACCCCAAGAGATGTCTGCACTCCTCTAATTCTGCCCTCTTGAGCATCCCTGATTATAATCGCTCAACCATTGGTGGCCGTGCCTTCTGAGGCCTAGGCCTCAAGCCCTGGAACTTCCTACCTAAACCTCTCCACTTCTCTACCTCTTTCCTGCTTCAAGACGCTCCGTAAATCCTATCTCTTTGACCAAGCTTTTGGTCACCTGCGCTAATTTCTACTTATGTGGCTCGGTGTCAAATTTTTAAAATCTCGTTAAAGGTGCTATATAAATACAAGTTGTTGTTGTTGTCTATGTTTGCCTTCCACTCTTTCTCTCCAAATAGCTGTTACCTGATTCTTTCATTGTTATTTCTGTATCTTTGTCTCTGACACTTCTTTTTCGCATTCTTTCTCTAAATTGCTTTCACACACTTCTCTCAGTGTCGTCTCTGTATCTCTCTCTTGGTGACTTTTAAAATTATTTTTGTTTTCTCGCTGTGGTTGTCACATACTTTTGTTGTTACTTCTGTTACTCTATCTCTGACTCTTTCTCACTTTTTCTCTTTTTCTTCCCATAAGAACAAGAAGAGGTAACCGGTTAAATAAATCTTTATGACCTTGCTGTGACCTGATTAAAGTTGCTATGGCAATGGTTGTAAGGATTGCCGTGAAGGTTTTTTTTCTGTAAACATGTACACATATCCACAAATATTACTTTACCTGATCTCACTCCTGGATATATTCCCTACAAAGCATGTTGGAGGATTTATTTTGCAATCAAACAAATTAAATTAATAGATGTTTACTGTTGCTGACCTTGAGTATTCATTCTCCAATATATCAAAGTATAGCGAGCTGAGTAAAGTAGAGGCAGATATGAATCAATTCACCATTATTCAATCACAATACAGAAATGGTATCATATTTTACAAATGAATTCTTAGGATACGTGCATCCCAGACAAGGTCAGCATTTATTGCCCATCCCCAGTTGGTGACACAGCTGAGGGCAGTTAAGAGTCAACCATGTTGTTGCGGGACTGGAGTATAGGCCAGACCGAGTAAGGACGGCAGATTTCCTGCCCTGAAGGACATTAGTGAACCGGTTAGGTTTTTACGACAATCCAAAAGCTTCATGGTCACTTATACAGATACCAGCTTTTTATTTCCAGATTTTATTTCTAATGGAATTAAAATTCTCAAACTGCCATAGTGGGAGATTCACATTCTCTGGATTACTAGTCCAGGCATCCGGATTACTAATTCAGGCCTTTGGATCATTAGACCCGGCCTCTGAATTACTAGTCCAAGCCTCTGGATTACTAGTTCGGGACTCTAGATCATTAGTCCAGGCCTCTGGATTAATAGTTCAGGCCTCTGAATTACTAGTCCAGGCCTCTGGATTACTAGTCCAGGCATCTAGATTACTAGCCCAGGAATCTGGGTTACTAGTCCAGGTGTCTGGATTACTAGTCCAGGCCTCAGGATTACTAGTCCAGGCATCTAGATTACTAGTCAAGGCCTCTGGGTTACCTGTCCAGGCCTCTGGGTTACTAGTCCAGGCATCTAGATTACTAGTCAAGGCCTCTGGGTTACCTGTCCAGGCCTCTGGGTTACTAGTCCAGGCATCTAGATTATTAGTCAAGGCCTCTGGGTTACCTGTCCAGGCTTCTGGGTTACTAGTCCAGGCATCTAGATTACTAGTCAAGGCCTCTGGGTTACCTGTCCAGGCCTCTGGGTTACTAGTCCAGGCATCTAGATTACTAGTCAAAGCCTCTGGGTTACTAGTCCAGACGTCTGGCATACTAGTCCAGGCATCTGGATTACAAGTCCAGGCTTCTGGGTTACTAGTCCAGGCATCTGGATTACTAGTCCAGGCATCTGGGTTACAAGTCCAGGCCTCTGGATTACTAGCCCAGGCGTCTGGGTTACTAGTCCGGATGTCTGGATTATTAGTCCAGGTCTCTGGGTTACTTGTCCAGGCCACTGGGTTACTAGTCCGGGCATCTAGATTACTAGTTCAGGCATCTGGATTACTAGTCCAGGCCTCTGGGTTACTAGTTCAGGCATCTGGATTACTAGTCCAGGCCTCTGGGTTACTAGTCCAGGCCTCTGCGTCACTAGTCCAGGCGTCAGGATTACTAATCCAGGCCTCTGGGTTACTAGTCCAGGCCACTGGGTTACTAGTCCAGGTGTCTGGATTACTAGTCCAGGCCACTGGATTACTAGTCCAGGCCTCTGGGTTATTCGTCCAGGCCTCTGGATTACTAGTCCAGGCCTCTGGATTACTAGTCCAGGCGTCTGGGTTACATGTCCAGGCCTCTGGGTTACTAGTCCGGATGTCTGGATTTTTAGTCCAGGTCTCTGGGTTACTTGTCCAGGCCACTGCGTTACTAGTCCAGGCCTCTGGATTACTAGTTCAGGCCACTGAGCTACGAGTCCAGGCCTCTGGATCACTAGTCCAGGCCTCTGGATTACTCGTCCAGGCCTCTGGACTACTAGTTCAGGCCTCTGGGTTACTAGTCCAGGCCTCTGGATTACTAGTCCAGGCCTCTGGATTACTAATCCAGGCCTCAGGGTTACTAATTCATGCCTCTGGGTTACTAGTCCAGGCGTCTGGATTACTAGTCCAGGCGTCTGGATTATTGTTCAGGCCACTGGATTACTAGTCCAGGCCGCTGTCTTACTAGTACAGATGTCTGGATTACTAGTCCAGGCGTGTGGATTACTAGTTCAGGCCACTGGGTTACAAATCCAGGCATCTGGGTTATTAGTTCAGGCCACTGGGTTACTAGTCTAGGCGTGTGGATTACTAGTCCAGATGTCTGGATTACTAGTCCAGGCCTCTGGGTTACTAGTCCAGGTGTCTGGATTACTAGTCCAGGCCTATGGGTTACTAGTTCAAGCCACTGGGTTATTAGTCCAGGCCTCTGGGTTACTTGTCCAGGCCTCTGGGTTCCTAGTCCAGGCCTCAGGGTTACTAGTCCAGTTGTCTGGATTACTTGTCCAGGCCTCTGGGTTACTAGTCCAGTTGTCTGGATTACTAGTCCAGGCCTCTGGGTTACTAGTCCAGTTGTCTGGATTACTAGTCCAGGCCTCTGGGTTACTAGTCCAGTAGTCTAAATTACTAGTTCAGGCCTCTGGGTTACTAGTCCAGTTGTCTGGATTACTAGTCCAGGCCTGAGGGTTACTAGTCCAGGCCTGAGGGTTACTAGTCCAGGCCTCAGGGTTACTAGTCCAGGCCTCAGGGTTACTAGTCCAGTTGTCTGGATTACTAGTTCAGGCCACTGGGTTACCAGTTGTCTGGATTACTAGTCCAGGCCTCAGGGTTACTAGTCCAGGCCTCAGGGTTACTAGTCCAGTTGTCTGGATTACTAGTTCAGGCCACTGGGTTACTAGTTCAGGCCACTGGGTTACTAGTCCAGGTGTCTGGATTACCAGTCCAGGCATCTGGATTACTAGTCGACGCGTTTGGATTACTAGTCCAGGCCTCTGGGTTACTAGTCCAGGCTTAAGGGTTACTAGTCCAGGCATATGGATTACTAGTCCAGGCGCCTGGTTACTAGTCCAGGCCACTGCGTTACTGGTCCAGGTGTCTGAATTACTTGTCCAGGCCTCTGGCTTACTAGTCCAGGCATCTGGATTACTAGTCCAGGCCTCTGGGTAACTAGTTCTGGCCACTGGGTTACTAGTCCTGGTTCTGGGTTACCAGTCCAGGTGTCTAGATTACTAGTCCAGGCCTCTTGATTATTAGTCCAGGGTTCTGGATTACTAGTCCAGGCCACTTAGTTACTAGTCCAGGCCTCTGGATTACTAGTTCAGGCCACTGGGTTACTAGTCCAGGCGTCTGGGTTACTAGTCCAGGCATCTGGGTTACTAGTCCAGGCCTCTGGATTATTAGTCCAGGCGTCTGAGTTAGTAGTCTAGGCATCTGGGTTACTAGTCAAGGGCCTCTAGATTATTAGTCCAAGCCTCTGGGTTACTGGTCCAGGCATCTGGATTATTAGTCCTGCCCTCTGGGTACTAGTCCAGGCCTCTAGATTACTTGTCCAGGCCTCTGGATTACTAGTCCAGGCATCTGGTTTCCTAGTTCAGGCATCTGGATTACTAGTACAGGCCTCTGGGTTACTAGTCAAGGCCTCTGGGTTACAAGTCCAGGCATCTGAATTACTTGTCCATGCCTCTGGGTTGCTAGTTCAGGCCTCTGGGTTACAAGTCCAGGCATCTGAATTATTTGTCCACGCCTCTGGGTTACAAGTCCAGGCATCTGAATTACTTGTCCATGCCTCTGCGTTACTAGCCCAGTAGTCTAAATTACTAGTTCAGGCCTCTGGGTTACTAGTCCAGGCCTCTGGATTACTAGTTCAGGCGTCTGGGTTACTAGTCCAGGCCTCTGGATTATAAGTCCAGTAACATAGCCAGTAGACTACTGTAGCCTATTCAGAAATCCGTATTTCATGGTGGCATTGTCACCTCCAACGATGTTTGATTAAAAATATTCTCGCCACAAACTACAGGCAACTCCAGGTTTCCTGTGATTTCTAAGCCTGCACTTCATTGTTTTATAGTGACTTTCATTGCATTGTGATGATGAAAGAAAAACAATGGGGTTGATTTAACAGTTCCCAATGGGCTGGAAATGTTCTACACCCGACCCGATTTTCCTTCACTGGAAAGAAAAAACAAGTGGGATCTAGTATAGGTGGTCGCCTGTTTCATTCCTGGACGGAACAGTTTTAATCAACCTCAATATTACAGACTACTGACTCCAGTGTCAGGGTTAGTTATATTACCATGTGTTACTAAAATAAACACTTCAAAAAATAAAAATAGAAGCTTTTAAAATTAGGCTCTGAATTTCTTTTCCAGTTTTGGTGTGAGAATGCTGTAATCCAGGCAGGCGGGAGTGGAATTTGATACAAAACCCGATTACACCAATCCTTATTCCTTTCACTCACTAAAATCTCTTCTGCATTTGGTTTATAAATAGAGTACCCTATTTAACTCTTTCTGTTCCCTTAGTTTCTGATTTATTGAGTTTATCCCTTATCTTTTTTTCCTGGAGCCAACAGTGGCAATCTGAAAGTAAGAGCCACATTGTCCAGAAAAATGGGCCTCCAGTTGAAAACAATTTCCTGGTTTATTAGCCAAATGAGGCTGAAGGTTCAGATATTTAATGCAGTCACATCTGAGGTATGAACCGGTCAACATTTGACAAATGTTTGAAGGGCTGAAGTGAAAGTACTCCTGCTCAATGAGTTATCTCATCGGCAGGTCCAACAGCTTGATTGCACCCTGACAACGTAATTTGTGGTTGGCCCCTCCGGGTCACTCCCTCAGAATTACCAACAGACTTAATTTTTAAAGTTGTTGAACCATTCAGACATTATAATTTAAACCTTTAATTTACCAAATGTAACATAATATCAATAGTTGCTGCTTTGAGTCCAGGATTTAATCAGCATGGCAGTGATTTATTAACTTGCATTTTCACAGAAACAGAAAATATTACCTGAATAACTGAAGTGTTTAGAAATATTAACTTTCAATTACAGGATTGGACAACATGTTTCAACAACTCCATAAGATTAATGTTTCAATCTAATTTTTTACACTACTATCTAAACTAAAGCTTCATGTAATTACTAGTACTTGCTTGATTTGCTACTATCAATTTAACAACAAGTTCGGTGTCCTTTGAGATGAGATTAGTTCTGATCTAAGAGCTAAGATCATGTACCAGGGTGGGCCGCAAGGAGGCTGTCATCATCCACTCCGCAGTGTTCTGTCCTGACACCCATGTTATTCAATGTTTACACCAGTGACCTGCCCGAAACAGAATCCCGCAAGTTCGTTTATGCTGATGACATTGCCTTGGCCACGTAAAACATGAATCTGCCCATCACCGAAAAGACCCTGACCAGTGATTTACAGGGGATGGAGGCCTACTTCCGCCAAAGGCGACTCAGACCAAACCCGCAAAAGACCGTCATCGTGATATTCCATCTCAACACCCATCAAGCAAACCAACTTTGAAAGTCTCCTTCTGCGGCATAGAGGTAAACCATGCCAAAAAAAAACTATTTAGAAGTCACGCTTGATTGCACCCTGTCACATAGACAACATCTCCAGAACTTTGGGAAGAAACTAAAGAATAGGGTCAACTTGATCCAGAAACTCGCCAGATCCAACATGGGGAGCAGACGCTCAAACCCTCATTACGGCAGTATTCGTCCTGGCGTACTCTCCGGCATGGCTATCAAGTCTGCATGTCAAATCCGTTGATACCTAACTGAATTCTACAATGAGAATTATAACCGGTACGCTTTTATCCACACCAACACCTTGGCTGTCCATGCTTGCAAACATCGCACCACTACACCTACGCCGCGAACAAGCAGGCTCCAGAGAATACAACCGTTACTTTCAAAGGGCTAGCACAGGCCAAAGGGCTGAATGGCCCCCTTCTGTGTTGTAATTTCTAAGATTCTATGAAGTTCAGGGGAAGGGTTAATTTTTTATCCCAGCGAATGTTTGTCTCAATTATCAGTGATGTAGTCTGGAAATCTGTGAGTTGGAAGTTTGCTGAGAAATGATGGTACACAATGTGGCTGGAATTTTAGGTTGTTGACACGCCAGGAGCGAGGGTGCCAGCTGGAGTGCAGGAAACCCAGAAATCCGGGTTTCTCCGTACGCTGTGGAGATTTAACGCCACAGAGTGAGTGCGTGCGACGTCACAGACAGGTTCCCCGCCCGGAAGTCAACCTGATTGATAACGCTGGAGAGGAGGTCACAACCGCAGGTAGGTGTGAGCCCTGACCATGGGTGTGTCCGATCCCGGGGAGATGTCCGATCCATGATCCCAGGTGGTCCGACCCCGGGGAGTGGGGTGGTTGGGGGGGGGGGAAGGGTGTTGCGATCCCGGGAGGGGGGTATCCAATGCCAGGGTGAGGGTGCTGATGGTGAGGGAGCATGGCGGGCCGGGTGGAAGCTCTCCTAGCCCACCCACACTTACAAGGAATGCTCCCTGAGGTTGTCCTGGCCTTGCTGCAGCCGCCGGGAATCCCGAGGTCCGGGATCCCTGACTGGCCACAGTTAATCCTGCATGGCAGGTGAAAACTGAGGATTCCAGCCTCATTATAAAGTGCCAACACGCTTCCTGGGGGGGTGTTGGCTGCCCTCCCCCATCATGCCTCTGCTAAACCCAGATGTGGATGGTCTGGAGACAGGTTGAGGTCGGGATTCACATTTTTAACACTTTAACCTTCAACCTCCGACCCCAACCCACCCATTCTATGGGGATAAAATTCCCCCCATGCTTCGAACACACATTGGGGTAGATATTCAACTCGCTGCCCAGCTGTAAATCTGGCCTGGTGGATCAGCCGGCAATTTTAGAAATGTCTCAATTTTCTTTTCCATTAATTTCAAAGGTGGTTTTGATAATGGGCTGCCAATCCACAATATCAGTTTTACATTGGATCAGTTTTACACTGGATCAGCAAGATGACCAGCTACCTCAAAGCCTTTTAAACATATAGGGCCCGAACTTGGTCAAAGCCTAGGCCAGCCCAAGTGCTGCCCAAAGGACCGCTGAGGGCCGCCGAGAGACCGGGCGGTACTTTGCCAGGAAGATTCCTCTAAAAGAGGTGGCAGTACCACCCGGCGGCAAAATAACAACTTACACTGGCAATCTGGGTGGCAGCGGGCGGAAAATCCTAATCTCGGCAGCAAATGCGATCCTCGCCAAAGTGCCGTCGAGGATTGAGTCGGGCCCAGGGGGGTGTGGGAAGACCTAAAAATAAAAATCTTCACGCAAAAAAAACCCACTGGAACACCTTCAGGGGACCCCATACAGATAAATCGCTGGGAAAACAATTTTTCCAAAAGTTCACTAACCTTTTTTTTACCGTCGGGGTTAGACCTGCCTTCACGCAACGGTCCTTCTCCCCGCTGTTGCCGACTCCTGGCCGGAGGAATCTGCCAGCTCGGCGGGCGGGAGGACACTTATGCACCTTGCGCGCTAGCGGCCGTCAGTGGGCGGTTCCCAGCGGTCCTCTTCTCCCGCCGACGGCAGACCTAGAGGATTCTGTAACTGAGGGGAGAGCGGCAAACCAACTCAGTGGCAGCTGGCGGCAATGGGCGGTAAGGCCACCGATTTCAGCCCCATAACCTTCCTCCTGTAATATCTTTTGATTTGGCTCTTGCATTTGATTCCGTACAGAACACAGAGTTGTGCTTTGAGTGGCATGCACACATTTGTGGTAAATAGGTGATTCATGAAATGCAGTTAATCTTGCAGCTTTGTAACCTGATAGCTTTATTTCCATTCATATGGTTTCAGATTGGAGATTCAGGCTGTCATACCACTTGTTACGATGGAAATCATAGACTTCAACATCCACCCTCTCCACCATTGGCGTACCGTGGCAGCAGTGTATACTATCTACAGGAATCACTGCAGAAACTCATCGAGGCTTCTTTGGCAGCATCTCCCAAACCTGCGACCTCCACCACCTCAGTATCATCATAGGCAGTTCCTTGGAATCGAGGAAGACTTGCTTCTACTCTTAGCATGAGTTCTCAGGTGACTGTACAGTCCAGTACGAGAACCACAGTCTCTGTCACAGGTGGGACAGACAGTGGTTGAAGGAAAGGGTGGGCGGTGAGTCTGGTTTGCCGCATGCTCCTTCTGCTGCCTGCACTTGGTTTCTGCATGCTCTCGGCAACGAGACACGAGGAACTCAGCACCCTCATGGATGCACTTCCTCCACTTAGGTCGATCTTTGGCCAAGGACTACCAGGTGTCAGTGGGGATGTTGCACTTTATCAGGGAGGCTTTGAGAGTGTCCTTGTAACGTTTCACTGCCCATCTTTGGCTCATTTGCGGTGGACAAGTTCTGAGTAGAGCGTTTGCTTTGGGAGTCTCATGTCTGGCATGTGAACTATGTGGCCTGCCCAGCGGAGCTGATCAAGTGTGGTCAGTGCTTCAATGCTGGGGATGTTGGCCCGGACAAGGACGCTAAGTTGGTGCTTAGGGGATTTGTAAGATCTTGCGGAGGCATCGTTGGTAGTATTTCTCCAGCGACTTGAGCTGTCTACTGTACATGGTCCACGTCTCTGAGCCATACAGGAGGGCGGGTATTACTATGGCCTTGTAGACCATGAGCTTGGTGACAGTTTTGAGGGCCTGGTCTTCAAACACTTTTTTCCTCAGGCGGCCAAAGGCTGCACTGGTGCATTGGAGGCGGTGTTGGATCTCATTGTTAATGCCTGCTCTTGTTGATAGGAGGCTCCCTAGATAAGGGAAGTGATCCACGTTGTCCAGGGCCGCGCCATGGAACTTGATGACTGGGGGGCAGTGCTGTGCGGCGAGGACAGGTTGGTGGAGGATCTTTGTCTTACTGATGTTTAACATGAGGCTCATGCTTTTGTATACCTCAGTAAATACGTGGACTATGTCCTGGAGTTCAGCCTCTGTGTGTGCACAGACGCAGGTGTCGTCCACTTACTGTAGCTTGACAACAGAGGCTGGGTGGTCTTGGACCTGGCCTGGAGATGACGAAGGTTGAACAGGTTCCCACTGGTTCTGTAGTTTAGTTCCGCTCCAGCGGGGAGCTTGTTGACTGTGAGGTGGAGCATGGCAGCGAGGAAGATTGAGAACAGGGTTGGAGTGATGATGTGGATTGGGTCTGTAGTGGATCCGTTGGTAACAATCACGGCCTGCAGGTCGTCATGCAGCAGGTGGAGGATGGGTGGCGTACTTTTGGGGGCATCCGAAATGGAGGAGGACCCTCCATAGACCCTTGCGGTTGACAGTGCCAAAGGCCTTTGTAAGGTCGAAGAAGGCCATGTATAAGCGGTGTTCCCTGCATTTTTTCTGCAGCTGTCGCGCTGCAAAAATCATGTTTGTTGTGCCCCTACGACTACGGGAGGAGCTCCTTGGCCACAGGGAGAAGGCAGTTGAGGAGGACTCTAGCAATGACTTTCCCAGTGGCTGATAGCAGGGAGATTCCTCTGTAGTTGCCGCACTCGGACCTGTCCTCTTTTTTAAAGATGGTCACGACACTGCATTTCTAAGATCTCCCAGCATGCTCTCCTCCCTCCAGATGAGAGAGATGAGGTCATGTATCCGTGCCAGCAGTGCCTCTCCACCATACTTCAGTGCCTCAGCAGGGATTCCATCCGCTCCTGTAGCCTTGTTGTTTTTAAGCTGTCATATGACTTTTTCTACCTCGTGCAGCGTTGGGGTCTCACTGAGGTGGTGACGGGTTGTATGCTGCGGGATGGAGTCGAGAACACTCGAGTCAAAGGCAAAGTCTCGATTGAGGAGATCTTCAAAGTGCTCCTATCAGCGGGCCCTGACTGTCTCGGTGTCCTTCATGAGTGTTTCCCCGTTCTTGGCCAGCAGCGGGTTGGGGCCTTGGGTGTTTGGACCATAGGTGGCCTTGACTGTGATGAAGAACCCTCGCACATCATGGCTGTCGGCCAGCTGCTGTATCTCCTGTGCTTTCTCCATCCACCACTTGTTCTTTAGGTCCCGGGTTTTTTGTTGGACCTCAGCCTTGAGCCGTCTGTAATGTTGCTTTGCTGCTCCCGAGTTGGGTTGTTGCTTAAGGCTCAGAAATGTCCTGCGCTTGCGGTCTATTAGCTCTTGAATCTCCTGATCATTCTCATCAAACCAGTCCTGGTGTTTCCTGGTTGAGTGACCAAGTGTGTCTTTGTAGGCACTGGTTATGGAGGCCTGGAGGGCAGACCAAGCGCTGTGGGCATTCTGCATCTCGCACCATCTAGATGAGGCCAGCAGGTAAATGGGAACACCGTATCCTCCAAGTTCCATCCAAGTCACACAGCATCCTGAGTTGGACATATATCACCATTCCTTCATTGTCGCTGGGTTAAACTCCAGGAGCCTAGGATAATTTTAACTGCCGATATGTTTCCAGTGGGAAATTGCTGCTTTCAGTTAGATTCCTGCCTGCCCATGGTAGAATATGGTCATGATGATTTTAATCACTGAGCCTCATTAACGTGCTGCTGGCCAACTTCTTGTCGAGGAAGTGGGAAGTAGTTGCCTGGCCGTGGAGATTCAGGAGTTCCTTGAAGGTTCATGGACACTCAGGTAAGTGTACTAACTTGGGTTCCAGGAGGATCTTACAGTATGGAAAGGGTAGGGGAGTTCTGGGCAGGACTGATCCTCCCTTGCGGAATCTGGAGATGCACTCCTGCTCCTTCTGGCTCCACAAAGAAAAGGAAGAAAAGAAACCTTAAATTTATCTCTTCAGCTTCATGAATTGAATTCACCTGGAGGGAAAGTTATAGCGATGTCATTGGGCTTCGATCCACCTATTTACAGATGGACCCCACTGGCTTCAGGTAGGTGCCTTTGCTGTAGCTCAGAGGGCAGGTTGAAATTGAAGATGGTGGAATCCAGACAGGACATCAACGGATAAGTTACCTTGTTGATTTTAATTGCCTGCCAGGTTTCTGCTGGGGTTCAAATTGGTCCTGCTGTTTCCTTTAAAAGTTCAGAACAACAATTAAAATATTGCAGTGGGGACCGTGTGTTGCTATCACGGAAATTAATTCAGGATTGTGCGCACTGGCGACCCCTGACCTGACCCAACTGGAGTACATACATCAGAGGCAATGTTGCCTCTACTTTGTGGTCGAAATGCATGGCCACACATGCGCAGCAACTTCCTGTGGCTGGGAGAGACCTGAGCGGGACCTCCCGGTTGGCCGCGCATCTTATCAGGAACATTGAAAGAAAGAAAGAAAGACTTGCATTTATATAGTGCCTTTCACAACCACCGGTCATCCATTGCACTTTACAGCCAACAAAGTACTTTTTGAAGTGTCGTCACTGTTGTAATGTAGTAAAAGCATCAGCTAATTTACGTACAGCAAGCTCTCACAAAGAGCAATGTGATAATGACCAGATATTCTGTTTTAGTGATGTTGGTTGAGGGATAAATATTGGCCAGGACACCAGGTCAGAGGTCATCTCATTTGAATGGCCATGGTGTATGTCCATGCCACGCGGGCCATATCTTGGGTCTATGCCTGTCCCGCACCGGATGGTGCAGTGTGACAGTTCTAGATGGTTGTTAGTCTCCCACCCTGAGAGATGCCCACATTTGCTCCACTGTCCCCCTTTATGAAGAGGGCTGAACAATTCTTGTAAAATGTTTACATCTTCAAGGGTCTCGCTATGATCCAGGTCTTATCTCCACCTCCGATAATGGCCCAACTTTCTGCAAGGCCAAGATCACGAGGACTCCAAACTTGACCTCTACGTCATTGGTCTGGTATTAGGCAGGTGGTGACTCCATACTTAAAAGGCATCATGGGAACTTGCAGCACATGCCAGGACCCAGCGTATCCAAGGCCTAGCTACTTTCCTCCCTTCTGCTATAGTTATGATGGGAGTGTGCCAGAAGGGCAGTGCATTTTATGTCCCATCTCAAGTTTCCCTTATCTAACATAGAGCTCCCTCCAGTGGACTACTGCTCCACCTAGTGTTCTACTGTGGTAATGCAACTCCTGATGTATAACAATAAAAAGGTCACATGATATATTGGAGCCATCTTGTAGACCGTGTTTGTGATGTCTAATGAATATATCACATAGGCGCTGAAGATAGAATAATCAGATTCCCTAGCTGAAATGTTTGTAGGTGGATAATCCTGCCAACCAACATAGAGACTTTGAAAGATTCTTTCTTTTTGCAGCACAGCTAAAAATCCAAGGTAAATTTCAAGCACACTATTGACATTGCCAGAATTCAGGTGTCCACGTCTATGGGAATAATAGCAGCTTGGGTGAATTCCATTGTGACCGAGAGACTTTCAGAGCCTATGTGGAGTGGCTAGAAATGTTTTTTTTACCACAAATAGTGTCATCGAAGTTCCTAATGATGAAAACCGTAACCGGGTGGTGTTTGAAAGAAATCAGGCTATTTTCCTGACTGAAGTAGGCCCCGAGGTGTATGAAACCCTGAAAAATGTGCTTGTTCCTGTCAAGCCGAAGGACATGCTACTGACGGAGATTCTAGCACTACAGTCCTGAGCCCTTGGAAATTGCTGAAAGTTAGCATTTTGGAATACGAAATCTATTAACTGATGAGAGTATCAGTGGGTACATTGTAGCTTTAAAAAAGCTATCCATTCACTGTCATTTCTGAAACTTTCAGGACCGAGCATTGTGTGACCACTTTGTTTGTAGGATGAAAAATGAAGCAATCAGAAGTTGTTGACCACCCCTAACTTGACTTTTGATTTATCTTCTCAAGCTGCTATGTCAATGGATATGGCCAACCAATACTTCCGAGAATTTCGCGCCATTTCCAGTTTTCAGACAACCGAAGTGAATCGCCTGCGGGTTACAAGTAAAAGGCAGTTGGGTTCCAAAGCCTCAGCAACTGACCAAGGTAACAGTGCATTGAAGTCATGCTATCAGTGCCTGTGACAACACATTGCTCAAAGCTGTCCATATGTGAAGCCACAGTATTTCTTCCACAAGAAAACTGGGCATCTTGCTAAGGCGTGCCGACTGAAGAGTAAACCAACTTTCACTGCTATAAGTAGAAATCGCCAGACAGTACATAGCATTGAGGAGAAGCAACATGATCAGGAGATTCTGAAGACACACATCATCAGGTGCATGAGGGTATCTATCAACGATTCGCGATGTATCGTCATCCAAGTAGACGGTGCAGGAACCTGGATACCCATGGAATTCATCACTGGTGCATCCGTGAGCGTAGTATTGGAATCGCTATATCTCGATAAGTTGAGTGATTTTCCACTGGAGAAGTTGAAGATAGAGCTGCGAGGCAAATCAGGAGAGCAAAGCCCTGTTGCAGGACATATCACCGTACTGGTGAAATATAAGGATCAGTTTCAGAGCTTGCCTCTCATTGCAGGAGACAAGCCTGACTTAATAGGTAGAAATTGGTTGGGATCACTGAAGCTGGATTGGAATGAGATTTTTCGTGTTGAAATGAGATTTGCATCAAAGGATGATGTCATCAAGCAATATCCGAAGGTGTTCCATGAAACAAGCAGTCCGATCCAAGGTTTCAAGATGAGTGTCAGGATATAGAAGGGTGCTAGACCAGTTTACTGCAAGCCACGTCACGTACCATACGCACTCAAGGAGTAGGTTGAGCGAGAACTCAAAAGGCTAGAAACTGAGATTATTATCTCTAAGGTAGATGTAAGTAATTGGGAAACACCCATTGTTGTTGTTCCTAAGTCAGATGGTAATGCTGATGCTATGTCCAAGTTGCCATCCCCATCAAAAGTTACACCCAAGAGGGAAGAAGTGTTCTATTTTTCATACATTGATGAACTGCCAGTCACAGCTGAAGAGATTGGTAGAGCAACCAAATGTGACCCAGTTATGTCAGAGGTGTATGATTACATAGAAAATGGCTGGCCAAACCAGGTATCAGCGGAAGATATTCATCCATACTTTATTCGTAGGAATGAATTGTCCGTGGATAAAGATTGTATCATTTGGGATGCAAGAGTAGTTATCCCAAATAAGTTTAGGTCCAAATTGTTCAGAAATCTTCATGACCAGGACCTGGGAATATGCTTGACCAAGAGTTTTTATGGTGGAGAGGTTTAGATAAAGATATAGAGTATTTCATTAGTCAGTGTGCAACATGACAATCGGTAAGCAAGAAACCCCCATCAGTACCATATCCATGGAAATGGCCTCCCAGGATGTGGCAAAGGTTACATATAGATTTTGCTGAGCTAGAAGGACAGCAATTGT
The DNA here is from genome assembly GCF_044704955.1 of Pristiophorus japonicus. Taxonomy (NCBI): domain Eukaryota; kingdom Metazoa; phylum Chordata; class Chondrichthyes; family Pristiophoridae; genus Pristiophorus; species Pristiophorus japonicus. The sequence continues at coordinate 169,601,719 of NC_091989.1, forward strand.
TCATTGTGGTTGATAGCCATTCAAAGTGGGTAGAGGTGATTCCGATGTGGAAAATAACAAGTAAAACACTAGACAATGTGCAAAGATTGTTTTCTTCATTTGACCTCCCAGAAGAAATTGTGTCTAATAATAGGCCCCAATTTTGTTCAGAAGAATTTGCACGATTCATGAGCAGAAATGGTATGAAACATACCAAAGTTCCACCATGCCACCCTGTTCCAAATGGTGCAGCAGAGCGCACAGTAACAATTGTAAAATGTGCCCTCATCAAGCAAATGTTGGATCCAAATCTAAAGAAACGGCAGTTGTTGTTGGATCACAGACTCGCAAATTTTCTGATTACTTTTTGTAATATTCCTCATACAACTACTGGTAGAACACGAGCAGAGTTGTTTCTCAAAAGACAGCTACAAACCAGGTTCTTATTGTTAAAGCCAAACTTGGCACAGTAAGTAGAAGAGAAACAATTAAGACAGAAAGACAGTTATGATAGAGGTAAAGAGAGAGAAGTGTGAAATTAAATAAGAAGGTGAGAGTGAAGAACCATCACCATAAATGGTTAAAGTGGTTACCAGGAAAAGTAGAAACGATATGTGGCCCTCGCACATATTTGGTCAAGATGTTTGATCATGGAAAGGTTAGATTTGTTCACATTGATCATATTTTACCTACAGATGTAGAAGGAGTTAAAAGTTGGAATGATTCAATTATTTCTGATGAGTCGGATAGTCTTGTTACAAGTAGTCTTGTTCCAGTAGCAAATGCTACAACAGGTGTATTAGAAACTAGTCCAAGAGAAAGTCAGAATTTAAGTCTGAATCCGAGTCAGGCAGACAAACTTTCTGAAGTTGAAGAGTTCAAATGTCGATCGAGGTTATCCCTTGGAGAAAAACTCTCCTCAGGCTCAGCCTAGAATGAGAATAGTTCAACACCATGTTGGAAATTTCTTTTCAAGAGTGTAGGAATCCTTTTCAAAACAGAAAACCAGTGGTTAAGTTTGGTTTGTAAATGTGGCAAAATAAGTTCATAGCTTTCATTATGTATAATCATGCAAGTTATGTACAATGATTGTTTTGTTATGATTACTTTTTCATTAAGGAGGGAGAAGTGTAATATAGAGCTCGTTTTAATGGACTACTGCTTCACCTAGTGGACTACTGTGGCAATGCAACTACTTTTTAAAAAAATTTCAAAATATACTTTATTCATATAAAAATTTGCACAATACATTCGAAAGCAGTTCAGTACATTTGGATGCGGTCAGCAATTCCATAAATTACATTTGGATGCTGACTGCAATTCCGTTCAATACATTTCTTTACTTTACATTTCAAGATACGATTCATACAATCCAGGATACAACTCCTGATGTATAACTATAAAAGGGTCACATTGTATTGGAATATCTTGTAGACTGTGTTTGTTAGTGATGTAACAAGAGGGGTGCCAGGCTGCCTGTTGGCGGCCCGGCCGAACCCGTGACCATTATTGTCGGACTGACCTGGCAGTTGGCCGACAAAAAAAAATAACATGGCAGCCGCGGCAGTGCACCCTCCCCTTTAAGGGGGGCCATGCCGCCAAGCCACAGAGAGAGTAAAGACAGCAAAAAGATGATGGGGGCACCGCTCAGTGGCAGTGCTGCTCCCATGGGGCAAGTCTGGGTAAGGGGCAATTTCCTCAGAGACAATTTCGGGAAGGGGTCCCCGCCAGTCGGTAAGGGGTCATCGCGTGCACGCCGTGGTGAGAAAATGGGCGGAGCGGTCCCGGACAACTCTCCAAAACTGAGGAAGGGCAATTTTCAAAATGTCGGCCCCTCCGCGGAGATTCAGCGGCCATTCCGCTTTCAGGCAGCCAGAGGCTTTATAGAAAGGGACAATTTCAGCACCAACAGACTTCATAGATTGGAAGGAAAAAAAGCTGTGACATGTTCGGTAAAACCATTGCATGCAATGAAAACTTTGCATAGAAAATGCATTAATATTAATTCCTGAGTAATGTACTTTCACAGTGTACACCCCTGAAACATTGCCTGAAGTTGCTGTGCTGTACAGCACGTGCCCAGATGCTTTGTCCACTGATGCACTGACACCTCTGGAAGTAAGAAGAATCGCTTATAATAAAGAGCAACTACATTAACAGAAGGTATCCATCTGGAAATAACTATGGGAGTGAATTTTCTCAGCTTTTCTCACACAAAACGGGGTTTCTGTTGAAGTTAGGATGGCAGAGCAGGAGAAACTCCAAGGAAATTCCATCTACTTAACATACAATGCTGAAACTCAGCTATAACGGTGGGTTGATTCTTGTATTATTATGAGATAAACACAAACAAGTTTTAAAGCTGTACATCTTAAATGAAGACAGAAATCCAAGAAATGCACAGCAGATGTGCCAGCATCTGAAGGAAAAAACTAAATTAATTTTTGGGGCTGTGTGCGTGTTCATACATTCTTCACATTATATGATAAATAATACTGTCAGACGATATTCAGAATCTCACTTCACCAGCAGATCTCTTCCAATCAACTTGACATTGATCTGCCTTTGATCTTCTGCCTGTTTTTGCTGCCTTGCATTTTAGTTTTGGGAGTGCCAATATTTCTGGACCCCAGACCAGTACCTCATGTGCAATCAAACTTTGTTCTGCATCAGTAACCATATCTTTCTTACAGCTTTCCCAGACATACGCTGAAACTTCTATTCAACTCATCTGTACTGGGAAAGAATTTGGGTAAAAGTTAGTGCTCTCGTCACAGAGCTGTGCTTGACAGGATTGCACATCACATTTGTGGCCTGCACAATTTTCCATCCATTAATTTTAATGGTCGCTAAAGTAAAATAGCCACAGATCTGCTGGAAGTTCACTGAACTTCACAGTTGGACAACTTCTACATTCCTCACGTAGAAGGACACCATTATATGCGCTAATGGGTGACAACTAGAATCTCACTTGACCTGCTGACCCCATCAGTCACCCTAGCTGTTATAGGCAAGTGCCCACAATTGTGAAACTCATATTATTAGAATTAGTCAGGAGAGAAGTTCCAGATTTTCCATCACAAAGATTTCCTACTTCCACCTCCATTCCAGCACCCACTGCCACTCCTGTTTCAGCCCATCCACTGTCGAAACCCTTTTACTTGCTTTTTACATCCCCAAACTTGTTCCCCTGGTTGGCCTCTCATCCTTCAACCTCCATCGGTTTAAGCTCATCCAAAACTCTTCTGCTCATATCCTCGCCATAAGTCAGGCTCACCTTCACACTTGTGCTTACATCAACAATATCATCAAACTCCCCAATAGCCTGCTCGCTAACAATCAATTCAGATTCCACTAGAATTTATCACAGCCTTGATCCAGACAGAGAAACATATAGAAACATAGAAAATAGGTGCAGGAGTAGGCCATTCGTCCCTTCGAGCCTGCACCACCATTCAATAAGATCATGGTTGACCATTCCCTCTGTACCCCTTTCCTGCTTTCGCTCCATACCCCTTGATCCCCTCACCCTCTTGAATATCTCCAATGAACTGGCATCAACAACTCTCTGCGACAGGGAATTCCACAGGTTAACAACTCTCTGAGTGAAGAAGTTTCTCCTCATCTCAGTCCTAAATGGCCTGCCCCTTATCCTAAGACTGTGTCCCCTGGTTCTGGACTTCCCCAACATCGGGAACATTCTACCCGCATCTAACCTGTCCTGTCATCTTATATGTTTCTATATAAGATCCCCTCTCGTCCTTCTAAATTCCAATGTATAAAGGCCCAGTTGATCCAGCCTCTCCTCATATGTCAGTCCAGCAATCCTGGGAATCAGTCTGATGAACCTTCGCTGCGCTCTGTAGCATTTACCAATATTTCGCAAAGATTCCTTGTACCTTTCCTCTGCAGAGGAGAAGAATCCGTTTTTGGACTTTTAAAATGGAAGGAAAAACTTCGGGACAAAAATGAGTTTAAAGGGCAGACAAGGCCTGCAGGGAATAAAAGGGGATGCATTCATGGAGACACCACCCACCCGCTTCCCCCCCAGTGTTTGGACTCATAGGAAAGGGAATTTAATTTGGAACTCGATGAACATTTTGGTATCCGAGGAAAAACTCTGAGGAAGATACCCAAGTGCTTTACAAGTTTAAGATCTAAAGGAACAAGTTGGAATAGACTGCGAGAACAGAGGGTGGGACTTCACTCAGGAATTGGGTATTGGAGCTAATTCAATTTGTCTGGGAGATTGAGCCAATCGATAACTAACAAGAACTGTGAGGCATAAAAATTCGCTCCCTGGGACATAAACGCATCATAGAAACATAGAAACATAGAAAATAGTTGCAGGAGCAGGCCATTCAGCCCTTCTAGCCTGCACCGCCATTCAATGAGTTCATGGCTGAACATGAAACTTCAGTACCCCCTTCCTGCTTTCACGCCATACCCCTTGATCCCCGGAGTAGTAAGGACTTCATCTAACTCCTTTTTGAATATATTTAGTGAATTGGCCTCAACTACTTTCTGTGGTAGAGAATTCCACAGGTTCACCACTCTCTGGGTGAAGAAATTTCTCCTTATCTCGGTCCTAAATGACTTACCCCTTATCCTTAGACTGTGACCCCTGGTTCTGGACTTCCCCAACATTGGGAACATTCTTCCTGCATCCAACCTGTCCAAACCCGTCAGAATTTTAAATGTTTCTATGAGGTCCCCTCTCACTCTTCTGAACTCCAGTGAATACAAGCCCAGTTGATCCAGTCTTTCTTGATAGGTCAGTCCCACCATCCTGGGAATCAGTCTAGTGAATCTTCGCTGCACTCCCTCAATAGCAAGAATGTCCTTCCTCAAGTTAGGAGACCAAAACTGTACACAATACTCCAGGTGTGGCCTCACCAAGGCCCTGTACAACTGTAGCAACACTTCCCTGCCCCTGTACTCAAATCCCCTCGCTATGAAGGCCAACATGCCATTTGCTTTCTTAACCGCCTGCTGTACCTGCATGCCAACCTTCAATGACTGATGTACCATGACACCCAGGTCTCGTTGCACCTTCCCTTTTCCTAATCTGTCACCATTCAGATAATAGTCTGTCTCTCTGTTTTTACCACCAAAGTGGATAACTTCACATTTATCCACATTATACTTCATCTGCCACGCATTTGCCCACTCACCTAACCTATCCAAGTCACTCTGCAGCCTCATAGCATCCTCCTCGCAGCTCACACTGCCACCCAACTTAGTGTCATCCGCACATTTGGAGATATACATTTAATCCCCTCGTCTAAATCATTAATGTACAATGTAAACAACTGGGGCCCCAGCACAGAACCCTGCGGTACCCCACTAGTTACTGCCTGCCATTCCGAAAAGTACCCATTTACTCCTACTCTTTGCTTCCTGTCTGACAACCAGTTCTCAATCCACGTCAGCACACTACCCCCAATCCCATGTGCTTTAACTTTGCACATTAATCTCCTGTGTGGGACCTTGTCGAAAGCCTTCTGAAAGTCCAAATATACCACATCAACTGGTACTCCTTTGTCCACTTTATTGGAAACATCCTCAAAAAATTCCAGAAGATTTGTCAAGCATGATCTCCCTTTCACAAATCCATGCTGACTTGGACCTATCATGTCACCATTTTCCAAATGCGCTGCTATGGCATCCTTAATAATTGATTCCATCATTTTACCCACTACTGAGGTCAGGCTGACCGGTCTATAATTCCCTGCTTTCTCTCTCCCTCCTTTTTTAAAAAGTGGGGTTACATTGACTACCCTCCACTCGATAGGAACTGATCCAGAGTCAATGGAATGTTGGAAAATGACTGTCAATGCATCCGCTATTTCCAAGGCCACCTCCTTAAGTACTCTGGGATGCAGTCCATCAGGCCCTGGGGATTTATCGGCCTTCAATCCCATCAATTTCCCCAACACAATTTCCCGACTAATAAAGATTACCCTCAGTTCCTCCTCCTTACTAGACCCTCTGACCCCTTTTATATCCGGAAGGTTGTTTGTGTCCTCCTTAGTGAATACTGAACCAAAGTACTTGTTCAATTGGTCTGCCATTTCTTTGTTCCCCGTTATGACTTCCCCTGATTCTGACTGCAGGGGACCTACGTTTGTCTTTACTAACCTTTTTCTCTTTACATACCTATAGAAACTTTTGCAATCCGCCTTAATGTTCCCTGCAAGCTTCTTCTCGTACTTCATTTTCCCTGCCCTAATCAAACCCTTTGTCCTCCTCTGTTGAGTTCTAAATTTCTCCCAGTCCCCAGGTTCGCTGCTATTTCTGGCCAATTTGTATGCCATTTCCTTGGCTTTAATACTATCCCTGATTTCCCTCGATAGCCACGGTTGAGCCACCTTCCCTTTTTTATTTTTATGCCAGACAGGAATGTACAATTGTTGTAATTCATCCATGCGGTCTCTAAATGTCTGCCATTGCCCATGCACAGTCAACCCCTTCAGTATCATTAGCCAATCTATCTTAGCCAATTCATGCCTCATACCTTCAAAGTTACCCTTCTTTAAGTTCTGGACCATGGTCTCTGAATTAACTGTTTCATTCTCCATCCTAATGCAGAATTCCACCATATTATGGTCACTCTTCCCCAAGGGGCCTCGCACAATGAGATTGCTAATTAATCCTCTCTCATTACACAACACCCAGTCTAAGATGGCCTCCCCCCTAGTTGGTTCCTCGACATATTGGTCTAGAAAACCATCCCTTATGCACTCCAGGAAATCCTCCTCCACCGTATTGCTTCCAGTTTGGCTGGCCCAATCTATGTGCATATTAAAGTCACCCATTATAACTGCTGCACCTTTATTGCATGCACTCCTAATTTCCTGTTTGATGCCCTCCCCAACATCACTACTACTGTTTGGAGGTCTGTACACAACTCCCACTAACGATTTTTGCCTTTTAGTGTTCTGCAGCTCTACCCATATAGATTCCACATCATCCAAGCTAATGTCTTTCCTAACTATTGCATTAATCTCCTCTTTAACCAGCAATGCTACCCCACCTCCTTTTCCTTTTATTCTATCCTTCCTGAATGTTGAATACCCCTGGATGTTGAGTTCCCAGCCCTGATCATCCTGGAGCCACGTCTCCGTAATCCCAATCACATCATATTTGTTAACATCTATTTGCACAGTTAATTCATCCACTTTATTGCGGATACTCCTTGCATTAAGACACAAAGCCTTCAGGCTTGCTTTTTTAACACCCTTTGTCCTTTTAGAATTTTGCTGTACAGTGGCCCTTTTTGTTCTTTGCCTTGGGTTTCTCTGCCCTCCACTTTTCCTCATCTCCTTTCTGTCTTTTGCTTTTGCCTCATTTTTGTCTCCCTCTGTCTCCCTGCATAGGTTCCCATCCCCCTGCAATATTAGTTTAACTCCTCCCCAACAGCACTAGCAAACACTCCCCCTAGGACATTGGTTCCGGTCCTTCCCAGGTGCAGACCGTCCGGTTTGTACTGGTCCCACCTCCCCCAGAACCGGTTCCAATGCCCCAAGAATTTGAATCCCTCCCTGTTGCACCACTGCTCAAGCCATGTATTCATCTGCGCTATCCTGCGATTCCTACTCTGACTAGCATGTGGCACTGGTAGCAATCCCGAGATTACTACTTTTGAGGTCCTTCTTTTTAATTTAGCTCCTAGCTCCTTAAATTCGTTTCGTAGGACCTCATCCCTTTTTTTACCTATGTCGTTGGTACCAATGTGCACCACGACAACTGGCTGTTCTCCCTCCCATTTCAGAATGTCCTGCACCCGCTCCGAGACATCCTTGACCCTTGCACCAGGGAGGCAACATACCATCCTGGAGTCTCGGTTGCGTCCGCAGAAACGCCTATCTATTCCCCTCACCATCGAATCCCCTATCACTATCGCGCTCCCAATCTTTTTCCTGCCCTCCTTTGCAGCAGAGCCACCTACGGTGCCATGAACTTGGCTGCTGCTGCCCTCCCCTGATGAGTCATCCCCCCCAACAGTACTCAAAGCAGTGTATCTGTTTTGCAGGGGGATGACCACAGGGGACCCCTGCACTATCTTTCTTGCACTGCTCTTCCTGCTGGTCTTCCATTCCCTATCTGGCTGTGGACCCTTCTCCTGCGGTAAGACCAACTCACTACACGTGATACTCACGTCATTCTCAGCATCGTGGATGCTCCAGAGTGAATCCACCCTCAGCTCCAATTCCGCAACGCGGACCGTCAAGAGCTCGAGGCGGATACACTTCCCACACACGTAGCGCCCAGGGACACCGGAAGTGTCCCCGAGTTCCCACATGGTACAGGAGGAGCATATCACATGGCCGAGCTCTCCTGCCATGTCTTAACCTTAGATACCCTTAAATTGGTAATAACAATGTTACAGTTCACTTACTGATATAAAAAATAAACGAAAAGCTACTCACCAATCACCAGCCAATCACTTACCCCATTGGCTGTGACGTCACTTTTTGATTACTTTCTACTTCTATTTTGCTTTCTCTCCCGCTGTAGCTGCACCGGTCGCCTTTTATAGGCTGCTCCGACACTGCTCCCGCCTCTCACCCACTGCCGCTGGCTCTCGATCTCCCGCTGGGCCTTTTATAGGCCGCTCCCAACTCTCACCCACTGCTGCTGGCTCTCGATCTCCCGCTGGGCCTTTTATAGGCCGCTTCCGCCTCTCACCAACTGCCGCTGGCTCTCGATCTCCCGCTGGGCCTTTTATAGGTCGCTCCCGCGTCTCACCAACTGCTGCATCAAGAGCTATCAGGCTAATCACCAGAGACCATTATTGGCATGCATGTGCAAATAGGCCTATAGAAATCACGGGCCCAGCCAAAAGGCCCAAGAGTTTAAACACTGCTTCAACAATGCCAACCGGCGATTTTCCACATTACCACATCATAATCAAATTACTGCTGAACGAGCCCGCCAAATTCTGACAAAGAAGAGAGCTCAAAACTAATGAGCAGCTCCCTTGAAACAAAGAGCTGGGCCAGATTTGGTGGGACTTAAGGAAGCCTTTTTGGGGTATATCTATTCCCAGTTTTACAAGGGGGAAAAAAAGCAGCAGGAGGTGGGGAGTGAAGAAATGGAGTAGTGGAGAAAACTACAAGAAATCATCAAAGATCGACCAAGCACATTGACAGCAAGAGGCCCATGAAATGGAAGGCTGTCAGCAACAAAATTGACAACCCAGGCCACCACAACCAGCAAAACGACCAACCGAAACCAACTCAGCAAAAACCGAAGAATGAACATTTATTTCCACTCTACAATCTACTTCTGAATGACCAACGGGTGAGAAATTACCTAAAAGGACTAACTAAAACTATTCCTAACCAAAGAAAGTGGGTACTTACCCCATACATCCAAAAAGCAACTTACCGCATCAGCGGATTCACCCCAACTGAAGACTACGCAGTCCGAAGTCCTCTCCTCCGTCCGGGGGTACGGCTTGCCTAGAAGGCAAAGTGCAGCGAACCCCAAAACCACGATTCACCGGCAACTGTCAAAAGGGATTGGTGAGCATAGCCCCTGAACCCCCAGAGCTATAACTTAGTTAGCTAGGGGAATTGGGAGGGGGAGGCTGGGATAACTTGTGTAAATGTATCGCATTCTCCTCTTTACCCCATTTAGAGTTTAAGCTGTATTCTTTTCCCCACAGGCTATATTTTGACAATTTATTCAATGTGTTGTACCCCTCAGTGTGTATTGGTATCACTATTCTGTGTGTGTTATTAAAGGTGTGCTTTTTACTTCTTTTTAAACACAATAAAGCCATACCTCCTTCCTACCTTGAAACCGATTGTCTGTCCAAGTCTGTCACAGTCCTTTCATAATTCCAGAGTCTAGAACCAAGGGTGTGGGAGCAATTTGAAACCGCTCATATAAGGTCAGAAGGGAAAGCTGACCCCCTGAAAACCACCCTTACAGATAATGGCGACCACGAAGGGACTCTGGGGCAAGGGACATGATAAGAGAGAGACTGGTTTCAGGAAAAAAAGCAAAATGGAAGAGGGGATTTCCTCGTAAGTGTTTAAGAGAGTAAATGTGGCTAAGGAGTGGGTACTCGATCTATTGTATGCTGAGCATCCAGAAGACGTTGCAGCTCAATGGACTGAAAGCAAGGACCATAAAAGGTCAATAGAGAAGGCCATTTGGCTAGTTTGCCTTCAGTGACAGATCTGGCTTCGAGATGAGGAGAATGAGAAATTAAAGGGAGTATTGAGGCAGGCAGAAGAGAGGTCCTGCGCAAGGGCCACAGTCGGGGAAAGGCTGTGGACAGAGGTGGGACAGTTAAAGGAAAGTAGAGAGCTCACTAAAGAAAGACACAAACCCAACTGGACCTTTTACAGTGTTAGATTATTGAAGCCAAGAATAGCGAACTGGCGTAGCGGGAAGAGAATTCTTGCCTCGCCAAACAAGTTAAAGAGTACGGGGAGAGGGTGAGACACATTCAGGAAACCTATAAGGTAGCCAGTACCAGGGAATTTGAGGCAGGAGACCATGGCCCCTGCCAGCAGCAGATCCAAAGCTTGAACCTTGCTCTATCCCGGGTTAAAGGCTTGGTGTGCCTGGTAAACCCGGGTTTAGCCCAGGAACACCTGGTAGAGCAAGGAAAAACACCTCAGTCACCGCCTGCAGCTCCCGGGAATGGCCCGGAGCAGCAGCGGTGTCAGCCAGAGTGCGGGGCAGGCAAGGATTGCGAACTACCAATCAGTTTTAACTCGGCTTGGCAGCAGGGGGAAGCGGATGAGCCAATACAAGAAGGGCCGAAATCAGGACCAATGCACCCGGTCTGGCAGCAAAAGTTTGACCCGTCTGGTGCTGATGGGGCAGCAGGACCCCTAGAAAGCAACTTCGTAGTCCCCCATGACCCCCAAAAACTGAGGGCTATGATAGGCCACCTAAGTAAGCTCACCCAACAGGGGGATCTCTCGGTAGACTTCCTGGAAGTGGAACACACAGGGGATATTAATGGGTGCGATGATTCAGAGCAGGCTAAGATGTTGCTCTTCTCGCTAGACACCAAGCTGTGCCATTCCCTCTCTGCAGACAGCAGAAAGGGACGAAACACGTACGCTGCGATTAAGGAGGAGGTTCTAGAGGCCATGGGTATGAACGATGGGAGTCCTTTCTACCGAGTGGAGAAGACAGTGCAGCTCTATGGGGAGACACCACAGTCTTTCGCCGACAGGTTGTGGCCGGTCGACGAAAGGGCCTGTAGTGGGGTTCTTGACTGGGCCCACCTGAACCCTAACGAGCTGGCTCACTGGCTCCGCAGCCTGGTGGCAAACAGCTTACCTGGAGTAAAGGCAAAAGCCGAGGTCTGGTTCGATCCAAGAGATCCCAGAACCACCGAGGAGACAGTGGTCAGACAGCTGACCCTGGCTTACCAGAACGGTAGAGGGACAGAGGAGCCCTCCTCTAAAGGGAGGGTCAATGAGATTAAACCCAGCCAAGGCAAGAGAGAGTGTCATCAGGAAGGTGGGAACCCTCCTCACAAAGGGGGCGAGTGTTTTGGGTGTGGAAAAAGTGGGCACTGGAGGAAGGACTGTAGGAACCCCTGGAAAGAGACTAAGGGAAAGGCCACTTCAGCCCCAGCCCATAAGGTCGGAGCAGGAACACCCGACTCATATGAGACACTCATAGCCGCCCTACAGACACTTATAAACGGACAGAGAGCAGTAGCCGGTACGGTAAAACCCTCTGCTCCAACCCACCCAGATGCATGACTAAAGCCAGCTCAGCCTGTGTACCTGTGTTCCCTAGAGTACGATGCCTGGAAGAGACCGTGCGTTACGATGGAGGCGGAGAAAGTGAAAGAGACCTACCTGCTAGATACTGATGCTTCCAGCACCCTTGTATATGCAGATAACCCAGCTACCTCACCTCTATCGAACGGGGTCCCGTACAGTCTAGTGGGGTTCACAGGCAATGAGCAAATTGGTTCGTTTTCCATCCCGCTCACCATTCAGTTAGGGACACTCAAAACCAAATGGAAGTGTGTCCTGATGAAATTGGAGCAGAAGGGAAAAGGGATCTTGGAGGCTGATTTTATCATTGGCCACCAGATCCTAGTGGATCTCAGGAACCACTGTCTATGGAGAGCCACAGGGACAGACAGGGAAAGTGAAGTGGCAGTGATCCCAGAAAAAGGGGCCAAGGGAATGTTGTGTACCGTGAAGCCAAAGGAGGGTTTTGACTTGGAATTACTGGTCAGTAACACCCCAGTGGAGTACCAGGCATATGTACGGGCACACCTTGCAGCATTCGCCACCCACAAACATGACTGTGGTAGGGTAACAGGAGTGGAAGTTAGTATAGAAGGGGACCTCATGACCCGACCACAATAGCAGTATATATAACTTCCCTAGGAAGACAGAGGCAGACCTGATAATGGCGCTGGGATCACTGGTAGAGCAAGGGGTGTTTCGACCGATAGCTACCCATGTGAACTCTCCACTGTGGCCGGTTAAGAAACCGGACAACTCATGGATGGCCACCGTGGACTATTGAGTACTAAATAAGAATATCCCTGCCTGTGCACCCACTGTAGCAGCCGTAGCGGACCTCATAGGGAGTATTCCAGCATCTGCGACCACTTTCACGGTGCTGGACATTTCAAATGGGTTCTGGTCCATTCCTTTAAAACGGGAGGACCAATACAAGTTCGCCTTTACCTTTAAGAGCCAACAGTATACGTGGAACTGTCTTCCCCAAGGCTTCCACAACAGCCCCAGCATTTTTCACCAATGCATGGCGAACTGTTTAAAGGGCTTTAGCAGACCCCAGCAGCAGTTGGTGTAGTATGTGGATGACCTGCTCCTGTTTACCGATCAGGGGGAGGAACACGGCCCATTGCTGGCTGAGCTGCTGGAGCTGTTAAAAGAAGAAGGGTTTAAAGTAAATCCCAAGAAGGCACAGATCGGCCAGAAGGAAGTCAAATTCCTGGGGCTGACTGTGCGCGCTGGAGAAAGGGCAATAGACAGGCTAGAAGGGAGGCAGTACAGGATTTACCGGCCCCCAACACAGTGACAGGGGTAAGATCCTTTCTAGGACTCACCGGGTACTGCAGAGATTTTATTGAGGATTATGCAGCTACTGCAGCCCCTCTGCTCAGGCTCCTACACAAGGGTGTAGAGTGGGACTGGGATGAGGATTGCGAGACAGCATTTAATCAGCTCAAGAAGGACTTGCAGACCGCACCAGCCTTAGGAGCGATAGATGACGGAAAGGAGTTTTTTCTGGGGGTGGCAGCCAGCAGGGACAGCCTGAGCTCAGTGCTGCTTCAAGAGCGGCACGGCCAGCTGAGACCGATGGTTTACTCCTCCAGGATCCTCATAGATGTGGAGAAGGGGTACTCCAACTGTGAGAGACACTTCCTTGCCACACATTGGGCAGTGAAAAGATCCTTGATCTTCATGGGAGGGTCTCCTGTAACACTCCTAACCCACCACACACCTACTCAGATGCTCTTAGATGGGAGGATTAAGGACGGGATGGTGAGCAGTGCCCGCATTGCTCGCTGGATCCTGCTCCTCTCCCAGATGGACCTCAGAGTAGAAGGCCTCTGCGAGCCAATGCTCGCAGCCAACCTAGTCTACCCAGGGAAAGCCCACAGGTGCTCCATAGAAGGGGTATGGGAGGTGAACATTGGCCTTCGGGCTGGGTTACCCCCTACAGGCCGGGACAGCTACGTGGACGGGTCCAGCACGGTATCTGCTGGCGAGTGACTCACTGGGTGCGGAGTCCATGACCCAAGGGCAGGTATTGCCCTGGCAATCAAGCTCCCCAGCACCATGAGCGTCCAGCATGCTGAACTGTTCGCCGTAATGTACGTGGTGACCCACCCCGAGGAATTCCCAACCCCGTACACGATTTGCTCGGACAGTATGTTCACCTGCAATTCATGTACGGAGTACCTGGCTATCCGGTCCCATGGCGGATACACGTCCGCTGACGGGAGACCCCTGGCAATCAAGCCCCTGCTGGAGAAAATCATTACAGCGGTGGGGGAAGAGGGAAAGGTCTACAGACATAAGTTGAAGGCCCATTCAAAAACCGAACCCCGTGCAGAGGGAAACCAACAGACTGACAAACTGGCCAAAGAAGGTGCCCGCACGGGAAAGTTCTGGGACCCCTATGACACCGGCCGCATAGCAGCGGTCAAGAATAAGAAAGGGCAGCAGAGAGTATAGGGATAGCTTTGGTCCCAGACTTAAAACAGTTCCGGCACAGGACCCAGTCCTGAAAACTGTCCTGAGCGCACTTGCTAGAGGAGAGAGAGTAGAAGGTCCGTACGGCATAGCAGCCATTACCGTTAAGGAAGGCATGCTGTTTAAAGAGCTCGTGCCACAGCAGCAGTAGAGGGAATTCCTAAAACTGGCCCGTGAGGGTCCAAGAGAGGGACAACCCAGGCCTGAGACCACCTGGCAACGGGTGGAACAGGCAGGATGGTGGCCGGGACTCAGGGAGCAAGTCCGCAAGTTCTGTGTGAACTGCCTGGTGTGTGCTACGAACAACCCTGACCCCCAGAAAAGGAAGGTATCCCTAGGACACATCAGGAGGGTAGAGGGACCATGGCAGTCAATCCAAATTGACTACATCGGGCCCCTACCCACTGCCCAGGGAGGCTACAAATACTGCCTAGTCCTGGTGGACGTGTTCTCAAAATGGGTTGAAGCCTTCCCCTGCCGAACAGTCACCGCACTAGTGACAGCTAAGCTTCTAGTGAGGGAAGTGTTCTCCCAGTGGGGACTCCCACAGTATGTGGAGTCGGACCAGGGGAGCCATTTCACCGTGCATGTAATGTAGGCAATTTTTAAGGTGCTCGGCATTGAGGGGAAATGGCACGTTGCCCACAATCCACAGTCATCGGGCATTGTGGAGCGTTTAAACCGCACCATTAAAGAAAGGCTGTGGAAGGAGATGGGAGACTCACCCCAAAAGTGGGTGGAGGTCTTATTGTTGGCCCTAATGGGGATCCGAGCCAGCCAGTCAAAGAGCACGGAGTATTCCCCATACGAGCTCATGACTGGCCGGATCATGCGGACCCCCACCCATGTCCTAGCCCCGGTGCTCACAGAAAGTCAGCTCAGAGAGAGGTGAACTGGGATTGGTTTGTCAGGAACCTGTTTGAACACCTCAAACAGATTCACTGGCAGGCTGCTGGTAACATGGGCAGACAGCATTAGAGTAATCGATTGCTGCTAGAGCCCAGCAAACACCACGAATGGGAGATAGGGGACCAGGTCATGGTGAAGAACTATGCTCGGGTAGGGGTTTTTGAAGCATTATATATGGGGCCATACAGCATTGTCGACAAGGCAAGCCCGATGGTCTATGCCATAAAGCTGCCCCGCCGTACTAAGTGGTTCCACATCAACCAGTGCAAGCTGTACAACCCAGGGTCAGCCAAGCACAGAAGGCAGCCGGGAGGGGTGAACCGTCCTCAGGACGGGGACCCTCCGTTGGCTGCCCCCGACAGTAGAGGGCCCACAGGGAATGTGGCAGGCTAAGAAACCGTGCCTATAGGGCAGGTGAATTGCACTACTGGAGGGGCTATCCCACCCATCGTTTGGGATTCGGATGCACCCCCAGTAACCCAAGCCATGAGAAGGACCCTCCGTACACCACAGCCAAAGATACTGTGGTCACCGGCATCTGAGCCTCAGTGATTCTACCCTAGGAGAAGGGCAGTCCGACAGGAAAGGCCAAAGGTTAGAAGTACAGAGGTCGCTCAGAGTAGGGACCCCCAGCCAGCCGCCTCCAACGGTGAGGGACTCACAGGAGCAGTAGCAAAGAGCTGTCCCAGAGACAAGGGTCTCCAGTTCTCCGGCTGCGGGGAAACCCCAGCATCCAGGCAGCTATCAGGCCGCACAAGGTATGGGCCTGACAGGGATTAACCAGGCCACCCAGAGACAAGTGACGGTTGTACATAGCTCTAATTTTTAGTTTAAGGCAGCTGACTGCACCGTTTTACATTTTAAGTTTAGTTTAGAATTAAGGTTAATGTTGCAGTAATGTTTCGGTGATTGTTTTGAGTTTGTCTTGTGTGTCAGCCAGCCTGAGAGCAGTTCTCAAGGGCAGGGCGGTGCGTTCTGTGTGTTTTACAGGAGTGGAAAGGAGGGAAGGAACCAAGATGAGAAGGGTCCTGTGTCTGCTCGCCCTGGCAGGGGTAAGCACCGAGGACCGAGGTGACGTGGAAGAATCCCGCAATTATGGGTGCTCGAGAGGGAGAGCACCAATGGTGACTACCGGAGGTGGCCCACAGGGGGTGGAGGAGATTGCTGTTTATTCCCACGAGGGACGGTGGCCTGGGTGGCTGGGGTCTAACTCCACCCGATACTCCAGCCAGGATGGGTTCACCTACGGGGAGGCTTCCATCCCATGCCCCAGGGTACAGGTCGTTGCGGCGTGGGTTAGTGTGAC
Organism: Pristiophorus japonicus; assembly: GCF_044704955.1. Classification (NCBI taxonomy): domain Eukaryota; kingdom Metazoa; phylum Chordata; class Chondrichthyes; family Pristiophoridae; genus Pristiophorus; species Pristiophorus japonicus. Next base: position 169,618,141 of record NC_091989.1, read on the forward strand.
CGAGGGAAAACGGGTATGCCTTACCTGTAAAGGGCAGTTTCCTCTGGATAGGTGGTGGTGGCTCAGAAAACTGAGCAGTGACATGGGAGACTTCACAGCCGATTGGGAACGGCTGGGGAACGATACCTACCGGACTATCACGGGGACGCAGGGGGGAGTGAGCATGTGTTGGGATAAGTGGTGGGAATCGGAACAAGGGATCTATGTCTGCATGTGGGGGTCAGAAAGGGTCTGTCCCACAGGCATGTCGATCGCCTTTGCCAGAAGATGGCAAGATAATGGGGAAGGGATGGGATGGGACGCAAGTCTGCTTGCATGTGAGGTCCCATACGCCCCGGTTCCAGTTAACGCTACTGAACTGCTAGCACGCCCCCAAAAAAACCCTGCCTACAATCCCGACTGGACGTACAGTAACTGATAGGTGTCCTACCACCACTGAGGGACCAGGGAATGGGCTAGTTCTCATACCAACCGACAAGGTACTCTACCAGGGGTACACTACTCCGTAGCTTCAGTCAGCCTAAACCTAACTGAGGTGCACTTACCTGGATGGTGCCCCAAAGAAACAGAACTATTATACCAAGCATTGCTACGAGACATGTTGAAAACATTTTACGAGTTAGCCTTTGGTAACGTAGACAAAGCAGACTTATATACATTCTACGCCAAAACTGACAAGAGTACCGGGAAACACAGGAGGGGAACCTGGAATTACATTTTCACAGCATATAATACGGGATCCTCTGTGGTGAATAGTCTAGATGACATGGAACTACAACTACAAATAAATACTCTAAAGAACCAGCTACGTAAAATCCTAAAAGAGGAAAACACAGTGGTGGACTCGGAATTACATGAGGATCAGGCCATGACAGTTCATTTAAAAGAAATCATAGAAGAATTAGAAAGACACGCTAAAACAGTAAATGCACTCATACGGGAGGACAGGAATGCTTCAGATCAGGCTGCACAGAACGAGGTGTGCGTGCTGTACGGGGCATGGTTGCTGGGCGAGGGTCGCAGCAACCTGGAGGATTTAAAACAAGGTTTAGTCCCCTCCTGGATCAGCAACAAGCACCTCGCAGCCCTCCACCTGTTTAGTAATTCGCTGAGCTCGTGTCAACTCCATCTAGCTTCGGAAGCCTACCCTTTCCCAGTGGACTGTGGGCGTTCCAATCACACTATCATGGGGATAGTAGTGAGGATACCGGTCATGGGTGGGACAGCCCGACCCGCACCGGTATACAGGGTGGAGAACATTGGGGTCATTCAAGGGAGTGCTCATGTCCGTTACTCAGTGGGCCCACCTTATGTCATAAAGTGGGAGCACGCTATGACAGGTACTGACCTCTCTGGGTGCCGGAGCCGGGCCACACACATAGTGCTGTGTCCCCAGCACTTGAACGCCTACTTGAGACCACAGTGCGGGTTTAAAGCTGCTGGTGCACAACCTGTACCATGGAAGTAATGACACAAGACCATGTTCCCCCACAGGTAGTATACACAGGGGGTGGGATATATTGTGTAACCACCAGTGCACCCCACTACCAATATGGACAACACATATGGTGTCCAATGAGTGAAAGCAGTTTTTGCTTTAAACCTGAGGCAGAAGTTCGAGTGGCCCAAGAACGGATTGTCCCCATTCCCGAACCCTCCACTATTAAACTCACTGTAACAGAAAACTTTACCAACTTACAAAACTAGGTCACACATTTCGGTTATACAATTCCTCCTCTACCCGAACATCTTACCTCTTTGTTGAAACCTGTGGAAGTACCCCAAAACATTTCTACACACTAGAGCAAAAGACAACCGTAATAGAGAGCGAGATTTCAGACATCACAGTTCCACCCAGGTGGGACATTCTCAACAATATAGAATCCCTCCTTGGATTAGGATAGTCTCCCATCTTTTAGTGATTTGCCAGCTTAGAATAAATCTGTATTTATGGTGTTCTAAGTATAAGGGGAGAAAACAAAAGTGCCGATCCAGGTGGTGGACAAATCTCAGGAGACCAATTGATGTTGTTTAATTTTATCCATGTTCTTCCTTCTGTAATGTGGTTGTACATGCTGGTGAATATAATGTAATTAAAATGAAATGTAATTGTGTTGAAATGCAATTGTAGTGATTGAACCCCCTTCAAGCTGGAAGGGTGTAAACGTAAAAAGTTTGTACCTGTAAAGGGAAAAGTGTGTATCTATGGTGATGTTGCATAAGTGTAATGCATATTTTGGGTATTAGTTTAGTTAATTTATGGGGAAGGTTATCTCTTGGGAGTCAGGAATTTTGCTCGCCTGGAAGATGATATCATAAGTGGTATGGTATCACAGGGGGGACTGTAGAATTTACCAATATTTCGCAAAGATTCCTTGTACCTTTCCCCTGCAGAGGAGAAGAATCCCTTTTTGGACTTTTAAAATGGAAGGAAAAACTTCGGGACACAAATGGGTTTAAAGGGCAGAAGAGGCCTGCAGGGGACAAAAGGGGATGCATTCATGGAGACTGCCCCCCCGCCCCCCAGTGTTTGGACTCATAGGAAAGGGAATTTAATTTGGAACTCGATGAACATTTTGGTATCCTAGGAAAAACTTTGAGGAAGATATCTAATAACTTTACAAGTTTAAGATCTCTAAAGGTACATGTTGGAACAGACTGCCAGAACAGAGGGTGGGACTTCATTCAAGAATTGGGTATTGGAGCTAATTCAATTTGTCTGGGAGAATGAGCCAATCGATAACTAACAAGAACTGTGAGGCATAAAAATTCGATCCCTAGGACATAAACGCATCAAGAGCTATCAGGCTAATCACCGGAGACCATTATTGGCATGCATGTGCAAATAGGCCTATAGAAATCACGGGCCCAGCCAAACGGCCCAAGAGCTTAAACACTGCTTCAACAATGCCAACCGGTGATTTTCCACATTACCACATCATAATCAAATTACTGCTGAACGAACCCGCCAAATTCTGACAAAGAAGAGAGCTCAAAACTAATGAGCAGCTCCCTTGAAACAAAGAGCTGGGCCAGATTTGGTGGGACTTAAGGAAGCCTTTTTGGGGTATATCTATTCCCAGTTTTACAAGGGGGAAAAAAAGCAGCAGGAGGTGGGGAGTGAAGAAATGGAGTAGTGGAGAAAACTACAAGAAATCATCAAAGATCGACCGAGCACACTGACAGCAAGAGGCCCATGAAACGGAATGTTGTCAGCAACCAAATTGACAACCCGGGCCACCACAACCAGCGAAACGACCAACCGAAACCAACTCATCAAAAACTGAAGAATTGTCATTTATTTCCACTCTACAATCTACTTCTGAATGACCAACGGGTGAGAAATTACCTAAAAGGACTAACTAAAACTATTCCTAACCAAAGAAAGTGGGTACTTACCCCATACATCCAAAAAGCAACTTACCGCATCAGCGGACTCACCCCAACTGAAGACTATGCAGTCCGAAATCCTCTCCTCCATCCGGGGAATGGCTCGCCTAGAAGGCAAAGTGCAGCAAACCCTAAAACCGCGATTCACCGGCAACTGTCAAAAGGGATTGGTGAGCATAGCCCCTGAACCCCCAGAGCTATAACAGTTAGTTAGGGGAATTGGGAGGGGGAGGCTGGGATAACTTATGTAAATGTATCTGCATTCTCCTCTTTACCCCATTTAGAGTTTAAGCTGTATTATTTTCCCTACAGGCTGTATTTTGACAATTTATTCAATGTGTTGTACCCCTCAGTGTGTATTGGTATCACAATTCTGTGTGTATTATTAAAGGTGTGCCTTTTACTTCTTTTTAAACACAATAAAGCCATACCTGCTTCCTAACTTGAAACCGATTGTCTGTCCAAGTCTGTCACAGTCCCTTCATAATTCCAGAGTCTAGAACCATGAGTGTGGGAGCGATTCGAAACCGCTCATATAAGGCCAGAAAGGAAAGCTGATCCCCTGAAAACCACCCTTTACAGCTCCCTCAATAGCAAGAACGTCCTTCCTCAGATTAGGAGACCAAAACTGAACACAATATTCCAGGTGAGGCCTCACCAAGGCCCTGTACAACTGCAGTAAGACCTCCCTAGCTATGAAGGCCAACATACCATTTGCCTCCTTCACCGCCTGCTGTACGTGTATGACAACTTTCAATGACTGATGAACCATGACACCCAGGTCTCGTTGCACCTCCCCTTTTCAGATAATCAGCCACCATTCAGATAATATTCTTTCTTCGCGTTTTTGCCCCCAAACCTCACATTTATCCACATTATACTGCATCTGCCATGCATTTGCCCACTCACCTAACCTGCCCAAGTCACCCTGCAGCCTCTGAGCATCCCCCTCACAGCTCACACCATGGATGCAAGAGCTGAATGCCAGAGGAGAGGGTGAGGGTAATTTCTATTGACATCAAGGCAACATTCAAATGAATATGGCATCAAAGAGCCCGAGCAAAACTGAGGTCACGGGGTTGAAGGATAAAAACCTTCCTGTGGCTGGAGTCATACCTGACACAAAGGAAGATGGTCATTGGTGTTGGAGATCATTTATTGCAGCCCCAGGGCATCACTGCAGGGGTTTCTCAGGAGATTGTAATCTGCTTCCAGCAATGTCAATTCTCCATCATAGAACATTTCTCCACCATAAGGTCAGAAATCGATATGTTCACTGACAATTCTACCATGTTTAGCTCCATTCACAACTTCTTTGATAATAATGCAGCTCATGCCAGCCTGCAACAGGACCTGGACAACACCAAGTCCTGGGCTGACATGGTGCAACTGTTAACTGGCACTTATGTGCCAGATAATGACCTTCTCTAACTAGAAAAGATCCAATCACAAACTCTAGACCTTCAATGCAGCACCGTAATCAAGTCACAAGGTGTCAGCATTGACCAGAACAACAACAAATTGTATTTATATAGTGTCTTTAACATAGTAAAACATCGCAAGGCACTTCACAGGAGCATTATCAGACAACATTTGACACCAAGCCACACGGGTTTTAAGAAGCATCTTAAAGGAGGAGACAGGTAGAGAGGCGCAGAGGTTTAGGGAGGGAATTCGAGAGCTTAGACCCTAAGCAGCTGAAGGCACGCCAGCCAATGGTGGAGCAATGTAAATCAGGGATACACAAGAGGCCAAAATTGGAGGAGCGCAAATATCTCGTAGGGTTGTGGGGCTTGAGGAGGTTACAGAAATAGGAAGGAGTGAGGCCATGGAGGGATTTGAATACAACGATGAGAACCTTAACTTGCTTTTTTATTGCCACAGGGACATGTTGTACAGCTTTCTTGCTCTTTTCGCTTCTTTGTTTTAAACGTCAAATCATACACACACACAGTTGTAGTAAATGGCAGGATCAGGTCTTTTATTTAGACATTCATACTATACAAACCAGTGGAGTCCCCGACCTGCGAGAGGCCATCAGCAGCAGGTCGGGGCCATAAAAGGAGCGGTAAGCGACGGCCTGGGAACAGCGTGGAGGCCCCGACCTGTGAGAGACCATCAGTGGCAGGTCGGGGCCATAAAAGGAGAGGCGAGTGGCGGCCAGGGAGCAGCGTGGAGGCTACTGCAAGGTACAGTGTGAGCTGGTGCAGGAGGGCAACGGCAGCAAACAGTGACATCAGCAAGACCCAGGTCGGTGATTGGCACGTGAGCAGGTGCAGCAGCAGCGACGAGATCCACGGGGAAGATGGCTCAACCGTGGCTAACAAGGGAAATTAAGGATAGTGTTAAATCCAAGGAAAAGGCATATAAATTAGCCAGAAAAAGCAGCAAACCTGAGGACTGGGAGAAACTTAGAATTCAGCAGAGGAGAACCAAGAGTTTAATTAAGAAGGGGAAAATAGAGTACGAGAGGAAGCTTGTCGGGAACATAAAAACTGACTCCAAAAGCTTCTATAGATACGTGAAGAGAAAAACATTGGTGAAGACAAATGTAGGTCCCTTGCAGTCGGTTTCGGGTGAATTTATAATGGGGAACAAAGAAATGGCAGACCAATTGAACAAATACTTTGGTTCTGTCTTCACGAAGGAAGACACAAGTAACCTTCCGGATTTACTAGGGGACCGAGGGTCTAGTGAGAAGGAGAAATTGAAGGATATCCTTATTAGGCGGGAAATTGTGTTAGGGAAATTGATGGGATTGAAGGCCAATAAATCCCCAGGGCCTGATAGTCTACATCCCAGAGTACTTAAGGAAGTGGCCATAGAAATAGTGGATGCATTGGTGATCATTTTCCAACAGTCTATCGACTCTGAATCAGTTCATATGGACTGGAGGGTAGCTAATGTAACACCACTTTTTAAAACAGGAGGGAAGAGAGAAAACGGGTAATTATAGACCGGTTAGCCTGATATCAGTAGTGGGGAAAATTTTGGAATCAATCATTTAGAATGAAATAGCAGCGCATTTGGAAAGCAGTGATGGATTGGCCCAAGTCAGCATGGATTTATGATAGGGAAATCATGCTCGACAAATCTTCTGGAATTTTTTGATGATGTAACTAGTAGAGTGGACAATGGAGAACCAGTAGATGTGGTGTATTTGGACTTTCAAAAGGCTTTTGACAAGGTCCCACACAAGAGAATGGTGTGCAAAATCAAAGCACATGGTATTGGGGGTAATGTACTGACGTGGATAGAGAACTGGTTGGCAGACAGGAAGCAGAGAATCAGGATAAACAGGTCCTTTTCAGAATGGCAGGCAGTGACTAGTGGAGTGCTGCAAGGCTCAGTGCTGGGACCACAGCTCTTTACAATATACATTAATGATTTAAATGATGGAATTGAGTGTAATATCTCCAAGTTTGCAGATGACATGAAACTGGATGGCGGTGTGAGCTGTGAGGAGGATGCTAAGAGGCTGCAGGGTGACTTGGACAGGTTAGGCGAGTGGGAAAATGCATGGCAGATGCAGTATAATGTGGATAAATGCGAAGTTATCCACTTTGGGGGCAAAACCACGAAGGCAGAATATTATCTGAATGGCGGCAGATTAGGAAAAGATGAGTTGCAGCGAGACCTGGGTGTCATGGTTCATCAGTCATTGAAAGTTGGCATGCAGATACAGCAGGCGGTGAAGAAGGCAAATGGTATGTTGGCCTTCAAAGCAAGGGGATTTGAGTGTAGGAGCAGGGAAGTCTTACTGCAGTTGTACTGGGCCTTGGTGAGGCCTCACCTGGAATATTGTGTTCAGTTTTGGTCTCCTAATCTGAGGAAGGATGTTCTTGCTATTGAGGAAGTGCAGCCAAGGTTCACCAGACTGATTCCAGAGATGGCTGGACTGACATATGAGGAGAGACTGGATCAACTGGGCCTTTATACACTGGAGTTTAGAAGGATGAGAGGGGATCTCATAGAAACATATAAGATTCTGACGGGACTGGACAGGTTAGATCTGGGAAGAATGTTCCCGATGTTGGGGAAGTCCAGAACCAGGGGACACAGTGTTAGGATAAGGGGCTGGCCATTTAGGACTGAGATGAGGAGAAACTTCTTTACTCAGAGAGTTGTTAATCTGTGGAATTCCATGCCGCAGAGAGTTGTTGATGCCAGTTCATTGGATATACTCAAGAGGGAGTTAGATATGGCCGTTATGGCTAAGGGGATCAAGGGATATGGAGAGAAAGCAGGAAAGGGGTACTGAGGGAAGGATCAGCCATGATCTTATAGAATAGCGGTGCAGGCTCGAAGGGCCGAATGGCCTTCTCCTGCACCTATTTTCTATGTTTCCATGTTTCTGTCGGGACGAAGGAGCAGCAAGAGACTGTGGAGGGATGTGATTAGGGCCCAGGAGAGGCGTGAGCTCGGGGCCAGTGGCCCAGGGGCAGCACGGGCCAGCCCACACTGTGATATGTGTGCGCACTAGGTCTGTGCAGCAGAGCAGGTCTCCAGTTGTCTTGGGTAATCCTTGCCACTGGACTAAGACCTGCCAAGCCCGTGTGGTAGTTGGTGTGCAACGGCCACCACATGTTAAAAAAATCCACTCACAGGCATCTTCCACCCTTGAGCATGTAGTTCGGGTTCTTCTTTCGAAACACCTGAGAACTCATCCTTTTTTTTGGCATGGAAGCAAGTCATCCTCGTTTTGAGGGACCGCCTATGATGATGACAAACCAAGTATGAAAGCTATTGAGATACAAACACATCACAAGCCAACTTTCTGCTTGTTGCGATTTCCGTGGCTGCTTGTGAAACACACACCTTCCGAGTTTCCAGTGTCTAATGTGTGTGTGTGTGTCTAACAAAAACCAGTTCCATCTCTTATACCTAAAAAGCCTTTGAACTCTGTTTCCTTGCATAGTACATACAGACAATTAACATGCAGATGATGTAGACTCAAATGCCATTGTCCTGAAATCACGACTAACTGTTTTCTGAACTAATATACACAAACCAGATCATTTCCTCGCATAGTAACAAAGGTACATTCAAATACTTAACATACAGATAAATGACCAGCTACTCATTATCCTGAAGTCAAGTCTCACTGCCATAAATCAACTCCCACCATGAAGTACTGTAATCATCATAGACAGTCCCTCGGAATCGAGGAAGACTTGCTTTCACTCTAAAAATGAGTCCTTAGGTGGTTGAACAGTCCAATACGAGAAACACAGTCCCTGTCACAGGTGGGACAGATAGTTGTTGAGGGAAAGGGTGGGTGGGACAGGTTTGCCACACGCTCTTTCCGCTGCCTGCACTTGGTTTCTGCTTGCTCTCGGCTATGGGACTCGAGGTGCTCAGTGCCCTCCCCGATGCACTTCCTCCATTTAGGGCGGTCTTTGGCCAGGGACTCCCAGGTGTCAGTGGGGATGTTGCACTTTATCAGGGAGGCTTTGAGGGTGTCCTTGAAACATTTCCTCGGCCCACCTCTGGCTCATTTACCATGAAGGAGTCCCGAGTAGAGCACTTGCTTTGGGAGTCTTGTGTCTGGCATGCGAACAATGTGGCCTGCCCAGCGGAGCTGATCAAGTGTGGTCAGTGCTTCAATGCTGGGGTTGTTGGCATGGTCGAGGACGCTAACGTTGGTGCGTCTGTCCTCCCAGAAGCAACAAGAGTCCAACAAGAACAGACATTGACGACGAGATTAAACACCACCTCCAGTGCGCCAGCGCAGCCAGCGGCTGCCTGAGGAAAAGAGTGTTTGAAGACCAGGCCCTCAAACTCATGGGCTACAGGCTGTACTAATACCTGCCCTCCTGTATGGCTCAGAGACATGGACCATGTACAGTAGACACCTCAACACGCTGGAGAAATACCACCAGCGATGTCTCCACCAGATCCTACTGTAAACACACAGATGATCAGATAGACACAATTCAATGGCTAAATGGCTCCATATCGTCTAGCAGTCAAACTTCAATCTTCAACTTGTAACCCTTTCGATATCTCCAGACTGCGCCGAAGCAAAGCGTTTCAGAAATGTGGGCTTGCGTTCCCACAGGACACATTGGATCCTCAGGGCTGGAGGCCGTCTAGCTGCTGTGACCACCAGAAGGCTTTGCAGCCAACGTTGGTTACCACCGCTGCAGGGGCGATGGCTTTCTGTCCATGATTCTGGGCAGACCTGCGCCAGGGCACGATAGAGTCATGCTATTGACCTGAACCTTCAAATGCAAGTGAGTAGAGATGCATTGTCCTGAGCTGACTAGTGCTCTGGTGCATGGGGGAAAGAAGTACTCAGGCCAATCTGTGCATGTGTGTGCGTGGTGAATGAGAGAATGCATATTCAGAAATAGTGACAGAAACCTTGAGTGATAATTAGGGCTGTTTTGTTATCTATGGAAACTGTTATGATTTATATCTATGACCAAGTTCACAATATGTGATATTTACATTCGAACATAAGAACATAAGAAATAAGAGCAGGAGTAGGCCATTTGGCCCCTCGAGCCTGCTCTGCCATTCAATAAGATCGTGGCTGATTTGATCATGGACTCAGTTCCACTTCCCTGCCCTCTCCCCATAACCCTTCACTCCCTTATCTCTCAAAAATCTGTCTATCTCCAGCTTAAATATATTGAATGACCCAGCCTCCACAGCTCTATTGGGCAGAAAATTCCACAGATTTATGACCCTCTCAGAGAAGAAATTCCTTCTCATCTCAGTTCTAAATTGGTGACCCCTTATTCTTAAACTATGCCCCCTAGTACCTCGATTATGCAACTTCATCTTTAATGCCGTTGTTGTTTCCACACTCCTAGGGAGGAATAGCACAGTTTGAATTTTAAAATATGTATTTAACACTCAATTCAAATCATAGTTCAATAATTTTGAAATCATTATTGCCTTCTTAACTAGTGGATATAATGGGGTTTTGAGCTATGCTAATAGTCTATGTTGTTGGTAGGTCAATATAATGTCCCTTGATAATGTTTTTTCTGAAAATAAACAGAGGCCATTAATCTTTTACAACAGTTTAGTTGATACGTTATTTCACTCTCAGCCCAATACCCTAATCTTACCAATTAATTTTTTTTTTTAGGCGTCTAGGTTTTGATTTATTCGACATTACATGGAATTACTGCCAAACATAATTTGGCCGTAACTCAAATCACTCTGGGTAATCTAATTGGGCATTTTTTATTTTGCTTCTGATTTTATGGGACAGAAAACCATAGTCCGACCAGCAGGACACCTTCCTGTTGTGAACGGCAATCTCAGGGAAACAGTCTCCCATCAAGCGTTTAAAGTGGATAAGGTTTGTAATGCTTATTAATCAGGAGTCGGCCTTTTAGAATGATTGTTATCAGATACATACATCACCAAGTCCAGTTGCCCAATCTAATGCTGCAATTAGCTGTTTATTTTTGAATATACACCAGCTAAACTCCCACGTTATTAAGAAGCCATACGTTTTTTTATAGGTTCATTAAACTATGCAGTTTTCATTGATGCAAAGTGATTTCACCTTTAATATAGCTCAGGTTCGCCAGCTCTTGCCAGTTACAGCAGGTAGTGGTCTCATACTGATACGTTTAGTGTATGAAGAAATCCTTCAAATGCAGTTTTTCTAAGTACATAACAACAATTAAATACTTGAAAGCCAATAGTCTTCCATTTTTATTTAATAGATGCCCTCATTAATTATTTTATGGCAATTGCAGCTATGTTGAGATGGTGAACAGATAGGGTTGCAGTGGATTGTAGAAAATGGCTTCATGGGCCTCCAAAAGGTGAAGAGCAAGGGTGAAGGCATCCCATAATACTTGGTCTGTGAACCAAGTACAAAGGTTGGGCTGCAGCGCCAGGAAAATGATATGCTTCCACACATGATGATATGTAGCTCCAATTTTCTCCTGTTTCCCTCCTCATTGTTTAAAGGCCGTGAGCAGAGTGAGCAGAGCACAGACTGATTGGGAGTAGGGCGCGGACAGGCGGGAGAGTGGTGAGCAAGTTGACTGCGTGACGTGTTTTTCTGTAGTTGTTTCCCTACCTGTGATTCATCTGCACTGATCAACATGACTATGTGGCACTATTATCAGTCAGAAACACAGTTAGCAATCTACAGCCCTGCGTCAACTACAATCATGTGCCACTTACAGCCATACATTGTTAAAAACACAAGACTTTTGTAAACTAAGGGGGAGAATTCATGCAGCGCCCCATTTGGGGCGATACCCTTTGCAGTAGCCCAAAAGTTGCAGCAGGCGTTGCGCGTAAGACTCCGACGAGAACTTCCTGTTTAGCGCTAAAGCTGGCAAGAGGGGCAGTAGCGATGCAGCGCTGCCCAATGTTGAGTCTTTCTTTAATAGCCTGGCTGAAGGGAATGCATTTCATCCACTTAACAGCAAAGAGTTTGAGTGAAAAGCAGCGTGCGACCTGGAGCTTCTGACCTGGTTAGAAATGGAACGCTCCATCAACTAACTGCCACCTTTTTCTACCATTACAACATCAGCCTGTAGAGAAGTTACAATAATATAAAATAAAAACAGTAAAGACTTGAAACACTCAGCAGGTCAGGCAGCATCTGAGAGTTTACAATATTTGGTTTAATGAAAGAAAGACTTGCATTTATACAGCGCCTTTCACGACCACCGGACATCTCAAAGCACTTTACAGCCAATGAAGTACTTTTGAAGTGTAGTCACTGTTGTAATGTGGGAAACACGGCAGCCAACTTGCGCACAGCAAGCTCCCACATACAACAGTGTGATAAAGTATGGTTATTATAATCCGCTGGTAGAAGATTTGTGATTTCAACAATGCAAGCACATATACACCGAGGCAAATGAATCCGGTTTATTTTGCAAGAGCTTATCTGGAAAGCCTTCAACATAGACACACAAAGGTGGGACATGGCTTTATTTCCTGTCCTCTTGTTTTGCTGAAGAGGAGGGTTCCTTTCTCTAGTAGACAAAAATAATAAAAGTCGTGCATAACACTTTTATTGTGTTGATTGAAGTGGTTGCGTTGCAGGCAGATAGCAGATACTCTGTTATGATTGTAGCAAATGTTATTTTTCAAAATATATTCAAACAACCCACTGCGCTGATTTATGCAGTTCCACAAACACCCATTTTGGAACAGGTGCCATTTGGACATTTCCCCCTCACTCGATACTCATGCCGACTGTGTTGCCAACATTGCGGAATGGAAGAAAATATACCCCATGGGGTCGGTTCAATCAAGTTGTGTTCGCATGGAATGCCATGCGCCAGGAATCTGTATTGGGAATTTGGGGCAGGTTGTCAGTGAGCTTCAGAGGAAACATTTAATGGATGGAAATGCTGCAGGGCGCCACTGACCTCCGTACCCAAGTTCCAATTTGCGTTCCCACCAAACAAAGCTCAACGGGAGTGGGAATTTTTACGTCCTGTACAATTCTAGTTCTTTATCTTATAGATCTCGACCTGGAGTTTCCACTCGATGGCGCTGTTTTTTTTCGGTGCAACTAGCCCAAAATCGGTGAAGCCAATGCCAGTAATTGCGGAATTTTCAGCGCAAATTCTGTCCCGCGCACATCGGGTTTCCGCCATTTTTTGCGCTAGTTTAAAAACATCGCACAGGAAGCCGGCCCCGCCCACAAAACAGGCCGCGCCCCCGAGGCCAAATTAATCAACGCTGATAGTTTCCGCGAATTGCACTCGTTAGCGGGCCTTCGAGGAGGCTCCAAAATTTAAGCTGGATCTTTTGGGCACATGGACACTAATAGGCTTTGAATACATTTTATTTTAACTTACAAAGAAGCTGACTACTGTAGTTCAATATAACAAGCAAATGATTCTGTATATTTTTCAAAATTCATTTTCAGTCACTTAAAATCAGGTTGCTCACGTTGTAAGAACATAGAACATAAGAATTAGGAACAGGAGTAGGCCATCTAGCCTCTCGAGCCTGCTCCGCCAATCAACACGATCATGGCTGATCTGGCCGTGGACTCAGCTCCATTACCCGCCCGCTCCCCGTAACCCTTAATTCCCTTATTGGTTAAAAATCTATCTATCTGTGATTTGAATACATTCAATGAGCTAGCCTCAACTGCTTCCTTGGGCAGAGAATTCCACAGATTCACAACCCTCTGGGAGAAGAAATTCCTTCTCAACTCGGTTTTAAATGGGCTCCCCCATATTTTGAGGCTGTGCCCCCTAGTTCTAGTCTCCCCGACCAGTGGAAACAACCTCTCTGCCTCTATCTTGTTTATCCCTTTCATTATTTTAAATGTTTCTATAAGATTACCCCTCATCCTTCTGAACTCCAACGAGTAAAGACCCAGTCTACTCAATCGATCATCATAAGGTAACCCCCTCATCTCTGGAATCAGCATAGTGAATCGTCTCTGTAACCCCTCCAAAGCTAGTATATCTTTCCTTAAGTAAGGTGACCAAAACTGCACGCAGTACTCCAGGTGCAGCCTCACCAATATGCTGTACAGTTGCAGCAGGACCTCCCTGCTTTTGTACTCCATCCCTCTCGCAATGAAGGCCAACATTCCATTCACCTTCCTGATTACCTGCTGCACCTGCAAACTAACTTTTTGGGATTCATGCACTAGGACCCCCAGGTCTCTCTGCACCGCAGCATGTTGTAATTTCTCCCCATTCAAATAATATTCCCTTTTACTGTTTTTTTCCCCAAGGTGGATGACCTCACATTTTCCGACATTGTATTCCATCTGCCAAACCTTAGCCCATTCGCTTAACCTATTTAAATCTCTTTGCAGCCTCTCTGTGTCCTCTACACAACCCGCTTTCCCACTAATCTTTGTGTCATCTGCAAATTTTGTTACACTACACTCTGTCCCCTCTTCCAGGTCATCTATGTATATTGTAAATAGTTGTGGTCCCAGCACCGATTCTTGTGGCACACCACTAACCACCGATTTCTAACCCGAAAAGGACCCATTTATCCCGACTCTCTGCTTTCTGTTAGCCAGTCAATTCTCGATCCATGCTAATACATTTCCTCTGACTCCGCGTACCTTTATCTTCTGCAGTAACCTTTTGTGTGGCACCTTATCGAATACCTTTTGGAAATCTAAATACACCACATCCATCGGTACACCTCTATCCACCATGCTCGTTATATCCTCAAAGAATTCCAGTAAATTAGTTAAACATGATTTCCCCTTCATGAATCCATGTTGCGTCTGTTTAATTGCACTATTCCTATCTAGATGTCCCGCTATTTCTTCCTTAATGATAGCTTCAAGCATTTTCCCCACTACAGATGTTAAACTAACCAGCCTATAGTTACCTGCCTTTTGTCTGCCCCCTTTTTTAAACAGAGGCATTACATTAGCTGCTTTCCAATCCGCTGGTACTTCCCCAGAGTCCAGAAAATTTTGGTAGATTATAACGAATGCATCTGCTATAACTTCCGCCATCTCTTTTAATACCCTGGGATGCATTTCATCAGGACCAGGGGACTTGTCTACCTCGAGTCCCATTAGCCTGTCCAGCACTACTCCCCTAGTGATAGTGATTATCTTAAGGTCCTCCCTTCCCACATTCCCGTGACCAGCAATTTTTGGCATGGTTTTTGTGTCTTCCACTGTGAAGACCGAAGCAAAATAATTGTTTAACGTCTCAGCCATTTCCACATTTCCCATTATTAAATCCCCCTTCTCATCTTCTAAGGACCAACATTTACTTTAGGCACTCTTTTCCATTTTATATATCGGTAAAAGCTTTTACTATCTGTTTTTATGTTTTGCGCAAGTTTACTTTCGTAATCTATCTTTCCTTTCTGTATCTGTAAAGCCACCAGTGAGCGCACCCCTGAAGTCTCAAGGTTTCCCAGCATCCGTTGGGAGCACTGTCTTTATGCCGGCCCATAAGACCTGTTCCTCACTCTGGAGTGTCTCAATAAAGACTGAGGTCACTGTAACTTTAACCTCCCTGTGTGCAGTCTCACCTGTGTTAGGAACACAACAACTGGCGATGAGTATACGAATCCAACACAAAGATGCAGCAAACTGTGGGCATCCTGGAGAAGTTCTCGGAGGGTGAGGACTGGGAAACCTATGTCGAATGGCTAGACTAGTAATTTGTAGCCAACGAGCTGGATGGAGAAGGAAGAGCTGCAAAAAGGAGAGCGGTCCTCCTCACGGTCTGCGGGGCATGGACCTACAGCCTCATGAAGAATCTTCTGGCTCCGGTGAAACCCACAGATAAGTCGTATGAGAAGCTGTGTACACTGGTTCGGGAGTATCTTAACCCGAGGGAGAGCGTGCTGATGGCGAGGTATCGGTTCTACACGTGCCAGCGATCTGAAGGTCAGGAAGTGGTGAGCTATGTCACCGAACTAAGGTGACTTACAGGACAATGTGAGTTTGATGGCTATCTGGAGCAGATGCTCAGAGACATTTTTGTACTGGTCACTGGCCACGAGACCGTCCTACGAAAACTTTTGACTGTGGAGACACCAACCCTCAGTAAGACCATTGCGATATCACTGGTGGACATAAACGCCTGTGCTAACACCAAACAAATCTCTCAGCTCACAAATACAAGCAATGCTCATGAATTAACTGGAACTGTGTTTGCGAGCAGAAATGTACAGGCAGAAACCACGAGTCTGCAACTGCCAGCAGGCCTCAGGTGACCCAGATGACTCAGAGTCCGCAACAAAGGATGAATGCAAAGCAATTCACACCTTGTTGGTGTTGTGGAGGCTTCCATTCAGCCTATTCATGCCGCTTCAAAGGGCATGTTTGCAAGAGCTGAAGAAGAATGGGGCACCTTCAACGAGCTTGCAGATGAACTGCAAGCTCTGCAAAACCTGCTAACCACCACGTGGCAGAGGAAGATCGGTCCATGGTAGATCAAAGCAATTTCCAGCCTCAGAGAGGAGGCGGCAGATGTTGAAGCACACGGGGTACAGACATTTGAGACGAAATGTCCACCTATAATGCTAAACGTAAAATTGAATGGCTTACCCCTAGCCATGGAACTGGACACTGGCGCTAGCCAATCCATCGTGAGTAAAAAGATGCTTGAGAGACTGTGGTGCAACAAGGCACTCAGACCAGCCCTGAGCCCCATCCACACGAAACTGAGAACGTACACCAAAGAGCTTATCACTGTCCTGGCCAACGCCATGGTCAAGGTCACCTACGAGGGCACAGTGCCACTCTGAATTGTCCCGGGCAATGGCCCCACACTGCTAGGAATGAGCTGGATGGCCAAAATCCGCTGGAACTGGGATGACATCCGAGTGCTATCACATGTCGATGAGGCCTCGTGTACCTAGGTTCTTAACAAATTTCCTTCCCTTTTTGAGCCAGGCATTGGAAACTTTTCCGGGGCGAAGGTGAAGATCCACTTGATCCCAGAAGTACGACCCATTCACCACAAGGCGTGAGCGGTACCTCACATAATGAGGGAGAGAGTGGAAATCGAGCTGGACAGGCTGCAACGCGAGGGCATCATCTCCCCAGTGGAATTCAGCGAGTGGGCCAGCCCGATTGTTCCAGTACTCAAAAGTGATGGCACGGTCAGGATTTGTGACGATTATAAAGTAACTATTAATCATTTCTCGCTACAGGACCAATACCCGCTACTTAAGGCAGACGACCTATTTGCGACGCTCGCAGGAGGCAAGACGTTCACCAAGCTCGACCTGACTTCGGCCTACATGACGCAGGAGCTGAAGGAGTCTTTGAAGGGCCTCACCTGCATCAACACGCACAAGGAACTGTTCATCTACAACAGATGCCCGTTTAGAATTTGGTCGGCTGCAGCGATCTTCCAGAGAAACATGGAGAGCCTACTCAAGTCAGTATCACGCACAGTGGTTTTTCAGGACGACATATTGGTCACGGGTTGGTACAGCGTTGAGCACCTACAAAACCTGGAGGAGGTCCTCCAGTGACTGGATCGCGTAGGGCTGCGGCTGAAGAGGTCGAAATGCGTCTTCATGGCAACAGAAGTGGAGTTTTTGGGGAGAAACATCGTGGTGGATGGCATTCGGCCCACAGATGCCAAGACAGAGGCTATCAGGAACGGGCCCAGACCACAGAACGTCACGGAGCTGCAGTCGTTCCTGGGACTCCTCAACTATTTTGGTAACTTCCTACCGGGGTTAAGCACCCTCTTAGAGCCCCTACATGTGTTATTGCGAAAAGGTGAGAACTGGGTATGGGGAAAAAAAACAAGTCATTGCTTTTGAGAAAGCCAGAAACATTTTATGCTCCAACAAGCTGCTTGTATTGTATAACCCGCGTAAAAGACTTGTGCTAGCATGTGATGCATCGTCGTACGGAGTCGGGTGTGTATTACAACAAGCTATTGTTGCGGGGAAGTTGCAACCTGTCGCCTATGCCTCCAGGAGCTTGTCTAAGGCCGAGAGGGCCGACAGCATGATTGAGAAAGAGGCATTAGCATGTGTGTTCAATGTAAAGAAAATGCATCAGTACCTGTTTGGCCTCAAATTTGAGCTGGAAACCGATCACAAGCCCCTCATATCCCTGTTCGCTGAAAAAAAGGGGATAAATACTAATGCCTCAGCCCGCATACAAAGGTGGGCACTTGCACTATCAGCGTATAACTATACCATCCGCCACAGGCCAGGCACAGAGAACTGTGTGGATGCTCTCAGTCAGCTACCATTACCCACCACGGGTTGAAAATGGCGCAGCCTGCAAACCTGTTGATGGTGGCGCAGCCCGCAGACTTGTTGATGGTCATGGAAGCGTTTGAAAATGATAAATCACCTGTCATGGCCCACCAGAATTAGGACTTGGACCAGCCAAGATCCTCTGCTGTCCCTAGTAAAAAACTGTGTACTGCATGGGAGCTGGGCCAGTATCCCCATTGAAATGCAAGAGCTGATCAAGCCGTTCCAGCGGCGAAAGGACGAGCTGTCCATTCAGGCAGACTGCCTATTGTGGGGTAACCACGTAGTGCTACCCAAAAAGGGCAGGGAGACATTCATCTCGGATCTCCACAGCACACACCAGGGTATAGTAATGATGAAAGCGATAGCCAGATTCCACGTGTGGTGGCCCGGTATCGACTCTGACTTCGAGTCCCGTGTACGGCAATGCAGCGTATGTGCTCAGTTGAGCAATGTGCCCAGAGAGGCACCACTAAGTTTGTGGTCCTGGCCCTCCAGACCATGGTCGAGGATCCATGTTGACTATGTCGGCCCGTTTCTCGATAAAATGTTCCTGGTGGTGGTGGATGCTTTTTCAAAATGGATTTAAGGTGAAATAATGTCGGGAAGCACCGCCACCACCACCATTGAAAGCCTGAGGGCCATGTTTGCCACCCACGGCCTGCCTGACATACTGGTCAGTGACAACGGGCCATGTTTCACCAGTTCCGAATTTAAAGAATTCATGATCCGCAATGGGATCAAACATGTCACCTCGACCCCGTTTAAACCAGCCTCCAATGGGCAGGCAGAGCAGGCAGTACAAACAATCAAACAGAGCCTTAAATGAGTCACAGAAGGCTCACTCCAAACCCGCCTGTCCCGAGTACTGCTCAGCTACCGCACGAGACCCCACTCGCTCACAGTGGTGTCCCCGGCTGAGTTACTCATGAAAAAGACAATTAAAACCAGACTCTCGCTGTTTCACTCCAACCTGCATGATCAGGTAGAGAGCAGGCGGCAGCAACAAAATGTAAACGATGGTCGCGCCACTGTGTCACAGGAAATTGATCTGAATGATCCTGTGTAAGTGCTAAACTATGGACATGGTCCCAAGTGTATCACGGCCATGGTGATAGCTAAAGAAGGGAGTAGGGTGTTTGTAGTCAAACTAGACAATGGACAAATTTGCAGAAAGCACCTGGACCAAACGAGGCTGCGGTTCACAGACTGCCCTGAACAACCCACAGCAGACACCAACTTTTGAGAGCCCACAACATACACCTAAAGGATCAACGACACCAGCCCGGATCAGGAAATCAAACCCATCATGCCCAACAGCCCAGCAAGGCCAGGCTCACCCAGCAGCCCTGCAGGGCCAACAACACACCAGCCCAGCAAGGGCACAGCCAACACACCAGAACAGACATTTGTACCGAGGCGGTCCACCAGGGAAAGAAAGGCTCCCGACCGCCTCACCTTGTAAATAGTTTTCACTTTGACTTTCGGGGGGAGTGATGTGGTGTATCTGTAAAGCATGCACTTCCATGTTCCGCCACCGAGGAGCGCATCCTCTGAAGTCCCAAGGGATCCCAGCATCCCTTGGGAGCACTGTATATAAGCCGGTCCCTAAGGCCTGTTCCTCACTCTGGAGTGTCTTAATAAAGGCTGAGGTCACTGTTACTTTAACCTCCCTGTGTGCAGTCTCATCTGTGTTTGGAACACAACAGCTCACAGGTGTAGTGAGACACTCGGATTAAAAATGCTTATTTTTTTGTGCTGCACTAATTTTCAGCTCTATTAATCAAACTGTACCAAGTTACCTCTCTTAAATCTAGCAAGGAATATTTTTAAAGCAAAACTTTAAAAAAAAAAAATGTTTTTAAACGCTGCCCAATTGCACTGGTTCTTGACAGATTTTGCATTCGGCCATATGCAAATAGGTTTGAGCGGAAACTCAAAGCAAAAAAACACTTCTCAAAACTAGTGACAATTTGCGCTCAGATCACCAATTGTGCCCAAAGTGGAAACTGTACTGCCATATGTATAATTGTTTATATATGTTTTATTATTTGCAGGTTTATTTTTGGCATAACAATAATAACAAATCTGAATATCTATCTGACTTAGATACCAAAGCAGCATATTAAGTATATGCAGACTTCACATATCTCAATATCACACTTTGTTACAAATGAAAAACAGTCTTAAAATACTGGTGCTTCTGAGCTGCAGCCTGAAAATTAAACTTCCCCATTAACAGAAAATATCTTTGGGGTGACACTTGAAATGTGTTTACAAAAAGTAATCCCCTTTGATCTCTAATTGATCAAAGATTTGCCTTCGAACAATTAGCTCAGAATTTTCCCAGTAAGACATAACAACTGGTCAAATAGGGGCACATTAAACTGCACTTTAACTGCAGAATAATATAGTGATCATTGCAAGGTCAAATGTTCCTGTCCTTACAACACAGTATAATCTCCAACCTATCATGAGCATTGCCACGGGATATCAGTCATTATGTAATAAATAAAATATTACTCTGGCGGTAGTGCATTACTGAGTGCAAAATTGGGTTCAGTAGCATTGTTTTTTGGGTGCTACGGGTTCCGTTCAGCGGCCAAAATGGCGTCCGCTGTGAGTGCAGGCTTCCGCCATGAATTGCGGCGGACATCATATTGATGAAAGCGTTAGCACGCGCACAGCTAATGTCCGCCAGAATATGCAATGCAAGCAGATCATGGCGTCAAATTGAAGCCAGAGCTCCCATTTTGGTGCTCCACACTCCAGCCGATGCCCTCTCTTAACCTTGCACAATTGAACACGAGTTAAGTAGCATGAAGGACCCTCCACCAGCGCTGTTTAAAAGGGATCAATCAATTACTTACAGGTTAATTGTTGGTTGATTTCTTCTGGTTGTTGCTACAATTCTATAAGGGTTTGGTGCTTTCCATAGTTGTTTCAAATTGCAAAAGTCGACAGGGAATGGTGTGCAGGTGCTGAAGACTTTTTGCTGACTTACAGGCTTCTGCACATACCAGTTGCTCCTCTTGGCATTGAGCCTGATTGGGAGAGTACGTAGAGGACACGCAGAGCAGGACAAGCTGCTAGAAGAGTGAGGAGGAGGGGGAGAAGGGCTCTCAGCAGGAGGTTATATTTGCAATGGGTCTTTAAGGTTGGGTTGGGTTGAAGAGAAGTTTGTAGGAGTGCTGTGACACCTAGAAGCCCTTTTGAACACTGGTATCCAGAGCCATGACAGCGGCAGTCTGAGCTTCCACTGCAGCACTCAGACGTTGCGTGAATGATGCTTGTATTGCAATGGAAGCTGAGACATCAGACATCAGACGCTGCATCATGGTTGGATCCACAAGTGTGTTCATAGAGTTAGACACCACTTCCATGCTGGAAGAGAGAGGGAAGTGTGTCAGTGAGTGAGTTAAGTTAGCGGTTAAGAGAAGCAAAAGGGGAAATAGCAGAGGTTCTGACCATCATTTTCCAATTCACTCTGGCTACAGGTGTGGTGCCGGAAGACTGGAGGACTACTAATATTGTACCTTTGTTTAAAAAGGGAGAAAGGGATAGACCGAGTAATTACAGGCCAGTCAGCCAAACCTTGGTGGTAGGAAAATGATTGGAAAAAATTCTGAGGGACAGCATGAATCCTCATTTAGAAAGACACACATTAATCAAGGACAGTCAGCATGGATTTGTTAAGGAAAGATCGTGTCTGGCTAACTTGACTCAATTTTTGAGGAGGTAACAAGGAGGGTTGATGAGGGTAGTGCGTTTTATGTAGTGTATATGGATTTTAGCAAGGTTTTTGATAAGGTCTCACATGGCAGACTGATCATGAAAGTAAAAGCCAGGGATCCATGGCAAGTGGAAAGTTGGATTCAAAATTGGTTCAGAGGCAGGAAGCAAAGGGTAATGGGTGATGTGTGTTTTTGTGACTGGAAGGATGTTTCCAGTGGGGTTCCGCAGGGCTCAGTACCAGGTCCCTTGCTTTTTGTTGTATATATCAATGAGTTAGACTTGAATAAGAACATAAGAAATAGGAGAAGGAGTAGGCCATATGGACCCTCGAACCTGCTCCTCCATTTAATAGGATCATGGCTGATCCGATCATGGACTTGGGTCCACTTCCCTGCCCGTTCTCCATAACTCCGTATCCCTTATCGTTTAAGAAATTGTCTATTTCTGTTTTAAATTTATTCAATGTCGCAGCTTCCACAGCTCTCTGAGGCAGCGAATTCCACAAATTTACAACCCACTGGGAGAAGAAATTTCTCCTCATCTCAGTTTTAAATGGCCGGCCGCTTATTCTAAGATTATGATCTCTAGTTTTAGTCTCTCCTATCAGTGGAAACATCCTATCTGCATCCACCCTGTCAAGCCCCCTCATAATCTTATACATTTCGATAAGATCACCGCTCATTCTTCTGAATTCCAATGAGTAGAGGCCCAACCTACTCAACCTTTCCTCATCTCCCCCTCATCTCCGGAATCAACCTAGTGAACCTTCTCTGAACTACCTCCAAAGCAAGTATATCCTTTTTTTAAATATGGAAATCAAAATTGCATGCAGTATTCCAGGTGTGGCCTCACCAATACCCTGTACAACTGTAGCAAGACTTCCCTGCTTTTATATTCCATCCCCTTTGCAATAAAGGCCAAGATTCCATTGGCCTTCCTGATCACTTACTGTACCTGCATACTATCCTTTTGTGTTTCATGCACAAGTACCCCCAGATCCTGCTGTACGCACTTTGCAATCTTTCTCCATTTAAATAATAACTTGCTCTTTGATTTTTTTCTGCCAAAGTGCATGACCTCACACTTTCCAACATTACACTCCATCTACCAAATTTTTGCCCACTCACTTAGCCTGTCTATATCCTTTTGCAGACTTTTTGTGTCTTCCTCACACATTGCTTTTCCTCCCATCTTTGTATCGTCTGCAAACTTGGCTACGTTACACTCGGTCCCTTCCTCCAAGTCGTTAATATAGATTGTAAATAGTTGGGGTCCCAGCACTGATCCCTGCGGCATCCCACTTGTTACTGATTGCCAACCCGAGAATGAACCATTTACCCCACTCTCTGTTTTCTGTTCGTTAGCCAATCTTCTATCCATGCTAATATATTACCCCCAACCCCGTGAACTTTTATCTTGTGCAGTAACCTTTTATGTGGCACCTTGTCCAAATACATCACATCCACTGGTTTCCCTTTATCTACCCTGTTAGTTATATCCTCAAAGAATTCTAGCAAATTTGCCAAACATGACTTCCCCTTCATAAATCTATGCTGACTCTGCCTGACTGAATTTTACTTTTCCAAATATCCTGCTACTGATCCTTTAATAATGCACTCCAACATCTTCCCAACCACAGATGTTAGGCTAACTGGTCTAACTAGTGTTTTATACAGTTGAAACATAACCTCCCTGCTCTTGCATTCTATGCCTCAGCTAATGAAGGTAAGTAGGGGGTATGATTAAGAAGTTTGCAGATGATACTAAAATTGGCTGTGTGGTTGACAATGAAGAAGAAAGCTGTAGACTGCAGGAAGATATCAATGAACTGGTCAAGTGGGCAGAACAGTGGCAAATGGAATTCAATCTGGAGAAGTGTGAGATAATGCATTTGGGGAGGACTAACAAGGCAAGGGTAGACACATTAAATGGTCGGACACTGAGAAGTATAGTGGAACAAATGGACCTTAGAGTGCATGTCCACACATCTTGAAGGTAGCAGGCCAGGTGGATATGGTGGCTAAGAAAGCATACGGAATACTTGCCTTCATTAGCCAAGGCAAGAGCAGGGAGGTTTTGTTTCAACTGTACCAAACACTAGTTAGGCCACAGCTAGAGTACTGCATGCAGTTGAGTCACCACATTAAGAAAAGATGTGATTGCACGAGAGAGGGTACAGAGGAGATTTACGACGATGTTGCCTGGACTGGAGAATTTTAGCTATGAGGGAAGATTGGATAGACTGGGTTTGTTTTCTTTGGAACATAAGAGGCTGAGGGGAGACCTTATTGAGATGTATAAAATTATGAGGGGCCTAGATAGAGTGAATAGGAAGGTATCAAAGGGTATGGAGAGAAAGCAGGAAAGAGGTACTGAGGGAATGATCTTATTGAATGGAGGTGCAGGTTCCAGAGGCCGAATGGCCTACTCCTGCACCTATTTTCTATGTTTCTATGAAACCCCCCAAACACCAAAACACTAATAAAAAATAGAAAAATACACTACATATTTAGGATTCATTTAAATTAAAGTTCTTATAAAAAAAAGATTTTCTCGACTTTGTAAAAAGTTTTTTTAATTATGCCTTAAAATAAACTTACCTTACTGGGGAGAGTTTTTAACAATAAAATGTGTTTTTATAACTTTATTTTAAACTGTTTTTGTGTATTTTTAAACACTTGTGCCTGTAAAAGTAGGTTATACGCCTGCTTTTTCAGGCGCAAGACTTTTGAGGACATTTGCTGGGCAAGATATGCGTAAATATCGCAAATCTTGCCCTGCAATTGTCCTCGCTCATGATATGCGCAAGATCAGTCAAGCCAGAAACTTGACAAATCGGAAAAGTCAGTTTTCAGTGCATGCGCATTACGTGCTGAAAACCGGCTTTTCCGATGCCTTCCCGGGTCCGTAGAAACTTCGTACGGACCCAGGACATCGGAATTTCAGTACCAATGAGTCAGTATATGATTAAAGTTATTAATCAGCACCGCCATTCAATAAGATCATTCTCTCAGTACCTCTTTACTCCTTTCTCTCCATACCCCTTGATCCCCTTAGCTGTAAGGGCCATATCTAACTCCCTCTTGAATGTTAACAACTCTCTGTGTGAAGAAGTTACTGTCATGGCAGAAACAAGGTCATTCCAGCGCTTACGGCACTGGACTGGCCCCCGACGGACCTGGGCAACCGAGAACACCGCCTCGCCAATCTCTGCCCATATTTGCTGGTATACGGGCGGGCTGGGTTTCTCACGACCACCCCGGGTCAATTGGTCCTACTGTGCCTCCACTTTGTGGACCAAGGCAGCCTGGGCATCCATCATGAAACATTTTGCCCGCTTCCTCCCTCCTACCTTGACCTCCATCATCAACTGATCTTCACTACTATCCATTGTATATTATGTGTAATAATGTATATTATGTATAATATTATGTATAATAAACTCCTTCGATGAATCAAAAAAAAAGCCCCACAAAAACTGGAAACAGTGATGATTTCCAAACAGGCAAGCAGTCAATTTTTTCTTCCTCTCTCTCTGCCCCCCCCTCCCTTCCTCATCTGCGCATGCATGGGCTGACCCCTGACCCCCGAATCATGGACAAAAGCAGGAAAAAAACACGCATGTGCAGTAAGGCCGTTGCCAAGGATGCCGGCCTTACACAAGGAAAAAATACCGCTCCCGCCCGACCACTACCACTACCTCTACCGCCGGGGAAAAAAAACTGAAACTAACAGCTTTGGATCTTAGCGGTATTCAGCGGTATTGAAAAGCCGAGGAATGTATACCGCCGGAATACCGTCAAGATATACCGGGCGATAGCGGTAAAAGTGGAAAGTCTAGCCAATTTGATTCCATGAGTGTCATGGAATCTGTTTGGGTGATGTGGTTGTTCTGGTTGAATAGCTGTCAGTGTGTACAAGCTGTGAAATGTGGGTTTCAGGCTTGCAGCAGTGCCAAGTGTATGAGGGTGTGGTGGAGCATATGATTGTGAGGTATGAGTCCTGATTGATAGAGATTATTAGTAGGTGAGTGATGGGGGTGTGGTGAATTGAAGAATGGCTGGGGCTGGTGGTGCAGTTGGCAGCTATAGCAGTTGAAGATACATTCACTGACCTTGGCCATTTGTGTGAGGTCATTGATCGTCTTGCACCATTGCATTCAGGTACTCGTGGCTAGGCTCCTGGCATCTGCTATTCCAGCGCTATCTGCTCCCACTGCCTTTTGATTGCGTGTCTGGAGAGCCCTCTGGCTCCCTGTGGATACAGCACATCTCTCCTCCTCTCCACTTCCTCCTTCAAGATCTCCAGTGGTGCGTCAGGAACCTTTGGAGCCCGCACTCTCCCATGCTGTGCAATTCTTCACTGCTTTCCAGGTCAGATTCACTTCCTGCATGATTCCCAGCTCCTGCTCCAGCCTCAATGCACCTCCTCTTTAAGAAGTGCAGGCTAGTTTTAAACTGTGCAGGCTAGATTTAAGAAGTGCTAGGAAGTTATGATTTTAGACCCTATGCTAATGTGTGCAGCCAATGAACAGCACATTTAGGGCGGCTGCATGGAGAAAACTGTAACGAATGCAGTTTTAATCCCCACTCCCATTTTTGGGGGCGATCCAATTTGGCACCCATTGAGATTATTTCACACATAACAAAGATCTTATAGTCACCCCTGCCTCAATAATATTTGTGAATTAAACTCAGGAATACACTGCATCTAGTGCAATATATCTTTATACTATTATTAATAATAAGACGTTACGATGACCAATAGTAGTAACACCCCTCAAAATTACAGTAAACAACAAAAATATATCTAAACAGTTAATGAAAATTAATGGGTTAAAACAAAAAAAAGTGTGGAAAATGCTCAGCAGGTCACAGTCAGTATCTGAAACGTAAAAGTAGGTTAATATGACCTTTGGTCAGGCCCTTGCTGAAGGGTCTCACACACACAATGTCAACCTACCTTCTCTTTCTCACACTGACTTACCTGTTATGTATTTTTTGTGGTGGTGATGATAATTAGTGGTTACTAGGCTAACTGAATTGAGCTATCTAATTAGCTGATGATAGCAGCGCTGAGATAGAGTGAAAGGCTCCACTTGTGAACCATCCATTATCTGCCAACAGTACTCTGAACCATTCTGGTGTGCCTTGTTCTGGTATAAGAGGTTTTGTGACAATTAATATATTTGGCTGCTCCTACTACCTTAACCAGCTCTGGGTCCTGTATTGTATCATAACATTTGCCAGAATGTTACTGTAATGTATGCAGCTGTGAGCATGATCACATGTTTAGAGAGCTGTTGCCGCACGGAGGGGATTCCTGTACGTGCTGCTCGAGCACACTGTCCACTTTGCCATCCTTGTCTGCCATCCGAACACGCCATGTCGCACCATCTTGCCGTCCGGAGGAGGCAGGGGTCCCCAATGGAGTGCTCTCTATGTGGAAGTCCTCCCTTTATTTATTGGGGACTTGGCCTGGAGGGTGTTGCATGGGACAATCCCATGCTATCGGGTTTTAAGTTGGTTCACAGACTCCCAGGCCGCCTGCAATTTCCGCGGTCTGGAAGAGTCCGTGTTCCATGTATATATTAAATGTGTGAGGTTGCAGCCCCTCTTCCATTATTTGAAGGGCCTGCTCTTCGATTTTTGGCTGCACTTCAGTCCCACACTCCTGATCTTTGGGCACCTGGTGCGGAGGGGAGCGAGCAGGTTGGAGGGCCTACTTGTGGGACTGCTCCTTGACCTGGCCAAGGTGGCCATTAACTGGTCCAGGCAGCGGGCCGTCGAGGGGATCATTCAGCCTGACTGCCTGCCTCTCTTCCGTAGTTATATTCGAGCCACGGTGACCCTGGAGATGGAGCATGCGGTGTCCACCAGTACACTCGCGGTGTCCACCAGTACACTTGCGAGAGGCAAGAGAGAGACTGGAGTGCATCATCACCCCCAGCAACCAAATTTTAATTTGAGCGTTTATTGTTTAAAAAGTTTAATTTGTTAATTTGTCGGTTCTAGTGCCCCTTTAATAAGGGGACACTTGATTTATAGTTTTACATTAAAATAGTTGTAGAGCTGTTGTGTCAGAGGTGGCGGTGTAGTGGTGATGTTACCATTGATCTTATTGACCTAGACTCATGATCTGGAGTTCAAATCCCACCTTGGGCTATTATGAGGCTGAATTTTTATCTGTTAAGGTTCCTTTAAAGTTTATTTGGTAATTTGTGGGCATTAGTGTCCCTGTAATAAGGGGGCTCTTGGCTTTTCTGTTAATTAAAATAGTTGCAGAGCTTTTGCACTGTGAGTGACTTAGCCAGTCACATGATATTCACAAGACTCAATAAAACCCCAGTTGATCGTGGATAACCCAGACTCAATGAGGTAGGCAGCTGTGAGTCTAGTGGATGAACTGGTAAAGTTTATTTGGTAATTTGTGGGTTCTAATATTTAGTGTTGAATGTTAAACCTTTGTTAATAAACCAACTAATTCTTAACAGCAATGTGCAGCAATGAATTCTTAAGCAAAGAACCCATGAAGCAAATACACTACATTTACTATATTAGTCCATAGATCATTAATTTGATGTGATTGTCTTGGCCAGTAGAATGGTCATGAATGCGCAATAAAAGTCTGCAGTGATCTCTGGTGTCTATGTACCAATGGAGATACGGAACATTTGGTGTGTTTTGTTCTGGAATGGGGGGCCTTGTGGTGATTAAAATAGGGGTTGTTAAATGTACTTAATGCTCTAATCATCTTTCAATTCCTTTTGCAACATAAAACAGTCTGAAATAGACATTATTGCCATATTAGGGCATGGTTGAGTAAAACCTGAGGTTCGAGGTGACTGACCCGTCATTATTAATTCCTGATCAGAGCATTTTAATTAAAGAATAAATTCTGAGTTCTGAAAGAACGAATTAACAAACATTAAAATCAAAGCTTGACATTCTCAATGTCTGAGGGGTAAAAAAAACAAAGAAGAATATTTATCAAAGTAAATGTTAGAATATGGGACCGGAAGCTCTGGTCTTTTATCCTTTAATACACTTCTATTCTCATTTCAGCAAGAATCCTGCTAGATCATTCAGTGTACTTTTATTAATGTCATAACAAACCACTTCAGTCACACATCTATTTAGTCACACTGCAGGCAGTCATTTTTTTTCAGGCTATGTATTAATTGCTTGAATTATTTAAGATCAACAAACTTCCACAATCATTGCATTGCTTGTGGTGGTACTTTACAAAGCTCTATTTTCATGTACTTAGTAATGACATTTTGCTAAAAATAAATCAATATTTTTTTTTTGCCAGTCAGTTTATTGTAACACATTGGATTGACAGTATCCCATCTTTGAATAGGTGTGCCATCAGCCACAGTGAGACTAATGACAAGAAAACAAAAGGTTTGAAGCTTGTTTTTAGCTTAACGTCTATCAACACTCGATATTCTGCACTGCTCTTTCTGTGCAGTTTAGTGAGCTTATAGTGAGAAGTAGTCACAAAGGCTGCAGGTCCAACCTTCAAGAAATGATGAAAGAATCTTTCAGCTAACTTAAAATGACCATTACTCCAGACAGTGATTCTTGCGAAATATGCTCACTCTTTGCGGATTTTCTTTTACCAATATTTATTGGGTCGAAGTGGAAGAAAACATTTGGGACAAGTGCATTTCACTCAGTCACTGACAGTGATTTTGACCCTTATGTCATATTTAAAAATGTATTGT
This sequence comes from Pristiophorus japonicus, assembly GCF_044704955.1. NCBI lineage: Eukaryota > Metazoa > Chordata > Chondrichthyes > Pristiophoridae > Pristiophorus > Pristiophorus japonicus. The sequence goes on from NC_091989.1 coordinate 169,647,671, forward strand.
CTGTTTCAAAATCTAAACACATTAAAAACTATGAAAGATCATGTATTATCTTATGCAAAATCTCTTTTTAGCAAACTGTCAAAAACCTCTTCAGCATACTAAAATAACTTTATATACAGGCAAAAATATAAAACCAGCATTGGTTAACATACAATGAACTAACCTGAACATGATTTATCAGAAAACAGATGTGCTTTTCATTATATTAACACTGGGTGGCAGAATATCACATCATTTTTAAAACCCTTCAAACAGTGAACCCGCCCTTCCTCCTAAACACTTGTACATGCAACACTAACAACAGCTAATGCTTCTTTTCCACTTACTGCATGAAATATTTATTTCATTTGTGAGGAAACACAGAGCTGGATTTTACTTAGAAAATGCAATGCATTGCGGGAAGTGATCAGGCGAACTGCTGAAAGGATTTGATGTTTTTATATACGAGGGTATCATTTGGGAATGGTACTTGCTTTCGAAGTGGAGCCGGCTAAAGAACATAATAAGAACATAAGAATTTGGAGCAGGAGTGGGCCTTTCGGCCCCTCGAGCCTGCTTCGCCATTCAGTAAGATCACGACTGATCTTCTACCTCAACTCCACTTTCCTGCACTTTCCCCATCTCCCTTGATTCTCTTAATATCCAAAAACCTATCGATCTCTGTCTTGAATATACTCAATGACTGAGCATCCACAGGCCTCTGGGGTAGAGAATTCCAAAGGTTCACCACCCTCTGAATGAAGAAGTTTCTCCCCATCTGAGTCCGAAATGACTGGCCCCTTATTCTGTGACTCCTGGTTCTAGACTCCCCAGCCAAGGGAAACATCCTCCCTGTATCTACCCTGTCAAGCCCTGTAAGAATTATGTATGTTTCAATGAGATCACCTCTCATTCTTCTAAACTCTAGAGAATATAGGCCTAGTCTACTCAATCTCCCTTCAGAGGACAATCCCCCCATCCCAGCAATCAGTCTGGTGAACCTTCGTTGCACTCCCTCTATGGCTGTGTTAAGCTTAATGCTTGTGCAGAGCTCTTCCTGTCTCTGATGTTAGTACTAAGGAAATACAGCATAGAAAAAATTAAATCTCTGCCTTGTTGTTATGTGACATAAATAAACTGCTGTCGGCTTGAATGTCACGCCATGCAAAATAATACGTTGGAATTACCTTTATTAGAAAACTTAGGCCTAGAAATGCGAGTCATTTACACCTTCCATTAGCGCCCCCAACTTTTCGCCCGGACACGGCACCACTAACGACTCCTGTTAAATTCTGGCGGGAGTTTAGCAGCGGTGGTAACCTGCAGCGCCCCGCTCCACTGCGCCACTGCGTAGCGCCCCATTTTTGCCCCAGAACAAAAATTGAGGAGCGCCCCCTGAAGTTGCGCCGGGCAAGCCAGCGATAACTTCAAGGGACGTGAGCCGGGCAGTAGGCCGCTCGCGGGATGCTCGTTAAAGGGGAGGTAGCGGCCATGTTAGCCGATTTTCTTCGGCGCTCCATTGGCACCGTGCTGGGGTTCGTGCCGCGATCGTTCAGCCTGGCATTCTGCTTGATTGCCAGGCTGTTGGCACAGTACCCCTACTCCCCAGTGGTTCATGGAGGCCCGGTTCTTACCTGCAGAGTTTGCAGCTTGGGCCCTCCCCTTTAATGAAAGGGAGATCCCCTCCTACGCGGCAGTGCTACACGGTCTCGTGCCTAGCGCTGCGTCCCGCTCTCGACCCTTCCACTGCACTACTGCCCCAGAAAGGAAGTGAAGCGTGTTAATTTACACTCCAGTTCCTTTTGGGGGTGGTAACCCAAATTTTGTGAGCAGGGTGGGTCTTCTACAGCTGGCGTAGGATGTCCCACCTCCCGGTATTACCGCCCATAACGGGGTACAATGGAATTTCCACCCGATAGTTTCTTGAACATCAAAAAAAAACTGCATTTGTAAACGTTTTGTTTCATGCAATATGCCAACACTGGAGGAAAATGCTCCATTGCAGAAATTCCCAATAATTTCATATAATAACAGTTAACAACAACTAGTATTTATATAACGCCTTTAACATAGTGGAACATCATCACAGGAGCACTATGAGATAAAAACTTGACACCGAGCCGCAGAAATTAGCGCAGGTGACAAAAAGCTTGGTCAAAGATGTCATGTATTCAACCAGCATTGTAACCCATGTATAATCTGACCTAAGTTGTACACTGTGAGAACAATGACCACTAGGTGGGAGATACTCCTAACCTGGGCCTTCAGGTACAAAAGGGGAAGCTCCACCCACCTTCATCACTTGGAGTGCTAAGGAATAAAGAACAGGTCACAGACTGACCTTCTCTCAAGCATGGGCCTCGTGTGCATTTATACTGTATAGTAAGGATCTATCAATGGCGACGAAAAACTGGGATTTAAACCACGCGAGCCTGGCCACTAGCAGAACAGACGAGAGGTACTGTGTTAAGGAATGGTTGGGATAGAGATTCAACATTGTTAAAGCAGCACACAGTTCTCCAGGCAGACAAGGGCAATCGGGCATGCCCCAACATGTAGTCGAACCCAGAGGGGGAATTCGACAGAGACAATGGCAAGCTGAATGGCAAGGGACAATGCGGCCAATAATGGGGCCAACAACACCTGTTAATGGCGCACTCAAGGACCATAACAGGGGCAGTCAGGGACGATCGACTGGCAAGGGACCTTTTGTTTCAAACAACAGCTCATGTTGGAAGCGTGGAGGCACACACTCAGCCGGAGTTTGCAGAGATGAGCAAAATTCTTGCAGAAATTGCAGAATTGAACGCTGGGGGAAATCGCTGGAAGCTGAAGTTCAGCGAGTTCATGTGGAGTACGTATACAGTTCATACACCAGGATGCCACCGATAATGGTGAAAGTGCTCCTCAATGGCATCCCAGTATCAATGGAGCTAGACACGGGGGCCAGCCAGTCCCTGATGGGTAGCAAACAGTTCGAAAAGTTGTAGGTGTCCAAGGCCAGGAGGCCAAAATTATCGCCGATTGATGCACAGCTACGAACTTACACAAAGCAGATCATTTCGGTGCTAGGCAGTGCCACGGTAGGCGTGACCCACAAAGATTCTGAGAACAGGTTGCCTCTCTGGATTGTCCCAGGGAACGGTCCCACCCTACTGGGGAGGAGTTGGCTTGCTGTCATGAACTGGAAATGGGGCGATGTCAATGCAATTTCCTCTGTGGAGCGAGTATCATGCTCACAGATCCTGGACAAATTTAACTCACTATTTCAACCCGGCATCGGCACTTTCATGGGGGCCAAGGTAGTGATTCACATAAACCCGGACGCCAGGCCAGTACACCACTAGGCCAGAGCGGTGCCGTAAATGATGCGGGGAAAGGTAGAAGGCGAATTGGACCGCCTGCTGAGGGAAGGCATCATCTCACCAGTCGAATTCAATGACTGGGCGAGCCCGATTGTGCTGGAGCTCAAGGCGGATGGGTCGGTCAGGATATGTGGTAATTACAAGGCCACCATCAATCGGGTGTCACTCCAAGATCAGTACCCGCTACCGAGAGTGGAGGGCCTCTTTGCGACGCTATCCGGTGGCAAACTTTTTTCAAAATTGGACCTGACCTCAGCTTACATGACCCAGGAGCTGGCAAGTGAGTCGAAGAAGCTGACCACCATCACGACACACAAGGGGTTGTTTGAGTACAACAGATGTCCGTTCGGGATTCGCTTGGCCGCCGCGATCTTCCAACGAAATATGGAAAGCCTCCTCAAGTCGATTCCAGGGACGGTGGTTTTTCAGGATGACATCCTCATCATGGGTTACGATACTGAAAAACACCTCCACAATCTGGAGGAGGTGCTACGCAGACTGTACCGGGTAGGGCTGTGACTGAAAAAGGCGAAGTGCGTCTTCCTAGCTCCAGAAGTAGAATTCCTGGGGATGAGGGTGGTAGCAGCAGACGGGATCGGCCCAACTGCGTCCAAGACGGAAGTGATCCAGAGAGCACCCAGACCCCGTAACACGACGGAGCTGCATTCGTTCCTGGGGCTCCTGATCTATTTTGGTAACTTTCTTCCCAAATTGAACACGCTGCTAGAGCCACTGCACTTACTCCTACTCAAAGGTCGCGATTGGGTCTGGGGGGACAGCCAGGAAAGGGCTTTTAATAAAGCACGCAATTTGTTATGTTCCAACACTCTGTTAACGCTATACGACCCATGTAAGAAACTTGTGTTAACGTGCGATGCGTCGTCCTATGGTGTCGGGTGTGTGTTGCAGCATGTCAATGTCAAGGGTCAGTTACAGCCGGTAGCTTATGCCTCCAGGAGTCTGTCCCAGGCAGAAAGGGGCTACGGGATGGTAGAAAAGGAGGCGCTCGCATGTGTATATGCTGTAAAGAAAATGCACCAGTACCTGTTTGGCAGGAAATTTGAGCTGGAGACAGATCACAAACCCCTAACGTCCCTTTTGGCCAACAACAAGGCCATAAATGCAAGCGCATCGGCCCGCATACAGAGGTGGGCACTCACGTTAGCCACCTATGACTATATAATTCGGTACAGACCGGGCACCGAAAACTGCGCCGATGTACTCAGCAGGCTCCCACTAGTCACCACTGAAGGGGCTACCGAGCATGCTGCTGAGATGGTCATGGCTGTTGAAGCTTTCGGAAGCGAAGGTTCACCCGGGACAGCCCGTCAGATTAAAGTCTGGACAAATAGTGACCCGCTATTGTCTCTAGTCAAGAAATGTGTCCTGACTGGGGACTGGGCAGCCACATACAGGGCATGCCCTGAGGAATTTAAACCATTTCACAGGCGCAGGGATGAACTCTCGATTCAGGCCAATTGCATACTGTGGGGAAACCGCGTAATCATGCCCCAGATGGGCAGAGAGGTGTTCATCAGAGAACTCCACAATGAGCACCCGGGCATTGTCATGATGAAGGCAATTGCCAGGTCACACGTTTGGTGGCCAGGGATAGACGCAGATCTGGAACTTTGTGTTCGCAGGTGCAACACGTGTGCCCAGCTGGGCAATGCGCCCAGGGAAGCCCCCCTTAGCCCCTGGCCATGGACCGCCAAGCCTTGGTCATGCATCCATGTGGACTACGCAGGTCCTTTCATGGGAAAAATGTTTTTGGTTGTAGTAGACGCCTACTCCAAATGGATTGAGTGTGACATTTTAAATTCAAGCATATCCTCTGCCACGGTCGAAAGTCTACGGGCAATGTTCGCCACCCACGGTCTACCGGATGTCTTGGTCAGCGACAATGGCCCGTGCTTCACAAGCACTGAATTCCAGGACTTCATGGCAGGCAATGGCATTAACCATGTTAGAACGGCACCGTTCAAGCCGGCCTCAAACGGCCAGGCAGAACGAGCAGTGCAGATAATCAAACAGCGGATGCTCAGAATCCAAGGGGGTTCCCTACAAAGACGCTTATCACGCCTCCTGTTGGCCTACAGATCCCGACCACACTCGCTCACAGGGTTTCCACCCGCAGAGCTGCTAATGAAAAGGACGCTCAAAACCCGGTTATCCCTTATATACCCCACCATGAAAGAAATTGTCGAGAGAAGGCGCCAGCCACAATATGACTACCATGACAGGAATGCGAGGGCGCGATGTATTGATGTAAATGATCCTGTTTTTGTCCTCAACTACGCTGCAGGGCCCAAATGGCTTGCAAGCACTGTGATTGCCAAAGAGGGAAATAGGATTCTGGTAGTTAAACTTACCAATGGACAAATCTGCCGCAAACACGTGGATCAAACAAAAAGGAGGTTCAGCAACCCCATAGAAGAAGCAGAGGAAGAACACGATGTAGAGTTAATTCCACCACAGGTGACCGAACACCGGAACCAAAGGGAGGAGAGCCCAGTCACTGTGGGCAGTCCGGATAGGCCTGAGGCACCGCAAACAGCAGACACTCAAGCCAGCGCCCAACAACCGGAGCCCCAACTCAGGCGCTCTACAAGGGAGCGTAAACCACCAGAGAGACTCAACCTGTGATCCCAATAAGACTTTGGGGGGGGAGGTGATGTCATGTATTCAACCAGCATTGTAACCCATGTATAATCTGACCTACACTGTGAGAACAATGACCAGTAGGTGGGAGACACTTCTAACCTGGACCTTCAGGTACAAAAGGGGAAGCTCCACCCACCTTCATCACTTGGAGTGCTAAGGAATAAAGAACAGGTCACAGACTGACCTTCTCTCAAGCATGGGCCTCGTGTGCATTTATACTGTATAGTAAGGATCTATCAAAAGAGATAAGTTTTAAGGAGCGCCTTGAAGGAGGAAAGAGAGGTAGAGAGGCAGAGAGGTTTAGGCAGGGAATTCCAGAGCTTGATGCCTAGGCAACAGAAGGCACGGCCACCAATGGTTGAGCGATTATAATCAGGGATGCTCAAGAGGGCAGAATTAGAGGAGCGCAGACATCTCGGTGGGGTTGTGGGGCTGGAGGAGATTACAGAGATAGGGCTAGAGATAGAGTTACAGCATAACTCAGTAACAGTCTTAAAAGAACGGCCTTATTAATGAACCAACTACTGCAATGAGGAACAAAATGTCACAATCTTTTCACTGGGACTAAGCTCATAAGAGAAAACTATTCCTTTACATGGGTATGATTTTGTTTCAGTTTTAGTATGCAGACCATGATGTCAAGAAAGCTTGATTTACCTGGGATATCAAACAGCTAAATATCTACTAAGATAAAGAACAGATTTATATAGCCCCTTTTAGGTCCTCAGGAAGTCCCAAAGCACTTTAGAATTAATTACAAGTACTTTTGAAGTGCACTCACCATTATAATTACAAAGAATTACTTAGACTATACAGCACAGAAACAGGCCATTCATCCCAAGTAGTCTGTGCTGGTGTTTATACTCCACACGAGTCGCCTCCCATTGCATCTGCGTCATCTTAGCCTTTCAGCCTATCTTTCTAGTCAATTTTCTCTCTTTTCTCATCCACTTTCCTTTTGAAAGTCTCTAAGCTATTTGCCTCAACCACTCCCTGTGGCAGTGAGTTCCACATTCTAATCACTCTCTGAGTAAAGACATTTCTCCTCATTTCCCTATTGGATTTATCAGCAACTCTCTTGTATTTATGGCCCCTAATTTTGCATTCTCCCACAAGTGGAAACATTCTCTCCACATCCACCCTGGGAAATGTGGCATAGTTATTTTTAAAGCGCTTTTTTTTCAAACTAATGTTTCCCTACCTTTCATTCAGAAGCAGCTTTTGGAATAAATTGGCCACAGGAATAAAAATGTAGAAAATGCCAGAAATACACAGCAGGTCGGTCAGCGTCTGAAGAAAGACGATTTGGAGTTTTCGGCATCAGACTGAAATCCGGGAGGTAGAGTTCCTGTAAATGCAGAACAAAAGGAAGATGTGGAGGGGAGAACTTGAATCGCGAATAAACTCCTTCGGATTTGCAGGTTTTTTTCTTTTTATCAGGAACAGGGGAAAGTTGAGTTCCATGCCAGAAATTCTTAAGAAAAACAAATTGTTTCTTGGCAAGCTGAATGTTTTAACTGCATTATAAAATGACTAGGGTTATGGAACCAAAGCGGGTAGATACAGTTCAAGTATAGATCAGCCATGATATAATTGAATGGCAGTACAGGCTCAAGGGGCTGAATGGTCTACTCCTATTCCTATGACTGTGTGGTCAATTTTCACTTGTCCCATCCCATTGGGCAGATGTTGGGCATTGTGAACCTGCTGCCTACCTGATAGAATTAGCGCCTGGCCCTTTGGTAGGAAAAATAGAAAAGCAGAGTATTTTTTAAATGGTGAGAGATTGGGAAACGTTGGAGTTCAGAGAGACATGGGTGTCCTTGTACGCGAATCACTGAAAGTTAACATACAGGTACAGCAAGCAATTAAGAAAGCAAGTGGTATGTTGACCTTTATTACAAGAGGATTTGAGTATAAGAGTGCAGACATCTTACTGCATTATATAGGGCGCTGGTGAGACCGCACCTGGAGTATTGTGTACAGTTTTGGTCCCCTTGCCGAAGGAAGGATATGCTTGCCATAGAGGGAGTGCAACAAAGGTTCACCAGACTGATTCCTGGGATAGGGGGCATTGTCCTATAATGAGAGATTGAGTCGACCAGGCCTATATTCTCTAGAGTTTAGAAGAATGAGAGGTGATCTCATTGGAACATACAAAATACTTACAGGGTTTGACAGGGTAGATGCAGGGAGGATACATCCTCTGGCTGGTGAGTCTAGAACCAGGGGTCACAGTCTCAGAATAAGGGGTCGGTCATTTAGGACTGAGATGAGGAGAAACTTCTTCACTCAGAGGCCGGTGAATCTTTGGCATTCTCTACCCCAGAGGACTGCGGAGGCTCACTCTTTGAGTACATTCAAGACAGAGATCGAATAGTAAGGGAATCAAGGAATAGTGCAGGCAAGTGGAGTTGAGGTAGACGATCAGCTATGATCTTGTTGAATGGCGGAGCAGGCTCGAGGGGCCGAATGGCCTACACCCGCTCCTAATTCTTACGTTCTTATCTGAATAACTGGCGAGTTGAGTGCTGCTGGACGAGGGAAGGGCGGAGCCGAGGTGAAAATTGAAATCGGGGGTTGGGGCGGCGGCGGGGGGGGGGGAAGCGGGGGAGAGACTGGGAGTGAGAGGGAATATTTTGGCCAAGAATGCTCCACCTGGCCACACAAACATCAAAGCCACCGTCATTTCTGCTGCATTTTCTGAGCGGCCTGCAGCTGCCCCATTAAAGGAGCACTGGTTCAGCCACTCAATGCTCTGTTCCAGTGGGCAGAGCAGTGGAACACTAAGCAGTCGAAATTCCCTTGATATCGCCACCAGTTAATACTGGCGATGGGCGGCTAACAGGCGGCATAGGCGTACCATCGGCGGTGAGCGGCGTCCACACCTCCCTGCAAATTGAGTCCGTCATTGATGGAGGTGCCAAGAGGTAATGCTGCGCCCTCTAACGCCACTCACGTGGTGACATTGTCCAGCGTACAATGCCCCTTTGGCACTACTCTCGATATTTGTCTTTGTATAGAGTCAGAACGGCCAGGCATCCGTACAGCCAGGAAAAAGTGCTGCCAATGTAGCGGATCTCGGGCAGAATTGCCCAGAGATCAAGGTAAGTTTTTTCTCTTTATTTATTACAGCATTTATTTACTAGTTGCACCAGTGGAGTACACAAGGTAGGAAAAGCCATAAGACAGCTCAAGAACAACAAGGCTACGGGAGCGGATGGAATCCCTGCTGAGGCGCTAAAGTATCGCGGAGAGGCGCTGTTGGCGTGGATACATGACCTCATCTCTCTCATCTGGAGGGAGGAGAGCATGCCGGGAGATCTCAGAGATGCAGTGATCGTGACCATCTTTAAAAAGGGGGACAAGACCGACTGCGGCAACTACAGGGGAATCTCCCTGCTATCAGCCACTGGGAAGGTTGTCGCTAGAGTTCTCCTCAATCGTCTTCTCCCTGTGGCCGAGGAGCTCCTCCCAGAGCCACAGTGTGGATTGCGTCCCCTATGGGGCACAATGGACATGATCTTTGCAGCGCGACAGCTGCAGGAAAAATACAGGAAGTAGCACCACCTCTTGTACATGGCCTTCTTCAACCTTACAAAGGCCTTTGACACTGTCAACCGCGAAGGTCTATGGAGCGTCCTCCTCCCTTTCGGATGCCCCCAAAAGTTCATCAACATCCTCCGCCTGATCCATGATGACAAGCAGACCGTGATCCTTACCAACGGATCCATCACAGACTTAATCCACGTCCGCACTGGGGTCAAACAGGGCTGCGTCATCGCCCCGACCCTCTTCTCAACCTTCCTCGCTGCCATACTTCACCTCACAGTCAACAAGCTCCCCGCTGGAGTGGAACTAAACTACAGAACCAGTGGGAAGCGGTTCAACCTTCGCCGTCTCCAGGCCAGGTCCAAGACCACCCCAACTTCTGTCGTCGAGCTACAGTACATGGACGACGCCTGCATTTGCGCACAGGACTCCAGGATATAGATGACATATTTACTGAGGCGTACCAACTTGTCCTCGCTACACAGCACTGCCCCCCAATCATCAAGATCCACGGCCAGGCCCTGGACAACGTAGACCATTTCCCATACCTCGGGAGCCTTTTATCAACAAAAGCAGACATTGATGAGGAGATTCAACACCGCCTCCAGTGTGCCAGTGCAGCCTTCGGCCACCTGAGGAAAAGAGTGTTCGAAGTCGAGGCCCTCAAATCTACCACTAAGCTCATGGTCTACAAGGCGGTAGTAATACCCGCCCTCCTGTATGGCTCAGAGACAGGGGCCATGTACAGTAAGCACCTCAAGTCGCTGGAGAAATACCACCAATGATGCCTCCGCAAGATCCTACAAATCCCCGGGAAGACAGATGCACCAACATTAGCGTCCTCGTCCAGGCCAACATCCCCAGCATTGAAGCACTGACCACACTTGATTAGCTCCGCTGAGCAGGCCACATAGTCCACATGCCAGACACGAGACTCCCAAATCAGGCGCTCTTCTCGGAACTCCTTCATGGCAAACGAGCCAAAGGTGGGCAGAGGAAACATTACAAGGACATCCTCAAAGCCTCCCTGATAAAGTGCAACATCCCCACCGACACCTGGGAGTCCCTGGCCAAAGACCACCCTAAGTGGAGAAAGTGCATCCAGGAGGGTGCTGAGCACCTTGAGTCTCATCACCGATTGCATGCAGATGGCAAGCGCAGGCAGCGGAAAGAGCATGCGGCAAACCTGTCCCACCCTCCCTTATCCTCAACGACTGTCTGTCCCACCTGTGGCAGGGACTGTGGCTCTCGTATTGGACTGTTCAGCCACCTAAGTACTCATTCTAAGAGTGGAAGCAAGTCTTCCTCGATTCCGAGGGACTGCCTCTGATGATGATGATGATGATGTACCAGTGGGGAAGTGTGTATGTGGCACGGAGAAGTTTTCGTGTTTTATTTCCCCCTATAATTGCCTGCTCGCATGCTGGCAGCCTCCTGTCGCGAAATTCAGTCGGCCTCCTCAGCTCCTGCCCTATTGGTGTCCGAGGGTGAGTGTGCAACACCACTTTTAGCGCTGCCCTCTCATCTTTGGACGTAAAAAACTGAATTTGACATTTTGAGGCTGCACCAAACGCCCGGCACTAAAATTAGCACTCAGTCGGTGACACCGCCTCAAAAATGGCCATACCGAATATCGACCCCGAAGGTTGTGTAGGGGCCCTACCGACAGCGTAAGACCTTGATTTGCATGTGTATATAGGCTCCTGTCTGATTCGGGTGGCCGGGCTGCTCGTCTGTTTCCTGTCCCGCTTCAAAATTCGTGGTTCGCCAGGAGGTGGCGGAAGCTGTCGGTTTAGCGCCTGTCAGCCTGCTACTGCCCCATTCTTGCCCGAAAACAGGGATGGAAATCGAGCCCTACGAATGGAACATGGTGCTGCAGTTTCGATTCAGACTTTCTCACAACCAATCTTCATGTCAGAACATGTGAGCAAAAATGTTACCTTGCAGCGAAATCACATAAATTATGTTTGGAAAATGCCATCCTATTGATTTAAAGTTCTGCACCTTGTTCATGTTCATAATTTATGTTTTACACATTTTGATCTGCAGGTGTGATGTGTGATACTAACGTGCAAACATTTGCATGAAATTCTATTATCCACGATCTTACAATTTAAAACCAGTTGTTACCTCCATTAACATAAATGAATTTCATTTAAATGCATTAAACTCATTCACTAATGCCATGCAGCATAATTTCAAGATGCGTGCATTTCATTGAGAACTTACGGAGAAAAGCTTAATCCCTGAAGGCGAATGCGAGTGGCTTCTGGTGAAGGTACACAATAGATTCCAACTTTCGTTTACTAAGTGAGCACTTTTGTAATTTGAGGACCAAGAAGTGGAATTTATTTGGCTTGCGTTAGATCCAGTTATTGGGGGAATCAATCATGTTAAAAAGTCCATGCTTTACTTTCAAACAATTGGCTTTAGAGGATCTGCTGGTTGCCTTGCATAATATTAAATGAGTTCCAGCAGTCGCAGTACTGTTCCCAAAGGGCACGAGTCCACAGCACTAAACTGCTCATAAATTTGACACTAATTGGTGCAAATTCAACAATTTCACTCAGTGAGGCCACCAGGATTGAAAGTGTAGGATAAGCAAATATCTCACTGGGTCCAATGGGATAGGGTGGTGATTATTGAACCTTGTCAGGGCAACATGAAGGAGTCTTTGAATTGTCATTCCTGACCTGGGCTTGGTCAATTATGTAACTGGAGACAAAAATTAAAGCATTTTCAGACTCTCAGCCTTCATCATGAAGAGCACATTAAACATTGCTGTCAGCCTACATGGTCTTTCTTTAATGGCCTTGGTCCTTTAATGAACTATTTGAAAGTTGTGACTTATACCGACACTTGGGCCCTCAGCTGTACCTGAATTGCTTGACTCGGAAGGGTGAAGGGTCACATTAGCTTCTCTTTCTCACTCAGATGCTGACAAACCTGTTGTGCAATTCTAGCACTTTCTGTTAATATTATTTTGTTAACAGGGTGGGGGGATCGGAAGAAGGTTTCTTTAAAAAAAAAATCAATGAAAACAGTGAAAGAAAAAACAATCTGTGGTTCTGCACAGCTTTTCTTTTCTATTTCATACTGCATGCCCAGAAAATGACTGGGAAGCAATGTGTAAGGTTACGCAGTAAATTCAGTACTCAGAGGGTTAAGCCTTGTATTGTGTGAAGACTGAAATCATTGCAGTGCACACTGTAATGTAATGTTGCTTTAATTTAACACAAGGCACTTTCCTGTTTAGTCTGGTGCTACTTTGCAATTAATTTACTTTTGAGTTGAGATGCACTTTGGGGATTGTAGTTTTGTTCGACCAGGGCCATGTGGGTTTTGTAGTTTAGTGTTACAGTGGTTAGCAATTTCCTGCTGTTAAAATGTTTAATTATGGTATTAGGATTGTATTGTACTGTGTACATGGCCCCGCATATTTCTGTGACTTGATGAAAAGCACAGATTTGCTTCACCTTTCCTTCCTGCCCGGCCCCACCTGAGTGTCAGGTGCAGAAGATTCAAACTCGAATGGCAAAAGGTGGCAGCAATACTGGAAAGATTAAACCCACAGGGGAAGAAATAAAGTCAAAGGCTGCGTATGTTATAAATAAGATTGAGAATTTTTTTCAGGAATGTGCTTTGAGTTCAGCTTCAGGAGTCCGGTATTCAACAGCTTGAAGCGAGTGCGTGTGAAACATAGAAACATAGAAAATAGGTGCAAGAGTAGGCCATTCGGCCCTTCGAGCCTGCACCGCCATTCAATGAGTTCATGGCTGAACATGCAACTTCAGTACCCCATTCCTGCTTTCTCGCCATACCATCATATGAGGTCAAGGATGCATGCGATGCATCTGAGGTTGAATAGCCTGTTGAAATGTCAAGACTCACACTTGAATAATGGCCCCTGTGACAAGGTGCCAGAGAGAGGGTGACTGATGCTCATGGAACTGTACAACAACAAGAAATCAAAGCCTTCAGGATAGGGGAAACGGGGAGAAAACTCCCAGCAAAAAGAAGAAAGCCCACAATCCTGTTTTTTGTGAAATACAGTTCTAATTCCAGTATTAATAATTGTTGCAAAAACTCTGACTAAAATCTCAATCACCCTGACAGTGGGCCAATCAATCTTCACAATCCAGTAGAAATTGATATTTGCTAACCCCTCCATTACCAGGAACTACTATCTAGAGTGCACTAGCCCAAGAGAAATAGGTGTCTGCTGTGTTACTGGACCAGTAGGGGGTCAAACCCCTCCCATGACTAAATTGCTCTACACGATAGATGCATACTGAATGACTAGACATATGGGTTTGGGAACCCCTTTACATTAAATTGCTTGGTAGTCCCTCTATGTCTCTATCTCTCTCTCTCTCATATATATAAAATGTTCTGGGATTTGCGGCAATATCAAATAAATTGGACAGCAACTTCCGGAGTCTGCACATGCACAGTTAAACACAGAAATACGGAAGTCACTTTCTGATTTACCCTGCTCCTCCACAAGCTTCGCTACACCGGTGCCTTGCCAAGAGGCTCAGCATTAAAATACATGTAATGACGTGAAGTTGCTGTACTTACCCACTAGTTGCCCACTAAACACACCAGAAAAAGTTAGGGCTGGTGCATTCAGGTGTAAGTGAATTTTTACAGGCTAAATGCCTTAATTACTGCCAAACAACCTCTCCGGCACTGAAAATTTAATTTTACAAGTGTGGAGTCCCATTCCTTCAGGATTTAATTATTGTTAGAGATTGTTAAAGCATTAAAATAAATTACTTTTTCTTTCCATTTTGTTTATCTCTCTCTTAATCCCATCTTCCCTTCCCTCACTTTATTTTGCTTTCTGTGCATGATCTTACAATGAATTAAATATTCAAATTTATATTTCCGAATTTACGCACTGTGAGGATTCTTCAACCCAATTCTATGAGGAGCCACGCTGTTGCTTTGCCTGCTCATACATGCCACAAATCCCTATAGAAAGCGCCATGCTGGATCAGACGCCTGATGACAGCAAGTTGCCGCTCAAAACCTCCGAAAAGGCTGTGGACAGCTGTAAGTGCAATAATCGCCCAGCGCTGTTCCTTCGCCGCTGACCACAAAATCTGGGCCATTATATATTTCTGTGTTGTCCAACTACGGCCTGTAGATTATATTCAGTCTCCAAACCTGGGCAATTTGGCCCACAAAGCCCGCGCAACTTGGTTCCTATTTGGCCATATATTTTTTATTGGCTGGTTTGTCGTGTTTGAATTCTGTGAGCCCAAAGGTTTGGAAAAGGCTGCCCATAACGCTGTTGTCTTATTGGTGAATAAATCCTATGTCAAAATTCCAAAATCTGTTGGCATGTATAGTTTTGGTCTCATGCAAATTAATGATGGACATTGTCTTAAACTTTGATCACTTTTGAATGGCAGCAAGTTGATTTCAGAAGACCAGGCAATGGCACAGACACTCAGTCATTTAAATGCACTGAGTTGTATGTGGCTAGTTGATTATTGATTGGTAAATTGCATGATTATAATATCAAATTGTGGTGGTTCTATCCCTGCATTACTGATCTTCCATTGTAGGATAGCTTGTACATTGGCTCCCGGTTAAGCCAGGCCTCGATTTTAAAATTCTCACCCTTGTTTTTAAATCCCTCCATGGCCTCGCCCCTCTCTATCTCTATAATCTTCTACAACCACAAAACCCTACGAGATATATAACAATAATAACTTTTATTGATATAGCGCCTTTAATGTAGTAAAATGTCCCAAGGCGCTTCAGCAGTGTTACAGGACAAAACAGATAAATTTGGCACCAAGCCACAAAAGAAGAAATTAAGGCAGATGACCAGGGAGTTACAGATCTTAGGGCCCTAACAGCTGAAGGCATGGCCACCAATGCTTGAGCAGTTATAATGAGGCATGTTCAAGAGGGCAGAATTTGAGGCGTGCAGACTTCTTGTGAGGCTGAAAAAGATTACAGAGATAGGGAGGGGCACAGCCATGGAGTGATTTGTAAACAAGGATGAGAATTTTTAAATCGAGTTGTTTAACTGGGAGCCAATGTAGGTCAGAAAGTACAGGGGTGATAGATAATCGTGACTTGGTGCGAGTTAGAACATGGGCTGCTGAGTTTTGGATGACCTCAAGTTTATGAAGTGTAGAATGTGGCAGGCCAGTCAGGAGTTGGAGTAGTCAAGTCGAGAGATAACAAAGGCATGAATGAGGGTTTCAGTAGCCGAACAGCTGAGACAAGGGCGGAGACGGGCAATGTTATGGAAGTGAAAAATGGCGGTTTTAGTTATGCCGCGGATATGTGGCTGGAAACTCATATATGCACTCCTCCTGGCCTCTTGAGCATCCCCGATTTCAATCGCTCCACCATTGGTGGTCGTGCATTCAACTGACTAGGTCCTAAGCTCTGGAATTCCTTCCCTAAACCTCTCTGTCTCTCTATCTCTCTTTCCTCCTTTAAGATGCCTCTTAAAACCTACTTCTTTGACCAAGCTTTTGGTCATCTGCTCTAATATCTTCTTATGTGGCTCGGTGTCAAATTTTATTCTATACTGGTTGGGCCTAATGGCCTAATGTTTCTGTGCTGTATATCCTATGTAATAATGCTCCTGTGAAGTGTCTTCGGACATTTTACTACATTAAAAGGTGCTATATAAATACAAGTTGTTGGACAACTTCTCTTCCAGTCATATTTATATTTGCACTGCTCAACTTTCTACAGTGCAATCATTAACACAACTTCATAACTGTATAACAGCCTGGGAATGAAATGTACAATATAGATACATTCTTAATCAATACTGTATAATAACAGTTAAACAAGACTTTAGGGGCCGAAATTGCCCTCAGCGGGAAATCGGGGAGGACAATTTGAATTATCAGGAAATTTATTGCCCAGTGGGAGGCAGAGGGAAGAGCTGGAAAATTCAGCTCTTTAACTCTGTCACCGTCTCCCAGCCCTTTGGGGCACTGTTTGAGGCGTTGTAGGGACGGGTTTGCGTCAGGAGCGGCACGGTGTTCACCGATGCACTGACCATGTCAGCGTGGCGGTGATGACATCAGCGCAATGCGGACGTACCGCGTTGCGCTGACGTGCCGCTACATCCCTCCCCTTCACTTTAAAGGGGAGGGGCAGTGCAAGCCCAACGTGGACCCCACTGGGCCACTAGGGAGGGGTTCGGCCAAGCCAGCGGCCTGGCACCCAAGAGGAGGTGCTGGGCTGTATGTTGGCGGCCCGGCCGAACCAACAGCCGCCATTGTCGGGCCGACTCAGGACAAAATGACGGCCGCACCGCCCAGCCATTGGCAGCTTCCCGTCCCACTGAGCTGTCAGGGGCACCGAGTGGCGGCTGCTGCACTCCCGCGGGGCAATTTCCGGAAAGGCCTTACCGCCCTGTTAGAGGCAGTAACTGGTCTTAAAGAAAGGGACAATTTCTTCTGCGTAAAAGTCAGGGGGAATGCAGATTAGATTTGTCTGCGTGTGTTTCTTTGACATTCAAATTCAACTTTACACACAGACAACGCCATGGAACTTGGGTTTGTTGGGGACGGAAAAAATAAATGTATTTTGAAAAGCTAATTTTTTTCTGGCATTGTCGCTGCCAGGACAGGAAATGCAATTAACAGCAGCTGTGGTGTTAAGTTTGAAGGTAAAATGACACTGCACATTACATAGTAAGTGTGCCCTCTGCATTTACTGAATGGGTACACTATGCAAAGTTATCTCAATTAAATAATTGCAAATTTATCTAACTTCATGTACACTAAATGCTGGCAGACATTTTATTTTAATGCTGTTATTTTTAAAATGATTTTGTATGTATTTTGTTCGCTCACTTTCAACCTTTGTGGCTGATTGATTCCCTCATATTCTCCTCCAGCCAGAAGGAGAATGGGAACAAATGGAGGAACTTGTGCTTTTCAGCCTTGAAAGGTGGTGACTGAGAGGTGACCTTATGGAGACATAAAACAGTAAACAGTAAAGAAAAAATATATGGAGAACACTACTTCAAATTAAACTGTTACAGTAGGGCAAAGGGGCACATGTTCAAACCAGTGAATGGCAAACTTAGCAATGTTAGGAAGCCGTACTTCACACAAAGAGTGATCAAAGCTCTCGGCGAGTTAGGACTGAGATGAGGAAAAATTTCCTCACTCAAAGGATTGTGAATCTTCGGAACTCTTTACCCTGGAGAGCTGTGGATGCTCAGTTGTTGAGTATATTAAATACAGAAATCAATAGATGTTTGGATACTAAGGAAATCAAGGGATAGTGCTGAGGTAGAAGATCAGCCATGATCTTATTGAATGACGGAGGAGGTTCGAAAGGTCAAATGGCCTACTCCTGCTCCTATTTCTTATATGCTCTTAAAACACGGAATGAATTTCTGGGTGGGATGTCAGAAGCTGTGAGGTGGAGGTGGGGGGGAATTTAGACTCTTTCTGGATAGCTGAGCTGGAGAGCAGCCCGGTGAAAATCAGTGATGCATTATAAGACCACGGATAAGGTATCTGTCATCCAGCTTAAGGTGGAAAACATCTCTGTCACGGCCTGTACAAACTCAATTTTGGGAGTCGTGCTTGAAGCTCCATGGGGGCAGCCACTCACTCAATGGCAGACATTCTCGCAATTACCTGAGACACCAATCCACTGCCGTTGGAGCTGGACTCCTCCATCCTATTATGGAGAATGTGCATGGCATGTCTGCCAGTACCGTGCAAAGTACCTCTATCATCCTCCTTTTCAATGATGGCCCTCGGGGTTCAGCATCTGTGTCCAACAGAGCACAGCTTGGAGAGGATTGTGGCCCTCCAATCATGTCTGCTCATGCTCGCTTTGCAAATTGTGAATCAGCAGGTGAAAACGTTAACTGTCTAACTGAACCCACCGAACTGCTAATATTTGTACTGGTGCATGGCTGAAGGTCTTGTTGATAGTCCACCCTCAGAAGGAATGAGGTTCTCTGAGTAATCATCGTTAAACATGTCCACAGGCTGTTGCTCTACGCATGAAGACCCTGGAAGAGAAAAGAAGCAGATCTGATTTAGTCCAGACAACGTAAAAATCTTGATAATCACCATACTCAGGCTTCTCATAGTTCAGTCAGTGATGAAAATAATGCACGCCTGAGTGTCAGAGATATTTTAAATTCCGTCACCAGTCATCTGCGAATTCTCAGTTTCTCCATCGCCGATTGTTAGTGACGCAGATGTGCCACTAATCTCCAGGGCATCTTCCTCAGCACCTGTGAGCTGCACAATTTGTGGCAGGTCGCCGCTAGTCTTCTCCCTTACGTTTTATGCTCTCTTCTACAAAGGGCGAAAGAACAGAGCTGTGAGTTTCACAAAGGTCACGTATTCACCTGATAGCTGCAGTGCATTAGGTGAGGGTGACTATCAGGCCGATGCATCACATTGCATAAGGAGTGAGATGAGTGGCGGCAGTAGAGGGTTAATGGGGAGGTGAGGATGTGCATAGAAAGTGAAGGTCGGGTGCTATTGAAATGTAAGTGGGTGTGAAGTGCTGTGGGAAGGGGAGGGGGTGCTGGGGGTGACTGCGGAATGGACCAGGGTGTCGCGGAGGGAGCGATCCCTTCAGAATGCTGAGACGGGAGGGGAGGGAAAGATGTGATTGGTGGTGGGATCACGCTGGAGGTGGTGGAAATGGCGGATAATGATGCATTGAACGTGGAGGCTAGTCGGGTAAAAGGTGAGGACAAGGGGAACCCTGTCATGGTTTTTAGAGGGAGGGGCAGGGGTGCGAGCAGAGGTGTGGGAAATAGAACGGACGTGATCGAGGGCCATGTTAACCACGGCGGAGGGGAATCCTTGGTTGAGGAAAAAGGAAGACATGTCAGAGGCACTAGTGTGAAAGGTGGTGGCATCAGAGTAGATGCGACGGAGATGGAGAAACTGGGAGAATGGAATGGAGTCCTTACAGGATGCGAGGTGGGAGGAATTGTAGTCCAGGTAGCTGTGGGAGTCAGTGGGCTTATAGTGGATACTGGTTAAAAACCTATCCCCAGAGATGGAGACGGAGAAGTCGAGGAAGGGAAGGGAAGAGTCGGAGATGGACCATGTGAAGGTGAGGGAAGGGTGGAAATTGGATGCAAAGTGAATGAAATTTTCAAGTTCAGGGTGAGAGCAGGAAACGCCACCGATACAGTCATCAATGTACCGGAAAAAGAGGTGAGGGAGGGGACCCGAGTAGGACTGGAACAAAGAATGTTCCACATATCGCACGAAAAGGCAGTCATAACTAGGACCCATGCAGGTTCCCATAGCAACACCTTTAATTTGGAGAAAGTGAGTGGAGTTAAAGGAGAAGTTGTTCAATGTGAGAACAAATTCAGGCAGGCGGAGGAGGGTGGCGGATGGGGACTGGTTGGGCATCTGCTCGAGGAAGAAGCGGAGCGCCCTCAGGCCATCCTGGTGGAGGATGGAAGTGTAGAGAGATTGGACGTCCAAAGTGAAAAGGAGACAGTTGGGGCTGGGAAACTGGAAACTTAAAGTGACGGAGGGCGTCGGAGGAGTCGCGAATGTAGGTGGGAAGAGAATGGACAAGGGGGAGAAAAAATAGAGTCGAGATAGGAAGAAATAAGTTCAGTGTGGCAAGAACAGGCTGAAATGACGGGTCTACGAGGGCAGTCCTGTTTGTGGACCTTGGGAAGGAGGTAGAAGCGGGCAGTGGTGGGTTGGGGAACTATGAGGTTGGTGAAAATCTCCAGAGGAGATGAGGTCAGTGACGCTCTGGGAAATTATGGCTTGATATTCGGTAGTGGGATCATGGTCCAGGGGGAGGTAGGAGGAGGTGTCAGAGAGATGGCAATCAGCCTCTGCAAGGTGCCATCCTTGCCATCATCTTGTACAGGCAGAGGGCATGGCTGAGGTACTAAATGAGAACTTTGAGCCTCTCTTCGCTAGAGAAAAGGATGCTGGCAATGTCGCAATAAATGAGGAGGTAGTAACGATATTGTATAGGATAAAAATAGAGAAAGTGGAGGCACATAACAGGTTAGCAATACTCAAAAGTAGAAAAGTCACTTGGTCCAGATGGGATGTATCCTAGTTAATGAAGGAAGTAAAGGTAGAAATTTTGGAGGCTCTGGCCTGAATCTTCCAATCCTCCTTAGATATGGTGAAGGCTGGAGGATTGAAAATGCTACACCCTTGTTAAAAAAAGAAGAGGGATAAACCTGCCAATTGCAGGCCCGACAGCCTAATCTTGGTACTGGAAAAACTTTTAGGGACACTAATCAGAGACAAAATTAATTGGCACTTTGAGAAGTATAGGCTAATAAATTAAAGTCAGCACAGATTTGTTAAAGACAAATTGTACAAAATTAATTGGCACTTTGAGAAGTATAGGCTAATAAATTAAAGTCAGCACAGATTTGTTAAAGACAAATTGTGTTTGACTGACTTGATTGAGTTCTTTGATGAAATAATGGAGGCGGTTGATGAGAGTAGTGCAGTTGATGTGCACATGGACTTTCAAAAGGTATTTGATAAAGTACCGCACAATAGGCTTGTTAGCAAAATTAAAGCCTAGAGCATTAAAGGGACAGTGGCAGTGTGGATGCAAAATTGTCTCAGGGACAGAAAGCAGGGAGTAGTGATGAATGGTTGGTTTTCAGATTGATAGTAATTCCAGGGGTCGGTATTAGGACCACTGCTCTTTTTAATATATATTAATGATCTGGACTTGGGTGTTGCAGAGGACAAGAAACTCGGAAATGTAATAAACAATGAGGAGGGTAGTAGCAGACATAGACAGACACAAGGCAGATGAAATTTAATGCAGAGAAGTGTTAAGTAATACATTTTGGAAGGAAGTATGAGGAGAGGCAATTAAAACACAATGGTACAATTTTAAAGGGGGTGCAGGAACGGACCTGGGGGTGTATGTACCTTTTGAAGGTGACAGGACAAATTGAGAAGGCTGTCAAAAAAGTATAAGGAATCTATGGCTTTATAAATAGAGGCATAGAGTACAAAAGCAAGGAAGTTATGCAAAACCTTCATAAAAAAACTGGTTAGGCCTCAGCTGGAGTATTGGGCTGAATTTTCCGGGGTGGTAGTGGGTGAGATTGGGGGCAGGTCGGGTGTGAAAGTTGTTATTTTTGACCGCTGTCATCCCGCTCCCACGTGCACTTGTCATCGTGGAGCCGGTCCGACCTGCAGCATCGGGTGAACCAATTGAGGTAATTATCAGGTACTTTACAGGCACATTTGAACCTTTTTCCTCCTAGTTTTTAAATTTCCTTGCAAGGCCTTGGGATTCACACAGCTCGAGAACCACATCTGTCAAACCTGAACCATGAGTTCCGTGACCATTGCTCCAGCTGATTACTTGACAGCATGGAAAACAACCCAAAATAAAAACATCTTGATTACATCAGCTAACAGATTGATGGAGATTCTGTTCTACTTGAAAAGCTACTAGCAAATGTTAAATCAGAAATTCCTGAAAGGATGCAAGTGCTACCCTGGATGGTGAGGGAAATACATTTTTCATTGGCCATTCTCGGCTGTTGCCTTCCAACTGAACAGTAATTGCGTGAATTGATTGGCACTATAAAAATGACATATACCTTTTAAATACATTTTGTGTTGTTTCTGGTCTGGTTTTTCTCACAGTATACTGCGATTGTCCAGATACACATTAAATCAAGTCATCAACCGTAACAATTTCATCCTCATCATTCATTCCACTGGTTCAATTTGCTTTCAATCCCTGAATATAACTAATGTCATTTTACATTCTGAGACTTTACGGTGAATTTCTGAGGCAGGTCTCTCAGTTGTTCATTGTTAATTTCAATGGAAGAGCTGCAGAAATCCCAGAACACATAAGCACCACTTACACTGCTTGTCAGTGATTCTGCAGCTCTTCTGCTGAACTCGCATAAGATTGTAAAACCACCCCTTTACAATTTCAGTTAAAATCTGCTTAATGTTATGTATCACCCTCAAAGCCTTCTTGAAAAAGTGCAACATCCCCACTGACGCCTTGGAATGCCTGGCCCAAGACCACCCAAAGTGGAGGAAAAGCATCTGGGAAGGCGCTGAACAACTCGAGTGTTGTCGAAATCTTGACTCTCAATATAAGACTCGAACACAATCAGCTCCGGTAGATGTTCCTTTAATAAGTTTTACTTGCAGCAAGGGAGAGTCCTGTCCAGTCAAAGGCTAAGCAGAGACTCTCACTGTGGTACAGATTCACAATATATTTATACAGTAGAACAAACAAGTTATGGTTCCATCCTGTGTATTGGTTCTGCCTTTGCAGTCAGCGAAAACAGATAAAGAGTTCTCCAATCAGTTAATGATTACCACATCCTTGTCTGAGTCTTTTACATATTTCCAAATATCTCCTTTGTCAGTGTTTGTGGTGGGCTAGTCAGCAGTGACTCGATTAGGGTGTGATAATGTGCTATCACTGGTTTTGCATTGTTTTAGGATTGTCCAGTTTCCTGGCCATCTATTTGGACCCATGATTTCCATAGTGGTTGATTTGGTAATTGGCTTCTTGCATATCTTGGATGAGTTCTGTAGTCTAGATAATGGCTGGTAATTAGATTATCTCCTAGGGGGTGAATTGGTGCTGCATCTTTACAACCTTTATCTAGCCCTTCTAAGGTCTGGCATAGTGACAGACTATTGATAATACAGGGGAGCACAATGGGTGGTACTTATCCCAGCAGGACAGTCTTTCTGTTGCCTGGTGGTTATGCCTCAAGCCTGGTGGGTTTGCTCGAGGTTCCCTCACCCATACAGATGGCTCCTGCTTTTCTTAATTAATCAGCTATCAGCAGTTTCAGTCAAGGTTAGCATGTTTATGCAAACAGACTGTTTTCTGCAGAAGCTTCTGGCAGAATCGGGACTCCATTTTGTTTTATTGCAAAAGGGTACATGAAACAGTGTATGCAACTTTAAAAATACATTTCCACAGTCTCACCGCCGAGAGCAAGCTGAAGCCAAGTGTCGACTGCGCAAGGAGCACGTGGCAATCCACGCTCCCCCCCCTCACCCGTCCCTCCTGTGACAGAGGCTGTAGGTCACACATTGGACTCTACCATTATAGGTGGTCCCTCGAACGAGGATGACTTGCTTCATCACCAAAAAGGATGAGTTTTGCAGATGTTTTAATGAAGGACCCGATATTCCAGTCCTGAACTCCAGGGTTGGAAGATGCCTGTGCGTGGATTTTTTTAACGTGTGGTGACCGTTGTACATCAGCCATCGCATGGGCTTGACAGAGCTAGGCCTTTATCCAGTAACCAGGACGACTGGAGACCTGTTCTGCTGCACGGTCACCTGAGAACTCATTTTTAGCATGGAAGCAAGTCATCCTCCACTCTGAGGAACTGCCTAAAAGAGACCTATATATACACATCTTTTATTTGTACCAGTTACTGATACAAACATCTATAGATTTGTAACTAAAGCACCAATAACTTCCCAATTAATATACTTTTTATATTATGTTCTTCATATTTGTAGATGGAGTCATATTATTTAATGATAATTTTATTTAAATATTTCTTTGTCACTCTTTTATTATTTTATTGTCGAGTAAAGATTCAACACCCACTATGTTAGATTAAATTTTACATTTAATGTGGCCATGGTCAGTTTAAGAATCCTGGCTTAAATCGCATCATGAATTATGTCATCAGACCCGCCACATTTCATAGGGCCGGGTAACGCGCTGGGTGGGCTTAATAAGCCCCATTAAGGTAAGTTAATTTTCTGCAGCAGGATCGAGCCAGCAGCAGGGTTGTGACCCACCATGGACACTGGCGACCCTGGACCCACCAAGGTGAGGACAATTCCAGCCCTTGTGTTTATTTCTAGGCACACACTTTAGGAAGGATTTCAAGGGCTTAGAAAGGGTGCAGGAGATTGGATGAAGGCACATAATTATCTGGAGAAGCTGAGGTTGTTTTCCTTAGAGCAGAGAAGGTTAAGAGGAGATTTGATAGAGGGATTTAAAATCATAAATAGGTTCGATAGAGTAAATAAGGAACATAAGGCGACAGGAGGAAAAACACTTTAAAGTTGCGAGTTGTGGAATGCACTGCCTTAAAGGGTGGTGGAAGCAGAATCAATGGTATCGTTCAAAAGGGAATTGAATGAGTAGTATCAGCGTAAATGCTTGAAGGGAAAAACATGACAGGGCTATGGGGAAAGAGCAGGGGGGGTGGGACTATTGGATAGCTCTACAAAGAGCTGGCACAGGCACAATGGACAGAATGGCCCCCTTCTATGACTCCTTTAATCTATGAAAAGTCCCAAGGCACTTCAGAAGAACATAATCAAATAAAAATTGACACTGAACCAAAGAAGGTGATATTAGGATAGATGATTAAAAGCTAAAGAAGTAGATTTTAAAGAATGCCTTAATGGAGGAGAGAGAGAGTTACTTAGAGAGATTTAGGTAGGGAATTCCAGAGCTTTGTACCTGAAGGCACGACTGCCACTGGTGGAGCAAAGGGAATTGGGGATGCACAAGAGGTAGCCTGAAAGCTAATTCCCCAAAAGGCATTTGCAATGGTTTGTTTGAGACATTGAGCTACATGTTTCTCTTTGGCACATACTTGATGAAGAAGAGCATTCTTGTTCGAATTCCACTTTGTATTTCAACACTTTGTATACCCACCCAGTTAAACAGTGTTTCCATACATTACTCACAAAACGACACACCTTCATTCTGACACCCTTTTTAAGATCAGTAATTAATGATGAAAGATATCTTTGTTCACACCTGGATGACAGGTACTTGTCTTGTCTCTTGTTTTGCTTGGTTGTTACTCAGGCAGCAAATAGTACCATGTATGAAATGGTCTCACAAATACTATGCCCCAGTCATTGAGTGAACTTTTGCCACAAGGCTGCCAGTTCTTCTTCATTCCAAATTAATGACAGTTTTGCTATGCAAATTAATAGATTCTGTTATGTACTGTCCATGTGCATTAAATGTATCGTTACAATGGTGCGCCACAAGAGGCACTGTGGTGGGAGACCCGAAAGTACCTGCGAGACAGAGTATAAAAGGCTGCACACCACACCTGAGGCGCACTCTGGAGTTACACAATAAAGGACCAAGGTCACAGCAGTTATTACAACACCAGACTGTGTGGAGTCAGTGATTTGAATGCTACATACATCACAAATTGGCGGCGAGGACATGGACGAGCTCTTCATGCAACCATGGCTACTTTGGGCACGCTAAAGGATTTCACAGAGGGTAATGACTGGGATGCCTTTACGGAAAGGCTCGAGTACTATTTTATAGCAAACGACCTGACAGGGAACACGAACGCACTGATAGAGAAGTGTAAGGCGATATTGCTGTCCAGTTGTGGTGATGAGGTTTACCGTCTCGTCAGGGATTTGCTGGCACCCACGAGCGCCAAGGACAAGTCATATGAGCAGCTGATTGAACTCATTCGTAACCAACTGAAACCGAAAGAGAGCATCCGTACGGCCAGGCACAAATTCTATCACCACTGCAGACCTGAGGGCCAGGATGTCACAAAATATGCTGCGGACATCAGGAGACTTGCGGCGCCGTGCGATTTTGGCACACAGCTTAACGAGGCATTGCGAGACGTCTTTGTTATGGGGATTGGCCAGGAGGGTCTCCTTCACAAGCTGCTATCTACTGTACCTACAGTCAGCCTGCAGCAAGCCATCAACATCAGCCGGGCATTTATGACTTGCAGCACCAAGCAGATGATCCACACTGACTCGAACCCGGCAAGTACTATTCACAGGATAGCGCCCGTCACGGGCAAAACTGCAGAACGTGGCTCTGCCCAGGGCAGAGAGCACGGACCTCAGGGTCCTGGAACTCAGAGTCCGCCGAGGGGGACTAATCGAGTAGCACTATGCTGGCGCTGCGGAGGAAGCCATGGGGCTCACCGGTCCAGGTTTGCGGAGTATACGTGCAATTCGTGCCACACGAAAGGCCACCTTCAGCGTATGTGCAAAAGAAACACGACTCACCTTGTGGCTAAGGAGATGGTAGATGATCTGCTATCCAGCGAGGAGCATTGCGGTTTGGCTCGACGGGCATCCCAGCCCCAGGTAGAAGAAGATGATGCGTTTGGACTGTATACGTGTACCAACGATTTGGCCCCAGTGATTATGGAAGTCAAGATTAACGGAGTCCCAGTGAGTATGGAAGTGGACATGGGGTCGGGTCCGTCGCTGATGAGTCAGGAAACTTTTGATAAACTGTGGGTCAACCCAGCTGCACGACCCAAGCTGGTCCCGGTCACGGTGAAGCTGCACACCTACACCAAGGAACTGATACCTGTTCTTGGCAAAGTGGATGTGCAGGTATCTCACGGTGGCAAGACGCATGGTTTAACTTTGTGGATCATTGCAGGCGATGGGTCGATGCTACTCGTCAGGAGATGGATGGGGAAGGTCCGTGGGAGCTGGGAAGACTTCATTCCTCCACGGACCGCTGTCCCCCGTGTTCACAGGCAGAGGCGGCCATTCGCAGGGCTTGCAGCGGGAGGAGAGGTGAATCGGCAGTTTCAGAAGCGGGACTCGCTAGGCGACGTCATGAGGGTTGGTGCTCCGAGGAGCAGGGCTCGTCCAGGATCGGCTGCGGCAGTGAGGAGATCGGCTCCGGAGGATGTGTGTGTGTGTGGCGGCTCCCGGGCAAAAAGGTCAGCTGCGTGGGATGCTCCGGAGGATGCGGCGGTGTGGGGGCCAGTGCGTTGCGGCTCCCAGGCGCGTTCAGAGTGTGGCGGCTCTCTCTCTCTCTCTCTCTCTCTCTCTCTCTCTCTCTCTAGAGAGAGAGAGAGAGCGAGAGTGAGGGCAGGCAGCAGCACAGTGAGTTCAAGATGGCGGCGAGCCTCGTGGCAGCAGAGTTCTGCAGAGAGAGGCATGCAGGCACCAGCAGAGCACCTAAAATGGCGGCGCCCAGTAGAAACCTCGTGGGAAAAACAAAATGGCATCTTAAAAGGGAAATGTACCTGGGAGTCTTAAAGGAGCCTTACACCATTGGCGGTCCCCACAAAGAGACTTTTGTAAGGGCAAGAGTGAGTTAAAATGATTACTGTGATTTGTATGATGACGTGATTTATGACAAGAGTTAATATTTTGATGCTAAAATGATTACTGTGACTAAAATGATTGATATGATTGGTGAAAAGAGTTAATATCACAATACACAGTTAAAAGGGTTAATGGATCTGTGACAAAATGACTAATGGATTAATGCGATTTCTGATTTTATGTGATTTATGCAATTGTTCAGCGGCTGCAGACAAACCGCAAAGGCAACTATTTTCTGAGAACAGAGGCAACGCACTAGTTGCAATACCCTGTCTCAGCGCAGCCCATTACCTCGGGCAAAAAGGGGCAGTATGCTGCCACCATACCTCACCCAGTGGAGCTGGGATTTAATAACTGTTCAGTGTACCTGCAACCTTTTGATATAACTCTTCAACGCATCTATGTGTATCATACAAATGTATTGTCTATGTGTACCTGCTTTCTACTGGAGATTATGTTTGTGTACTTTTATCACCCATGTAAGGACTGCAATTATCACATGCTCGCACCGGATCGCAAGCATAATCTCTACATGGGGGGGAAGAGGGAAGTGGATGGTCATGGACTCACACTCACAAATCAAACAGGACGAACAAGGCCGAGGTTACCGGCAATTTGCTTTTGGAACTGCGGGGGGGGGGAGTGAGATGTTATGTGTTGTCCATGTACATTAAATGTATAGTTACAATGGTGCGCCACAAGGGGCACTGTGGTGGGAGACCCAAAAGTACCTGCGAGACAGAGTATGAAAGGCTGCCCATCACACCTGGGGGGCACTCTGGAGTTACACAATAAAGGACCAAGGTCACAGCAGTTACTACAACACCAGACTGTGTGGAGTCAGTGATTTGAGTGCTACATACATCACAGATTCCAGCGATCAAATTAATGCTGCCTGTTTCACCCTCATTATTGAAGCAAGCTCTAATTTGACTGGTTTAAAACAAATGTTTTCTTGTTTAAGTGAGGCTGATGCCAAATCTCAGCCATTTATGGTGGCTCAGAAGATCAAGCAGTTAAAGGCTTGGCACCCAACTGGAAGGTTAGGCGTTGGAGTCCCGGGGGCTACATCTCATTCAAATGTGCGTGCTTTTATTTTTGTCAGGTCCTTGGCTACTTTTTTGATGGAAAACCATGTAGAAACAAGCTCATCATCTAGCAGGAGAGCAAAAAAGAAACCTGCCAATTTGTGGGTCGCCCTAGGAACAGGGCAACGTTAGAATTTTCTGTTTACACCAAGAAAATGTTTAAATGTTTCTACAATCTTTTTATTCCTTCTATTTCTATTTTCTGATTGGCTTTAGATTTGCTTCTTTATAAAATAATAGACAACAGAAGAGATGCAGGTAACTTGATCAACTGAAAGAAACCTTAAACTTAATGTGACTTTAGCTCCTCGTGTGAAATGAGAATGTTCATGCTTCCGGGTAATCTCACGCAACAGTTTACCGCAACACCGGAGCTGTGGGCGGATATGGCAATTACATCGAGTTCAACAATTTCAGAGCGTAACCACTGCCAATCTTTGGCTCCCATTCGCCTCCACCGCCCCCCATTCTCCAGCCTCGAACCTGTTTCTTTTTTTCTCCTTGGCAGCTGGTCATTATCCCACCATTCACACCCTATCTCAACTAATGTTTTTCTAACTCCTAGCATTACCATTTCAATTTGGCCCATCATCTCTTAATCTCTCCTGACTTCCACCCTATCATAGACCTCCCCTTTAGTTCTTTCTTCCCCTCCCCCTTTCAGTGCTTGTTAAGAATCTGCTCTTTCCGAACACTCTCCAGTTCTAATGAAGGGTCATCAACCCGAAACATTGACTCTGCTTTCTCTCCACCGATGCTGCCTGACCTGTTGAGATTTCTAGTATTTTCTGTTTTCATTCCAGACTCCAGACTCCGCGGTATTTTGCTTTTGGATGGCAATCATTGCCCTCGCTTTTGCACAGCTTTTCTGCCACACTGACAAAGATTTCATATTCTTTCACTTATTCTATCTGGCTTTGAAAATGATCGCACATTGACGTAGGCAGGCTTTCGCTGCGGTGTCCTGTTTTATTCCACAGCAACTGGAGAGGTGGTGCCCACCATATGGCCCAATCCAGCCCAGTTTTGTTGTTCTGTTGGAAGACACCTAACACATCACAACTGGGTATGAAATAAACTTAATGCAGCAAACAACACTTCATTAAGTTCAGGCGTCGATGCAATTAAATGCAGTTGATTTCATCACAGAAGCTAACTGAAGTGAATATTTCATCTTGAGTAACAGCTCTTTTCATTCATGAAAGGAATATTCTTAGTGCCATTGGGAGGCTGCAGAGTTTGAGAAGGCAGAACTCTCTGCTGTGGTAATCAACTTTGCGTGCATATAGCTATGTTAGTGTGCGTACAGATTGTAGCGAACTACATGACTAGTATCACACATTGATCAGGTGAGGTTCTGATTAATATTTCCTAAAATATAAATCAGAATTAATATTTCCTACAATATTAACCCTGCAGAGATTACACAAATTAGGGTGGTATTCACTAGAATTTAGAAGGTTAAAGAATTTTCAGGATATTAGGAGAACAGATAGGGTAGATAGAGAGAAACTATTTCTGCTGGTTGGGGATTCTAGGTCTAGGGGGCATAGTTTACAAGTTAGTGCCAGACCTTTCAAAAATTAGGAAACACTTCTACATACAAAGGGTGGTAGAGATTTGGAACTCTCTTCCACAAATGGCAATTGATGTTAGATCAATGATTAATTTTAAATCTGGGATTGATAGCTTTTTGTTAAAGGTATTAAGGGATATAGGCCTAAGGCAGGCAGATGGAGTTAGATTGCAGATCAGCCATGATCTCATTGAATGGCGGAACAGACTCAAGGGGCTGAATGGCCTATTCCTTTTCCTATGTTTCTATAATATTAATTATCCATCAAGCAACATCTCAAAAACAGGTTATCTGGTTATTATCATATTGCTATTTGTGGGAGCTTGCTGTGCACAAATTGGCTGCCGCATTTCCCACAATACAACAGTGATTACACGTCCAAAGTACTTCATTGGCTGTAAAGCGCTTTGAAACACCCTGAGGACATGAACGGTTCTATATTAATGCAATTCATATACATAAATCACTAAAAGTAGCAATGCAGGTTAATAAGGCCATAAAAAAGGCAAACAAGCACTGGGGTTCATTTCTAGAGGGATAGAATTGAAAAACAGGGAAGTCATGTTAAACTTGTTTCGAACCTTGGTTGGACCACACTTGCAGTACTGTGCACAGTTCTGGTTTCCATATCATAAAAAGGATATAGAGGCATTGGAGAAGGTGCAAAAAAGATTCACAAGGATGATACCAAAACTGAGAGGTTATATCTATCAGGAAAGACTGAACAGGCTGGAACTTTTTTCTCTAGAAAAGAGAAGGCTGAGAGATGATCTGATAAAGGTCTTTAAGATAATAAAAGGGTTTGATAGAACCATTTTCTCCAAGTGTATCCTATTTGTGGGGAAGACCAAAACTAGAGGCCATAAATATAAGGTAGTCACTAATAAATCCAATAGGGAATGCAGGAGAAATGTCTTCACCATAAAGGCTAGAAATTTGCCCACATTGCAACTGGCGATTTTGCGATATTTCACCAAATTTGGCAAAAGAAACGGCCGGCGGGAATTTCGGGCACCTTTTTGCGACAGCGCTTTCCGCGTGCCGCTGGGGAGAGGAGCGCCGCCGTGCAAGACCCGAGCTAACGTTTTCACCCGAAATTTGGCTCTCTCCGCACCCGTATTCTGTGCCCAGAATACTGACAGGGAAATCCCTGTCGGTGCAGCCCTGCCAGCAGCAGAATTTCTAGCCCAAAGAGTGGTGAGAATGTGGACCGCATTCGGCCACACCCAGCCAGTTTGAGAGGCTAGCTCGCTATCGGGTAGGTAGACCTTCGGCACCGGGCCGCAGTCAGGGAGCAGAGAGGAGGGAGGGAGAGATCTGAAAGGTCGGAGGGGGTGGGGGAGTAGGGAGAAAGTCATCGCAAGAATCCTCCTTAATCATTTCCTTCCAGTGGCTGAAGAGCTCCTCCCAGAGTCATAATGCAGATTCTGCCCACTAAGTGACACAGCGGACATCATAGAATCATAGAAAATTACGACACAAAAGAAGGCCAGTCGGCCCATCATGTCTGTACCGGTCGGAAAAGAGCTACCAAGCCTAATCCCACCTTCCAGCACTAGGTCTGTCGCCCTGTAGGTTACGGCTCTTCAAGTGCATATCCAAGAACCTTTTAAATGTGGTGAGGGTTTCTGCCTCTACCACCCTTCCAAGCAGTGAGTTCCAGACCCCTAACACCCTCTGGGTGAAGAAAGGTTTCCTCATCTCCCCTCTAATCATTTCACCATGTACTTTTAAATCTATGCCCCCTGGTTATTGATCCCTCTGCTAAGGGAAATAGGTCCTTCCTATCCACTCTATCTAGGCCCCTCATAATTTTATACACCTCAATTAAATCTCCCCTCAGCCTGCTCTGTTCCAAAGAAAACAACCCCAGCCTGTTCAATCTTTCCTCATGATTTTCACCACGCAACAAATCCCAGAAAAATGTAGGGATTATCATCCATCTCTGTACACGGCCTTTTTTGACATCACAAAGGCCTTCAACTCTATCAATCAAGAGGGATTATGGAGTGTCCTTCTCAAATTCGGCTATCCTCAAAAATTCATCACCATCCTCCGCCTGTTTCACGATGACATGCAAACCGTGATCCTTACCAATGGATCCACCACAGACTCAAAACAAGTGCAGACCAGGGTCGAGCAAGGCTCTTCCCAATCTTTCTCGCAGCCATACTTCATCTCACCTTTAACAAGCTCCCCGCCAGAGTGGAGCTAATCCACAGGACGAATGGAAAACTGTTCAATCTCCGTTGTCTCCAGTCCGGAACCAAAGTTGTTCCAACCTTTGTCATTGAATGCAGATGATGCTTGTGTTTGTACACACTCGAAGGCCAAACTCCAAACCATCGTTGATTCCTTCACTGAAGCATGTGGGAGTCTGGGCCTTACATTAAACATCCGAAAGACAAAGGTTCTTTACCAACCTGCCCCTGCCACACAACAGTGCCCCCCCGATTATCAAGATCCATGATGAGACCACGGATAGCGTGAACAACTTTCCATACGATGGGAGTCTTCTGTCAGTGAGGACAGACATCGATGATGAAATCCAACACCACCTTCAGTGTGCCAGTGCAGCCTCTGGCTGTTTGAGGAAAATAGTGTTTGAAGACCAAGACCTCAAACCTGGCACCAAGCTCAAGGTCTACAGAGCATCAGTGATACCCGCCCTCCTGTATGCTTCAGAGACATGGACAACATACAGTAGGCACCTCAAGGCATTGGAGAAGTACCACCAACGCTGCCTCTGCAAAATCCTGCAAATCCATTGGCAGGATAGGAATACCAATGTCAGTGATCTTTCTCAGGCCCACAACCCCAGCATCGAGGCATTGATTATGTTCAATCAGCTCCGATAGATGGGCCACATTGTCCGCATGCCCGATACCAGACTCTACTCCGAGCTATGTCACGGCAAGTGATTTCCAGGAGGGCAGAGAAAGCGCTTCAAGAATGTTCTCAAAACCTCCTTGAAAAAATTTAACATCCTCATCAACTCTTGGGAATTTCTGGTCCAAGACGGCTCAATTTGGAGGAGAAGCATTCAAGAAGGCGTCGAACACTTTGAGTCTCTTCATCAGGAGCAGGCGGAAGCCAAGTACAAACGACAAACCAAGCACCCCACCCACCCGTCCCTCCAACCACCACCTGCCCCACCTGTGGCAGAGTCTTTAGATCCCGTGTAGAACTCATTAGTCATCTTAGAACCCATAATATTGGTGTGGAAGCAAGTCATCCTTAACGCCGGGGGACTGCCTCAGGAGAAGGTAAGAATGTGGAACGCACTACCACAAGTAGTTGAGGCAAACAGCATAGATGCTTTTAAGGGGAAGCTAGATAAGTACATGATGGAGAAAGGAATAGAAGTGTATGTTGATAGGGTGAGATGAAGAAGGGCGGTAGGAGGTACATGTGGAGCATAAATGCTGGCATAGACCAGTTGGGCTGTATAGCCTGATTCTGTGCTGTTGACTCAATGGGTTCGAACTTATCTCAGAGGCGGGGAGGGAGTGGAGGGGGACAGTTTTGCGGTCGGGAAACCTGGAAGAATGGGTTTCCCTCAGGTTCTGCCGAATGTACCATATTTTGTCTCTGTTTTAGACCGCTGCCAGCCAGTTTGAGAGGCTGGCTCGCTGTTGGGATGGTAGGCCTTCGGCACCAGGCTGCAGCCGGGGAGCGGAGAGGAGGGAGGGAGAGATTGGCAAGGCCGGAGGGGGTGGAGGAGAAAATTGGAAGCCAAAGGGGAGATCGGAGGCCCGAGGGAAGATCAGAGGCCGGGGTCGGGGGAAGATCGGAAGTCAGAGGAGAAATTGGAGGCCGGGGTCAGGGGAAGATCAGAGGCCAGAGGGCAGATTGTAACCGTTGGGAAGGAGATCTGAAGGTTTGGGGGTGTCCGATCGTAAGGTGGCGGGAGGTAGGGGTGAAGCAGGTAAGCTGGATCCAGCAGGAAAATCACTTACCTCCTGGATCCAGAATTCCTCGCCTCCCTTTAGCTGCCAGGTTTTCCAAGGCCCGGGAAATCCAACTGGCCAGAGTTAAATTTAAAATGGTGGATAAATATGAGGCATGCAGCCTCATTATAATGGACAACCTGCCTCCTGGGAACAGGTTGGTTTCCCGTGCCGCCTATGTTAAAATGGGACGTGGGCAGGTTTGAGGCGGGTTGGGGTTGGGATCCAAATTTGTAACATGTTTATATCCCAACCGACCTAACCTTTCCATTTTTGGGGGTTAAAATTTCCCCCAGTGTAACTCAATTCCTTCCTTCCTTCCTTCCTTCCTTCCTTCCTTCTTGTTACACCTTCATTTTGTTTGTAGATTTCATCTATACATATAAGAAAAAAATGCAGGATTGTATTTCACATTGAAGTTTTCTCAAAAAGTCTACCTTTTTATTTTTGTTGATACATTTTACACCTCTTGAGGTACATCCAGCAAACCTCTCCCAATATCTCCTTATGTGGCGCAGTGTCAAATTTTGTTTGATATTGCACCTGTGAAATGCTTTGGGACGTTTTACTACATTAAAAGCGCTATATAAATGCAAGTTGTTTCTGTTAAACCACATAAATGCTGATTAGCCATGTCCACCCACCTTAACCCTAGAATTATTTTCCAAAACCTCTCTCTCGGCATTCAAAACCTCACTGACTCACTTTGGTCAGGTTTTCTCCTCCTGCCTGCTTGTGTCCTGTCGAGATCTTTTGTTTTGTCTAAAGTGCTCTACAATTGTATGCTTTTGTTGTAAGCCACTGATTAAAATAATAGAATCAGAGAATGGTTACAGCACAGAAGGAGGCCATTCGGCCCGTCGAGCCTGTGCCGGCTCTCTGTATCAGCACTTCAGTCCCACTCCCCTGCCTTTCAGGCAGTGCATTTCAGATCCTAACCACTCGTGTTAAAACATTTTTCCTCATGTCGCCTTTGGTTCTTTAGCCAATAACCTTAAATCTCTGACCTCTGGTTCTTGACCCTTCCACCAACTGGAACAGTTTCTCGCTGTCTACTCTGTCCATACCCCTCATGATTTTGAACTCTTCTATCAAATCTCCTCTCAATCTTCTCTGCTCCATGGAGAACAACCCCAGCTTCTCCAGTCTATCCACGTAACTGAAGTCCCTCAATAGACCTCAACTACATTAGCAGAAAAACTGTGAAATGTTCTTCGACGGCACTTGCTTGTCAGCTGTCTGGGTACTGTGTCTGATGATGT
Organism: Pristiophorus japonicus; assembly: GCF_044704955.1. Classification (NCBI taxonomy): domain Eukaryota; kingdom Metazoa; phylum Chordata; class Chondrichthyes; family Pristiophoridae; genus Pristiophorus; species Pristiophorus japonicus. The sequence continues at coordinate 169,683,193 of NC_091989.1, forward strand.
CTTCAGTCAGGGAATAAAATCATTTTAAATTCAGAAAAACACACACCCTTAGTGCACAGGTACAAGTAACTGTATCAGGACACCGCTCACAAGTCCTTATTTTGCTTCCCTCCCACTTCAGCCAAATTATTTTAAAAAATCCTTTAAAAATGCAGAATGAACTTATCATCGCTCCCTAAATAACTTTCCTTTTGGGTTTGCATTCTGCTTGGGGCTGGATTTATGTGCTTTGAGAACAGGGGGATCTGTTTTCACTTAGATATTTTTTACCAAGTGATAACCACAGGAATTAGTATCAGATTGTGTTTACATTTCGAAGATTGGCTTCTATACTCATAGCAATTTAGTAGAATTTGCTGGTGCAATTTTGATCCACTAAAGAAAGCTGATAATCTCCCAACAGTGGAAAGTGAAGAAACACTTGGAAAAGTCTCTCATTTCAAACTAAGAAAGGAAAAGTTTGACAAGTAAAAGTTTGGTTTGGCTAGCAAAAGCTATCAAACATCTTGATGATTTCCATGTAAACATATATCCCAACACATTCCTTCCAAAGCTCAATATGCTTTCTATTTTAATTGTGCTACCTCTAAATTATACTTGCTATCCTTTATTTCTGATGTGCCATAGCTTGCTGCACTTGCAGCAAAGACCTACGTAACTTTTACCAAACATCGAACACTTTCTGTAAATAAATTTATCCTAACATGGAGAAAACGTCATTTAAATTATTCTATCATCATTGGACTTTCCTTATCCCAATCAATCTGAAATGAGCTTCAACATATTTCCAAATCATCTGAATTTGTGATGCACTTGATTTTGAATATTTACCATCAATTAATTCAAAGCATCATAGAACATTAACTAATTAGACAGGGTACTTTTTGTTACCAGAGAAATTACCGACTAATGAATGTTTTGGGCTGGATTTTCGAGGGGTTTGCGACCGAGTTTTCGCTGCCATTTGACCCTCCGCGGTGAAAACCCGTTCGCAAAGCCCAGGCGGGATCCTCAGCTCCTTGTTTGTGGTGGCGATGGGAAGTACCACCGGGGAGAGGTGTGCCGGACATGTAATGACATGGATTGCGTTATCGTCCGAGTTTCGGCTCGCTCCCCACCCGTACACAGCGCCCAGAATAGCGACAGGTAAAACCTGTCGATGCAACCCTGCCAGCAGCAGTAAGTTAGAAAACCTGAAAAAAAGGTAAGGTCAATTTTTGATTTTGTAATTTTCTTTCAGCGATTTGGTAGCTAAGGGTCTTGGTAATGTTGTTTGAATGTTTTTTTGAATTTTTTTCCCCCCCCTTCCAAGGCTTCTCTTGCAGCGCAAACGACCCTGCGCTAAAGTTGGCGAGGATCCCGTTTTGTACCGCGAATGATTGTGCAATGCCTCCCTTACCAATGTGTAACCCAAAGGCCGAAATCTCGGCCTAAAATCGGTAACGCATCGAAAATAGTAATTTTCACGTATCGCTACCATTTTCACCCAAAATCCCCAAAGTCTGAAAATCCAGCCCTGAGAGTCACTAGTTATTATATAAAGGGTTGGAAAATACTTGCATTTAGATAGTGCCTTACTGCATTCCTAAGCACTTCACAGCCAATTAATTACTATAGATACTGCTGTTACGCAGGCAAGCATGGGAACCAATTTTCACACAGTATGGTCCCACAGACAGAACATGATATGAATGACCAGTTAATCTGTTTTTGATGATGTTTGGTTGAGGAAGGAATGTTGGTCAGGATACCAGGAGAATTTTCTACTCTTTTCCAAATAGTGCCATAGGATCTTTACATCCATCAGAACATTGCATTGGCTTAACATCTCACCTAAAAGACAGTCCTCTCAAAATGTAGCAGTTCATCAGTACTGCACTGCAGTGTCAACCTTCTGAATCAGAGGCAAGAACGCTATCGATTGAACCAAGCTGAGACTAGAAGACTCTGTTGTTCCCAATCACTTAGGATTGTTACATGTTCTATTTCAGAAAAGTGATTAAAACGTACCATACTTTGCCCTGTGAACTGTTTGTAAGAGTTTATAGTCACATTCTAGTTGTGCTTTTTGTTAAAGATTCTAGGACAGATATTGCATGTTTCTCTTCAAAGTTGATGCTATCTTATTTTTAAAGTTTGAAACACAAAACTTGCTCTTGGTCCTGGAACTGCTTGTTTTTCTTATATTCCTATGCTCTTGTTGGGCCTACAAGATCAGGGCCTTTGCTCTGCTGATAGAGACCAGAAAGTATGAATTTCCATAAACATCCTGAGTAAATTAAAGAAGGAGCACTCACCTTCCTGTCTTTGACCTTCCCCAAGACCTGTACTGACTCTCTGGTTCGTAGGGTCTTAGGTACAGGCCACAGCACCAAGTTTCACTGGGCACCACTGCACTAGAGCATCCAGTGAGTTATCCTCCAGCTACCATTAGATAGAAAGTTTGGAACACATGCTCCCGCCCCCCCCTCATTAGCATGGCTTTGTTGGGTCTGTATCTACTGCACGCACAGGCCCAGCTCTTGCCCCCGTCCCTCCTCCCCAGAAGCCCTAGAAGTCTTGGGGCAATGTAAAAGGGACGGAGACTCAGCAAAACGGGCCACTGTCCTGATCTTTATGACCTTTGCACCCAGGAAAATGGGGATTCCCAGGAGGGCAAGGTGGTCATGCAATTTTTTGGTCTCTCTCCCTCCTGCACAAAACTCAAAGGAACCCAGAAGGTGGAGAGAGAAAAAACGACAAAAAAGTGCTTCCAACAACAATTTAAAACACATCTTGTTTTCCAATAGGAATTAAAATTGATATAAGGAGACTTTTAGCTTGTTAGGTTCAAAATCCTAGTGAGTGGCCAAGTCAGATGTCAACTGTAATTTACTTTAATTTCTGCATTAATTCCAACTTGAAATTAGTGACCATTTCCTACATAGACGGTAATTATATGCGCTCTAACCACAGGGCTATTACCTATAGACTTCAGAGCTTTAATTTCCTCTGGCAGTGCGTTGTTTAACACATTTATATAAAATTGCTTTGTGCATTATTATAATGCAGTCATTAATCCATTTAAAATAAATGTGACTATGTTAAATAATGCACTGACAGAGAAAAGGATACCTCTTCATGTTAAATCAATTTTTCAAAGTTTTCCCAGATTGAATAAAATAAATTCTGCTCGATTAAAATTGAAATCCATGAAATCCACACATGTACCTTTGTTCCTTGTAGTTCAGCTGTATGCTGATGCACCCCTGAGAGTGGAAGGAAGTATAGCAAAGAACTACACTTGCTGCACATTATTAGAACAATAAGCAAAGGAGAAGAAATTAAACTTGCTGCAGAATATATGGAATGCGGCATTGTCAGAAGGGCCAGTTTTCGGATGAGATGCTAAGCTGAAGCCCAGTTTGCCGTTCAGTTGGGCGTAAAAGGTCCCATGGCATTATTCAAAAAAGAACAAAGAGTTCTTCTGGTGCCTTGGCGAACATTCCTCTGTCAACCACTACCAAAACAAATTTGTTGGGCATTCATCTCATGTTCTCTGTGTGGGACCTTGTTGTGCCAAAATTGTCTTGTTTTCCTTAATAACAACAGTGATTGCACTTCAAAATTTTTTGGCTGTGATGTACTTTGTGCTGTGCTGAGGATAAGGAAAGCATTATATAAATGTGAGTTCTTTCGATCTACACTTTTAGGTTTCATCAAAGATCTAATGGCACTATTTCGAAGAACAGCAGGAAAGTTCTCTTTGTGTCCTGGCCAATATCTATCTCTCAAGCAACATCACTAAAAAAACAGATTATCTGGTCAATATCACATTGCTGTCTTTGGGAGCTTGCTGTGTGCAAATTGTCTGCTGCATTTCCTACATTACAAAAGCGACTACATTTCAAAATTGCTTAGTTGGCAGTTATGTGCTTTGGGACATCATGAGGTCATGAAAGGCGCTATATAAATGCTGGTCTTTCTTTCAAAATGTACTAAAGTTTCTAATTCATTAAACTGAAGACAATGATAATTGAGGGGTACGATAACATAGTGGTTATGTTACTGGACACTAATCCAGAGGCATGGACTAATAATCCGGAGACGTGAGTTCAAATCCCACCACAACTGGTGGAATTTAAATTCAGTTAATTAAATAAATCTGGAAATAGTAATAGTAAAACTATTGGACTGTCAGAAAAACTCAACTGGGTTCTGTTGTGTATGGAGAAAGAGTCAGACCGAACACTGTGAGCTCAAAGTAAAGTGTGACCTTGGTCTTTTATTGCAGGTCTCCAGAGTGCCTCTCCAACCTGTGCTAAATACCTATGCTCCCGAGGGATTATGGGATCCCTTGGGACTCCAGGGGATGAGTCCTCTGGTGGCTGCACAGAGTAAAAACAAGTCCACATATATAACAGGTTCACTAAGGTCCTTTAGGAAAGGAAATCTGCTGTCCTTACCTGGTCTGGCCTAAGTGCGACTCCAGACCCACAGCAATGAGGTTGACTCTTAAATGGCCTAGCAAGCCACTTAGTTGTAGCAAACCGCAACAACAAAGCCAGCACTGTGGGAGTACCTTCACCACACGGACGGCAGTAGTTCAAAAAGGTGGCTCACCACCATCTTAGGGATGGACAATAAATGCTGGCCTTGCCAATCAATTAAAAAATAAATATATATAACAAATCCAAATTTAAAATAACATTGGTAGTTCAATTCTTTAAAAAGAAATACAGTGCAATGTCAAAAAACCTTGGTTTGGCCAATATTTTAAGTTTTCTAATTACCCCCCATCATAGGCAGTCCCTCGGAATCGAGGAAGACTTGCTTCCACTCTGAGCATGAGTTCTTAGGTGGCTGTACAGTCCAATACGAGAACCACAGTCTCTGTCACAGGTGGGACAAACAGTCGTCGAGGGAAGGGGATGGGTGGGACTAGTTTGCCGCAAGCTCTTTCCGTTGCCTGCGCTTGATTTCTGCATGCTCTCGTCGATGAGACTCGAAGTGCTCAGTGCCCTCCCGGATGCATTTCCTCCACTTAGGGCGGTCTTTGGCCAGGAACTCCCAGATGTCAGGGAGGCTTTGAGGTTGTCCTTGTAACGTATCCGTTGCCCTCCTTTGGCTCGTTTGCCGTGAAGGAGTTCCGAGTAGAGCACTTGCTTTGGGAATCTTGTGCCTGGCATGCGAACTATGTGGCCTGCCCAGTGGAGCTGATCAAGTGTGGTCAGTGCTTCAATGCTGCGGATGTTGGCCTGGTCGAGGACGCTAATGTTGGTGCGTCTGTCCTCCCAGGAGATTTGTTGGATCTTGCGGAGATATCGTTGGTGGTATTTCTCCAGCGACTTGAGGTGTCTACTGTACATGGTCCATGTCTCAGCCATACAGCAGGGCGGGTATTACTACAACCCTGTAGACAATGAGCTTAGTGGCAGTTTTGAGGGCCTGATCTTCAAACACTCTGTTCCACAGGCAGCCGAAGGCTGCACTAGCACACTGGAGGCGGTGTTAGATCTCGTCGTAACTGCCTGCTCTTGTTCATAGGAGGCTCCCGAGATAAGGGAAATGGTCCACGTTGTCCAGGGCCGTGCTGTGGATCTTGGTGACTGGGGGGGCAGTTCTGTGTGGCGAGGACAGGCTGGTGGAGGACACTTGTCTTACTGGTGTTTAGTGTAAGGTCCATGCTTTCGTACGCCTCAGTAAATATGTCGACTATATCCTGGAGTTCAGCCTCAGTATGTGCGCAGACGCAGGCGTCGTCCACATACTGTACCTCGACGACAGAGGTTGGGATGATCTTGGACCTGGCCTGGAGACGGCGAAGGTTGAACAGGTTCCCACTGGTTCTGTAGTTTAGTTCCACTCCGGCGGGGAGCTTGTCGACTGTAAGGTGGAGCCTGGCAGCGAGGAAGATTGAGAAGAGGGTTGGGGCGATGACGCAGTCCTGCTTGACCCCGGTCCGGACATGGATTGGGTCTGTGATGGATCCGTTGGTAAGGATCACAGCTTGCATGTCGTCGTGGAGCAGGCAGAGGATGGTGATGAACTTTTGTGGGCATCCGAAATGGAGGAGGACGCTCCATAGACCCTCGCGGTTGACAGTGTCAAAGGCCTTTGTAAGGTCGGAAGAAGGCTATGTATAAAGGCTGGCACTGTTCCCTGCATATTTCCTGCAACTGTCGCGCTGCAAAAATCATATCCATTGTGCCCCGTAGGGAACGAAATCCGCACTGCAACTCCGGAAGGAACTCTTCGGCCACAGGGAGAAGACGGTTGAGGAGGACTCTAGCGACGACTTTCCCAGTGGCTGATAGCAGGGAGATTCCTCTGTAGTTTCCGCAGTCGGACCTGGGTCCCCTTTTTTAAAGATGGTCATGATCACTGCATCTCTGAGATCTCCCGGCATGCTCTCCTCCCTTCAGTTGAGAGAGATGAGGTCATGTATTCGCGCCAACAGTGCTCATCTGCCATACTTCAGTGCCTCAGCAGGGATTCCATCCGCATCCATAGCCTTGTTGTTTTTAAGTTGTCATGGCTTTTTCTTCCTCGTGCAGTGTGGGGTCTCATTGAGGTGGTGGCGGGTCGCATGCTGCGGGATGGAGTCGAGAACACTCAGGTCAAAGGCAGAGTCTCGATTGAGGAGATCTTCAAAATACTCCTTCCAGCGGGCCCTGACTGCCTCGGTGTCCTTGATGAGTGTTTCCCCGTTCTTGGCCAGCAGTGGAGTGGGGCCTTGGGTGTTTGGACCGTAGGTGCCCTTGATTGCGATGAAGAATTCTCGCACATCATGGCTGCTGTATCTCCTGTGCTTTCTCCATCCACCACCTCTTCTTTAGATCCTGGGTTTTTTGTTGGATCTCAGCCTTGAGCCGCCTGTAATGCTGCTTTGCTGCTCCCGAGTTGGGTTGGTGTTTAAGGCTCAGAAATGCTCTACGCTTGCGATTTATTAGTTCTTGGATCTCCTGATCATTCTCATCAAATCAGTCCTGGTGTTTCCTGGTTGAGTGATCGTGTGTTTCTTTGCAGTCACTGGTTATGGAGGCCTGGAGGGCAGACCAAGTGTTGTGGGCATTCTGCATCTCAGGGTCATCAAGGCATGCCAGGTTAGCTGTGAGGCACTGACTGTATAGGGCTCTCTTAGCTGGGTCCTTAAGTGCCCCGGCATTGACTTTTTTGCGGCACTGCTGCCCCCTCCGCTTTGGGGCTATGTTGATGTCAATGATGTATCGGATTAGACGGTGGTCCATCCAGCAATCGTCAGCTCCTGTCATGGCACGGATGATGCGCACATCCTTGCAATCCCTGGCTTGGACGATGACATAGTCGAGCAGGTGCCAGTGTTTGGAGCGAGAGTATTGCCACGATGCCTTGTATTTGTCCCTCTGGTGGAACAGGGTGTTGGTGATGACGAGTTTATGTTCTCGACATTTTGTCAGGAGTAGGGTACCGCTGGAGTTGGCTTTCCCATCATACCTTCCCAGAGGTCTGTGTCCTTGCCGACTCTGGCGTTGAAATCACTGAGGAGGATCAATTTGTCGCCCGCGTGAACGCAGGACAGGGATTTTTCAAGGTTGGAGTAAAAACCCTCTTTGAACTCATCTGTTGCATCGAGTGTTGGAGCATATGCACTGATGACTGTGGCGCACTGGTTTCGGGTTAGGGTGAGTCGAAAGAGTCATGAGGCATGCGTTAATCTCACGGGGGAGTCTTTGAGGCGGTCGACCAGCTCGTTTTTGATGGCGAAGCCGACTCCGTGAAGACGTCATTCGTCCTCTGGTTTTCCTTTCCAGAAGAAGGTGCAACCTCCAGCTTGTTCCTTGAGCTGGCCTTCCCCTGCCCACCAGGTCTCACTTAGGGTGGCGATGTTGATATCAAAGCATCTAAGTTCCCGAGTAATTATGGTGATGCGGCATTCTGGCCTGTCGCTGTTGGTGTTGTCCATGAGGATCCTGACGGTCATTTTAAGGGAGTGGGTTAGCCTGTGCGTGAGTTATTTTAATATGGGGTGGCTGTTGCACACCGGCTACCTCATGGGCCTAGCTGAGCAAGGTCTTGGTCCAGTGGCAAGGGGGTCCAAGATGACTGGAGACCAGGCATTGCTATATGGGCCTAGTTGCCTACGACGAGATGTTGGTCGCAAGCTCGGCGCTAAGTAGCTCCCTTGATGGTAGGTGGTCCGGGGCTTGGTTGGGGACAGGCATTGGGAGGGTCAGTGGCCCACTGGGGTTCAGGGTGGGAGATCACTGCCATGATGCTTACCAGTCATAAAAGGCCAGGTCACCAGTGGGGAAGAAGAGGCCCAGAGGTAGGCCCGGATTTTGGGATTCTCAGGGTTAGGGGTTTAAGGCAGGGACTTATGCACCCCCATTTAGGATCTGTTAGGGCTAGGGGGAGTTTAGACAGTGGGAGGGAGGAGGTTGAGGGTGGGTAGTTGTCTGATGGCAGGGCAAAGTTGATTCGGCAGGGGAGCTCCACAGTGATGCTGAAACATATACTGATATTACAATAAGAAAATTCTCCAGTTGTCTGGAATCATTTTACTATTGTAAGGCTAGCCCACTGCAACTGAAATAAAAACTTAAACTATGATTAAAATAATCCTTACTTCCCCTTTCCTCTTCCTATTTTCTCTTCCTCTTTCTTTTTTATTATTTTAGTATTTACTTCATTTTTTTTCTTGTTTAATTAAGTGTGAATGCATTGCATAGTGTGCAGATCCAAGTTTATCTGTTCTAACATTTTTTCTTTTCAAATGTTAAGTTTAAAGTACTTTCCTTTCCTTGCTTTCTGAGCCTCTTTGGTCCAATCGCCCATTTTAAATGTGGGAGGAACATCAGAAAATATGACCATGAAGATTAACAAGGTCACTATATGGATGATACCAGGTTAATATTTGGTCTAATATTTGGATGTCAAGCAGAAAATCACCAACATTGGTATCATAAACCTCAGCAATACAGGATGATTGAGATACACCCAAAATAGAAATATCTTTTGTAATAGCACTTAATGGTATATTTAAAGGTTTACCTCTATATTATTATGTAACACTTTCCTTGTTTTTACTTTACTCTGGGCATGTCTCTCCAAAATGCTAGCAATCAGAGTTTAGCTCATCATTTAGCACTTTGTGGTTGCTGGGACTTTGCCATTGCAATTGTTTTTTCTTGATTTTGATAAAAAGAAAGACTTGCATTTCTATAGCACTTTCCATGTCCATTGAATGTCTCGAAGCACTTTACAGCCAATAAAGTATTTTTGGAGTGTAGTCACTGTTGTAATGTAGGAAACGCGGCAGCTAATTTACGCACAGCAAGCTCCCACAAACGGCAATGTGATAATGACTGAATAACCTGGTTTTTTTTAAGAGTATGTTGGTTGAGGGATAAATTTTGGCCAGGACACCTGGGAGAACATCCTTGCTTATCTTTGAATATGGGAACTTTTACTTCTACCTGAGACGGCAGATGGGGGCTTGGTTTAACATCTCGTCCGAAAGACAGCACCTGTGACAGCGCTGCAGCCCCTCTGCACTGCATTGAAGTACCAATCTAGATTTTGTGCTCAAATCTCTGGAGTGGGACTTGACTCCACGACATTCTGACTCAAAGGCGAGAGTGCTACCATTGGGCCATGGTATTTAAAAGATTAGTGTAACGATAAACAAAATGGAGCTTGACTAAGTTGTACTCAGAGCAGTACTTGTGGTAAACACAAGTACAAAGTGTGAAAAACACATTGGAAAAATTATACAATGACAGATACTAAGTACTTTTTGAATTGTAGCCACTGTTGTAATGTAGGAACTGCAGCAGTCAATTTGGGCACCGCAAGTTCCCAGAAACAGCAATTATCTCTGATATTATGTCAGCACAACTAGCTGGAGTGAACAATAAAGAATTTTCAGAACAAGCACTTACAGAAACAGTCTGTTGAAAGTCTTCCCTGTACATGCCTTTAGAAAATAGTTAAAATTACAGTCTTGAAAATTCCTGCTTTTTCAAGTTAATTGATTTAATTTTCAGACATCAATTAAACTGCTATTTGATTGAATACCATTATATGGTTTATTGAAGCAGCTGAGCATATTCCTCTTATGACCAAATGGCCACACACACACGTGAGTGAACACACACACACACACTTTCCAGCACGAGATAGCTATTTGGAATAGGAAGCAAGACAAATTTTTCCGCTGCCTAATGTTGTGTCAATTGACACCTTTAAAAGAGCTGTTTGATTATCTAGTGAGCAATAGGATTGTTCATTATAAGCATAAAAGGGTTATTTTTTTAACTTGCTGCCCAGGCAAAAAAACTGGTATTGCAGATCAGCTGCCTGTTATAGAAACCGCTCAATGAAAGTAACGGAAATGAAAGTCGGGCGGTTTATATAAAAAGCAGCTAATCCACAATGCACGGGCAGAAAGTTGAAGGTATACTCTATCATTCATCTAGCTAGATGTTAGTATGTTAAATGTTACATTTAATGCATAGAACTAACCTCTATTATTTAATCACTAGCAATGCTTTTTGAAAATTATATCCATATATTGAAAACAAGGTGTTCAGATCAACATTTTTCGTCACAATTTCAGACCCTGGTCATTAATTGTTGTGGATTTCTTGTCTGTAGCATTAACGTGTTAAGCTAGCATTGCATTACTGGTGGTGTATATATGCAATTGTAATGACAAATTAACAGTATATCACCAGGATATCAGAGAGTTGTTAACCTGTGGAATTCTCTACTGCAGAGTGTTGTTGATGCCAGTTTGTTAGATATATTCAAGAGGGAGTTAGATATGGCCCTTACGGCTAAAGGGATCAAGGGGTATGGAGAGAAAGCAGGAAAGGGGTACTGAATTGAATGATCAGCCATGATCTTATTGAATGGTGGTGCAGGCTCGAAGGGCTGAATGGCCTACTCTTGCACGTATTTTCTATGTTTCTATGTTTCTATGTTTGTGGCATTCATTCTATCATGGATTGGAATAAGACATATATTACACAGTACCATAGTAGTCCACTAGGTGGAACAGTAGTCCACTAGGTGGAGCTATATTACAGCAAATACAACATCATTCAGCAGAATAAGAGATGAAGCACAGCACTTGCTGGCTTAGATGAGTGTGGAAGTTCCTATGGGTACAGTTGAAAGAAGAACAGAGAGATTCCCTATTGTCCCGGTCAGCATTTGTCCTCACCCTACACCAATAAACACATTAACTGTCCGTTCATCTCATTCCTGCTCATGAGACATTGTTGTGTGCAAACTGGCTGCAATGTTTACCCGCATAACAACAGTGACTGTGCTTTAAAGTGATAAGATGCTATGTAAAAGCGCATTCTCAGTTTTATTGAATAGAGAATTTGTGGACATGTGAATTAGGCTCGTGCACTAAAGATGCAGATTTGCCCCTCCTCTTCCATGACCAGTTGATATCCATGGTATTCACATCCAACGGTCCAAACAGCTCAAGAACCTTTTAGGGGTCGATTTTCAACTTGCAGCTTGGAAGTAAAGCCAGCTTTGCAGTTCAACCACCCATCATATCAACTACCCGGCTTTAAGTTCCAGTGAATACAATTGGAATGAAAATTGGGTGGTTTCTCTAATAGACAGCCAATCCACAATGCACACTCGGGCAGCAAATTGAAAATCTACCCCTTGTGCCCCTGTACTCAGGAAATTAAATAAGTTGGCTACAATCTATTGAACAAACAGATTATGAACATATGAACATAAGAACAAAAGAAATAGGAACAGGAGTAGGCCATACGGACCCTTGAGCCTGCTCCGCTATTTAATAAGATCATGGTTGATCTGATCATGGAATCAGCTCCACTTCCCCACCCGCTCCCCATAACTCCTTATCCTCTTATCGTTTAAGAAACTGTCTATTTCTGTCTTAAATTTATTATTATGCGTGGCCTTTTCAAGGAATAGGCATGATGGGCTCAATTGGCTTTGCTAATTCTATGTGTCTGTAAGCAGTCTAGTAATGACGCCACGAGGTAAGGTATTGTACTTGAACTGTGGTGACCTTAGTCCATTTATTACAGCTCCTGAGTGCGGGTACAGTATGGTGAGCTCCCTTTTATACCTGGTTACCTGTCATGTACAGGTGATCGCTAGGTCTCCACCAGTTGCACCCTCTGGTGGTACAAGCATTGTGTATACAGTGTGAAGGTACATTCAGTAGTCTTATGTAACTTTACATTGAGTGTACAGGGAGCATATTTATATTATACATACACAACAAATTCTAATGTTATTTATGTTATATTCATGTATTCTTAAACCCCATCTTCATTATTATATGACTGTCTAGTTCCGTTCAGTAAACAGGAAGAAGGTTTAAAAGTGAATGACCTTTCCCCAGTGACTCAGTTGGTAAATGTCCTACCCAATGTGGCACTGAGCCGTACAGACCAGGAAGGCTCCAGATTCAATTGACACATGATTTGCTAAACGAGCTAATCTCGGCCAAGGTAGCAGTGGAGGTATTGCAATTGACCCCAGCACATTTGAGATAGCAAGTGGAAAATATGTGTCTTGATTCCCACTCCTAAGAGCTATCTAGTGCTTGTGCTGGAAAGTGCCTGTGTGTGGCCTTTGTGTGAGCTACAATATATTTTAACACAGCAATAGGCCATTCAGCCCAACAGGTCCATGTCAGTGTTTATGCTCCACATAAACTTCCTCCCACGCGTCTTCACCTAACCTCATCAATATATCCTTCTATTCCATTCTCCCTCATGTGCTTACCTAGCCTCCCCTTGAATGCATCTATGCTACTCGCCTCAACTACTTCTTGTGGTAGCGAGTTCCACATTCTAACCACTCTCTGGGTAAAGATGTTTCCCCTGAATCCCCAATTGACTTTATTGGTGAATATCTTATATTTATGACCCCTAGTTCTGGTCTCGCCAACAAGTGGAAACATATTCTCTACGTCTACCCTAACAAACCCTTTCATAATCTTGAAGACCTCTATCAGGTCACTTTTCAGTCTTCACTTTTCCAGATAAAAGAGTGCCAGCCTATTCAATCTTTCCCGATAGATATAATATGTGATGATAGGATTGGTCACTTCACAGCCTGTTTTTTCTCACTCTCTAGTCTCTCACATGAAGAATGGTCACTTGGGGAAGACAGCAAATGCTGCCCAGTGGCTGTGGAGCTGTACTCCAGCATGGTTCAATACCTTCAAGAGAGTTGAGTAAAAAAAATTATCTTCCTGCGTTTTTAGCAATGCATCCTCAGGAATTTAACTACGGGGATAGATGGTGAACCGTGGATATCTACATAGACTCTGCAACAACAACAAATTGCATTCATATAGCACCTTTAATGTAGAATAACATCTTCAGGCATTTCATAGAGCTGTGAGGAAAAATGGACATCAGGCCATAGCAGGAGAGATTAGGAGGTGTGACCAAAACTTTAATCAAAGAGGTGGTTTTAAAGAGGGTCTTAAAAGAGGAGATGGAGATTATAGCGCATTTCATGACCTCAGGACATCCCAAAGTGCTTTACAGCCAATGAAGTACTTTTTGAAGTGCAGTCACTGTTGCAATGTAGGAAATGCAACAGCCAATTTGCGCATAGCAAGCTGTCACAAACAGCAATGTGATAATGACCAAATAATCTATTTTAATGATGTTGATTGTGAGATTAACTATTGGCCAGGACACCAGGGATAACTCCCCTGCTCTTCTTCGAAATAGTGCCACAGGATTTTTTACGTCCACCTGAAAGTGCAGACGGGGCCTCGGTTTAACATCTCATCTGAAAGACAACACCTCCGACAGCGCAGCGCTCCCTCAGTACTGAACAGGAGTGACAGCCTGGATATTTGTGGTCATCTCTGGAGTGGAACTTGAACCCACAACCTTCTGACTCAGAGGCAGAGGGGTCTAAAGAGGCAATTCCAGACAATGAAAAGTAGGTCGCTGAAGGCATGGTCGCCAATGTTGGGGCAAAGGGAAAGGAGAGATACTCGAGAGGAATGAAGCTTTGTCAGGTCGATTTAGGGCTGCAGGAGGTGACAGATTTAGGGAGCAGCAAGGCCATAGAGAGATTTAAGAACAAGAAGGTGAATTTTTAATTTGAGGCATTGAGGTACCAGAACTAATCTTACTGCGTGACCAGTCAGTAAGGGGTACTGAAGTGCAACACACATTGCAACTAGTGAAGATTTTCCTTCCCTCCTATCATCTGGGAACCTCTCTTTCCTTTTCCATTCAGGACTGTACGAAAGGAACTGAGCAAGACTGGTGATTTGGGGAACCTGAGGACACACAATCAGTTAAGGTTTGCGACTTCCAAGACACCGGGCAAATATTAATGACAGACTGCTGCTTCATCAGTTCTGAAAAATATTCCGACAATTCTGTAGAATTCTCTCTTTGTTGATAAAAATACACACCAAATGATTGAGACACAAGCTGAAACTTTAAACCCTACCAACCCCCCCACCCCCGCCGTGAAACTGACGAGATAGGGTGTAACACTGGTTTTTCACCCCACCCAATTTTAGTCTCTAGTGAAGAGTATTGAACACCTGTAAAACTGGCGTTCCACCCAATCCTGGTGGTTTCCCGCCCAGTGAGTCAGTTACAATAACCCCCTTTTGAAATTCTAATTCCTATTTAGCATAATGATGATTTTCCCAGGTCATGCGAAGATTATAATTTTTTTTTTCTGATGAGAATATACTTCATAATAGCAAAGACAACAGAAGCCAATACTGGGGCTGAATTTGCGACCCCTGGGTGCGTGTATGAGATGCACATGCACCCGTAGTGGCTTCGCCAGTTCCGGGTTCAGGCGTGCACTGCGCGTGCGCTGAAACCCAGAACTTGCGATCATATGAATCGAAAGAAAAGGGCATTCGTGGGTGGAGAGTTGGGCAATTTGCCCAACTTCTGCCCAGCGAATCCCCTTGAAATACTTACGCCTGATAAAAGCAAGCATAAGGCTTGCTTTTACCAGCGTAAGGTAGAAAAATAAAATATTATCATTCATTTATTAATTAAAAACCCTCTCCAATAAGGTAAGGTTATTTTTTTGCCCCGTTAAAACATATTAAAAAAATGTCAAACAATTACATTTTTGTTTAAAATATTTAACTAAATAGCATTTTAATTAACGTTAAATATTTAATTTAAAAAAAATTTATTTAACGTGTTTGTGTATTTTTTAAACAATTCCCATTCATGCTTATGAGGAGTACTGTACAAACGGAAACCCCATAAGTATGAATGGAGACTCCCTTCTTTTATTGGTTGGGCAAGCCCACGTGATTCCAGGGCGCTTGCGACTGTGTTCTGCGCTGGGATACGTGGGCCTCTACCCTTGGGTCCCTGGAGAGACCCAGAGCATGAATCTATGAACCTCCCAGACCACCGGGTAAATTCGTAGATTTTTTTCAGGTCGGAGGCCTCCGTCCGCAGGAAGCAATTTCTATCCCAATATCTTTTCTGATAATCCAAGTCTTGAATCGGAGAAATTCAAATGGTATTATAATCATCCAACTTTTGTTCAGGCTCAAACGCTGTGTTGCAAAATATCTATCCCTATCACGACTCATCCCCTCTTCATGTGCACTACTTCAGATTGGGTCTAATCTACTAGATTGTGTCTGTAACCAGCCTTGCAGATGAGCATTCCGATTAAAACATGCATTTCTGTATTTAACTGGAGTGCTCACCAATGTCCTCTTTCATTTTTATTTGGGTGTGCTGCCCCTTTAAGAGGCTGAGCGACCCATTCAAAATACCCCGCATGCGCTTTTTTTCCCATTGAAAAGCTGGCAAGCTGGCAGCACGGGCGGTCCAGAGTGCCGCACAGCCGCGCACCTTAAAGGGTACGTGGATGCCCACTAGACTATAAATATGCATGTGTTTGGTATGTTAAGAACGAAATGAATAAATTCATTAAACTGTTATATTTAGTTTGGGCACTAGGTGGTATCCTTGTACATAGTCACAGTGGGCCATAATCTCCATATAAATGGCACTTTAAATAGCCTATTGCGAAATGAGTTCAAATTAATCCAATTTTTTTGAAGTACATATAATATAACTATTTCTACATGACCTATGGATTAAATGCAGAGGCTGACTGCAAACTAAGGCAAGTTGAAACTGCCCCTCACAGGTGGCCATCAAGTCCATTGTGACAGCTGTCTCTACAGGCAGACGCATTTTTCCCCTTCAGATTCCTTGGCATTTCCTGCGCATTCTTTCCGAGGTAGGTGAAGTAGAACTGCTCCCGCTAAACTGACGGCTGCATCTTTCTTTCTTAGCACACACCAGTGCATGTCAATGAACTGCTTGTAAGGCGTAATCAGGACCTTTCCCCTCATTGTTCAGCACACACAGACGGCAAACAGGCTGAAAAGGTTGCATGGCAATCAATGTTGTTGTTGGGTTTTGAAGAAAATCATGTGGTGCCTCCAAGAGTGTTTGAGGCAGCCTGTAATGAGTCTGTTGATGTTTAAAACCGTTGACTAGATTTCTGTCTTGCATCCCTGTCAGAATCTCTGATGGATTTTAGTCCAAAGGAAATGATTCATCAGCAGTATTTTGAGATCACAAAAAAAAGATGTGAAAAGACTATTTTTACAGAGGATTACTGTCAATCTCCCCTTATTTTTCTAGAAAAATGATTTGAGTGCATTGGTGAAAGGATGCAAATGGATTGATGTTAAGGTACAGGCACACCATTTTTGGATGCCCTGATGCTATGTGCACTTTGTGTACAGAAAGTCGAGGTGACTGTGTTATTAAAAGTATTATTTCAACCTAAATTCACTTTGCATTAACGTCTTGTTTTATTTGGCTGATTGGATTAATTGGTTGAATTAAATTGGCTTATTTTTGGAATGTTAAAAAATAATAAAATATAATCGCCTCTCGTTAGTTCAAACGATCGTGTCTTTAAGCTGCAGTATATTTTTCTTTCTCAGGTCAATGTCAGATTTTTCAAGTTTAACGATCAGTGATCTCTGTACACTTGGCTAAATTTGAAAGTAGGATCACCAGTTAATGAACTGCAGCTCGACAATAAATAGTGTAAAAGCTTTTCAAAGGGAAAGAAAACCTAGAATTAAATAATGATTTAATAAAAAGGAATGAAATAATCGGCAACATATGGGAAAGGACTTCAGCAAGGTATGGAGTTATAAGGTGTTTGGAAAATGAAGTCCCTGTTCCCAAAATTAATCCCAACTGACTAAAACATATCTTACATGATTCACATAATACCTTATTTATATTCTATATTTCTCACTACAGCTTTCGATGCATTATCTTGTATGTCTGTTTGTGATTCACCCGAAAATTGAGAGAGATCTATAATGGAGGGTTGATTTGTTCTTGCTCACTTTACACTATGGCCCAAAGTCCAAATGACCAGCAAATAGTTGCATTTACATAGCGCCATATCGTGTCTCTCATAAATGTTTCATGGCACTTTAAAAGTAACTGCGCAAAAGACGGCCATTTTAGCCCATTCTGTTAGTGCTTGTTCTTCAACTGGAGCTGCCTACCTTACCCTGTTTCTCTAACCTTTCCCAGTATAACTTTTTATTATTCTTTACAAACCCCCTCTTTTTTTCTCTTTCCCATGGCAGCTGGTGATGATTCCGCCATTCACACTCCATCTAGACTCATCTTTTGTTTCTTAACTTCTTCCATTTCCCTCTCATATTTTGCTCATCATCCCTTTTGTCTCTTAATCTCTTCTACCTTCACAGGTATCTTCCCTTTCATAGGTCTTCCCTTTTGTTCTTTCCTCCCCACCCCCTTTCACTGCCCCTACAATTCCTGAAGAATCTGTTACATCTCGAATTTTCCAGTTTTGACGAAGGGTCACAGACCTAAAACGTTAACTTTGTTTCTCTCCACAGATGCTGCCTGACCTGCTGAGATTTCCAGCATTTTCTGTTTTTATTTCAGATTCCAGCATCTGCAATATTTTGCTTTTGTATAACTTTATATTCATCTTTTTTCAAATCCTTAAACAATTCTCACTTGAATGTTGTTATATTCTCTTTGTGTCAATAGCCAAATAAAGCCTTCTGTTTTCCTAATAACATGGACTGCCCATATGTAATTGACATGCAATGAATGACTTTGAACTTCAATGACTTGTTATATAGGCAAATGCAACAGTCATTTTGGACAATGAAACAAAAGGACAAAGAGCAATGAGTTCAGTGACTTATTAATTTATGCTTTTATGGCGTTAGATGAGGGAAGAATGTTGGCCAAGGCCCTGGGAAAACTCCCTGTTCTTCAAATAGTAACAGGGATCTTTTAATGTCCCCTGAACCAGAAGAAGCATATATTTGATGTACCATTTGAAGGCGAGCACCTCCAACAATGCCCAGTATGGCACTGAAGTGTCAACCAAGTTTGTGTGCTGACATTCTGAAATGGAGCTTGAAGCACACCAATTATCGCAAATAAGAAAAGTAAAATGGTCAATTTTCTATCTGACAGATAAATTTCTTTAATATTTCTCTTTCTAAAATCTCAAGTCAAGATCAGAGACAAGCCTAAATTAAAGTATACATACACAGACTGTCAAACTGACACACAATCATTTAAAACTATTTTAACAGTGTTCTTTACAAGGGTACAAAGTTCCCATAAAAACTACTACTTAACTACATTTTAAAAATAAATTTCACGCTCATTTTACCAAATGTTTTTTGTCACATCCGTTACATTCATACCAAGTTGGTTATGCAACAAAGCACACCCTGAGCAAAACAGCACTGATACACGTAAGGATATACTTTGGAGAACAGAGAGGCGAATGTATGAAAACTACAAGACAATCCAGTGCAGTGTGTTTCTGCCAACTATTCTCGAAATTGAAGCAACAGGAGAGGTGGTTTAAATAGCTGATGATGTTGAAATGGAATACAGATTTTGTGAAACCAATTTTCATCACCTTGACTTCTGAACAGTGCTCTTTATATACGCTGAAGCAAATTCTAATGAGTAAAAACGTCAGATTTAGTTACAAAATGACTCTGACCATATGTGACACTATTCTGGATTACTGTAATTACTAAACCACATTTAAAAAAAAAAGTTTTTTCCAAGAATGACCAAGAATGGCGGCGACCCATTTCTGAATAAATCCATCCACTTATCAATGGCGAGGAGAGTTGTCTAACTTGTATTATATTTTAATATATAAGTATATAAGATCTTTGAATGGCAGCTATCTGTCATCCATGTGACCCGTTTAAGGGCTCAACAAATGCCTTATGTGGCGTGAGAAAAAAAAGCCTTATTATGTTTACACAGAAAATTCTAAGTGACCCAGTGAAGAATTCCTATGATATTAGAAATTATTTTTTTCTTTTTGTCCCAGCCACTTGCCAGAAAATCCGACTCTGATCCCAAACATTATTCCACCATTTAAGGAAACTTTGCAATCCTTTTCTGATGAGGCACTTCAATAATTATTCACGCTAAATATAACTGAAACAATATCAATACAGAAGTAATAGACATGACAAGAAAAATTAAAAGCTGACAACTTACTCCCTAGAGTTGTGTTTGGTGATGTAAAAGAAATATAATCTAGTAAACCTTGATAGATTTTCAGCATCTCTTTGACAATGCGCTCTTTCAGAGCAATGCTGCTTATGCTGTTTCACAATACATATTTAATTTTAATTTTGATAAATCGGCACATGAGTTTGAGCTGATGCACTTGTTTCTTTTGTACAGCCCTAAAAAAGAATTGCAAAGCTGTTCAGCATTCTGAGGCGAACAACATAGATACAGCATTCCCGTTCAAAAGTATTTTAGCTGAATTATTTGAAATATTCAGTCAATACAATAAACAAACGTCAACTTCAAAGATAACTTCACATCAGCCAAATGCCATATTGAGTGCTTTCCAGGAAACATAGTGTCAGGGATGGTGAGGTGGGGGGGGGGGGAGCTAATACAAAAATCAAAACTGAGACAAATGTTCTTTATCTGTTTTGGGTCCTTGCTTTGTCAGAAAGTTCCCAACAGTCTTACATAAAACAGCAGCAAATAGAAGGAAGGTCTGAGGGGATAATGGAGCCAAGGGATTCCAGTGATATAAACTTTAGGAACAATGTTCAAGTGGGTTACATGTCCCATCTGAATTGTTTTTTTTAGGTTCCAGCTGTCTGTTAATTTGTTAAGTGTTTCCCTGAAGTGCGCACTAAGCACTGATTTAAAAATAGTGAAAATTAACTGAACACCTAAAGGAGTTCATGGTGCTGGTAAGGCAAATCCCCCAACATCTTAGAAGGAGACAGAAATGAAAAAAATCAGACATGGTTCTTACAGTCCTGTGCCTGCTGCCAGAGAAAACGTTTTGGGTTTATTTGAAGATTCCACCATCTCAGGGGAGGGGATGTTTTCTCTAGCTCCAGCTACACGATTATAAATTGTTTCTTTTTTCACTCCTCGTTTCTCCTGTGATTTTTGGAACTTACTCAACTCGGCTTCTTTCATTGACGAGTTTACCTTATGTACCTCTGCTGGAAGATCGTCAGAAGATGGTGAAAATAAAATTATTAATGTACGGATATTTAATTTTTTTCTCGCATGGCTAATGAGGCCTTTTGGAAGGGCAGGGAAGGTGAATGATATTGGAAGATGGCATGTAATGACTATAACTACAAAACGTACCACAGTAACCGCCTCTGTGTGATGTCAATCTAAGTATTAGGTTTAGAACTAAGGAAGGAAATAAATCATGTGCCCACAGGCTGAGCTATAATAATAATTTCTTTGGATCTTGGGTTGAGTGCAATCCTCCATTATTGCAAAAGCATTTATACGAAGATTATAATTTTGAAGTACTTTTGAAACAGGCCTTAAATAATGTTGTTAAGAAAAATAATAGTAAGCTTGTATTTGCACGGCATCTGTGATTCTATCCACCAGATTGAACAATTACAATGGCCACGCCATCTTTGTCAACATTGGATTATGTTGGCTTGCAAGCGAGAATTATTTGACCATGTACCATCTCAAACATATTTCTCACAACACTTCAATAGAAATGTCTTTGTTTTTAAACTACATAGGACAGTTTAAGGTACATTTTCCGATTCCAAGTCTGTGGGTAAATTGCAGGCAGCACTGTCTATGCTCACGGTGGCCTTGGACCCTCACCATGGCTGGGAACTCATAAAATCAAACCATTAACTAGAGTTTTGGATGGGATATTAAACTGAGGCCCCCCACCCATCAGGTGTACATAAAATGTCCCGTGGCACTTTGAACGATCAGGGAGTTCTCCCGGTTTACCTGCCAACATTCATCCCTCAACCTTGGCTGCTATATTTGTTCACATAACAACAGTGATTGCACTTCAAAAGTAATTAATGGCAATGAAGTATTTTGGCGCCGTCCTGAGGATGTGAAAGGTGCTATATAGATGCAAGTTCATTCTTTCAAGTCCTTTCCTTAGTCTGAACTATAATTTCTCTTCAATATGATTTTGTTACAAAATATAGCAAACAAAACCCCACAAATACCGGAGAACAATTGCTTTTATCACTAATTGTATGTAAATGGGTTAATAAGGATTTCCAGGAAAATCGTAAATGTTTTCATAATGTACACATATATACTTTTGCCATCAATACTAGAATCATGGGGCTCAAAATTGGGCAGGAGTTGCTCTGTTTTTTTTGGAGTTACTTGGTTTTTCTGGCGTAAGTTAAAAATCCCCATTTTCTCCAGTAAACTTGCTCCAGAGTAACTGAGTTAGTTACGATTTTTTAATTTTTGTTTTTTTTCTCAAAAGGGAGCGTTCCCAGTCACCTACTCCAGTTTTGGCCATTTAGGCAACTTTGGCCAGCTAATAGTTACTCCAAATCTACTTTTACCAGCGTATGTAGCCACTTCAGAAAACCCTTGTGGAGAGTTAAGAAATTGGCGCAGGTTAGTACATTCTAAAACACCAAGACTTACAAAGCACTAAACAAAGCACAAACAATAATAAGCATTCAATAACAAATAAAAAATAGAAGGAAGCAGAGAGGACCTGCACCTAAAGTTTCAAGACTTACAAAGTTTTAAGGAAAGATTAAAAGAAAATAAAGGAACACGGCAAACATAAACTCTGCCTGTTTACCAAAAACATCGCTTCTTGCTTTACTATTATAAGAGGTCCCGCCCGACCAAACCTGAAATGAAAAAAATTGGACCAAAAAGCACCCTTATTCACCAAACACCGATGATTAAACTTTCTACTCAACCCCAGTAAGGCTTAATTAAAGCCTATTTAACACTACTCCTCCTGACATTGACCCTGGCCATCTTAATCAGTAGTTTAAACCACGAACACAAGCAGCTATTTACACAGCGGGCTGGTGCAGGAGACCACTAGGCCAGGGATAGGGGTGGCAACTGCGAGCATTGCATCCCTCTCACATAGGCTGTAGGACGCGCTGGGGGCGAGGAGCTACTGCGCATGCGCACATACTCGAATGCGCATGTGCAGTCGTCTCGGCAGTGTTTTCAGCATCGGGACGCTGGCTCTGCCCCCAATCCACTGGCCATGCTATACCACCACTGAGGAGAGACCGGACAGCATCCAAAATCGGGAGGAAAATTTTCGGCGCGCTTGGAGTCGTGAAAAAGCGGCGCACCTCGGGTGAGTGCGCCAAAAATCCTCAGGGAATAATTTTGAGCCCATAGAATCAACAACAACAACAACTTGTATTTATATAGTGACTTTAATGTAGTAAAATGTCCCAAGGCGCTTCACAGGAGTATAAGTAGAAATTAGCGCAGGTGACCAAAAGCTTGGTCAAAGTGTTACATTTTAAGGAGTGTCTTGAATGAGGAAAGAGAGGCAGAAAGGTTTAGGCAGGGAGTTCCAGAGCTTGGGGCCTAGGCAACAGAAGACACAGCCACCAATGGTTGAGCAATTATAATCAGGGATGTGTAAGAGGGCAGAATTAGAGGGCAGAATCATAGAATAGTACAGTACAGAAGGTAGCCATTCGGCCCATAGAGTCTGCGCTGGCTCTTTCGAAGAGCAATGCATTAATGATGTCGCTACATGTATGGCCGGAGCTGTTCTTTCCCCACTGTGTCTATAAATGGTGGAGTTCGGGTGGGGAGGGGGTGGGGGAGTAGGAGTGGGGATGGGGAGGGGAGGGCGGAATTGGGAAGATATATTACTTGGTTGTTTCACTGATAAATGAAGTAAAATCAGGCCGTACAGCCAATGCGTAAGGGTAACGCTTTGAGGTAATGAGGAGTGAGTTGTTTGTTAGAATCAGTAATTGTTTTCTTTTCTCAAACTAATGACTGCTGCAAGCTTTTGTTGAATTCTCCCGTGAAAGTGCATGGTCACATAGTTTATGGGGTTGGCAGTCAATGCTCTCTAACACCTCGATGGTCAGCACTTGGTTTGACGGGCAAATATTAATGAATCTCAAGAGGATCATTGATTACTGCCAAAGCCCTGTTTGTCTTGACCTGTGCAATATAATAGCTCAGGTAACATAGAACACATTAAGAAAAGGTATCGTTTGACTAGGAATCATGGCCAAAGCCTTGTCTTTGTCATTTTTTTGTTTTCTTTTTAAAACAATTGAATTGTACAGCTTCATAGTGAAATTGAGGAAATTATTTCTTTAGCAAATGCTAAGAATAATGAAATTCGCAACAACAATTTGTATTTATATAGCGCCTTTAAAACCTCTCAAGCCATCATTTTCCAGTGGCAGCTGAGCACACGACGCAAGCCTACATTGTTCAGGGCACAGTTATGAGCAAATTAACCGTTTCCTCACCTCTTTCTCGTTGTGTTCATTTGCATACTTAAAAACAAATAACGGCCTGCAATTTGCGCTCAAGATGATGGGAAACTGGCAGCGCTCGCCGTCATTCCGCCTTTGAAACTGACCGCAACTTCGGAATTTGCCGCATGCAACGGCGCGTGCGGAAATTCCGAAGTTGCGGTCAGTCATTGACAGCTCCGAAACAGGCTATGCTGTTCCCACCACGCCCCCACAATCCCGGCAACCTGTGCCATCAGCCAAATCATGGAAACTGAGGAAAACTTTGGCTTTTCCACGGTTAAGCAACACCTCGATTTTGAAATTCTCATCCTTATTTTCAACTCCCTCCGTGGCTTCGCCCCTCCCTATCTCTGCAATCTCCTCCAGCTCCACAACCCCACGAGATACCTGTGCTCCTCTAATTCTGCCCTCTTGAGCATCCCTTATTATAATCGTTCCTTCTGTTGCCTAGGCCCCAAGCTCTGGAACTCCCCGCCTAAACCTCTCCACCTCTCTGCCTCTCTTTCCTCCTTTAAGGCACTCCTTAAAATCTACCTATTTGACCAAGCTTTTGGTCATCTACCCTAATTTCTTCTTATGTGGCTTGGTGTCAAATATTCTGTCTTATAATACTCCTGTGAAGCGCTTTGGGATGTTTTACTACTTTAAAGGCGCTATAAAATATAAGTTGTTGTTGGTAATTCCGCTGTTAAATTCCCCACTAAAAGTTAGACCAAAGGGATTTGGTGTAACTGGGGTTTTACCGGTGTATTGACTGCTAAACAAATGTTAAGGGTCTGGAAAACTACTTTTAATTTTGCGCAGTGTGAAATTTGTCCATTTTAATAAAAATTTAAATTTTTAAGAAACTTTTTAAAGAAGTTTAAAACAATTGTTTTTAAAGTTTGTTCATCTTTATTGCTTTTTCCCCATTGCGAGCCCAATCTTTCTTTTTCTCTCTCTAAATATTGTATAAAAGTTTAAATTTTAAGAGATTACTCACTTCCTTGTTCGCTGTCTGTGAGAAATCTGCCTTTTGATTGGTTGCTCAGGCAGCCTGTTGACGTTGCAACAGCTCGCGCAAGGGGATCCCCACTACAGTCAATTGAATTGAATTGAAGTTCAGAAAACCCGACATTTTTGACACAGAGATTGCGAGACCCTTGTGCAGAGAGTACTTCGGGACCAGGAGAAAACCTCTCTCGTTTTGCTGCTGATCGCAAATTCCAGGCCAATGTGATTTGCCAGTGTGCCCCAGTAATGTAATTTCTAGAAACCTTATATACAGGGTTGATCGAATCCCTCACACTGTTTTTTTTGCTTTGCATATGAAATAATTACATTTTATTTTCTGGAGCTGTCAGTGGAGGGAGTTTAAAGTGACAGTGCAAAAGGTGAATCCAGGAAGCATAGCCTCTGGGCCGATCAGGAGTCCATCCTGTAATTGAAAGCACATGGCCTTGTGACATGACCTCCCCTCCTCCCCCTTCCCCCACCCCACTGGGATGGTCTCATCGGCAGTCTCTCTCAATGCGACATACTATCATAGATGATCAATCTTCAACGAAGTGTGCAATAATGCAGTTAACCCTTTCCTAGCTCAGGAGTGTTTAAACTCTCTGTTATTTTTGAGTGTAATAAAATATAAAACAATAAAATAAACGGCTGCCGCCTTTAGCAGTCTCTGACTGAGTGCAACTTCCTCTTTTTAATACATAAAACCAGTATGATTAGGGTCAGTTCCCTCAAAACAAGATCACTCATTTGCCAGACATTTTTATTTACTTACCAGGAATATCCATATTTAGGCCAAAAAACATGAAATAAATTCTCAGATCAAGCTGATATTTTGCAGCTTAATGAATCTGGGCATGTGACGCTGAAATGTAGTAATGTAGCTCTTTTAAAAAAATATTTGTTCCACGGAGCTGTTATGAGGGAAGAGGAGGGGGGGGCGGAGGAAAGAGGTGGTGGGGTGGGGGGGAGGAAGGGGAGGGGTGGGTGAGGGGTGATGGGGGTGGGGGTGAGGGAGGGGAGGGGTAGGTGGGAGTGGTGGGGAGGTTAGGGGGGGAAGGAGGGGAGGGGTGGGTGAGGGTAGTGGGTTGGGGGGAGGTAGGGGATGGGTGGGCGGGAGGGAGGGGAGGGGTGGGTGGGGGCTGATGGGGTGGGGGGGAGGGAGGGGAGGGGTGGGTGGGGGCTGATGGGGTGGGGGGGAGGGAGGGGAGGGGTGGGTGGGGGCTGATGGGGTGGGGGGAGGGAGGGGAGGGGTGGGTGGGGGCTGATGGGGTGGGGGGAGGGAGGGGAGGGGTGGGTGGGGGAGAGGGAGGGGAGGGCAGGGGTGGGTGGGGGGTGATGGAGTGGTGGGGAGGGAGGGGAGAGATGGGTGGAAAGTGATGGGGTGGGGGGGAGGGAGGGGAGGGGTGGGTAGGGGCTGATGGGGTGGGGGGAGGGAGGGAAGGAGTGGGTGGGGGGGAGGGAGGGGAGGGGTGGGTGAAGGTGGTGAGGTGGGGAGAGGGAGGGGAGGGGTGGGTGGGGGGAGGGAGGGGAGGGGTAGGTGAAGGTGGTGAGGTGGGGGGGAGGGAGGGGAGGGGTGGGTGAAGGTGGTGAGGTGGGGGGGAGGGAGGGGAGGGGTGGGTGGGGGGGAGGGAGGGGAGGGGTGGGTGAAGGTGGTGAGGTGGGGGGGAGGGAGGGGAGGTGTGGGTGGGTGGGGGGGAGGGAGGGGTGGGGTGGGTGAAGGTGGTGAGGTGGGGGGGAGGGAGGGGAGAAGTGCCCTGGGGGGTAGTTATGTGAAATGAGGTGGACAATGTTTATTTTGTTTTTTTTGACATGGGGTCACTGAGGTCATGGGTTTATAAAATTGCCGCTCTCTTTGTCCATTTCTCTTTCTCTGCGAAGAGAAAACACACACAAGCAGAAAAGATGTTATAGTTCAAGAGTGTGAGGCACAGCTGATGTAAGTCGAGACCGGACGCAGTAAGTTGCATTATTTTACATTTCGCTTCATTTTGAGCTGACTGCATTTCAGTAGAAAACCACAAATAATTTGATTGCCTTAAAGGGCACGATGCAGAACATGATTCCTGTTTGTAGTGCTGAAATGATAAAAACCTAAGCGACAAGGGGAAGGGTATTTAAAACTACATGTGTGGTCCGAGAACTGTGGAAAAATTTTTCATATGACCACGCTTGTGGGGTCATAAAAACAAAAAAAAACCTTCCAAAAATACAGTTTAACATGTGTTATAAATAGAATGTGTCCCAGCCAGCAAAGAGAGATGATGGATCTCTTCACTTACACTGTTGATTAGAATTCCCTCATAAAGCATTTTTGTCTGCTTGTCTTCGTTGCGGAGATACTTATCACATCCTCTGTTTAATTTTCAACAAAACAATTCGGATAGCACCAATGAGTATTATGAAAAATGCTTTGGTTAGATTGTACTCAATTATCATATATCGTATCTAATAAATGCTATATACTATGTGCACTGCTTTATGCTGGATGGATCTTGCACCCCAAGGCTATAATGATATGACTTCAATTGAGGTATAGCTTGGCGGTCCCACTGGTGGGCCAGAAATTGGGATATTGAAGCTCTCTAAATACATCACAACGCCATCCACTTATATGGGGCCTCGAATGTAGAAAGAACATTTCAAGGCGCTTTAAGGAAAAAAAATGAATGCCAAGCTAAAGCAGAAGATGCTAGCAGGGGTGACTGAAAGTTTGGATGAAGTGATGGGTTTTGAACAGGGTCTAAAGGAGTAGAAAGAGGTGGAGCGATTTAGGAAAGGAATTCCAAAGAGTCGGGCTGAGGCGGCTGAAAACATGTTGGAGTGAAGGGAGGGAAGGAGGCAGAAGAAACCAGAGCATAGAAATGAAGTTTTTGTGGGAGTTGGGTGAGTTGTTGTAGATCTGGACGGCATATTTGGTGAGCACGAATTACTCACTCACCAAAGCTCTAATTATTTGATTTAAAGGAAGAACAGCCCTTTAAGTCTCTTCTTTATGTGCTGAAATTTACTAGGCTAGTCATCTTACACATCAGTTTGGCTCTGCAATAGTGGTACTCTTCCCTCTTGAGTTAGACAGTCATAAGTTCAAGTCCCACTCCAGTATTTGAACACATGAGCAGGACTGATAAGTGCAGCACTGAGGAGATACTGCATCTTTCAGATGGGATGTTAAATGGAGGTCATTTCCGCTTGTTCAGGTGGTTGTAAAAAAAGAAATCCGATGGCACTATTCAAAGGAAAGCATGGGCATTCTTCAGGTGTCCTCGCCAACGTTTACCCCTCAACCATCACCACCAAAACAGATTTACCAGTCCGTTATAGCATTGGCTGTTTGGGCCCTGGCTGTGTGCAAATTGACTGTGGTGTTTACCTACATAACAGTGATTACAATTCATTGACTGTGAAGTGTTTTGGGACATTCTGAGGTATGAAAGGTGCTTATATAAATGCAAGTTCTTTATTTCACTAACAGTTTACCCACTGCATCTCTAATAACATAAATAACTTAACTGGAACAGCCACATAAATACTGTGACCGCAAGAACAGGTCAGAGGCTGCGACCTCTACCACCTAGAAGGACAAGTGCAACAGGCGCATGGGGACACCAATCACCTCCAAGTTCCTTTCCAAGTCACACACTATCCTGACTTAGAAACATATCATCATTCCATCATCGCCACTGGCTCAAAATCCTGGAACTCCCTCCCTAACAGTACTGTGGGAGTACTTTCATCACATAAACTGCAGCGATTCAACAAGGCAGCTCACCATCACTTTCTCAAGGGCAATTAGGGATGGGCAATAAATGCTGGCCTTGCCTGCAAAGCTCATATCCCATGAATGAATAAAGAAAAAGAAAAAGTCCAGAAGATTATAAACAAATAATAAAATTATGTTTTAGTGATGCTGCATTATCGGCCGCATCAAATATCATCTGCGTGAATATAAACATTATTCAAATTTTTTGTGCTCTTTTCAAAAGTTTTGATGCCCTTTTAATTTACTTTCATTCACATTTTCTTAACTTACTGACAGAGTGTATTTCTATGATGAAGTAATAGTACGTTTACAAGCAATTGATCTTTTTGGGGGATTGTTCAGTGACTGAAGGTTGATTGTCAAAGGTTGTACACATAATATTAACTAATCTGTGCTTCATTCCTATTGTTTTCAAATCAGTGCAAAAACATACATGTGTTTAACATTAAAAAAATGAAAAAAGAAAGAACTTTCATTTATCATCATCATAGGCAGTCCCTCAGAATCAAGGAAGACTTGTTTCCATTCTTAACATGAGTTCTTAGGTGGATGTACAGTCCAATACGAGAACCACAGTCTCTGTCACAGGTGGAACAGACAGTCGTTGAGGGAAGGGGTGGGTGGGACAGGTTTGCCACACGCTCTTTCTGCTGCCTGCACTTGATTTCTGCACGCTCTCGGCGATGAGACTCGAGGTGCTCAGCGCCCCCCCGGATGCACTTCATCCACTTAGGAGGGTCTTTGGCCAGGGACTCCCAGGTGGGGATGCTGCACTTTATCAGAGAGGCTTTGAGGGTGTCCTTGTAATGTTTCTGCTGTCCACCTTTGGCTCGTTTACCGTGAAAGAGTTCCGAGTAGAGCGCTTGCTTTGGGAGTCTCGAGTCTGGCATGCGAACCATGTGGCCTGCCCAGTGGAGCTGATCAAGTGAGGTCAGTGCTTCAATGCTGGGGATGTTGGCCTGGTCGAGGATGCTAATGTTGGTGCGTCTGTCCTCCCAGAGGATTTGTAGGATCTTGCGGAGACATTTATATAGCACCTTTCACAACCTCAGGACGTCCCAAAGTGTTTTACAACCAATGAAGAACTTTTGAAGTGGAGTCATTTTGTGCACAGCGAGCTCCCACAACAGTAATGTGTTAATGACCAGATAATCTGTTTTAGTGATGTTGGTTGAAGGTTAAATATTGGCCAAAGCAACCGGGGAGAACTCCCAGCTCATCTTGAAATAGTGCCATGGGATCTCTTACACACACCTGAGAGAGCAGATGGGGCCTTGGGTTAATGTCTCATCTGATAGACATACTTTATGTCTTATGATTTTATTGATGTCCAAAAAAGGAGAGAAATGACTGTCTTGAAGAATGGAACACTTTCAACTTTTGAATTCAATGCGTACAAATTGGTATGTGTTGCACCGATTTTTCAGCCATAAGGGTGCCGAAATTTGGCAGATGGAGCATAATGTATGAAAATGTGAGGTTATCCACTTTGGCAGAAAAAATAGAAAAGCAGGGCCCAAGTTTCGGGCCGCGCCTAAAACGGCGCAGCCCGGACCTGGATACCTATTTTTCGCGCCACAAAGTGCGCCTAAAAAACACTTAACTATTCTCCGGCTCCCTGCAGGTCCTCTGGAGCTGGGCGCAGTGCAGCACGAGCTGTGGGGGGTGGAGCCGGGTCCCTGTGCTGAAAACAGTGCCAGGATCTCTGCACATGCGCGCTACAGTGGGCGCGCATGTGCAGTAGCTCCAGGCGTCCAAAACTGTGGGAGGGGCCCGAAGCACGCTGTCCCCTAGCCCTGGCCGAATGGCCTCACTGTGGCTGCGTGGATAAGGCTCCACCTACCCGACCGGACCCGACCCGACCCCCGCTCTCCCCCCGCCACTCCCCCCGGCGACTCGACCTCTGCTTCCCCCAGCACCCCCCCCCCCGGCGACCCGACCTCTGCTCCCCCCCCCCGACCTGACCCGACCCGACCCGACCTCCGCGACTCTCTCTCCCCCACCCCCGACCTCCGCGACTCTTCCCCCCCCCCCCGACCTCCGCAACTCTCTCACCCCCCGCCCCCTGATCTCCGCGACTCTCCCACCCTGACCTCCCCGGACCTCCGCGACCCCCCCCGAGACCCGACGGCACCTACCTGTAAATCCAGCCCGAAGACTTGGATCCGGCCGTTCAGCCTCCTTCTCTCCCTTCCTACCCCCCTCCTTCCCACTCCCCCCCTCCCTCCCTCCTCTCTCCTCTCTCCCTCCCTCCCTCCTTCCCTCCCTGCTTCCCTCCCTCCTCTCTCCTTCCCTCCCTCCATCCTCTCTCCCTTCTCCCCCTCTCCCCCTTCTCCCTCTCTCCCCCCCTTCTCCCCCTCTCCCCCCTTCTGCCCCCCCTTCTCCCCTCTCCCCTCCTCCCCCACTCCATCCCCATCCCCCTTCTCCCCCTCCCTCCCACCCCCCTTCTCTCCCTCCCCTCCCACCTCCCTTCTCCCCCTCCCCCCATCCTCTTCTCCCCCTCCCCCCACCCCCTTCTCCCCCTCCCCCCCACCTCCCTTCTCCCCCTCCCCCCCACCCCCCCTTCTCCCCCTCCCCCTCCCACCCCCTTCTCCCCCTCCCCTCGCTGTCAGAAACACAGACACAGGCAGACAGAGAGAGAGAGACACACACACAGACAGAGACACACTGGGGGGGCCGTCCCAGCACACTGTTGGAGTACTCCCGGTGCTGCAGTCGGTAAGCAGAAAATGTTTTATTTATTGATTTTTTTAATTTTTAAAAATTTTTTATTAATTTTTTTGATTGATTTATTGGTTAATTTATTGATGTATTTATCATTTATTATTAATGATGGCTCTTTATTTGTAAAACTGAAGTGTTTAATGTTTGTAAACTTCCCTTTAAACCCTCCCCCCCCCAATTCCCTACGCCTAATTTGTAACCTGCGCCTGATTTTCTAAAGTGTAGACAAGGTTTTTTCGAACGTACAAAACTCTTCACTTACCCCATTCTAAGTTAGTTTGGAGTAAGTTTTCATTGCCTAAACTTTGCAAACAGGCGTAAGTGGCCGGACACTCCCCATTTTGAAAAAAAAATTCTGTTCCAAAGTGAAACTGTTCTAACTGACTAGAACTGGAGCAAACTAAATGCCGAGAATTCAAATTTCTAAGATACTCTATTCTAAACCAGTTGCTCCAAAAAAAAGGAGCAACTCAGGCCGAAACTTGGCCCCGCAGATTATAATTTAAATGGAGAAAAATTGGAAAGTGCTTTAGTACAAAGGGACCTGTGGGTCCTTTTGCATGAAACACAAAAAGCTAGCATGCAGGTGCAGCAAGTGATCAGGAAGGCAAATGGAATGTTGGCCTTTATTGCAAGGGGGATAGAGTATAAAAACAGAGAAGTCCTGCTGCAACTGTACAGGGCATTGGTGAGGCCACACATGGAATACTGTGTACAGTTTTGGTCTCCGTATTTAAGAAAGGATATACTTGCATTGGAGGCTGTTCAAAGAACATTCACTAGGTTGATTCCGGAGATGAGGGGGTTGACTTATGAAGTTAGTTTGAGTAGGCTGGGTCTATACTCATTGGAGTTCAGAAGAATGAGAGGTGATATTATCAAAACATATAAAGTAATGAGGGGGCTCGACAAGGTGGTTGCAGAGAGGATATTTCCACTCAAACGG
Source organism: Pristiophorus japonicus (assembly GCF_044704955.1). Lineage (NCBI taxonomy): Eukaryota > Metazoa > Chordata > Chondrichthyes > Pristiophoridae > Pristiophorus > Pristiophorus japonicus. Next base: position 169,715,443 of record NC_091989.1, read on the forward strand.
GTAACTAAAACTAGGGGGCATAGTCTCAGAATAAGGGGCCGCCCATTTAAAACAGAGATGAGGAGGAATTTCTTCTCTTAGAGGGTTGCAAATCCATGGAATTTTCTGCCCCAGAGAGCTGTGGAGGTTGGGTCATTGAATATATTTAAGGCAGAGATAGACAGATTTTTGAGCGATAAGGGAATAAAGGGTTATGGGGAATGGGCAGGGAAGTGGAACTGAATCCATGATCAGATCAGCAATGATCTTATTAAATGGCGGAGCAAGCTCGAGGGGTCAAATGTCCTACTCCTGCTCCTATTTCTTGTGTTCTTGTGTTCTTGAAATTTCCCCCTGCCTGAAACGGAGTGCACGCACCCCGTTTGAATGGTTTTTACCGCAGCTGCGGTTCAGGTCGCCTCTTGAGCGAAATTCCGCTCTTTGTTGTCTTTTTTACTTGGATCCAGAAGTCGCTCTTAATGGGGGCGGTGACAAAACTTGAGGGGTGGATACGTGTTGGTGGCAATACCTGACGGGCGGAAGTTGTGGGCGGTGCGGAGTGACCGCCAAGATGACATCATCACGGCGTCTCATCACCACGGCTCACTTAAAGGGGAGAGCCTCCTCAATTTGAAAACTTCAGCCCACTGGGCCACCGGGGAGGGTTTGGGCCGGGCCAGCGGCCTGTCACCCGAGAGGGGGTGCCAGACTGCCTGTTGGTAGCCCGGCCGAACCCGGGGGCATAATTGTCAGGCCAACATGGCAGTCGGCCGACAAAAAAAACCATGGCAGCAGCGGCAGTGTGTCCTCCCCTTTAAGGGAAGCCGTAGCCTCACTGGACCACTGGGAGAAAACAGGTTTTGGCACCACCCGGCGGGCTGAAGATTTTCCAAGGGGAATATCGCCATTGGAGGGGTGTAGATCGGCTGTGTGCATGGTGATGATGTGCTTACCATGGATCGGCAGCAGCAGAGCGGTGGGGTGGAGGGGGGGAACTGGGGCACCGATGGAAAACACGGGAGGGCAATTGGACTATCAGCGGCCATTCCACGAAAGGTTGCCAGCCACTCCACACTGCAGTGTGGTCACTGATTTGCGGTGGTAACAGACTTTAAGGAGAGGGGCAATTTCAGCCCCAGGCCTCTTAAATATGTAAATTAGGGGCCTAATGCCCCTGAAAGACCCCACTGAGGAATTAGTTGCAATGAGTGGGGCAAGTGTTGGGCTTGCCCTGCTAAGGATTCTTCAGTGGCCCTAACGAATGACAACTCCAAGTGTTACATTTTTGTTTTCCTACAAAACACGCTTCTGTTTAGCCAAAGGAGTAGGAGTGCTTCCGCCCGACTCTACATGATTTGTGATCGCCCCCCTCCTCCCGGGACGTAGCAGCGGACAACCTGAGATTGAAGTCTTCCATCGATTGAGCTGCCTGCGGAGACACGACTAGCCTGAGGACCCACTTCCATCGAAAATGGGCTCAGATCAAAAGTTGCCCTTTAGGGTCGGTGAGGAATTTTCCATAGTATTTTTTCTTTAATAGCTCTGGATTTCAGTCAGTTTTTTTTTCTCCCAGGAGATTACATGGCTGCGTGGGAAGGGTGTGCGTATGGTGGGGGCGGAGGAGGCCAGACCAAAGCAAGTGTCTGGTCATGATGCTCCAGCCGTTATGAGTGTTGGACGAGCTTGATAGAGCAGATGGTCTTTTTCTGCCTGCCCTTTTATGTCTGCCACAATCATTTTTGATCTTGTACGGCAAGCATTAGATGCAGGATAAAGCTCTCTCTGCATCACCTCTGTGTCTTAACCTACTGCACAATCATAGCATTTCCATTTCCTACATCAACTATCCTTATGACCTCTGAGTGAGGTTCTCTAATTACAGCAAATTAGTTTAGAATTATGGCCAGGTTTACACTGTGATTTCACATCCGTTGGGAACTGGTTGAAAATGCTCAGATTAATTTCACTTACGATCATTAATGGAAATCTCTGTGCTCCAAACAACTTGCATGCAATGTCATCCAATGTCTAGTTAACAACAATAATTCAATATTATTTCACCTACTCAGAAAACAAAATTCTCTGGTCAACGAGCGATGGCTGTTAACATATCTAGAGAAACTTGTAGCCTTTGTTATCACATATCACATGACTTGCTAGTGCTGGTTGAAACACATAGGAAATTAGATGTGTCAACATTCAGGGCCTTTTTATAATAAAGTAATTTGATTAAAAAATAAGTTTCTTTTCATGATGTAGTAGCATTTTTATGAATGTTAAAGCTCTTGTGCCAGAATGGCACCAAAAGAATCCCTCATAACACCTCAACAGACTTTTATGACCTGCCAGGGAATAAGTATAAAGTATAAAGAAGATAGAAAGTATTACACTTATATAGTGCCTTTCACAACTTCAGGACAGCCAATGAAGTACTTTTGTGGTGTAGTCACTGTTGTAATGTAGGAAGCACAGCAGGCAATTTTCACACAGCAAGCTCCCACAAACAGCAATGTGGTTATGACCAGATAATCTGTAATAGTGATGTTGATTGAGGGATAATTATTGGAAGGGACACGAGGGAGAACTTCCCTACTCTGCTTCGAAATAGTGACATGGTATTTTTTCGTATCCACCTGAGGCGGCAGATGAATCTTTGATTTAACGTCTCATCTGAAAGACAACACCTTCAGTAGGGCAGCACTCCCTCAATACTGCACTGGAGTGTCATCCTAGGCTTCTGTGCTCAAGTCTCTGGAGTGTTTTTTTTTAAAGGAGTAGAAGGACAAATAGACTTAGAGATTCAGATACACAAATCTTTAAAAGTGGAAGAACAAGTAGATAAAGTCATTGAAAAAAGCATATGGGGCCGAATTTGGTTGCTGCCCATTTCTCGGCGGCCCCCAGGCAGCACCTACCATTTTGCCGCCCAATGCCGCTGGGCTCCATCGGGAGACACTTTCGGCTCCATTGTGTGGGCAGCAGTGGTAGTGGCAGGCAGCGGCAGTCGCCGGGCGGGAGTGAGCAGGAGCGGGCGGGAGTGAGTGGGAGCGGGCGGGAGCGGGCGGGAGTGAGCGGGAGCGGGCGGGAGTGAATGGCCGGCGTTATCAGTGTGCGGCAGTTGGAGGCCTCTCCACGCGGGGCTCTTCGGAGGGCCTCCAATGTGCATTCATGAGGCTTTGCGATTTTTTTTTTTGTGGTTTTTGTCTTCCTACGTGTCGTCATTTCAGGGCTGATTGCTGTTCTGTGCATGTGCATAAAGGCACACCACTTTATTCCACCTGGGGGTGTGAGAGGGGAGAGGAGAGAGTTGGCATTTGAGAGGAGAGAGTTGGAGGTTGGAGAAGTCAGAATTGGAGGTTGAAGGGAACAGAGTTGGAGGGTTGTAGAGGGGACAGTTGGAGAAATTGAGACACATAAACTGTTGAGCACCCATTTGTTTCATCATTGCCGATGAGTGGCCAGAAATCAGCAATGAAGACTTGCAAAACCAGGCCCAGAGCTCTCTGGTTTAATGATGAGGAATTGGAGGAGCTAGTAATGGAGGTGGAGCGCAGGTGCAAAGACCTCACCTGGGATGGTTGTGGCAAACCTCCACCACCCCAACACCAATGCATTTGGTGGGAGGTCGCTGAGATCGTGTCCGCAATGGGCAATGTTGAGCGGGATGGGGACCAAAGCCGGAAACGTTGGAACAATTTGGTGGCAGCAGCAAGAGTGAGTAAAAATGTATTCGCCCCCTCCTGTCCAATGCTAAAAGGGTTGTGCGCCAGATGTGTATGTGTGGGTATGGGAGTGTGTTGGTGCAGGGCATCAGCAAAGGGACTAATGGCTGCAATGATTCTTGGTGCAGAAGAAAAACGCATCCAGGACAGCAAGCCTGCATGGGACGGGAGGGGGAACCAGCAGAGGTGGTCAAATTGAGCAAGCTGGAGGAGCATGCATTGGCATTGGTGGGTGCCCGTTGCCGTGCAACCACAATGGTTGATGCAGATCCAGTGCTATAGCATGGTAAGGTTATACTAATCTGCGGTCTGAGCCACGCTCATGGCATGAAAGGTCATGCAATGTTAAGGCACTCGCGGTTTAACATACACTTTGTTGCCCAGTATTGGTTTGCCCGTGTAGAGCTGCAACTCCTTGCTGGCAGAATATGAAATGGCATGGCTCACATCTCAGCTTGACCAGCATCACCCAACCCCTCTACAGACTGAAATGTGGTCCTCTACTTGCAGATGCTGACTCGGACAGCATGGATCAAGGCACACCATCGACCTCTGGTCAATGTCGCCCCCAGCCCAAGACAGCGAATCCCTCCTCCACCCGCCGCCCCCCCCCAGATCACCCATTTTCACCGCTCCCACCTCCGCCACCCTGAGCCACGAAGAAGAGGAGAGAGAGGATGAGAAGGGTCCGGCTTTGAGCCACTTGAGCTTCAGGAGCAGGAACAGGATGACAGCAGCCTCCTGCCATGTGAACCAGATGTCAGCCTCTGAGTTGGCGTCGGCCTCCAAGTTCTGGGGGCTTTGGAATGGACTCCACACTGGCAAACTCAACCAAGTGCAGAGGCCGTGGCGCGAAGGCAAGCAAGGCGCCAGAACCCACCAGCAGTGAGCATGCACCTGAGGATCCACCACGGCTCTCTGCAATTCTGGAGATGGCCCAGCTATAATGGACAAGCGTGCAGATAGGTCACAGTATGCTCCAGACCATGGCTGGGATCGCTGGCAGCATGGCCACCTTCACACAGCAGCATGATGACAAGATGGACTGGCTCATCACTGTGTTGGAGCGCACAACCGAGACTGTTGAGATGATGAGGCAAGCGATGGCTTCTGAACACGCAGTTCAAGCCCCTGATCCCACACCCTCAAGGCAGACAGGTCCGGAAGAGCAGGAGATCCCGGCGCCTTCGACCGTGCCCCCTGCCTTCTCACAAAGACACATATGTGTGCAGACATCCCGCTGCCCTCCTTCACAACCTCGTCAACCAGAGGCAGAGAGGGGGAGGGGAGCAGGACGCTGTGGTGTAGGCGGGGCTAGGAAGAGGAGCTTGGGCATCGCTTCAAGCAGGGGGAAGAGAGGTGATGGTGCCGGGTGGAGGGGTGGGTGTTGGTGGTGTTAATGTTTGTAAATGTAATAATGTTATGCAACTTTTGTTATTGTGCACTTGTAAATACACTCACATTGTTGACCCTCTCTTGGTGAGTGTCTGATTTTAACGTCATGTGTGGTGCCTTGTGAGAAACACACATCTGTCCCTCAGGTCATCTGCTTTATCAGGAATATCTTCCCATCCACATCTGACTGCCGTATAATGGGTATGGTCATCAGGCCATCACAACACGTTTTCTGTGCTGTGAGAGTTATTCGATGTGTCATATCTCAAAGTAGACTTATGTCCATCACCACAATAAAGCACGCTGGGTGCAGGTCTTTTAGAAACACAGAAACATAGAAATTTACAGCGCAGAAGGAGGCCATTTCAGTCCATCGTGTCCACGCCGGCCGACAAAGAGCCGCACGGCCCTCGATCAGCAGCCCTAAAGGTTAGATATAAACCTATGAACAATGACGGAAAGGCAAAGAGCACCCAGTCCAACCAGTCCACCTCACACAACTGCGACACCCTTTACACTGAAACATTCTACACTCCACCCCAACCGGAGCCATGTGATCTCCTGGAAGAGGCAAAAACCAGATAAAAACCCAGGCCAATTTAGGGAGAAAAAATCTGAGAAAATTCCTCTCCGACCCATCCAAGCAATCAAAACTAGTCCAGGAGATCACCCTGGCCATATTCCATTCCCTGCAGTACTTACCATTTTATCTGCGCCATTCAACAAAAAGACATCCAGTCTAATCCCGATGACCAGCTCTAGGTCCGTAACCTTGCAGGTTACAGATGCCCATCCAACCATCTCTTAAAAGTGGTGAAGGTTTCTGCATTCACCACTCTTCCAGGCAGCGAGTTCCAGATCGCCACAACCCTCTGCATAAAGAAGCCCCCCCCCGCACTCAAATCACCTCTAAACCTTCCACCAACCACCTTAAAACTATGCCCCCTCGTAATAGACCCCTCCACCAAGGCAAATAGACCCCTACTATCCACTGTGTCTCGGCCCCTCAATATTTTGTACACCTCAATGAGGTCTCCTCTCAACCTCCTCTGTTCCAATGAGAACAAACCCAGCCTATCCAATCTGTTCTCATAACTAAGATTCTTCATTCCAGGCAGCATCCTAGTAAATCTCCTCTGCACCCTCACTAGTGCAATCGCGTCCTTCCTATAATAAGGTGGCCAGAACTGCATGCAGTACTCCAGCTGTGGCCTAACCAAAGTATTATACAATTTAAGCATAACCTATGATGAATCAGAACAGATTTTATAAAGTAGTTTCCTTGCAGTACAAAGAAAGACACATTAACAAGGCGACAGTCATTAAAACCTCAACGGTAGGCCACTGAGTCACAACAGCGCTTGTCTCTTGCTGTGCTCCATTGACCGTAATCCTTTCTCAGTTTGGTCTGTAATCGCGCTGCCCCTACAGTCGAACAGCTGTAACTTTATACCCTTAACCTCCCATACAAATGTTGTCAGAGTCTGCAGCTGTCCCAGGCTTACAATAGATCATTCTAACCCTAACACTCTCACCCTCTATGTGATATGTAGTGTTTCCCTGAGAACTTCTTGAAGGGCTGTGTCACAGAATTAATTAATCAGCTGGATGGATAAAATGTGACTTTTCACTTAATCATAATTATTTTGCCTTCGCCATTGGGCTTCTTGTTATGTCTGTAATGCACTTATGAATGACTCCACGAGGCAATGTGTTGTAGTGACCTTGGTCCTTTATTCGTAACTCCAGAGTGAGGCACAAGCTTGGTGGGAAGCCTTTTATGCTGGGCCCTGCACACTTATGCAGGTGACCCTCAGGTCTCCTACTGCAGTGTCCTCTGGTGGACAGCCTCTGCCACAGGGGCAGGAAACCCTGGTCTCCACCAGTTGCTCCCTCTAGTGGAGCCAACATAGTATTTACATAGTGTAAACCTTATTGATAGTACATCAGGTAACAAGTCTCCATCTTATGCAACTATACAGTGACTACACAGAGAGTATATCTATAGACTGCATATATAACATCACTCTTCCCCAAGTCCTTTGTGTTGATTACTTTTGCACTATATGCTCTGGCTTAGCTGTCCCTAGACTTAGGTGCCAATAGCCCTTGCATCTTGGCTGTGCTTTGGCTTGGCTCTCTCCCTGTTAACCCCCAAGTCCTTTTGCCATAACATTGGGTAGTGGTTACCAGTTTGGATGGTTTGATGATGCAGTAGAGGATCCAGTGCGTTCTGGGTGTGATCCATGTGTGCGTTCATAGCTACATACATCCATTTACCCGTCCCCCCCACCCCGCCCCCACAGCGAGATCGTGCAGCAGGCCCATTACATTAACATACAGGATCAGACACAGGGCAAGTACAAAGAAAGGAAGTTACAGTTTTTATCGTGACACCTTGGTCAGTGACTTACATTCGTTACGTTTTGCAGTTGTGCGGCAGGATTGGGTAGATTGCATTCATGGTTCAGTCATGGTAAGTACTGAGGTAGCAGTACAGGTATGCGAAGACGCAGGTTCCAGAGCAACCGGACGGGGTCCTAGTCATCTGATAGCGACGCTGCACCCCCTGCTAGCGGGGTGGGCTTGGTTCGCTCACCTAGCCAGGACTCAGGGCCTTTGCCATTGCCTAGTGGTGGGCAGAGCCACAGATGTGAGTGGCCTCTCTGTCCTCCTTTGAGTGCTGCAGAATCTTCTGCCTGCTCTCTAATGGTGTTGGGAACCTGGCTGTTCCAGGTCCTGTTTGGGGAACTCGTTGGTTCTGACCTTTTGCTCCCGTACATGGCCGAGGGAGCGACTGGGTCTGGGGGCTGCACCGTCTCCACCCGGGTGGTGGGCAACGGCGGCCAACTGCGCGTATTGGTGGCATTTCTGTTTCCAGGTCCATGGCGAATAGTGCCATCGGGTGCCTGCAGCGTGGGGATAGACCTGGGGCAGGGTATCAGGATCCGTGCCTTCACCCTCCTGAGGTCGCTGGCCTATAACTTGTGGGGACACTTGGGGCAGGGCATCAGGATCAACGCCTTGACCCTCCCGAATTTGCTCGTTTGCTACTTTTGGGGACACTTTCCTGACATCTTGCAACAACATTTTGTTCTTTACATTAGGACTGGTACCGACATCTCACAACAACATTTTGTTCACAATCTTAATCGGTTCGATATATTGATTGCCATGCATACAATGTCTCTATAAGTTCAGTTGGGGTTGCAGGTCTCCTTTAAGAGAACCCTGCTGGCTTTACCCCAATCAAATCCTTTGTTAGACACCACATGTTGGTCCCTCAGCATTGCACCTCGTGATATGGCCGTGGCCATCTTTTTTTTCAGCCATGCTGCACCTCGCTGCAGCAGGGACACTATCTTGCCTCTGTCCTTGAGGTCGACTGCCTTGATCCTTCTCTACTGTGATTCTGGGAGTGCCTCTGAATTCGATCTTCCTCCCCAGGAGTCCTGCCGCTGGAGCCGGGAAGGTAATTTTAGGTTGTTCCGGTCGGATCATTGCCACGCAGTCGTGATGGATGGCCTGTGCCTCAGGTGCTGTGCTGGTCTGTTCTCTGGTGCCTGGCCCAAGCGAAGATGAGGTTTTGCTCTGCCTCTGAGCATGGGGGACATTGATTGCTGGAGTTAAGAGGTTTTCCCATTTCCACTGGATCTTCCCCATCCACCTTCTTCCGAGTAGCGTTGGACCATCACCTGCAACAATCCACAGAGGTAACTTGCGCACCACGCCATTATGGATTAAACTTACATCCGCATTACTAAGGACTGGGATCAACTCCTCAGTGTAGGTGCGCAACTTTTCCTGTACTGGAACAAGCTTGGGTCGTTTTCGTTCCATAGCCTCTCAAAGGCATCTTGGCTCATCACGGACTGGCTAGCTCCCATGTCTACTTCCATGAAGACTGTAACGCTGTTTATATTGACTTCCATCTTCACTGGAGGACAATCAGTGGTGCAGGTATACACTCCATACACTTCTTCTTGGGGCTGAGCTGTCTCTCTGGCCATCATACTCCCCACTGGATTCAAAGTCATCTACCAACTCCTCTGCTGGGCGGTGAGTCGTATTTCTTTTACACGTATGCTGGAGGTGGCCCTTCATGTTACAGGCTTTGCATACGTACTCAGCAAACCGACACTGGTGAGCCCTATGGTTTCCTCCATAACACCAGCATTGTGCTACTCGGCAAACTCTGAGTTCTGGAAACCTAAGGTCTGTGCTCTCTGCCCAGGGCAGAGCCACATTCTACAGTCTTGCCTGTAAAAGGCACAATTCTGTGTACAGTACTTGCCAGGTTTGAGTCCACAGGATAAATACTTTGCTTGGTGCTGCCAGTCGAGGTCATGAACGTCTGACTGATGCTGATGGCCTTCTGCAGGTTAACTGTGGTGTCGGCAGATAATAGCTTGTGAAGGAGGCCCTCGTGGCCAATTCCTATAACGAAGATGTCTCGCAATGCTTCGTTGAGGTGCGTGCCAAAATCACATGGTGCCACAAGTCTCCTGAGGTCGGCAGCATATTTTGCAATCTACTGGCCCTCAGGTCTGTGGTGAGTGTAGAATCTGTGCCTGGCCGTGAGGATGTTCTGTTTTGGTTTTAGTTGGTCATGAATTAATTCAGTCAGCTCATCGTATGTCTTATCCTTGGCCTTCGTGGGTGCCAGCAAGTCCCTGATGAGGCGGTAGACCTCGGGGTCCACAACTGGTCAGCAGTATAGCCTTGCGCTTCTCCACCAATGTGTCCGTCTCCCCTGCCAGGTCGCTTGCCACAAAATATTGCTCGAGCCTTTCCGTGAAGGCATCCCAATCATCACCTTCTGCGAAGTCTTTTAGTATGCCAAAGGTAGCCATAATTGCGTGAAAGTCCGTATTCTCGTCACCAGTTGTTATGTCTGTAATGCACTTATGAATGACTCCACGAGGCAATGTGTTGTACTCAAACTGTAGTGACCTTGGTCCTTTATTCATAACTCCAGAATGAAGCACAAGCATGGTGGGCAGCCTTTTATACTCAGCCCTGCACACCTATGCAGGTGACCCTCAGGTCTCCCACCGCAGTGCCCTCTGGTGGACAGCCTCTGCCACAGGGGCAGGATACCTGGTCTCCACCAGTTGCACCCTCTAGTGGTGCCATCATAGTATATACACAGTGTAAACCTTACTGACAGTACATTAGGTAACAAGTCTCCATCTTATGCAACTGTACAGTGACTACACAGAGAGCATATCTATAGTCTGTATATATAACACTTCTCAACGAAGATATTTCAGCAAGGTCAAAGAAAAAAGTTTCCATCAGCCTAGATACATTTCAGTTGCTTTTATCACATCCAAATTAAACATGACCATCAGCAATAAAGTAAAGCAACTTTTTTCCATCAGTCCCACTCATAATGGCCCAGCATCTGCACCATGGCCACGATGTGCAGCGCTGCAGCACTCGGAGCCCTTCTCCCTGCCGCCTGACTCATGGCCAGCTCAGACCTGTTTTTTGTGAGCGGTCCTACTCGCGGGCGTCAGATCGATCAGAAGCCAGCGTCCCTCACCAAAATGGCCGATTTGCAGCATCCGCGCAAGGGCGGGCGGCATGATGTCACGCCGGCGGATCCCTCCGTGACCAATCTTGCGCCGAGCAGAATCTGGACGGCAGATGGGCGGTTCCGGAGGAATCGCCCAGAAAACATACATTTCCAGTGGATCCCCGGCGGCTGCAGGCACAATCTGCACCAAATTCAGCCCCTAAGGATCCTAGGTTATATATAAACAGGACACAGAGTACAAAAGCAGAGGTAATGCTAAACCCACACAAACCATTGGTTATGCTGCATTTGGGATTTTGTGTCAATTTCTGGACACCCCACTTTTGGCCAGATCAGGTAAGGATGGCAGATATCGTTCCCTGAAGGGCATTATTGAACTAGATAGGTAGTTTCATGGTCACCATTAGTGATACCAGCTTTTTATTCCAGATTTATTTAATTAACTGAATTTAAATTCCCCAGCTGCCATCATGGGATTTGAACTCATGTCTCCAGATCAAACTTTCACACATCTAGATTATTGTCCAGTTTCATAACCACTATGCTTCCGTACCCGATGGCCATAGAATTATGAACAGGAGTCGAACAGGTCATATGATGGTAGTCAATCACCCCTTATATTGTGAATATAACTGATGAATACCACTGTAGGGAGCAGCGCGTGCTATGCAGGAGGGCGACGGCTATGAAACCAGGTTGCTGATTGCAGTGCTGGCAGGCACAGCAGGAGGGGCGAAGGAGCAGCAAGAGTTTGTAAAGGGAAGTAATCGGAGTCCAGGAGAAGCGCGAGTTTGGGGCCCAGAAGAGGCGAGGTTCCCAGGGGCAGCCCACACTTCGATATGTGTGCGTGCTAGGTCCGTGCAGCAGAGCTGGTCTCCAGTCGTCTTGGGTAAACCTTGCCTCTGGACCAAGACCTAGCTCTGTCAAGTCCGTGTGGTGGCTGGTGTGCAACAGTCACCACAGGTTAAAAAAATCCATGCACAGGCATCTTCCACCTTTCAAGATGTAGTTCGGGATCTGGAATATTAGGTCCTTCATTGAAACATCTGTGAATTTTTTGGCATGGAAGCAAGTCATCCTCGCTTCGAGGGATTACCTATGATGATGAGGATATTGTGCAGAAAAACAGCAATGCAATGGAAGGGAGCAATCCTTTCACACAGCTATTGTTGCTGAGTGGTGAACGCTATGAGTCTGAATAAAGCATCAGTCACCTCCTTGATTCATCTGCGGCAAGCCAATTGAATGATACTTCGGATAGCCCCAGTTACTGGAAGAAAGCAGTAACTTAAAAATTGAGGGACACGGTGACCTTGACCATGCAGATAGCAGATGCTGCCTGGAGAGCTTCCTTTTGGAGATAGAATGGTCTGATCACCAGCTCCACTATTCCTTAGGATATTGCTCTCCAATCAAACCTGGGTAGCTGTGCTTGGTGCTGCACCTGTTAAGTGCCGTAATGGCATATCTAGACAACATGCCTTTGGTTCCAAATTCCATCTCTGCCAGTCTGCTGCTCCTGCATTTCCTCAGCCACATTTAATGCCAGGCGGCATTCTTAATGCAATCCTTTCTGCTTTATCTATGCAATGAAATCTGAAACTCACAAAAACCCAGCCATCTGCCCCTCAACCCCCATCACAGAGATGTTGGCTCAGCTGAAATGCCCAGATTATGTGGGCAATAGGATCACATTGCAGTTACACTGAAACGTCTGGAATACGTTTAATTCCACAGGTCATTCCCCAATTACATTGGCATTATTGATCTTCATTCAACTAACATAACCATTCTAGCCTACTGAAAAATATCTAGAATTAAAAAGCTGATATCAATAAAAGTGACAGTAAAGCTGTCAGATTGCTGTAAAACCCAACTGGTTCACTAATGTTCTTTAGGGAAGGAAACCTACTGTCCTTATCTGGTTGGCCTATATATGACTTCAGATAGAAAAAAAGTATTCTCTCTGGTGAGTGGGTCAGTAACTAGAGGTCATAGATTTAAATCATCGGCAAAAGATCTAGAGAAAGACTTGCATTTATATAGCGCCTTTCATGACCACTGGACGTCTCAAAGCACTTTACAGCCAATGAAGTACTTTTGAAATGTAGTCACTGTTGTAATATGGGAAACACGGCAAGCAATTTGCGAACAGCAAGCTCCCACAAACAGCAATGTGATAATGACCAGATAATCTGTTTTTGTTATGATGATTGAGGGATAAATATTGGCCAGGACACTGAGGGGGGTTGAGGAGAAATGTTCTCACTCAGAGTGTTGTCGGGATCTGGAACGCTCTACCTGAAAAGGTAATGGAAGCTGATTCCATAAATCATTTTAAAAGTGAGCTGGACAGGTACTTGTTGATGAGGAGCTTACAGGGTTATGGACAGAAGGGATGTGGGACTAAGCACGACTGCTCTTTCAAAGAGCCAGCACAGGCATGATGGGCCAAATGGCCTCCCTCTGTGCCGTAATTTTCTATGATTCTATGATCCCCACATCAAAGTGATTGACTATTAACTGCCATCCGAAGTGGCCTAGAAAACCTCTCAGTCAGGTCAACTAGAGATGGCAATAAATGCTGGCCTTACTAGCGATGCCCACATCCTAAGAATGAATAAAAGAGAGCATCCATTTATATTAGCAACATGAAATGCTCGGAGACCGATTAGCAAACATGTGGCACATCACACGCACAATGTTATTGCCCTGGATTACTGCTAATGTAAACTATTAAGCTGACAGTAATTTCTTTACTAATAGGGCTGTATTTTTCTTGGAGCATTATTGGATCAGGGCAGATCTTCCTCTTGCCAGACCCACCCTGCTATGACCCAACCCATTTTCATATATGCAGGGTGGTCTCCCAGCAGTACCTTTGGTGTACTGAGGGAGTCCACTACAACATAACTAGTAAATGGCTTAACGATGGGGCTTGAACTATGTTCTTATGTTCTTATATCGAAGTGCCATAACCTATAAGGCTATGGACCAAGAGCTGGAAAGTGGGATTAGGCTGGCTAGCTCTTTCTCGGCCGGCGCAGACACTATGGGCTGAAATGGCCTCCTCCGTACTGTAAATTTCTATGATTCATGAAGCGAGAGGTGGGACAGTGGCTGCAGAGCCAGCAGGTGAAAGAGCTTCTGTTCAAAGGGGGCAGAAGGCCCCTGATAATCCAATGGCTCAGATTGAGTTGACATCACTGCAGCCTGCCTTACAGGGAGTACAGGAAAGAGATGGGTGAGTAGGTCAGTCGGTCTTCTCCTTCCTTGTCTTCAGCAATCTTCCCGCCGCTGCATTGTCAGCACTGCCACTGCTTGTCTCTTCTTAAAGTGGGTCGGCAGTACTGTGGCAGGAAGGCAGAGAAATCGGTTTCCCTCCCGTGGGGTGGTGGGACCAAGCTGCAGGCGGCTGGGATCCCTGTCAAGGAAAGGGGTAGGAGGGTTTCCAATGGCTGCTATAAGGGTGAGAAATCCAGCGGTAGGCCTTGCCAACCTCTTTCTCTTCTGCACACTTGCTTTACCACCCAGTTTTACAGTGGAGGAAATTCCCGTCATAGAAGAGAAAGCTTACATTCATATGGAGACATAGAAACATAGAAATTTACAGTGCAGAAGGAGACCATTTCGGCCAATCGTGTCCGCGCTGGCCAACAAAGAGTCACACGGCCCTTGGCAGCAGCCCTAAAGATTACTTATAAACCTATGAACAATGAACAATGGCAGAAAGATAAAGAGCACCCAGCCCAACCAGTCTGCCCTACACAACCGCGACACCCCTTAAACTGAAAAATTCTACACTCCACCTCAACTGGAGCCATGTGATCTCCTGGGAGAGGCAAAAACTAGATAAAAACCCAGGACAATTGGGGAAAAAAATCTGGGAGAATTCCTCTTCGACCCATCCAGGCGATCGAAACTAGTCCAGGAGATCACCCTGGTCATATTTGATTCCCTGCAGTACTTACCATTGTATCTGGAGCAGCGAACTTGAGGTTATCCATTCTAATCCCACTTACCAGCTCTAGGTCCGTAACCCTGCACTTTAAGTGCCCAATGAAGCACCTTTTAAATGTGGTGAGGGTTTCTGCATCTAACACCCTTCCAGGCAGTGAGTTCCAGACCCCCACAACCCTCTGTGTAAAGAAGCCCCCCCTCAAATCCCCTCTGAACCTTCCACAAACCACCTTAAAACTCCTCGTAATAGACCTCTCCACCAATGAAATAGGCCCTTGCTATCCACTATATCCAGGCCCCTCAAAATGTTGTATTCCTCAATGAGGTCTCCTCTCAACCTCCTCTGTTCCAATGAGAACAAACCTAGCCTATCCAATCTGTCCTCATAGCTAAGATTCTCCATTCCAAGCAGCATCCTAGTAAATCTCCTCTGCACTCTCTCCAGTGCAATCACGTCCTTCCTATAATGGCCTAACCAGAGTATTATACAATTTAAGCATAACTTCCCTGCTCTTGTATTCTATGCCTTGGCCAATAAAGGCAAGCATTCCGTATGCCTTCTTAACCACCTTATCCACCTGGCCTGCTACTTTTAGGGATCTGTGGACAAGCACTCCAAGGTCCCTTTGTTCATCTACACTATTAAGTGGCCTACTGCTTAATGTGTATACCCTTTCTTTATTAGCCCTCCCAAAGTGCACTACCTCATACTTCTCCGAATTAACCTGACGAACCTCATTGAATTTTTTGAGGTGGGAGGAGGTAACCAAGAGGGTTGATGAGAGTAGTGCATATGATGTAGTGTATATGGACTGTAGCAAAGCTTCTGATAAGGTCCCACATGGTAGACTGGTCATGAAGATTAAAGCCCATGGGATCCAGGGCAAAGTGGCTAGTTGGATCCAAAATTGGCTTAGAGGTAGGAAGCAAAGGGTAATAGTTGATGGATGTTTTTGTGACTGAAAGGATGTTTCCAGTGGGATTCTGCAAGGATCAGCACTGGGTTCCTTGCTTTTTGTGGTATATATTAATTATTCCATTTGCCACTGCTCTGCCCACCTGACCAGTAGATTGATATCCTCCTGCAGTCCATGACTTTCCTCTTCATTATCAACCACACAGCCAATTTTAGTGCCATCTGCAAACTTCTTAATCATTAATCCTATATTCAAATCTAAATAATTAACACGATTTTCCCTTAACAAATCCTTGCTGACTGTCCCTAATTAATCCTTGCCTTTCCAAATGTAGATTTATCCTGTCTTTCAGGATTTTTTCCAATAATTTTCCCACCACTGAGATTAGGCTGACAGGCCTGTAATTAACAGCCTATCCCTTTCTCCCTTCTTAAATAAGGATACCACATTAGCAGTCCTCCAGTCCTCTGGCAGCATGCCCAAATCCAAAGAGGATGGCAAATGATGGTCAAGGCCTCTGCTATTTCCTCTTTTACTTCACTCAATAGCCTGGAATGCATTTCATCTGGGCCTGGGGGTTTATTTACTTTCAAAGCTGCTAAACCCCTTATTACCTCCTCTCTCACTATGTTTGTTTCATCCAGAATTTCACACTCCTCCTCGATAGCAGTACCTACATTGCCCCTTTCCTTTGTGAAAACAGACGCAAAGTATTCATTAAGAACCTCCTCCACACAAAGATTACCCTCGTGGTCTCTAATAGGCCCTACCCTTTCTTTAGTTATCCTCTTGCTCTTAATATATTTATAAAACATATAGCAGCTTCGGACAGCCCAAAGTGCTTTTGAATCACTTTTGAAGTATCATAATTCATGTTACATGGGCAAATGCAGCAGTCAGTTTGCATGCAATTAGGTCGCACCGACAGTAATAAGATAAATGACCAGTTAATCAGTTTTTTGCTACTGTCGATTGAGGGATAAATGTTGGGCAGGACAGCTATGTTTTTGAATGGTGTTATTGAATCTTTTACATCCACCTGAAGAGCCAGACGGTATGCTGGTTTAAAATCACAACCAAATGACCACACCCTCTACAATGCAGTGCTCCACTGAGATGTCAGCCTAGATTATCAGGACATGGGACTTGAACCCAGAACCTGCTAGCTCAGAGGCAAGAGTGCTACCACTGAGCCAAGCCTAACACCTATTCCCAGACTGGGATGTCAATTTATGTTATTCGTTTCTCTCCACAAAATGTGTGGTTCAGTGAGAACTGAAAAATTCATTACATATGACTGCAGTTTGACCTTGGCCTGCAGTGAGATTCTATAATGGTATTTTCCTGTCACATACCTCCACATTTTTTTTTTCTTAACGCTGTTTATAAAGAACTATACTTTGACCACAAGCAAGGATCAGGGATTGTCAGTCAGTCAGCACGTTAGCGGCAATATTGATACAGTCAAGCAATTTTAAGTGTAAACAGTCTTGTTGTTTAATCAGTGTTGTGTGAATGCAACGTTTTAATACATTGTCAACGACTGGATGGAAAAAGAATGCTTGCTTCTGACTTTGCTGTTCTGAAGACAACTAATACCATCCCAAAGCATTTTACCCCGACCCAATAAATGTGAATGCAGTCTAACATCACGAACTTTGTGTTAGGAAAATCAAATCTCACCATGCTGTAAATACTACACTTATTTTCAACACATATCCATTGTTGGTGAAGACAACAAAGTCATTAAAATGTGCATGAACATTCATTTTCGTTCTCTTAAAAAGAGTAGGAACACTTTGTTCTCATTAGCTCCCTGCAGGTTGTTTTACAGCTGGGCACCTTCCCAATATTTTTCAGCCAGCTTCCTGAGCTCGTTGACAGAACTGTCTGGACACCATTGGCTTACATTCCAGGGAATCTTTGCTCTTATTTGAGTTATTGAGCTGAATTTCAAACAAACACAGAGGGACCACCAGAATTCTGAACTCGACATGGGACTGGCTCCATGCACCTTGGAGACATTCCCGTAATTCTGTTTTGGGTCTTACAGCAGATGTAGCACTAGGAGATTTGTCAATCATGTTTTCCATCCGCACTCCCACGACACGCCAGGTCATACCCACTGCTGCTGCCACATTTCAAAACCGATGTTGATCAGTAATAAAATCCTTATTGTGAACCAGCCCTTCAACAATAAGCCACATAGGATTTAAGTCAAAAAATAATAGAAGTACATGTTCATTGTCTGCAGTGGCCATATGGTGCTGGTGCCTATCCTTGTGCTACTTAAGTCTTGATGCTGTGAACTCAGTCTCAAAACATGTATATGAGGTTCCTACCCCTCCCATGCTTGTTACAAGCCAATTATGATACTAACCAGTTTCCACATTCTCCTCCAGGGTTAGAATTTTGCTACTCGTGAAACTAAAAGTGAAAGATATCTACTTTTACTCACTTGATTTAGAGAAAGAAATACTTGCAGTTCATAAAGCAGCCAATCAGTTTTCAAAGTGTCTCAGAGCATTTCACAGAATGAGTTACTTTTGGAGTGCAGTAACTGATATGCAGGTTAGCACAATATCGCACTAACAGAAATGCAACCAATGACCAGTTCATCTGTTTTTGATGGGGTCGGGGGTGGGCGGAGAGAGAAAAATGTTGGCCAGGACCCCTGGAAAACTTCCTGCTCTTCTTCAAGTCGTGATATAGGACTGATAACGTCCGGTTGATCAGGCTGTCATATATCAGTTTAATACCTCGTCCAAAAGGACAGCAACTCCAACAATGCAGCACTGGACTATCAATCCAGTTTATGTGTTAAGTACTTGTGCGTAGGTTGAACTCATAATCTCAGTTATAAGTAACGAAGGGAACACTCTGAATGTGGTCAGTTTGTGAAATACTTTGGAAGCAGAATGTTCTGTTCCATATGTCAAATAAAACAACACCCCATTACCGAAGCAAATTTTCACTTGTACCATTGACGTTAACAGTGATTTCACTGGTTTGGATCTGGCTTTGAGTTGAATAGATTGGGATCAGAGACCCTAACCCTAGCCCTAACCCTAACCCTAATCCTAACCCTAACCCTAACTCAAATAGCGTTTTGGTGTCTAAATTCAACATAGTTGTGCTCGTTTTACACATGTAACGCAGATGCAACAATGACAAATTTAGTAGTGGGAAGGCCTGCGACTGATTCGCACGTGTGCCAGGTTCACTGCTAATTTCGACAGGGCCTTTTGTTAGAAGGCCTCAAATTTTGAAATAAGGGTCCTGGACCCATTTTGGACTGGTTTGCTAATTGTATTGAAACTCTTTGGCGATTGCAACGTGCAAGCTCTGTCCACATTTTCAGGCTCTGCAGCAGCCTAACTACCGGGTCCTTAAAGGGAATGCTGGAGGTAGTGGAAGAAGCCTGCGAGGAACCTACCATAAAAACAGAAGAACATAAGAAATCGGAGCAGGAGTCGGCCATTTGGCCGCTCGAGCCTGCTCCGCCATTCAATAAGATCATAGCTGATCTGATCATGGACCCAGCGCCACTTCCCCACCCGTTCCCCATAACCCTTTACTCACTTATTGCTCAAAAATCTGTCTATCTCCGCTTTAAATATATTCAATGACCCAGCCTCCACAGCTCTCCACAACTGCATCCACCTTGTCGAGCCCCCTCATTGGGCCCAAGTTTCGGGCCGCGCCTAAAACGGCGCAGCCCGGACCTGGACGCCCATTTTTCACGCCAGAAAGTGCACCTAAAAAAAACTTACCTATTCTCCGGCTCCCTGCCGGTCCTCTGGAGCTGGGCACGGCGCAGCACGAGCTGTAGGGGGCGGAGCCAGGTCCCTGCGCTGAAAACAGTGCCGGGACCTCTGCACATGTGCGCTACAGTGGGCACGGATGTGCAGTAGCTCCAGGCGCCCAAAACTGTGGGAGCGGCCTGAAGCACGCAGCCCCTAGCCCTGGCCGAATGGCCTCACTGGGGCTGCATGAATAAGGCTCCTCCCGACCCCCGACCTGACCCCCGCTCTCCGCCCCCCCCCCCACCGGCAACTCGACCTCTGCTCCCCACTCGACCTCCGTGACTCTCTCCCCCCTGGACCTCTGCGACTCTCTACCCACCCCCCCCCGGACCTCCGCGACTCTCTACCCCCCACCCCCCGGACCTCCGCGACTCTCCCCCACCCCCTGGACCTCCGCGACTACCCCCCACCACCCCCCCCCCCGGACCTCCGCGACTCTCCGCCCCGCCCGGATCTCCGCGACTCTCCCCCTCCGGACCTATGCGACCCCGCCCCTACCCCCGCCGAGACCCGACGCCACCTACCTGTAAATCCAGCCCGAGGTCTTGGGCCCGGCCATTCAGCCTCCTTCTCTCCCTTCCCCCCCTCTCTCTCCTTCCCTCCCCCCCTCTCCTTCCCTCCCTCCCTCCCTCCCTCCTCTCTCCTTCCCTTCCTCCCTCCTCTCTCCCTCCCTCCATCCTCTCTCCCTCCTTCCCTCCTCTCTCCCTCCCTCCCTCCCTTCTCTCTCCTTCCCTCCCTCTCTCCTCTCTCCTTCCCTCCCTCCTCTCTCCTTCCCTCCCTCCCTCCTCTCTCCTTCCCTCCCCTCCTACCTCCTCCCCTCCCCTCCTCCCCTCCCCTCCTCCCCTCCCTCCTCTCTCCTTCTCTCCTTCCTCTCTCCTTCCCTCCCTCCTCTCTCCTTCCCTCCCTCCTCCCCTCCTTCCCTCCCTCCTTCCCTCCCTCCCTCCTCTCTCCCTTCTCCCCCCTCCCCTCTCCTCCCCCCCTTCTCCCCCTCTCCTCCCCCTTCTCCCCCTCTCCACCACTCTCCTCCTCCCTCTCTCCCCTCTCCTCCCTTTCCCCCTCTCTCCTCCTTTCCCCCTTTTCTTCGCCCCTCCTTCACCTCGCCCCCCCACCCCTCCTCCTCCCCCCCACCCCCCTTCTCCCCCCCACCCCTCATCCTCCCCCCCTACCCACCTTCTCCCTCTCACCTCCTCCCCCACCACCCCCACCTCCCTACTCCCCCTCCCCTCCTCACCCCCTCCCTCCCCTCACCCCCCTACCCCCCCACTTCTCCCCCTCCCCCTCCCCCTCCCCTTCTCCCCCTCCCCCCTCCCCTTCTCCCCCCTCCCCCACACCACTTCTCCCCCTCCCCTTCTTCCCCTCCCCTCGCTGTCAGAAACACAGACACTGACAGACAGAGAGTGAGAGACACACACACAGACAGACAGATAGACAGAGAGATAGAGACACTGACAGAGACACACTGGGGGGGCCATCCCAGCACGCTGTTGGAGGACTCCCGGTGCTGCAGTCGGTAAGTAGAAAATGTTTTATTTATTGATTTTTAAATTTTTTTAAAAAAAATTTATTAATTTTTTTTTGATTGATTTACTGGTTGATTTATTGATGTATTTATCATTTATTATTGATGATAGCTCTTTATTTGTAAAACTGAAGTGTTTAATGTTTGTAAACTTCCCTTTAAACCCCCGCCCCCCCCATTCCCTACGCCTAATTTGTAACCTACGCCTGATTTTCCAAAGTGTAGACAAGGTCCCCTGCAGTCAGAATCAGGGGAAGTCATAACGGGGAACAAAGAAATGGCAGACCAATTGAACAAGTACTTTGGTTCGGTATTCACTAAGGAGGACACAAACAACCTTCCGGATATAAAAGGGGTCAGAGGGTCTAGTAAGGAGGAGGAACTGAGGGAAATCTTTATTAGTCGGGAAATTGTGTTGGGGAAATTGATGGGATTGAAGGCCGATAAATCCCCAGGGCCTGATGGACTGCATCCTAGAGTACTTAAGGAGGTGGCCTTAGAAATAGCGGATGCATTGACAGTCATTTTCCAACATTCCATTGACTCTGGATCAGTTCCTATCGAGTGGAGGATAGCCAATGTAACCCCACTTTTTAAAAAAGGAGGTTGAGAAAACAGGGAATTATAGACCGGTCAGCCTGACCTCAGTAGTGGGTAAAATGATGGAATCAATTATTAAGGATGTCATAGCAGCGCATTTGGAAAATGGTGACATGATAGGTCCAAGTCAGCATGGATTTGTGAAAGGGAAATCATGCTTGTCCACTCTACTGGAATTTTTTGAGGATGTTTCCAGTAGAGTGGACAAGGGAGAACCAGTTGATGTGGTATAATTGGACTTTCAGAAGGCTTTCGACAAGGTCCCACACAATAGATTAATGTGCAAAGTTAAAGCACATGGGATTGTGGGTAGTGTGCTGACATGGATTGAGAATTGGTTATCAGACAGGAAGCAAAGAGTAGGAGTAAATGGGTACTTTTCAGAATGGCAGGCAGTGACTAGTGGGGTACCACAAGGTTCTGTGCTGGGGCCCCAGCTGTTTACACTGTACATTAATGATTTAGACGAGGGGAATGTCACCATTCAGCTAATAGTCTGTCTCTCTGTTTTTACCACCAAAGTGGATAACCTCACATTTATCCACATTATACTGCATCTGCCATGCATTTGCCCACTCACCTAACCTGTCCAAGTCACCCTGCAGCCTTTTAGCGTCCTCCTCACAGCTCACACTGCCACCCAGTTTAGTGTCATCTGCAAACTTTGAGATATTACACTCAATTCCTTCATCTAAATCATTAATGTATATTGTAAATAGCTGGGGTCCCAGCACTGAGCCCTGCGGTACCCCACTAGTTTACTCGTTTTCTCTCTCCCTCCTTTTTTAATCAGTGGTGTTACATTAGCTACCCTCCAGTCCATAGGAACTGATCCAGAATTAATAGACTGTTGGAAAATGATCACCAATGCATCCACTATTTCTAGGGCCACTTCCTTAAGTACTCTGGGATGCAGACTATCAGGCCCCAGGGATTTATCAGCCTTCAATCCCATCAATTTCCCTAACACAATTTCCCACTTTATAAGGATATCCTTCAGTTCCTCCTTCTCACTAGACCCCCGGTCCCCTACTATTTCCAGAAAGTTATTTGTGTCTTCCTTCATGAAAACAGAACCAAAGTATTTGTTTAACTGGTCCGCCATTTCTTTGTTCACCATTAGAAAGGCCAAAATTCCATTTTCCTTCCTGATTACTTGCTGTACCTGCATACTAACTTTTTGTGTTTTAGGCACAAGGACCCCCCAGGTCTCTCCGTACTGCAGCATTTTGCAATCTTTCTCCATTTAAATTATAATTTGCTTTTCTTTTTTTTCTGCCAAAGTCGCCAACCTCACATTTTCCCACATTATACTCCATCTGCCAAATTTTTGCGTACTCACTTAGACTGTCTATATCCCTTTGCAGATTTTTTGTGTCCTCCTTACACTTTGCTTTCCCGCCCATCTTTGTATCATCAGCAAATTTGTCTGCATTACACTCGGTCCCTTCATCCAAGTCATTAATATAGATTGTAAATAGTTGAGGACCCATCACCGATCCCTGCGGCACCCCACTAGTTACTGTTTGCCAACCGTAAAATGACCCATTTATCCCGACTCTCTGTTTTCTGTTAGCCAATCCTCTATCCATGCTAATATATTACCATAAGGCGGAGCCAAGACAAGCAGGAGTGCATCTTCATTAAGACTGCGGCTATTGCTGTCCTATGCTCACCCCCCACCCAATCGCCTCCCTTCCCCTCCGGACTTACCTGTGAGCCTCGGAGGGCAATTATGCGGTGATGAGGCCTGCGGACTAATTTAGGATGATCCTTGGGCCTCTCCAGCATGGATCACGGCCGGTTCCGGGTGCTAATGAAATGAGGCCTCTTTGGGGGCGATTTTAACCCTACTCGCTCGGCAGAAACCTGGCAGGTGGGCAGTTAAAATCAACCAGGCCTGTACCTGTCCAAAAATCGCCAGATCGCAAGACATACAATGTTAATCTGTCTGCTGAGCAGGCAGCAAGGATACTCAGAGCCAATCGGGTCCTTCTTTATATATGCACGTTGCTGCCCGATGACATCTTTGAGACCCGACTGTAACTTTAACTCAGGCCTGAGCGGGGAATCCACCTGGAGTTAAAATCAGAGTTTGTGTCTAAACTAAAAGTGTCTTTCCTTCTTTCCTAATTCCAAAACTCTGCTTGAGTGGAACGGGAATATATTTCGCAAAATAAAAATTCAAACTGAATTTCTATTTCTTTACTCATTTCACGTTATTTCCACAAATGTTCCTAACATATTGATATTGTTTCTCTAAAACCTCACATACACTATTTTCAACAAATAGCCACAACAATGTGCTGCATAAAAAGACCCATGAAAGATTATTATTTGTCCTGATGACTCAGTGGCTCCCCGTGTGCTGTGGGTTGGATCGTTCACACAGCTTATGATCAGTGCTGACTCAACTGATCCCAAATGGGACAGTGCTTGGGACATTACAATTTTCTTCAGTGTCCCGGGGTTAGGGATGGGGAGAGGTGAAATCAGCCTGCTTTTGATGGTTATACAGTGTTTCTGCTGGAAAGTGCATGCACGTATATATTAAGTGGGAGCAGGATCTGGTTCAGTTATGATGTTCTCTATTGCTGAACAGTTGCCAAACATTACTGTCTATGTTCACATATGAAGACTAATTACTTGAGGTGAGGCCTTGGAATGCTTATGGAAGACTTAGAACTTTACACAGAGCAAGGTTCAATGTCTTTGAGAGAGCAGGGGAGAATATTATAATGTAAATGAAGAACATTTCCTTTAAGCATTATTTACAGGAGGCTCTCATCTGGAGGGAGGAGAGCATGCCGGGAGATCTCAGATGCAGTGATCGTGAACATCTTTAAAAAAGGGGACAAGTCCAATTGCGGCAACTGCAGGTGAATCTCCCTGTTATCAGCCACTGGGAAAGTCATCGCAAGAATCCTCCTCAACCGTCTTCTCCCTGTGGCTAAGGAGCTCCTCCCAGAGTCACAGTGCAGAATTCGTCCCCTACAGGGTAAAACTGACATAATTTTTACAGCGCGTCAGCTGCAAGAAAAATACAGGGAACAGCATCAGCCCTTATACATGGCCTTCTTTGACCTTACAAAAGCCTTTGACACTGTCAACCGCGAGGGTCTATGGAACGTCCTCCTCCGTTTCAGATGCCCCCAAAAGTTCATCACCAGCCTCCACCTGCTCCACGACAACATACAGACCGTGATCCTTACCAACAGATCCATTACAGACCCAATCCACGTCCAGACCAAGATCAAACAGGGCTGCATCATCGTGCCAACCCTCTTCTCAATCTTCCTCGCTGCCATGCTCCACCTCGCAGTCAACAAGCTCCCCGCTGGAATGGAGCTAAAGTACAGAACCAGTGGGAACCTGTTCAACCTTTGTTGTCTCCAGGCCAGATCCAAGACTGTCCCAACCTCTGTCGTCGAGCTACAGTACGCGGATGATGCCTGCGTCTGTGCACATTGAGAGGCTGAACTCCAAATCACAGTCAAAATCTTCACTGAGGCGTGCGAAAGCATGGGACTCACACTAAACTTCTGTAAGACAAAGAGCCTCCACCAAACTGTCCCCGCCGCACAGCACTGTCCACCAGTCATCAAGATCCACGGCACGGCCCTGGACAACGTGGACCTTTCCCATATCTCAGGAGCCTCTTATCAACAAGGGCAGACATTGACGATGAGATTCAACACTGCCTCCAGTGCGCCAGTGCAGCCTTCGGCCACCTGAAGAAAAGAGTGTTCGAACATCAGGCCCTCAAATCTGCCACCAAGCTCATGGTCTAAAGGGCTGTAGTAGTACCCGCCCTCCTGTATGTCTCAGAGACATGGAACATATACAGTAGACACCTCAAATCTCTGGAGAAATATCACCAACGATGTCTCCGCAAGATCCTGCAAATCACCTGGGAGGACAGATGCACCAATGTTAGCGTCCTCGACCAGGCCAACATCCCCAGCATTGAAGCACTGAACACACTCGATTAGCTCTGCTGGGCAGGCCACATTGTTCGCATGCCAGACACGAGACTCCCAAAGCAAGCGCTCTACTCGGAACTCCTTCACAGCAAATGAGCCAACGGTGGACAGAGGAAACGTTACAAGTGTCGTGTGTTCAACTATCATTGTAACCCATGTATAAGCTGACCTAAGTTGTACACCTTGAGAACATTGACCACAAGGGGGTGAACTTGTGGGAGACACTCCTAACCTGGACTTTCAGGTATAAAAGGGGAAGCTCCACCCACCTTCATCACTTCAGTGCTGGCTAATAAAAGTTACTGGTCACTGAGTGACCTTCTCTCAAGTATGGGCTTCATGTGCATTTATACTGTATAGTAAGGACATATCATTGGCGATGAGAAACTGGGATTTAAACCACGCGAGCTTGGCCACTAGCAGCACAGAAGAGAGGTACTGTGTTGGTGATGATTGGGATGACTTTATTGAGAGACTACAGCAAAGTTTTGTCACTAAGGAATGGTTGGGACAGGATTCGGCCGACAAACGCAGGGCCCATCTCCTGACGGTTTGTGGATCCAGAACGTACTCCCTGATGAAGGACCTTCTAGCGCCAGAGAAGCCGGCGGACAAGACGTTCGATGAGCTCTGTAAGTTGATCGGGGAACACCTTAAACCGGCGAGCAGCATGCACATGGCGAGACACCGGTTTTACACGCACCGGCGGCGAGAAGGGCAAAGCATTCCAGACTTCGTGGCAGATCTCCGGCGACTGGCGAGCCAATGTAAATTCCTAGATGCATGCAGAGCGGAGATGCTGCAAGACTTTTTTATTGAGGGCATCGGGCACGCTAGGGTTTTCAGGAAACTGATTGAGACCAAAGTCTTGACCTTGGAAGCGGTGGCTCTGATAGCCCAGACATTTATCTCAGGGGAGGAAGAGACCAGAATGATGTATGACAAAAATCTTGGCTAAAATGCGGCAAACGACCAGGGAGTCAACATTGTTAACGCGGCACACAGTTCTCTAGGCAGACAAGGGCAATCAGACATGCCCCAGCATGTAGTCGAACCTAAAGGGGGAATTCAACAGAGACAATGGCTAGCTGAACGGCGATTCATGCCATCACAATGGACAATGCGGCCAGTAATGGGGCTATCAACACCTGTCAATGGTACGCTTAAGGACAGTTACAAAGACAGTCAGAAATGATAGACTGGTAATGGACTTTTTGTTTCCAACTACGGGGCCTCCAGCTCATGCTGGAGGTGTGGAGGCAAACACTCAGCCAGTGCTTGCAGGTATCAGCAATATACCTGCAGAAACTGCAACGTCAGCGGTCACTTGCCACATATGTGCAGGAAGCCTGCAGCCAGGTTGATGTATGAGGAGGATGGGCCCGATGTAAGCCCTATGAGGCCAAATAAATACTGGGGAAATCGCTGGAAGCTGAAGTTCAGCGAGTTCATGTGGAGCACATATACAGTTCATAGACCGGGACGCCACCGATAATGATGGAAGTGCTCCTCAATGGCATCCCAGTATTAATGGAGCTAGACACGGGGGCCAGCCAGTCCCTGATCAGTATCAAACAGTTCGAAAGGTTGTGGGTGTCCAAAGCCAGGAGGCCAAAATTATTGCCGATTGACGCACAGCTACGGACATACACAAAGGAGATCATTCCACGGCAGCGCCACGGTAATCATGATCCACAAAGATTCGGAGAACAGGTTGCTGCTCTGGATTGTCCCGGGGGACGGTCCCGCACTACTGGAGTCGGCTTGCTGTCATGAACTGGAAATGGGGCGATGTCAATGCAATTTCTTCTGTGGAGCGAGTATCATGCTCACAGGTCCTGGACAAATTTGACTCAATATTTCAACCCGACATTGACACTTTCATGGGGACCAAGGTAGTGATTCACATAAACCCGGACGCCAGGCCAGTACATCACAAGGCCAGAGCGGTGCCGTACGTGATGCGGGAAAAGATAGAATGCGAATTGGACCGCCTGCTGAGGGAAGGCATCATCTCGCCAGTCGAATTCAGTGACTGGGCGAGCCCGATCATGCCGGTGCTCAAGGCGGTTGGGTCAGTCAGGATATGTGGCGATTACAAGGCCACCATCAATTGGGTGTCACTCCAAGACCAGTACCCGCTACCGAGAGCGGAGGACCCCTTTGCGACACTATCCGGTGGCAAACTTTTTTCAAAATTGGACCTGACCTCAGCTTACATGACCCAGGAGCTGGCGAGTGAGTCGAAGAAGCTGACCACCATCATGACACACAAGGGGTTGTTTGAGTATAACAGATGTCCGTTCGGGATTCGTTCGGCCGCCGCGATCTTTCAGCGAAATATGGAAAGCCTCCTCAAGTCGATTTCAAGGACGGTGGTTTTTCAAGACGACATCCTCATCACGAGTCGCGATACTGAAGAACACCTCCACAACCTGGAGGAGGTGCTACGCAGACTGGACCGGGTAGGGGTGCGACTGAAAAAGGCGAAGTGCATCTTCTTAGCTCCAGAGGGAGAAGTCCTGGGGAGGACGGTAGCAGCAGACGGAATCAGACCTACTACGTCCAAAACGGAAGCGATCCAGAGAGCACCCAGACCCCGTAACACGACAGAGCTGCGTTCTTTCCTGGGGCTACTGAACTATTTTGGTAACTTTCTTCCCATATTGAGCACGCTATTAGAGCCGCAACATATGCTCCTTCGCAAAGGTCGCGATTGGGTCTGGGGGGGACAGCAGGAAAGGGTTTTTGATAGAGGACGCAATTTGTTATGCTCCAACAAACTGTTAACGTTATATGACCTGTGTAAGAAACTTGTTTTAACGTGCAATTCGTCGTCCTATGGGGTCAGGTTTGTGTTGCAGCATGTGAATGCCAATGGTCAGTTACAGCCGGTAGCTTATGCCTCCAGAAGTCTGTCCCAGGCAGAAAGGGGCTACGGCATAGTAGAAAAGGAAGTGCTAGCATGTGTATATACAGTAAAAAAAATGCACCAGTACCTGTTTGGCAGGAAATTTGAGCTGAAGACAGATCACAAACCCCAAACGTCCCTTTTGGCCGACAACAAGGCTATAAATGCGAATGCACCAGCCCGCATACAGAGGTGGGCACTCACGTTAGCCGCCTATAACTACACAATTCGGCACAGACCGGACACTGAAAACAGCTCCGATGTACTCAACAGGCTTCCACTAGCCACCACTGAGGGGGCAACTGAGCGTGATGCTGAGATGGTCATGGCTGTTGAAGCTTTTGAAAGCGAAGGCTCACCTGCGACAGCCCGTCAGATTAAAGTCTGGACAAATAAAGACCCACTACTGTCTTTAGTTAAGAAATGTGTCCTGAATGGGGACTGGGCAGCCATGTATGGGGCATGCCCTGAGGAATTTAAACCGTTTCATATGCACAAAGATGAACTCTCGATTCAGGCCGATTGCCTGCTGTGGGGAAACCGAGTAGTCATGTCCCAGATAGGCAGAGAGGTCTTTATCAGAGAACTTCACAATGAGCACCCGGGCATTGTCATGATGAAGGCAATTGCCAGGTCACACGTTTGGTGGCCGGGGATAGATGCAGACCTGGAACTTTGTGTTCGCAGGTGCAACACGTGTGCTCAGCTGGGCAACGCACCCAGGGAAGCCCACCTTAGCCCCTGGTCCTGGCCTGCCAAGCCATGGTCACGCATCCATGTGGACTACGCAGGTCCTTTCATGGTAAAAATGTTTTTGGTTGTAGTAGACGCCTACTCCAAATGGATTTAGTGTGCCATTTTAAATTCAAGCACACCCTCTGCCACGGTAGAAAGTGTACGGGCAATGTTCGCCGCCCATGGTCTACTGGATGTCTTGGTCAGCGACAATGGCCCGTGTTTCACAAGCACTGAATCCCAGGAGTTCATGGCAGGCAATGGAATCAACCATGTCAGAACAGCACCGTTCAAGCCGGCCTCAAATGGCCAGGCGGAACGCGCAATGAAGATAATTAAACAGGGGATGCTCAGAATCCAAGGGGGTTCCCTACAAAGCCGCTTATCACGCCTCCTGTTGGCCAATAGAACCCGACCACACTCGCTCACAGGAGTTCCACCCGCAGAGCTGCAAATGAAAAGGAAGCTCAAAACCAGGTTATCCCTTATACACCCCACTATGAAAGAAATTTTTGAGAGCAGGCGTCAGTCACAATGTGACTACCATGACAGGAATGTGAGGACGCGATGTATTGATGTCAATTACCCTGTTTTTGTCCTTAATTACACTGCAAGGCCCAAATGGCTTGCAGGCACCGTGAATGCCAAAGAGGGGAATAGGGTTTTGGTAGTTAAACTTACCAATGGACAAATCTGCTGCAAACACGTGGATCGAACTAAAAGGAGGTTCAGCAACCCCATAGAAGAAGCAGAGGAACAACACGGCGTAGAGTTTATTCCACCACAGGTGACCGAACACTGGAACAAAGTGGAGGAGAGCCCAGTCATTGTGGGCAGTCCGGATAGGCCTGAGGCACCGCAAACAGCAGACACTCAGGCCAGTGCCCAACAACCGGAGCCCCAACTCAGGCGCTCTACAAGGGAGCATAAACCACCAGAGAGACTTAACCTGTGATCCCAATAAGACTTTGGGGGGAAGGTGATGTCATGTATTCAACTATCATTGTAACCCATGTATAAGCTGACCTAAGTTGTACACCTTGAGAACATTGACCACAAGGGGATGAACTTGTGGGAGACACTCCTAACCTGGACTTTCAGGTATAAACGGGGAAGCTCCACCCACCTTCATCACTTGAGGTCTTGGTAATAAAGGTAACTGGTCACAGAGTGACCTTCTCTCTAATATGGGCCTCGTGTGCATTTATACTGTATAGTAAGGACATATCAACAAGGACACCCTCAAAGCCTCCCTGATAAAATGCAACATCCCCACCGACACCTGGGAGTCCCTGGCCAAAGACCGCCCTAAGTGGAGAAAGTGCATCTGGGAAGGCGCTGAGCACCTCAAATCTCATCCCCGAGAGCATGCAGAAACCAAGCGCAGGCAGTGGAAAGATCGTGCGGCAAATCAGTCCCACCCTCCCTTACCCTCAACGACTATCTATCCCACCTGTGACAAGAGACTGTGGTTCTCGTATTGGACTTTTCAGTCACCTAAGAACTAATTTTTAGAGTGGTAGCAAGTCTTCCTCGATTCCAAGGGACTGCGTATGATGATGATGAGAATCATAAAATAGAAGGAAGCCATTCGGCCCATCGAGTCTGTGCCGGCTCTATCGAAGAGCAATCCAGTTTGTGCCACTCCCCCTGCTCTTTCCCCATATCCCTCCAATTTTTTTCTCCTTCAAGTATTTATGCAATTCCCTTTTGAAAACTACTACTAAATCTGTTTCCATCAACCTATCAGATAGTGGATTCCAAATCTTAACCGCTTGTTGCGTAAAAAAAAATTCCTTATTTCGCCTCTGGTTCTTTTGACAATCAGCTTAAATCTGTGCCCTGTGATTATCGACCTTTCAGCAATTGGTAAAATTTTTTCTTTATTTACTCTATCTCATCCCTTCATGATTTAAAACATCTCTATCAAATCACTTCTGAGCTTTCTCTGCTCTAAGGAGAACAACCCCAGCTTCTCCAGTCTTCCACGTAATTGCAATCCCTCATCTCACAAACCAGTCTAGTCTATCTCTTTTGTCGTCATATTATAAAAAGGCCCCGACCTGCGAGAGACCATCAGTGGCAGGTCGGGACCATAAAAGGAGCGGCGGCCCTGGACAGCGTGGCGGCATACCACTGCAAGGTACAGTGCGAGCTGATACAGGAGGAGGACGGCAGCAAAGAGGGACGTCGTGAAGGTCCAGGTCGCTGATTGGAGCGTGGGCAGATGCAGCAGGAGTGGTGAGGTCGGGGCGAAGGAGCGGCAAGAGATTGTAGTTGGACGTGATTGGGGCCTAGGAGAGGCGCAAGTTCGGGGCCAGAAGAGCCGTGGGCCCAGGAGCAGCACAGGCCAGCCCACACTGTGATATGTGTGCGCACTAGGCCCGTGCAGCAGAGCAGGTCTCCAGTCGTCTTGGTTAATCCTTGCCACTGGACCAAGACCTGGCTCTGTCAAGCCCTTGTGGTGGCTGGTGTGCAACGGTCACCACACGTTAAAAAAATCCACGCACAGGCATCTTCCACCCTACGCTATGTAGTTCAGGACCTGGAATATTAGGTCCTTCATTGAAACATCTGTGAAGTCATCCTTTTTTGGCATGGAAACTAGTCATCCTCATTTCGAGGGACTGCCTATGATGATGATGATAAAAAGGATATAGATACACTGGAGAGGGTGCAGAGTAGATTTACAAGGATACCAGAAATGCAAAGGTATACATATCAGCAAAGGATGAACAGGCTGACTTTCTTTTCTCTTGAAAAAGGAAGGCTGAGGGTTGACCTAATAAAGTTCTTTAAAATTATGAAAGGTTTTAATAGAGTGGATACAGAGAGAATGTTTCCATTGTGAGGAAGAGCATAACTAGAGGCCATCAATATAAGATAGTCATCAAGAAAACAAATAGAGAATTCAGAAGAAACTTCTTTACCCAAAGAGTGGTGAGAATGTGGAACTCGCTACCCTAGGGAGTAGTTGGAGGAATAGTAATGATGCAGGAAAAATGCAGGGAACATGGCCTTCTTCGACCTTACAAAGGCCTTTGACACTGTCAACTGCGAGGGTCTATGGAGCATCCTCCTCCATTTCGGATGCCCCCAAAAGATCGTCAACATCCTCCGCCTCTCCACGACAATATGCAGGCCGTGATCTTTACCAACGGATCCATTACAGACCCAATCCACGTCCAGATCGGGATCAAACAGGGCTCCGTCATCGCCCCAACCCTCTTCTCAATCTTCCTTGCTGCCATGCTCCACCTCACAGTCAACAAGCTCCCCGCTGGAGTGGAACTAAGCTACAGAACCAGTGGGAACCTGTTCAACCTTTGCCCTCTCCAGGCCAGGTCCAAGACCACTCCAACCTCTATCATTGAGCTACAGTACGCGGATGACGCCTGCGTCTGTGCATATACAGAGGCTGAACTCCAGGACATAGTTGACGTATTTACTGAGGCGTACGAAAATTTGGGCCTTATGCTAAACATCCGTAAGACAAAGATCCTCCACCAGCCTGTCCTCGCCGCACAGCACTGCCCCCAGTCATCAAGATCCATGGTGCGGCTCTGGACAATGTGGACCATTACCCATACCTCGGGAGCCTCTTCTCAAGAGCAGACATTGATGACGAGATTCAACATCACCTCCAGTGCACCAGTGCAGCCTTCGGCCGCCTGAGGAAAAGAGTGTTCGAAGACCAGGCCCTCAAAACTGCCACCATGCTCATGGTCTACAGGGCTGTAGTAATACCCACACTCCTGTATGGCTCAGAGGCATGGACCATGTACAGTATACGCCTCAAGTTGCTAGAGAAATACCACCAATGACGTCTCTGCAAGATCCTGTAAATCCCCTGGAAGGACAGACGCACCAACATTAGCGTCCTCGACCAGGCCAACATCCCCAGCATTGAAGCACTGACCACATTTGATCAGCTCCGCTGGACAGACCACATTGTCTGCATGCCAGACACGAGACTCCCAAAGCAAGCTCTCTACTCGCAACTCCTTCATGGCAAATGTGCCAAAGGTGGGCAGAGGAAATGTTACAAAGACACCCTCAAAGCCTCCTTGATAAAGTGCAACATCCCCACCGACACCTGAGAGCTCTGGCCAAAGACCACCCTAAGTGGAGGAAGTGCATCTGCAACGGCGCTGAGCACCTCGAGTCTCATCGCTGAGAGCATGCAGAAATCAAGAGCAGACAGCAGAAAGAGCATGCGGCAAACCAGTCCGACCCTCCCTTACCCTCAACGGTTATCTGTCTCACCTCTGACAGGGACTGTGGCTCTCGTATTAGACTGTTCAGCCACCTAAGCACTCATTTTAAGAGTGGAAGCAAGTCTTCCTCGATTCCAAGGGACTGCTTATGATGATGATGAATGATGCATTTAAGGGGAGGCTAGACAAGCATATGAGGAAGCAGGGAATTAGACAGTTCTGTTGATGGATTTAGATGAGGAAAGACAGGAGGAGACTCGAGTGGAGCATAAATAACGACGTTGACTGGTTGGGCTGAATGGCCTGTTTCTGTGCCATATATCCTATGTAACGTAATCCTATGTACCCTTGCCAAAGCCTTCACAATACTCCAGTCGGGGCTGAACTTTATATAGGTTTAACATAACTTCCTAGCGTTTGCACTCTGTGGTCTCAATTTTCCCGGGTCATTTGCGGCGTTTATTTTGCGGCGCCGTTTTTTCTGGCGTATTTATTTTTTCGAAGTTTCCCCCTGTGATCTGCGCCAGTGTAACTGAGTTGGTTACGATTTTTCTAGGTGAGTTTTTTTTTGACATTTCCTCATGTCTGCGCCGGTTTTCATAATTTTTCGCAGTTTGGCCAAAAGTTTTCCCTCCGAGGTCGGCGTATCTGGCCACTCCCGAAAAACCTTCTGATGAGTTAGCAGAAAGCTGTGCACATTGACAAATCGGCACTGAAAGAAGCCATTGTTTCAATCGAAGATTTTGAAGGGAGTCAAGTACTCTCTAAAAATCAATAATAAAGTTCAACTTTTTTTTACTTGTCAACGTAGTAAATGGAAGTTTTATGGATTTCAGAAGTTTTCATTTTTTTTCTTACTCACATGCCACCATCGAATGTCTTCAAACAGGGCTGGAGGGTTGTAACTTTGGCCGGCAGAATCGGCCCTGCGCCCGGATTGAGGTTCGGCTGAAAAATAAGCCCGGGGGGGAGAGAGAGGGAGGTGCCGACTGATCGGAAGACTTCTGAAGACTGCAATGAGTTTGGGGGAGGAGGCAGGGGGGGGGGCAGGAGGGGGCGGGGGAGAGAGGGAGGTGCCGATCAGAAGACTTCTGAAGACGGCAATGAGTTTGGGGGAGGTTGGAGGGCAAGGGGGGAGAGAAGGGGAGAAGTCACAAGACTGCAATTAGTTGGGGGGCAGGAGAGAGGAGAAGTTTTAATAATCGAACAAATAATGGAAATGATTCAGTTTTAATGTAAAATATCTTTTTTTCAAAATGTCAACAAACAGTTTGTACTTAAGTTAACTTTAATAAAATTATTCTTGTATCAAGCTTTAAAGTTTTCAGTTACGATCACTTACAAAGTTTAAGATCACTTACTAATAAATGTGTAAATTTACATAACTTACAAAAAACTTTAAATTTGAGAATAACAGTTACAACAGTAACAATAATAATAACAACAACAATAACAACAGCAGCAAAGAAAGGCTGCACCCATCTCTCCTCCACCTTATTCTAAGACCACCCTCCACATTTGTTCTTGGTGACTCCACCACCCCTGCCCGCAGGCGGTGGCACAGTGTTTCTGGGGTTGGTAGCAAGCTTATTCTTTCATAGTGCGCACCTGTTGAGGCTGGCTGGCGGCAGGCGGCAATGTGGAGGGCCCGGCTTGGGGCTCTTCAGAGGCTGGTGTGGGGATTGGAGTGGGAGTGGCAGTTGATTCTGTCAATGGGCACGGCGTCTGGGCGTGTTCCCTTATGGCAGCAGCTGTAAGGTTCGAAAATCCACGGCCCCATTTTATTGAAACACCCAAAGGACAAGAAAACTAAATGGGATCGTTCTATACATTTTAACTGAACATTTTTGGCCAAATAAAATCCTCAGACCAGGCAGGCTGGGAAAAGTGTGGGCGGATACAGACCTTGTGGAGTCTGGCTCACAAGCGAGACAGAGGCACTGGCCAATGGGGGAAAAGTGCATTCTGGCTGGCCAATCAGGGGTCGAGTCGGGCCTGAAGCAGGGAAATCCTCAACCAATGAGGACTACCTGGCCCAGTTTGAAAATATGACTCACCACTAATCAAATTATGAACATCTTCTGATTGAACATTCAAAGCTATCTCCCCGCCCAAACTTACACAATTGGGTACAAATATAGGACCTAGAGAACCACTGGGAGAACAGAGAGGAAGCTGCTTCAGCAGTGAGGAAAGAGAGGAAGCCGCTGGAGCAGTGAGGAAGGGGAGAAGCCGCTGGAGCAGTAGGAGAAGGAGTCGAGAAGCAGTAGCAGTCACAGACCGACAGAAAGCGAGAGAGAATGGAGACGGACTGTTACCGGCTGGGAAACCTACCATCGAACAGGCCCTGGACTCGACTTGTGTGCTGAATATACAACCCAACTACCGAGAGGCCCAACATCATCTCAAGAAGCACACCGAACAATGCTCCGAAGCCAACCAGCTGAAGAATCGGAGACCGAAGTTTCTGGGAGAGGCAACATTCACTCCAGCTACCCCATAAACCAACCATCCTAAGGCTAAAAGGAATAACTGTCAAAAAGGGATCGTAAGTATTATTCTGGGGTTTTATTTGCCCAACTGTCAGCCTAGGTCAGTCAGGTAAAAAAGGTGGGTAGGGGTGGTGTTAGAACTGTCTTGTAAAGGTAAAATTGTGTAAGGTTTTCGTTGTGTCCGTTTCTTCCCATAGATTTTCATAGTTTATAAGTGTGTGTCAGATATGTGTTTTGATGAAGTTTGACCTTGTTGGAAACTTACCGTGGTTAATAAATTGGACTTACCCGTTTTTTTTTTTGTTCCAAGGACCCTTGTCTCTGAGTGTTTTGTTTTCCCTTCTGGAAGCTCATAATCCACCAAAATTCTGAGCTTAGAACCAGATAGGGGTGCTAGGGTGCTTCGCAACCGCCAGTTTAGTGGTCAGCGAACCATAAGCTGCTGGACTGTCCCCTAGAAGGGACAGAGAGGCCCAATACACCAACAGCAACCAAAGGCCCCGTAATTGGGCAGAGCAAAAACCCCCTACACAACTAACTCCAACATGCCCTCCCTCATGGGCTGTGTCAGTGTCTCAACGACCTGCAACATTCCCTCCCTCATGTTCAGTGATAGTGTTTGCACCATCTCTGACATTCCCTCCCTGATGTTCACTGACAGCGCATCACCTACCTGTGACATTCCCTCCCTCATGGTCACTGACATCGTTCCCATTTCTTGTGAGATTGCTGTTACTTCTCCCGACAGTCCTGATACCTCGTCACGCACCCTACTGATGGTGTCCAGGAGTGATCGCGTAAGGTCAATGCTCTCCCCACTCATTGCCATCATCTGAAGCACATCTGTTAGATCCTGCACCTCAGGAGAGCGTGGTCCAGCTCTCCTTCCCCTCCTCCCCACGGGTGTGGCTCGCACTCCACCACTGGGACCTGAAGCCTGGGACGGTGGGGCCCTGGGTGTGACTCGCTGCACCTCCCCACTGTGACCCGCAGCCTCGGACATTTGGAAACCATGGAATGTCCCACCAGCACTTAAACCACTAGTCACGGAAGGGGCTATCACCGCAATGAGCGGCACCTCCTCCAAAGTCAGTAAAGCAGTGGGGGCTTCATCCAGCTCATCCCTACCCATCCCCATCCCCCTCACCCCGATGTTCCTGGTCTGGAGGGTTGGATTTGAAGATGTTATCCTGTTCAGTCTGGTCCTAGTCTGAATTTTCTTCTATAGCGTCAGAGTTGGCCCCAAATTCTGCAAAATATAACAGAACACAGACAAATGGTTAGCAGCAGAGGAGGGGGCAGGGTGGGTGGCATGAGTAGGCTCACACAGCGCAGGCAGCAGGCTGATTTGAAGGACCACGATGAATGAGAGCACATTGCATCAACCGAAGCGTAGCTGACGGAGACATCCCCAGGAACGGAAGCATAGCTAGCCCGTGCAGTACTTAACATTTAGCAAAGCTAGACTGTAGAATTTACAGGTCTTACACTCTGCCTTGAGTGTGGGCCCCGCTTGTGCAGTGGTGATTGTTTTTCTCTAGGCAGGATCCATCAAAGCAGTGACCCTCTCTTCCAAGGGTGTCAGTTGCTGCAGATTTGCTGGGCCTCCTCCTTTTCAGGTTCTTTCTCATTTGTTGTGTGCCACTTTCCTCTGCAAAGATGAAAACATATCTTTTTAGAGAAGGTGTCTTTCTGCTGGGTAGGACATATACAGCTGGAGACATTTACAATTGCAATTACATTGAGTAAATTAAAATATTACTTGCACTAACTAATTGACCAAGGTCCTGCCACTTCTTTTTATACTGGCCTCCACATCTCGTGGTGGTCCCCATTGTGCAGTAATCTGCAACTTGGTTCCAGCGTTCCTTCATTTATTTGGGTGGAACTTTTATGTGACCTCTGCTGGTGTCCAGATCCTGCCTTTATGTTCTCAATCACAATAACTAATGCTTCCACTTCATTCTGCAAGAAATTTTTGGTCCTTGCACCGCGTTGCATCTTGTACTGCTGCAGCTCTGATTTTTCCAATGCTCTCACACAGCACTCCTTCTCACACACACATCTGGCTCGGTTGCCAACTCGGAGCTGTACTGCGCATGCGTGTCCATTGCAACAATGTCAAAAACATAACTTTTTGTTGCGCATGCGCAGAAGGTGCGGCATTGTTTTTTCGGTGCAGACAAGCAGTCCATGAGTTAATAAAGTTTAGCAAGGACTAATTGCTCAGTCGAAAGCCTCCACAAAAATCACAACCGTCTTGTTAAAATGTTATTTTGGCTGAATTGTTCTGTTCTGACCTAGATCTTCAAAACAGATAAAATTTGGATCTGTCAAGACTAAGAATCCTGTATTGATTTGGTTTCTGAAGGTTACTGTGTTATCAACGCTATTAAGTTGTTTTGCCTGGCGCTGCAGCAGATGCACATTCCACACTGGGACACTGTCCTTTGCCCTGCTGTAAAAGCACTTTCTTTCACCTAACCATTGGCCTGCATTGATAACAATCATGGACAGCTTCATGAAAAACAAGAAGGAACCTGCCCCCTCCCTTTCAGTATTTCTAAGCTTCGCCTAGCCTAGCTATTATTTAAAGAAACTTTCATGGGATTGGCGGTTCGGTCCTTTGGGGAGTTAGGAGAACATTTATGTAAAAACAATGCAGCATTAGCTACGGACATTAGCGAAGTCCATATGATACAGCTGTAGGCAGCACCATCACGCAACTTGTGAGTGCTCTGTTCACATATAGATCGGTTTGCCTTCTAGCCTTTCATATTTCAGAGCTGATATATCATTCAGTCTTACTGTTTTTTTTAGATTTACCTTTGTTCAAATTCAGCATAATTTATCACTAAATCTTATTCATGCGATGTAAAATCTGGTACATGTCACACAACAATAATCGCTTGTCTTTATATAGCGCCTTTAACATGGAAAAATCATCCCAATGTGCTTCACAGAGGTGTAATCAAAAACGAAGGGTAGCGAGCCACAAAAAAAGCGATAATAGAAGGGGTAAGATGGGTTTAGCAGGGTCTTAAAAGAGTAGATGGAAGTGGAAAGGCAGAGGGGTTAAGGGAGAGAATGTCATGGCGTGGAGTCTATATGGCTAAAGATGGCCATCAATGGTAGGGCAAAGGGAGGGTGAGTTCTGGGGGCTGGGGACAGCAATTGTTGGCTGGAGGAAGTTACAGAGATAGGGCGGGGCACAGGCCTTGAACGGATTTAAACATGAGTATGAGAATTTTAAATTGGAGGTGATAGAAGACCAGGAGCCAATGTAGGTCAGCAAGGACAGGAATGATGGGTAAGAAGGACATGGTGTGGGATGGGATGTAGGTAGTAGAGTTTTGGATGAGGTGGGAAGCTAAGTAGTAGAGCATTAGGATCATCTGCTGAGATTTCCAGCATTTTCTGTTTTTATATTAGAATCATATTGTCTGGAAGTGACAAATGCACGGATGAGAGTTTCAGCAACATAGAAACATAGAAACATAGAAAATAGGTGCAGGAGTAGGCCATTAGGGATGGAAAACCATCCCTAAGTATTTTCTAGCCAATTTATATGCCTCTTCCTTCGCTTTAACACTAACCTTAATTTCCCTTGTTAGCTATGGTTGAGCCACCTTCCCAGTTTTATTTTTGCTCCAGACAGGGATGTACAATTGCTGAAGTTCATCCATATGATCTTTAAATGTTTACCATTGCTTATCCACCGTCAACCCATTAAGTATCCTTTGCTAGTCTATTCCAGCCAAGTCATGCCTCATACCGTCAAAGTTACCTTTCCTTAAGTTCAGGACCCTAGTTTCCGAATTAACTTTGTCACTCTCCATCTTAATAAGGAATTCTACCATATTATGGTCACTCTTCCCCAAAGGGCCTCACACATCAAGATTGCTAATTAGTCCCTTCTCATTACACATCACCCAGTCTAGGATGGCCAGTTCCCTGGTTGGCTGCTCAACATATTGGCCTGGAAAACCATCCCTAATACACTCCAGGAAATCCTCCTCCACCGCATTGCTACCAGTTAGGTTAGCCCAATCAATATGTAGATTAAAGTTGTCCATGATTACTGCTGTACCTTTATTGCACACATCCCTTATTTCTTGTTTGATGCTGTCCCCAACCTCACTACAACTATTTGGTGGTTTGTACACAACTCCCACTAGCATTTTCTGCCCTTTGGAATTTCGCAGCTCCACCCATACCGATTCCACATCATCCAGGCTAATGTCCTTCCTTACTATTGCATTGATTTCCTCTTTAACCAGCAATGCCACCCCACCTCCTTTTCCTTTCTGTCTATCCTTCCTAAATGTTGAATACCCTTGGATGTTGAGTTCCCAGCCTTGGTCACCCTGGGGCCATGTCTCGGTGATGCCAATCACATCGTACCCGTTAACTGCTATCTGCGCAGTTAATTCATCCACCTTATTCCAAATACTCCTCGCATTGAGGCACAGAGTCTTCAGGCTTGTCTTTTAACACACTTTGCCGGTTTAGAATTTTGCTGTAATGTGGCTCTTTTTGTTTTTTGCCTTGGGTTTCTCTGCCCTCCATTTTTACTATTCTCCTTTCTATCTTTTGTTTCTGACTCCATTTTATTTCCCTCTATCTCCCTGCATAGGTTCCCATCCCCCTGCTATATTAGTTTAACTCCTCCCAAACAGCACGAGCAAACACTCCCCCTAGGACATTGGTTCCGTCCTGCCCAGGTGCAGACCGTCCGGTTTGTACTGGTCCCACCTCCCCCAGAACCAGTTCCAATGCCCCAGGAATTTTAATCCTTCCCTTCTGCGCCACTCCTGAAGCCACGTATTCATCTGAGCTATCCTGCGATTCCTACTCTGACTAGCACGTGGCACTGGTAGCAATCCTGAGATTACTACTTTTGAGGTCCTACTTTTTAATTTAACTCCTAACTCCCTAAATTCGTCTCGTAGGACCTCATCCTGTTTTTTACCTATATCTATGGTACCTATATGCACCACGACAACTGGCTGTT
This sequence comes from Pristiophorus japonicus, assembly GCF_044704955.1. NCBI lineage: Eukaryota > Metazoa > Chordata > Chondrichthyes > Pristiophoridae > Pristiophorus > Pristiophorus japonicus. Next base: position 169,756,235 of record NC_091989.1, read on the forward strand.
CACCCTCCATTTTCAGAATGTCCTGCACCCACTCCGAGACATCCTTGACCCTTGCACCAGGAAGGCAACATACCATCCTGGAGTCTCGGTTGCAGCCACAGAAACGCCTATCTATTCCCCTTGCAATTGAATCCCCTATCACTATCATTCTCCCACTCTTTTTCCTGCCCTCCTGTGCAGCAGAGCCAGCCACGGTGCCATGAACTTGGCTGCTGCTGCCCTCCCCTGATGAATCATCCCCCTCAACAGTTCTCAAAGCAGTGTATCTGTTTTGCAGGGGGATGACCGCAGCGGACCCCTGCACTACCTTCCTTGCACTGCTCTTCCTGTTGGTCTTCCATTCACTATCTGGCTGTGGACCCTTTACCTGCGGTAAGACCAACTCACTAAACGTGCTATTCACGTCATTCTCAGCATCGTGGATGCTCCAAAGTGAATCCACCCGCAGCTCCAGTGTCGCAATGCGGTCCGTCAGATGGACTAAGGCAGGGGTGGAGGTGGGAGATGCCATAGAGGTAGAGGTAGCCAATATTTATGATGGAGAAGACATGAGTCGAACAGGATGCTGAGGTTGCAAACAATCAGGTTCGACCTTAGACACTGGCTGAGAAGGGGATGGAATCATTGACAAGAGTACGGAGTTTGTGGTGAGGAGCAAAGATGATGGCTTCAGTCTGCCCAATGTTTAACTGGAGAAAATTGAGGCTCATTCAAGATTGGACAAACAGTCTGACTACGCAAAGACAGTGGAGGTGTTGAGAGTTGTGGGGAAGAGGTACAGCTCGGTGTCGTCAGGATACATGTGGATGCTGACCCCATGTTTTTGGGTGATGTTGCCAAGGGGCAGCATGCAGATGAGGAAAAGGAGAGAGTCGAAGGATAGATCCCCAGGGGACTCCAGAAGTAATGATGCATTGTTCCTATATCTTATGGTTACTATTTTGTTACAATCTTGTTACACAAGCTTCATTAAGGTGTGTACCTAAACCATTTTTGTTGTTAGATAAATTTGCTCTTTTAATTCTCCACAAGGCCAAGGCAATGAATCCTTCTTCAATCATCAGGACCAACTGATCCAGCTTGGACAAGCCTTTAAAATACTGGAAGGAATGAGCAAATTTTAATAGAGGTTTTACCAAAATAACAACCACAAAGTATGGAAGCAATTCATGCATTGGAGGGGTACCAATGTATAAATTACTTCTTTATATTTAGACAAAATAAACAAGTTTATGAAGGTGCAGCTTTTTATGATGCCTCAAGCATGCTGTGAACATTTAACGTGTAGAAGCAGCTTACCCCCTGCATTAACATTCAGTGTAAATGTATTCCACCCATTGTCAGACTTCGCTGGAAATGCTTACACAAAGTTGACCGACGGCATCAGCCATGATCTTATTGAATGGCGGAGCAAGCTCGAAGGGCCTACTCCTGCTCCTTTTTCTTATGTTCTCATGTAGAATCTGCTAAAAAAAAAGCTAGCTGTCCTAACCCACTGGAATTACTTAGAAAATGATAAGTAAAAATGTAGTTTTTAAGGGCTTTAATGGTACAAATGGTGACTTTTGATTGCAAAGTTCAAATGCTAAATTCGCTATTAATATTTTTCCTCAGTGTTTCTCCAGCTGCTCACTGAGTACACCTCAAGGAGATTTTGGCCAAGTTTAACTTTTGAGATGAACCATCCAGTCTGATTGAAAGCATATGATTCGCATTGAGAGAGTTGGTCGGGGAATCTGATTGTTTTAAATAATCCATTGGGCTCCTAATGCTGTTTTCTTTGTCAGCTTAGTTTTCTGAATTGGTTTTTTGTTTTAGGTATCAGGGGGAAAGGTACATCCAGGTTTCACACTCAAATTATTCTAACCATTCCCCCCTCCCCCCCTTACTCTTTAAAGAAAAACATGCAGAATTTTGAGATGCTTGTGACTTGCATTCTTTTCAGAATTCCTTGATTGGGGAAGTGTGCTGGGGCTAAAACCTGGCAATAGTCAGGACACGCATGAGACCCTGCAAAGACACTGATTGCTCTAGTCTGTAGGAACGTCTGCTGCTGATTAATGTTTTGAAGTTTGAAAGTGCAGCGGATGCTGAAACTCTTTATTAGGCCTGATTTGTCATTGTGGCCATTGGCTGGAGTCCGACCATCCTTACATGGTCATTGCTCCCATAAGCATCAAGCCATCTGCGACCGTGACCCACAAAGCACTAATGGGACTCGTGCTGTCAATCAGCGGCTCACGCCTCATTGCCGCAGGTGATTCCAGCCAGCCAGCCGCCTCCCGCCCTCTCCACCACCACCATTGTGAAGTCAGCCTGAGGACAATAGCAGCAAGGCAACACAAATTGTCACTCAAAACCTTTGGAGATCATTGGACACAAAAGGCATTTGGTCGTTAAAAGGGTATTGATCTTTGAATAAATATGCTTGGGTAGTACTGAATACCTGTTTGCCCTGTGCAAAATTCAGCAGTTTTTCAGCTTAAAATGTAGCCAAATCGAAGAAGGTCCCTTTGCGATCTCAGTTATGCCCAAGTAATTACAGTACAACTAATTTTTCACGTGTTTACCAAGACTATTAACCTCACTTACTTTCGAAATTCCTTTTACATTTGTTTGTATAGTTGCATATGGGATATTAAAAAAATGATTTGGAACCAATTCTGTAGTCATCTGTTAAAGTACAAATGTATCTGATAGAAATTGGATTTTCCCAGTGGTAACAAAGTAAATTCCTTCAATGTTAGAATGTCTGGTTGGGAAATGAATCTTATTAAATGAGGCATTTATGTATTACCCTGGCTTTAAATGAGTCTCATATCTAATCTGATGGAGAGCGTTTAAACAATATCTCAAAAATTGCTTTCTTGCAGACTTGAGAGGGACATTGCTCCAGCTTATTTTATCCTTCAGTTGCGTCTCTCCAGTTTCTTCACAGAATATAAATAGAGACATGTTTATCCACGGAATAGAAAAAGCAATGTACAAATAATTCAGTCTGAAAATCTATGACCGGCATAGTTAGGAGGTGGAGGTAGGTTAAACAGATCACATACGGGCTATTTGCTCTATGTTAAAAAGAAGAATATGTGGTATTCTATTTATGCCACATAAATGTGGGCAAATACCATCCTGTCATTTAAAAGAAGAACTTGGCCATGCACTTTAACAGAGTTGGAACAATATTTGACAGGGCCCAGTCAGACTTGCTACTGTTGAGGAGAATTGTTGCGCTCCAAGGCGCCTTGCATACCTTGATGGGCTTTTATTCCATAATTCAGTCATTTAATGAAAATAACTTTTCTGATGTGTCAAGCTGCATTACTCCAGATATTGCTGCTAAAGTCCTGTGATTGCACACATTAATAGGAGATGACCAGGGAGCGGGAAGTGACATCATGTGACGATTGTTTGTACAGGTTGATGTATATTAAACAGAATTGTACCCAAACATACGGACAATGGCGGTCAGGAAAAGACTCACTGGTCGATCCAGGCTGTCATACAATGCCTTGTGCATCACAATATATACACTCGCAACCAACGTCCCTGTTAAGCTAATCTTTTGTTGCTTAACTTGTCCCATTACCATTAATTGACAAAGGAGTGGATGTTAAGTACCGCCCGCACTGAAGGGGCGACACCGCTTGGCTGCTAACTTTAGCACTGGGTAGTGACTACCGCCTCAATGTACGATATTCAGTTGTTCAGCCCCAAGAGGAAGAGGAGTGCTAAGAGAAGCATTCCACACTCCTCTTCGGGTCCTAACGGAGCGCTAGCGTGGGAAGCCAACTCAATTTTTTGGCGCTAGGATGAAGAGGGGAAAAAAAACCTTGTTGAAAATTTCAGTTGTTATATATGTGGACTTGTATTTACTCTGTACAGCCACCAGAGGGTTCATCCTCTGGAGTCCCAAGGAATCCCATAATCCCTTGGGAGCACAAGTATTTAAGGAGGCTTCACAGGTTGGAGAGGCACTCTGGAGACCTGCAATAAAAGACTACGGTCACACTTTACTTTGAGCTCACAGTGTTCAGTCTGACTCTTTCTCCATACACAACAACTGCCGACGAGATACAGATAGCGAACCCAAAGATGCAGAGAACAGTGGGCATCCTGGAGACATTTTCGGAGGGAGATGATTGGGAAATTTTTGTGGAGCGACTCGACCAATACTTCATGGCCAACGAGCTAGATGGGGAAGAGAGCGCTAACAAACGAAGGGCGATCCTCCTCACCGTCGGTGGAGCACCAATGTATAGCTTCATGAAGAATCTGCTCATCCAGCGAAACCCACGGAGAAACCGTATGACGATTTGTGCACACTGGTCCGAGAGCATTTAAACTCATTCTAATTAAAAGCATTCTAATGGCGAGGTACCGGTTCCATACCTACAAAAGTTCTGAAGGCCAGGAAGTGGTGAGTTATGTCGCCGAGCTAAGACGCCTTGCAGGACATTGCGAATTTGAAGGACATTTGGAGCACATGCTCAGAAACTTTTTCGTAATTGGCATTAGCCACGAAACCATACTTGGCAAACTTTTGACTGTAGAAACCCCAACCTTGAGTAAGGCCATAGCGATAGCCCAGGCGTTCATTGCCATCAGTGACAATACGAAGCAAATCTCTCAGCACACAAGTGCTGCTACAGTACTGTGAACAAAGTGATGTTGTTTTCGAATTGTAACGTACAGGACAGGTCACACATACCGGCAGCTGCACGTCTGCAGATGACTCAGAGTCCATAATCAAGGGTGATGAATGCAAGGCCAAAAACACCTTGTTGGCGCTGCGGGGGTCATCTTCGTTTCCATTCATGTCGATTCAAAGAGTACGTTTGTAAGGGCTGTGGAACAATGGGACACCTCCAATGTATGTGCAGGCGAGCTGCAAATCCTGTTAAACCTGCAAACCATCATATTGCACAGGAGGAAAGATTCACGGAGGATCACAACGAACCAGAGCCTCAAATCGAGGAGGCAGAGGTACATGGGGTGCACACATTCGCCATGAATTTTCCCCCGATAATGCTGAATGTTGAACTAAATGGACTCCCGGTGTCAATGGAGCTGGATATGGGCACGAGCCAGTCCATCATGTGCAAAAAGACTTTCAAAAGGTTGTGGTGCAACAAGGCCTCAAGGCCAATCTTAACTCCAGTTCGCACGAAACTAAGAACTTACACAAAAGAACTGATTCCTGTAGTCGGCAGTGATACCGTAAAGGTCTCCTACGATGGAGCGGTGCACAAGATACCACTCTGGGTGGTACCGAGCGATGGTCCCACGCTGCTCGGGGGGAACTGGCTGGGAAAGATACACTGGAACTGGGATGACATCCGAGCGCTATCACCTGCTGACGACACTTCGTGTGCCCAGGGTCTTAAACAAATTTCCTTCGCTGTTCAAACCAGGCATCGGGAAATTCCAAGGAGCAAAAGTGCAGACCCACCTAATTCTGGGGGCGTGACCCATCCATCACAAGGCAAGAGCAGTACCATACATGATGAGAGAAAGGGTAGAGATCGAGCTAGACTGCTGCAAAGAGAGGGCATCATTTCACCGATCGTGTTCAGCAAGTGGGCCAGTCCTATTGTCCCAGTCCTCAAGGGAGATAGCACCGTCAGAATCTCTGGCGATTACAAAATAACAATCAATCGTTTCTCCCTAATACCCACGACCAAAGGCCAATGACCTCTTTGCAATGCTGGCAGGAGGAAAGACATTCACGAAGCTGGATCTGACTTCAGCCGACATGGTGCTGGAACTGGAGGAATCATCGAAGGCCCTCACCTGCATCAACACGCACAAAGTTCTTTTTGTTTATAACAGGTGCCCATTTGGAATCCAATCACCGGTGGCGATATCCCAGAGAAACACGGAAAGTTTATTGAAGTCGGTCCCGCATACCGTGCTCTTCCAGGACGACATCTTGTCACAGGTCGGAACACAGTCGAGCACCTGCAGAACCTGGAGGAGGTTCTTAGTCAACTTAACCACGTAGGGCTCAGGCTAAAATGCTCGAAGTGCGTTTTCCTGGCACCTGAAGTGGAGTTCTTGGGAAGGAGGATTGCGGCGGACGGCATCAGGCCCACCAACGCAAAGACAGAGGCAATCGAGAACGCACCGAGGCCACAGAACGTGACGGAGCTGCGGTCGTTTCTGGGACTCTTGAACAACTTTGGTAACTTCTTACTGGGTCTCAGCACACTGCTAGAACCACTACATGTCTTACTACGAAAAGGGGGCGAACGGGTTTGAGGCAAAAGCCAAGGAAATGCCTTTGTAAAAGCAAGAAAATTGTATGATTCATGTAAGCATTTGGTACTAGCATGCGATGCGTTATCATATGGCGTCGGGTCTGTATTGCAACAAGCTAATGATTTCGGGAAACTGCAACCGGTTGCTTATGCATCCAGGAGTCTGTCTAAGGCTGAGAGAGCCTACAGCATGATTGAAAAAGAAGCATTAATGTTTGTCTGTGGGGTAAAGAAAATGCATCCATACCTGTTTGGGCTAAGATTCGAATTGGAAACTGATCATAAGCCACTTATATCCCTGTTTTCCAAGAGTAAAGGGATAAATACCAGCGCATCAGCCTGCACCCAGAGATGGGCGCTCACGTTGTGTTCATACAACTATGCCATCCGCCACAGGCCAGGCACAGAAAACTGCGCCGATGCTCTCAGTAGGCTGCCATTGCCCACCACGGGGGTGGAAATGGCACAGCCCACAGATCTAGTCATGGTTATGGAAGCATTTGAGAGTGAGCAATCACCCATCACTGTCCGGCTGATCAAAACCTGGACAAGCCAGGACCTCTTATTATCTCTAGTCAAAAGCTGTGTGCTTCACGGGAGCTGATCCAGTGTCCCAGTGGAAATGCAGGAAGGGATAAAGCCATTCCAGCGGCGCAAAGCTGAAATGTCTATGCAGGCAGACTGTCTTCTGTGGGGCAATCGAGTAGTGGTCCCCAAGAAGGGCAGAGACACCTTCATCAATGACCTCCACAATACCCAGGCATCGTAATGATGAAAGTGATAGCCAGATCCCACATGTGGTGGCCCGGTATCGATGCGGACTTAGAGTCCTGCATTCACAGATGTAATACATGCTCGCAGTTAAGCAATGTACTCAGGGCGGCACCGCTAAGTTTATGGCCTTGGCCCATCCAAACCGTGGTCTAGGGTACACGTCGACTATGCAGGACCATTCTTGGGTAAAATGTTCCTTGTGGTTGTAGACCCGTACTCCAAGTGGATTGAATGTGAGATAATGTCGGCTAGCACGTCCGCTGCCACTACTGAAAGCCTGCGGGCCATGTTTGCCACACACGGCTTACCTGATGTACTGGTGAGCGACAATGGGCCATGTTTTACCAGTGCTGAGTTCAAAAAATTCATGACCCGTAATGGGATCAAACATGTCACATCTGCCCCATTTAAACCAATGTCCAATGGTCAGGCAAAGAGAGCAGTGCAAACCATCAAGCAAGGCTTGAAGAAGGTAACTGAAGGCTCACTGCAGACTCACCTATCCCGAGGCCTGCTTATCTACCGCACGAGACCCCACTCTCACTCACTGGGAGCCCACCTGCTGAACTGCTCATGTAAAGAGCACTTAAGACAAGGCTCTCGTTAATTCACCCTGATCTACATGAACAGGTAGAGAGCAGGCGGCTTCAACAAAGTGCATACCATGATAGAGCAAATGTGTCACGTGAGATTGAAATCAATGATCCTGTATTTGTATTAAATTATGGACAATGTCTCAAATGGCTTCCCGGCACTATCGTGGCCAAAGAGGGAAGCAGGGTGTTTCAGGTCAAACTTTCAAATGGACTCATTCATCGGAAACACTTGGACCAAATCAAAATCAGATTCACAGACTATCCTGAGCAACCCACCTTGGACCCTACCTTTTTTGATCCCCCAACATACACACCAGTGGCAACCGGCATCACAGTTGACCACGAAGCAGAATCCATCATCCACAGCAGCCCTGCAGGGCCCAACACACCAGGCAATCCAGCAAGGCCAGCTGCACAGCAGTCCAGCGAGGGCCCAACAAATGATTCAACAACACCAGCTTTCACATCGAGAAGATCAACCAGAGCAGAAGGGCCCCAGATCGACTCACATTGTAAATAGTTACACTATTGATTTTGGGGGGGAGTGTTATATATGTGGATCCCATAATTCCTTGGGAGCACAGGTATTTAAGGAGGCTTCACAGGTTGGAGAGGCACTCTGGAGACCTGCAATAAAAGACTAAGGTCACACTTCACTTTGAGCTCACAGTCTTCAGTCTGACTCTTTCTCCATACACATCAGTGACTTATACCCACACTTCCCTACTGCTGCTACAAATATATAGAAGGTAAAAAAAGTTTAATTTCACCAGTCACCTTGTTCTCCGGACGATACTGCCCCGGGAGCATCAATGTGCCGATATCAGCGCCAGGCGCTACGGCCGGTGAAAGCAGTCAAGTTCGCGACCATGCACTACCGGGATGTTGCACACTCGGTGACGTGACTGAGTGGTCAGGGCTAGTGAGTGCAGTGCAAATATCACCGTCGCTACTAAACCTTCACTGAAGTTCGCGGCAGGCGCTGGCAGCATGGCGTTCAGGCAGGAGGTGCTTAGCCCTCTGGGCACTAACACACCGAATTTCCACCCCAAAAGGCCTCGCACACTTTTGCCTTTTAATCGCACCCGATCACAGACTGTCCCTTTTTTTCCCTCTCCTCCCCCTTTCCCGCCTCTGCAATTGCTTAAATTCTCTTACATCTCTAACTTTTTCCAGTTCTGACGAAAGGTCATTCTACCCTGAAACATTAACTCTGTTTCTCTCCCCATAGATGCTGCCTGACCTGCTGAGTATTTCCAGCACTATTTTGTTTTTATTTCCGTTAAGCTGTGCAACTGAACACTGAGCAACAGTCTGCAGGTCCTGCACAGGTCCTTGACTGGCTTTTAAATGGAGAAACCACACAGGCATGGAAATTTGAATGGGCCGCGCAGTCCGTTAAAAGGGTCGCGCACCCCCCCAAAAATTAGAGGGAATATTCCTCCCAAAAAACATTAAGTACAATTATCTTTTTCAAAAGTCAGACTTGAAAACTGCTCTCATTTCTAGGAGGCTCTTTTAGCACCATGTACAGTAGACAACTCAAGCTGCTGGTGAAATACCACCAATGATGCCTCCGCAAGATCCTATAAATCCCCTGGGAGGACAGACGCACCAACGTTACCATCCTTCGCAAGGCCAACATCCCCAGCATTGAAGCACTGACCACATTGTTCGCATGCCAGGCACGAGACTCCCAAAGCAAGCGCTCTACTCGGAACAACCTACACGGAAAACGAGCCAAAGGTGGGCAGAGGAAACATTAAAGGGACACCCTCAAAGCCTCCCTGAAAAAGTGCAACATCCCCACTGACACCTGGGAGTCCCTGGCTAAAGACCACCCTAAGTGGAGGAAGTGCATCCGAGAGGGCGCTGTGCACCTCGAGAGCATGCAGAAATCAAGCGCAGGCAGCGGAAAGAGCGTGCAGCAAACCTGTCCCACCCACCCCTACCCTCAACGACTATTGCACCTGTGACAGGGACTATGGTTCTCGTATTGGACTGTTCAGCCACCTAAGGATTCATATTAAGAGTGGAAGCAAGTCTTCCTCGATTCCAAGGGACTGCCTATGATGATGATACAATTAAGGACAGGCCACAAGAAAAATTTGTCATGTAAAAGGCAATCCTTCTCCAGCCTGCAGCCAATCTATATGTCAGAATGGAGGTAAAATTCAACTTTGGCCAGGGCATAATATGAGCGGGAGCCCCGCCCGATTTTACATTCCATTGACTTCACTACCAAGGACTCCTGTCTTTTTCTGTTTGATCAGAAACGGATCATTTCTGCTGAGGTTATTGGTTCTCTGAGCTTTCCTGCCTTCTTTCCCCTCAGCTTTAAACACATCACCCAACATGCTCTTCCTCTTCCAGTATGTCAGCTATGGGTCAGTGGGTAGCACTCTCTTTGCCTCTGAGTCAGTAGGTTGTAGGTTGAAGTTCCACTCCAGAGATTCAGCGCAAAACCTAGGCTGACCCCTCCAGTGCAGTGCTGAAGGAGTGCTGCCCTGTTGGAGGTGTCATGTATTCAACCAGCATTGTAACCCATGTATAATCTGACCTTTGACATTGACATACTGCAACACACACCCGACACCATAGGACAACGCATCGCACATTAACACAAGTTTCTTACATGGGTCGTATAGTGTTAACAGAGTGTTGGAACATAACAAATTGCGTGCTCTATTAAAAGCCCTTTCCTGGCTGTCCCCCCAGACCCATTCGCGACCTTTGTGTAGGAGCACTTGTAGCAGCTCTAGCAGCGTGCTCAATTTGGAAAGATAGTTACCAAAATAGTTCAGGAGCCCCAGGAACGAACGCAGTTCCGTCGTGTTACGGGGTCTGGGTGCTCTCTGGATCGCTTCCGTCTTGGATGCAGTAGGGCTGATCCTGTCTGCTGCTACCCTCATCCCCAGGAATTCTACCTCTGGAGCTAGGAAGACGCACTTCACCTTTTCAGTCGCAGCCCTACCCGGTCCAGTCTGCGTAGCACCTCCTCCAGGTTGTGGAGGTGTTCTTCAGTATCGTAACCCGTGATGAGGATGTCGCCGTAAAAAACCATCGTCCCTGGAATCGACTTGAGGAGGTTTTCCATATTTCGTTGGAAGATCGCGGCGGCCGAGTGAATCCCGAACGGACATCTGTTGTACTCAAACAACCCCTTGTGTGTCGTGATGTGGTCAGCTTCTTCGACTCACTCGCCAGCTCCTGGGTCATGTAAGCTGAGGTCAGGTCCAATTTTGAAAAAAGTTTGCCACCGGATAGCGTCGCAAAGAGGTCCTCCGCTCTAGGTAGCGGGTACTGGTCTTGGAGTGACACCCGATTGATGGTGGCCTTGTAATCACCACATATCCTGACCGACCCATCCGCATTGAGCACCGGCACGATCGGGCTCGCCCAGTCACTGAATTCGACTGGCGAGATGATGCCTTCCCTCAGCAGGCGGTCCAATTCGCCTTCTATCTATTCCCGCATCACGTATGGCACCGCTCTGGCCTTGTGGTGTACTGGCCTGGCGTCCAGGTTTATGTGATTCACTACCTTGGTCCCCATGAAAGTGCCGATGCCGGGTTGAAATAACGAGTCAAATTTGTCCAGGACCTGTGAGCATGATACTCGCTCCACAGAGGAAATTGCATTGACATCGTCCCATTTCCAGTTCATGACAGCAAGCCAACTCCTCCCCAGTAGTGCGGGACCATCCCCTGGGACAATCCAGAGTGGCAACTTGTTCTCCGAATCTTTGTGGGTCACGACTACCGTGGCACTGCCTAGCACCGGAATAATCTGCTTTGTGTAAGTTCGTAGTTGTGTGTCAATCGGCAATAATTTTGGCCTCCTGGCCTTGGACACCCACAACTTTTCGAACTGTTTGATACCCATCAGGGACTGGCTGGCCCCCGTGTCTAGCTCCATTGATATTGGGATGCCATTGAGGAGCACTTTCATCATTATCGGTGGTGTCCTGGTGTATGAACTTGTATACGTGCTCCACATGAACTCGCTGAACTTCAGCATCCAGCAATTTCCCCCAGCGTTCACTTCTGCAATTTCTGCAGGTATTTTGCTCATCTCTGCAAACTCCGGCTGAGTGTGTGCTTCCACACCTCCAACATGAGCTGTTGTTTGAAACAAAAGGTCCCTTGCCAGTCGATCGTCCCTGACTGTCCCTGTGACTGTCCTTGAATGCGCCATTAACAGGTGTTGATGGCCCCATTACTGGCCGCATTGTCCCTTGCAATGGCGTGAATCGCCGTTCAGCTTGCCATTGTCTCTGTCGAACTCCCCCTCTGGGTTCGACTACATGTTGGGGCATGCCCGATTGCCCTTGTCTGCCTGGAGAACTGTGTGCTGCTTTAACAATGTTGAATCTCTGTCCCAACCATTCCTTAACACAGTACCTCTTGTCTGTTCTGCTAGTGGCCATGCTCGCGTGGTTTAAATCCCAGTTTCTCGTTGCCATTGATAGGTCCTTACTACACAGTATAAATGCACACGAGGCCCATGCTTGAGAGAAGGTCAGTCTGTGACCTGTCCTTTATTCCTTAGTACTTAAGTGATGAAGGTGGGTGGAGTTTCCCCTTTTATACCTGAAGGTCCAGGTTAGGAGTCTCTCCCACCTAGTGGTCATTGTTCTCACAGTGTACAACTTAGGTCAGATTATACATGGGTTACAATGCTGGTTGAATACATGACAGGAGGTGCCGTCTTTCGGATGAAATGTTAAACCAATGTCCTGTCTGCTCGCTCAGGTGGATGTAAAAGATCCCATGGCACTATTTAAAAGAGTGGGGGATTTGTCCTCGGTGTCCTGGCCAATATTTAACCCTCAATCAACATAACAAAAACAGATTATCTGGTATTTATCAGAGTGCTGTTTGTGGGAGCTAGCTGTGGGCAAATTGGCTGCTGCATTTCCTACATTACAACAGTGACTACACGTAAAAAAGTACTTCATTGGCTGTAAAGCGCTTTGAGACGTCCGGTGGTCGTGAAAAGCGCTATATAAACACAAGTCTTTCATTCTATTTTCACCTTCATGAAATCAAGCCCTTTGCCTTATCTTCTGCTCTAAATCATTTTTTTCCAGGGTATCACATTCTTCATCTTCAGTTATCACTTCCTCCTACAGCCTGTAAGTTTTTAAAACCTAAGGTTAGCAACACCAAGAGCTATTATTGTTCTTTGTTTTAAAAAAACCCACATTTTTCACCACTAACAAAATCGCAGGAATACATAGTATTCACTTACAGAAATCACAACTTCATTCGTGCCAATGGGGAAAATAAATCAGTTAATCACAATGCACTGGTAATAATGATCCTTTATCACCTCTTATGCAGCTAAGTAGCCACTTTACTGCTGTAAAGGCCAACGTTCATTAGTTCAGCTATGGAGCATGCAATTTATTGGTGAAATGGAGAAGGAAAATTGAAATAAATCTTTGTCTAATATCCAGGAGGGGCTGCATTTCCAGGTATGCATCCACTGTCTTATAAAAGGAGTCAAATGGAGAGGTTCACAATCCCTCTTGCAACTTTTCACAAACTCACTCATTGCATAAACAACAACTTGCATTTATATAGTGCCTTTACCGGAGTACAATGTCCCAAGGCGTTTCACAGGAAGATTATCAAACAAGTTTTGACCCGAGCCACATAAGGAGATATTACGGCAGGTTTGCTGGAAGTTACAAAATATGAACAGCACCTGCACAACTGTAAGGTCATATAAAGACATTGTGGGATTTTCCTTGACATTGCTATAGTTCAAAAATTTACTGCAGTCTGCCTCCAACAGGATTGCAATTTGGGGAATGCTACTTTTAGTGGCTAGTGTACATGTGGAACCTGGTGTTGTGTTTTTGGATGATGTCGCCGAGGGGCAGCATGCAAATGAGAAATAAGAGGGGCCCAAGGATAGATCCTCGGGGGACTCCAGAGGTAACGGGATGGGAGTGTGAAGAGAAGCCATTGCAGGTGATCTCTGGCTACGATTGGATAGACAAGGATGGAAGCAGGCGAGGGCCGTCCCACCCAACTGAATGACAGAGGAGAGGCGACGAAGCAAGATGGTGCGGTCAACCATGTCAAAGGCTGCAGACAAGTCGAGAAGGACGAGGAGAGATAGTTGACCATTACAGTCACATAGTATAAAGTGCTTCACTGTAGATTTCATAGTGATGTTCACAAAAAGGCCTGAAACAGAAATGCTTAACTTTCGCTAATGCATTCAAACTACGTCGCTACGGTTGTGTGCACACTGCATCTTCGCCGTGACTCTGAAGCAGCTCCCATTTCAGAGCATGATAAAAGGATATTTTGAGCTCAGGGTTGGATTGCTAGCACATTCTGAAGGCGATCACCGTGAGATCCCTTGGAGGAGGTAGTTTCAGACCATATGTGGAGGGGCGGGGGATTTCAACCCCCCCCATCCTATCAGGCGGAAAGCAAGGCACAGAGTATACAGCAAGGTATACTCTATGCGACTCACCTCCTCCGAACCCAATGCCTTCTCATGGGGCCCAAAATCAACCTGTTCTTTTTAGCAGGCAAGCAGGACACCTGCTAGAAGGCAGTGGGTCCTTGCTTTAAATGTGACTCTGAGATAGTTAAAATGACCCATAGTTACGACCCTGCCCCTTGCCCCCTGAATTTTCTTCAAATAATTCTGTGTGATTAGCCTTCTTTTGTTCTGGCGATTCATAGCAATTCTCAGTTCAGGGTTACTGCCCCTTATTGTCACAGATCTCGACCCAAATTGACTTGATCCTGAGCTTATGTTGCAGCAATGCGCAAAATACTTGTATGCCAAAATAAAAATGCACCTGTTTATATTGTGAAAAGAGCCACAGCAGACAGAGCTTGATGCAGAACTGAATGCAAGTGCCACCGAAGAACACACAACCCAATTAGTTGTTAGTGGCGATTTAATAATGTGTCGCCATGCCACGAAACTTCCTCTGCAGTTGGATCCTGGCTGCAATCTGTGTCTTTTGCCCAGTGAAAGCTGGCCGAAAAATGCTGAATTTCAGCACTGTGCTCACCCTTGCGGCAGTTAAACACTTGAGTTCATGTTGTTGCTAATAACTGACTGCCTGTGAATGAGCGTACTGTGCATGTGTTAATAGTTTTGGCCAAATGAACTACCATATCAATCAGCATTAGTTTTGCAGGCACTGATAAAGCCAAAATATGAGCACAGGGAGTACATTTTAATCATCTTGGGTTTCCGCTGACAGACTGAAAAGAGAACCTTGGTCTAACATAGGCCTCACTTTCGATTCAAGGTTACTAATCCCCCATTTATATCTTCAGTCTTAAGCAAACCATTAACATTTTGTGACAGAGGTGTTATAAACGCTGTCAGCTTTGATACTGAAAAAGCCTTTCATATTGTAAATTAACATCTTGAATTTGAGTAATGTCAAGCCAGGTAAAGCTGTGGTTCTTTTTCTTGGGAAGATACTATAATGAAATAAAACATGGTGGCCTGGATCTCTGAGTGCCGCCTCAAGAGGTATCTTTTATATATGCAGACCATAGATATACTCTCTGTGTAGTCACTGTATAGTTGCATAAGATGGAGACTTGTTACCTGATATACTATCAATAAGGTTTACACTGTGTATATACTATGCTGGCACCACTAGAGAGTGCAACTGGTGGAGGCTGTCCACCAGGGGGCACTGTGGTGGGAGACCTGAGGGCCACCTGCATAGGTGTGCAGGGCCTAGTATAAAAGGCTGTCCACCAAGCTTGTGCCTCGCTCTGGAGTTACGAATAAAGGACCAAAGTCACTAGAGTTTGAGTACTACACATTGCCTCGTGGAGGCATTCATATGTGCATTACAGGCATAACAGTATCACTTCTGCCTGCTGCTCTGACCCCATTGTGACCTCGGCCCATTTTCCTGGGTCAGGGATCATTATGTATGCAGGCTGGGCACTTTCCCACCAAGACGGAGCCGGCCGCTCTCGGCCCAAGAAGATGCAGCACCAAATGAGATGGGGACAACTGCAAAGGGGGCAAGAGCTCCCCACAGATGGCAGCAACTTTTGTACTTCATGCATCGATTCTAGACGCTCACATTTCTATGAATCAGGTAGCCATGTTGGAAATGGTAGTGATTCAATGTTATTTATCTTAAACGCTAAATAACTACACACAATTTTATTCATTTAATTGATTGCAGGTATATTATTCTGTTTGTAAGATATTGTAAGATAAGGGTGTAGGGGTGTCTGGGAGGGGTAGCACCTCTGACAGTGGACTTGTCATGCTCTTCGGAGTAGTTCCTCTGCCTTGGTCCCCACCTGGCATCCAACTCTCATCTGTGGCTCCAAGTAGCTATAGCATGCACAGCGGCCACACCCAGGTAAACTGCCTCGATAGGCAGGCTAAACCAGATGAGGGTAGCTGATGGGTATTATCCCTCGGTGACTTTCGGGACCTGCTCACCCTAGCATGTGAAGTCTGTTGTGGTGGACTGGGCGGAGGAAATCAAGTTTGATCCAACGGCCATGAAGGTGGAACAGCAATGGACTGTGGAGTGTATAGGGCATGGCAGAGCACGAAAGACATCTTGGCCATCCACTGCAGCCAACGAAGTCTTCAGTTGTACCAAATCTTGGGCCACTGAAACCCGGCTTCTGCGGAGGAGAGAGTGGGACCGCCCCTGTGCACCGGCCGTCCCACTTTAAAAGCATCCATGCACAGGTTTGTGCTAACCATCATCCAACGACACCAGGGGCGCCCCCGCAAGCGCTACAAAGATTGCATCAAGGCTAACCTCCAATACTGTGGCATCCGACCAAAGGACCTTGAGAATACAGCAGCAAATAAAATCCAGTGGCGAACCCTCACGAGGACTGCCTGCCAGACCTTCGAAGAAAGCCGATGTCAACGCCTGCGGGACACTAGAGATAGACGACATCAGGTGGCAGTACTGTCAGCATCAGGCACATCGAACTTCCCTTGTCTGACGTGCAAGAGTCTATGTGCATCCAGAATTGGCCTATACAGTCACTTGAAGACACACGCCATTGATGATTAGCACATCACATCTTTGTTGGATACGACAGACTACCAATATGATATGAAGATATTTTGACAATATTCTGGTCTACTGCCACTTTACAAAATTCTCAATATAATTCAAGAAGAGATAAAGGGCCCAAGTTTCCACACGATAAAAAACGGGCGCCCCTCCGAGCTGGGCGCCCGTTTTTCGCGCCTAAAACGGCGCCTCAATAAAACCTTGTCTGCAGCTCCTTGTCTGCCTGGCGCGGCGCCCAGGGTGGCGGAGCCTACACTCGCGCCGATTTTGTAAGTGGGAGGGGGCGGGTACCATTTAAATTCGCTTTTTTCCTGCCGGCAACGCTGCGCGTGTGCGTTGGAGCGTTCGCGCACGCGCAGTGTGAAGGAAACATTGGCACTCGGCCATTTTTGTAGTTCTTTGTAGCTGTTTAATTTTTGAACATTTTTTAATAAAAGCACATTGCCATCAGCACATCAGCACTGAGGCTTCTTGCAGCCTTCTCACTGTCTCCTCACCCCCGGGAACTAACGGTTGTTTCCTTCCCCCCGCCTCCCGCTCCACGGGAACCAACGGCTGTCTCCTCCTCCCCCCCCCCTCCCGCTCTGCGGGAACGAACGGCTGCAGAATTCTCCATGGTTGAAGCACTTTCACACAGGTAGGAAGATGGTTTATTTAATCTTTTCTTTGCTTATAAATGTTTATTCAAGTTGGATTTATTTGTAGAATATTTGTAGAAGTATAAATAAGGATTTATTGTAGAATTTAATGACTTCCCTTCCCCCCCCCCTCCCCCACGCCTAATTTGTAACCTGCGCCTGATTTTTTAATGTGTGGAACAGGTTTTTTCAGTTCTACAAAAATCTTCACTTGCACCATTCTAAGTTAGTTTGGAGTATGTTTTCACTGTGGAAACTTTGAAATCAGGCGTCAGTGGCCGGACACGCCCCCTTTTGAAGAAAAAATTCTGTTCCAAAGTAGAACTGTTCTACCTGACGAGAACTGCAGAAAAAAAAATGTGGAGAATTGCGATTTCTAAGATAGTCCGTTCTCCACCAGTTGCTCCTAAAAATCAGGCGCAAATCATGTGGAAACTTGGGCCCGATATGTGGCTCGTGCTTTAATGGGGTTTGTGCGGCCAATTGTTTTTTTAACCACCAAGCTAAGTATTTTATTGCTTGCTCTTAAGGTGAATTAATTCGCACTATTACATCTAATGTTCTATTGTGTACCTTAGCAATCTGCTGGCAGAAAGATAATCCAGGCAAAAGAAGTCATTGTGCTATTACGGTAATGGCAATAACCACAAATATCATGATTCCACTTCTAATTCCAACATCTTGAAATACAATTTCTGTGGTAGCTCTAACTATACCCAGTCAGGGGGTCAGGGAAATGTGTAAGAATTAATGATGAATTAAAAGTGATTTGAAAGGTTCGTTCATTAGGATACATTTGAAGAAATCAGCCCTTTGGTCCAATTTGGGCTATTGAAATTAAGATGTGGCTGTTCATTTTTTTTTAAAACAGTGGTTGTCTGCAGAGGAACAATTTATTTGTAAAAAGGACAATATCACTAAATGGCTCCCCTCGCACAGCCAGTGTATATTGGAAAATCCAAGATTTGCTGCCTGTGATTTTACGATATGCGTTTACTGCATACAAGGCCCAATAACTGGCAGAGTCTCACAAAATTTTAGGACCGTAATTTTTATTCCCTAATTCCGGTGGCCGCTATTCAGGCAGAGCACACCTGAAATGAGCCCCACCTGCCCTGACCTTCCCGTTGCTATGGGTTCAGGTCATTTAAACTGGCCAGACAGACCCAAAGTGCAGGCTCATCCCTCGACAAGGCGTTGGGACTGGACACAGAGGGGCCAAAATTCAGGGTCCGGATAAGGCCCGTTTCCGCCATTTTGCGGCGACCATGCGGCGGAATTGAGTGGCCGCCGCAATCCAAATTCACCTCGGGGATTTTTCGGGCGGTCCCCACTTCCACCCGACTGCTGCCAACTGCCCCAAGCGCATCACCAAACACACACCGCCGCTCTCCCGCACCTCTATCCCACTCCTCGTGAAATTTACCTAAAAAAAAATCGACAATCCGCCGTACGGTGCCCCCGCTAGCTTTTTCTGTCTATGAGCCACGGTAGCACAGCGGCCCTTCAAGGGGAGGGCCCACTGCCGCAGCCGCCTTGTTTTTTTTTTTGGTGGCCGACTTCCTGGTCGGCTGGACAATTATGGCCCCGGGTTTAGCCGGGCTGGCAACACGCAGCCTGACACCCCCGCTGGCCCGGATGAAACCCTCCCTGGTGGCCCAGTGGCCGAACCTAAAGAAAACGCTGCTTCTCTTCCCTTTAAATGAGTGACAGCGGCGGAGACTCCGTTGCGCTCCCACTTCCACCTCTCACCAGCACTTACCACCGCACTTCCGCGCCCCCCCCCCCGTATGACCGACTTCCCGTCCGATCGGAAAAAAATGGCAAAGGGAAGAAAATCGATCGAGAGCCTGCCTCATTGGGCCCGTGGTGCGCCAGCTTTCCGCCAGGCCTGAATTTCGGCCCCAGAGACTGAAGTACAGCTCTTCCTGCAGACCTGACAGGTCTGTAGCAAAAAGTAATGGTCATGGCCTGTGATGCTTTCTGACTTCTGTCTGATCTGAGCAGGACTTTATACAAGGCCTGAGGCCTACTTTATCTGGGTACCACATCAGATGGGCACCTATCTGGCATTGAGCCACAAACATGAAGCAGCGGGCATCTTTACGTCCAAGGTCCAGGCACTCTGCCTCGTCCGCTCCCAGGAAACCACAGAATTCCCAGGGCAATGCACAGTTGGCAGAGGCCTGCCATCTTGCGTCTCCACCCTTTTTCCTTCGCTACCCCGCCAAGGAACTGATTGTTCCCCAGGTGCATGGGAAAGGAAAGTATTTCTTTATAAGTTCACTGCCAATTCCAGCTTCAATATTGGGTGTTAGTGACTAAAAAGAAAAGTATTTGCCCATTTTCATGTCGATCTTGGCAATGCAACTATTTTCCATGATGGCTGGTCACCAGGTTCAATTCCAGAAAGGAAAAAAAAGAAAGACTTGCATTTATATAGCACACTTCATTACCTCAGGATGTACAAAAGTGCTTTACAGCCAATGAAGAATCTTTTGAAATGTAGTCACTGTTGTAATGTAGGAAATGCGCAAGCCAATTTGCACAGCAAGCTCCCACAAAAAAGCAATGTGATAATGACCAGATAATTTGTTTTAGTTATGTTGGGTTCAATTTTCCCCAGTCTTTGCTCCTTTTTTTTGAAGTAGGCTGCTTTTTCTGGCCTAACTTAAAAATCCCCAGTTTCCCCAATCAATTTGCACTAGCATAACTGACTTAGTTACGTTTTTTTAAGGTACTTTTTCTCTCAAAAGGGGACGTTACCAGCCACCTACGCCAGTTCTGGCCATTTAGCCAACTTTGGCAGGCTAATAGTTACTCCATTTCGACTTAGGCCAGCGTATGTGACCACTCGAGAAAACCCTTGCGGAGAGTTAAAGAAATCAGCGCAGGTAAGGATCGGAGGCCAGTCAGCCTGGGATAGGGGCGGGAAGCAAAGAGGACCTGGACCTAAACCAACCAAGCCTTAGCAATGTTAACTAAATCAATGCAGAGTGTAAAGTCCTGTCCCCTCAGTACAGATTCACATGAGGCATGTAGTGAAGTCAAGGTCACTCTGGACCTGCACCTTTATTTCACCGCTCTGGAATGCTGCACTTGCCTGAGACCTGTGCTATATACCTGTCTCTTGCAAGTGCACCCCTGGTGGTAAGGTATGCTGGTGGTTACAGGTCATATCTTATTACAGCCATGTATAGCATGTTAGCATACAGTTATATATAATAATGTAAGATACATGACTTCAACATCCCCCAAGGTCTTATTGTCTTTATAGGTTCAGTCTCTCAGGTGGTCTACACTCTCGCGTGGAGCGTCTGAGTTGTGGTTCAGTTGTTTGCCTTGGGTGTCGGTTTTTCTTTGGGTGTGGTTGCTGGTATCTCGCCTGGGCTGTCTGTTTCGATTGGTGTGATTGTTGTTGACTCGCCTGGGCTGTCTGTTGGGATTGCCCTTTCCTCAGGTTGTTCCCCCTGTCTGTCCACCAGGTGTGGTGCGAGTTCCACGTTGTAGTCTGCCTCTGGTTCCGCAGTGTTGTTGGTAAATCTGCCTTTGACTTGGCCTACATGCCTCCGGCAGGTTTTGCCATTGTCCATTTGTACTACCAGTAGCCTGTTTCCTTCCTTGCCCGTTACTGTCCCTGCAAGCCATTTGGGACCCCTGCCATAGTTTAGGATAAACACTTTGTCCCCTATCTCATTCCATCTCCCCCTCGAATTTCTGTCATGGTACTCAGTCAGCTTACGGCGCTTTGCCTCAACGATTTCGTGCATGTCTGGGAGGAATAATGAGAGCCTTGTTTTTAAAGTCCTTTTCATCAACAGTTGCGCGGAGGGGATCCCAGTCAGTGAGTGCAGACGAGATCTGTATGCCAGCAGCAGTCACGACAGGCGACCCTGCAACGTGGGACCTTAGATTTTAAGCATGCCTTGTTTAATGATTTGCACTGCTCTCTCCACCTGGCCGTTGGAAGCCGGCTTGAACCGTGCCGTCTTGACGTGATTTATGCCGTGGTAAATTATAACATCTTGGAATTCTGCGCTGGTGAAGCACGGACCATTGTCACTGACCAATGTGTCAGGGATTCCATGCGTTGCAAACATGGTTGCGAGGCTCTCCACAGTGGTGGAGGTTGTGCTCGAGTTTAAAATGGTGCATTCGATCCACTTTGAAAATGCATCTACATCTACGAGGAACATTTTGCCCATGAATGGGCCCGCATAGTCTATGTGCACCCGCGACCACAGTTTGGTAGGCCAGGGCCAGGGGCTCAGTGGAGCCTCCCTGAGGGCATTGCTGAGTTGGGCACAAATGGTGCACCTTCGGATGCAGAGCTCCAAGTCCGCGTCAATACCAGGCCACCAGACGTGGGATCTGGCTATGGCCTTCATGAGAATGATCCCCGGGTGCTCGCGGTGGAGCTCCTGGACAAATGCCTCTCTGCCTCGCAGAGGCATGACTACTCGGCTGCCCCACATCAGGCAGTCTGCTTGTAGTGATAGCTCATGCATGCACCTGTGAAAGGGTTTTAATTCCTCGGGATAGGCATCGCGAGCCTCTGCCCAGTCACCGGTTAGGACAAATCTTTTTACTAAGGATAACGTGGGGTCGCTGGCCGTCCAGGCTCTGATTTGGCGAGTCGTCATGGGCGAACCTGTGGACTCAAAGGCATTGATTGCCATGACTATCTCACAGTCCTGTTCGTCAGACCCTTCCGTGGTCGCCAGGGGTAGCCTGCTAAGCGTGTTGGCACAGTTGTCTGTGCCTGGTCTGTGCCTTATTGTGTAGTTATAGGACGCCAGCATGAGTGCCCACCGTTGAATTCGCGCCGAGGCGTTGGCGGTTATTGCCTTGCTCTCAGATAGGAGGGACGTGAGGGGCTTGTGGTCGGTTTCCAGAACCTGGCCCTGAAAAGGTATTGGTGCATCTTTTTGACAACGTACACGCACATGAGCGCCTCCTTCTCTACCATTCCGTACCCGCGCTCTGCCCGCGAAAGTGACCTGGAGGCATAAGCTATGGGTTGTAATTTGCCCGCACTATTGACATGCTGCAAAACGCACCCGACCCCGTATGCTGACGCATGTGAGAACTAGCTTTTTTCCTTGGTCAAAGAAAGTCAAAACACTGTTGGAACACAGAAGGTTGCGTGCCTTATTGAAGGCGCGTTCCTGTGCGTCCCCCCCAAAACCAATCGCACCCCTTCCTGAGTAGCATGTGGAGAGGCTCCAGCAGCATGCTTAAGTTCTGCATAAAGTTCCTAAAGTAATTGAGTAGCCCGAGAAAGGCGCGCAGTTCTGAGACATTCCGGGGCCTGGGTGCCAGGCGAATTGCTTCTGTTTTGGACTCTGTTGGGCGGATTCCATCAGCGGCAATCCTTCTGCCTAAAAATTCAACCTCGGGTGCAAGAAACAGGCACTTGGATTTCTTGACTCATCGGCCTACCCGATCCAACCACTTTAGTACTTCCTCCAAATTACGGAGATGGGAGTCGGTGTCCCTGCCCGTGATAAGTATGTAATCTTGAAATACAAGCGTCCCCGGGATTGTCTTGAGCAGACTCTCCATGTTGCGCTGGAATATGGCAGCTGCCAACCTGATGCCGAATGGGCATCGATTGTACATGAAAAGGCCTCGATGTGTATTGATGGTGATGAGTAGCTTGGATTCCTCGGTCAATTCTTGCGTCATATACGCAGATGTGAGGTCTAATTTTGAGAAAAGTTTACCTCCAGCCAATGTGGCAAATAAGTCCTCCGCTCTGGGCAGCGGATACTGGTCCTGTAAGGAGACTCTGTTTATGTTGATTTGTAGTCCCCACAGATTCGTACAGATCCATCAGGCTTCATGATTGGGACGATGGGACTTGCCCAGTCGCTAAATTCCACAGGTGATATAATGCCTTCCCGCAGAAGCCTGTCTAGTTCGTGTTCAATCTTTTCCCTCATCACATAGGGTACAGCTCTGGCCTTGTGATGGACCGGTCTAGCATCCTGTGTGATGTAGATTTTGACTTTGTCCCCTTTGAAAGTGCCCACACCTGGCTGAAAGAGATGTTCAAATCACTTTATAACTGTCGAGCAGGAGGTCCGTTCCTCTAATGACATGGCATGGACATCATCCCATTTCCAGTTTAGTTTTGCCAGCCAGCTTCTCCCCAGCAGTGCTGGGGGGTCTCCGGGGACAATCCACAGGGGAAGTTGGGTCACTGTCCCTTTGTGTGTGACAGAGAGCATGGCGCTGCCGAGGACTGGTATGATTTCTTTGGTATAGGTCCTTAGTGTGGTGTCGACCCTTGTGAGTTTTGGTCTGTCTCTTTTATGCGGCCACAGTTGTTCAAATTGTTGAGCGCCCATGAGAGATTGACTCGCTCCCATAATCCAGCTCCATGTTGACAGATATCCTGTTGAGTAGGACCCTCATCATTATAGGAGGCGTCCTGTTGTAGGAGCAGCGGCCATTGATCGTGTTGACCCGCTGTACACCGGTGTCCCAGGTACTGTCCCCACCATCTTCTGGTCCGCTTTCCGACCCATCCGATTCGTATACCAGCCGAGCTGCCGTTTTTTTGCACATGTGGGCCAAATGCCCTGTATATTCACAATTTCTGCAAACAGCCTGCTGAAATCAACATCTCCTTGACGAGTGCCCACCCCCACACCTCCAGCACAGACCTTTTCCATTGTTCAAAGAGTTCCCAAAGAATGAACTGCGTCTGGCTGATCTCTCTTGAGCTTCTCTCAGTTTGTATGTTGATTTTTCGCATTGTGTGTTGTTGAGGTGTGAATGGCCATTCCTGTGGCCCTTGATGGCTTCTGCCTGATGTTGAGAGCCTGTTCTCCCGGTTTTGTCTGTGTGTGGGGATAGCAGCTTGATGGCTTCTGCCTGCTGTCGAGAGCCTGTTCTCCCGGTTTTGTCTGTGTGTGGGGGTAGCAGCTTGTTTAGTGCTGTGAACTTCTTCTTCCAATATTTCATTAGTTGTCATACCTGCATTGTAAATCAACCTCGTTTCTTCTTCCCGTACCAAGAATGTCTGTGCAACCAGTGCTGCTGCCTCTAAGGTCAGGTTCTTGGTCTCTATGAGCTTTCGGAATATGCCTGCGTGGCCTATTCCTTCAATGAAAAAGTCTCTCAGCATTTCTCTCCTCAGTTCATCGGAGAACTCACATAAACTAGCCAACCTCCGAAGTTCCGCTACGAAGTCGGGTATGCTCTGGCCCACACAGCGTCTGTAGTTGTAGAACCTGTGTCTGGCCATGTGTAGGCTGCTCGCTGGCTTCAGGTGGTCTCTTACCAGTGTGCTCAATTCTTCACACGACTTGCTTGTTGTTTTCTCGGGTGCCAACAGATCCTTCATTAAAGCGTATGTTTTCGAGCCACAGCTGGTCAATAGATGGGCTCTTCTCTTGTCTGCCTTATCGTCGCCTAACCAGTCTTTGGTTACAAAGCTTTGCTGGAGCCTTTCTATAAAGTCCTCCCAATTGTCTCCTGCATTGTACTTTTCATCTGATCCGTTGTTCGCCATTCTGTGGATTCTGTAATCCCGTAACCCGTCGCCACTGTAAAGTCCTGACCCCTCAGTACAGATTCACACGAGGCATGTAGTGAAGTCAAGGTCACTCTGGACCTGCACCTTTATTTCACCGCTCTGGAATGCTGCACTTGCCTGAGACCTGTCCTTATATACCTGTCTCTTGCAAGTGCACCCCTGGTGGTAAGGTATGCTGGTGGTTACAGGTCATATCTTATTACAGTCATATATAGCATGTTAGGATACAGTTATATATAATAATGTAAAATACATGACACGGAGTGCATTTGCAAACAACAACTACTAACGAGACATTGAAAAATAATATCCATTCAATAAAATAGAAACATCACTTCTCAGAGGGAACAGACTTGAAAAACCATCCTTCGCACAATTAAAATAATAAAGAAATAATCATTTCTGCAATTCTATAAGAATTAAAAAATTGAATCGTATCTTCAGCATCAAACTCCAATTCACCTTTCTGCACTCAGCCCGGGAAGGCAGTGGGCCGGTGCGGGAGGCCACTTGGCCTGGGCTAGGGGCTGGAGAATGCACCGGGAGGCCACTTGGTCTGGGCTAGGGGCGGGAGAACGCACCGGGAGGCCACTTGGTCTGGGCTAGGGGTGGTAGAATGCACCGGGAGGCCACTTGGTCTGGGCTAGGGGCGGGAGAATGCACCGGGAGGCCACTTGGCCTGTGCTAGGGGCGGGAGAACGCACCGGGAGGCCACTTGGTCTGGGCTAGGGGCAGAAGAATGCACCGGGAGGCCACTTGGTCTGGGCTAGGGGCAGGAGAATGCACCGGGAGGCCACTTGGCCTGGGCTAGGGGCGGGAGAACGCACCGGGAGGCCACTTGGTCTGGGCTAGGGGCGGGAGAATGCACCGGGAGGCCACTTGGCCTGGGCTAGGGGTGGTGGAATGCACCAGGAGACCACTTGGCCTGGGCTAGGGGCGGGAGGGAGCGAACTGGCTGGCATCGGGCCACACAGTGGCGGCAATTCAACAAAGAGGCTTGGGGCGTGGCGGTGAGGGGAGGGTGAGGGAGTATATAGACCCTCCAACAACTCGGTAAACAATAGCAAGCTAGACAGTCCCTTTAGCAACAGGCACAGTCACAATATTGTGTATGTCCTAATGTAATTAATCTCTTGTTCAGGAATATGAAAGAGGTAGTGTGAGTGGCTTCAACAATGAAACCATTTTCAACGCAGTCCCTCGACTATTCCCTCAGCCGTAGTATTTTGAACAAACATCCTTCAGTCTCTTAACAATATGGTGATTGCAGTGTTTCGCTGTACCGATGGCATCACCTGTTGCAGCGCAGTTTGTAGGCTGGGAGCTCAACACTGTAGTGAACGCACCGCTCTGACAGGTTCGTCACTTCAAAGGCAGTTTGAACACAGCCTTTCACTCCAGGGTCGTGCCGAACTGCCACCGTGCATGCGCAGACATCCTGGCACATTTTTCTGGCGCAGACCGCAGGCTCCACCGCCGAGGCGACTGGCCACGCTGCGCAGATCCAGAGTAGAGGCCAAACATTGGCGAAAGTCCGAAGATATTTTTCTGGAGAATCTGCTGGCGTAATGAAGTGGCGCAACTCGGGCAAGTACGCTAAAAAACGGGCTTGGGGAAAATTGAACCCGTTGAGTGAGGGATAAATATTGGCCACATACAACTCCCCTATACTTTTTCAAAATAGTGCCATGGGATCTTTTACATCTGTTACGCTCATAATAAAGGATGAAACTGGGTTCCGGAAGCAATGAGTAAGTGTGACCTTAGCTTCTTTAATTAGACTCCAGAATGCAGGTACCTCATGGGTGGCCTGCTTATATACAGTGCTCCCAAGGGATGCTGGGATCCCTTGGGACTCCAACAGGTAGCCCTCTGGTGGTCATGTGATACAGGTTTCCAAGCGTAGAATACTTAACATCGCTTCCTTGTAAATTCAATAGTACACTTATTTACAAGATGAGATGATCTGGGGCTTTTCGCTCCCTTATCAATTGTCTCAGTACAAATGCAGGTGTGGGTGAGTTGGTTGGTTCTTCACTGGGCTGCTGGGGATGGTGAGTTCGGCTTCGTAGTCAACCATGATGTCGGTTGCCACTTGTGTGTTTGTGTTGGAGGGTCGAAGTTGGTGGTGTCCTCTTTGAGTTGCTCGTAGCTGTTAGTGAACTACAATTTGATTTGGTCCGAATGCTTTCTGCACGTTAGTCCATTGGCCAATTTGACCTGAAACACCCTACTCCCTTCTTTGGCTATGACCGTGCCAGCAAGCCATTTGGGACCATGCCCATAATTGAGTACAAACACAGGATCATTGACCTCAATATCGCGTGACAAATTTGTGTGATCACGGTACATACTTTGTTGATGCCGCCTGCCCTCGACGTGATCATGGAGATCAAGGTGGACAAGAGAGAGCCTTGTTTTGAGTGCCCTTTTCATGAGCAGCTCAGCTGGTGGAACCCCGGTGAGCGAGTGGGGCCTGGTGCGGTAGCTGAGCAGAACTCGTGACAGGCGGGTCTGCAGAGAGCCTTCCGACATGCGTTTCAAGCTTTGCTTGATGGTCTGTTCTGTGTGGCCATTGGATGCGGGCTTGAACGGACCAGATGTGACTTGCTTGATCCCATTGCGGGTCATGAATTCCTTGAATTCAGCACTGGTGAAACACCGCCCATTGTCGCTGAATAGTAAATCAGGCAGGCCGTGTGTGGCAAACATGGCTCGTAGGCTTTCGATGGTGGCGGTGGACATGTTTACAGACATTATTACACATTCAATCCATTTTGAATAAGCATCCACGACAACCAAGAACATTTTGCCTAGAAATGGGCCTGCATAGTCAACGTGGATCCTAGACCATGGTTTGGAGGGCCATGACCACAAACTTAGCGGTGCTTCTCTGGGTCCATTGCTCAGTTGAGAGCAAGTGTTGCACTGGGGCATGCATGACTCTAAATCTGAGTCGATGCCGGGCCACCACACATGGGATCTGGTTATGGCTTTCATCATTGCAATGCCTCGGTGGGTGCTGTGTAAGTCACGGATGAACGTTTTTCTGCCTATCTTGGGCAAGACCACGCGATTACCCCACAAAAGACAGTCCATCTGCAAGGACATTTCGCCTTTGTGCCTGTGGACTGGCTTAATCACTTGCTGCATCTGTACTGGGATGCTGGACCAGCTCCCATGGAGGACACAGTTTTTTTACCAGGGACAGTAAAGGATCCTGGCTGGTCCAGGTCCTGATCTGGTGGGCCATAATGGGTGACTTTTCGTTTTCAAATGTATCCATCACCATGAGCAAGTCTGCAGGCTGTGCCATTTCCAACCCGGTGGTGGGCAATGGCAACCGACTGAGGGCATCAGCGCAGTTCTCTGTGCCCGGTCTGTGACGGATTACATAATTGTATGCCGACAGCGTGAGCGCCCATCTTTGGATGCGGGCAGAGGCATTGGTGTTAATCCCTTTGCTCTCTGAGAATAGCAATATGGTCAGTTTCAAGCTCAAACTTGAGACCAAACAAATACTGGTGCATTTTTTTCACCAACGTCAGAGCTTCTTTTTCAATTATGCTGTAGGCCCTTTCGGCCTTGGACAGATTCCTGGACGCATAAGCGACCGGTTCGTTAGCCTGTTGTAACACACACTCGACCCCGTATGATGACACTTCGCAAACTAGCACTAATCATTTACATGGGTTATACAGAACAAGCAGTTTGTTTGAACATAACAGATTTCTGGCTTTCTCAAAGGCAGCTTCTTGTGAATTCCCCCATATCCAGTCGTCTCCCTTGTGCAGTAGCACATATAGGAGTTGTAGCAAGGTGCTTAACCCGGAAATCACTGAAATAGTTGAGGAGTCTCAGGAACAACCGCAGCTCCGTCACGTTCTGTGGTCTTGGCGCGTTCTTGATGGCCTCCATCTTGGCATCAATAGTTCTGATGCCGTCTGCTGCGATTCTTCTTCCCAAGAACTTGACCTTTGACGCCAGGAAAACACACTTCGAGCGTTTCAACCTGAGTCCCACGCGATCTAGCCGACTTAGAACCTCTTCCAGATTCTGTAAGTGTTCGATGGTGTCTCGACCTGTGACCAATATGTCATCCTGAAAAACCATGATGCGAGGAATCGACTTTAGCAGGCTCTCCTTGTTCCGTTGGAAAATTGCCGCGGCCGACCGAATCCCGAACGGGCATCTGTTATAGATGAACAGACCTTCGCGCGTGTTGATGCAGGTGAGGCCTTTCAAAGATTCCTCCAGCTCCTGCGTCATGTAGGCCGAGGTCAGGTCCAACTTGGTGCCTGTCTTTCCTCCAGCCAAGGTCGCAAATAGGTCGTCTGCCTTGGGTAGCGGGTACTGGTCCTGTTGCAAAAAACTGTTAATCGTTACTTTATAGTCCTCCGCAAATTCTGACCGTGCCGTCATCTTTGAGAACCGGAACAATCAGACTGGTCCACTCGTTGAATTCCACCGGCGCGATGATGCCTTCTCGCTGCAACCTGTCCAGCTCAATTTCCACTTTCTCATGCATCATATGCGGTACCGCCCGTGCCTTGTGGTGAATGGGTCGTGTAACGGGAACCAAATGGATCTGCACTTTCGCCCCCGAGAAACTTCCAATGCCTGGCTCGAACAACTATGGAAATCTGCTCAGAACCTGGGCACATGAGGCGTCGTCGACGGACGACAGTGCTCGGATGTCGTCCCAGTTCCAGCGGACTTTTCCCAGCCAGCTTCTGCCGAACAGCGTGGGCACATCCCCTGGCACGATCCATAGTGAGAGTTTGTGCACTGCTCCATCATAGGAGATTTTGACCTCTGCAGTGCCAATCACTAGGATCAGTTCTTTGGTGTAAGTTCTTAGCTTGGTGTGAATGGGGCTGAGCTTTGACCTGTGTGCTTTGTTGCATCACAGCCTGTCGAAGGCCTTTTTGCTCATTATGGACTGACTCACACCCGTGTCCAGTTCCATGGATACTGGAATTCCGTTCAGTTCAACTTTTAACATTATTGGTGGACATTTCGTGGTGATGGTGTGTACCCCGTACACTTCTGCCTCCTCGGTTCGAGTCAAGTTCAGCCTAATCCACTGTGGATTGATCTTCCTCTGCAATGTGGTGGTTTGCAGGGTTTGCAATGTTTGCAGCTCGCCTGCACATTCGCTGGAGGTGTCCCATTGTTCTGCAGCCATTGCACGCATACTGCCTGAAGCGGCATTGATGGGCTCGCTGATCACCTCCACAACGCAGTAATGATTGATGGCGGACTCTGGATCATCTGAGGTCATGCCGCAGCTGGCGTGTACATTCTGCCATGTATGTTCCTGCTCGAAAACAATGTTACTTTGTGCACAGCACAGGCTGTAATTCTGAACCATTTGTTTGGTGTTATCGCTGGTGGACATAAATGCCTGGGTTATCATTAAGGCTTTGCTCAGATTCGGTGTTTCAACAGTCAATAGTTTGTGAAGGATTACCTCATGGCCAATGTCAAGCACAAAAAAGTCTCTCAGCATTTGTTCAAGGAATCTATCAAATCCGCAATGTCCTGCAAGGCGCCTTAGTTCGGCGACATAGCTCGCCACTTCCTGGCCCTCCGACCGTTGACATGTTGCTTTCCTTAGGATTTAGGCGCTCCCGGACCAGTGTACATAATTCTTCATAGGATTTGGTTGTTGGTTTTACCAGAGCTAGAAGATTCTTCATGAGGTCATAGGTTGTTGCCCCAGAGACGGTAAGGAAGATCCCCTTCGTTTGGCAGCGTTCCCGTCCCCTTCCAGCTCGTTGGCCACAAAGTATTTGTTGAGTCTCTCCACGAAGGCTTCCCAATCGTCCCCTTCTGAGAACTTCCCCAGGATACCAACTGTTCTTTGCATTTTTGCGCGGTTGTTCGTTATCTCGTCACCAATTGTTACGCTCATAATAAAGGATGAAACTGAGTACCGTAAGTAATGAGTAAGTGTGACCTTAGCTCCTTTAATTAGACTCCAGCGTGCAGGTACCTCGTGGGAGGCCTGCTTGTATACAGTGCTCCCAAGGGATGCTGGGATCCCTTGGGACTCCAACAGGTAGGCCCTCTGGTGGTGGTGTGATACAGGTTGCCAAGGGTACATGACAACATCCACCTGAGAGAGCAGGCAGGGTCTCATCCAAAAGGCAGCAACTGCACTGGAGTGTCAGCCCAGATTTTTGTGCTCAAGTTTCCAGAGTGAGACTTGAACCCCCAACTTTCTGACTCAGAGGTGATGGCACTACCAACTGAGCCACAGCTGACAGGCCTGGAGCCCCTGCGAGTTTGTGACATGTAGTCTTCCTACTCCCTCATTCCCTGGCAGTCTACTGGTGGGGATGCATCCAATTCCCTGGTGGCCTTATGATGGCTAAAGACCTGACTACTGACTGTTAAAGGGCTGGATATGCCATCAGATTCCTTGGTACACTAATGGTAAGCAGGCACCCATTTCCCTGGCAGTGCACAAGTAGTGCTACCTATTACAGCACTGGTGTTAATTTGTGCTTGCAATTTAATGTCAACTAACAAACTTTAGAACCAGAATTGGAATTGGCTTTTCTGAATACTTGTCCATATGATTCAATGATATATATGCGATAAAGACACAAATGTCACATAATAGTAACCACTGCCCAATTAAAATATAATATTTATGTCATGTACATAGTTGATATAACAACGTGACATTAACTTATAGCATAACAGGACAATGAAACTGACAGCCGTCGGGTTTCACTTGTTGTTATTGGGTATGTGACTGATCTATGGTAATGAAACACTCAGGATACAAAAAATAATTAAAAGCAGGTCCTGAATCCTGTGCACACATTAATCATGCGAAAACCTTTATTTATTATTTTCTTCTGTATTTCCGCTTTAAAAATGTATTGCATAGCACAGCGACAATAAATGTCAGAGGTGCTGAGTGTGCCTGGCAAAAAACAGCTCCTACTCATGCTGATTAAACACCTGTGCCTGTAGCCTGAGCATTTATTCAGCATTAGTCAAAGTTGTTTATTATCCTGTATACTCAGGGCCTCTGATATGTAGCACATAATAAAAATACCAACGCTAACTTGAAAAACCCCAGTCGCTGGAGTGTTCTGGTTATGCAGCAGCCCACTTGTGTCCAATCTCTTGAAGTGGCTAGGCAGACGTGTGAAGAATTTCGTCAGGTCCCCTGCAGTCCGTTAAGTAGGGAACCCCTTAAACAGACGTCGCACCTCAGGGGAAGGAAGGACTGACACAAGCTGTCACTCTGTGAGAAGTGCTCCTCCTGTTGGCCAAAGACGGAATGGAAGTCACAGAGGCACCTGCCTGAATGTTGCAGCTGAGGGGCTGCACCAAACACTTTTGGTTTGACACTTTATTCCAGAAGTGAAGGAATGTTTTTGTTCCTCACAGATGATTGGCAAAAAGAAAACTTTTTAAAAGCTTGACACTTAGGGTCGAAAATGTTTGTGATATATCTCGGAGGCCCCTAACCCTTAGAAAGAGAGTAGGGACCCAGTTCACTTTTTGAGTTCTATCCAGGGTGTAATTCTAAACCATTGTAAATTAACTCCACACAATACTCTTTTCGATATGTCTGCACTCTATCCATCCAGCCTCTAAATTAATGAAGTACTGCAGCTGAAAAACATAAGCTGAATGCGCCAAAATAATTTGCTTAATTTTTTTTCCTTTTCTGGGAATGGGTGGGGGTGAAGGAACGGTTGTAAACCAATCTGGCTGTCTATTTTATATATTTTGCCTTGTTTTTTAAATAGAACAGTATTCACAATATCTTAAACACTCTGACAGTCACATACAAAAGAGAGCATTGTATTTATAATTTTTTAATTATAATTTTTACAAGTTGAGTAATTGCACGGAATAGTATATTAAGCTCTTTTTAAGTGTACCGGATTAAGCTCCTTCAAAAAGACATGTGTACCAGTGTTAAGCTTCAACAAGTGGGTTGTGTACCCATAGAAGCAAACCTGTGGAACATTTTAGTTCTGCAGAGAGTGTTGCTGAAGGCTAAGTAGAATGCTGCTCCATTTAACTCAGGTAGCGAGAACATTATTGAATTACTCGTCCCTTGTCTATACCAAAGTGAGCAAATCACTGGTTTTGAAAAGTTTTACCCAGCACAGAGCTGTTTTTCGCCTGTCACTTTCATTCTCCGCACCACTCCCACTTGGACCTCTCTGTCTTTGGCCTCAACCGAAGCTCGAGGAACAGCACCTCATATTTCAATTAGGCACTTTATAGCATTCCAGACTCAACAGTGAGTTCAATTGTTTCAGATCATAGCCTCTGCCTCCATTTTTTTGGATCGCAGCTTTTGATGATTATTTTATTCCCATTTGCACCTCTTCTGGACCCATCTTTTACATGTTCCATTACCATCTCCTTTTGCCTCGCACCATCAACCCTCTTGTTATTTGATCACTCCTGCCTTCCACCCAATCACTGACCTTCCCTGTTGTTCTTTAGAAACATAGCAAATAGGAACAGTAGTAGGCCATTCGGCCCTTCGAATCTGCACCGCCATTCAATATGATAGAAACATAGAAACATAGAAAATAGGTGCAGGAGTAGGCCATTCGGCCCTTCGAGTCTGCACCGCCATTCAATGAGTTCATGGCTGAACATGTAACGTCAGTACCCCATTCCTGCTTTCTCACCATACCCCTTGATCCCCCGAGTAGTAAGGACTACATCTAACTCCTTTTTGAATATATTCAGTGAATTGGCCTCAACAACTTTCTGTGGTAGAGAATTCCACAGGTTCACCACTCTCTGGGTGAAGAAGTTTCTCCTCATCTCGGTCTTAAATGGCTTACCCCTTATCCTTAGACTGTGACCCCTGGTTCTGGACTTCCCCAACATTGGGAACATTCTTCCTGCATCTAACCTGTCTAAACCCGTCAGAATTTTAAACGTTTCTATGAGATCCCCTCTCATTCTTCTGAACTCCAGTGAATACAAGCCCAGTTGATCCAGTCTTTCTTGATATGTCAGTCCCGCCATCCCGGGAATCAGTCTGGTGAATCTTCGCTGCACTCCCTCAATAGCAAGAATGTCCTTCCTCAGGTTAGGAGACCAAAACTGTACACAATACTCCAGGTGTGGCCTCACCAAGGCCCTGTACAACTGTAGCAACACCTCCCTGCCCCTGTACTCAAATCCCCTCGCTATGAAGGCCAACATGCCATTTGCTTTCTTAACCGCCTGCTGTACCTGAATGCCAACCTTCAATGACTGATGTACCATGACACCCAGGTCTCGTTGCACCTCCCCTTTTCCTAATCTGTCACCATTCAGATAATAGTCTGTCTCTCTGTTTTTACCACCAAAGTGGATAACCTCACATTTATCCACATTATACTTCATCTGCCATGCATTTGCCCACTCACCTCATCTATCCAAGTCACTCTGCAGCCTCATAGCATCCTCCTCGCAGCTCACACTGCCACCCAACTTAGTGTCATCTGCAAATTTGGAGATAGTACATTTAATCCCCTCGTCTAAATCATTAATGTACAATGTAAACAGCTGGGGCCCCAGCACAGAACCTTGTGGTACCTCACTAGTCACTGCCTGCTATTCTTAAAAGTACCCATTTACTCCTACTCTTTGCTTCCTGTCTACCAACCGGTTCTCAATCCATGGCTGATCCTCTATCTCAACACCATATTCCTGCTTTTTCCCCATACCCCTTGATGCCTTTTGTTTCTAGAAATCTATCTAGCTCTCTCTTAAATATATTCAGTGGCTTGGCCTCCACAGTCTTCTGTGGTAGAGAATTCCACAGGTTCACCACCCCCTGAGTGAATAAACTTCTCCTCATCTCAGTCCTAAATTTCCTACCCCGTATCCCTGAGACTGTGACCCCTTGTTCTAGACTTCCCAACCAGGAGAAACATCCTCCCCGTATCCAGTCTATCCAACCCAGTCAGAATTTTATATGTTTCAATGAGATCCCCTTTCATTCTTCTAAACTCTAGGGAATACCGGCCTAGTCGACCCAATCTCTCCTCATATGACAGTCCTGCCATCCCAGGAATTAATCTGGTGAACCTTCGCTGCACTCCCTCAATGGCAAGTATATTCTTTCTCAGGTAAGGAGACCAAAACTGCACACAATACTCCAGGTGCAGTCTCACCAAGGCCCAGTATAACAGTAGTAAGACATCCTTGCTCCTGTACTCAAATCCTCTTGCAATGAAGGCCAACATACCATTTGCCTTCCTAACTGCTTGCTGCACCTGCCCTCCCCCTTTCCCTGCATCTGTACTTGCTTAAAACCTATTACATCTCTAACTGTTTTCATTTCTGACGAAAGGTCATCGACCTGGAACGTTGGCTGGGATTTTCTGGGGTCCGTGCGGGAGCAGTTGGAGGCGGGTCGGGAGGGAAATTTGAAATATCTGCCAGCGGGTCGGGAAACTGCCTCATCCCGCCCCCACACGTCTTTCCCTCGGGCCGCTTTTGCTGGCGTAGCAGCGACTCATACAGCAGAGGCGGGCACAATCATTTCAATCATTATCAGGTACTTGTCAGACCCTTACCTTTTTCACCCTACGTTTCAAATTTCCCCAGATGAGCACAGGAATCACACAGCTCCAGAACCATGTCTGCTAATCTGAGGATGAACTTGAGTGGCCATTGATCCAGCTTATTAGTCATCATCATCATCATAGGCAGTCCCTTGAAGCGAGGATGACTTGCTTCCACGGCAAAAAGGGATGAGTTCACAGGTGTTTCAATGAAGGATCTAATATTCCAGATCCCGAATTACATCATGAAGGGTGGAAGATACCTGTGCTTGCATTTTTTTAATGTGTGGTGACCGTTGCACACCAACCACCATATGGGCTCGACAGAGCTAGGTCTTGGTCCAGTGGTAAAGATTACCCAAGACTAACTGGAGACCAGTTCTGCTGCACAGACTGAGCGCGCACACATATTGCAGTGTGGGCTGGCCCGTGCTGTCCCTGGGCCCTCGCCTCTTCTGGGCCTCAGACGATGATGGTCTTGCAGGCCGGGACCGTGCCGATTTCTGGGCCGGCCCGTCGCACACACACACACACACACACACACACACACACACACACACAGAAACACACACACACATACACACACAGAAACACACACACATACACACACACACAGAGAAACACACACACAGAAGCACACACACACATATACACACACACACACACAGAAACACACACACATACACACACACACACACACACAGAAACACACACACTCACACACTCACAGAAAAACACACACACATACACACACACACACAGCTTATTAGTGCATAGCATGGAAAGCACAATAAATACTCCCACCTCACAGTTGATCACTTTCCTAAGTCAGATGCTGTTGCTGACTGCATTGTCAGCGCAGATTTAGCTTTCTCGAGATTGCATGTATTTCCTGCAATGTCGGCATCCACTGTCACCTCATTGATAGAACCTATCACAACATTGACAGGTTGCTTCTGTCATCTCTACTTAACCTGCCATCTATTACATCAGCATAGGTGATGTTTATACTGTCTCACCTTGGTCCTCAGAATCAGAGCACGATTAGCCCCAACGCCAGCAGTAACAACAACTGCACCACCAACCTTCTCCTCAACCACCTGATGCTGCACAGGCCAGAGGGCATCAGCATAGAGCTGCAGCATGCCGGAGGCGATACCCCCATCACAGGGTGTACAGGCAGAGGATGAACTTTATCAACATAATGGAGCAGCAGTGCCAAAGGAGCCTCAGACTATCATGCCAGGTCATCGCAGACATTTGCACATTGCTGAAGCAAGACCAGCAACCCAGAGGAGCATGTGGACATGCCTTACCAGTGGCTGTCAAAGTCCCCCAGTGCCCTCAAGTTCTTCGCCTCAGGCTCCTTCCAAGGATCTGCCGAAGACATCTGCAGCATCTCGCAGTCAACCATCCACACATTCATCACTCAAGTCACCATGTTGCACAAGTCAGGCAATTATATCAACTCTGCCACTGATGAAGCCAGTGTTACTGAGTGGGAGCTCAGCTTTGCAGCTCTGGCTGACTTCCCAGAGGTGCAGGGCGTCATCGACTGCACACATGTGGCCATCAGGGCACCCCATCATCAAGCAGAGGTCTTGGTCAACCGCAAGGGCTTCCACTCCCTCAATGTGCAGCTCGCCTGCAACCATAGAAAGATCATCATGCAGGTGTGCACAAAATTCCCTGGCAGCTGTCATGAATCTTTTGCTCTGCACCAATGATGAGAGGCGCAGCAGAATGAAGTTGAGTGTGGCTTTGCAGTCACCTTTCCTGATCTAATAATGCATCCAGGTCCTCCTGACCACATCCCCACTGTTGACCTACTCGACAATTTCAAGCCAGGCTATTTTTGTCTCCCGAAGAGGTCTCTTCCGCCCATTAGAAGGGAAAAGGACCTTCGTGCGTGCTCTGCTTCCCTCCACAAGCATATGGGGGGGGAATCATCGGAGAACTTGGGTGTAGCCCTCTCTCTCAGTTTAATCATGTTTGGCACTCTTTGTAGCAGTCCAATTGTGCAGTGTACTATCACTGGAGGAACCTTCAAATGCAATGTTTGTGTTGGGGCTGATTGTAGGGCAATCTGAGGATGAAGAGGAGATTGTTGCAAGGCACTGATGCTGCTGGAATAGATGGCAGCTGAAGTTGAGATGCAGAAGTGATCTGTCAATGGTGAGAGATGTTGATCCAAAGAGGTGACAATGGATAAAGAGTTTACTCCAACATTTCCAAACTGCATAAAACTCCAAAGTGTCTTCCAAATCCTGAAGGCTTCAGCTTTTAAGATTGGAAAGTGAACAGCTGTGAAATGGTAACTTTTCATAGAATCATAGAAATTTACAGCACAGAAGGAGGCCATTCGTCCTATCATCTCCGTGCCGGTCGACAAAGAGCTATCCAGTCTAATCTCACTTTCCAGCACTAGGACCGTAGCCCTGTAGGTTACAGCATTTCAAGTACATATCCAAGTACTTTTTAAATGTGGTGAGGGTTTCTGCCTCTACCACCCTTTCAGGCAGTGAGTTCCAGACCCCCACCACCCTCTGAGTGAAAAAATCTCTCCTCAAGTCCCCTCTAAATTCCGACCAATTACTTTAAATCTATGCCCCCTGGTTATTGAACCCTCTGCTGAGGGGAATAGGTCCTTCCTATCCACTCTATCTAGACCCCTCATAATTTTACACACCTCAATTAAACCTCCCCTCGTCCTTCACTGTTCCAAAGAAAACAACCCCAGCCTATCCAATCTTTCCTCACAGCTAAAATTGTCCAGTCCAGGCAATATCCTTGTAAATCTCCTCTGTACCCTCTCTAGTGCAATCACATCTTTTCTGTAATGTGGTGACCAGAACTGCAAGTAGTACTCTGGCTGTGGCCTAACCAGTGTTTTATACAGTTCAAGCATAACCTCCCTACTCTAGTATTCTATGTCTAATAAAGGCAAATATCCTATATGCTTTCTTAACCACCTTATAGAAACATAGAAGATAGGTGCAGGAGTAGGCCATTCGGCCCTTCCAGCCCGCACCACCATTCAATGAGTTCATGGCTGAACATACAACTTCAGTACCCCATTCCTGCTTTCTCGCCATACCCCTTGATCCCCCTAGTAGTAAGGACTACATCTAACTTCTTTTTGAATATATTTAGTGAATTGGCCTCAACAACTTTCTGTGGTAGAGAATTCCACAGGTTCACCACTCTCTGGGTGAAGAAGTTTCTCCTCATCTTGGTCTTAAATGGCTTACCCCTTATCCTTAGACTGTGACCCCTGGTTCTGGATTTCCCAACATTGGGAACATTCTTCCTGCATCTAACCTGTCTAAACCTGTCAGAATTTTAAACGTTTCTATGAGGTCCCCTCTCACTCTTCTGAAGTCCAGTGAATACAAGCCCAGTTGATCCAGTCTTTCTTGATATGTCAGTCTCGCCATCCCGGGAATCAGTCTGGTGAACCTTCGCTGCACTCCCTCAATAGCAAGAATGTCCTTCCTCAAGTTAGGAGACCAAAACTGAACACAATATTCCAGGTGAGGTCTCACTAAGGCCCTGTACAACTGCATTAAGACCTCTCTGCCCCTATACTCAAATCCCCTAGCTACGAAGACCAACATACCATTTGCCTTCTTTACCACCTGCTGTACCTGCGTGCCCACTTTCAGTGACTGATGAACCATGACACCCAGGTCTCGTTGCACCGCCCCTTTTCCTAATCTGCCGCCATTCAGATAATATTCTGCCTTCGTGTTTTTGCCCCTAAAATGGATAACCTCACATTTATCCACATTATACTGCATCTGCCATGCATTTGCCTACTCACCTAACCTGTCCAAGTCACCCTGCAGCCTCTTAGCAT
Source organism: Pristiophorus japonicus (assembly GCF_044704955.1). Classification (NCBI taxonomy): domain Eukaryota; kingdom Metazoa; phylum Chordata; class Chondrichthyes; family Pristiophoridae; genus Pristiophorus; species Pristiophorus japonicus. Next base: position 169,795,525 of record NC_091989.1, read on the forward strand.
CCTCCTCACAGCTCACACCGCCACCTAGTTTAGTGTCATCCGCAAACTTGGAGATATTACACTCAATTCCTTCATCTAAATTGTTAATGTATATTGTAAAGAGCTGAGGTCCCAGCACTGAGCCCTGCGGCACTCCATTGATCACTGCCTGCCATTCTGAACAGGATCCGTTTATCCCGACTCTCTGCTTGCTGTCTGCCAACGAGTTCTCTATCCACACCAGTACATTACCCCCAATACTATATGCTTTGATTTTGCACACCAATTTCCCGCCTAATAAGGATATCCTTCAGTTCCTCCTTCTCACTGGACCCACTGTCCCCTAGTACCTTCGGAAGGTTATTTGTATCTTCCTTCGTGAAGACAGAAGCGGAGTATTGGTTCAATTGGTCTGCCATTTCTTTATTCCCCATTATAAATTCACCTGAATCTGACTGCAAGGAACCTACGTTTGTCTTTACTAATCTTTTTCTCTTCACATATTTATAGGAGCTTTTGCAGTCAGTTTTTATGTTCCCTGCAAGCTTCCTCTCATATTCTATTTTCCCCCTCTTAATTAAACTCTTAGTCCTCCTCTGTTGAATTCTAAATTTCTCCCAGTCCTCAGGTTTGTTGCTTTTTCTAGCCAATTTATATGCCTCTTCCTGGCTTTAACACGATCCTAATTTCCCTTGTTAGCCATGGTTGAGCCACTTTCCCAGTTTTATTTTTACTCCAGACAGGGATGTACAATTGTTGAAGTTCATCCATGTGATCTTTAAATGTTTGCCATTGCCTATCCACTGTCAACCCTTTAAGTATCCTTTGCCAGTCTATTCGAGCCAATTCACGCCTCATACCGTCGAAGTTACCTTTCCTTAAGTTCAGGACCACAGTTTCCGAATTAACTTTGTCACTCTCCATTTTAATAAGGAATTCTACCATATTATGGTCACTGTTCCCCCTGGGGCCTCGCACAACAAGATTGCTAATTATTCCCTTCTCATTGCACATTACCCAGTCTAGGATGGCCAGCTTCCTGGTTGGTTCCTCGACATATTTGACGAGAAAACCATCCTGAATACACTCCAGGAAATCCTCCTCCACCGCATTGCTACCAGTTAGGTTAGCCCAATCAATATGTAGATTAAAATCGCTCATGATACTGCTGTACCTTTGTTGCACGCATACCTTATTTCTTGTTTGATGCTGTCCCCAACCTCACTACTACTATTTGGAGGTCTGTACACAACTCCCACTAGCGTTTTCTGCCCTTTGGAATTCCGCAGCTCCACCCATACCGATTCCACATCATCCAGGCTAATGTCCTTCCTTACTATTGCATTGATTTCCTCTTTAACCAGCAACGCCACCCCGCCCCCTTTTCCTTCCTGTCTATCCTTCCTAAATGCTGAATACCCTTGGATGTTGAGTTCCCAGCCTTGGTCACCCAGGAGCCATGTCTCCGTGATGCCAATCACAGCATATCAATTAACTGCTATCTGTGCAGTTAATTCATCCACCTTATTCCGAATACTCCTCGCATTGAGGCACAGAACCTTCAGGCTTGTCTTTTCAACACACCTTGCCCCTTAAGAATTTTGCTGTAATGTGGTCCTTTTTGTTTTTTGCCTTGGGTTTCTCTGTCCTTCACTTTTACTATTCTCCTTTCTATCTTTTGCTTCTGACTCCATTTTATTTCCCTCTGTCTCCCTGCATAGGTTCCCATCTCCCTGCCATATTAGTTTAACTCCTCCCAAACAGCACTAGCAAACACTCCCCCTGGGACATTGGTTCTGGTCCTGCCCAGGTGCAGACCGTCCGGTTTGTACTGGTCCCACCTCCCCCAGAACTGTTTTTAATGCCCCAGGAATTTTAATCCCTCCCTTCTGCACCACTCCTCAAGCCACGTATTCATCTGAGCTATCCTGCAAATCCTACTCTAACTAGCACATGGCAATGGTAGCAATCCTGAGATTACTACTTTTGAAGTTCTACTTTTTAATTTAGCTCCTAGCTCCCTAAATTCATCTCGTAGGACCTCATCCCATTTTTTACCCATATCATTGGTACCTATATGCACCACGACAACTGGCTGTTCACCCTCCCTTTTCAGAATGTCCTGCACCCGCTCCGAGACATCCTTGACCCTTGCACCAGGGAGGCAACATACCATCCTGGCGTCTCGGTTACGGCCGCAGAAATGCCTATATACTCCCCTTACAATTGAATTCCCTATCACTATCGCTCTCCTACTCTTTTTCCTGCCCTCCTGTGCAGCAGAGCCACCCACGGTGCCATGAAATTGGCTACTGCTGCCTTCCCCTGATGAGTAATCCCCCCCAACAGTACCCAAAACTTTGTATCTGTTTTGCAGGGGGATGACCACAGGGGACCCCTGCACTACCTTCCTTGCACTGCTCTTCCTTTTGGTCACCCAATCCCTATCTGGCTGTGTACCCTTGACCTGCGGTGTGACCAACTCACTAAATGTGCTATTCACGTCATTCTCAGCATCGTGGATGCTCCAGAGTGAATCCACCAGCAGCTCCAGTGCCAGAATGCGATCTGTCAAGATCTGCAGGCGGATGCACTTCCCGCACACATAGTCGTCAGGGACACCGGAAGCGTCCCTGACTTCCCACTTCCCAGGAGTAGCATAACACGCTTCCGGGCTCTCCTGCCATGACTTAACCCTTGGATTAACTTAATTGGGCAACAATAATGCTAAAGGTTACCTTTCGATTTCTTTCTACTTCTTTTTGCCTTCTCCCTGTAGCTGCACCGGTAGGTCTCGACGTCCCCAGAACTGGCTCCTCCTCCGACTAGCTCTCCGACTACGGACTCCCGCTGGCCTTTATAGGCCTCAACGTCCCCAGAACTCGCTCCTCCTCCGATTAGCTCTCCGACCACGGATTCCCGCTGGCCTTTATAGGCATCAATGTCCCTAGAACTCGCTCCTCCTCTGACATTTGATGCAGCGTATATGGATTTTAGCAAGGGCCTCGGTAAGGTCACACATGGTAGACTGGTCACGAAAGTAAAAGCCCATGGAATCAAAGGCAAAGTGGCAAGTTGGATCGAAAATTGGCTTAGAAGCAGGAAGCTTTTTGTGACTAGAAGGCTGTTTCCAGTGGGGTTCCACAGGGCTCAGTACTAGGTCCATTATGTTTTGTGGTATATAACAATGATTTAGACTTGAATGTCCGGAGGCTTACGATTAAGATGTTTGCAGATGATTAAAAAAGTTGGCTGTGTGGTTGATAAGAAGAAAGCTATAGACTGCAGGAAGATATCAATGAACTGGTCATGTAGGCAGAACAGTGGCAAATGGAATTCAATCTGGAGAAGTGTGAGGTAATGGATTTGTGAAGGGCTAACAAGGAAATGGAATAAACAATAAATAGTAGGATACTGAGATGTGTAAAGGAACAGAAGGGACCTGGGAGTGCATGTCAACAGATCCCTGAAGGTAGCGGGAAGTGTGTCCAGCTGCAGCTCCTGACAGGCCGCATGACGGCACTGGAGCTGCAGATGGACTCACTCTGGAGCATGCGCGATGCTGAGAATGTTGTGGATAGCACATTTAGTGAGTTGGTCACACCTCAGGTAAAAGTTTGGACAGATAGTGAATGGGTGACCAAGAGACAAGGCAAGAGCAGGAAGGTAGTGCAGGAGTCCCCTGCAGTCATCTCCCTCCAAAACAGATATATCATTTTGGATACTGTTGGGGGAGATGACTTACCAGGGGAAGGCACCAGCAGCCAGGTTCATGGCACCATGGGTAGCTCTGCTGCACAGAAGGGCAGGAAAAAGAGTTGGAGAGCTATAGTGATAGGAGACTCTATTGTAAGGGGAATAGATAAGAGTTTCTGCGGCCGCAACCGAGACTCCAGGATGGTATGTTGCCTCCCTGGTGCAAGGGTCAAGGATGTCTTGGGGCGCCTGCAGAGCATTCTGGAGAGGGAGGGTGAACAGGTAGTTGTTGTGGTACATGTAGGTACCAATGATATAGGTAAGAAGCGGGAAGAGGTCCTACAAGGTGAATTTAGGGAGCTAGGAGTTAAATTAAAAAGTAGGACCTCAAAGGTAGTAATTTCTGGATTGTTACCAGTGTCACGTGCTAATCAGAGTAGAGGGAGCAGGATAGTTAGAATAAATACGTGGCTTGAGCAGTGGTGCAAGAGGGAGGGATTCAAATTTCTGGGACATTGGAACCAGTTCTGGGGGAAGTGGGACCTGTACAAAAGGGATGGTCTGCACTTGGGCAGGACTGGAACTGATGTCCTAGGGGTAACATTTGCTAATGCAGTTTGGGAGTGTTTAAACTAATATGGCAGGGAGATGGGAACCTATGCAGCGAGACAGGGCGAAGTAATATCGAGTCAGAAACAGATGGTAGAAAGGTAAAAAGCAATAGTGGAAGGCCGAGTAAACAAAGGCAAGAAACAAAAAGGGCCACACTACATCATAATTCTAAAAGGACAAAGGGTGTTAAAAAAACAAGCCTGAGTTCAACGAGTGGACCAATCCAATTGTTCCGGTTCTCAAGGGCAATGCACGGTCAGAATTTGTGGGGACTAGAGAGTAACGATTAATCGTTTTTTTCTGCAGGAGCAGTACTCGCTACCCAAAGCAGACGACCTATTTGCGATGCTGGCAGGAGGGAAGATGTTCACCAAGTTGAACCTGACATCGGCCGACATGACGCAGGAGCTGGCGGAATCTTCGAAAGGCCTCACCTGCATCAACACGCACAAAGATCTGTTCATCTACAATAGATGCCCGTTTGGGATTCGATCAGCCACGGCTATTTTTCAAAGGAACATGGAGAGTCTGCTAAAGTCAGTTCCGCGCACCGTGTTTTTCCAGGATGACATATTGATCACAGGTCGAGACACCATCAAACACTTGCATAACCTGGAAGAGGTTCTAAGTCGGCTAGATCGTGTGGGACTCAGGTTGAAATTCTCGAAGTGTGTTTCCCTGGCACCAGAGGTCGAGTTCTTAGGGAGAAGAATCGCGGCAGACGGCATCAGGCCCACTGATGCCAAGGTGGAGGCCATCAAGAATGCGCCGAGACCACAGAACGTGACGGAGCTGCGGTCGTTCCTGGGACTCCTCAATTATTTTGGTAATTTCCTACCCGGATTAAGCACCTTGCTAGAATCTCTACATGTATTGCTACGCAAGGTGCTTAATCCGGGTAGGAAATTATGGTTATGGGGGAAATCACAAGAGACTGCTTTTGAGAAAGCCAGAAATCTGTTATGTTCCAACAAACTGCTTGTTCTGTAAGACCTATGTTTCTATATTCAAAAGGGAGTTAGATGAAGTCCTTACTACTCGGGGGATCAAGGGGTATGGCGAGAAAGCAGGAAGGGGGTACTGAAGTTTCATGTTCTGCCATGAACTCATTGAATGGCGGTGCAGGCTAGAAGGGCTGAATGGCCTGCTCCTGCACCTATTTTCTATGTTTTTCTGTTTCTAAATGTTTAGTGCTAGCTTGCGATGCGTATTCGTATGGGGTCGGGTCTGTATTACAATAAGCAAATGAATCGGGAACATTGCAACCGGTCGCTTATGCGTCCAGGAGTTTGCCCAAGACCGAAAGGGCCTACAGCATGATTGGAAAAGAAGCACTGACATGCGTTTACGGGATGAAGAAAAATGCACCATTATTTGTTTGGGCTTAAGTTCGAGTTAGAAACTGACCATAAGCCGCTCCTATCGCTATTCTCAGAGAGCAAAGGTATTACTACCAATGCCTCTGCTCGCATCCAAAGATAGGCGCTCACGCTGTCTGCATATAACAATGTCATTCAGGCCAGGCACAGAGAACTGCACTGATGCTCTCAGTCGGCTACCATTGCCCACCACTGGGGTGGAAATGGCACAGCCTGCAAAATTGCTCTTGGTGATGGATGCATTTGAAAACAAAAAGTCACCCGTTATGGCACACCAGATCAGGTCCTTTACTGTCCCTTGTAAAAAACTGTGTCCTCCATGGGAGCTGGTCCAGCATTCCAGCGGAGATGCATGAAGAGATCAAGCTGTTCCAGCGGCGCAAAGCCGAAATGTCCATACAGGCAGACTGTCTTTTGTGGGGTAATCGCGTGGTTTTGCCTAAGAAAGACAGGGAAACGTTCATACGCGACCTACACAGTACCCACCCAGGCACAGTAATGATGAAAGCTATAGCCAGATCCCATGTGTGGTGGCCCGGCATCGACTCAGATTTGGAGTCATGCGTGCGCCAATGCAACACTTGCTCTCAACTGAGCAATGCACCCAGGGAGGCACCGCTGGTCGTGGCCCTCCAAACCGTGGTCTAGGATCCACGTTGACATTGCTGGCCCGTTTCTAGGCAAAATGTTTTTGGTTGTTGTGGATGCTTATTCAAAATGGATTGAGTGTGTAATAATGTCTGTAAGCACATCCACTGCCACCATCGAAAGCCTACGAGCCATGTTTGCCACGCATGGCCTGCCTGATGTCCTTGTCAGTGACAATGGTCCGTGCTTCACCAGCGCTGAATTCAAGGAATTCATGACCCACAATGGGATCAAGCATGTCACATCTGCCCGGTTCAAGCCCGCATCTAATGGCCAGGCAGAATGGGCAATCCAAACCATCAAGCAAAGCTTGAAACGCGTGTCGGAAGGCTTCCTGCAGACCCGCCTGTCCCGAGTCCTGCTCAGCTACCGCACAAGACCCCACTCGCTCACCAGGGTCCCTCATGCCAAACTGCTCATGAAAGGGGCACTCAAAACAAGGCTCTCTCTAGTCCACCCTGATCTCCATGATCATATCATGGGCAGGCGTCATCAACAAAGCATGTACTATGATCGCGCAAATTTGTCACGCGATATTGAAGTCAATGACCCTGTATTTGTACTCAACTATGAACATGGTCCGAAATGGCTTGCTGGCACTGTCGTAGCCAAAGAAGGGAGTAGGGTGTTTGAGGTCAAACTTGCAAATGGACTAACTTGCAGAAAGCAAGCGATTCACAGACAGCCATGAGCAACCTGAAGAGGACACCACCAACTTCCACCCTCGGATACACACACAAGTGGCAACCGACATCACGGTTGACCTCAAAGCTGAACCCATCATCCCCAGCAGCCCAGCAAGACCAGCTGCGCAGCAGTCCAGCGAAGGCCCAACCAACTCACCTGCACCTGTGTTTGTACTGATACGATCGACTAGGGAGCGGAAAGCCCCAGATCGTCTCACCCTGTAAATAAGTGTATTATTGACTTTGGCAGGGGAGTGATGTTATGTATGCAACACCTTGTAACCAGCATTCTACCACCACCAGAGGGCACTTCTGTTGGAGTCTCAAGGGATCCCAGCATCCCTTGGGAGCACTGCATATAAGCAGGCCTTCCATGCTGTGCCAGCACTCTGGAGTCAGAATAAAGAGACTAAGGTCACACTTACTGAAGTCTACCATACTCAGTCACATTGCTTTATTTGAGACATAGCAGGTACAGCATTGGCAGTCTTCCTGTCCTCTGGCACCACACCAGTAGCCAGAGACGATTGGAAAATGATGGTCAGAGCCTCTGCTATGTCCTCTCTTGCTTTTCTTAACAGCCTGGGGATTTATCTACGTGGGATACATTTCATCCGGGCCTGGGGATTTATCCACTTTCAAAGATGCTAAACCCCTTAATACTTCCTTTCTGACTATTTTTATTTCAACTAATATTTCACACTTCTCGCTGACTACAATGTCTGCATCGCCCCTCTCTTTATGAAAACAGACGCAAAGGATTCATGAAAAACCATACCCACATCTTCTGCCTCCACACACAGGTTACTTTATGGTCTCTAATATGCCCTACTCTTTGTTTCGTTATCTTCTTGTTCTTAATATATTAAAAAAAACATCTTTGGGTTTTCCTTGATTTTACTTGGCAATATTTTTTCATGCCCTCTCTTTGCCTTCCTAATTTTCTTTTTAATTACACCCCTGAACTTTTTGTACTCCTCTCGGGTTCTGCAGTATTGAGCCCTCAGTAGCTGTCATAAACTTCCCTTTTTTTCATTATCCTACCCTGTTTGCCCCTTGACATCCAGGGGGATCCAGATGTGTTAGCCCCACCCTTTTCCTTTACGGGAACGTACTATCTCTGAACCCTCTTTGAATGCCTCCCACTGCTCTGACAAGGATTTATCTTCAAGTAGCTGTTTCCAGTTCACTTTGGCTAAATCGCAACTCAGCTTAGTAAAATTGGCTATTCCCCAATTGAGAACTTTTATTCGTGGTCTATCTTGGTCCTTTTCCATAACTACCCTAAATCTAACTGAATTATGATCACTAACACCGAAATGCTTTGATACCACTTTTGCAGCTGTCACCTATTCAAAGGAATCATCATCATCATAGGCAGTCCCTCGAAATCGAGGAAGATTTGCTTCCATTCTAAAAGTGAGTTCTCAGGTGACTGCACAGTCCAATATGGGAATTACAGTCTCTGTCACAGGTGGGACAGACAGTGGTTGAAGGAAAGGGTGAGTGGGGAGTCTGGTTTGCCGCACGCTCCTTCCGCTGCCTGTGCTTGATTTCTGCATGCTCTCGGCTACGAGACTCGAGGTGCTCAGCGCCCTCCCGGATGCACTTCCTACACTTAGGGTGGTCTTTGGCCAGGGACTGCCAGGTGTCTTTGGGGATGTTGCACTTTATCAAGGCTTTGAGGGTGTGCTTGAAACGTTTCCTCTGCTCACCTGGGGATTGCTTGCCGTGTAGGAGTTCCGAGTAGAGCGCTTACTTTGGGAGTCTTGTATCATTGACAACCCAACCTACTTACCTGATGTGATCCCCGAGTGGCATCAAAAATCTGAAAAAATGGTAAATACATGGTAAAATGCTGTTTAAGAACCCTTTAACAAGCTGTTAATGATGTCAATTGTCTCCCCCCGCTGCTTGGTGTCAGGTCTGTAAAGCACTGACAAATCCGACATTTGAGAAACCGACGTGGAGGAGGGATGACAGCGGGCTGCCGACCCATTGTCAATCTTTTCCATCTTTACAGCAGACCCGCCTCTGAACCCGCTCTCTGAGCACCAGCAAAATTCCGGCCATCGTGTGTGAGTGAAACACAAATTATTTGCGAATGAGTTGAAAATCCCAGAAGTTGTGTGAAGTAATTTTTTTGTGTCGTAACAACATGTAACATTTTTCTTCTATCCGATTTCTATCTAAAGAAACTTCTGGGATGCTTTCCAATAAATGCCCAAATTATTGATTGAAATTTGGTGCTTGTAATAAAAATAAATGTAATTAAACCAGCCACATGGTTAATGTGTGAGATAGGCAGCGATAGAACCCTGATTTTAACTCAGGGTGGGAACCAGGAGGGCGGGGAGTGGGGTGGGGGGGTCGGGGGCGGCCGAGGCGGTTAGCAAACCGTCCTGACCTCGGGAGCGTGAGGCCTGGGCGATTTTAACCCCCAGGCTTCATCTGTTCAGTTTCCTCCCCGAAGCCGGTGGGAAGCGGCTGCTGGTTGGCACACGAAGGGGCAATATCGAGTGGCAGGAGGCCGCCGCCAGGGACTGAAGGAATGGTCCTTGTGACACAGGTACATTGATTGCAGGCGGGGGAGACCCGGGGCACAGGAGGCCTTAACCTTCCCTGTGGAGACAGAAGATCACTCCTGCTCCTCCTGACCCCACAAGGAAAGTCAATAATAAATCAAAATAATATGTTTTTAGGCCACCTTGGTGCCGTATTTGACCCCAAGATGAGCTTCTGACCATATGTCCGTCCCATCACTAAGACCGCCTATTTCCGTAACATTGCCTGGCCTCGCCCCTGGCTCTGCTTATCCGATTCTGAAACCCTCCCCAATGCCTTTAACTCTAGACTTAACTATTCCAACACACTCCTGGCTGGCCTCCCATCTTCCACCCTCCATAAACTGCATGCATCCTAACTCGCACCAAGTCAAGTTCACCCATCATGCCTGTGCTCGCTGACCTACATTGGTTCCCAGTGAAACAACGCCTCGATTTAAAAATTCTCATCCTTGTTTTCAAGTCCCTCCATGGCCTCACCCCTCGCTATCTCTGTAACCACCTACAGCCCTACTGTGGAAATGTATTTTTATCTAAGCTGATACCATACGGTATTTGTGTGCCTTTTGATCAAAATGAGTCCTGGCCCTTCCAGAACTTTCTGCATTGTAGCAGTCAGCTTGCATAAACAGCTAAACCTGGTTTGAGATGGCTGATGGCCATCAGACAGCTAGGAGACAAGTCATGCTGAGACAAGTAACCCCTCCCCCCATGGTGCTCTCCTATTGTCTACACTACAGGAGTTCCATGTCACCCCACCCTTATCTTCTAGCCATTATCTTCTTTCCGAGACCTCATCCATTTGATGCAAACAGATAAACTGACCAGGAAATTGGAACAATCCTGACACAATACAAGATAGGTGATAGCCCATTACCTATGACTCATGGAGTAATGGCCGGCTGGCCAACTGATAACCCTGACAAAAGGAAATATCTGGATACCATGTCAGGACCAGGATATAGTAATTAACTCTTTATCTGTATTCACTGACTGTGAGACAGAGCAATACACAGGGAGAGGCCATAACTTTGGTTTTACTGTATAAATATCTTGTTAAACTGAACCATTTCGGAGGTGTTCACTTAGCCCTTGACTGAGTGTAACCTACCCCTTGCGAGCAAGTAAATTAAAGAAACTTCTACCGGAGCTGTAAGTGTCGGAGTCATTCTTTTCGGAGGTCGAGATTTCGACAGTTATTACTTGGAGGTTCCACCGAGATGCATATCCTCTGTCCTGTGAGTAAAACGGATACAGGCATAGTGCCTCTCCAGTGAAAGGCTTCAGTGGCCAAACAAGGTGAGCCTTTTGCTCACAAGAGGTTTCTTCACTGTTGAATCGCATATGTAATCTGTTGTCCACAGCGGAGGTACTGCAATCTACAAGACTCGGCATTTAAAAGCTAAAGGTATTTTTTTATAACCATTTCTTTCTCAGCTCGCCAGCAGAAGAGAACAGGTTCTGGAAAAAATCTCGAGACAGCCCGGGGAAGGTTTCAGTAGGTAAGGGAGCGCTAGTCGATCGAAAAGGGTTCCAGGTTCTTATGTGATAAGATTTTTATTGTTTTTAATTCGGAAGGGGTTCTTATGTGATAAGACTATAAAAAAAAAGAAAGCGCTAATCGATCGAAGGTTCTTATGTGATAAGATTTTTATTGTTTTTAATTCGGAAGGGGTTCTTATAAGATAAGGCTAAAAAAAAAGAAAGCGCAATCGATCAAAGAGTTTGGGTACGGAACCTTAAGTTTCATCAGTTTTTATTAGGATAAGTTAAGGACTCGGTCTGTAGTGGCGTACAACGCAGACTGAGAATTTGTTTAGATAAGGTGTAAGGTTATGATTTGTGTACTCGCGGGAATATTGTTTGTTGTCCTTGTATTACTGTTGTGTGCAATACCTTTGTGAGTCATTGCCATTAGAGAAACGGGAAGAGTCACTAGGGAAAGTTGTGATTGGGGAAAAAAAACACAAGGATTGATTAAGAAAAGAAACAGTAACTGATTGATCAACTACGGTTGGTTCGTGCCAACATATCTCACACACCCAGACTGAGCCCGAATTAAGAGCCTTTTCAGGCCACGTAACGGCCAGGAGAAGTGGGCGTAGAGAACTCAGTTGGCCGAAAGGATTGTGAGATCAGAAACTGTGGAAAATCTTAATCATCCAGAATGGGTGCCGGAGCAAGTTAAAACACCACAAAAGGCACACCAGCCTATGTCATGCTCCAGAATTGTGGTCAGTCTTCAATTGACCAAAGAAACAAAAACCGGTAAAGTGGACTAAGGGTGAAAACAGGCCATTTCCACCCGATGGTTCATTTAATTTAGAGAGAACAACATGTCTAGAGGAGTGTCTTATAAACAGAGATCCAGGTAAAAAAAAAAGGAAAGTAATAGAAAAGGCCTGGGTTCCGATTCTTCAAGCCCATGTAAAATTAACAGAGGAAGTAAATCAAATGTAAAAAAAAAGAGAACCTGATAGTGACTTATGGATTCAAAAAAAATGAAGCTAGCAAAAGAAAAAGCTTTATTGAATGGAGAGAGACTTGTGAATGTCTTGTCTTTGAATGAGAGTGCGTGAATGTCTTGTCTTTGAATGAGAGTGCTTCTGTCTTTTTTCCTTGTGTCTGGAAACCTGTTTGGAAAGGTTGTGGAGCTGCCTGTTTGTTTTAGCTCCACCCACTTTTTCAAACAAAGTGAAGTTTTTTAACCCTTCATAGTGTTGTCCTGTATATGGGAAGTTTAAGACATTTTAAGTTAGAAGCGCAGGTGTGGATTTATTCGGATGAGAGGTTACAGAGCTAGGAAATGCACAAAGGATAGGTTTGTTGAGACATGGTCCCGGTGGTTGAAAGTTGTAATGCCTTTTTTTTTTAAAAAAAGCCTTTGTGGGTCTCTCGAGGTGCAGGCTGGGGGAGTACACTCTCATTGTCCTTGGTGTAAAATCTTGGTACAAAAGCTTCTAGCTCAGTAAGAGGATTTTTTTGATAAAGAGTGGCAGTACAATAGTTGAATTGGGATTTTGAGATATTTCAGGTGATCTCCTTGATCAACATTTTGGATGTATTGGAAAAATCTTGGGTTTGGAAGCCTTTTAATAAAATTAGAAAACAAGTACTTTACATTCTGTGATCTGTGAATCACTATAAGCAATCTGCTCTGCCCCACTACCAGTAACGAAGAGAGAAATGAAACACCTCCTTGGCATGACAGGATACTGCCGGCAATGGGTTACGAGTTATTCTGAGATTGTTAGACCACTGTTAGACATGTCCATGCCCGCACTACCAGAGAAGTTGATTTGGAATGAGGTATCCCGGAATGCTTTTCAGAACCTTAAACAGTCCCTCACTTCAGCACCCGCCTTGGGATTACCAGATTACACTAAGCTATTCAACTTATTTGTGCATCACAAGTCGGGTTTTGCACAATCTGTTTTGACTCAGTTACATGGGGACAGGCAGCGACCGGTAGCATATTTCAGTACCCAACTAGACCCAGTGGCACGCGGACTACCAGGATGTCTTCCTTCGTTGGCAGCAGCTTATTATGCTATGCAACAGGCTCAGACAATAACTCTAAATCATCAGACCATTTTGTATATCCCACACTCTGTCGAGATTTTACTTACTAAATGTGCCACCCAACACCTAACCTCCGCAAGAACCACTAAATACGAGGTCGAACTGTTATCAAATCCGAACCTAATCATCAAAAGATGCACTACCTTAAATCCAGCCACTCTACTCCCCACGGAAGACGACGGCGAACCCCATTCATGTGAAATGGTAACCGAATTAGTGACTAAACCACGTATCAATCTAACAGATGTACCAATGTGTAACCCTGAGCTAGTGTACTATGTTGACGGATCAGCCCTACGAAATGATAGGGGCCAACCTAGAGCGGCTTAGGCAATTGTAACTCAGTTTAATGTTGTCGAAACAGCCTCTCTTCCAGACTCCTTTTCAGCCCAACAAGCTGAATTGTTTGCGTTAACTCGAGCCTGTATTCTGGCTGAAGGACACACTGTTAATATCTACACTGACTCCAGGTATGCTTTTGGGGTATCACATGACTATGGACAAATTTGGAAGATTCGCGGGTACCTGACTTCTTCAGGAACCCCTATCAAAAATCAGAACAAGTGGAAAATCTTCTGCGAGCCATTCAATGCCCCTTGAAACTTGCCATTATCAAACGCCAAGCACATACAGGCCAGTCGAATGAGGTGGCACTTGGGAACGCCAGAGCTGATAATGCAGCTAAGTCAGCAGCTCTGTCAAAAGGGGGGATGCAGGTGTCATTGTTCCCACTAAGGAAAAATAATTGCTCAGACCTGTCACCCACTATTAATGACATGCTGACCTTTCAGACACAGGCCAGTACGGAGGAGGTGGTGACCTGGACGAAGGATCAATGTTATAAAAATCCAGAAGGAATATGGGTTCACCATGACGGCCGCGTGGTGGCCCCCAGATCCTTACTTCTATGGATTGCCCGATGTGTTCATACATTCACACATGCAGGCAAAGGGGGATTGGCAGATTATATTTTGGCAACTTGGTATGCACCAGGTATTTCGGCAATTGCAAAACAAATCTGTGAAAATTGTGTTACCTGTCAGACAATGAATCCGGGTAAGACGGAAAAAGTAGAATCTGCCTCCCACCCAAATCCAGTCGGGCCTCTTGTACATTTACAAATGGATTTTATTGAATTACCTATGTGTATGGGATTCAAGTATGTATTAGTTATTGTAGATGTGTTCTCTAGATGGATTGAAGCCTTTCCATGTAAAAAGGCCGATGCCACTACTGTTGCTAAATGTTTGTTAAAAGAAATTGTACCGCGCTTCGGAATCCCTGCTAAGCTTTCTAGTGATAACGGGTCACATTTCACGGGAACTGTTATAAGAGAAATGTGTAAAAGCTTTACAGATTAATCAACGTTTTCATTGCAATTATCATCCACAATCAGCTGGACTTGTTGAAAGATATAATGGAATGCTTAAAAATAAGCTGGCAAAATTATGCAATGACATTGGACTGAAATGGACAGAACTGCTGCCCTTAGCTTTGATGGTAATGCGATCTGCAACTAACAGAACAACAGGCCTGTCACCGCATGAGATAGTTATGGGACGTCCCCAACGACTACTTTTTACAGCACCATTTACTGCAAAACAGATGGACATCCACAAAATGGAGGAAAATATGTTGAATTATTGTATTGCACTAACCAAATGTATTTCCAGCTTTCATTCACAGGTAAAGGAAGCCCAAGTCAAGCCAGCGGAAGGGAAGTGTCATAACCTGGAGCCAGGGGAATTCGTTTACATCAAGATTTTTAAAAGAAAAAGCAGTCTACAGCCAAGATTCGAAGGACCATACCAGGTCTTGCTGGTGACCAATACTGCAATCAAGGTAAAGGAAAGACCAACATGGATCCACGCATCCCATTGCAAAAGGGCACCCGACCAGGAGGAAGGGACGAAGGAATCAGAGGAACAGAAAAAGGAAGACTGAATAAGGAACTGTATGGACTATGGGGACTGATGGTGCTGGGCTTGACAGGGTTTTACTTCACATTATTGATTACACCAGGGGTACAGACCCGCCACCGAAGGGAATTGCACGTAAACGTATTTATGGCACTGAGTCATAGGTATGCTCAAGAAAGAAACTTGTCGAGTTGTTGGATATGTTCCCATGTACCTGTCCACTCCAGGAGGGGTATTCCCCTGAGATCTGTCCCCTTTAACGAATCAGAAATGGTAGAATGGTTGACAGTGCAAAATAGGACAAAACTAACTAAGGGGCCAGAAACGAAGGAGCAAACAGAATGGAGGTCGGCAGGGTATAAACTTACAGCCTTCCAGGGATGGTACCAGCCCAATTATGATAATGACCATCAGCCTCCCTTCCTAAGCATTACTCCCAGAATAGGAAATCCTGAAGGTATAATATGCCTAGTGAGTAATGAGACTAAAGGACCAGAAATGGGACGCAGCAAGTGTTCCCAAATGATTAAATGGCAAGCCACAACTAATCCCACTGAGAGAAAGATAGCAACCGTTGGCTGGACAACGGTCCATAACAAAGCCCCAGGTGAAGGGTGGGAAGGTGAGACCACTCGAGTAGGGATAGTGCGAAAGGACCAGGAGCTGACGCCCTAAAATTGCACCTACTTTATTTGTGGCCATAAAGCCTACCCATGGTTACCAGCCGACTGGACAGGGTCCTGTTACTTAGGATATGTGGTACCCCTTATCAGATCAGTAAGGACTCTAAGGGAGGCCTATGGAAGTCACAGATTTAAACGGGATTTGACGTGGCTAAACTGAATATTCAAGGTAATGGTGCCACCCTATGGAATAGCATCGACCGAATGGCAGTTACGGGAACTGGCTAACTTAGTCGAATCAGTAGCCAACGCAACTTCCCAAGCCTTTGAAGGGATAAATGACGAAATGGTAGCTATTCGAACAGTGGCGCTCAAATCGTATGGCCTTAGATTATCTCCTAGCCAAGGAGGGAGGAACATGCGCATTAATAGGTGGAGAATGCTGTACGTATATCCCAGATAAATCAGAAGATATCGGCAATCTAGCTGAAAACATCAGGATGTTGGGAGCCCTGGGGAAATCTGTGGTACAGGGTTTGATCATATTCCTGCTGATAGTCTTCGCCCTGTATCTATTATTTGTCGTCATTAAGTGTTGCTGTGCCAGGGTGGGAGAAACTATGTTACCTACCGAGACCACGGCTAGAGTTATGGTAGCAACAACTGCTGAAGGCTCTTGTGTAGAAATGGAAATGGAGAGACTGTACAAGATCAGAATGGATTGAGTTGTCCTTGTGAAGGACAAAATGGGGGAATGCGGAAATGTATTTTTATCTAAGCTGATACCATACGGTATTTGTGTGCCTTTTGATCAAAATGGAGTCCTGGCCCTTCCAGAACTTTCTGCATTTTAGCAGTCAGCTTGCATAAACAGCTAAACCTGGTTTGAGATGGCTGATGGCCATCAGACAGCTAGGAGACAAGTCATGCTGAGACAAGTAACCCCTCCCCCCATGGTGCTCTCCTATTGTCTACACTACAGGAGTTCCATGTCACCCCACCCTTATCTTCTAGCCATTATCTTCTTTCCGAGATCTCATCCATTTGATGCAAACAGATAAACTGACCAGGAAATTGGAACAATCCTGACACAATACAAGACATGTGATAGCCCATTACCTATGACTCATGGAGTAATGGCCGGCTGGCCAACTGATAACCCTGACAAAAGGAAATATCTGGATACCATGTCAGGACCAGGATATAGTAATTAACTCTTTATCTGTATTCACTGACTGTGAGACAGAGCAATACACAGGGAGAGGCCATAACTTTGGTTTTACTGTATAAATATCTTGTTAAACTGAACCATTTCGGAGGTGTTCACTTCGCCCTTGACTGAGTGTAACCTACCCCTTGCGAGCAAGTAAATTAAAGAAACTTCTACCGGAGCTGTAAGTGTCGGAGTCATTCTTTTCGGAGGTCGAGATTTCGACACTACCACCCTCTGAGATATCTGCGCTCCTCCAATGCTGCCCTCTTGCGCATCCCCTATTTTAATTGCTTCACCGTTTGCAACCTTGCTTTCAACTGCGTAGGCCGTTAGCTCTGGAATTCCCTCCCTAAACCTCTCCACCACTCTCTTTCTTCCTTAAGGTGTTCCTTAAAACCTACCTCTTTGACCAAGTTTTTTGTCACAGAAACATAGAAATATAGAAAATAGGTGCAGGAGCAGGCCATTCAGCCCTTCTAGCCTGCACCGCCATTCTATGAGTTCATGGCTGAACATGAAACTTCAGTACCCCCTTCCTGCTTTCTCGCCATACCCCTTGATCCCCCGAGTAGTAAGGACTTCATCTAACTCCCTTTTGAATATATTTAGTGAATTGGCTTCAACTACTTTCTGTGGTAGAGAATTCCACAGGTTCACCACTCTCTGGGTGAAGAAATTTCTCCTCATCTCGGTCCTAAATGGCTTACCCCTTATCCTCAAACTGTGACCCCTGGTTCTGGACTTCCCCAACATTGGGAACATTCTTCCTGCATCTAACCTGTCTAAACCCGTCAGAATTTTAAACGTTTCTATGAGGTCCCCTCTCATTCTTCTGAACTCCAGTGAATACAAGCCCAGTTGATCCAGTCTTTCTTGATAGGTCAGTCCCGCCATCCCGGGAATCAGTCTGGTGAATCTTCGCTGCACTCCCTCAATAGCAAGAATGTCCTTCCTCAAGTTAGGAGACCAAAACTGTACACAATACTCCAGGTGTGGCCTCACCAAGGCCCTGTACAACTGTAGCAACACCTCCCTGCCCCTGTATTCAAATCCCCTCGCTATGAAGACCAACATGCCATTTGCTTTCTTAACCGCCTGCTGTACCTGCATGCTAACCTTCAATGACTGATGTACCATGACACCCAGGTCTCGTTGTACCTTCCCTTTTCCTAATCTGTCACCATTCAGATAATAGTCTGACTCTCTGTTTTTACCACCAAAGTGGATAACCTCACATTTATCCACATTATACTTCATCTGCCATGCATTTGCCCACTCACCTAACCTATCCAAGTCACTCTGCAGCCTCATAGCATCCTCCTCGCAGCTCACACTGCCACCCAACTTAGTGTCATCCGCAAATTTGGAGATACTGCATTTAATCCCCTCGTCTAAATCATTAATGTACAATGTAAACAGCTGGGGCCCCAGCACAGAACCTTGCGGCACCCCACTAGTCACTGCCTGCCATTCTGAAAAGTACCCGTTTACTCCTACTCTTTGCTTCCTGTCTGACAACCAGTTCTCAATCCACGTCAGCACACTACCCCCAATCCCATGTGCTTTAACTTTGCACATTAATCTCTTGTGTGGGACCTTGTCGAAAGCCTTCTGAAAGTCCAAATATACCACATCAACTGGTTCTCCTTTGTCCACTTTACTGGAAACATCCTCAAAAAATTCCAGAAGATTTGTCAAGCATGATTTCCCTTTCACAAATCCATGCTGACTTGGACCTATCATGTCACCATTTTCCAGATGCACTGCTATGACATCCTTAATAATTGATTCCATCATTTTACCCACTACTGAGGTCAGGCTGACCGGTCTATAATTCCCTGTTTTCTCTCTCCCTCCTTTTTTAAAAAGTGGGGTTACATTGGCTACCCTCCACTCCATAGGAACTGATCCAGAGTCAATGGAATGTTGGAAAATGACTGTCAATGCATCCGCTATTTCCAAGGCCACCTCCTTAAGTACTCTGGGATGCAGTCCATCAGGCCCTGGGGATTTATCGGCCTTCAATCCCATCAATTTCCCCAACACAATTTCCCGACTAATAAAGATTTCCCTCAGTTCTCCCTCCTTGTTAGACCCTCTGACCCCTTTTATATCCGGAAGGTTGTTTGTATCCTCCTTAGTGAATACTGAACCAAAGTACTTGTTCAATTGGTCTGCCATTTCTTTGTTCCCCGTTATGACTTCCCCTGATTCTGACTGCAGGGGACCTACGTTTGTCTTTACTAACCTTTTTCTCTTTACATACCTATAGAAGCTTTTGCAATCCACCTTAATGTTCCCTGCAAGCTTCTTCTCGTACTCCATTTTCCCTGCCCTAATCAAACCCTTTGTCCTCCTCTGCTGAGTTCTAAATTTCTCCCAGTCCCCAGGTTTGCTGCTATTTCTGGCCAATTTGTATGCCACTTCCTTGGCTTTAATACTATCCCTGATTTCCCTTGATAGCCACGGTTGAGCCACCTTCCCTTTTTTATTTTTACGCCAGACAGGAATGTACAATTGTTGTAATTCATCCATGCAGTCTCTAAATGTCTGCCATTGCCCATCCACAGTCAACCCCCTAAGTATCATTCGCCAATCTATCCTAGCCAATTCACGCCTCATACCTTCAAAGTTACCCTTCTTTAAGTTCTGGACCATGGTCTCTGAATTTACTGTTTCATTCTCCATCCTAATGCAGAATTCCACCATATTATGGTCACTCTTCCCCAAGGGGCTTCGCACAATGAGATTGCTAATTAATCCTCTCTCATTACACAACACCCAGTCTAAGATGGCCTCCCCCCTAGTTGGTTCCTCAACATATTGGTCTAGAAAACCATCCCTTATGCACTCCAGGAAATCCTCCTTATCTGCCTTAATATTCCTTATGTGTCTCATGACAAATTTTGTTTGATAATGCTTCTGTGAAGCATCTTGGGACCTTTTACTACGTTAAAGGCAGCATATAAATATAAGCTGTTGTTGTTCTTCTTCTTCTGCCCAGGCTCCTCTTCCTGCTAGTTGGACCTGGTGGGAAAGCTACAAATGCTTCCTCACTCAAACCCACAGTTAAAATAGCAATTGCTGCAGACTACATCATCGGAGCTTGATCTGCATATTTAAATTAAGACCCCACTGGTTTCCAGCGAGCATCTGTCTCGCCTGCTCAGAAGAGCTAGTTACAATCAGATTATGCGGGATCGGTGTGGGACATTGGCGGGTGACCCCCATGGGCAATTTTAACTGGTTTCTGCCGAGCGGACAGGGTTAAAATTGCCCCAAGAGAGTGAACACTGTGTATTCATTTTTTTATTTGTCTAAGAAAAACAGTATTTACTTATTTTCCACAAGTTAATTACAAAACAATGTTTTGCGTTCAATGTTTGTACTGACCCAGACATCCCCCCCACCCCCCGCCCCTTCTATCAGTCTTGTGCCCTCCCCCTCTCACTGCTCACAGATACATGAATCCCCCAGTGCCCCACATTGCACTTCCCAAATCTGCCAATCCTCATAAGAAATAGGAGCAGGAGTAGGCGATATGCCTCTTCGAGCCTGCTCCACCATTCAATAAGATAATGGCTGATCTTATTCGGAATAAGGTGGACGAATCAACTGCGCAGATAGCAGTTAATGGATATGATGTAATTGGCATCACGGAGACATGGCTCCAGGGTGACCAAGGCTGGGAACTCAACATCCAAGGGTATTCAGCATTTAGGAAGGATAGACAGAATGGAAAAGGAGGTGGGGTGGCGTTGCTGGTTAAAGAGGAAATTAATGCAATGGTAAGGAAGGATATTAGCCTGGATGATGTGGAATCGGTATGGGTGGAGCTATGGATTTCCAAAGGGCAGAAAACGCTAGTGGGAGTTGTATACAGACCACCAAACAGTAGTAGTGAGGTTGGGGACAGCATCAAACAAGAAATAAGGGATGTGTGCAATAAAGGTACAGCAGTTATCATGCACGACTTTAATCTACATAATGATTGGGCTAACCAAACTGGTAACAATGTGGTGGAGGAGGATATCCTGGAGTGTATTAAGGATGGTTTTCTAGACCAATATATCGAGGAACCAACTAGAGAGCTGGCCATCCTAGACTGGGTGATGTGTAATGAGAAGGGAATAATTAGCAATCTTGTTGTGCGAGGCCCCTTGGGGAAGAGTGACCATAATATGGTAGAATTCTTTATTAAGATGGAGTGTGACACAGTTAATTCGGAAACTAGGGTCCTGAACTTAAGGAAAGGTAACTTTGGCGGTATGAGGCGTGACTTGACTAGAATAGACTGGCAAACAATACTTAAAGGGCTGACAGTGGATAAGCAATGGCAAACATTTAAAGATCACATGGATGAACTTCAGCAATTGTACATCCCTGTCTGGAGTAAAAATAAAACGGGGAAGGTGGCTCAACCATGGCTAACAAGGGAAATCAAGGATAGTGTTAAAGCCAAGGAAGAGGCATATAATTTGGCTAGAAAAACCAACAAACCTGAGGACTGGAAGAAATTTAGAATTCAACAGAGGAAGACTAAGGGTTTAATTAAGAGGGGGAAATTGAGTACGAAAGGAAGCTTGCAGGGAACATAAAAATTGACTGCAAAAGCTTCTATAAATATGTGAAGAGAAAAAGATTAGTGAAGGATTGCTGTCGGATTCAGCTGAATTTATAGTGGGGAACAAAGAAATGGCAAACCAATTGAACAAATACTTTGGTTCTGTCTTCACGAAGGAAGACACAAATAACCTACCAAATGTATTAGGGAACAGTGGGTCTAGTGAGAAGGAGGAACTGAAGGATATCCTTATCAGGCGGAAAATTGTGTTAGGGAAATTGATGGGATTGAAGGCTGATAAATCCCCAGGGCCTGATAGTCTGCATCGCAGAGTACTTAAGGAAGTGGCCCTAGAAATAGTGGATGCATTGGTGATCATTTTCCAACAGTCTATTAACTCTGGATCAGTTCCTATGGACTGGAGGGGAGCTAATGTGACACCACTTTTTAAAAAAGGAGGGAGAGAGAAAACGGGTAATTATAGACCGGTTAACCTGACATCAGTAGTGGGGAAAATGTTGGAATCAATCATTAAGGATGAAATAGCAGCGCATTTGGACAGCAGTGACAGGATTGGACCAAGTCAGCATGGATTATGAAAGGGAAATCATGCTTGACGAATCTTCTGGAATTTTTTGAGGATGTAACTAGCAGATTGGACAAGGGAGAACCAGTGGATGTGGTGTATTTGGACTTTCAAAAGGCTTTTGACAAGGTCCCGCACAAGAGATTGGTGTGCAAAATCAAAGTGCATGGTATTGGGGGTAATGTACTGGCGTGGATAGAGAACTCGTTGGCAGACAGGAAGCAGAGAGTCGGGATAAACGGGTCCTTTTCAGAATGGTCAGCAGTGACCAGTGGAGTGCCGCAGGGCTCAGTGCTGGGACCCCAGCTCTTTACAATATACATTAATGATTTAGATGAAGGAATTGAGTGTAATATCTCCAAGTTTGCGGATGACACTAAACTAGGTGGTGGTGTGAGCTGTGAGGAGGATGCTAAGAGGCTGCAGGGTGACTTGGACAGGTTAGCTAAGTGGGCAAATGCATGGCAGATGCAGTATAATGTGGATAAATGTGAGGTTATCCATTTTGGGGGCAAAAACACGAAGGCAGAATATTATCTGGATGGTGGCAGATTAGGAAAAGGGGAGGTGCAACGAGACCTGGGTGTCATGGTTCATCAGTCACTGAAAGTAGGCATGCAGGTACAGCAGGCGATGAAGAAGGTAAATTGTATGTTGGCCTTCATAGCTAGGGGATTTGAGTATAGGAGCAGGGAGGTCTTACTGCAGTTGTACAGGGCCTTAGTGAGGCCTCACCTGGAATATTGTGTTCAGTTTCGGTCTCCGAATCTGAGGAAAGACGTTCTTGCTATTGAGGGTGTGCAGCGAAGGTTCACCAGACTGATTCCAGGGATGGATGGGCTGTCATATGAGGAGAGACTGGATCAACTGGGCCTTTATTCACTGGAGTTTAGAAGGATGAGAGGGGATCTCAAAGAAACGTATACGATTCTGACGGGACTGGACAGGTTAGATGCGGGAAGAATGTTCCCGATGTTGGGGAAGTCCAAAACCAGGGGACATAGTCTTAGGATAAGGGCCATTTAGGAGTGGGATGAGGAGAAACTTCTTCACTCAGAGAGTTGTTAACCTATGGAATTCCCTGCCGCAGAGAGTTGTTGATGCAAGTTAATTGGATATATTCAAGAGGGAGTTAGATATGGCCCTTACGGCTAAGAGGATCAAGGGGTATGGAGAGAAAGCAGGAAAGGGGTACTGAGGGAATGATCAGCCATGATCTTATTGAATGGCGGTGCAGGCTCGAAGGGCCAAATGGCCTCCTCCTGCACCTATTTTCTATGTTTCTATGTTTCTATTTGAACTCCACTTTCCCGCCCTATCCCTATATCCTTTGATTCCCTTATAGTCCAAAAATTTAACAATTTCTGTCTTAAATATACTTCACGACTGAGCATCCAAAGCCCTCTGTGGTAGAGAATTCCAACGATTCGCAACACTCTGAATGAAGAAATTTCCCCTCATCACAGTCTTAAATAGCCGATCACTGATCCTGAGACTATGATCCCTTGTTCAAGTCTCTCCTGCCAGGGAAACAGCCTCTCAGCATCTCTCTTGCCAAACCCTCTAAGAATTTTATACGTTTCAATGAGATCACCTCTTATTCTTCTAAACGCCAGAGGATATAGGTTCATTTTACTCAATATGTAGGCCCATTCTTCCCATTCATTGCCCTATGTACAAACCGCAACCCCCCCGCCAAAAAAAAAACATTATGCCAACTATCTGACTGAAGCAATGTAGGTGATCAATGGGTTGGAAATCCCATTCAGCTGTCCTGCGGATCTATGCCAACTGAGAGCAGCCATAACATTCCTACCAATGATAATTTGTTCCGTCCCTTCTCCTTTCCCTCTTTTCCTCTTCTGTTTCCCTTTCCTTTTCTTGATATACCAATGCACTGGATCGTGGAGTATTACGATTACTAACGTGGTGAGTTCCCAGTTTCATGGATTATTTGCGTAAGGTGTGGAATGAAATCAAACTAATTATTCATCGGGAGAGAAACACAACAGAGTTCATTTGGGCTGCTCTGGTGCATTGTGTTTTGCATGCAGGGACCCAATGTAAGGTGGGAATGAAACTGAAAAATTGTATTCAATCAGTTTGTGTAGTTTTTTAAAACTTTTTTTCATACCACTTCTTGTGATCTTGTGTCTCACTAGCGATATTCTGGTGTCCTGTAATACTACCTTGTTTGCCCTGTCTTCCAACTGACAATCTGACACATATTGCAGCGTTTTTATTTGGCCCCATTGTATTTTAGAATGTAGTTCAGCCATTGTCTGTCGCCTCCTTATACTGTTCACCGTTTCTCCTTCAGGTTCATGATTTCAGTGATAACTACAACGCTAATTGCATCATGCCAAAAAAATATTGGCACTGAAATAGCAGCCACTCCGGGTGTGTACGATGTGCACATGCCCCTGAAGAGGCCCTGCAAGTCCTGGGTTTAGGCATGCGATGCATATGCGCCAAAATCCGGCACTCGCGAACTGTCAAAATTTAATTTGACAGTTCCAACGCATCCCCAGGAGAAGGACCTTCACGGGCGGAAATTTGGGCTATTTGCTCAGCGAATGTCCATCAAACTCTTACGTCTGGTAAAAGCAGGTGTAAGGCCTGCTTTTACAAGCATAAGTGTTTTAAAAGATGGAAAAATAAATTTTTATCAATAATTTTTATATTAAAACCCCTGTCCATTAAGGTAAATTTATTGTTACCTCTGTTAAAATATATTTTAAAAATTCAAAAAGATAAATGTTTGTCTAAAACATTTAATTAAATTACATTTCAATTAATTTTAAATATGTGAAGTGTGTTGTGTATGGAGAAAGAGTCAGACTGAACACTGTGAGCTCAAAGTAAAGTGTGACATTAGTCTTTTATTGCAGGTCTCCAGAGTGCCTCTCCAACCTGTGAAGCCTCCTTAAATACCTGTGCTCCCACAGATTATGGGATCCTTTGGGACTCCAGGGGATGAGCCCTCTGGTGGCTGTACAGAGTACATACAAGTCCACATATATAACAACACTACCCCATTGATAGGTCCTTACTATACAGTATAAATGCACACGAGGCCCATGCTTGAGAGAAAGTCAGTCTGTGACCTGTCCTTTATTCCTTAGCACTCAAGTGATGAAGGTGGGTGAAGCTTCCCCTTTTATACCTGAAGGTCCAGGTTAGGAATATCTCCCACCTAGTGGTCATTGTTCTCACAGTGTACAACTTAGGTCAGATTATACATGGGTTACAATGCTGGTTGAACACATGACATCACCTCCCCCCCAAAGTCTTATTGGGATCACAGGTTGAGTCTCTCTGGTGGTTTACGCTCCCTTGTAGAGCGCCTGAGTTGGGGCTCCAGTTGTTGGGCGCTGGCCTGAGTGTCTGCTGTTTGCGGTGCCTCAGGCCTATCCGGCCTGCCCACAGTGATTGGGCTCTCCTCCCTTTGGTTCCGGTGTTCGGTCACCTGTGGTGGAGTGAACTCTACATCGTGTTCTTCCTCTGCTTCTTCTATGGGGTTGCTGAACCACCTTTTTGTTTGATCCACGTGTTTGCGGCAGATTTTTAAGTTTAACTACCAGAATCCTATTTCCCTCTTTGGCAATCACAGTGCCTGCGAGCCATTTGGGCCCTGCAGCGTAGTTGAGGAAAAAAATAGGATCATTTTCATCAATACATCGCGCCCTCGCATTCCTGTCATGGTAGTCATATTGTGGCTGGCGCCTGCTCTCGACAATTTCTTTTATGGTGGGGTGTATAAGGGATAGCCGGGTTTTGAGAGTCCTTTTCATTAGCAGCTCTGGGGGTGGAACCCCATGTGAGCGAGTGTGGTCGGGATCTATTGGCCAACAGGAGGCGTGATAAGCGTCTTTGAAGGGAACCCCCTTGGATTCTGAGCATCCCCTGTTTGATTATCTGCACTGCTCGTTCTGCCTGGCCATTTGAGGCCGGCTTGAACGGTGCCGTTCTGACATGGTTAATTCCATTGCCTGCCATGAAGTCCTGGAATTCAGTGCTTGTGAAGCACGGGCCATTGTCGCTGACCAAGACGTCCGGTAGACCATGGGGGCGAACATTGCCCGTAGACTTTCTACCGTGGCAGAGGATGTGCTTGAATTTAAAATGTCACACTCGATCCATTTGGAGTAGGCGCCTACTACAACCAAAAACTTTTTTCCCATGAAAGGACCTGCGTAGTCCACATGGATGCGTGACCAAGGCTTGACGGTCCATGGCCAGGGGCTAAGGGGGGCTTCCCTGGGCGCATTGCCCAGCTGGGCACACGTGTTGCACCTGCAAACACAAAGTTCCAGATCTGCGTCTATCCCTGGCCACCAAACGTGTGACCTGGCAATTGCCTTCATCATGACAATGCCCGGGTGCTCATTGTGGAGTTCTCTGATGAACACCTCTCTGCCCATCTGGGTCATGACTACGCGGTTTCCCCACAGTAAGCAATCGGCCTGAATCGAGAGTTCATCCCTGCGCCTGTGAAATGGTTTAAATTCCTCAGGGCATGCCCTGTACGTGGCTGCCCAGTCCCCATTCAGGACACATTTCTTGACTAGAGACAATAGCGGGTCTCTATTTGTCCAGACTTTAATCTGACGGGCTGTCACGGGTGAGCCTTCGCTTCCGAAAGCTTCAACAGCCATGACCATCTCAGCAGCATGCTCGGTAGCCCCTTCAGTGGTGACTAGTGGGAGCCTGCTGAGTGCATCAGCGCAGTTTTCGGTGCCCAGTCTGTGCCAAATTGTATAGTCATAGGCGGCTAACGTGAATGCCCACCTCTGTATGCGGGCCGATGCGTTTTCATTTATGGCCTTGTTGTCAGCCAAAAGGGACTTTAGAGGTTTGTGATCTGTATCCAGCTCAAATTTCCTGCCAAACAGGTACTGGTGCATATTCTTTACAGCATATACACATCCAAGCGCCTCCTTTTCTACCATCCCGTAACCCCTTTCTGCCTGGGACAGACTCTTGGAGGCATAAGCTACCGGCTGTAACTGACCCTTGACATTGACATGCTGCAACAGACACCCGACACCATAGGATAACGTATCGCACGTTTACACAAGTTTCTTACATGGGTCGTATAGTGTTAACAGAGTGTTGGAACATAACAAATTGCGTACTCTATTAAAAGCCCTTTCCTGGCTGTCCCCCCAGACCCATTCGCGACCTTTGCGTAGGAGCACGTGTAGTGGCTCTAGCAGCGTGCTCAATTTGGAAAGAAAGTTCCCAAAATAGTTCAGGAGCCCCAGGAACGAACGCAGC
Organism: Pristiophorus japonicus; assembly: GCF_044704955.1. NCBI lineage: Eukaryota > Metazoa > Chordata > Chondrichthyes > Pristiophoridae > Pristiophorus > Pristiophorus japonicus. Next base: position 169,822,856 of record NC_091989.1, read on the forward strand.
TCCATCGTGTTATGGGGTCTGGGTGCTCTCTGGATCGTTTCCGTCTTGGACGTAGTAGGGCTGATCCCGTCTGCTGCTCCCCTATCCCCAGGAATTCTACCTCTGGAGCTAGGAAGACGCACTTCGTCTTTTTCAGTCGCAGCCCTACCCGGTCCAGAACGCGTAGCACCTCCTCCAGGTTGTGGAGGTGTTCTTCAGTATCGTAACCCGTGATGAGGATGCCGTCCTGAAAAACCACCATCCCTGGAATCGACTTGAGGAGGCTTTCCATATTTCGTTGGAAGATCGCGGCGGCCGAGCGAATCCCGAACGGACATCTGTTGTACTCAAACAACCCCTCGTGTGTCGTGATGGTGGTCAGCTTCTTCGACTCACTCGCCAGCTCCTGGGTCATGTAAGCTGAGGTCAGGTCCAATTTTGAAAAAAGTTTGCCACCGGATAGCGTCGCAAAGAGGTCCTCCGCTCTCGGTAGCGGGTACTGGTCTTGGAGTGATGGTGGCCTTGTAATCACCACATATCCTGACCGATCCATCCGTCTTGAGCACCGGCACGATCGGGCTCGCCCAGTCACTGAATTCGACTGGCGAGATGATGCCTTCCCTCAGCAGGCAGTCCAATTCGCCTTCTATCTTTTCCCACATCACGTACGGCACCGCTCTGGCCTTGTGGTGTCCTGGCCTGGCATCCAGGTTTATGTGAATCACTACCTTGGCCCCCATGAAAGTGCCGATGCCGGGTTGAAATAATGAGTCAGATTTGTCCAGAATCTGTGAGCATGATACTCGCTCCACAGAGGAAATTGCATTGACATCTCCCCATTTCCAGTTCATGACAGCAAGCCAACTCCTCCCCAGTAGTGCAGGACCATCCCCTGGAAAAATCCAGAGTGGCAACCTGTTCTCCGAATCTTTGTGGGACATGACTACAGTGGCGCTGCCTAGCACCGGAATAATCTGCTTTGTGTAAGTCCGTAGCTGTGCGTCAATCGGCGATAATTTTGGCCACCTGGCCTTGGACGCCCACAACTTTTCGAACTGTTTGATACCCATCAGGGACTGGCTGGCACCCATGTCTAGCTCCATTGATACTGGGATGCCATTGAAGAGCACTTTCATCATTATTGGTGGCGTCCTGTTGTATGAACTGTATACGTGCTCCACATGAACTCGCTGAACTTCAGCTTCCAGTGATTTCCCCCAGCGTTCATTTCTGCAGATATTTTGCTCATCTCTGCAAACTCTGGCTGAGTGTGTGCCTCCACGCCTCCAATATGAGCTATTGTTGGAAACAAAAGGTCCCTTGCCAGTCGATCGTCCCTGACTGCCCCTGAATGCGCCATTAGCATGTGTTGATGGCCCCATTACTGGCCGCATTGTCCCTTGCAATGGCATGAATCATCGTTCAACTTGCCATTGTCTCTGTCAAACTCCCCCTTTGGGTTCAACTACATGTTGGGGCATGCCCGATTGCCCTTGTCTGCCTGGAGAACTGTGTGCTGCTTTAACAATGTTGAACCTCTGTCCCAACCATTCCTTAACACAGTACCACTCGTCTGTTCTGCTAGTGGCCATGCTCGCGTGGTTTAAATCCCAGTTTCTTGTCGCCATTGATACCTCTTTACTATACAGTATAAATGCACACGAGGCCCATGCTCGAGAGAAGGTCAGTCTTGTGACCTGTCCTTTATTCCTTAGCACTCAAGTGATGAAGGTGGGTTGAGCTTCCCATTTTATACTTGAAAGTCCAGGTTATGAGTGTCTCCCACCTAGTGGTCATTGTTCTCACAGTGTACAATTTAGGTCAGATTATACATGGGTTACAATGCTGGTTGAATACATGACACCCACAAAGTCAATCGTGTAACTATTTACAATGTGGGTCGATCTGGTGCCCTTCTTGCCCGGGTTGATCGTCTCGGTGTGAAAGCTGAGACTGCTGAATCATTTGTTGGGCCCTTCTACGCTGCTGTGCAGCTGGCCTTTCTGGGCTGCCTGGTGTGTTGGGCCCTGCAGGGCTGCTGTGGATGATGGATTCTGCTTCGTGGTGCCGGTTGCCACCGGTGTGTATGTTGGGGGATCAAAAAAGGTAGGGTCCAAGGTGGGTTGCTCAGGATAGTCCGTGAATCTGAGTTTGATTTGGTCCAAGTGTTTCCGGTGAATGAGTCCATTTGAAAGTTTGACCTGAAACACCCTGCTTCCCTCTTTGGCCACAACAGTGCCGGGAAGTCACTTGTGACCTTGTCCATAATTTAATAGGATAATTGATTTCAATTTCATGTGACACATTTGCGCTATCATGGTATGCACTTTGTTGAAGCCGCCTGCTCTCTACCTGTTCATGTAGATCAGGGTGAATTAACGAGAGCCTTGTCTTAAGTGCTCTTTTCATAAGCAGTTCAGCAGATGGGATCCCAGTTAGTGAGTGGGGTCTCGTGCAGTAGCTAAGCAGGACTCGGGATAGGTGAGTCCTGCATTGAGCCTTAAGTTACCCTCTTCAAGCCTTGCTTGATGGTGTGCACTGCTCTCTCTGCCTGACCATTGGACGCTGGTTTAACCGGGGCAGATGTGACATATTTGATCCTGTAATGGGTCATGAATTCTTTGAACTCAGCACTGGTAAAATATGGCCCGTTGTCGCTCACCAAGACATCGGGTAAACCATGATTGGCAAACATGGCCCGCAGGCTTTCAGTAGTGGCAGCGGACGTGCTAGCCGACATTATATCACATTCAATCCACTTGGAGTACGCGTCTACAACCACAAGGAACATTTTACCCAAGACCGGGCCCGCATAGTTGACGTGTACCCTAGACCACGGTTTGGAGGGCCAAGACCATAAACTTAGTGGCGCCTTCCTGGGTGCATTGCTTAACTGCGAGCTTGTATTACATCTGTGAACGCAGGACTCTAAGTCTGCATCGATACCGGGCCACCACACGTGGGATCTGGCTATCGCTTTCATCATTACGATGCTTGGCTGGATACTGTGGAGGTCATTGATGAAGATGTCTCTGCCCTTCTTGGGGACCACTATTCGATTGCCCTTCAGAAGGCAGTCTGTTTGTATAGACATTTCATCTTTGCGCCGCTAGAATGGCTTTATCCCTTCCTGCATTTCCACTGCGACACTGGACCAGCTCCCGTGAAGCACACAGCTTTTGACTAGAGATAATAAGGGGTCCTTGCTTATCCAGGTTTTGATCTGTCGGGCAGTGACGGGTGATTTCTCACTCTCAAATGCTTCCATAACCATGGCTAGATCTGCAACCTGCACCATTTCCACCCCGGTGGTGAGCAATGGCAGCCTACTGAGAGCATCGGTGCAGTTTTCTGTGCTTGGCCTGTGGCGGATGGCGTAGTTGTATGCGGACAACGTGAGCGCCCATCTCTGGATGCGGGCCAGTGCGATGGTATTTATCCCTTTACTCTTGGAAAACTGGGATATAAGTGGCTTATGGTCAGTTTCCATTTCGAATTTTAGCCCAATCAGGTATTGATGCATTTTCTTTACCCCATAGACACACGCTAATGCTTCTTTTTCAATCATGCTGTAGGCTCTCTCAGCCTTAGACAGACTCCTGGATGCATAAGCAACTGGTTGCAGTTTCCCAAAATCATTTGCTTGTTGCAATACACACCCGACGCCATATGACGACACATCACATACTAGTACCAAACACTTACATGGGTCATACAACACAAGCAATTTGTTTGAGCATAACAATTTTCTCGCTTTTACAAAGGAATTTTCTTGGCTTTTGCCCCAAACCCATTTGTCCCTTTTTCATAGTAAGACATGTAGTGGTTCTAGCATTGTGCTGAAACCCAGTAAGAAGTTACCAAAGTAGTTCAAGAGTCCCAGAAATGACCGTAGCTCCGTCACATTCTGTGGCCTCGGTGCGTTCTCGATCGCCTCTATCTTCACATTAGTGGGCCTGATGCCGTCCACCGCAATCTTCCTTCCCAAGAACTCCACTTCAGATGCCATGAAAATGCACTTCGAGCGTTTTAACCTGAGCCCCACGAAGTTGAGTCCACTAAGAACCTCCTCCAGGTTCTGCAGATGTTGGACTGTGTTCCGACCTGTGACCTAGATGTCGTCTTGGAAGACCACGGTTTGCGGGACCGACTTCAGTAAACTTTCCATGTTTCTCTAGAATATCGCCACCACTGATCAGATTCCAAACGGGCATCATTATAAACAAAAGGACCTTTGTGCGTGTTGATGCAGGTGAGAGCCTTCGATGATTCCTCCAGTTCCTTCATCAAGTAGATGAAAGTCAGATCCTGCTTCGTGAATGTCTTTCCTTCCGCCAGCGTTGCAAAGAAGTCGTCGGCCTTTGGTAGTGGGTATTGGTCCTGCAGGGAGAAACAATTGACAGTTACTTTGTAATCGCCACAGATTCTGACAGTGCCATCTCCCTTGAGGACTGGGACAATAGGACTGGCACACTCTCTGAACTCGATCGGTGAAGTGATGCCCTTTCTTTGCAGCCGGTCTAGCTCGATCTCTACCGTTTCTCTCAAAATGTACGGTACTGCTCTTGCCTTGTCGCGCCCCCGGAATTAGGTGGATCTGCACTTTTGCTCCTTGGAATTTCCCGATGCCTGGTTCGAACAGCGAAGGAAATTTGTTTAAGACCTGGGCACACGAAGTGTCATCAGCGGGCGATAGGACTCGGACACCGTCCCAGTTCCAGTGTATCTTTCCCAGCCAGCTCCTGCCGAACAGCGTGGGAGCATCGCCCGGTACCACCCAGAGTGGTAGCTTGTGCACTGCTCCATCGTAGGAGACCTTTATGTCAGCACTGCCGATTACAGGAATCAGTTCTTTAGTGTAAGTTCTTAGTTTCATGCGAACTAGAGTTAAGACTGACCTTGAGGCCTTGTTGCACCACAACCTTTTGAAAGTCTTTTTGCCCATGATGGACTGGCTCATGCCCGTGTCCAGCTCCATTGATACCGGGAGTCCATTTAGTTCAACATTCAGCATTATCGGGGTCAATTCGTGGTGATTGTGGGCACCCCATGTACCTTTGCCTCCTCTATCTAAGGCTCTAGTTCATCGTGATCCTCCATGGATCTGTCCTCCTCTGCAACATGGTGGTTTGCAGGTTTAACAGGCTTTGCAGCTCGCCTGCACACTCTTTGGAGGTGTCCCATTGTTCCACAACCCTTGAAAACGTAGTCTTTGAATCTGCATTAATGGAAATGATGATCACCCCCGCAGCACCAACAAGGTGTTAATGGCCTTGCATTCATCATCTTTGATGGTGGACTCTGAGTCATCTGCGGACGTGCAGCTGCATGTATGTGTGACCTGCCCTGTACGTTACGATTCGAAAACAACATCACTTTGTTCACAGTACTTGTAGCAGCTCTTGTGTGCTGAGAGATTTGCTTCATATTGTCACTGATGGCAATGAACGCCTGGGCTATCGCTATGGCCTTACTCAAGGTTGGGGTTTCTACAGTCAAAAGTTTGCGAAGTATGGTTTTGTGGTCAATGCCAAGTACGAGAAAGTCTCTGAGCATGTGCTCCAAATGTCCTTCAAATTCGCAATGACCTGCAAGGCATCTTAGCTCGGCGACATAACTCGCCACTTCTTGAACTTCAGACCTTTTGTAGGTGTAGAACCAGTACCTCGCCATCAGAACACTTTCCTTTGGGTTCAAATGCTCTCGGACCAGCGTGCACAAATCGTCGTATGATTTCTCCGTGGATTTCGCTGGAGTGAGCAGATTCTTCATGAGACCATACGTTGGTGCCCCACAGACAGTGAGGAGGATCGCCCTTCGTTTGGCAGTGCTCTCTTCCCTATCCAGCTCGTTGGCCACAAAGTATTGGTCGAGTCGCTCCACAAAAGTTTCCTAATCATCTCCCTCCGAACATTTCTCCAGGATGCCCACTGTTCTCTGCATTTTTGGGTTCGCTATCTTTATCTTGTCGCCAGTTGTGTATGGAGAAAGAGTCAGACTGAACACTGTGAGCTCAAAGTAAAGTGTGACCGTAGTCTTTTATTGCAGGTCTCCAGAGTGCCTCTCCACCCTGTGAAGCCTCCTTAAATATCTGTGCTCCCAAGGGATTATAGGATACCTTGGGACTCCAGGGGTTGAGCCCTCTGGTAGCTGTACAGAGTAAATACAAATCCACATATATAACAAAGTGTTTTTCTTACTTGTTTTAAATGTTTATGCGCTTTTGTGGTTAATCTAATTCATAGAAATGGTGATCTCTGTACAAACGGAACTCACCATTACTGTGAATGGGGATACGCCATTTTCATTGGTTGGTCCGCCCCATGTGATCCCAGAATGCACATATGCTGCTGGAATACGTGAGCTTCTGCGCTGGGCAGTGCATGGAGGCCTTATAGCGCATGTGTTTTTTCCTCCGGGACCACCAGGTACATTTGTTAATGTTTTTGTGGTCGGAGACATCCGCCCACGGGAAGCCTCCGTTAGCAATTTCAGGGCCATTGTGCATTTAATCTGGTGCAGAAATGGGTTTATGAGAGAACTGAATGCATTTCTGGAGGGAAAAAAAGGATTGAGATATATGGTGAGAAGGTGAGGTTTATTTATGAAAGGGGACAGATTTGTTTGAGCCTTTCCTGTTGCTCAACATTTTTGCATTCTCAATGGTATGGAAGTCCTTAAAGAATGAATTCAATCGCCCCAGACAAAGGCTTCATGAATCCAAACTCACAGACATTTACTTTACTCTGCAGTCCATTTAACTGACCAGTTCCCTGAATCTAGAGTTCGAAGAGCTATGCATACTTGTCTGACATATTCAGACATTAATAAGACTCTTGAACATTTGTTAATACTTTTCTCCACATATTTAGACTAGACAGTCTGGGCATTGACCAAAATTCCTCAATTCGACATAAAAAACTCTATTCAAATTAGTTTTGCCAGAGAAATGGGCATTTTGTGTGAGTATGATTTCAATTAATACATATTAAATGATTGTACATGTTAATTGTTGCAGTGGAGTGCAAAACCAAAATATAACTTTCTCTTACATGAGGTTGCAGCGATCCATTTAATTACTTGCACATTAAGTTCACCAGAACTGATTTGCCGCTCATACCAGCCTGCTAAATCAAGCATTTTCTGGTGACAGAGCTTTTGATTGGGACATGGGCTCCTTAACAAGGAGAACTATAACAGCTTGAGCCACCCTGGAAATCATTGCACCCTTGGTTGACATAACCGGGACAGACAGCTGTGGCGAAATCCAGCTCCGGAACAGCCTACCTTTCCCGCTGAAGGAAGACGGGAAATAAAAGCAGAAATCAAACTGTAACAATAAGAATGAAACATGTTTGAAACTTTCCAGCCCGTTTTGCAAAACCCATTTCATTCGGGAGAACACGAGCATTCACGTAACAACAAATAAAAGCCAAACAATACAGCACTGTGAAAGGGTATTTTGCACATATCATTTTGCATCCCTACATGAGATTCCCACTTCATATTTTTCCTTTCCCAGGGTTTCAGGAAAACTGTTATTTTTCTTAGATTTAATTGGTTTCCTGTATGCAATTATTGCATATAAAGAAACATTATTCAGGGGTTTCAAATTTTTTTTTCATTATTATGTGAATTTCTGTACGTCTTTTTGACTGAAAATATTTTAAGAGGTTTCCCAGTGTTGTACTTCAGCTCCATAATTTAATTGAATTCTTCAAAATGTAGCCTGACATATTTATGCATTGCTGCTGAAAATGATTGCACTCTTCATAAAGTTCTCATTTGGCAGATAATTTCTGACCTGAGACGAATTGGGATTTTCACAGATTTTTGCAGAAACCTGCTGTAATGAAAGTGGAAAAAGTGTTGGACATAATTGTGCCACTTGATGTCCTAAGTTTATCTAATGAATCCTATGAGCAGTTGAATTCTGAATGTGATATGTCCTGTGCCCTTAAAGGACCAGACACAGGCTTAATTAGTCTGTCACTGAGCAGAGCATCTAAAGGAAACTGCCTAATATTAAGATGGTTTACTGCATAGCTGAGACACTGTAGTTAATTTGAGGTTAGGAAACATGCACTCCATATGAATAATAAAGAGACCAAATCAGAAAGCTAAGCAAGCTTCCCCTGCTGTGTACTGTTCTGCAATCAAAGTTAAGTTGATTGATGTTTTGGATGGTGTCTGGATTTTGTGGAAGTAGAGAAGAGCCCTCCTGAAGAATTGATGTTATATCATGAAGAATTTTCAAGCTGTATTGAAGATATCTGTGGCAGTTAATAAATATTGAACCATAATTTGCTAATCAAATAGAGTTGGTGCAAAGCATGAACACGCATTTCTGGTTCACCTCATTAAAAGATTGAAAACTTAACTTGGAGCCACAGCTGTTCACAAGGTGATCTAACGTTTCATGCACTGTTGTATGCCTGTGCTGAGGTAAGGATAACTTGTCCAGAAAAAATGACGTTTTCGTTTTGACACAAAACAATTATATTAAATATTTACCAGCTTTTGCTCACGAAGTAATTGGGTTAATCTGAAGACTTCTAGGTTTGTATTGGCTAATTAGAATGGAGGTAGTTTTCATTCTATTAGAAAGCAGCTTTTTCAATGACCCCCTACTCCCTAAACAAAATGGAAAACAGGATTTGGGAGACTGAGGAAAGAAGTAAGTTTAAAAGGTATATAAAAGAGAAATTCTTTGGATAGATAGAATAGGGTATATACACATAAGAACATAAGAAACAGGAGCAGGAGTAGGCCATTCGGCCCCTTGAGCCTGTTCCACCATTCAATACGATCATGGCTGATCTTCCACCTCAACTCCACTTTCCCTCACTATCCCTCAATTCCCTTAATATCCAAAAATCTATCGATCTCTGTCTTGAATATACTCAACGACTGAGCTTCCACAGCCTTCTGGAATAGAGAATTTCAAAGATTCACAACCCTCTGAGTGAAGACATTTCTCCTCATCTCAGTCCTACATGGCCGACCCCTTATTTTGAAATTGTGGCCCCTGTTTCTAGACTCCCCAGCCAGGGGAAACATCCTCCCTGAATTTACCCTGTCAAGCCCTTAAAGACAAATTAAAGGCAAATAAAAATTGAAAATGGGGAAGTAAAGAGTTTTAAATAATTTTTATTTAAAGATGTTTTCATTGTATAAGATTATTATTACAGTAACAAAACTATAGCTAACATTTGAGCATCTTTATTACTGTAATACTATTGTTTGCTTCAGCATCAGTGTGCAAACTGAACATACGGCTGACCATATTTAAATTTCTTTGCACCTACTGACGGTCTAAGGGTTACTTATGTAACAGTCTGGGCAGGAAGGCAGGGTATTTGATCTTGAGCAATGTGTGAAGTGAAATATTTGTATAAAACTTTCAGTTACCATTGAGCCGTAAATGCTGAACATTCCAGCCTACTGCTTGTTAATCATGGCTAGCAGTAAGTTGATCCAGCCAATGCAAAGTTGGTTGAAATGATCCCAGTTTACAATTTTAATAAGTAGATCTGAGGCAGTGAATCTACATAAGTGAACACATCTTACATCACTCTGACACGAGAGGCTGCACAGTGATGGTGGCTGGCGGTCATTACCGTATCAAGTGAAACATGCCAAATTTCCACCACGACTTGCCGTGGCTTCACCAGCATTGGACCAGAGTGCCATCAATCAAATACAGACCTGTTTAATCAGTCACCTGCTTATCAGGTGCCAATGGGATTGCTGGAAAGTGACACCGCAAAATGATCATGTAATTACAATTAGCTGGTGAGATTACTTAAAACTATGTAACCTTTGAACACAGGAACACAAGAAGTAGGAGCAGGAATAGATCATTTGGCCCCTCGAGCCTGCTCCGCCAGGGAAGTGGAGTTGGGGCCAAGATCAGATCATGGCTGATCTGATCTTGGCCTCAACTCCACTTCCCTGTATGCTCCCCATTACCCTTGACTTCCTTATCATTCAAAGCTCATATAATTACCTATGGTCGATGAGATGCTCAAAGTGGATACAGTACAATTTTTTTTATTGCTAGTTGATCTCTCATGAATATTGCACATGGGGAATCAAGACTCAGTATAGTAGACTTCGAGGGCATGGTTATTGAACCATGTCATACATTCTGTCCCTTTTTTAACATAATACTTTGTTTTATATTATTATTCATAGTTATATAGCATAACACATGGCAGTTTGGAAAGCAGAGTGGAGTTTGTCAGAAATTACAACAATAAGAGTCAACCACATTGCTGTGGGTCTGGAGGCCAGACCAGGTAAGGACGGCAGATTTCCTTCCCAGCAGTGCAGGCTGAGGAGCTTGGAGAGGTAAGCCTGTGGTGTTAGCGTGCCACCATTGGTGGGATGGTTGTAATTACAGCATGTCAAGTTTAAAAAGACAGGTTCTATTATAAATGTGAACTCTGAATTTATAATGGGAAAAGTTATTACAAAATATAACAGTGCATGTAGCCATAAGACTTTTAACTAATTTTGGATAGATGTGACTGTGGTAAGCTGGTAGTTGAAATTCTGTCAATGCACTGGCTGGAGGACTTTGAAGTGATGAATTCAGGACATAATACAAGTAGTATAGGCCACAACAATTAATTTTGGCTCAGATGTGGTTTCTTCAGTAGGCCCTTGGTAAAACAAAATGCTAAATAACCCTAATACAACACTAATAAACAACAATAACACAATATGGGGTATGGTAGCAGAGTGGTTATGGTACTGGATTAGTGAATCCAAAGGACTGGACTAATGATCTGCGGACATAAGTTCAATTCCAACCACAGCAACTGGGGCATGTTAATTAAGTAAATCTGGAATACATTTTTTTTTTAAAGGTACTATCATTAATGGTGACTATGAAACCATTGGATTGTCATAAAAACCGATCTGCTTCACTAATGTCCTTTAGGGAAGGAAATCTGCCACCCTTACCTGGTCTGGCCTATATGTGACTCCAGACCCACAGCAATGTGGTTGACTCTTAACTAGAAAGCCACTCTGTAGCACCAAACCACTACAAAGAAATATACGTATACCACTGTGGGATATTTTAACCATATGGACTGCAATGGTTCAAGAAGGCAGCTTACCACCACCTTCTTAATGGCTATTTAGGGATGGGCAATAAATGCTGGCCTTACCAGTGACACCCACATCGCATGTACAAATAAAAAAAATATCAACAGGACATGCAGGTGCAGGGAAGAAAATCCACAACCCTCGGGACCGAGGCCATTCCGGATTCCGGGCTTTTCCGGACTTTCGATCGTTTTTCTGACGTCACGAATCCAGAAACACCCGAGCGCAGGTTCAGGTATTTCCGGATTTTGAGACGACAGAAATGGGGAGGGGAGGGTCCCCGCCGAGGGGCTGTTCGGGCGGGGCCCCGCCGTGGAGGAGCTGTTCGGGCGGGGCCCCGCCGTGGAGGAGCTGTTCGGGCGGCGCCCCGCCGTGGAGGAGCTGTTCGGGATGGGGCCATTGGACGGGGCTCTGCCATGGAGGTGTTCGGGCCAGCTGGCCCCATGGAGGAGGTGCTCAGGCAGGGCACCACCGAGGAGGTGTTTGGGCCGGCTGGCCCCCTCGTGGAAGAGCTGTTCGGGCGGGCCGGCGAGGAACCCACGAGGTAAGGGCAGTGGCGTTGATTGGGGTGAGGCGAGCGGCAGCGAGGCGAGGGCTGAAGTCGGGCAACGGCGGGACCCTGAGACCGGCAGCATCGGTGGGTCCGGATTCCGGAACATTTTACGGATTCCGGATGACCTTGCCACCGATCAGTCCGGATTCTGGAACATTCCGGATTCTCGACGCTGCACCTGTACCTAGAAACATCAGCGCGTGGTCCCAAGTGGGGATGTAACCACTTTGAAGAATCAGTGCAGTTGAGCAACGTTCCCATAATTTTTTTCTGGCCTCTTCAAAATACCTCTCATGCTGGTGAGCTGGTTGCACGGGAGCTGCGCGGCCGCACTGCTTAAAGGGAATATTGGATGAGTAGAGCAGGAGAGCCAATGACCGTGAAATGTGGTCCATTTGTGCTGGCTGTTAAGGCCGGTTTGGATGAAAAAATGGCGGCCACCTCGCTTCTGCCCACTTCCAGCACGGATGATGGCAGTCATCATTTTGGGCAGGTTGGCAGTGCAGACGTTGCCTGCGTTGGCTCCAGTAATGAAAATTAGTCAGTGTGCAACGTTGAATCGACACATGATCTGCTATTTTGGACGTCACTGCTTCTTTTAACACCCTCTACAAAGCACACACAGCTGCACAATGCACCCCCTACCAGCGCTTCTTAAAGGGACAGGCGCAACTTTAAGGTAAGTTTACATTTTTGCTTTTTTACTGATTTCTTTACATTTTATTGGAGTAGAAACTTGGTATAAGACATTTAAAAAGTTGTTAAAGTGTGAAGGGAGTGCTGGGAGTGCTGCAGGGCGTTTGCAAGGCTTTGACCTCGAGGAGCTAGTGGCCGGAAGTGTGAACTCAATAACAACTTCTCTCCTCCTTCTCCCCCGTCACCTGCACCTCCGCCTCCACCTCCTCCCATTGGCTGGGCAGACTGGATTTCTTGAGTGTCTGAAGTGAGGAAGGCTCAAGGGTAGAGTTGTGGTGAGGGGAGGAGGGGGGGAGTAATGCAACAGGTGCAGGCTTACACCATGTGCAGCTTGTAAATCAGAAGAAATTTTGGGATGAGTGGGAAGGAGGATAACATATAAGGGTATCGGCATCTTGTATTCTTTCAAATTCTTTGTCTCATAATACTCCTGTGAAGCACCTTGGGACGTTTTACTATGTTAAATGTGCTACATAAATACAAGTTGTTGTTGTTGTTGTTGGAGCCAGGTCCTTTGGGTGACACTGCTGGCAGTGACTGCCTCAGCGATCTGGACCCACGTCCTTCTTTCTGGAGGGCCTCCTGGCCCCTTGTGGGTAGATCTGTAGAAGGCTGCTCAACTTTAAGAGGTGCAGACTGCCTTTAAGAGGCAGAGACTAGGTTTAAGTAAAACTAGCCTTGCGTGAACAATGATAACTTGGGCTCCCTGCTGAGCACACAGCCTGTCAGCCTTGCATTCAGTGATGGGCTGTCGTCTACAATCATTGGGTGGAAAATTGCAGTCGGAGGCTTCCTTCAGACGAATGCCTCCGACCCGAAAAAATGTTAGAAAATACCTGGTGGTCACGGAGGAACCTACGATTGTGGTCGGAGGCCTTCATTCGCTGCGCAGCATACGGAGAGATGACTTCCCCATACGTACGGAAAAGCTGGAGTCACATGGGCCTGGACCACCAATCACGAGGTAATATTCTCATTGATAAAAATGGGACTCCGTTTTTACGAGTTCCCATTACTATCAATGAGTAAACTCTCCTAAAATAAGAAACGCACCGTTATATTAATTTATAAAAACACCTCACTTATTTAAAATTAATTGAAATGAAATATAATTAAATGTTTTAGAAAAAAAATATTTTTTGGAATTTTTTTTAATGTGTTTTAATAAAAATATATGATTAAATTTAATTTTTATATGTTTTAAAACTCTTATGCTGGTAAAAGTAAGCTGTACACCTGCTTTTACCAGGCATAAATATTTGAAGGACATTCACTGGGCATGAGTTGGGCAAATAGCTGACATGCTGCCTGTGCTCCTTGAATGGGCGTGGGCATATCACGCATCACAATGCCAGTGCCTGTTTTTCAACACTATGGAATTTCACCCCCAATGTGTTTTTGCAACAACCCAAGAGTGCACTTTAAAACTTGGAGAAGCAGTCAAAAGATTTTAGGTAGGCACCCCAATGGTATGCATAGAAGCCAATAATTCTATTTCATGGGCGGGCCATCCTTTGAATGAAGGGAGATTTTCTGTAGCGTGGCATACAAAGTATTGCTAAGGAATGGACAGAGCCAGAGGAATGAAAGGCACTACAGTTAATGTAAAGCGAGCATCCCCTGTTGAGATTCAAATCTGAAGGCTGTTGAGGACTAATGAGATGAGTCCATTCAGCCCATCAATCCCACAGCTTTCACAAACCATATACAATGTACCTTATTTTTGGACTCAGCCCAACCTATTCCATCTCCTGGGGGAGAGTAACGAGCTACTGGCAAGACTTCCAAGATAAAAAAAATAGATGACTGTTTCTCCCTGAGGTAATCTTGCAGAACGCCAGGATATCAATCTAACATTACAACCTAGATTATTTAGCTGTGACCAGTTGCAGTCCATGCTCCCAGTAACATAGGAGCCATTGTGCTCCATTATGTGTTTGATCATCTATACATTAAAAACTTTAATCCCATTGTATCCACGGTCAAAAGCTCTTCTGTGTGGTATGTGTGGCAAAATCATAAATGCTTTCTTTATGAACCAGTTTACAACTTTGTTACATGTTCACAACATTAAACTCTCATCTATAATCTTTTACCTAGAGGTTGAATCAATACCAGGTTTAACACAGATTGTGTATAAGCTGGGATAGAGACAGATAATGCGTTCTTCCATGAGTTTCAAAACTAACCGAGGATCAAGCAACAGGGGATGGACATGCTGCAGGGCATGAGATACAAGTGTATTTTGTTTTTCCCTGGAGTGGATAGCCCCTCCTGTGCAAGGAGTCACACCCACTGAGAAGCAACAAAACAGATCATCACACACATCGCTGCCAAGTTTGACTTCGATGTCACCCATCACTGGAACTCAAATCAGCAGCAGCAGATAACGAGCACCAGAATGGCTAGCTAGCACTTCAAACATATCCAGCACGGACCTTCTGATATGGTCAGATTATTAACAAGATCATTAACCTATAAAATACAAGCATCAGCAAAACCTTCCATACAGCAACTGCAGGTTCTCCAAGTTCTACATGGCTGCGTCTGAGCACTGGTTTTCCTGGCAATTTGATGCCTGTAAGCCTACAAAAAAAACAGATCGTTAACAAAATTATAAAGTGTTGCAGAGAGAGAGAGATAAATCAAGAAGGATTATGAATAGCAATGTTTAAGTCAACTGAAAAAATATGTATATGTTTGAAATGCTATGGGATATTGTGCAGTCAGAGGCTCAAAGCACAATACTTACTTTACTGTTCATTGTAGTTTGCCTCAATAAATATTGGACATCCCTACTGCTTGGTTTTGTTAAATTATTTGTTGTGTCTTATCTTTTAAATGTTTGATAAATGACTTCAAATCTGTACCCGTTAATTGATTTGCACCACAATATGCATCCCTTTTCCTAGAGCTGATTTCACTGTTTGCAAAAACAAAACAGACAAGTTTGCCTTAAAAAAAATCTTTCCTGAATAAAAAACAGCAACGACTCAGTATTTTCATTTCCCCACGGACAACATTTTGGAGCATACTACGCCTATATGGAAAGTTCCCGTTTCCTCAAAAACAGAAAGCTTGTCTCGTCTGTTCCACCATGGCAAGTCTCTGCCTGTTCATCAGCTGCTGCTGTTGTGTCCTCTTGGCCCGGCTCCCATTTTCATGTTTCCAGACAGGAAATATGAATCAAAATAACATGACAGAAAAACATTAATTAGCTTTTGTGTGGGGCTTCGAGTCTTAATGAGGAACAGGATTGAAATAAACCTTTAATCCTCGACGAATGTTCCACTTTGTAAAACCTTGAAGCCACTATCAGTTCTTTCTGATCATCGAAGGCTTTTAAAAATCACTGGGTTTCCTGTAAAGAAAACCTCATAAATAGTGGTTACGGCCTTAAAGGAATTCTGTTATCAACATCTTCATATCAATTTTACGTGATAACAAATTTGTGGTAAATATTGTGTGGTTTCAGTAAAGAAAACCTATTTAAAATATCTTTCTATTGCTTCAAGTATTAGTTCCCCAGTAAATATTTAAAATACTTATGTGTTCTTTTGTCCACTAGATCCTTGTTAAGTCCTGTCAGATACCAGGTTTTAAGCTTAACTAAAAAGGCCATTTAGCCCATGATATTTGTTCCTTCCACAGTTCATGCAAAGCAACCTCAATCACAAGCTCCCCACCCCACCCAAGATATCTTTACTCTTTTCTCTATTACCCTCCATCCATTAATCCAAGTACAATTCAGTAAAGTCACTTGAACTACGTTATATATCCTCAATCGTAATGTTTCTTGTGAAAGTTCACCAAGCTGGTCTGACTAAGAATCATCTCCAGAGTAAATTCATGTTAAAATTTTGAAGCATCATAGAATGGTTATAGCACGGAAGAAGGCCATTCGGCCCATCGAGTCTTTACTGAAAGCACATAATATTTACTACAAGCAAAATCTAAACTGTAATGGAAATTTAGATGATTTGGTTGTGTTTCATAGAATCATAGAATGATACAGCACAGAAGGAGATGTTTTGGCCCAGCATCCCTGTGCCGGCTCTGAGAAAAAGCTATCCAAATAATCCCATTCTCCTGCTCTTTACCCATAACCCTGGAAATTTTTTCCCTTTGGGCATTTATCTAATTCCCCTTTGAAAGTTGCTGTTGAATCTGCTTCCACTACTTTTCAGGCAGTGCATTCCAGATCACAACAACTCGCTGCGTTAAAAAAAAAATCTCCTCTTCGCCCCTCTGTAGATGCGTAAGAGCCCTTAAACTACTAATATCCCTACCACTAATCTGCGTGCAGTACATTCATGTATCCCAGCTTACAATGAAGCTCATGGCAAGCTTCCCCCTGCTTATTCCATAGACACATAAAATATATTTATTTGTAACTAATACCTCCTCTGAAGATGGCTTGATTGAATATATTCCTATGTTACTTTCTGTGCTGTGAGCCTGTGAAATAAACCAGCAGTTAACGTATAGAAAACCTAACGTTTCTAAGCCATGCATAAATGATACTAAAACCAATATAAAAACAGTTACAGAGTGCAGGGTGTTCTCCCAGTCCCGTGATTTACGTTCTTTCCTCAACGCATCAAAAACTAGTTGTCACTGTTTGTGGGATTTTACAATGTGCAAGAATACAGAACTATTTGAAGGTGGCAGGACACATTGATAAGGCTGTTAAAAAAGCATAAGACATCCTTAGCTTTATAAATAGAGGCAGGGTGTACAAAAGCAAGGAAGTTATGCTAAACCCTTATAAATCACTCGTTACGCCTCAGTTGGAGTATTGTGTCCAATTCTGGGCACCACATCTCAGAAAGGATGTTATGGCCTTGGAGAAGGTGCAGAGGAGATTTACTAGAATGCTGCCAGGGATGAGGGACTTCAGTTATGTGGAGAGACTGAAGAAGCTGGGGTTGTTCTCCTCAGAGGAGAGAAGGTTAAGAGGAGATTTGATCGAGACGTTCAAAGTTATGAGGAATTTTAATCGAGTAGATAGGAAGAAACTGTTCCCACTGGCGGGTGGACTTGTAACCAGAGGACACAGATTCAAGATAACCTCCCAAATGAACAAGGGAGGAGATGAGGAGATTTTTTAATGCAGCGCGTTGTTGTGATCTGCAATGCACTGCCTGAAAGGGTGGTGGAAGCAGGTGCAAAAATGGCTCAGCTCCAAGTGTCTCATTTAATGCAGGTTCAGATTTCTGTTTTGTGTTAAATATCCTATATGGAGGGAAGGTAACCACTGTTTGGTTGTAAGTGTAAGATATTTTGTTACAGTGCAAGCTATATTTTACCCCACCAATACCAAATTCACATACATAGAACAATAATAGGGCTAATTTCCACCTTCACTGCATTGACGATAAACTGGTGCCCACCTGATTTTCACTTCCACCCAAGTGGTGAGAGGAAAATAATTCCTAATTATTCTTGAATCTACATCGCAGAGGTATAATTGGCAAAAGAACCAGAGGGTAGATGAGGAGATTTTTTTTAATGCAGCGAGTTGTTGTGATCTAGAATGCATTGCCTGGAAAGGTGGTGGAAGCAGATTCAATAGTAACCTTCAAAAGGGAATTAAATATATACTTGAAAAAGAAAAAAAATCAGGGTTGCAGGGAGTGAAACAAAAAGAAACAAATACTTGCATTTCTATAGCGCCTTTCATGATTTCAGGATATCCCAAAGCACTTTACAGCCAATGTAGTACTTTTTGGAGTGTAGTCGCTGTTGTAATGTAGGAAACGCGGCAGCCAACTTGCTTACACAAACAGCAATGTGATAATGACTGAATAATCCGTTTTATAGTGATGTTGATTGATGGATAAATATTGGCCAGGACACCGGGGGGGGGGTGGGGGGTGTAACTCCCCAGCTCTTCTTCGAAATAGTGCCATGGGATCTTTGGCATCCACCTGAGAGAGCAGACGGGATCTCGATTTGATGTCTCATCTGAAAGACGGCACTTCCGACAGTGCAGCACTCCCTCAGTGGGACTAATTGGATAATTCTTTCAAATATCCCACATAGGCACGGTGGGCCAAATGGCCTCCTTCTGCCATGTCTGATTTTATGATTGAAAAGAGCTGCTGCATTTGCATGCACACAAAGTGAAGTGCTGAGAGATGTGTTATGGCACTAAATAAATGCAAGTCTTTCTGTAACTGGATAGCTGCAGTGCAATTTACTTAACAGGAGAAAGATTCTTGCCTGTTTAGCTGCTAACCACTGTTTTGATTCTGACAAGCTTTGAGTGATGGAGGCTCTTAAGTGCTGGTTTAAATACATGTAACTACCCTGCTGGGATGCAATTTTCATCCCCTTGTAAAATCCTGCAATGAGTGCAAGCCTTAGGAAATATAAAGGTCTTTAAAATGCAGTGCACATATTCTACAAACAGCAGATTCCTGCAGGATGAGGCCAGGCTATAAACAATTTGTTCCACTGATGCAAATAATTTTTTCACTGCTGTTTGGTATTTGCCACACATAGACAAATGAACACTTCTGAATCATTTTAGATATGAAAGAACATGATAGCGAGGAAGGATTACAAGGCGGGAACCCAGTAAACCAGTCCTCGTGGCTTAAGTTGGGCATGTTCTCACTGGTAAACAGAAGATTGAGAGGCGAAATGATCGCTTTTTTTATGAATCTAAAGGTACTCGATAATATCGACCGTGATAAGCTATTTCACCTTATCCAGAAGGGACGAACCAGAGGATACCACTTGAACTGGGGCGCGGGGGAGGGGGGTAAATTCAAAACTAATCTGCAGACGGGGACAATTTTAAGACCCACAAATGGGTGGGTTGGGTCGGGTGGGATTTAAAAATCTGAAAAGGTAACCCAACCCGCCTCGAACCCGCACAATTCCGATTTTAATGGAGGCCGGTCGAGGGCCAGGTGACCAATCCGGTCTCAGGAGGCAGGTCGGTCATTGAAACATTTTAAGGAGGCTGCGCCCTTCTATTTTTACAGTGTAAGGTATTTGACTCACGGATTCTTTGCTTAAGAATTCATAGCAACACATTGCTAATAAGAACTAATTGGTTAATTCACCAAAGGTTTAACAATCACACTACACGTTACCAGTTCAGCTATTTTAGTTTTGCACTTTAAACAAATGCCCCCTGCAAGGGGGGGTCACACTCCAAAATAAATGTTTTCAAATTAAACAAATTAAACTTTAAACTTAAATGATCAAATTAAAATTTGGTTGCCAGGGGTGGTGATGCACTCCAGTCCCTCTGGCGCCCACCTCTCGCGCAAGGCCTTGAGCGTATCGATGCACACCGCATGCGCCAACTCCAGGGAAACCCTGGCTCAAATGTAACCACGGAAGAGAGGCAGACAGTTGGGCTGAATGACCCTCTCAACTGCCCGCTGCCTGGACCGATTAATGGCCACCTTGGCCAGGCCCAGCAGCAGTCCTACGAGGAGGCCTTCCGACCTGCCAACTCCTCTCCACATAGGATGCCCAAAGATCAGAAGCGTGGGACTGATGTGCAACTAGAATTTGAGGAGCAGCCCCTTCAAATATGTAGAGAGCACTCCATTGGGGACCCCGCCTTCTCTGGACGGCAAGATGGTGCATCATGACATGTCCGGACAGCAGGCGAGAATGGCAAAGTGGAGAGTGTGCAAGAGCAGCCTGTACAGGAATCCCCTCCACGCAGAACTGAAAGGAACGGAGGGGATTTCCCAGAGGAGGCTCAAGTTGTGAGGCACCGGCTCCCGAGGGAGGTTTTGGGACTTAGCGCCGATGAACAATTCTGTCCGGGCGGGGGTCAGTTCGGATGGGATCGCCTCACGTACTTGAGCATCCTCGATGCACCTAATGGAGTCAGGGCCCAGTGTTGTTTTTAGCAATTCGATGGCATTGGCCGCGCGCCGGACGCCGGCCCAGGATAGGCACCATGCCAGCTCTTCTAGCACCATCCAGCCCGCTCCTCCATTATCCAGTAGGTCCCTGACCCTGGTCACCTTGCCAAACACAGCCCTCTCGTCCGCCTGCCACCTAAAACCGCGCTCGTGAAGGTACGGATTCCTGAGCAGCGGCTCCCAAAGGACGGCCACCACTCCAGATGGGGGAGAACTGTGCTTGGTGGCGACTTTATTCCAGACCCTGATGAGTTCCCGGTAAAAAGCAGGCAGCCCCCGCACGGCGGTCCAGTCACCTCCTAGGTTTACAAACAGAAGCTGCGTGTCATAATTGAGGCAGTACTGCTGGCGGAAGAAATACATCGCCAGCGCACACCATCTAGGAGAATGCTCGACGTACGGGTATCTCTGCAGGGTCTGAAGACGGAAAGTCAGAGCTTGGGTGCTCCCACACACCAATGCCTGACCGCCCTCCCTAAGCGGGAAACTCAGAGCTGCAGCAGAGACCTAGTGCTTCCTGTTATTCCAGAAGAAGTCGACCAGCTTCTTCTGTCAACAGCCATACAAATCTGTGAGCATACTCACAGATGCATACATTACAACAGTGTTTTTATTTTTAACCACAGTCGTTCAGGTTTCCCAGGCTTCGGGAGACCCAGCAGGTAAATCGAGACAAGAAGGGCTGGACCCATAAGGTAAGTGCCTTTACAGCATTACTTGTGGGTCAGGAGGAACAGGAATGTTTTCTCCCAGCCCAACAAGCTAACATCTCTAAACTCGCAAGCCCCAGCTCCACGATGTCTCCCGACACCCCCCATGATCACCAACCCCCGATCGCTCTCATGATCTCCGACTCTCCCCCCAAGCCCCCCATTTCTCCCCAATCTCTGGCCCCCCCCTTCGATCTTTCCCTTATCCACACGATCTTCCCCAACCACTTCTGACCTCCATCCGCCCACCCCACCCCCTCAGTGTTTGTGGAAATCCGCTATTCCAGCTTTCCCGATCATAACTCCTCCAGGCTCCTAAATCCAACTCCAGTGAATATTAGGGCCAATGTTTCCGTGAGTGAGTGGTCAATCTATGGAACAGACACTCTAGGGAGATGGTGGGAGCAATTCGTATTGATTCATTTAAATTAATTTAAATGCAAATTAGATAGATTTCTTTCAGGAAATAAGATTTAGAGGAAGGAAGGAAAGAAGGAAGGAAGGAAGGACTCATTCATATAGCGCCTTTCATGAACTCAGAACATTCCAAAGTGCTTTACAATCAATTAAATACTTTGAAGTGTAGTCACTGTTGTAATGTAGAAAACGTGGTCTCCAATTTGCACACAGTAAGGTCCCACAAGCAACAATGTGATAATGATCAGATTATCTGGGTTTTTTCACGTGTTGGTTGAAGGATATATATTGGCCAGGACACGGTGGAAAACTCCCCTGCTCATCTTTGAAATAGTGCCAAATATTTAATGAGTAATGTGAGATATAAAAAATGTGGTAACATTAGCAGGCTTGAAGGACAGGGGTAACTTTTCACCTCAAGTTCCCCAAACTCTCCACCATTGGGGTTAACCTTGTGTCATGTCTGGGTCTGTTGTAGACTAATTGATAGATATTAATTGCTGCGATTAGCCAATGACTCCATGATCATTGGAGCATGCGACGGCCAGGATGGCAGTTGAATTTTGTTTTTTTTTGTCTACCAATACCTAGGTTCCTGAGTTCTAAATTTTAAATCACTTCACACATATCAGCTGTTATGTCATACCACAACTTTTGTAATAAGCGCAAATGTTTTCTATCTCATATGTAATCTCATATCTACTTGGAGTATATTCTGTTCTGTGTGTAAGCTAAAAATTATTTTACTGAACTGCCATTATAAGCTTGTCCTGTTCAGTAAAATAAATGTTATTTAACTTTGCATGCACAGCAAGTATATCTTTCAAAAACTATTGGAAAGACAGAACTGGCATTTATAGGTCCTTTGATGACTCCATGACATCCCAACATGCTTCACAGTCAATTCATTATTTTAAAGTGTAGTCACTGTTACAATGTAGGGAAATGCAGCATCCAATTTGTATACAGCAAGGTCCCATAAATAGGTAATCTCTTATTTTGGTTAAGGGATGAACATTCAGTGCTTGGGTAGTTAACATACATGGTACATAAGTGCCGTGTAGTGACCATCCTGAACAAGAGAAAGCCCAGCCCACATCCTTTGACTTTCATTTGCACCGGCACGGACATAATGGGTCGTATGGCCTCCTTCTGTGTCGTAATTTTTCTATGATTCTATGATCAATATACTGGGGGGGTCACCATTGACCAAGAGCTGAACTGGACCAGTCAGATCAATACCATGACGACTAAAGTAGGACACAGGATGGGTACACTTTGATGAGTGGCTCCCCACTGACTGCTCAAAGCCTTTACACCGTCTACAAGGCACAAGTCAGGAATGTGATGGGATGCTCATCACTCGGCTGGATGGGTGCAGCTGTAACAGCACTCACCAAGCTCGACACCACCCAGGGCAGAGCAATTTGATTGATTGGTGACCCTGTCAGTGGACTAAAATATGCACCCCCTCCACCACCAGTGCACTGTGGCTGCAGTATGTAATCTACAGGATGCACTGCAGCAACTCAGCAAGGTGATTTCGACTATACCACTTTCACCTACAATCTTCTACCACCAATAAGAAAAAGAGCACAATAGAAAGAAAGAAAGAAAGAAAGAAAGAAAGAAAGAAAGAAAGAAAGAAAGACTTGGATTTATATAGCGCCATTCATGACCACCGGCCATCTCAAAGCGCTTTACAGTCAATGAAGTACTTTTGGAGTGCAGCCACAGTTGTAATGTGGGAAACGCAGCAGCTAATTTGCGCACAGCAACTCCCACGAACAGCAATGTGATAATGACCGGACAATTTGTTTTTTAGTGATGTTGATTGAGGGATAAATATTGGCCAGGACTTCTTCAAAATAGTGCCATGGGATCTTTTACGTCCACCTGAGTGAGCAGACGGGGCCTCGGCTTAACGTTTCATCTGAAAGACGGCACCTCCGACAGTGCAGTGCTCCCTCAGCACTGCACTGGAGTGTCAGCCTAGATTTATGTGCTCAAGTCTCTGGAGCGATGTCGCGAGAACACTATCGCTTTGCCCCTTCTCACTATCCTGCAATCACTGAACCCTGAGGATCCAGTGCTCCCAGGCACAGGACCAGGAACATCTGCCCCTGAAAGTTCATATGCAGGGATGTTCAAATTGGCCTCAAGTTCAGTTTTAGCTGGCTTTAACATGAACTGATCAACAGGAGCTGATCCCAGTCCATCAATGTGACAGTCAAACCTAAATCATTGAGCCACTATCAGTGCAGCAGGTGCAGAAATGACTCAGTGTTTTGCTCGATACAGGTTCAGATTTCTGTTCAGTGACAAATATCCTACATTGTGGGAAGGTAAACATTGTTAGGTGGCAAGTGTAAGATAACTTGTTACAATACAAGCAATGTTTTACCCACTAATACCCAAGCCACATAATGTGGCTAATTTCCACCTTTGCTACACAGGAGGAGTGCCCGTCTGTTATAGAGCCCGCCTGATTTTCACTTCCACCCAAGTAGTGAAGGGAAAATGACCCCTAATTATTTTTAAATCTGCATTGCAGAGGTATAAGTGGCCGAAGGACTAGAGAGTAGATATTTATTTACACAGTGAGATTGAATAGTGTAATCTGCAATGCACTGCCTGAAAGGATGGTGGGAGCAGATTCAATAATAACTTTCAAAAAGGGAATTGGATATACACTTCCAAAGGGAAAATTTGCAGGGCTTTGGGGAAAAAGCAGGGGGAGTGGGACTAATTGGATAACTCTTTCAAAGAGCCGGCACAAGCACGATGGGCCGAATTTCTGTGGTGTATGGTTCTAAAAAATATTTTTTAATCCACGAGTGCTACATCCTCATTTTTTTAAAAAAGGTTTTAAAACATTTTAAAACCTAACCTCACATGAATAAAATAATTTTCTTCACTTCATATATCCACATTAACTTGCAGAATTACTGTATTAGTGACCTGCAGAAAAAATTACAGCCCAAAATAACCAATTTGAATTGAATTTGTGGATAGCTTCAAACCAGATAGGATAAAAATAGAACATCGGAAAAAAGAAATTGGAGAAATATAAGGTTAATCAGTAGTTTGAGACCAAGTAACGCTTATAAAAGGACTTCTCTTCCTGCATAATGGACCCATTTTGGAAACTTCTACATGTGGGTTTTAGAACAGTCAATGCTATCTCCATTAGTTTTTTACACCAATGACTAAAATCTGTTAGATGTTGGTTTTTTGACAGAAGATTTCCAGATAGCAATTTTATTTTCTGCACCATTACTGATGCCCACCCACCAACATTGGTTCCCTCCGATTCACAGAGCAGGAGAGAAGGGAAGCTATCAATTTAATAGTTGACTTAAAGGCTTTGAATGCCTCAATCCAAAACAGGATGAATTTTGGGCATTCTCACATTGTAGGTAAAAGTGTTTCCAAAGTCATAATCATAGCTCAAATATCTTTTCACTTCCATACATGCAGACCTTGTTAGGCTATCAGAGATCCTAAACTTTGTCTAGCTGATCTTTTAACCCCTGTATGGCCTTTCAGATCTTGCCTTGTGGATATTTTTAACATATTATACATGTAATTTCTCCTCTCTAACATTAGTACAATTATATTTTACTTTCAACTGTCTTATAATGAGTGAAATATTTATTTGTTGAATTGAAAAAAATAATAATACAATATTTCCACTGTTCAGAAGCTTCAAACTTCTGCTGCTACTCGACCATGAAATTGATTCATTCTAACTTGTACTTCTATAAATACCGCATGTGATTCCCATGACTGATGCTGGGAACATATTGCAGGCTCACATTTCACCCTGACGCTTGTTGTTTAGTCTTTTCTTCTGTCAAGTCAAAGGAGATAATCCTGAAGAAAGATTGCACATGTTGTAGGCTGTGTTAACTGGGAAGACAGAATGACTTTGCCACTTTTAACCCATCTAAGGAGTAGAAAATAGGCAGTAAATCTTAACATAAAACACTGTTTATTATATTATTTTAAAAACATCAGTGTCTAGAGGGGAAAAAAATGCCATGGTGATCAGATTGAACTCCATAAGGTTTCTATATGTCTTTTATAACCTCAAGTTACAGTTCTTTCTCTAATCCTTTGTTCTTTATGACGGTAATTATGCAGGATTGAAAAACATGTTGGTTTGCAGTACATTGCAAAACTGGTTAAATATGTTTGACCTTTTGAGTATCAAGTATTCTGTCGTCTTTTCAAAATGGAAATACTTTTCTACCTTGTAATAAATCTCCGCAAATTATTTCATGCAAAATTGCAACACATTTGGGGCTAGACTTTACCCAAAGCCCTCACTGCCCGATTGCTGACCAGACAAGACCGCTAAGCTTCATCAATTAATGCCGGCGAAACTTTCCATTAATGAAGTAAGTAAAACCGCCCAGCGAGAAAATGGTTCTCGATGGTTACTGGGTGGTTACAGCTGAAATTAGCGAGAATTTGCCGTTCTTAAAATGTTTTTTTTTAATTTAGTCCCAGGCTGCGGTTGGTCTAGGGAGGGGGAAAACTTAAAAAATATTTTTTCACTTAAAAAAAATTAAAAGTTAAAAAACATTCCCAAGACAGTTTTAAAGCTAATCGCCGTTTTACAATTAAAAAAAAAAGAACCTTTTAACTTACCTTTCTTTGCAAAGTACTCCCCTACTGCCCTGTTTCAGGCTGCTTCCACAAGGCAGTTCCCTCGGCGATCTGGACGGGCTTCCGTTGAGGCCAAACTTACGCCCTGGCACTTCTCTCGGCGGTGCACATTGGCAGTTTTGTTCCCGGTGGTTATTTTGCGCTGTGGGCGGTCCCATTCAAAAGGTAAAGGAGAAACTTTCGCCGGGTGGTTTCTCTCAGAAAAACAGCTATACTGCTGAGAAAACCGCCGAAAACAAAGGCAAAAGTCTCCCCCATTTGGTACTAGTGCCATACCAAAAATGACAGGGCATTTTAATTGCAAACTGCAAAATAAACTGAAAAAATATCAGCCTTTTTATTTTGAGCAAGCAGTTTTACTGAAGCTCTCAGATGGCTCGATTTAAACTTTCTATGCGATTTGCTTTGTTATTTTCTAATTCTTGTGGTTGTGGGCTGTGGGAGAAAGTCTTGATAGGACATGCCGAATAGATAAATGCACAGTCATAAAATAAAATAAGAAAATGGGAACACAGTACGCCATGCTCTGACATGTGGGGGAAGGTTGTGCTGTTCAGTCCATGTAAACTGATGTTTTATCATGTTGGATTTGACCTGTCTGTCACCACCTTGGCTGGTGTCACTCACACTACTTACATCAGTGGCAAGGACATATGTCCAGTTGTCTTTGTCTGGAGCACGTTATTGTGCAAAGCAATGAAATTATTGACATATTGGACATTTAAATAACTGCTGCAAAATCTCGATCCAAAACGGAGATAGACACGGCAAATATCCAAACATTTTTTCAATGTGTTGCTCCAGAGGGAGTTAAAGAACTGTCAAGAAATCAAGGATACAGTGACCCTTAATCTTCCAGTGTGAATCAATGGAAAACCAGTTTTCCATTTTGTCCCATCTGAAAGGTTAGGGTCACAATCCTTTTCATCAGACCCTGTGAGGATTGCAGTAGCATCTTTGCACCACTTCCAAAAAAAATACAGAATTGCAATTTTTCTATAACTTTAAACCCGAACGAGCACAGGCATGCTCTATTTGTTCTCTGCTTTCTTTTCCATCTGTTTGTTATGTTCTGCAGAATTTCACTACTGATAAACATATGGTGGAAGCAAAGACTTAACTGACAATTCTGTCTCTTTCTGCCTGTGATCTCTACTTATGCTCTGTTTCTGGGAATTCTTTGGCAGTGCCATATTAATAAATTAGTCGTGATAATGTCATTCCTGACCAGCCAGGAGCAGCTATTCCTTAATTCAGAAAACACTCTTAACATGTAGAGAGATGCCTTGGAATGTATATTGTTTAAGCAGAGAGAGTTATGTTTCCATGACAAACCTCACTCAAGAGGGTTTACTAAATTCTGTGTGGGATGTTGTCATTTCTTATCTTGGTAAATTGTTCTTTTGTTTAAATAGAAAATGGTTACGTGTATGTGTGAAACTCCAGGTGGCACAATACACAATGGCCGTGAAATTCCTGGGCTCCAGGAGGGCGGAAAAGAAGATTTTATCCCAAGATTTTTGGGCACAAGGAATTTTGAACGGAATCCCGGCTGCCAGGGTGGCTGAAGGTCGGGGATTGGGGATCTCTGGGCCGGGAAATCGGAGGTCAGGCCAGGCGTTAGGGAAATCGGGAACCTCGGGGCCGGTGAGGGGGCGTGGGGGCATGGGGGCGGATGTGGTGATGATCGAGAGCGTCCTTTACTGTGGAGTCAGGAGGTGCATGCCTGCTCCTCCCAGCTCCACATTCAGAAATAAGTAACTTACCTTTTTTCTGCAGGCGTTCCCGGGGCTGGTTTTCGAGTGTGGCCTGCGATGGCACTGGCTGTCTCAGGGCAAACCAGTCTAGCAGCGGGGACCTCAAGCAGGCATTAGGCCCCTTATTTGCATATGCAAAGAGCCTAACACTTGCTCCGGGGGTGGGTAAAAGACGCCTCTTGTTTGTCCTTGCCCAATACGGCGGGCGGCGCACTCGCGATCTGAAATGTGTACGCACTTCCTGCCGGGCATTTTGTGGATTTAGGAGGTTGTGTTGCACCTGAAAAACGGGACAGATGTGGCCCAATTTCTAGTCCTAAAGTGTTTAGGAAAGCATAACTCCTACTCCCAGTTGGCTGAACACATGCGGTATCAGATTTGTTTTTTACTTGGGCAGGTCCTTATCAGAACTCTGTGGTTAGCTCTCTGTCCTGGTGTAGCACAAGGGCAGAGTGGAGGCATGGGTCAAAGAGTGGCTGATAGTTAGGACTGGTCAAAGGATTTGCATGTAACTAAACTTACATGAAATATTGTTGGTCATAAGTGCGCCAGGGAAAAGATGTGGAGAACTGGAATTTTTATAGCTCTGAGTTGCATACTTTGTACTTTGCTGTGTTTATCAGTGTACTAATGTCTAAGGTTTTCAAATCACATGACTGAGTGGTAGAATGAATATCGCAAAACTTTAAAAAGTACTTAATTCCTCAAAGGATGCAAAAGAGACATATTTGAAACTTTATAAATGTTTTCTCGGCAATTCCCTGTTTTCATTGTATCAGTTTACAAAGGGAATATAATTCAATCACATTGGCGAAACTCAAATATCCTTGACTTTTAACCTATTTAATCATATGTAAAAACATGGGCTTCCTAACAAATAATGCAGCATAATTAAAAATTCTACCTTAACAGATTTCAAATAAGTTGAAGAGCGTCAGGGAAAATCGAATGTAGATAATGAAATGTGAAGAGAGAATTGGCTGTAATCGACTCCAGTGTACAGTTTTATTTGTTCTGGCACAAAGCCTTTTTATTTCAATGAACTTGTAAGTGTTTTCTCTTTATATAGTGACCTCTAGAGAGCATATTTCAGGAAGAATCTGGCATCAGTTCTATGAATGTTGTCACTTTCCCGTTTTTTTCTAATTTGCCGGGGTAAAGGCAGTGAGAAATATATGTCCTACCACCCATGAATGCCTACAAGGCTGGAACCTAATCTTTAAAAGACATTCAAGAAGCTATTTAACATAAGATGTTTGGTGAAGGACCTCAGCATGATGGACGTGAGGATATTTACTTTACGTTCGTCATCTAGGACATTGAAGTGTCTGTCAAAGAGTCGAGGGAGCTTTCCTGAGAACAATGCTGGACTTTCATCCTCTTGAGGTCGTTTATTGACTAAGGCTTGAAATGAGGGAGTTTACCTCCTATGTAATCCACAAGGCATGTGCTGACTGCTGCAGCCAAGCCGTAAGACATATCCCCTCTGTCCAAGGAATAAAAGCTGCCTCGTTCAGCCAAAACTTTGAAGGTGGTCTCTGAAAATGGCCTGTCACAGTCTACAACTGGCATTGTCCACTGCTACATAAAAATTGAATAAATGGTACAGAACCCTCCCCACAGCTGTTTCATATGTGAAAGGCTTTTGATGGTTCACTGATGTCCACTATCTTGTAGGTCAGGTCTTTTTTCGTTTCAGATTGGAAGTTCCTGTGCTTCAACAATAAAAGTATTTGTTGCTATCTCTCTGACAGGGAAAGACTGAGTCTGCGGAACCAAGTCAGCAGAAAGCAATGCAGTAGTCAAAGATAACAACAACAGCAATATGAATGCATTAAAAATATTGGCACAGTGGGTGTTTGCACCGTGAGATCCTCTCCTTTGATACAGGTAATGTTAAAACTTGATAGAATATTGCACTAATTAAACTGTTTGCTGATAGCACTGTTGATATTATAATTCTTGTCAATGAAAATATTTAAATTCGTGATTCAGAGACGAGTTTTCAATTTACTGAAACTAACATTGACTACACAGAAATCCTGATCTACTGATCCACTGTGCAGATTAACGTATTCATATATTAATACGGTGTAATGTGTAACTTAAAAGTAAATATGATTGAACAGGTAAGGTAGAACAATAGCAAGCAGAACTTAAACCAAATGCCCCCTTCCAGCAGTACTCTGCCTTCTACCTCGATTGTAAAAAGGCTGAAAAACAAATAATTTGTTAAGGACTGGTTAAAGACCAATCATATTAAAACCATGCAGTCTTGTGCAAGGGAAATAAAAGTGAAATTGCTGGATTTTCCTCCACTGTACCAAAGCAGCCCGTTTGATTGGCACCCCATCCACAACCTTAAACAATCATGTCCTCCATCACCGACGTACCGTGGCTGCAGTGTGTACCATCTACAAGGTGCACTGCAGCAACTCGCCAAGGCTTCTTCGGCAACACCTCTCAAGCCCGCGACCTCTACCACCTAGAAGGACAAGGGCAGCAGGCGCATGGGAACACCACCGCCTCCATGTTCCCCTCTAAGTCACACACGATCCTGACTTGGAAATATATTGCCGTTCCTTCATCGTGGCTGGGTCAAAATCCTGGAACTCCCTCCCTAATAGCACTGAGGGAGCATCTTCATCACTGCAGCGGTTTAAGAAGGCGGCTCCCCACCACCTTCTCAAGGGCAATTAGGGATGGGCAATAAATGCTGGCACTGCCAGTGATGCCCACATCCCATGAATGAATTTTTAAAAATCTCAATATTGGGTGGAGCAGGGAAAACAGCATGAAGATCCTACTACCCAATCCCTGCTCCTTAAAAAAGCCACTGCAATCTGTTCCCCCCTCCCAGCAGGGATCTCGACCAGCTGCCACCTTGACAGCCCCATGGCATTTAAATCACAGCAGGGAGCGAGGTGGGTGCTAGCGAATGTGGCCAATTTCTCTGTCTTTCTACTGTAGCACTGAGGTAAGAACTAGAAGAGGGGTGACGGTGGCAGCATTGGGAGGGCACCTGACTCTTGGAAGGAGAGAGAGGACCTGGTTGTGACTGTCTCTCCCTTTCTTTCTATCTTCCTCAGACCAGGATCCTATATTTGGGCTCATTCACAGCCATTTCACCAAATTCCCTCAAACTCTGGGGCTTTGTGCATCAAAATAAATTGATCAAATAAACTGGCCAAAGACCGCCCTAAGTGGAGGAAGTGCATCCGGGAGGGCGCTGAGCACCTCGAGTCTCATCGGCGAGAGCATGCAGAAACCAAGCGCAGGCAGTGGAAGTAGCATGCGACAAACCTGTCCCACCCACCCCTTCCCTCAATGACTGTCTGTCCCACCTGTGACTGTAATTCCCGTATTGGACTGTTCAGTCACCTAAGAACTCATTTTTAGAGTGGAAGCAAGTCTTCCTCGATTCCGAGGGACTGCCTATGATGATGAAATTCGGCCCTTTTCTGTGAGCAAACCTGGGTTTTTTTTAAGTCTGTTGTACCATGCCACCTCAGCTTAAAAAAATTCGATCCTCCCCTTTACAGCTGCTGCGACAAGGATCCCACTGATCATCATTGATGGGTACCCTCTATGAAGAGGAGTTATAATTCCAAGCTCGCCCAGCATTTATAATGAACTCCAATCCAGGAAAATGGATCAGAGTCACGGTGAGTTTGGGGCCAGTGGGTAAAAGTCCCATCCCAACCTACCTCCATCAGCGAAACTGCACCAGAGGAAAATCCAGCCCCAACATCTGAGTCATTTGCTAGATCCCAGGGATCAGGCAGAAACCCCTCCTTACTGTATATTGGCATACTGTTTTTATCACATGTCCTCACATGATCTTGCCTCACATTCAGGAGATGGAGTAAACACTTCACTAGAGCATAGTTAAGTCTATAAACTGCCAATCAGATTTGTAAAACAGTAACTGGATAAGTTAACAGTAGCAATGAAACACTGTGCATTTTCAGTAATAACAGGCTGCAGTGCACCTCATGGGAAGATAGAAAAATAGCAAACAAATGTATCTGCGCTAAGCTGCAATATAACCTGAAACAGCCACCAAAAAAACCTGAATAGGAATTTTTACAGGGTAGTTTATTGCTGAACATCCATAGAGCTTATGTGCCCACCTCTCTCTCTCTCTCTAAATCACAGAAACTTACAACACAGATGGAGGCCATCATGGAAGAGCTATTGAATTAGTCCAGCTGGAGTATTCTGGTCACCACACTTTAGGAAGGATAGAATCATAGAATCGTAGAATGGTTGCAGCACAGAAGGAGGCCATTCGACCCGTCGAGCCCATGCCGGCTCTCTGCAAGAGCACTTCAACAGTCCCACTTCCCCGTCCTTTCCATCAGGTACTTATCCAACTCCATTTTGAAAACCGCAATTGAATCTGCCTCTACCACCCTTTCAGGCAGTGCATTCCACATTCGAACCACTCGTTACATAAACAAGTTTTTGCTCATGTCATCTTTTGCCAATCACCTTAAATCTGCGTCCTCTGGTTCTTGACCCTTCTGATAATGGGAACAATTTTTCTCTGTCTACTCTGTTTTGACCCCTCATGATTTTGAATACTTCTATCATATCTCCTCTCAACCTTCTCTGCTCCAAGGACACCAACCCCAGCTTCTCCAGTCTATCCAGGTAACTGAAGTCCCTCAGCCCTGGAACCATTCTTGTAAATCTTTTCTGCACCCTCTCTAAGGCCTTCACATCCTTCCTAAAGTTCGGTGCCCAGAGTTGGACACAATACTCCAGCTGAGGTCGAACCAGTATTTTATAAAGGCTCATCACTACATCCTTGCTCTTGTTATGCTGATAGAGTTAGATGAGGAAAAACCGGAGGAGGCTCAAGTGGAGCATAAACATCAGCATGGACTGGTTGGGCCGAATGGCCAGTTTCAGTGCTAATATCCTATGTAATACTATGCTCGTACTCTAAGGGCCTGAGTTTGGTGGACTTACCATCGGCTGCCGCTGAGTTTTCTCGGCGGTCTCCCTGGTATCTGGGTGCTCTCCCCTCCGAGCGAGTTTGATGAAGTCCTCATGCTGGTGGGGAGAGAAGACCGCTGGGGAGCAACCGCTGGCATCCGTTGGCATGTGCCGCCGTGCAGTGCCCATAAGAGTCCTCCCGCCCGCTGCGTTCCCAGTTTGGTCCGGGTGGTCCTCCGCTCCAGCAGGGGAAAAGACCGCCGTGTGGAGACAGGTCTGACCTCAGCGGTAATTATGAAGACCTGTAAAAAAACGATTAGTGCATTTCTTTCCTTTATTTCTTTTGCAGGGATTTAGGTGGATCGGGGCCCCTGAAGGATTTCTGGTGTTTATTTTTAATTGTTTTGAAAACTTTAAATTTTATCAGTTCCCCCCTCCCTGGGCCCAACTCTATCCTCGGTGGATGACATTTGCCGCCCAGAATGGGAGCTACAGCTCACTGCCGCCCAGAATCGGCGTGCGAGGCCCATTATTGCCGCTGGGTGGTCTTTCCCACATTTTCCGCCCAAAGTACCGTCAGGATCTCACTGGTCCTTTGGACAGTACTTGGGCAGAGATTAGCTTTCACCAAACTCGGGCCCATAGTCTCTATTTAGGAAGCCCAGGGTCCCTTATGCTTTTTTAACCGCTTTCTCAACCTGCCCTGCCACCTTCAAGGTCAAGGTCTTGGAGAGGGTGCAGAGGACATTTACTAGAAAGGTACCAGGGATGAGAGACTTCAGAAAGATTAGAAAAACTGGGATTGTTTTCTTTAGAGCAGTGAAAGTTAAAGAGAGATTTAATAGAGGCCTTCAAACGTTTGAGGCGTTTTGATAGGAAAAGTAAAGAGAAACTGTTTCCATTGACAACAGGGTTGGCAACCAGAGGGCACGGATTTAAACCAATTAGCAAAAGAACCAGAGGGGAAATGAGGAAAAAAAATTTTATGCAATGATTTGTTATGATGTGGAACGCGTTGCCTGAAAAGGCGGTGGAAGCAGATTCAAAAGGGAATTGAATAATTATTTGAAGGGGAAATATTTATAGGGGTATGGGCAAAGCACAGGAGAGTGGGCCTAATTGGACAGCTCTTTCAAAGAGCTGGCACAGAGACCATGGGCAGAATGGCTTGCTTCTGTGCCATATGATTCTATAATACCTAAAAATTGCTGTCAATCAAACAAAACTCACAAGATGCCTGAATTTGAACACCAACTTCTGCGCCCAGTGCGATCTTAGAGTCATAGGACTCGGGATTTTCATTTTTCTATAGCCTCAGTTAGTGGCCAGAGAGGGCGTTAATGCAAGCGTTAGAGCTTAGCGACTGGAGCTTTTAGTGCCCTGACGGAAAATTCATTAAAGGCTCACCGGGGGTGCAAACCATTAGCGCCTGGCTGCTGATGATCACGCCGATCATGACGTATTGCTGGTGCAACGAGCACGCTTGCTCCCCGGTCGGTAAATTCGGTGCGTGCGCCTCATTGAGCGCCCGCCATTAACAACGTCTGGAACAACAGTCGGTACAGGCTTGCAGAGTCATTAACCGGTGGCTGCTTAAAGGGATGAGGAAGCGCTTCCCTCGGAGGTCACAGTCAGTGCAACGTTTACACAGACGCGGTGCGTGAGCCTCTGAGTTTGCAGTGGCAGACAGACATAACAGCACAGGTTGGAAACAAGTGGTTTTGAAAACTTTAATGGGTGCATTACTATGCCGTGCCTTTAAGACTCAGCTTTTCCCGGGATCTGATTCGGAATTCCGCGCATGCGTGATGGGTCCTCAAAATGTACCGACCAAACTTTCGTTATTGGCTCCCCCACCCGCCTCAGCTCTGTTGTGCAATGGCTGATTTAATGCCCCTGTCAGCTCTTCGACTGATTCTGACGAATTTCTGGACGGGAGGCAGAAACTTTTTCAAGGCGCTAAAAGTACCGCTCCACCTGGATTAACGCCGCAGCAGAGACGCGACCAAGTTTCTCCCCCATAGATTCATAGGGTCATTACGGCACAGAAGAAGGCCATTCAGCCCATCGAGTCCATACCAGCTCTCTGTAGAGCAATCCTGTCAGTCCCATTCCCCCGGTCTATCCCCGTAGCTCTGCAAGTTTATTTCCCTCAAGTGCCCATCCAATTTCCTTTTGAAATCATTGATCATCTCCGCTTTCACCGGCCTCGACAGCAACAAGTTCCAGGTCATTACCACTCGCTGCATAAAAAAGTTTTTCCTCACATCACCCCTGTAGCCCTTGCTCAAAACCTTAAATGTGTGGCCCCTAGTCCTTGTGCCATCAGATAATGGGAACAGCCTTTCTCTGTCTACGTTATCGAAACCTGTCATAATCTTGTACATCTCTATGAAATCTCCCTTCAACCTCCTTTGCTCCAAGGAGAACAACCCCAGCTTCTCCAACCGAACGTAGCTAAAATCCCTCATCCCTGGAACCTTTACATCCTTCCTAAAGTGTGGTGACCAGAACTGGACTCAATACTCTCATTGTGGTCTAACCAGAGCTTTATAAAGGTTCAGCATAACTTCCCTGCTTTTGTACTCTATAGCTCTATTTATGAAGCCCAAGATCCCATATGCTTTGCTAACTACTCTCTCAGTATGTCCTGCCACCTTCAAAGACCTATGCACATGAACCCCCAGGTCCCTCTGTCCCTGCACGCTCTTTAGTACTATGCCATTAAGTCTATATTGCCTCTCGCTGTCCTTTCTACCAAAATGCATCACCTCACACTTCTCTGTATTAAATTCCATCTGCCACTTGTTTGCCCATTCTGTGAGCTTATCTATGTCCTCTTACAGTCACTTGGTATCACCCTCACTGTTTGCCACAGCACAAAATTTGGTATTATCGGTAAACTTTGAAATTTTATTCTGTATTCTAATATCCAAGTAATTTATATATATCAAAAAAAGCAGTGGTACTAGCACTGATCCCTGGGAACACCACTGTCTACCATCCTCCAGTCTGAAAAGCAACCATTCACCACGACGCGCTGTTTTCTGTCCTTAAGCCAATTTCTTATCCATGCTGACACTGACCCTCCTATTCCATTAGCCTCAATTTTGTTTACCAATCTTTTTTGTGGCACTTTGTCAAATGCTTTCTTAAAATCCATATAGGCAACATCCACTGCATTACCTTAATCAACCCTCTCTGTTACTACATCAAAAAATTCAATTAAATTAGTCAACCTGCCTTTTACAAATCTGTGCTGACTCTCCTTAATTAACTTAAACCTCTCCAAGTGCCTGTTAATTTTTTCCCTGATTATTGTTTCTAAAACCTTACCCACCACTGATGTTAAAATGATCGGCCTGTAGTTACTAGGATTGTCCTTACACCCTTTCTTGAACAAGGGTGTCACATTTGCCACTTTCCAATCCTCTGGCACCTCCCCCGCATCTAGGGAAGATTGGAAGATTATGGCAAGCCTATCTTCACCCCCATTTCCTTTAGCAACCTGGGATGCAAGCCATCCGGACCAGGCAACTTATCCTCTCTAAGCATATCCAGCTTTTCCAGTACATCCTGCCTATCAATTTTCACCTCATCCATTACCTCTACCATCTCTACCTCTGCTTCATCTTCTTCCTTAGTAAACACTGATACAAAGTACTCATTGAGTATTCTAGCCTTGCCCTGCACCTCTAAGCATATATCACCTTCTTTATCCCTAATAGGCCCCACCCCGCCTCTTACTACCCACCTCTGTGGCAATGATGGAATGACGTCATGTGCTACATATTCCACCATTGCCGCCTCTGCAATGCTGAGCGCTAGTCAGGCCAGCATTTTACTGGCATCCATTATTATTAGGCATGGCAGAAAGGGTTTACAATTCAACTCTCCCCATTGAGTCCGATTGAACACAGGCTGATTCATGTGCCCCCTCCCACAGGCAGGTTTTGTCAGTTGGCTCTCAAACTTCATATCTCCTGCTGCCGAGGTTGCTACTGGCCCCCAGAGTCGTGCAGCAGCAACCATTTCCCTCTGTCTGTTATGGTGGGTCACCCCATGGAGGCAGAAACAAATCAGGAGTCCGCTAAAGAAATCTATTGTTGGCTAATCCAGAGAAATTATCTGGGATGCACGGCTGGGCATAAACAAAGCCCACCGCCCACATTGACCCCCCCAACTTTATGCAGGCTAACCCAGCAACGAGGAAGATCCTACCTATAGTATACTCTGGGGCTTTGTGTATCAAAATAAACAGGTCCTTTTTCTGTGAGTAAACCTGTATATTTTAAAGTCTGCTTTACCATGACATCTCAACTGAAAATACTTCAATTTTGTTGGGTCGCCATTCTTCACTGTCACTATATAAAGGCATGACTCGCAATTCCTGAGAATGCCATTTTTCTAGTCGTAACACAAAAGTGTAGTCAATCAAGGTGCACCTGCATCCTTTGAACAGTTAACAAGTGATGTGAGCAATATAAATGTCGACGTTCATTCATACAGCTGGGGGCAATCTGAATTTACTTATGTATCCCAGTATGTGGTCAGGCAAGTAAAGTCAATAGGATGTTGAATTACATGGCCACAACAGTAGACTCGAAGCGGAGGCAACAATCAAACTTTATAGTGCCCTAGTCAGACTGTACCTTGAATACTGGGCTGGATTTTAAGAAGGAGGTTGGGTTAGGGACTATGGGGTTCCAAGACGTTCGGGAAATCTAGGAGGCCGACTTTAATGGAAGGGCCTGAATTGCAGGCAAGGCCTCGGTTTCCCGCCCGCAGCCAGTCAGATTGAGAGGCTTGCGGCAGGAGGCCCCACAGGAGAGGGAGGGAGGGAGGGATCGGGGATCAGGTCAGACCAGTAAAAGGATCGGGGGTGGGGGGAGAGAGGATCGGAGCCAGAGGATTGGGATAGGGAAGGGAAGATCGTGGCAGGCCACCGAAGGATCGTGGCCGGCCTCAGCATCATTGCTGGGGGTGGGGGGAAGCCCTGGGGGAGTGACCAGAGACCTGGTGAGGGGGTCAAAACTGGAAGTGGGTGGGTTGGAGGCGGGTTCAGGTCGGGATTCCAATTTCTAATCATTTAACCAACATCATGCCCCCAACCCACCCTTTTTTTAGGTTAAAATTCCTCCCACTGTTTCCAATTGCTGGTTGCCAAGAAACAAGAGAGATGTTCAAGTTCTGGAGGCAGTACAGAGAAGAGCAATGAGGCTATGGTCCGGTCAGAGTTATCAGGAAGAACTGAAGAAACCTGGGCTTTTCAATCTTGAAAGTAGATATCGGATGCTGACCTTATCATTCTTAAGGATATAGAAAAAGTTAAACCAGAATGTTACTTTGAATTAAACTGCAGGAGTTGAACTAGTGGACACTGGTCTGATCTAAGGAAGACATTTTTAGGACAGATATCAGGAAAGTTTGATTCACACAAAGAGTGATCACAATGTGGAATCATCTTCCAGATAGACTAGTAAAAAAACGTATTAATCATTGAAGAAAAAATTGGATGCTGCAATGGGGTGACGTTAGGATCTCCCAGTGAATGAATCAAGATGTGATGAATAGTCTTCTGCATCGAAAATTATCTTGTAAGGGGGCAGTTCTGATCCAAAGGAATTGAAGCCATTATGTCTATATTGGAGTTTAGAAGAATGAGAGGTGATCTGATTGAAACATAAGATTCTGAGGTGGCTTGACAGGGTAGATACTGAGAGGATGTTCCCCTCGTGGGGAATCTAGAACTAGGGGGCATAGATCCAGGATAAGGGGTCATACATTTAAGACGGAGATGAGGAGGAATTTCTTCTCACAGAGGGCCGTGAATCTTTGGAATTCTCTACCCCAGAGAGCTGAGATAGATAGACGTAGAAACATAGAAAATAGGTGCAGGAGTAGGCCATTCAGCCCTTCCAGCCTGCACCGCCATTCAATGAGTTCAGTACCCCCTTCCTGTTTTCTCGCCATACCCCTTGATCCCCCGAGTAGTAAGGACTTCATCTAACTCCTTTTTGAATATATTTAGTGAATTGGCCTCAACTACTTTCTGTGGTAGAGAATTCCACAGGTTCACCACTCTCTGGGTGAAGAAGTTTCTCCTCATCTCGGTCCTAAATGGCTTACCCCTTATCCTTAGACTGTGACCCCTGGTTCTGGACTTCCCCAACATTGGGAACATTCTTCCTGCATCTAACCTGTCTAAACCCGTCAGAATCATAAACGTTTCTATGAGGTCCCCTCTCATTCTTCTGAACTCCAGTGAATACAAGCCCAGTTGATCCAGTCTTTCTTGATAGGTCAGTCCCACCATCCCGGGAATAAGTCTGGTGAATCTTCGCTGCACTCCCTCAATAGCAAGAATGTCCTTCCTCAAGTTAGGAGACTAAAACTGAACACAATACTCCAGGTGTGGCCTCACCAAGGCCCTGTACAACTGTAGCAACACCTCCCTGCCCCTGTACTCAAATCCCCTCGCTATGAAGGCCAACATGCCATTTGCTTTCTTAACCGCCTGCTGTACCTGCATGCCAACCTTCAATGACTGATGTACCATGATACCCAGGTCTCTTTGCACCTTCCCTTTTCCTAATCTGTCACCATTCAGATAATAGTCTGTCTCTCTGTTTTTACCACCAAAGTGGATAACCTCACATTTATCCACATTATACTTCCATCTGCCATGCATTTGCCCACTCATCTAACCTATCCAAGTCACTCTGCAGCCTCATAGCATCCTCCTCGCAGCTCACACTGCCACCCAACTTAGTGTCATCCGCAAATTTGGAGATACTACATTTAATCCCCTCGTCTAAATCATTAATGTACAATGTAAACAGCTGGGGCCCCAGCACAGAACCTTGCGGTACCCCACTAGTCACTGCCTGCCATTCTGAAAAGTACCCATTTATTCCTACTCTTTGCTTCCTGTCTGACAACCAGTTCTCAATCCACGTCAGCACACTACCTCCAATCCCATGTGCTGTAACTTTGCACATTAATCTCTTGTGTGGGACCTTGTCGAAAGCCTTCTGAAAGTCCAAATACACCACATCAACTGGTTCTCCTTTGTCCACTTTACTGGAAACATCCTCAAAAAATTCCAGAATATTTGTCAAGCATGATTTCCCTTTCACAAATCCATGCTGACTTGGACCTATCATGTCACCATTTTCCAAATGCGCTGCTATGACATCCTTAATAATTGATTCCATCATTTTACCCACTGCTGAGGTCAGGCTGACCGGTCTATAATTCCCTGTTTTCTCTCTCCTTTTTTAAAAAGTGGGGTTACATTGGCTACCCTCCACTCTATAGGAACTGATCCAGAGTCAATGGAATGTTGGAAAATGACTGTCAATGCATCCGCTATTTCCAAGGCCACCTCCTTAAGTACTCTGGGATGCAGTCCATCAGGCCCTGGGGATTTATCGGCCTTCAATCCCATCAATTTCCCCAACACAATTTCCCGACTAATAAAGATTTCCCTCAGTTCCTCCTCCTTACTAGACCCTCCGACCCCTTTTATATCCGGAAGGTTGTTTGTGTCCTCCTTAGTGAATACTGAACCAAAGTACTTGTTCAATTGGTCTGCCATTTCTTTGTTCCCCGTTATGACTTCCCCTGATTCTGACTGCAGGGGACCTACGTTTGTCTTTACTAACCTTTTTCTCTTTACATACCTATAGAAACTTTTGCAATCCGCCTTAATGTTCCCTGCAAGCTTCTTCTCATACTCCATTTTCCCTGCCCTAATCAAACCCTTTGTCCTCCTCTGCTGTGTTCTAAATTTCTCCCAGTCCCCAGGTTCGCTGCTATTTCTGGCCAATTTGTAATCCACTTCCTTGGCTTTAATACTATCCCTGATTTCCCTGGATAGCCACAGTTGAGCCACCTTCCCTTTTTTATTTTTACGCCAGACAGGAATGTACAATTGTTGTAATTCATCCATGCGGTCTCTAAATGTCTGCCATTGCCCATCCACAGTCAACCTCCTAAGTATCATTCGCCAATCTATCCTAGCCAATTCACGCCTCATACCTTCAAAGTTACCCTTCTTTAAGTTCTGGACCATGGTCTCTGAATTAACTGTATCATTCTCCATCCTAATGCAGAATTCCACCATATTATGGTCACTCTTCCCCAAGGGGCCTCGCACAATGAGATTGCTAATTTGTCCTCTCTCATTACACAACACCCAGTCTAAGATGGCCTCCCCCCTAGTTGGTTCCTCGACATATTGGTCTAGAAAACCATCCCTTATGCACTCCAGGAAATCCTCCTCCACCGTATTGCTTCCAGTTTGGCTAGCCCAATCTATGTGCATATTAAAGTCACCCATTATAACTGCTGCACCTTTATTGCATGCACCCCTAATTTCCTGTTTGATGCCCTCCCCAACATCACTACTACTGTTTGGAGGTCTGCACACAACTCCCACTAACGTTTTATAGATTCCACATCATCCAAGCTAATGTCTTTCCTAACTATTGCATTAATCTCCTCTTTAACCAGCAATGCTACCCCACCTCCTTTTCCTTTTATTCTATCCTTCCTGAATGTTGAATACCCCTGGATGTTGAGTTCCCAGCCCTGACCATCCCGGAGCCACGTCTCCGCAATCCCAATCACATCATATTTGTTACCATCTATTTGCACAGTTAATTCATCCACCTTATTGCGGATACTCCTTGCATTAAGACACAAAGCCTTCAGGCTTGTTTTTTTAACACCCTTTGTCCTTTTAGAATTTTGCTGTACAGTGGCCCTTTTTGTTCTTTGCCTTGGGTTTCTCTGCCCTCCACTTTTCCTCATCTCCTTTCTGTCTTTTGCTTCTGTCTCCATTTTGTTTCCCTCTGTCTCCCTGCATTGGTTCCCATCCCCCTGCCATATTAGTTTAACTCCTCCCCAACAGCACTAGCAAACACTCCCCCTAGGACATTGGTTCCGGTCCTGCCCAGGTGCAGACCGTCCGGTTTGTACTGGTCCCACCTCCCCCAGAACCGGTTCCAATGCCCCAGGAATTTGAATCCCTCCCTGCTGCACCACTGCTCAAGCCACGTATCCATCTGCGCTATCCTGCGATTCCTACTCTGACTAGCACGTGACACTGGTAGCAATCCCGAGATTACTACTTTTGAGGTCCTACTTTTTAAATTTAGCTCCTAGCTCCTTAAATTCGTTTCGTAGGACCTCATCCCTTTTTTTACCTATATCGTTGGTACCAATGTGCACCAAGACAACTGGCTGTTCTCCCTCCCATTTCAGAATGTCCTGCACCCGCTCCGAGACATCCTTGACCCTTGCACCAGGGAGGCAACATACCATCCTGGAGTCTCGGTTGCGGCTGCAGAAACGCCTATCTATTCCCCTCACCATTGAATCCCCTATCACTATCGCGCTCCCACTCTTTTTCCTGCCCTCCTGTGCAGCAGAGCCAGCCACGGTGCCATGAACTTGGCTGCTGCTGCCCTCCCCTGATGAGTCATCCCCCCCCAACAGTACTCAAAGCGGTGTATCTGTTTTGCAGCGGGATGACAACAGGGGACCTTCCTTTAGAACTACAGGTGGGGAATAGGCAGAAAAGTGGAGTTGAGGCCAAGATCAGATCAGCCATGATCTTATTGAATGGTGGAGCAGGCTCGAGGGGCCAAATGGCCTACTCCTGCTCTTATTTCTTTTGTTCTTATGTTATGTAACACTGAAGATGTGAAATAGCTGACTGTTGTGGCATGCATCCATTTGACAACAGTTGCAAAGAATGGATGCAGCCTGGAGGAAACTTTATTATATTGCAGACTTACAATTTTTAATTTTTGTCAGTTTGGGAAAGTAAGTCATCAACAAGAAATTTAAACTACCTAATGAAATTATTGATTTGAATACAAAATGTATAACATTTCAAATTAACGAGGTGCTGTGTACTTTTATCTATTCACTCTCATTACAAAATAATATATGTTCACTGCTTAATAACATACTTTTAATAATGTATTTGAAAGAGAGAGAATATTCTTGGTGGTTCTTCTCTGTTAGACACGATTGCCTCTTGGGTGCAGTGCTAACTCCTGTCTTCATTTTGATAAAACAGCAAGCACTGTGCAGACATCCACTTTGTTCCAAAACCAAGGGGGTTGAATGATTGACACTGGCAAAATGGCGGTCAGCCTTCCCCTTGTATGGCCTGTGGAACATAGTGCATAGGATTACAGGCTCAAGCATCGTTCCATCACAATAGACTTGTCAGAGGAGCAGAATTTCAGGGTATAATGGGAAAATGCGGGAAGCTTTCAAGAAACTGTGGTGGTGAGGGCATGGGTCATACTCTTCACAAATGAATCAATGAGAGACATGAGTAGAAATTTCCTTCCTCGACACACTTAGCGATATCACTGATCTTTTTGAAGCACGACTGGCCTCCACGTGGATTGCAACCTCCTTCCTTTGCCACAGCTATGACTGCTGGGAGACATGCAGCCTGAGTTCCTGTCTGTTCTTCTGTCCCTTAGGCCACAAAAACTACAGTGCTCTTTTAAGTTGCTGCATGCCTTTAAAATCTGCAGCAACATGTGATCCCCTCCTCCCCAGGGTGTGTTGCTATTCCCAAAATTCTAATCCCCAGTCCAATCAGGTCATTAGCTTCAGAGTAACTTCAGCCTTCAGCTGCTAATTTAGGTTTTCTTTCTTCCCACAGCCTTTAATTACTTTCAATGCGAACTGCTGTTTAATTGATAAATGGATTGTCCTTTAAGAGATTTTTTGAGCCTGGAGCACTTCTCTTCCTGTTGTATTATGCTATCGGCTTGTGGTCTGTTCCACTCATGGACCCCAACATGCAAGTATTCTTCCAATTGCCCAATGTTCCTGGACCGAACCAGTATTTTTTCTGGAATAGAACAGGTTGCAAACCTTCAGTGGAAAAGGAAATCGGGTATGGTGTAAAACTCATTGTGCACCAGTGACGAAGACCAATTTTGACCCTTTTAAGTCCTCTGAGATGGTTAGTCATTTTTAGTCAGTGAACTTTTGAACAGAACATGTCAGTGACGAGAAAGACACTCATGTGCTGTAAGAAAGGGAAAGCTACATTTATGCAAGTCATTTGCGCAGGCATTGGTCCCACTGCTAAATTCATGGGGCCCTTTCGTTAGTCGTCCGAAGCAGATGCCGAAAACAGGCATTAGAGGGTTGAAATTCGGACCCGCCGTTTTTGAGGCGGTGACACCGGCTGAGTGCTGATTTTAACACCAGGCTGTAGGTGCCACCTCAACCTGCAAAATTCAGTTTTGCCGCCCAAAGATGAGAGAGCAGCACTAAAAGTGGAATTGCACTCTCATCCTCATGGAATGGCAGCTCAGGAGGCCGACCGAATTTCCCGATGGTTGACGAGATGAAAAAAATGAAGAAAAAAATTTCTGACAATTTCCCTCACCCACACCCACACTTCCCCACTGGTCTCATGAACACCTAAATGCTAAAAAAAAACATAACCACTTACCTTGATCTCTGGACGCTACCGCCCCGGGATCCCCGATGTCCCGTCAGATTTTCCAGGCTATACGCCTGCCGGTAAGGCCACCGTACTTACCTAATTTCGCAGTTGCGGTGGCAATGGGGTGTTGCACGCTCGATGACATCACCACGTGGCTGGTGGCAGAGAACGCAATGATATATCTTGGCGGCGCCCCCACCATCCAACCAAATTTTCCGAGAGCCGAAGAACCCGGTCGCTCTGAGGGTAAACACTTAGCTGCCCCTCTCGGGCAGTCACGGGTGGCGTTAGAAACTCAATTTCGACACCATAGCCTTTTTCTTAAAAATAAACGTTCCTGTGTAGCCAGGTGGAGCAACAGTGCTCCTCCTGACTCCACACGACTCACGATCGGCTTGCCCCATAGTTCCCGCCAATTGCCCCCGACCAATTGACCATACCTGAGGGCCACTGCTGTCAAGGCAGACACCCTGACATTGATGTCTTCGCTTGGTGGAACTGCCTGTGGAGGTGAGACCATCACCGTCAGCTCATGTCGAGTATGATGATGAGACCCAAGGATCAATTT
Source organism: Pristiophorus japonicus (assembly GCF_044704955.1). NCBI lineage: Eukaryota > Metazoa > Chordata > Chondrichthyes > Pristiophoridae > Pristiophorus > Pristiophorus japonicus. The sequence goes on from NC_091989.1 coordinate 169,867,664, forward strand.
CTATTGATTCTTGGGCCTCACGGTTCAGGCACACGCTGATTGCGAAAACATGCCCAGTATAAGCCACCCTTGTGAAAGTGCAACAAGGCAAAATTATGCTTGATTAATAAAAAAGGAATTGAGGTCTTCAATGGTTTAATGCGGAAATGTACCATCTAGTATGTTGCCGGGCTATACATACCAGAACATCCCACGTTTGATTTCTGGTCTGTGCAAGTCAACTAATCTTGAGCTGTTCCACTGTAGATCTGGGGATTCTTAGCTAGGAAGGGGAAGGGGAAAGTCAGAGAGGGATTCTGTTCAGAATTGCCCCTGTGGAAAATTCACACCTATGCGTGGCTCAGTTGATAGTACCTTTGCCTCTGAGTCAGAAGACACCAGAGACTTGGGCACAAAAATCTCGGCTGACACTCCAGTGCAGTACTGAGGGAGCTCCGCTGCACTGTCAGAGGTGGCGTCTTTTGGATGAGACCTTAAACCGAGGTCCCGTCTGCTCTCTCAGGTGGATGTAAAAGATCCCATGCCACTATTTCGAAGAAGAGCAGGGGAGTTATCCCTGGTGTCCTGGCCAATGTTTATCCCTCAATCAACATCACTAAAACAGATTATCTGATCATTATCACATTGCTGTTTGCGGAAGCTTACTGTGTGCAAATTGGCTGCCACGATTCCTACATGACAGCAGTGACTACACTTCAAAAAGTACTTCATTGACTGTAAAGCACTTTGGGATGTCCAGTGGTCATGAAAGGCACTATATCAATGCAAGTCTTTCTTTCTTCTTTCTATGCATAGATGTTTAATGAGGACAGGATCAAGGTTGGCTGTGATGACCTCCATGCTTGAATAACACTCACTGTCTATGGCCACACAAGAAGAGTGAGGTAGTGGAGATTTTCCAGTACTATGGAATCATACCTTGGAGAAAGAAGGGAAGAAATCTGGAATTGATGTCTGAAGCAGTCTCTTATTGAGTTACAACAGACACACTTTAAAATATGAACGCACTTCATCTATTTGTACTATATGAGCAAATGCAGATTGAGGTGCCTGATGTTCATTCTTCTCTGATCTATATTTTCTTATATTCTGTTTGCAATGAATCCTTTTTTTTTCTTTTGGTCAGTCGCCAAAAATAACCAGAAACTTCCAAGACACAGCAGTCAGCCAGTTCACTCAGGAATTTCCTTGGGATGTGGGCTTTTAATTTTCCATGCGTATTGTGAAACTTTATTCCATTATTGTTGGGTTGTTCTCTTGTGGATGGTATATTTGTGACCTGAGACAGGAATAACTGGTTTTAACCGCACATCCATGTACTGACTGGTAACATTGACACTATGGTCCAACCGGGAAAGAAAGAAAACGCACTCTCAGTCTATTTACATGGATGGAGGCTTGCTGTGCTTTGAGGCAAACCTACTTAGTCACCTCCAGCACTATCACTAAAAGCGATTTATAGATGTCTGTGCCAAATCACTCCATTGTTTCATTCTTTGATCATCGAAATGTGACAATCTTTAATTCACTTTACTTTGGAATATCTAAATAACATTTAGCTCCATTTCCAAGAATTAAAGATATGTGCTGGGGAATAATGGATTAATACATGTGTGTGTTTGCGTGGATTTATGCATATGTGTTTATGTCTGTGTGCGCACATGTTGGTTATATAAAAGAAAGACTTGCATTTATACAGCAGTTTTCAAACCTCAGGACATCCCAATTAAGCACTTCTTTTGAAGAGCAGTCACTGTTGTAATATCGAAAATGCGGCAGCCAATTTGCACACAGCAAAGACCCACAAACAGCAATGTGATAATGACCAGATCATCTGTTTTAGTAATGTTGTGTGCATGCAGGTGTGTGAGTGTATAGTTATATTGGGAACAGTCAATCTCCCATGTCAAGACCGGGTGTAGTTGTCAGGTGAAGTGGGGATTAAAGGCTGAGAGAAAATTGAATCAGGGCGTGCGGATATAATTCAGTACACATTTTAAAGCCATACATTCTGAACCTATTTTTATATTCCTATGATGAATTCCTTTGTCTGTATTTATAAGGGAAAGTGCCTATTGAGACGTGTCATACTATAATAAAACCTTCCCATCAGTGGCAGTGGTTTTGCATCACCTCCACTTGTAGAATATTGTAATTACAGCATGATCATTTTACATAGTCACTTTCAATTCTAATTGTGGATGTAGGAATTATTAATGGCAAAAATTGACAGGAAGTGTGTGCAGCGTAAGATTTTTAATCCATTACTAGTCAGTCTCTTGATAATTGACGAATATGGTCTCTGCTCTCTTTGTGTTGCTGTCCCTCACTCCATCTCTCCTCCTCTGGTTCTGGTTCTGTCATTCTCTTTTCTCCCCTTAACTCTTCTTCTTGCTTTAAGCCATGCAATCTGAGTAATTGATTGAATCATCTTTCCACCGCTTTAATCTTTAGGCCGTATATAGTGACACCACAAATTCCAGTCAGATTAGAGATGATTGGGTAATTCCCCATCATAGAAACAAAGAAAATAGGTGCAGGAGTAGGCCATTCGGCCCTTCAAGCCTGTACCATCATTCAATATGATCATGGCTGATCAAGTACTTCAGTACCCCATTCCTGCTTTCTCTCCATACCCCTTGATCCCTTTAGCCATAAGGGCCTCATCTAACTCCCTTTTGAATATATCTAATAAACTGGCCTCAACAACTTTCTGTTGTAGAGAATTCCACAGGTTCACAATTCTCTGAGTGAAGAAATTTCTCCTCATCTTGGTCCTAAATGGCTTACCACTTATCCTTAGACTGTGACCCCTGGTTCTGGACTTCCCCAACATCGGGAACATTCTTCCTGCATCTAACCTGTCCAATCCCGTCAGAATTTTATATGTTTCTATAAGAGCCCCTCTCATTCTTCTAAATTCCATTGAATGTAAGCCAAGTCGATCCAGTCTTTCTTCATATGTCAGTCCTACCATCCCGGGCATCACGCCTGGAGACAGCACTGCTGTAAGGGACTCCACTCACTGCATTTTGCTGGATAAATAATCCTGCTTTTATTGGGAGTCTGCTGTAGTTTCGGTCATGAGTTCTGTTTGCTAGAGTTCATTGAGACTTTGTTTAAATAGATTCTGTTTGCTGTTGGGTTTGTAAGTAGACACTGTTTACCATAAAATAGGCTTTGTTTGTTGTAAGTTCTACTGTACTTTCCGCCCCACCTCCAACTCATTGGGTGACACAGTCTTCTTCTTCTTCTTAGGTGTTCCCTCGTATTGAGCATGACTTTCTTCCACACCAAAAAGGGATGAGTTCATAGGTGTTTCAATGAGGGTCCTAATATTCCAGGTCCAGAACTACATGTTGAAGGGTGGAAGATGCCTGTGTGTGGATTTTTTTAATGTGTGGTGGCCGTTGCACACCAACCACCACACGAGCTTGACAGAGCTAGGTCTTGGTCCAGTGGCAAGGATTAACCAAGACCTCTGGAGACCACTTCTGCTGCATGGACCTAGTGCACACACATATTGGAGTGTGGGCTGGCCCATGCTGCCCCAGGTCCCTTGCCTCTGCTGGGCCTCGAACTCTCACCTCTCCTGGGCCCCAATCACATCGCTCCAAGATTACTCGCCGCTCCTGTGCCCCGACCTCGCCATTCCTGTTGTACCTGCCCACACTCCACAGTACATTGGCTGACACAGTGGTGTCAATGCCCACTTGGTAATTTTAACTCACCCCCAACTCCACACATGTCTCCCATAGCAACAACAGGCACAGGAATTGTAAGAATATACAGACCCTTAATTCTGGTATATGTTAAAAATGCTCTGCCAAGAAAAAGGTTTCTCGAAATGACATAAAGGCTAGCAGGTATTTGTTGAACAGGTGTGTAAACTTGTAATCAGAGCTGTTGGAAGCTTGTAAAGTGCTTTGTCAGTTCAAAGGCTGTGTTGCAGATGGCCTAGACTGGACAATGGTCGTCACTGCAGGAGCCGGTCAAGACAACAAGGGATAAACAAACTCCCATTCATTACAAGAAAATCTCTAGACATCAAGGCTGCAACGAAGAAGCCAAGGTTGTAAAAACACAATGCTTGTGCTTAACTGGGGGAGGTCAAGCCTGGGAAGTTGTGAAGAACAGGTTGTAAGGTAACATGTGAAGTTTGACCAGATGGCTTATTTCTCACTTTTGCAAACTCTTTATGAATGATTGGACAATGTAATCTTTGATAAAGGCAATGAACGCAAGATGTGTTATGTGTGAAAATTTCACAACTCACACAATTCGAATTGGACATTAAAAGAAAGCTTTGCACGATCCTGGATTATTGATTTACTAAGAAAGGCAAGATAACCTGTATAAAAGACAGTGGTCGAAAGATATCATTACTGCAGTTGGAGGGCGTCGCCTGAGAATGAACATCTCACCTATTAAGAACTGCTGCAGTCAGGGAAGGAAGACCTACAATCAACGATGGACTCATCATCTGCGGATGGTTGTATGTATGATTTCTGGTAACATTCTTGGTGTACTGCTCGAATAGTGGTTAGGGATTTTGAATCTGTCTTTGTCAATAAAAGATTAAAGGCAGAACTCATGTGTCTTGTGTAATTTCTCATAAGTCTCAAGTCTGAACTTTATAAGGTGTTGGATGGGGTGAGGGGTAATTTCTGCACATGCTACAGAATGCATGAGCATTAATTAAACTCAGTGGGGTAGAGTTTCCACTTTGGGCGCAATCAATGATTCCAGCAAACATTGCCTGTATTGGAAAGGGTTTCTTTTCCCTGAGTTTTCGCTCAAACTCATTCACATATCTGCCATGAACCAGTGCAATTGGATAGTGTTTTAAAACATAATTACTTTAACATTTTGCTTCAGTAAATATTCCTTGAGAGCAGCAAAGAGTGGCATTCGTGAGTTTGGTAAGTGGGTGAGTTTTAAGGGTTATTCTCTTTAAACCATTTGGAGGCTGGAGTAAATTGTTAGTGGCAATTGCTAGGAGCTTCTAAGTAAGTAGCAGTTTAATTTAAAGGGGAAAAGTTAAATAGTTGGGAATCTTTCAGGTTTAGGCAGAGAAAAACAAGGTAACGCTCCAGTAGGAGGCAATTAGCAGCTAGTTAAAACGAGTTCTGTAAACAACTGACCAGTAGTGAGTCATCTGACCTAGATACAGTTTAAACAGAGGCAGCTCGTGCAGCAGCAAAAAGCGGCATTCGTGAGTTTGGCAAGTGGGTGAGTTCGGGCAAGTGGGGGTGGCAGGTGCTGTTTTGTCCTGTTTTTCCTACCAGTGCTGACACTAGAGCAGCTGATAAGGATGCGAGAGTAGGAGACGGAGGCCCAGAGACCACCCCAACCAGCTGCAGACAAAGATAGAGGGGTGCGAAATCGAGAGGTGACATCACAGCCAAGCTGGTAAATGGTTGGCTGTTCGACTGGTAAGTATAACTCTCCTTTAGACTGACTATTAGATTGGTTTAATTGGCAGTGAACTACTAAGTAGCTGTTTGGTGTTTAAGTAAATTTTAGTAAGTAAATTAATTTAAGGGTTAAGTCATGGCAGGAGAGCTCGGACCCGTGTCATGCTCCTCCTGTGCTATGTGGGGAAGTGTCCCTGACTACTATGTGTGCGGGAAGTGTGTCCAGCTGCAGCTCCTGACAGACCGCATGACAGCACTGGAGCTGCGGATGCTGAGAATGTTATGGATAGCACATTTAGTGAGTTGGTCACACCGCAGTTAAGGGTTAGCACAGATAGTGAATGGGTGACCAAGAGACAAGGCAAGAGCAGGAAGGTAATGCAGGAGTCCCGTGTAGTCATCTCCCTCCAAAACAGATATACCATTTTGGATACTGTTGGGGGAGATGACTTACCAGGGGAAGGCACCAGCAGCCAGGTTCATGGCACCATGGGTGGCTCTGCTGCATTGAAGGGTGGGAGAAAGAGTGGGAGATCTATAGTGATAGGGGATTCTATTGTAAGGGGAATAGATAGGAGTTTCTGCGGCCGCAACCGAGACTCCAGGATGGTATGTTGCCTCCCTGGTGCAAGGGTCAAGGATGTCTCGGAGCAGCTGTAGAGCATTCTGGACAGGGAGGGTGAACAGCCAGTTGTCTTGGTACATGTAGGTACCAACGATATATGTAAGAAGTGGGAAGAGGTCCTACAAGCTAAATTTAGGGAGCTAGGGGTTAAATTAAAAAGTAGGAGCTCAAAGATAGTAATCTCTGGATTGCTACCAGTGCCACGTGCTAATCAGAGTAGAGGGAGCAGGACAGTTAGATAGTTAGAATAAATACGTGGCTTGAGCAGCGGTGCAAGAGGGAGGGATTCAAATTCGTGGGATATTGGAACCAGTTCTGGGGGAAGGACTGGAACTGATGTCCTCGGGGTAACATTTGCTAATGCAGTTCAGGAGTGTTTAAACGAATATGGCAGGGAGATGGGAACCTATGCAGCGAGACAGGGCGAAGTAATATGGAGTCAGAAACAGATGGTAGAAAGGTAAAAAGCAATAGTGGAAGGCCGAGTAAACAAAGGCAAGAAACAAAAATGGCCACACAACATCATAATTCCAAAAGGACAAAGGGCATTAAAAAAACAAGCCTGAAGACTTTCTGTCTTAATGCAAGGAGTATCCGTAATGAGGCGGATGAATTAACTGTGCAAATAGATGTTAACAGATATGATGTGATTGGGATTACCGAGACGTAGCTCCAGGATGATCAGGGCTGGGAACTCAACATCCAGGGGTATTCAATATTCAGGAAGTATAGAATAAAAGGAAAAGGAGGTGGGGTAGCATTGCTGGTTAAAGAGGAGATTAATGCAATAGTTAGGAAGGACATTAGCTTGGATGATGTGGAATCTATATGGGTAGAGCTGCAGAACGCCAAATGGCAAAAAACATTAGTGGGAGTTGTGTACAGACCTCCAAACAGTAGTAGTGATGTTGGGGAGGGCATCAAACAGGAAATTAGGGGTGCATGCAATAAAGGTGCAGCAGTTATCATGGATGACTTTAATATGCATATAGATTGGGCTAACCAAACTGGAAGCAATACGGTGGAGGAGGATTTCCTGGAGTGCATAAGGGATGGTTTTCTAGACCAATATATAGAGGAACCAACTAGGGGGGAGGCCATCTTAGACTGGGTGTTGTGTAATGAGAGAGGATTAATTAGCAATCTCATTGTGCACGGCCCCTTGGGGAAGAGTGACCATAATATGGTGGAATTCTACATTAGGATGGAGAATGAAACAGTTAATTCAGAGACTATCTTCCAGAACTTAAAGAAGGGTAACTTTGAAGGTATGAGGTGTGAATTGGCTAGGATAGATTGGCAAATGATACTTAAGGGGTTGACAGTGGATGGCAATGGCAGACATTTAGAGATCCCATGGATGAACTACAATAATTGTACATCCCTGTCTGGCGTAAAAATAAAAAAGGGAAGATGGCTCAATCATGGCTATCAAGGGAAATCAGGGATCGTATTAAAGCCAAGGAAGTGACATACAAATTGGCCAGAAATAGCAGCGAACCCGGGGACTGGGAGAAATTTAGAACTCAGCAGAGGAGGACAAAGGATTTGATTAGGGCAGGGAAAATAGAGTACGAGAGGAAGCTTGCAGGGAACATTAAGACGGACTGCAAAAACTTCTATAGATATGTAAAGAGAATAAGGTTAGTAAAGACAAACGTAGGTCCCCTGCAGTCAGAATCAAGGGAAGTCATAACGGGGAACAAAGAAATGGCAGACCAATTGAACAAGTACTTTGGTTCGGTATTCACTAAGGAGGACACAAACAACCTTCCGGGTATAAAAGGGGTCAGAGGGTTATAAGAAGGAGGAACTGAGGGAAATCCTTATTAGTTGGGAAATTGTGTTGGGGAAATTGATGGGATTGAAGGCCAATAAATCCCCAGGGCCTGATGGACTGCATCCCAGAGTACTTAAGGAGGTGGCCTTGGAAATAGGGGATGCATTGACAGTCATTTTCCAACATTTCATAGACTCTGGATCAGTTCCCATGGAGTGGAGGGTAGCCAATGTAACCCCACTTTTTAAAAAAGGAGGGAGAGAGAAAACAGGGAATTATAGACAGTCAGCCTGACATCAGTAGTGGGTGAAATGATGGAATCAATTATTAAGGATGTCATAGCAGCGCATTTGGAAAGAGGTGACATGATCGGTCCAAGTCAGCATGGATTTGTGAAAGGGAAATCATGCTTGACAAATCTTCTGGAATTTTTTGAGGATGTTTCCAGTAGAGTGGACAAGGGAGAACCAGTTGATGTGGTGTATTTGGACGTTCAGAAGGCTTTCGACAAGGTCCCACACAAGAGATTAATGTGCAAATTTAAAGCATATGGGATTGGGGATAGTGTGCTGACATGGATTAAGAACTGGTTGGCAGACAGGAAGCAAAGAGTAGGAGTAACTGGGTACTTTTCAGAATGGCAGGCAGTGACTAGTGGGGTACCACAAGGTTCTGTGCTGGGGCCCCAGCTGTTTACACTGTACATTAATGATTTAGACGAGGGGATTAAATGTAGTATCTCTAAATTTGCCGATGACACTAAGTTGGGTGGCAGTGTGAGCTGTGAGGAGGATGCTATGAGGCTGCAAAATGACTTGGATAGGTTAGGTGAGTGGGCAAATGCATGGCAGATGAAGTATAATGTGGATAAATGTGAGGTTATCCACTTTGGTGGTAAAAACAGAGAGTCAGACTATTATCTGAATGGTGACAGATTAGGAAAAGGGGAGGTGCAACGAAACCTGGGTATCATGGTACATCAGTCATTGAAGGTTGGCATGCAGGTACAGCAAGCGGTTAAGAAAGCAAATGGCATGTTGGCCTTCATAGCGAGGGGATTTGAGAACAGGGGTAGGGAGGTGTTACTACAGTTGTACAGGGCCTTGGTGAGGCCATACCTGGAGTATTGTGTACAGTTTTGGTCTCCTAACTTGAGGAAGGACATTCTTGCTATTGAGGCAGTGCAGCGAAGATTCACCAGAATGATTCCCGGGATGGCGGGACTGATATATCAAGAAAGACTGGATCAACTGGGCTTGTATTCACTGGAGTTCAGAAGAATGAGAGGTGATCTCATAGATCTCATAGAAACGTTTAAAATTCTGACGGGTTTAGACAGGTTAGATGCAGGAAGAATGTTCCCAATGTTGGGGAAGTCCAGAACCAGGGGTCACAGTCTAAGGATAAGAGGTAAGCCATTTAGGACCGAGATGAGGAGAAACTTCTTCACCAAGAGAGTGGTGAACCTGTGGAATTCTCTACCACAGAAAGTTGTTGAGGCCAATTCACTAAATATATTCAAAAAGGAGTTAGATGTAGTCCTTCCTACTAGGGGGATCAAGGGGTATGGCGAGAAAGCAGGAATGGGTTACTGAAGTTGCATGTTCAGCCATGAACTCATTGAATGGCGGTGCAGGCTCAAAGGACCGAATGGCCTACTCCTGCACCTATTTTCTATGTTTTTCTGTTTCTATGTTTGATGTATTTAAGAGTGATAACTTTATAAATTTGATTAATACAGCTGAAAATGGATTCATCACAAAAAAATAATCATTTTAAATCACAGTGTCAATCCATCAACTGTGAGTAGCTCGATTTTAAATTGCTAAATATGACTTTTAACAATTTACAAAACTATTTTCTAGTTAAATTAGGGTACAGTGGATGATTTCTCAGTAAAAATAAATGTAAAAAATTAATTCAAAACTTTCAAAATGTACAACATAGTGTCCTTGTGTTCAAAGGACCCAGCCTAATTTTTGGAGCCTTCTCAAAGGCCTGCAAATGAGCGAAATTAGCGGAAACACCCAATGATGATTAATTCACCATGGGGGCGTGGCCAGTTTTGTGGGTGGGGCCTGCGCCGAGCACCATGTTTTGAAAACTTGCACAATAGATCGCAGATACTAATTCAAGAGATAGCGTTGCTAACTTGGGTACGTTAGCTTAGTAGTTATGTTATTGGACTAGTAGTCTAGAGGCCTAGACTAATCTAGCGATGCAAGCGGGGGGGAATTTAAATTCAGTTAATTAAATAAATCTGGAATTTTTTTAAAAAGCTAGTATCAGTAATGCTGACCATGAAACTACCGGATTGTCAGAAAAACCCAACTAGTTCACTATTGTCCTTTAGGGAAGGAAATTTGCTGTTCTTACCCGATCTGGCCTACATGTGACTCCAGACCCACAGTAATGTGGTTGATTCTTAACTGCCCTCTGAAATGGCCTAGCAAGCCACTCATTTATAACAAACCGCTATATTAAAGTCAACACTGTGGGAGTACCTTCAACACACGGACTGCAGCGATTCAAGAAGGCGGCTCATCACCACCTTCTCAAGAGCAATTAGGAATGGGCAATAAATACTGGCCTTGCCAGCGACACTCATGTCCCGTGAACAAATACAAAAACAAAACACCGGTTGGATGTATTCCAGGAGGTTTGCAACATAAGAACATAAGAAATTATGGCCCTTCGAGCCTGCTCCACCATTCAATATCATGGTTGATCTTGTATCTCAACTCCACTTTCCTGCCCTAACCCCATATCCCTTGATTCCCTTAGTGTCCAAAAATCTATCGATTTCAGACTTGAATATACTCAATGACTGAGCATCCACAGCCCTCTGGGGTAGAGAATCCAAATATTCACAACCCTCTGGGTGAAAAAATGTCTCCTCATCTCATTCCTAAATGGCTGACCCTTTATCCTTAAAATAGGACCCCTAGTTCTAGACTTTCCAGCCAGGAGAAACTACCTCTCTGTATCTACCCTGTCAAACCCTCGAAGAATTGTATATGCTTCAGTGAGATCGCTTCTCATCCTTCTAAACTCCACAGAGTATAGGCCCAATCTACTCAATCTCTCCTCATCGGACAGCCCTCTCATCCCAGGAATCAATCACATGACTGCTCACCTTCAACCGTCCCGCCCCCACGCTTCCATCATTGGTCACCCGACATGTTCATCCTCGCGACATCATCTCAACACACCAATCGGAAAGCGAGCATACTCTTTGTTATCCGATTGGACGATTCTTGACTGTTATAGTCAAATAGACTTTATTCCCCCCATCTCCACTATCTTTATAACTCATAACCAAAAGCTGTTCTGATCAATTAAAAATACACACCATTTTTTTTAATGTCCCAACAATTTTTCTACCAGGCTGTTCGAAAAAATGTCCCGGACATGAATCTTTGTTTCTTGGGACTCCAGGACAATCCAGGAGAGTTGGCAACCCTAGTCAGAACTTAAAGTAGCTGTGTTCTTTCAAAACATATTACAACTCATTTGATCCTTGATGAACTCTTCCTTTTTCAGGCTAAATTTCCATTCATAACATTTCCCAGATAATTATTTCGATTACTTATTATTCCTCTTCCCATCTGGAAGGATTAGTTGTTTTAACATATTTATAGAATTAATCCATATAATCTACGACTTAACATTATTAAATTGTTTGAAATTAATCGTGCATTGAATACATTTAGGCTTTTTCTGCTGATGTCCAAACTGCATGAGAATACCTAATATTAACCATGCATTGAACATATTAAGGCTTTCCCACTCTGCTGTCCTGATAGTACAAGATTCCCAATATTAATCGTAGATCTGGCAGCAATGGTGCAGAGCGGCCAGAAATGAGACCAGGCCCCAGATACAGCCAATCCAAGCCCTCCCCATGGGGACATTTTTAGTGTGGATCTTTAGCTCATCCTAAACAATGCTACCTGCATCAAAAAAGGCCGAGCTGGGGTGAGTGGATTCCCAAGCCAGGAATTTCCTCATCCTTTGCCTGAGAATCCACTAGCAGGCTGGTAAGTCCAGTGAAAACAGGCGGACCAACCTGTCGGCTGACATATATCGGGCCCACCTACAGGTCCTGGCCTGGAAGTTGGCTTTCAGCCAAGAAGATTAAAAATATTTTAAAGCATTTTTCCTCTCCTTATAAATTAGTCCAATGGGGCACAGAGGCATATTTTTGGGAAGAGTGCACACTGATACATTTTACAACCTCCTCCCATCTGGTGGGCAGATGCCCCTGAAATGGCATGGGCACCCTCCAGTGATATTTTAATGAAAGACCCTCCACCCAAGCCTGCATACTCCAGCTAGAGATTCCCGACAGGCGCAACCCGGCATTTAGGCACACTTTCATGGTCAAGCCCTCCAATAATAATCACACAATAACCACATTAAGGTTTTCCATATTGGTATCCTGATTGAACGAGGTCCATAACATTCATCATGCATTGAACGCATTAAGATTTTTTCCTGCTTAAGTCCTGATTGTAGAAAGTCTCTAATATTAGCCATGCATTGAACACATTAAAGCTTTTCCTGTTGATGTCCTGATTGCACCAGCCTTGGTTCGTAATGTAGAGAAATGAAGAGTGAGCCAAAGATAAAATGAAAAACATCAGTTCAACTGGAAGGCAAAAATACCCTGAAATGCCACTGTACAAAAAGCTCCCAAAATGCTAGACTTAAATAAATCTATTAGGACACCACCCTAGAAAAAATATTTTAACAACTTGCAAAAATTCCTATGAAACCTCAAACCAGAAATTCCCACCCACAAGTACTGTAGGTAACAGTAAATTAATAAATCTTAATAATTGTCTCCTTATAAGGCATGGGGAGGAACTGTGGTTTATTATACAACCACAAGATACATATTATGATAGAAATTAAAAGGATTAATCCTGCACCAATTGCCAGGATAAGTGTTTGAGGCCTAGGTCGCCACCTTAGACTGTAATTTTGGATACTGAATTTTTGTACTTGTGTTTTTTGGAAACAGCAGCTTATGGTAGCTGCTAAAAATAGGTGACTGTTAAAGCAATAAATAGGAAAAAATGACAGCGAGGTTAATTCTGTAATCAAAGTGCTATTGTATTAAATCAATTTTCGATAATCAACAGATACCATCAATAGTTATCTGTAGGCAGACAAGGCCCATTACCACAGGCACCAGCTGATGGTTTTTATACTGAACAGTAAGGCCTAGAAACAAGCTTTCCACTCTACTCGTAAAACAACATGCCTGCAGATCCAATGTTCAGTGCCAGAAATAACACCTTCAAATGAGGAGGAGCCACATTTCTCAGTATTTTGTGACATCCTAAAAGATGCCCTGCAGATGGTTGTGAGATTGACCTAAGCAAAGCAAGTTGAAGTTCCCCAATGCAGTCATAGCTAAGTAAACCTACAGGTGTTGTAAAGTCCTGTTCCCTCAGTACAGAGTCACACGAGGCATGTAGTGAAGTCAAGGTCACTCTGGACCTGCACCTTTATTTCACAGCTCTGGAATGCTGCACTTGCCTGAGACCTGTCCTTATATACCTGTCTCTTGCAAGTGCACCCCTGGTGGTAAGGTATGCTGGTGGTTACAGGTCATATCTTATTGCAGTCATGTATAGCATGTTCGGATACAGTTATATATAATAATGTAAGATACATGACATCACCCTCCCCCAAGGTCTTATTGTCTTTATAGGTTCAGTCTCTCAGGTGGTCTATGCTTTCGCATAGAGCGTCTGAGTTGTGCTTCAGTTGTTTGCCTTAGTGTCTGTTTTTCTTTGGGTGTGGTTGCTGATATCTCGCCTGGGATGTCTGTTTCGATTGGTGTGATTGTTGTTGACTCGCCTGGGCTGTCTGTTGGGATTGCCCTTTCCTCAGGTTGTTCCCTCTGTCTGTCCACCAGGTGTGGTGCGAGTTCCACATTGTAGTCTGCCTCTGGTTCCGCAGTGTTGTTGGTAAATCTGCTTTTGACTTGGTCTACATGCCTCCGGCAGGTTTTGCCATTGTCCATTTGTACTACCAGTAGCCTGTTTCCTTCCTTGCCCGTTACTGTCCCTGCAAGCCATTTGGGACCCCTGCCATAGTTCAGTACAAACACTTTGTCCCCTATCTCATTCCATCTCCCCCTCGAATTTCTGTCATGGTACTCAGTCAGCTTACGGCACTTTGCCTCAACGATTTCGTGCATGTCTGGGAGGATTAATGAGAGCCTTGTTTTTAAAGTCCTTTTCATCAACAGTTGCACGGGGGGGATCCCAGTCAATGAGTGCAGACGAGATCTGTATGCCAGCAGCAGTCATGACAGGCGACCCTGCAGCGTGGGACCTTGGATTTTAAGCATGCCTTGTTTAATGATTTGCACTGCTCTCTCCGCCTGGCCGTTGAAGGCTGGCTTGAACAGTGCCGTCTTGACGTAATTTGTGCCGTGATCAATTATAAAATCTTGGAATTCTGCACTGGTGAAGCACGGACCATTGTCACTGACCAATGTGTCAGGGATTCCGTGCGTTGCAAACATGGTTGCGAGGCTCTCCACAGTGGTGGAGGTTGTGCTCGAGTTTAAAATGGTGCATTCGATCCACTTTGAAAATGCATCTACAACTATGAAGAACATTTTGCCCATGAATGGGCCCGCATAGTCTACGTGCACTCGCAACCACGGTTTGGTAGGCCAGGGCCAGGGGCTCAGTGGAGCCTCCCTGGGGGCATTGCTGAATTGGGCACAAATGGTGCACCTTCGGATGCAGAGCTCCAAGTCCGCGACAATACCAGGCCACCAGACGTGGGATCTGGCTATGGCCTTCATGAGAACGATCCCCGTTCATGGTGGAGCTCCCGGACAAATGCCTCTCTGCCTTGCAGAGGCATGACTACTGGGCTGCCCCACATCAGGCAGTCTGCTTGTAGTGATAGCTCATGCATGCCCCTGTGAAAGGGTTTTAATTCCTCGGGGCAGGCATTGCGAGCCTCTGCCCAGTCACCGGTTAGGACACATCTTTTTACTAAGGATAACGTGGGGTCGCTGGCCGTCCAGGCTCTGATTTAGCGAGCCGTCATGGGCGAACCTGTGGACTCAAAGGCATTGATTGCCATGACTATCTCACAGTCCTGTTCGTCAGACCCTTCCGTAGTCGCCAGGGGTAGCCTGCTGAGCGCGTCGGCACAGTTGTCTGTGCCTGGTCTGTGCCTTATGGTATAGTCGTAGGATGCCAGCATGAGTGCCCACCGTTGAATTCGCGCCGAGGCGTTGCCGTTTATTGCCTTGCTCTCGGATAGGAGGGATGTGAGGGGCTTGTGGTCAGTTTCTAATGCGAACTTGTCCCCGAAAAGGTATTGGTGCATCTTTTTGACACCGTACACGCACGCGAGTGCCTCCTTCTCTACCATTCCGCACCCGCGCTCCTCCGCGAAAGTGACCTGGAGGCATAAGCTATGGGTTGTAATTTGCCCGCACTATTGACATGTTGCAAAACGCACCCGACCCCATACGCTGACACATCGCATGTGAGAACTAGCTTTTAACATGGATCAAAGAAAGTCAAAACACTGTTGGAACACAGAAGGTTGCGTGCCTTATTGAAGACGCGTTCCTGGGCGTCCCCCAAAAACCAATCACACCCCTTCCTAAGTAGCACGTGGAGAGGCTCCAGCAGCATGCTTAAGTTCTGCATAAAGTTTCCAAAGTAATTGAGTAGCCCGAGAAAGGCGCGCAGTTCTGAGACATTCCAGGGCCTGGGTGCCAGGCGAATTACTTCTGTTTTGGACCCTGTTGGGCGGATTCCATCAGCGGCAATCCTTCTGCCCAAAAATTCAATCTCGGGTACGAGAAACAGGCACTTGGATTTCTTGACTCGTAGGCCTACCCGATCCAACTACTTTAGTACTTCCTCCAAATTACGGAGATGGGAGTCGGTGTCCCTGCCCGTGATAAGTATGTCGTCTTGAAATACAACCGTCCCCGGGATGGACTTGAGCAGACTCTCCAAGTTGCGCTGGAATATAGCAGCTGCCGACCTGATGCCGAATGGGCATCGATTGTACATGAAAAGGCCTCGATGTGTGTTGATGGTGGTGAGTAGCTTAGACTCTTCAGTCAGTTCTTGCATCATATACACAGATGTGAGATCTAGTTTTGAGAAAAGTTTTCCTCCAGCCAATGTGGCAAATAAGTCCTCCGCTCTGGGCAGCGGGTACTGGTCCTGTAGGGAGACTCTGTTTATGGTAGATTCGTAGTCCCCACAGATTCGTACGGATCCATCAGGCTTCATGACTGGGATGATAGGACTTGCCCAGTCGCTAAATTCCACAGGTGATATAATGCCTTCCCGCAGAAGCCTGTCTAGTTCGTGTTCAATCTTTTCCCTCATCACATAGGGTACAGCTCTGGCCTTGTGATGGACTGGTCTAGCATCCTGTGTGATGTGGATTTTGACTTTGGCCCCTTTGAAAGTGCCTGGCTGAAAGAGATGTTCAAATCGCTTTATAACTGTTGAGCAGGAGGTCCGTTCCTCTAATGACATGGCATGGACATCATCCCATTTCCAGTTTAGTTTTGCCAGCCAGCTTCTGCCCAGCAGTGTTGGGGGGGCCCCGGGGACAATCCACAGGGGAAGTCGGTTCACTGTCCCTTTGTGTGTGACAGAGAGCATGGCACTGCCGAGGACTGGTACGATTTCTTTGGTATAGGTCCTTAGTGCGGTGTCGACCCTTGTGAGATTTGGTCTGTCTCTTTTATGCGGCCACAGTTGTTCAAATTGTTGAGCGCCCATGAGAGATTGACTCGCTCCCGTGTCCAGCTCCATGTTGACAGGTATCCCATTGAGTAGGACCCTCATCATTATAGGAGGCGTCCTGTTGTAGGAGCAGCGGCCGTTGATCGTGTTGACCCGCTGTACATCAGTGTCCCGTGTACTGTCACCACTGTCTTCTGGTCCGCTTTCCGACCCATCCGATTCGTATACCAGCTGAGCTGCTGTTTTTTTGCACATGTGGGCCAAATGCCCTGTATATTCACAGTTCCTGCAAACAGCCTGCTGAAATCGACATCCCCTTGACGAGTGCCCACCCCCACATCTCCAGCACAGACTGCTTCCATTGTTCCCAAAGAATGAGCTGCGTCTGGCTGATCTCTCTTGAGCTTCTCTCGGTTTGTCGTTGATTGCTCACATTGTGGATTGATAAGGTGTGAACGGCCGTTCCTGTGACCCTTGATGGCTTCTGGCGCCACTGTCTGCTGTCGAGAGCCTGTTCTCCTGGTTTTGTCTGTGTGTGGGGGTAGCAGCTTGTTTAATGCTGTGAACATCTTGTTCCGATATTTCGTTAGTTGTCGTACCTGCATTGTAAATCAACCTCGTTTCTTCTTCCCCTACCAAGAATGTCTGTGCAACCAGTGCTGCTGCCTCTAAGGTCAGAGTCCTGGTCTCTATGAGCTTTCGGAATATGCCTGCGTGGCCTATTCCTTCAATGAAAAAGTCTCTCAGCATTTCTCTCCTCAGTTCATCGGAGAACTCACATAAACTAGCCAACCTCCGAAGTTCTGCCACGAAGTCGGGTATGCTCTGGCCCACACAGCGTCTGTAGTTGTAGAACCTGTGTCTGGCCATGTGTAGGCTGCTCGCTGGCTTCAGGTGGTCTCTCACCAGTGTGCTCAATTCGTCAAACAACTTGCTTGCTGGTTTCTCGGGTGCCAGCAGATCCTTCTTTAAAGCGTATGTTTTCGAGCCACAGCTGGTCAAGAGATGGGCTCTTCTCTTGTCTGCTTTGTCGTCTCCTAACCAGTCTTTGGTTACAAAGCTTTGTTGGAGCCTTTCTATAAAATCCTCCCAATTGTCTCCAGCATTGTACTTTTCATCTGATCCGTTGTTCGCCATTCTGTGGATTCTGTAATCCCATAATTCGTCTCCACTGCAAAGTCATAAGAACATAAGAACATAAGAATTAGGAACAGGAGTAGACCATCTAGCCCCTTGAGCCTGCTCCGCCATTCAACAAGATCATGGCTGATCTGGCCGTGGACTCAGCTCCTCTTACCCGCCCGCTCCCCATAACCCTTAATTCCATTATTGGTTAAAAATCTATCTATCTGTGACTTGAATACATTCAATGAGCTAGCCTCAACTGCTTCCTTGGGCAGAGAATTCCACAGATTCACAACCCTCTGGGAGAAGAAATTCCTTCTGAACTCGGTTTTAAATTGGCTCCCCCGTATTTTGAGGCTGTGCCCCCTAGTTCTAGTCTCCCCGACCAGTGGAAACAACCTCTCTGCCTCTATCTTGTCTATCCCTTTCATTATTTTAAATGTTTCTATAAGATCGCCCCTCATCCTTCTGAACTCCAACGAGTAAAGACCCAGTCTACTCAATCTATCATCATATAGGTAACCCCCTCATCTCCGGAATCAGCCTAATGAATCGTCTCTGTACCCCCTCCAAAGCTAGTATATCCTTCCTTAAGTAAGGTGACCAAAACTGCACGCAGTACTCCAGGTGCGGCCTCACCAATACCCTATACAGTTGCAGAAGGACCTCCCTGCTTTTGTACTCCATCCCTCTCGCAATGAAGGCTAACATTCCATTCGCCTTCCTGATTACCTGCTACACCTGCAAACTAACTTTTTGGGATTCATGCACAAGGACCCCCAGGTCCCTCTGCACCGCAGCATGTTGTAATTTCTCCCCATTCAAATAATATTCCCTTTTACTGTTTTTTTTCCCAAGGTGGATGACCTCACACTTTCCGACATTGTATTCCATCTGCCAAACATTAGCCCATTCGCTTAACCTATCTAAATCTCTTTGCAGCCTCTCTGTGGCCTCTACACAACCCGCTTTCCCACTAATCTTTGTGTCATCTGCAAATTTTGTTACACTACACTCTGTCCCCTCTTCCAGGTCATCTATGTACATTGTAAACAGTTGTGGTCCCAGCACCGATCCCTGTGGCACACCACTAACCACCGATTTCCAACCCGAAAAGGACCCATTTATCCCGACTCACTGCTTTCTGGTAGCCAGCCAATTATCTGTCCATGCTAATACATTTCCTCTGACTCCGCGTACCTTTATCCTCTGCAGTAACCTTTTGTGTGGCACCTTATCGAATGCCTTTTGAAAATCTAAATACACCACATCCATCGGTACACTTCTATCCACCATGCTCGTTATATCTTCAAAGAATTCCAGTAAATTAGTTAAGCATGATTTCCCCTTCATGAATCCATGCTGCGTCTGCTTGATTGCGCTATTCCTATCTAGATGTCCCGCTATTTCTTCCTTAATGATAGTTTCAAGCATTTTCCCCACTACAGATGTTAAACTAACCAGCCTATAGTTACCTGCCTTTTGTCTGCTCCCTTTTTTAAACAGAGGCGTTACATTAGCTGCTTTCCAATCCGCTGGTACCTCCCCAGAGTCCAGAGAATTTTGGTAGATTATAACGAATGCATCTGCTATAATTTCCGCCATCTCTTTTAATACCCTGGGATGCATTTCATCACGACCACGGGACTTGTCTACCTTGAGTCCCATTTGCCTGTCCAGCACTACCCCCCTAGTGATAGTGATTGTCTCTCAATGTCCTCCCTTCCCACATTCCTGTGAGCAGCAATTTTTGGCATGGTTTTTGTGTCTTCCACTGTGAAGACCGAAGCAAAATAATTGTTTAGGGTCTCAGCCATTTTCACATTTCTCATTATTAAATCCCCCTTCTCCTGTCCCCTCAGTACAGATTCACACGAGGCATGTAGTGAAGTGAAGGTCACTCTGGACCTGCACCTTTATTTCACCGCTCTGGAATGCTGCACTTGCCTGAGACCTGTCCTTATATACCTGTCTCTTGCAAGTGTACCCCTGGTTGTAAGGTATGCTGGTGGTTACAGTCATGTATAGCATGTTAGGATACAGTTATATATAATAATGTAAGATACATGACAGGTGTAGTACTGACACATTCACAGCCAGAAGATCTCCATTGCTGATCTTTTGTTGGAGAATAATAGGGGTACCGTAGGTGGCTTCAGCAATCCTGGGCTAAGAAGGCTAAAAAAAATCAGCATTGTCTTTTTTCCTGATTATTTCAGAAATTAATTACAACAAGCAAGAAGACAATGCATAAGTCTATGGGCCAAAAAATTGTTGGTGACAATTGGTGACACCCGTTAGCAACTGAGAAGGGCTCTAACGGACCGCTAAGCACCTACGGTCCGAGAGCGTGCTATGACAGCCTGCCACAAACTTCACTGCTGGTTTAGCGGCAGCGCTGTCATTTAGTGCAGCACACTCAACACCACCCACTTGGTGATGTCAAGAGTGTGAAACGCCCCCTTTGCGACGTGTTTTTGAAACTGACTGCTTTTACCTGCCATAGCACGTGATCAACCATGATCATATTGAATGGCGGTGCAGGCTCAAAGGGACGAATGGCTTACTCCTGCACCTATTTTCTATGTTTCTATGCTTCTATGTTTACTCCAGACAGGGAGAAGCAGATGGTGCACGGAGGATCCCAGGGAATGAAGAGGTAAGTGTTGACAATTTACTTACGTCCCTTACCTGTGGAAGGCTGTTGGCAGCCTCCATTCCATTGTTTGCAGGTTTCAGATTGTTGGCCTCGCCTCCTCTTTAGGTGCTAGGATGCCGGTTTCCTGTTAACTTTCTGTAATTCATGTTCAAGGACACCCAGGTCCCTCTGAATGCAAACTTTTCCCAGCATCTCACTATTCAAAAAATATTCAGCTTTTTTGTTTTTCCTGCCAAAGTGGATAACTTCACACTCCCCAACATTGTCTTCCATTTGCCATGTTCTTGCCCACTCAGTCAACCTCTTTGCAGCCTCTTTGCGTCCTCCTCACAGCTTACTTTCCCACTTAACTTTGTATCATCAGCAAACTTGGATATGTTACACTCAGTCCCTTCACCTAAGTCATTAATATAGATTGATAATAGCTGAGGCCCAACCACTGATCCTTGTGGTACCCCACAAGTTACATCCTGCCAACCTGAAAAAGTCCCGTTTATTCCTACTCTCTGTTTTTTGTCCATTATCCAAGCCTCAATCTATGCTAATATATTACCCCCAATCCCATGAGTCCTAATTTTCTGTAATAACCTCTTGTGTGACATCTTAACAAATGCTTTTTGAAAATCCAAATACATTACATCCATTGATACCCCCATATCCATCCTACTAGTTACATCTTCAAAAAACTCTAACAGATCTGTCAAACATGATTTCCCTTTCAGAAAACCATGTTGATTCTGCCTAATCATATTACAGTTTTCTAAGTGCCTTGTTACCACGTCCCTAATAATAGGTTCTAGCATTTTGCCTACTACTGATATCAAGGCTAACTGACCTATAGTTTCCCATTTTTTCTCTTCCTCTTTTCTTAAACAGTGGGGTTATGTTTGCTAATTTCCAATCATTGGGGTCTGTTCTAGAATCTCGGGAATTCTGGAAGATTAATATCAGTGCACCCACTATCTTTGCAGCTACCTCTTTTAAAACCCGAGGATACAGGTAGTCAGGTCCAGGGGATTTGTTGCCATGTAGTCCCCCTAATTTCTCCAGTACTGTGGGCTAGACTTTCCCTAAAGGCCCTCAATGCCCAATTGCCCGCTGAGAAGCACTGCTAACGTTCGGTGAAAAAAGCTGGCGAGAATTTCCATTTTAAAGTTTAAAGTAAGTAAAACCAATTGTTCGGCAAGAAAATGGGCGTTGCACACTTATTGTCAGCCGTTTTCTCAGCGGGTAAGTGGAAAGTTAGCAACATGGGCGGTCGTTACTGGAATGGATGGTACGTCGTAAAATTTAGTCCAATCTGCAGTTGGGCCTAGGGAGGGGAGAAAATGTTTTTTTTTAATTTCATAAAAATAATAAATAAAAACGTCCAAAGCATTCCCAAGACAGTTTTAACCCTAATCGCCATGTTAAAATTTTTAAAAAATAATTAAAGAACCTTTAACTTACCTTTCTTTGTAGGGCACCCCCCTTACCGCTCTGTTTACGCAGCTTTTACATGGCGGGTCTCTCGGCAATCTGGACGTCGGCAGTTGAGGCCAAACTTACGCCCTGGCAGTTATTCTCGGCGTTGCATGTGGGCGGTTTAGTCCCAGCGGGCGACTTCAGATGTGGGCGATACCAAAGCAGAAACTTACATGGAAACTCTCGCCGGGCGGAAAACCAGCAGTAACACCGAGAAAATCGCCGACAATGAAGCTGAAAGTCTGGCCCTATGTCTTTACTTATACTGATTTCTTTAAGATCCTGATTCTCTCCAGACCCTTGGTTCCCCATTATTTCCAGCATGATTTTTGTGTCTTCTACCATGAAGACAGATACAATGTCGCTGCCATTTCCTTATTACCCGTTATCATTTTTCCTGTCTCTGCCTCTAATGGGCCCACGTTTACTTTCAGTAGTCTCTTCCTAGTTACATATCTTTAGAAATGTTTGCAATCTGTTTTTAAGCCTCTTGCTAATTTACTCATGTTTTTTCTCTTTCCATATAAATTTCTTGGTCCTCCTTTGCTGAATTCTAAAATCCTCCCAATCCTCAGGTTTAATACTTTTATTGGCAACATTATAAGCCTCTTCCTTTGATCTAATACTATCTTTAACTTCTCTTGTTAGCCACGGCTGTACCACTTTTCCGGTGGGCTTTTTCTGCCTTAAAGGAATGTATTTTTTTTTGTAAATTATGTATTCATTCTTTAAATGGTAGCTATTGCTTGTCTACCATCATACCTTTTGATGTAGTTTCCCAATCTACCTTAGCCCAATCGCCCCTCATACCTACATAGTTTGCTTTGTTTAGATTTAAGGCCCTAGTTTCGTACTTAATTAAATCACTTTCAAACTCAATGTAAAATTATATCATATTATGGTCATTCTTCCCGAAGAGCCCCTTTATTACAAGGTCATTAATTAACCATTTCTCATTGCACAATATTAGATCTAAAAGAACTTTTGAGTCAGTTTTTCATATCTGCCCTCGGACTGCAATTTCTGGGACCTGCCTGCACAATGTTGCAGTTCTCTCTTATTGCAGCCTTTTCCTGCAAGTTGAGATATTGAAAGTTTAAAGAGCACAGATATTGACACCAAAATGCCCAGTCTTTGGCCGGAATTTTGTCAGTGCTCAGAGGACGGGATCGGAGGCGAGTCAGCTGTGAAAATTGAAGTGACTGACAAGGGCCGGGACCCCGCTCTCAACCCATCTCCACACTACTTTACCAGATCTGTCAATACTGAACAGACTTGACTCGCAGCGACGGGGGAGGAATTTAGATGATGAAGACTTTGTTAAGAGGCTGTTGAAGACAATTTTGAGCTCAACTTACCTTGTTTCCAGGTTTTCTATGAGGTTCCCATTGTACAGGGACCACGTCAGGTAAGAACGTTGTATGTTGTGTAGAATTAATTAATTTCTTTACCAACCTGCTGCAAATGTGCTCCAAAAGCTCCCATTTCACGGCCGTTAACTTTCCAAGATCAGCTCTTGTTTATTGCATTTTGAAGGCGCATTGAGCTTTATGGAGAGTGTAAGTCTTTGGGGCACTCTCTCTATCCAGTGTCACCTGATTGGAACAACCTCTCACACCATTGACAGATCGCTTCTATCATCACAAATTCACCTGCCATCTATTACATTAACATCAGTGCCCTTGAAACTTTCTGACCGTGGTCCTCAGAATCCCACCACGATCAGCCCCAACACCAGCAGCACCGAGCACACCAGCATCACCAACAACCACACCAATCTCTCTGCAATCAACTGATGCTGCACAGGATATAGGGCATCAACACCCAACCACATTGCTGCCCGGGATGCCAAGGATGGCCTCACCATGGACACATTTATTTCAGTTGACGCTGTTCACCCTGGCTTGCCACATGATGCACCACCCCACACCAACACCATAAAGCATCCCTACAATGCCCAAGCCATTCCTTTCGCACTCATCATCATTACGGGGGTACCGTTATATCTTACAATTCACTGCAACTACTAAGCCACTTCCAAAGGTGCACACAAATCTGTCTAAGAAGGCAAAGTTTTGAAAATAAAGATTTCAATGTTTGACAACACATTAACACAAACTTTACATGACCACTGATGAAAACACCCATGCACCATGCCTACCCTTATGCAGTTAGTTGGTATGTTTGGACTAGAATGAGGGTTAATGTGAGGGTTGGCTAGTGAGATGGGAATATGACAATGTAGATAGAGAGAGAGGGATGAGTGGAGGTGCAAGGTAAGTTGGTATGAGTAAGGATGTGCAGGATTAGGGTAGGGAAGACAGAGTGATGGGGATGTGATGAGTGGCACAACAGGATGAGGTTGAATGTGGCTTTGCAGTAACATTTCATGATCTACTGAGATGATTGAAAGGTTTGTGCCAGTGCAGCCAGGTCCTCCTGATGATATCCCAACTCGTGCCCCCTGTGCAATGTGCAACCAGGCACATATTTCTGCATGGCTCAAAGTGTTACAATGTTCAACAGCGGTTTTTGCCAGATTTATATTGTAGTATAATATAAATCTTCTGGCTATTAGACGGTCCCTTCTGTCTATTAGAAAGGAAGAGAACCTCGCTGCATGCTGTGACTCCCTCCATAAGAATATGGAGGGTGTCATGGGAGACTCTGGGTGCAGCCCTGCACCTCTGTGTAGTGCTTGTCAGTGTTTGCAGCAGCTCAATGCTGTAGAACACTTACTACACAATTGTCAAACTAAATTTGCGCATTGTTCCTTTAAGGAAACCGGTTGATGACATGTCATCAAATGCGTCATCAAACCCGCTTCCTTTTAATTGTCCGGGAACCGCACTGGGTGGTTTAACACGCCCAATCAGGGGAAAGTCGCATAGGAGCTGACATGGAGACAGCAGCGGGATCGGAGACAGCAGCATGTTCGGACCCTGCTACCAACGTCACCCGCCTCCCTCCTGCCATGGTAGGCTAAATCGTGGCCTTTATCTCTACTTGTGTGTGGGCCCATGTATTGTGCAGTTGAGGCTTGCTTTGTGGACACAATGTAAAGATTAAAGTTGCATATTTGAGTACCAGCTACAAAAAATACCCCTGCGGCATTTACAAGTGTGAAAGAGTTGAAGAGTTTTTTGACTGCTTTGCATGTGGTTTCAGTCAAGCTGAACGAGATTAAGTGAAACTGTTGGGTAGCATGTATACTATGCGCTGGATTTTTGACCTTTTGCGTTTTCGCCCGTTTCCGGATGCAATTCGCGGCGGATTCACAAATTTAGCGCCGGGATAATGTTAGTGCCAGAGCGCGCAACTTTTGCCAAATGAAAGTTCACGAGGAGTGTTAGCGTTAGCGTTAACTCCGCGTTGCACCATACAATTTGTGCGCGGAGCCAAAAGTTCCAGCAGTCAAATTTTACATTTTTTTTCTTCCCGCGATTCTGGTCTGCTGTCCGATCGCAAACGCTAATGCAGGGCATGGCCGCGCGCATTCACGGTACACCCGGGGCTGAATCAGCCATTTTAAATTTGGATTTTCATGATGGAGGACGAGGTATCAAGAAAGCGTGCCTGGCGATTGAGCCAGGAGGCTAACGAAGCTCAAGTGGGGGCTGTGGAGCGAAGATGGCAAGAATTACATGGTAGGGGTGGATCTAGACCACTGCCATCAATTTTCAAACACATTTGGAGGGAAATCGCGAAAGAGGTTTCTGCCTCAGACAATGTGGTCAGGAGTGGCAAACAGTGCCGAAAGAAGTTTAATGATCTTTCAAGGGTCGTTAGAGTGAGTACAATTTTTATTCATGCACTCCTTCATTACCTCAATTCTAAATCTGACACACTATTTGTTCTCATGTTTTTGGTGCCTGTCAGCAGTCAGTGGGTGTTCTCATGCTGTTGCTGTCTCTCAGCACTCTGTGAGTTGCCTCTTAAAATGCATGACACATACGTAGGCTTAGTTCTGCACCCTATTTGCCATGAATGTTCTTTACACATTAGTACAATTGATTTCTGAGATCTCATAAGATGTCTCTGCACTTCGATGTCCTCCTGATCATCCACATGCAACTTCCAAGGCCATTAAATAGAGGACTGTATTACATTCAGACAGTATGGTATAAGCATCCAGCTCTGGCCTTGTGGTTGGCGCTGGAACATGCGTGAGACACTGCTTTCAAGCAAGGTGAAAGCATCATGGATGTTCCCTGGATATTGGGCATTGACTGCCATGATGCGCTGAGTATGGTCGCAGATGATCTGTACCTTCATCGAGTGGAATTCCTTTCGGTTTCGGAAAACCTCTGGATTCTCTAATGGTGCTCGCAGGGCGATATGCATACAGTCAATGGCACCCTGACCTTGGGGAATCCAGAAAACCGTCAAAAACCTACAGCCCTCTCATTTTGGTTCTCCTTGGTCATTGGGAAGTTTATGAAGTCCATTCTGCATGCGTACAGTGCATTAGTCACATGGCAAATGCAGCAATGTGTAGCGTGCTGCGAGATGGAACATATGTCCCCCGCTGATGGTTTGAAAGGAGCCGGAGGCATAGAAGGCAAGTGCCACAGTTACCTTCACCTCGACGGGCAGTGCAGTCCTATTGCCGTTGGTAGGCTGTAGGTCTGCCTTTATGAGCTGGCATATCTCTGTGACCACCTCTTTTCACAAGAAACATAAGAAACATAAGAAATAGGAGCAGGAGTAGGCCACCTGGCCCCTCGAGCCTGCTCCGCCATTTAATAAGATCATGGCTGATCTGATCATGGATTCAGGTCCACTTCCCTGCCCTCTCCCCATATCCCTTTATTCCCTTATCGCCCTATTCAGAAAAGCAACCTTCTAATGCACTGTGCCTCAGAGAGCTGCATGTATGAGCCTACCTAGCATTTGTTCAGGCCAAATATAAAGGCATAGGGCTGGATTTTCGGCTCCCTGTAAACTCGTGGGGTGCAAGGCCTCCTCCCCATACATCTGTGACCTCTTCGATTATGTTGCAAATGATCATTAATAAACCACCTTCCAGCTCGAGGCCGTATGAATATAGCAGCCAGGATTACTGTCTCCCGACATAGCATCTTTTAAAATCTCCTTAAATGTCCTTTAAAACAAATTAGAAACTCACATAAACTTCACAATCTAAAGAATGCAGTAACACAGCGTTCTTCTCCCAATCCTTTTAATCACTCACAACTGCATCTTTCGCCTCCGTTTTCAAGATGGCGCCGTTAGTGCCTGGTGCATCCTGGGTCCGACTTTTTTTTTCTGGGCGGGTTCTCGGGCGGACGTTAAATCGGACGATGTGCTCTAAAGTTCCGCCCGGGACTCCGATTTACGCCATCCAAAAGTTTAAAACAGTGGCGGGGCACTAAGTTAAACCATTGGCGAAAATTCCACCCGAGCGCAAAATCTTGTGCGCCTCGTTTCACACCCCCAAAAAATCATTTTTGCGCCCTGCCGAGATGCTAAATGGGGGGCAAATGAGCCGAAAATCCAGCCCTATGCCGAAATATTTGGCTTGAACAAATGCTAGGTAGGCTTATTTTGTAGCTGTTGGCAAATGTCTTTATTTGTTTCTTCAATCTGTAATAGTGAGAGGTAGTGTTGACCCTTGCACCTTCCCCTGCCACAGACTGTTGTGTAGTGAGCAGTATGCCCCTTTGCCACAAAGATGGCAACTATCCTTTGCTAAACATATTCAAAAAGCACTGTTAGTGTAATAGCTTCAAAAGGCAAAGCTTCCATGATCTTCTCCTTGTTTAATCACATGTCACTTGCCTTTAAACTCTTTTAGAGTCTACCTATAAAACATAAAACATTAAACCGTGCCACCCGACCTGGATGACACACCAGACATTTACAAGGCCCTTTTTTTTTTCTTTTTTGGTTTTTTTTTTTGTGTTTTTCTTTTTTTGGGTTTTTTTTTTTTGGGGCACTAAAATCACCTTTTTTCCCCAGTGCCCCCTATAAAAGGGAAGGGGACACTAAAAGCACCGGCAATTAAAACAAATTAAACTTTAAAACGTAAAATCAAATTAAAATTTGGTTGCCGGGCGTGATGATGTACTCCTCACTTGCCTTTAAATTACAGCAGCCCTTTAACAGCTGCTGCTCTGCAGACTACCAATGAGCTGCCTCGCCCAGGCCCAATCTGAACGAGGAGTTTGCATATATGTAAATGAGCTGAACTTGTGGTCAGCCTTTAGAAAGGTGTACTAAGCCTGACTGTGCTGTATTCTGGTCCCGTTGACCTCATGCTGTGACTGTAAAATTAGTTTTGTTACTTTAAAGTGAAGTGCAGTGCAATACAAGGAATCAAGGTGACTGAGTAGAGAAAGGAAGGGCCGATTGTCCTTGGCATCAAAATGTACATGTCACTGTTTACTGCAGATTTTCCAGCCCGTAACACTGTTTTCCAGGGCTCTGGAGTAGCCCTCTGGCCATTTTGAATTCCTTGGCTTGGTTGGTTTCATGTTGGCAAGACATTTTATAAAACATCAAACGATGAATCTATCATTTTCATCTATAATAAAAAAGGTGCAGTTCATCCTAGATGTTCCCTCCCCTTGAAATTCATTAAATTGCATGGTTACTGAAAATAATTGTTGTTTTTCTCTGCTGAGGCAACGCCAATTAAAGTCAGGGTGATGTGATTTACTGAGCTGTGTTGTACTTGAGCCTCAAATCCCTGAGTTGGCTCAAACATGAAGAAAGAATATTTTTATCACTTCTCTGACAGGGTAGAGTCATAAACAGGTAGAGCAAACCCATGCACTTGTTTATTTTGTAGCTCACGGGTCCAATATAGGTCACTGCTTTTGGTGTGACAGCAGTTCATATGTTTACACTGGCATAAAACTAAGCACCAGTGGAGTCCTACCACCTCCCTGGAGCCAGAAATCTGCTCTGGACTTACTCATATTCAAGCATATATTTTCGTTCCCAGTCAATAACCTGACTTGCAATTACGTAATACATTTTATAGCTTAACATCATTCATTGTTATGGTATCTGGTCATTGTGCACTGCATGGTCTGATGTTTAATCTTCCTGTTTTTAAGTGAGTTTTATTTCTGTTGCATCATCTTCATCTAATCTTTCCCACCAGTGGTCTAGTTTTCAGCCATTTCTTCAAAATGCTTTAAAAGACTGAACAGAATGGTCTCAGAAAGATACTTTCTGCCTCGGACACATATTTATCTTTTATTAACATTTATTTGTGTTAAATTGTCTCACTCTCATGCAATTTTTCATCTGACCAAAGTAATGTTCTGTATCTGCACAAACAGAAGTGGATGAAAAAATAAAATGGATTTTAGTTAGCTCCTTATGATTATGTTTCCCCGCGCTGGAGTGTCCAGAACTAGGGGGCACAGTCTCAGGATAAGGGGAAGGCCATTTAAGACAGAGATGAGGAGGAATTTCTTCACTCAGAAGGTTGTTAATCTTTGAAATTCTCTGCCCCAGAGGGTTGTGGATGCTGAGTCTCTGAATATATTCAAGGCTGAGATAGATAAGTCTAGGGGAATCAAGGGATGTGGAGATCGGGCAGGAAAGTGGAGTTGAGGTCGATGATTAGCCATGATCTTATTGAATGGCAGAGCAGGCTCGATGGGCTGTATGGTCTACTCCTGCTTCTATTTCTTATATTCTTATATTCTTATATTAATCCCCTGAGTACGGAATTTCCTTTGCAGTGGTTAAAAGAGATGATTTTGTTTTTAAATTTTCTATTCCATATCATTTAGGATCAATACTTAAGCATAAAGGGGGAAGTAAGAAGAAATGTTCTCATGCAATGAAATATTAGATTATGGAATGCATTATCACAAGTGGCAATTGAAGCTGAGCCATTCGTAGAATTGAGGGAGAAATTAAATAAACTGTTGAAGCAAAATATTAAAGAGAAAGAGGGGGTAATTGGGATTAGAGTAGATAGCTATAATATGGAGGTGGCACAGGCACAATAGGCTGAATGCCTCTTTTCGTGCTCAATCTTCTATGGTAAACGTAGACGTAGAAAGGTGCAGAATTAATAAGAACATAATAACTTAAGAAATAGGAGCATGAGTAGGTCATTTGGCCACTAGAGCCTGTTCCACCATTCAATAAGATCATGGCTGATCTGATCTTGGCCTCAGCTCCACTTTCATGCCTGCTCCCCATAACCATTGACTCCCTTGTATTCAATGACCCAACCTCCACAGCTCTCAGGGGTGGAGAATTCCAAAGATTCACGACCCTCTAAGAGAAGAAATTCCTCCTTATCTCTGTTCTAAATGAGTGACCCCTTATTCTGAAACTATGCCCCTTCGTTCTAGATTCCCCACGACGGGAAACATCCTCTCAGAATCTATTTTGTCGAGCCCCCTCAGAATCGTATATGTTTCAATAAGATCATCTCTCATTCTTCTAAACTCCAAAGAGGGTAGGCCCAGCCTGCTTAACCTTTTCTCATAAGACAACCCCTTCATCTCAGGAATCAACCTAGTGAACCTTCTCTGAGCTGTCTTCAATGCAAGTATATCCCTCCTTAAATAAGGAGACCAAAACTGTATGTGGTACTCCAGGTGTGGTCTCACCAATACTCTGTACAGTTGTAACAAGACTTCCCTACTTTTATACTCCATCCCCCTTGCAATAAATGCCTTTAACATAGTAAAACATCCCAAAAGCATAATCAAACAATATTTGACAAAGAAGCAGCCATTAATCAGGCTTGGTCAAAGAAGTAGGTTTTAAGGAAAGAAAACGGGAGAGGTTTAGGGAGGGAATTCCAGTGCATAGGGCCTAGACAACTGAAGCCAAGGCCGCCAGTAGTGAGGTGAAGGAAGTGAGGGATGCACAAGAGGTCAGAGTTGAAGGAGCGCAGAATTCTCAGAGGGCTGTA
This sequence comes from Pristiophorus japonicus, assembly GCF_044704955.1. Classification (NCBI taxonomy): domain Eukaryota; kingdom Metazoa; phylum Chordata; class Chondrichthyes; family Pristiophoridae; genus Pristiophorus; species Pristiophorus japonicus. The sequence continues at coordinate 169,898,386 of NC_091989.1, forward strand.
GGGCTGGAGGTGGTTACAGAGATAGGGAGGAGCGAGGCAATGGATGGAATTGAACATGAGGAAAACCATTTTTAAATCATAGGTCTAAAAGTACAGGGGTGAATGGGACTTGGTGTGAGTTAGCTTATGAGCAGCCAAGTTTTGGATGATCTTACGTTTATGGAGGGGAGAAGATGGATGGCCTGTCAAGCGAAGTAACAAAAGCATAGATGCGGGTTTCAGCAGCATTTCGGCTGAGCCAGGCGCGGAGAAAGAGATGGGCAATATTACAGACGTGGAAGGAGGTAATCTTTATGGTGGAGTGAATATAGATTCAGAATTTCATCTCAGGGTCAAATAGGATGCTGAGATTGCAAACAGTCTGGTTCAACCTGAGACAGTGGCCCGGGTGAGGGATGAAATTGGTGGCTAGGGAATGAAGTTTGTGGTGGTCACTAAAGACAGTGTTTTCAGTCTGGCCAGTGTTTAATTTGAGGAACCTTTGAGGAAAGAGGCGGTAATGGGGCGGTAAGGCCTTTTCACCGGGGGCAGGTGGATGGTATGACACATCCGCAATTGCCCCCAGGTGGGGGACGGCGGAAACAGGATTCCGCCGTGCCCCATGTTTCTGTCCCGCCCAGCGCTCTGACCCATTGTCGACTGCGCTCCGAACACTTACCGTTTCCGGCCCACGGGGGGAAATTGCCCCATTGGAACATTGCCACTGCTGGTCAGTGCCACTGACCGTGTCGCAAGGTGGAAAGCTGCCAGTGGCTGGGCAGTGTGGCCGCCCTTGTGGGGCAGGGTGCACTACCGTGGCCGCCATTCTGTTTTAATTGTTGGCCGACTCTGAAGTCGGCCCAACAATGGCGGCCGTTGGTTCGCCCAGGCCGCCAACAAGCAGCCCAGCACCCCCTCTTGGGTGCCGGGCCACTGGCCCAGTCGAACCCCTCCCCGGTGGCCCAGGAGGCCTCACTAGGCCTTGAAGCATCCCTCCGCTTTAAGTGAAGGGGAGGGACGTTGCTACGCTTCAGCTTGATACGGCACGTCCGCATCGTGCTGATGTCATCACCGCCCACCTTCCGCCCCGCTCTCGACTCTGTTCCGCCCCACTCCCGGCTCCAACAGTGCCCGAGAGTGCTCAGAGACTTCTGAGGAAACAAAGTCACCAATGTTTCTCTATTCTCTGCCCCATCTGTACAGGTGCTAAATTTTCATCTCATTCGAATTATCCACCCCAAACGGGCCAGAGGGCAACTTCCAGCCCAGGAATAATACCTGAGGAAAGAGAACCATTTATAATTTCAGCTCGCATGCAGGCCAGGAAGGGAAGCTGGGTGGTCAGCAGTTTAATGGAATAGAGGTGAGAGAGCAGGAGTTGGGTCTCATAAACAAGAGGAGTTCGGATTGGGCATGAGAGGAGATAGGAGAGAAACAAGAGAAAGATATGAGTTCTGGGCTAGGACCGGGGGAACCTTCGGTAAAGTTTGGTTTGTTGGGCAAGAGGAAGGTGAATGGATGGTCTCAATCTTAGTGACAAATAAGTCCGTCAGCCCTTGGCTCTTGTTGGAGGTGAGGGTGGAGGGGGCAGGGGAGATGTGTTTAAGGAGATTGTTGGTAGTTGGGAAGCCGGGCATTTTTTTAAATTATGCTTCGGAACTCTCCTTCCATACATCAAGTGGAAACTTTGAGAGTCGCATCCTTGCTGCTGAATAGACAGAAGGTCTAAACACTTTTGTTTTTATGTACTGAACTTGAGAGTTAACATAGCGCAGTAACTAATAATCAAAATAAGGATCCTCTCCTTTTTGTGGTTGCCTAGTCTTGTTAGGTTTCTCATCACCAACAAAGATTTTGATCAAAGCAGTATAAGTTGTCAAGTCAATAAGCTTCAAATAAATATTTAATTTCTACATAGGCCCTTGAGGCATCTAAATATCAGACTTTGTCTGCACAGGCCTAGTAGGATAATCTTGTAGTTATGGATTCCCATTCTCGGGCTGCCTAAAACTTAAATCCATGAACTAGATTTTGCTTTGGTGACTAAACCAGGCTACTTTCAGTAGAATACAGTCCTACTGTCAGGTGTTTGAGGTCAGAGACACACAGATTACACAATGAGGGAATCCTTCACACCACCTGGTTCTGTTTTGAATGTGTACTGTAAGATTTATCTATGGTTAAATTGTCTTAAGAGAAATCTGTTGAAAAATGATCTTGAGCTCATCAATTCATGCATCCATTGATTAGTTCAAAAGCTTACTGTTTTACATTTGGACAATTTGTCCTATTTGCAGATGACTGAACTTCCCTGGAGATGCTAACCAGACACCGGGGGAGCGGGGGGGGGGGGGGGGGCTAAATTGGATGAACCCTGAAAACCGGTGCGGGGTCCATGATGCGTGAATAATCCGCTCCCGTTCAATGTAATGCTGGCATCTTTGTGCTGCCTGCTCATTTACATGATTTCTGTGTGCAGCCAGCGCTAACCACGCTGTTAATTGGCTGCACGCATCAGCAGGGAGCCCAAAATCGATCCTTGCTAGCACTACTGAAATCAAGCCTGCTAGCCTGCACCTCTTAATGGGTGGATGCATTTTGGCTAGAGCAGGTGTTGAGAGTACTGTTTGAGCTGAATCTGACCTGGGAAAGACATTTGAATGGCTGAACATGGGAGAGCGCAGGCACCCAGGTTTTCCAACACAGCACTGGAGGTCTTGACGGAGGAGGCAGAAATGAGGAGAGCCATCCTGTATCTGTAGGGGGCCAGGAGGCCCTCCAGAAACATGATAAAAAGGCAGTGGGAGCAGATACCTGTGGAGATCAGAGTCAGGAGTGCAGCCCCAGAGACCTGGAGGCAGTGTCGCAAGACGTTTAATGACCTCACACGAGTGGTCAAGGTCAATGGAGGCATCGTTACTCACCTACAAACAATCTCTATAAATCAGGACTCATACCTAACATTCATATGCTTCACCCCACCCTCATAAGAACATAAGAAATAGGAGCAGGAGTAGGCCATTTGGCCCCTCAAGCCTGTTCCGCTATTTAATAAGATCATGCCTGATCTGATCATGGATCCAGCTCCACTTCCCTGCCTGTTCCCCATAACCCTACATTCCCTTATCACTCAAAAATCTGTCCATCTCCACTGTAAATATATTCAATGACCCAGCCTCCACAGCTCTCTGAAACAGAGAACTCCATAGATTTACATCCCTCTGAGAGAAGAAATTCCTCCTCATCTCAGTTTTAAATGGGTGGCCCTTATTCTGAGACTATGTCCCCTAGGTTTAGTTTCCCCTATGAGTGGAAATATCCTCTCTGTATCCACCTTGTCGAGCCCCCTCATTATCTTATATGTTTCGATAAGATCACCTCTCATTCTTCTGAACTCCAATGAGTATAGGCCCAACCTACTCAACCTATCTTCATAAGTCAACCCCCTCATCTCCGGAATCAACCTAGTGAACCTTCTTTGAATAATCTCCAAAGCAAGTATATCCTTCCTTAAATACGGAGACCAAAACTGTACGCAGTAGTCTAGATGTGGCCTCACCAATATCCTATACAGTTGTAGGAGGACTTCTCTGTATTTATACTCTAATCGCCCTTGAAATAAAGGCCATCATTTCACTTGCCTTCCTGATTACTTGCATACTAACTTTTTGTGTTTCATGCACAAGGACCCCCAGGTCCCTCTGTACTGCAGCACAATGCAATTTTTCTCCGTTTAAATTATAATCTGATTTTCTATTTTTTCTGTCAAAGTGGATAACCTCACATTTTCCCACATTATACTCCATCTGCCAAATTTGTGCCTGTCTATATCCCTTTGCAGATTTTTTGTGTCGTCCTCACAATTTGCTTTCCCACCCACCTTTGCATCATCATCAAACTTGGCAATGTTACACTCGGTTCCTTCATCCAAGTCATGAATATAGATTGTAAACACACTTAGCACTGTTGCAAGCCTTATGCCCACATCTCACAGCTTATACACACAGCCAGCTATTTAATCATGACAGCCACATCACCCAAACATATTGCTCCAGACTCACTAGCTGGAGGAGGTGGTGCACAAGCGGAGGCAGCAGGGACTGACCAGAGGGGGGAGAGATGAGCCTGCATGTTCTAACGCCCATGAAGGAGACAGTGCTGGCCAGTATAGGAAGGGCCATTGCTGAGGCCGTGGTCAGCAGTGGGGCTGAATTCATTGAAGATGATGCTATCCTCATATCTAATCCTCCTTCTCACATCCCAATTCCTCCTCATCCCACAATCTCTTCTGACTTAAAAGCTGAAGATGGTATAAGCATACACCTCTTGCTTTCCCCTCTCTCCCCAACACAGCCTTACCTTTGTGCCTTTTTCCTATCAGATATCTAAGAAGTGCTACCAGGCCACACAGTGATGATGAAGGCACACCGTTATTTTATTTCACACTCGCAGCCACCAGCTCAGATACTGACAGTGCACGTATCTTAGAGGATAGCATAGAGGCAGTATCTGTACGCAGTGAGATGCTGGGCACAAGTGTGCTGCAGCCAGGAAAAGTGTAGACCAGGTCTCAGCTTGCCGGTGGGAGGTCCTTCATGCCGCTTAACGTGTGTTCAGCTGCGCAAGCTTAAGAGAGGGTGCAGGCTGAAGCACTGAGCTGCAAAATGGCAGCACTGGATTCAAATCTTTGATGTCATCATTTGCCTGCACTGCATACTTCTGGCAGACGTTCACTGCGCACGCTGATGCCTGCTCCAAGATGGCGTCCGGCGCATTTTGTATCACAATTGTGCGTGCGCGCTGTGATCATCATTTTGGAACTCTAAGAGCACTCATAGCACCCAAAAAATGATGCCACGCTGGAGGTCCTGGTAGAAGAGGTCCAGAGGAGGTGGGATATCTTATTCCTGTAGGGGGAGAGGATGTGACATCGCCATCCTGTCCCTTTCTCCTGCAACAACTGCCATTTTTCTGCCTGGTCTTATGTCCTCCTCCCATTCCTTGTTCTGACCAAAGGGGATCCCGAGCAAAATGCCCATAACCAAGCACTCCCTTTCTCCTGGTTACTTCTATAAGATGTCCAATAAGGTAGAGTAGCACAGCACTTACTCTTTTTGGGTGAAATCCTAAGAGAATTTCCGGAATAAATGTTGCTCGAATGTTGGTGAAGTCTTGACAAAGTGTCCCAGAAGGTCTCCTGATGTGTTACAGAGATCCTCTTCACAGCTCCAGCAGCAATGAACATGAAATTGTGAGTATCCCTTTTAAGTAGTGCTTCAAATTGACATCAACAACATTTTTACTCCCAAACAGCTGTTTGGAGAGGGCATTCGTTGAAGCACTAGCCACCGAAACGCCATACAGCATCGTTAATGAGAGCCAGCAGACATTTCAAGTGGCAATCAGCTGTATAACAAGCTTCTGGGTGTCCGTTCCGAGCACAGGCTTCAACTCCCTTAACAAGATGGCGCTTTGTGCTAAACATGTGCTAAACCGGTGTTTCAGCTTCAGACCCCATTTTAGCCACCTCTTTAGCTCTTTAGTGCCTGAAGTATTCGGTGCAAATCGCCCCACCTACATTAATATATGTTCTTTCTTTCTAACTAAGTGTTAACAAATGTGTAAAAATAGAAAACAGAAATGGGCTAATGTCTTTGTTATAAATACCATGGAGTATAATTTCATACCTGACTCTTGTTCCATTTAAATGAATAGTATCTTCCTGGAGAACGGCTTGGCAATTTTTTTATATGGGAAGGAAAAGAAACTGTCATGCATTATTTCTATTACAAGGGCATCATGCACAAGTGCCAAGGTGATGCATTTTGATGCTCCTTGCATCATCACATCATCTCTATGTAAATAAATAACATTTTGATATAAACACTCCTTTAAAACACACTGGGTGAGAAATTAGGCTTGGTCGCACCAGTTTCTTGTGATCCAAAATGGCATCCATGGCACACGCGCACACATCTGATGAGAAACATGCTGGGCGCCATCTTGGTAAAGGTGTTAGCACGCGCAGTTAACGTCCACCGGATGTATGCAGAGCAGGCAGAAAATGATGTCAATCAGCATGCAATCAGCAATCAGCATGCAAAGCTTTGACACCATTTTGGAGCGCCATGCACCAGCCTCTCTTAAGCTCGCGCAGCGGAATGTGTTAAGCAGCATGAAGGACCACCCCCCCCACCAGTGCTATTTAAAGAGATCATAACCTACTTACAGGTTAGTTGCTGGTTGATTTCTTCTAGCAATTACTGTAGTACTACACATTTTGATGCTTTCCATAATTGTTGCAAGTTTAAAAGGGAGTGGTGTAGCAGGTGCTGAAGAAACTTTTGCTGACTTCAAGGCTTCTGCAAAAAACAAGTTCCTTTTATTATTCATTCCAGGATGTGGGCGTGGCTGACAAGGCCGGCATTTATTGCCCAATCTTAATTGGCCTTGATAAGGTGGTGGTGAGCTGCCTTCTTGAACCGCTGTGGTGAAGGTACTCCAACAGTGCTGTTAGGGAAGGATTTTGACCCAGCAACAATAAAGGAATGGCGATATATTTCCAAGTCAGGATAGTACGTAACTTGAAGGGGAACTTGCAGGTGATGCTGCTCCCATGCGCCTGCTGCCCTCGTCCTTCTAGGTGGTAGAGATCGCGGGTTTGGGAGGTGCTGCTGAAGAAGCCGTGGTGAGTTGGTGCAGGTGGTGGAGGTTGTGAATGTATAAGGTGATGGATGGGGTGCCAATCAAGCAGGCTGCTTTGTTCTGGATAGTGTCAAGCTTCTTGAGTGTTGTTGGAGCTGCACTCATCCAGGCAAGTGCAGTGTATTCCATCACACTCCTGATTTGTGCCTTGTAGATGATGGAAAGGCTTTGAGTAGTCAGGAGGTGAGACACTCACTGCAGTATACTCAGCCTCTTACCTGTTCTTGTAGCCAGAATATTTATGTGGCTGGTCCAGTTAAGTTTCTGGTCAATGGTGAGCCTCAGGATATTGATGGTGAGGGCTTCGGAGATAGTAATGTCATTGAATGTAATTGGGAGGTTGGAGATGTTGGAGATGGACATTGCCTGCCGCTTGTGTGGCATGAATGTTACTTTCCATTTATCATCACATGGGTGCATGGTGGCATCTGCCAAGTTTCACAGCAGAAGTGTGCCTTCCACTTGGAATCGAGCATGATGAGGAGAATGAGCAGAGGCCAAGCAGAGCAGAGCAAGCTGCTAGAAGAGATGAAGGAAGAGGGAAAGAAGGTCTCTTAGCTGGAGGTCATACATGTGGACTTGTATTTACTCTGTACAGCCACCAGAGGCTCATCCTCTGGAGTCCCAAGGAATCCCATAATCCCTTGGGAGCACAGGTATTTAAGGAGAATTCACTGGTGGGAGTGGCACTCTGGAGACCTGCAGTAAAAAACTACGGTCACACTTTACTTTGAGCTCACAGTGTTCAGTCTGACTCTTTCTCCATACACAACAACTGGTGACGAGATACAGATAGTGAACCCAAAGATGCAGAGAACAGTGGGCATCCTGGAGAAATTTTTGGAGGGAGATGATTGGGAAACTTTTGTGGAGCGACTCGACCAATACTTCGTGACCAACGAGCTAGATGGGGAAGAGAGTGCTACCAAACGTATGGCCTCATGAAGAATCTGCACACTCCAGCGAAACCCATGGAGAAATCGTACGACTATTTGTGCACACTGGTCCGAGAGCATTTGAACCCGAAGGAAAGCATTCTGATTGCGAGGTACCGGTTCTACACATCGTAAAGGTCTGAAGGCCAGGAAGTGGCGAGTTATGTCACCAAGCTAAGACGCCTTGCAGGACATTGCGAATTTGAAGGACATTTGGAGCACATGCTCAGAGACTTTTTTGTACTTGGTATTGGCCATGAAACTATACTTCACAAACTTTTGACAGTAGGGACCCCAACCTTGAGTAAGGCCATAGCGATAGCCGAGGTGTTCATTGCCACCAGTGACAAAACGAAGCAAATCTTTCAGCACACAATTGCTGCTACAAGTACTGTGAACAAATTGATGTTGTTTTCGAAATGTAACGTACAGGGCAGGTCACACATACCTGCAGCTGCACATCTGCAGATGACGCAGAGTCCACCATCAAGGATGATGAATGAAAGGCCATTAACGCCCTTGTTGGTGCTGTGGGGGTGATCATCGTTTCCATTCATGCCGATTCAAACAGTACATTTGCAAGAACTGTGGAACAATGGGACACCTCCAACGAGTGTGCAGGCGAGCTGCAAAGCCTGTTAAACCTGCAAACCACCATGTTGCAGAAGAGGACAGATCCATGGTGGATCACGATGAATCAGAGCCTCGGATCGAGGAGACAGAGGTACATGGGGTGCACACATTCACCATGAATTGTCCCCCGATAATGCTGAATGTTGAACTAAATGGACTCCCGGTGTCAATGGAGCTGGACACGGGCGTGAGCCAGTCCATCATGGGCAAAAGGACTTTCGAAAAATTGTGGTGCAACAAGGCCTCAAGGCCAATCTTAACTCCAGTTCGCATGAAACCAAGAACTTACACAAAAGAACTGATTTCTGTAATTGGCAGTGCTACTGTAAAGTTCTCCTACGATGGAGCGGTGCACAAGCTGCCACTCTGGGTGGTACCGGGTAATGGTCCCACACTGCTTGGCAGGAGCTAGCTGGGAAAGATACGCTGGAACTGGGATGACGTCCGAACGCTATCGTCCGCTGACGACACTTCGTGTGCCCAGGTCTTAAACAAATTTCCTTCGCTGTTCGAACCAGGCATCGGGAAATTCCAAGGAGCAAAAGTGCAGATCCATCTAAGTCCGGGGGAGTCACAAGGCGAGAGCAGTACCACACATGATGAGAGAAAGGGTAGAGATCGAGCTGGACTGGCTGCAAAGAGAGGGCATAATTTCGCCGATAGATTTCTGCAAGTGGGCCAATCCTATTGTCCCAGGCCTCAAGGGAGATGACACCATTAGAATCTGTGGCGATTACAAAGTAACTATCAATCGTTTCTCCCTGCAGGACCAATATCCACTACCAAAAGCCGATGACCACTTTGCAACGCTGGCGGGAGGAAAGACGTTCACGAAGCTGGATCTGACTTCAGCCTACATGACGCTAGAACTGATATCAATGACCTCTACAGAACCCACCCAGGCATCGTAATGATGAAAGCGATAGCCAGATCCCACGTGTGGTGGCCCGGTATTGATGCAGACTTAGAGTCCTGCATTCACAGATGTAATATATGCTCGCAGTTAAGCAATGTACCCAGGGAGGCGCCGCTAAGTTTATGGTCTTGGCCCTCTAAACTGTGGTCTAGGGTACACGTTGACTATGCAGGCCCGTTCTTGGGTAAAATGTTCCTTGTGGTTGTAGACGCATATTCCAAGTGGATTGAATGTGAGGTAATGTCGGCTAGCACGTCCGCTGCCACTACTGAAAACCTGTGGGCCGTGTTTGCCACTCACGGCTTACCCGATGTCCTGGTGAGCGACAACGGGCCATGTTTTGCCAGTGCTGAGTTCAAAGAATTCATGACCCGTAACGGGATCAAACATGTCACATCTGCCCAGTTTAACCAGCGTCCAATGGTCAGGCAGAGAGAGCAGTACAAAACCATCAAGCAAGGCTTGAAGAGAGTAACTGAAGGCTCAGTGCAGACTCGCCTATCCCGAGTCGTGCTTAGCTACCGCACGAGACCCCACTTGCTCACTGGGATCCCACCTGCTGAACTGCTCATGAAAAGAGCACTTAAGACAAGGCTCTCGTTAATTCACCCTGATCTAGATGAACAGGTAGAGAGCAGGCGGCTTCAACAAAGTGCATACCATGATAGAGCAAATGTGCCACGCGAGATTGAAATCAATGATCCTGTATTTGTATTAAATTATGGACAAGGTCCCAAGTGGCTTCCCAGCACTGTCGTGGCCAAAGAGGGGAGCAGGGTGTTTCGGGTCAAACTTTCAAATGGACTCATTCACCGGAAACACTTGGACCAAATCAAACTCAGATTCACGGACTATCCTGAGCAACCCACCTTGGACTCTACCTTTTTTGATCCCCCAACATACATATCAGTGGCAGCCGGCACCACGGTTCACCACGAAGCAGAACCCATCATCCACAGCAGCCCTGCAGGGCCCAATACACCAGGCAGCCCAGCAAGGCCAGCTGCACAGCAGCCCAGCGAGGGCCCAACAAATGATTCAACAACACCAGCTTTCACACCGAGACGATCAACTAGGGCAAGAAGGGTCCCAGATCGACTCACATTGTAAATAGTTACACTATTGATTTTGGGTGGGGAGTGTTGTTATATATGTGGACTTGTATTTACTCTGTACAGCCACCCGAGGGCTCATCCTCTGGAGTCCCAAGGGATCCCATAATCCCTTGGGAGCACAGGTATTTAAGGAGGCTTAACTGGTTGGAGAGGCACTCTGGAGACCTGCAATAAAAGACTAAGGTCACACTTTACTTTGAGCTCACAGTGTTCAGTCGAACTCTTTCTCCTTACACAACAATACCCACCCAGGGTGTTTAGGGAGCAATTCTCCTACTTGAACCTCAGCAACAACCAATGTTTGAGATGTCTGTGCTTCACACAGGAGGTCGTCACTTAATTTTTCCAACTGCCGCAGCCACAAGGCCAACCTTAGAGCAGGGCAAGGACCACGTTGCTTGGGGTTGTGCTGTGACCACAGCTATGGACTTTTACTCATCTGGCTCCTTCCAGGCTATTGCCGGACATATTAGCAACAACTTGCATTTTGCAATCTGCTGTCGCATAAGGAAGGTCACTGAGGCATTCTTTTCAAAGAGAGATAATGTCATTTCAATCCCTTTTGTCTGAAACGAGCAGGCGGAGGGAGCACGAGGGTTTGCAAGGTTTTCCAGTTTCCTCACGGTGCAGGGTGCCATTCATGGTGTGCACATTGCTTTGCATGCGTGAATGGCAATTCTGCCGTGTACCAGAACCGAAAGAGATTCCACTCCCTCAACATCTAGCTGGTGCGTGACCATAGTCAGCGCATCATGCAGGTCAATGCCTGGTATCCTGGAAGCTGTCATGATGCTTTCAGTCTGCGGCAGTCCGCTGTGCCAGCTTTACTGTAGCCCCCAGGACAAAACCAAAGAGTGGCCACTGGGCGAGAAGGGCTATCTGCTGTGACATGGCTCATGACTCCAGTTCGTAACCCACGTAGCACACGCAACATGTAGACAATGAGAACCATGCTGCTACAAGAAATGTGATAGAGCAGACCATTGGTGAGCTGAAGCAACGATTCCCCTTCCGAGACCTCTCTGGAGGAGCACTTAGTATTTGGCTGAGCGGGTCTCAAGGTTTGTGGCATCCTAGACACACTCTTTTTGCCCGGGATATACATGAAGAATTAATTCCAATAATCTCAACCCCAATTCCCCAGTCACCAACAGTCCTACACTTCTTGCCTTCCCTCTGTCACTGACCATCACATCGTCCTCTTGGTCACAAGGCAAAAATAAAAGCTAACACAAAATAAAAATTTCAAACCAAATTTATGAATGAAATCATGCTACATTGCATACAAATGTAAACAAATCACCCTCGTGCATTCCCTTAATGCCTGTCTTCCATGTGCCTTTACCTGTCCTAGTGTTACCCCAGTGGCTGCAGCATGGCTGGTGGAAGACTGCTGATTTTCAGTGGAGGAGACAGTAGATGGACTTGGAGGATGACCTCGAGCAGCTTCAGACTTCAGCGTCTTGGTATGGGCAGCAGCAATCAGGGCAGGCTGGCAGGCAACAGCAAGGGCACCCGCAGAATGGCAGGGGTGGGAGGTCGAATGCTGTCATCCTGAGAGAGGACAGTGGGCTTGAGCTCCATGGAGTCACTGCCACAACCCAAGGGTAGTGCCTCAGAAAACCTAATGATCTGTTGTAGGACAGATTCCTGGATTGCAGTGACCCCTGCAAGCCCCATTGAACACTGCTATCCACAGGCATGATGGCAGCTGTCTGAGCTTGCATGGCAACAGTCTGAGTTTGCATGGCAACAGTCTGAGCTTGCATGGCTTCTATTTGAGCTTCCACTGCAGTACTCAGACTTTTGGTGGAAGCTGCTTGTACTGCATTGAAAGCTGAGACATCAGCCATCAGATGCTTCTTCATGGTGGGATCCACGCACGTGCTTATGAAGTTACCCACCACTTCCATGCTGGAAAGGGTGAGCTTCAAGCTCTGCTCAAAGCCCTGTACCAAGTTGGTGCCGGACTCCTCCATGCTGCTTGTCATTAAATGCAGGCTTTCTGGCCAGCCTGCCAATGGGCCAAGCATTTTGTTGTGTACACCCATCAGCCTTCTTCTGTAGTCTGCCCCGTCAAAGTCCTCATCTGAGTCCTCTGCAGCAGAACCCATGTGCGACCTTCACCTCTGGCGAGCTGGTATCTGCGCTATCCTTGCCCCGTGCCCTTGTTGCTGCGCATTTGTGCCCGGTGTCTCACCACATGCAGATCCTGCCTCTCATCGTCATCATAGGCAGTCCCTCGGAATCGAGGAAGACTTGCTTCCACTCTAAAAATGAGTCCTTAGATGACTGAACTGTCCAATATGAGAACCACAGTCCCTGTCACAGGTGGGACAGACAGTCATTGAGGGAAGGGGTGGGTGGGACAGGTTTGCCGCAGGCTCTTTCCACTGCCTGCGCTTGGTTTCTGCATGCTCTCGGCGATGAGACTCGAGGTGCTCAGCACCCTCCCGGATGCACTTACTCCACTTCGAGCGGTCTTTGGCCAGGTCTCCCAAGTGTCAGTGAAGATGTTGCATTTTATCAGGGAGGCTTTGACGGTGCCCTTGTAATGTTTCCTCTACGGATCCCGCCTCAATGCTCTCCATGAAGATACATGCATGCAATGTCAGTATCTGAGCTGGTAGCTGCAACTATGACAGTAGGTCTTCACCAGCACTCTCCTCTTGATGTTCCTCCTCTGCCTGGCCAGGTTGCACTTATTGAGGATCTGAAAGGCAAAAGGCTGAAGGTTGAGGTTGTGGTGAGGGGAGAGGAGAAAGCAAGAGGTGCGTGCTTACACCATCTGCAGCTTGTAAGTCAGAAGAGATTGTGGGATAAGGGGGCAGTGGGATGTGAGAAGGAGGAGGAGGTATGAGGATACGGTCTTCTTCAACGGATCTAGCCCCGCCGCTGGCCACAGCCTCAGGAATGGTCCTTCCGATAATGGCCAACACCGTCTCCTCCACGGGGTTAGAGAATGCAAATGCACCTCTCCCCCTCGGTTTGTTCCTGCTGCCACCTGCAAGAGAGAGGGCAGTGTGCCAGTGAGTGGCCTGTAATATGTTTGGGTGATGTGACTGTCATGATTGAATAGCTATCGGTGTGTGTAAGCTGTGAGATGTGGGTGTGAGGCTTGCAACAGTGCGTGAGGGTGATGTGAGTCATATGAATGTTAAGTATGAGTCCTGATTGATAGAGATTGTTGGTTGATGAGTGATGGGGAGGGGGGGGAGCGCGGGGTTGGTGCATTGAGCAGTGGCTGAGGCTAGTGGTGCAATAAGTAGGATATAGCATTTGAAGATGCATTCACTGACCTTGATCACTCGTGTGAGCTCATTTTTTTTAATTTCAAAATATACTTTATTCATAAAAAAAATCTGTACAGTACATTCAAAGGCATTTCAATAAATTTAGCTGCGGTCAGCAATCCCATACACTATATTTGGGTGCTGACGGCAGTTCCGTTCGTTACATTTCCTTGTTTTCCAGTTCAAGTGCAATTTGGTCCAATATGGGATACATTGTAGTACATTCAAACAAATTATATTCCATGTGTCACTATACAGTACATGGAATGGGTGACGGTACATTTATATTTTTCTTTTCAACATGCATTTCACAACAGACCTTGCATTGTACATGGCACTACATAGGTGTTTACAGATCATGGTGCTCCATGTTCACAAAAAGTAAATTACAAATACAGCCCGAGGGGGGTTTTATACTGATTCCTGCCCCCAGGTTTTCCGTGGCAGAAGGGCTTTAAACTGTGGCCCTTCCCCACCGTGCCTTTGCGGCGACTGCACCAATTTTAAGTGCGTCCCTCAGCCCGTAATCCTGGATCTTGGATTGCGCCAGTCTGCAACACGCAGACATGGACATCTCCTTGCTCTGGAAAACCAGCAAGTTTCGGCAAGACCAAAGAACGTCTTTGACCAGTTGATGGCCCTCCAGCAGCAGGTGATGTCTGTCTCGGCGTGTGTCCCTGGGAACAGCCCGAAGAGCACAGAGTCCTGTGTTACGGAGCTGCTTGGGATGAACCTCGACAGCAACCACTGCATCTCTTTCCAAACCTGTCTTGCGAAGGCGCAATCCTGAAGGAGATGGGTGACAGTCTCGTCCGTCCCGCAGCCGACTCGGGGGCACCGTGCCGTGTTGATGCGACGTCGGCTGTGCATGAACGCTCTGACAGGTAAGGCCCTCCTCACCGCCAACCAAGCTATGTCTTGGTGCTTGTGTGAAAGCTCTGGCGATGAGACGTTCTGCCAAACAAGTTCGACAGTCCGCTCAGGGAACCACACGACAGGGTCCACCATCTCTTTCTTTCGTAGGGTGTCCAGGACGTTACGTGCCGACCACTGTTTTATGGCCTTGTGGTCAAAGGGGTTTTTTGTGAAAAACTTTTCCGTGAAGGACAGGTGGACAGGCATGATCCAACTGGTGGGGATGTTTCGCGGCAGCGTGGCCAGACCCATCCTTCGCAACACCGGGGACAGGTAGAACCTCAGCACGTAGTGACACTTGGTGTTTGCGTACTGGGGGTCTGTGCACAGCTTGATACAGCCGCACACAAAGGTGGCCATCAGGATGAGGGCCACGTTCGGAGCGTCCTTTCCTCCACTGTCCAGAGATTTGTATATCGTGTCTCTGCAGACACGGTCCATTTTGGACCTCCAGACAAAGTGGAAGACGGCCCGGGTGACTGCCGCGGCACAGGAGCGAGAGATGGGCCAGACCTGTGCCACATACAACAACCCCGAGAGCACCTCACTCCTGATGACCAGGTTCTTTCCTGCCATGGAGAGGAAGCGCAGCTTCCACCATCCCAGTTTTTGTTTGACCTTGGCGATACGCTCGTCCCAGTTTTTGGCGCACGCCCCGTCCGCTCCGAACCATATTCCCAACACCTTCAGGAAATCTGGCTTGACAGTGAAGGGAATGGAGGCTCGGTCGATCCAGTTGCCAAAGAGCATGGCCTCGCTCTTGCTGCAATTGACCTTTGCTCCCGAGGCCAGTTCAAACTGGTCGCAGATTGTGAGCAATCTGCGGACCGACTGCGGATCCGGGCAAAAAACGGCGACGTCATCCATGTACAGGGAGGTCTTGACCTGAGCACCTCCGCTGCCTGGGATCATCACCCCTCTAATGCCCGCATCCTTCCTGATGGACTCGGCAAAGGGCTCGACACAGCACACAAACAAGACAGCCGAGAGAGGACAGCCTTGCCTGGCTCCAGATCTGATTGGAAAGCTTTGAGTTTCCCACCCGTTGATTAGGACTGCACTACTGATGTCTGTGTAGAGCAGTTTGACCCAATTGCGGATACCCTCCCCAAACCCCATTTTGGAGAGCACGTCCATCAGGTACGTGTGCGATATCCTGTCAAACGCTTTCTCCTGGTCTAAGCTGATTAAGCAGGTGTCCACCCTCCTGTCCCGCATGTAGGCGATCGTATCTCTGAGTAGCGCGAGGCTATCAGAGATCTTCCTGCCGGGGACAGCGCAGGTCTGGTCCGGGTGAATCACCAGCTCAAGAGCAGACTTGACCCTGTTGGCGATGACCTTTGACAGGATCTTGTAGTCCACATTGAGCAGCGAAATGGGTCGCCAGTTTTTGATTTCCTCCCTCTGCCCCTTCTGCTTGTAGATGAGGGTGATGATGCCTTTCCTCAACGATTCTGACATGCTGCCGGCCAGAAGCATACCTCCGTACACTTCCAGCAGATCTGGGCCTATCCAGTCCCACAGAGCCGAGTATAACTCGAGCGGTAAGCCGTCGCTTCCGGGAATTTTATTCGTCTCGAAGGACCAGACGGCTTTTGTCAGCTCATCCAGAGTTAGTGGGTGGTCCAGACTCTCCTGCTTGCTGTCGTCTAAGACCTCCGAAATAGACGACATGAAAGACTGAGAGGCCGTGCGGTCTGTGGGCTTGACGTCGTACAGCCTGGCATAGAAGGATTTGCTGATCCTCTGCATGTCAGCTTGCGAAGACGTCACAGAACCGTCTTCTTCCTTTAGGCTGGTGATCACAGAGCTCCCCCTGTGTACCTTTTGGAAGAAGAAACGCGAACACGTCTCGTCCTGCTCGACGGAGCGGACTATGGAGCAGAAGATGATCTTGGAGGACTCTGAGGCAAAGAGCGAGGCTTGCTAGCCCTTCACCTCTTCGAGTTCCTCCGCGACATCGACCCCCATCGACTGCAGCAGGAGCAGGTTTTGCATGCTCTTCTGGAGTTGGGACAATTCCCTCTGTCTCCCTCTTGCCTGCTGAACATCTTTGAGGATGAAGAACCTCTTGATGTTCGTCTTGATTGTTTCTCACCAGTGCCAGTGTGAGCTCATTGAACTTTTACGACACTGCATTCAGATCTTTGTAGCTGCTTTGTGGCTTTGACTTCCGCAGCTATCTGCTCCCATTGACATCTCACCGTGTGTCTGGCCTCTTGCGGATACAGCACATCTCTCCTTCTTTCCTACTCCTCCACCAAGACCTCCAGTGAAGCGTCACAAATCCTGTGTGCCCGGTCTCTCCCATATTCTGCCATTGTTCTCTCTTTCTCAGGTCAGATTCAGGTCACACTGCACCTCTTCTTTAAGAGGTGCAGGCTAACTTTAAGCAATGCCTGCTAGCTTTAATTAGTGCCATCAAGTTATGATTTTATGTCCCTTGCTGATGTGTGCACCAATCTCCAGCACGATTAGCGCCGGCTGAACGCAGAAACCATGATAATGAGCAGCCAGCACGAAGATGCAAGGCTGCCTGCATTACATTAACGGGCGCGGGGTAATCACACATTGCGATCCCTCCCCTGTTTTGGGGGGCAATTTAGCCCCCACTGTCTTCTCAGTGTGACATTTTTTCAATAACATCCAATATAATAAAATTAGCTTATAAATCCTTCAATAATGCTGAAACTCTATAAAACACTCTGTACTATGCCGATTACCATGGCATTATCACGTTAGATTGGTGTATTGGTCCCAGAGGAAGCTTAATGAAGGGCGTTTGCTGCATATTATGTTGTAATAGTGACTTTTGCTCTTATTTTGAGAACATTTCAAGCATGAAAAATAGCATGGGTAACAGAAACAATTGAATCCATCTAGAATCGTATTAAGGATACCCTTAAAGCTAAAAAAAAACCAAACAGCTTGAAATAACTAATACAAAGGCAAAACTCTGCAGATGCTGAAGATTTAAAATATAAACAGAAAATGCTGGAAATACTCAGCGAGTCCGGCAACAAATCCACAGTTTCGGAGCTTGAGGGACGACTGGTGTCACTACAGTGCCTATGGAAAGCTGAGAGTTTCACGGATAGCAAATTTCAGGAGGTGGTCATCCCGCAACTACAGAGAGTTCAGGACGAGAGGGATTGGGCGACCACCAGGCAGACTAGGAGGAACAGGCATGCCGTGCAGGAATCCCCTGGGAGCATGGCACTCACAAACTGGTCATCATCATAGGCAGTCGCTTGAAATCGAGGAAGACTTGCTTCCACTCTAAAAGTGAGTTCTCAGGTGACTGTACAGTCCAATGTGGGAATTACCGTCTCTGTCACAGGTGGGACAAACAGTCGTTGAAGAAAACGGTGGGTGGGGAGTCTGGTTTGCCACACGCTCCTTCCGCTGCCTGCGCTTGTTTTCTGCATGCTCTCGGCAAAGTAAGACAAAGGCCCTCCACCAACCTGACCCCGTCACACAACACTGCCCCCCCCCCCCGATCATCAAAATCCACGGCGTGGCCTTGGACAAAGTGGACCACTTTCCATTCCTCGGGAGCCTACTATCAGCAAAGGTAGACATCGACGACGAGATCCAAAACTGCCTTCAGTGCACCAGCACAGCCTTCAGTCACCTGAGGAAGAGAATGTTCGAAGATCAGGCCCTCAAATCTGGCACAAACCGATATTCAGTGTTTTAATACCAGTGAGGGTGGTGACACCTCGGGGGAGTGCAGTCAGAAGCAAATCCATGGCACCGTCGGAGACCCAGCTCCATGGGGGGATACAAGAATATGTATTTGTTGTTGCTGGGGATTTGATAGCCGGGGGATAGACAGTAATTTCTGCAGCCACAGACGTGCGTCTCAAATGACGTGTTGCCTCCCTGCTGCTAGGGTAAAGGATATCACTGAACAGGTGCAGGACATTTTGCGAGGGATCAGCCAGAAGTCGTAGTCCATGTTGGAACCAATGACCTATGTAGGAAAAGGATTGAAGTCCGACAGGCAGAGTTTCAGGAGCTAGCAAAAAGCTTAAAGAACAGGATCACAAAGGTAGTAATCTCTGGATTACTATCAGTGCCACGTGCTAGTGAGTACAGAAATAGGAAGATAGTGCAGGCGAATGCGTGGCTGGAGAAGTGGTGCTTCAGATTCCTGGCGCATTGGGACCAGTTCTGGGGCAGAAGGGACCTGTACAAGCCGGACGGGTTGCTCCTGAACAGGGCGAGGACCAATGTCCTCGCGAGGAGATTAACTAGTGCTGTGGGGGAGGGTTTAAATTAATTTGGCAGGGGGAGGGGCATCAGGCTGCAGCAGCAGAGAGGAGAGACAAGGTGCATAAAAAACGAGCAGGGCCAAACAGCGACAGAAGAAACAATGGTGTAAAAAGAGCAGGAATTAGATGGAGGAAAAAGCTGACTATCATGGTGTTGGAATCCATGTGTGTTGATGTGAGAAGTGTTATAAATAAGGTTGACGAGATACAGACGCAAATCGCCAAATGGAGTTATGATATAATGGTTATAACGGAGACCTGGCTTAAACATGGGCAGGAATGGGAACTAAATATAGGGAAGAAAAAAAGACAGGAAGGGGTGGCAATATTGATCAAGGATAATATTGCAGTTCTACAGAGTGACAATATACTAGAGGGTTCAAAGACTGAATTTATTTAGATATAATCCATGAATAGCAAAGGAGTTGTTGCATTGCTGGGTGTTTACTATCGGCCTCTAAATAGTGAGAAGGGGATACAGGAGTTAATCTGTCGGTAAATTTCAGTTACATGTAAAAATGATAGAGCAGTAATAGTAGGAAACTTCAATTAGAAACATAGAAACATAGAAAATAGGTGCAGGAGTAGGCCATTCGGCCCTTCTAGCCTGCACCGCCATTCAATGAGTTCATGGCTGAACATGCAACTTCAGTACCCCATTCCTGCTTTCTCGCCATACCCCTTGATCCCCCTAGTAGTAAGGACTTCATCTAACTCCCTTTTGAATATATTTAGTGAATTGGCCTCAACAACTTTCTGTGGTAGAGAATTCCACAGGTTCACCACTCTCTGGGTGAAGAAGTTTCTCCTCATCTAGGTCCGAAATGGCTTACCCCTTATCCTTAGACTGTGACCCCTGGTTCTGGACATCCCCAACATTGGGAACATTTTTCCTGCATCTAACCTGTCTAAACCCGTCAGAATTTTAAACGTTTCTATGAGGTCCCCTCTCATTCTTCTGAACTCCAGTGAATACAAGCCCAGTTGATCCAGTCTTTCTTGATAGGTCAGTTCCACCATCCCGGGAATCAGTCTGGTGAACCTTCGCTGCACTCCCTCAATAGCAAGAATGTCCTTCCTCAAGTTAGGAGACCAAAACTGTACACAGTACTCCAGGTGTGGCCTCACCAAGGCCCTGTACAACTGTAGTAACACCTCCCTGCCCCTGTACTCAAATCCCCTCGCTATGAAGGCCAATATGCCATTTGCTTTCTTAACCGCCTGCTGTACCTGCATGCCAACCTTCAATGACTGATGTACCATGACACCCAGGTCTCGTTGCACCTCCCCTTTTCCTAATCTGTCACCATTCAGATAATAGTCTGTCTCTCTGTTTTTACCACCAAAGTGGATAACCACACATTTATCCACATTATACTTCATCTGCCATGCATTTGCCCACTCACCTAACCTATCCAAGTCACTCTGCAGCCTCATAGCATCCTCCTCGCAGCTCACACTGCCACCCAACTTAGTGTCATCCGCAAATTTGGAGATACTACATTTAATCCCCTCGTCTAAATCATTAATGTACAGTGTAAACAGCTGGGGCCCCAGCACAGAACCTTGCGGTACCCCACTAGTCACTGCCTGCCATTCTGAAAAGTACCCATTTACTCCTACTCTTTACTTCCTGTCTGACAACCAGTTCTCAATCCACGTCAGCACACTACCCCCAATCCCATGTGCTCTAACTTTGCACATTAATCTCTTGTGTGGGACCTTGTCGAAAGCCTTCTGAAAGTCCAAATATACCACATCAACTGGTTCTCCCTTGTCCACTCTACTGGAAACATCCTCAAAAAATTCCAGAAGATTTGTCAAGCATGATTTCCCTTTCACTTATCCATGCTGACTTGGACCTATCATGTCACCTCTTTCCAAATGCGCTGCTATGATATCCTTAATAATTGATTCCATCATTTTATCCACTACTGAAGTCAGGCTGACCGGTCTATAATTCCCTGTTTTCTCTCTCCCTCCTTTTTTAAAAAGTGGGGTTACATTGGCTACCCTCCACTCTATAGGAACTGATCCAGAGTCAATGGAATGTTGGAAAATGACTGTCAATGCATCCGCTATTTCCAAGGCCACCTCCTTAAGTACTCTGGGATGCAGTCCATCAGGCCCTGGGGATTTATCGGCCTTCAATCCCATCAATTTCCCCAACACAATTTCCCGACTAATAAAGATTTCCCTTAGTTCCTCCTCCTTACTAGATCCTCTGACCCCTTTTACATCCGGAAGGTTGTTTGTGTCCGCCTTAGTGAAAGTACTTGTTCAATTGGTCTGCCATTTCTTTGTTCCCAGTTATGACTTCCCCTGATTCTGACTGCAGGAGACCTACGTTTGTCTTTACTAACCTTTTTCTCTTCACATATCTATAGAAACTTTTGCAATCCGTCTTAATGTTCCCTGCAAGCTTCTTCTCGTACTCCATTTTCCCTGCCCTAATCAAACCCTTTGTCCTCCTCTGCTGAGTTCTAAATTTCTCCCAGTCCCCGGGTTCGCTGCTATTTCTGGCCAATTTGTATGCCACTTCCTTGGCTTTAATACTATCCCTGATTACCCTTGATAGCCACGGTTGAGCCACCTTCCCTTTTTTATTTTTACGCCAGACAGGAATGTACAATTGTCGAAGTTCATCCATGCGGTCTCTAAATGTCTGCCATTGCCCATCCACAGTCAACCCCTTAAGTATCATTTGCCAATCTATCCTAGCCAATTCACACCTCATACCTTCAAAGTTACCCTTCTTTAAGTTCTGGACCATGGTCTCTGAATTAACTGTTTCATTCTCCATCCTAATGCAGAATTCCACCATATTATGGTCACTCTTCCCCAAGGGGCCTCGCACAAGGAGATTGCTAATTAATCCTCTCTCATTACACAACACCCAGTCTAAGATGGCCTCCCCCCTAGTTGGTTCCTCGACATATTGGTCTCGAAAATCATCCCTTATGCACTCCAGGAAATCCTCCTCCACTGTATTGCTTCCAGTTTGGCTAGCCCAATCTATGTGCATATTAAAGTCACCCATTATAACTGCTGCACCTTTATTGCATGCACCCCTAATTTCCTGTTTGATGCCCTCTCCAACATCACTACTACTGTTTGGAGGTCTGTACACAACTCCCACTAACGTTTTTTGCCCTTTGGTGTTCTGCAGTTCTACCCATATAGATTCCACATCATCCAAGCTAATGTCTTTCCTAACTATTGCATTAATCTCCTCTTTAACCAGCAATGCTACCCCACCTCCTTTTTCTTTTATTCTATCCTTCCTGAATGTTGAATACCCCTGGATGTTGAGTTCCCAGCCCTGATCATCCTGGAGCCACGTCTCCATAATCCCAATCACATCATATTTGTTAACATCTATTTGCACAGTTAATTCATCCAACTTATTACGGATACTCCTTGCATTAAGACACAAAGCCTTCAGGCTTGTTTTTTTAACACCCTTTGTCCTTTTAGAATTTTGCTGTACAGTGGCCCTTTTTGTTCTTTTTCTTGGGTTTCTCTGCCCTCCACTTTTCCTCATCTCCTTTCTGTCTTTTGCTTTTGTCTCCTTTTTGTTTCCCTCTGTCTCCCTGCATTGGTTCCCACCCCCCTGCCATATTAGTTTAACTCCTCCCCAACAGCACGAGCAAACACTCCCCCTAGGACATTGGTTCCGGTCCTGCCCAGGTGCAGACCGTCCGGTTTGTACTGGTCCCGCCTCCCCCAGAACCGGTTCCAATGCCCCAGGAATTTGAACCCCTCCCTGATGCACCATTGCTCAAGCCACGTATTCATCTGCGCTATCCTGCGATTGCTACTCTGACTAGCACGTGGCACTGGTAGCAATCCCGAGATTACTACTTTTGAGGTCCTACTTTTTAATTTAGCTCCTAGCTCCTTAAATTCGTTTCGTAGGACCTCATCCCTTTTTTTACCTATGTCGTTGGTACCAATGTGCACCACGACAACTGGCTGTTCTCCCTCCCTTTTTAGAATGTTCTGCACCTGCTCCGAGACATCCTTGACCCTTGCACCAGGGAGGCAACATACCATCCTGGAGTCTCAGTTGCGGCCGCAGAAACGCCTATCTATTCCCCTCACAATTGAATCCCCTATCACTATCGCTCTCCCACTCTTTTTCCTGCCCTCCTGTGCAGCAGAGCCAGCCACGGTGCCATGACCTTGGCTGCTGCTGCCCTCCCCTGATGAGTCATCCCCCTCAACAGCACTCAAAGCAGTGTATTTGTTTTGCAGGGGGATGACCACAGGGGACCCCTGCACTACCTTCCTTACACTACTCTTCCTGCTGGCTGTGGATCCTTCTCCTGCGGTAAAACCAACTCGCTACACGTGCTACTCACGTCATTCTCAGCATCGTGGACGCTCCAGAGTGAATCTACCTTCAGCTCCAACTCCGCAACGCGGTCAGTCAGGAGCTGGAGGCGGATACACTTCCCGCACACATAGTCGTCAGGGACACCGGAAGTGTCCCTGAGTTCCCACATGGTACAGGAGGAGCATATCACGTGACCGAGCTCCCTTTAACCCTTAGATACACTTAAATTGGCAACAGCAATGTTAAAAGTTACTGACTGATATAAAAAAGAAAGAAAAAGAAAAGCTACTCACCAATCACCAGCCAATCACTTACCCCCTTGGCTGTGACGTCACCTTTCTGTTTCTTTCTTCTTCTTTTTTGCCCTCTCCCTGTAGCTGCACCGGCTCGCCTCTCGCTGACCCCGGACTCACGTCTCTCCACGCACTGCCCGACGCCTCTCGCGGCCTTTTGTAGGCCTCTCGCTGACCCCGGACTCACGTCTCTCCATGCACCGCCCGACGCCTCTCGCGGCCTTTTGTAGGCCTCTCGCTGACTCCGGACTCACGTCTCTCCACGCACTGCCCGACACCTCTCGCAGCCTTTTGTAGGCCTCTCGCTGACCCCGGACTCACGTCTCTCCACGCACTGCCCGACACCTCTCGCGGCCTTTTGTAGGCCTCTCGCTGACTCCGGACTCACGTCTCTCCACGCACTGCCCGACGCCTCTCGCGGCCTTTTGTAGGCCTCTCGCTGACCCCGGACTCACGTCTCTCCACGCACCGCCCGACGCCTCTCGCGGCCTTTTGTAGGCCTCTCGCTGACTCCGGACTCACGTCTCTCCACGCACTGCCCGACACCTCTCGCAGCCTTTTGTAGGCCTCTCGCTGACCCCGGACTCACGTCTCTCCACGCACTGCCCGACACCTCTCGCGGCCTTTTGTAGGCCTCTCGCTGACTCTGGACTCACGTCTCTCCACGCACTGCCCGACGCCTCTCGCGGCCTTTTGTAGGCCTCTCGCTGACTCCGGACTCACGTCTCTCCACGCACTGCCCGACGCCTCTCGCGGCCTTTTGTAGGCCTCTCGCTGGCCCCGGACTCACGTCTCTCCATGCACCGCCCTAATTTTGGGCCCAAGTTTCGGGTGGAGTTGCTCCTAGTTTTTTGGAGCAACTAGTTTAGTTTGGAGTATGTTAGAAATTGCGATTCTCGGATATTAGTTTGCTCCAGTTCTAGTGAGTTAGTTTAGGTTGGCTTTAGGTAAGGTACTTTTTTTTCAAAAGGGGTGTGTCCAGCCACTCAGGCCTGTTTTGCAAGTTTCGGCAGTGAAAACTTACTACAAACTAACTTAGGATGGAGTAAGTGTCCACTTTTGTAAGTTCTGAAAAACCTTACCTAGAGTTAAGTTTAGTGCAGGCACAGCCAGAGACAGCGGGTGGGAAGCATTAAACACAAAGGACACATCAACATCACAACAGCGGGGGGTAAGGGAAGTTAGAGGATTTTCCATAAACACCTTCACAACATTAAAGAAGCAAAGTACATTTAAAGCACTAAGCACTAAACAAAGCAGTACACTTAAAGCACCAAGCACTAAACGAACACAAAAAGTAATGAGCAATTAATTAATAAAAAATAGAAGGAACCCTGCACCTAAAGCACCAAGACCAAAGTAATAAGTAATCAATCAATAAAAAATAGAAGTCCTATCTTTATGTGAAGGAAAGGTGTCTCTGTCAGTGTCTCTCTCTGTAGTGTCTCTCTCTCTCTGTATCTGACAGTGAGGGGTGCGGGGGTGTGTGTGTGTGTGTGTATGGTGTGTGTCTGTGTGTGTGTATGTGTGGGAGTGGGGGCGCGGTGTGTGGGAGGGGTGGGGGGGTGTGTGTGTGTGTGGGGGAGGGTGGGAGGGGGTGTGTATGTGTGGGGGGGTGGGAGGGGTTATGTGTGTGTGGTGGGGGGGGGATGGGAGGGCGGTGTGTGTGTGTGGGGAGGGGGTGGGAGGGGGGTGTGTGTGTGGGGGGGGTGGGAGGGTGGGTGTGTGTGTGGGGAGGGGGTGGGAGGGGTGTATGTGTGTGGGGGGGGTGGGAGGGGTGTGTGTGTGTGGGGGGAGGGGTGGGAGGGTGTGTGTGTGTGTGTGGGTGTGCGTGTGGGAGGGTGTGTGTGTGGGAGGGTGTGTGTGTGTGGGTGTGTGTGTGTGTGTGGGAGGGGTGGGGGGGGTGTAGGGGGGGGTGGGTGTGTGTGTGTGGGGGCGTGGGGGGGTTGTGTGGGGTGGTGTGTGTGGGGGGGGGGGATGTGGGGGGGTGGGTGTGTCTGGAGGGTGTGGGGGAGAGGCTGGAAAGAGGCACCCCTGCTCTCTCCTCCGGCCCTTCGATCATTGAGTGCCCCCCAACCCACATTCCCTCCAACCCACGCTCCCTCCTCCAGCCCTTCGATCATTGAGTGCCCCCCAACCCACGCTCCCTCCAACCCACGCTCCCTCCTCCAGCCCTTCGATCATTGAGTGCCCCCCAACCCACGCTCCCTCCAACCCACGCTCCCTCCTCCAGCCCTTCGATCATTGAGTGCCCCCCAACCCACGCTCCTCCATCCCTTGCCACACTCCCCACTCCATCTGTTGCCACGCTCCCCTCCTCCCGCCCCCAGTTGCCACGGTCCCCCCCTCCCCACCCCGGTTTCCACGTGTCCTCCCCCCTCCTCCTGGTACCCACTTCCCCCCCCCTCCTCCCGGTACCCACGCTCTCCCCCCGGTACCCACGCTCCTCCGAGCCATTGCACAGGCGCGCATGCTCCAGCGCGCCTGCGCAACGCTGCCAGCTCTGAGAAGAAGGCATGATCCCTAGCCCCGCCCCCCCCTTCAGGCAGTCTCCTCCCCAGGGAGACTACGCTGAGCCACGCCACTCCACGCCATGGTCCAGGAAGACCGGAGAAATGCTGCAGAATATTCCGCCGCACCTTCGAGCCCAGGCAGGTCACGTAAGCCTCGGAGGTGCCCCGTTTTCACCAGATGCCGAAACTTGGGCCCGTAGTCTGGGGAAAAGCAGGGTAAAGAGCAAGGAGTGAAGCATTCCTAAAATGTGCACAGGAGAACTTCCATAATCAGTGCGCCAAAAATGGCGGTCTCCACGGGCACGTACGATGTGCGCGCGCACCTGAAGAGGCCCTCAAGTGCCGGTTCTCGGCGGGCGATGCGCATGTGTCAAAAGCCCACACTTGCGAACTGTCAAAATTTCTTTTGACAGTCCCAAAACATCACCCGGAGAAGGGCCTTCACGGGTGGAGATTTGGGCTATTTGCCTGACTCTTGCCCAGCGAATGTCCTTCAAACTCTTACACCTGATAAAAGCAGGTGTAAGGACTGCTTTTACCAGCGTAAGAATTTTAATAGATAGAAAAAATAAATGTTATTACTTATTTTTATATTTAAATCCTGTTTATTTTTCACACTGTTAAAACATTTTTTTTTAATTTCAAAAAAATACATCTTTCTATAAAACATTGAATTCATTGCAATTTCTGTTAATTTTAAAAACGTGAAGTGTTTTTTATTTATGTTTGTGTTTTATTTAATTTTAGGTGCATGCTCATTAATAGTAATGGGGGCTCTGAATACCCGTTACTATCAATGAGAATACTACAAAGTGATTGGTGGTCCAGGCCCACGTGATCTCAGGATATGCACACGCTCCTGGAATATGTGGACCCCTATGCTGGACTGTGCAGCTAGATCTCAGAGCGCAATTCTACGTTCATCAGAGACCAACAGGTATATTCGTTAAAAAAAAATCCACCTGCGGGAAGCCTCCGACTGCAATTTTTGGGCCAGTATGTTTGTAGCCCAACAAGGAAAGAATCAGTACTGGATCTAGTTCTGGGGAAAGAAGAAGTGGAGTTTGTTGCAGTGGGACAACGGACTGGATTTTACCAACCTCGTCGGGTTTATGTTGTGTCCCTATCCCACTGCTGGCTCCAGCCCACTATCCAAAATTATTTTCCCCTGATTGGGCTTGTTAAGTGGGCCCAGCACATTTGTCAGCCAATTGAAGGAAACGGGTCTGATGACATCATTTGATGACTTATGAGGAAAGGTTGAGTAGGTTGGGCCTCCACTCATTGGAGTTCAGAAGAATGAGAGGTGATCTTATCGAAACATATAAAATTATGAGGGGGCTTGACAAGGTGGATGCAGAGAGGATGTTTCCACTCATAGGGGAGACTAGAACTAGAGGGCTTGATCTTAGAGTAAGGGACCGCCCATTTAAAACAGAGATGAGGAGAAATTTCTTCTCTCAGAGGGTTGAAAATCTGTGGAAGCTGGGACATTGAATAAATTTAAGACAGAAATAGACAGTTTCTTAAATGATAAGGGGATAAGGAGTTATGGGGAACGGGCGTGGAAGTGGAGCTGAGTCCATGATCAGATCAGCCATGATCTTATTAAATGGTAGAGCAGGCTCGAGGGGCCTTATGACCTACTCCTGTTCCTGTTTCTTATGTTCTTAAGTTCTAATGAACTTTCTCTTGATATGTTGTCAACCATTGAAATCTTTATTTTTAATACTTTACCTTTTTGGACCGTTGGAAGTGGCTTAGTGAGTTCCAGTGAAATGTGAGACATAACGAGATATACCGGTACCCCCTGCAATGGTGATGAGTGTGAAAGGAATGGCTCGGGCATTGTAGGGATGCGTTATGATGTTGGTGTGGGGTGGTGCCAACCTGGCGCATCATGTGGCAGCCAGGGTGTACAGCGTCAAGTGAAGTAAATCTGGTCATGCTGAGGCCATCCCTGGCCTCCCGGGCAGCAATGTGGCTGGGCGCTGATACCCTCTGTCCCATGCAGCATCAGGTGATTGCGGAGAAGGTTGGTGTTGCTGTTGGTGCTGCTGGTGTGCCTGGTGATGCTGGTGTCGGTGCTGATCGTGGTGGGATTCTGAGGACCAAGGTGAGATCGTTTCAAGGGCACCGATGCTGATGGAATAGATGGCAGGTGGAGTAGAGAGCGATGATGAGGTCAGACTGGATGGAGCCTTGTGTAAAAATTCGCAGCATTCTGAATCTGAGTGGAAATGAAGTTTAGAGAAGCTAGTGCCTAAGCGAAGGTATCTGAATCATTTGGGAGCTTTGACTTGACGTTTGAAACTATCAACTCCCGAGATGAAACAATGGCAAGTCACCACCTGCCTCAGTTTCACTGACGAGGTCTGGGCACAGCAGGAAAATGGTGGGCAAACTGTTGAAATAAAGAAGCTGGGAAAAAAGCATTGTTAAGCGGCTGTAAACAAGCCACTAATGATTTCAATTGCCTCCCCCGCCACGGCGTGTCAGGTCGGCTCAGCGCTGGCAGACCCGACATTTGGGAAAGGTGCGTGGCGGCAGGTTGACAGCGGGGTCCCAAATGTAAAAAAAAACATTTTCCCACCCGTCCCGCCACGGATCGCGCCCGCTGACCCCCTGCAAAATTCCCCCCAACATCTGGATAATAGTGATCATAAAGTAGCTTTAAAGTAGTTATGGAAAGGGACAAAGAAAAATCAACGGTGAAAATACTCAACTGGAAGAGAGCCAATTTCAGTGACTTGAGAAAGGATCTAGCACAGGTGGATTGGAAACAAAGATAGTTAAAGGAATGGTGGAGCTGATTAGAGACAAAAAAGGAAATCTTCTTGTGGTGGTATGACTGAGGTACTGAATGAATATTTGCATCAGTCTATAGAGACATCTATGTCCAGACAATCTTGCCTTCCCAGTATCAATCTGAGAGGTGTTCAAGAAGAATTAGCACTAAAATGGGCATAGAAGGTGAGGAAGTTATCATGTAATAATCTCTTAAAAAGGGTTGTTTTAACTTCTATATTGACAATTAAATAGTACATATTAGCCTAGAAATTGCTGTTAGAAATACTAGCAGATCAATGTTTAGCATATTCATATGACATTACTCTGTCTCTTATTTTAGCAGAGATGTAAACTCAATTAAAATAAAACCTACAGTCAGACTTGTGGCCAAGTAAGTGCCTGGCTGCCATTTGTGAATGTATGAACAGATAGCATTCAGCTAGCTTGAGCTGGCAGCTTACCTGGTGCTTCTACTTGCCATATTTAGTGGGCCACAGGACCAGTACATTAATATATGGCATCACAATGGCCTAAAATAACTGTGCTAATAAAAAAGATAATCAGTTGGCAGAGTGCAATGTAGTCCTCCTAAGCAAAGGTGTAACAATTTTAGATTGAAGTAAATTAAGGTGCATTGTTGTATTGTATAGGGTTAGTCACATAGGGTTAATTATGATATTCCGACATTTACAGTGTGTTCTGCTTCATGCCTCGTGGAATGTTGTTGATGTAGAGAGAGAGAGAGAGAGAGAGAGACCTTGATGCGTTCACCTTCTTGTTTATGGGACGATCGGCGCCTCGGGGCCTCATGCTTTGTGGAAGAACAGTTGGAGCGTTACAGATTAGGAGTTGGCCATAAGCCACATGCACCCATGATTGTTCAATAGTATAAAGGAACGGAACTGTCCAGTAGCTCTTTGAATTTCACCTTGGACCGTGATTTGCGAGCGGTGCCGGGACCCCCAAGGCTCCTGACCAGCCGTCGTTGCAGAGTACCCGACGGGCCGAAGGCTGTGAGCTTTGTTGCATCTTATCATACTTCTCTTTTCTTCGTAAACTGTATTATGTTTCTTTTCTCTCAGTAAACGGTGTTTTATCTTTACTTCATTTGTCTTGTCTCTTATTTAACATTCATCCAGATCCCGAACCTGGGTCTATTATTAGCGATCCAAAACAATTGTAAACCAACATTGTAAAATGAAGCCATTTTATTAGCAATTTCCTTGACAATCTTGTGTAGCCCAGCAATTTTTTTTCTTGCCTGCTCCTAGATTCAAGCCATAGCTGAGTCAGTATTCACTCACTCTGTCACCTCCATCAGTGAGGCTCCTGCACTAATATTTATACAGGGCGATCCTCCCCTCCAAAAATAGCCATCCAATCTGCAGGACCTCAAAAGCAGCGTCATTGACTAGTGCAGTTCTCACCCCTTATTTGCCATCAGCCATTTTTTCTCTACAAGTGTAATTCATCCTTAAAGGTGATCAACAGCCCTTTAAGTGCTGCTGGTTTTGTTTAACCTGCCCCCACCCCACCCGATCCTATATTCCCAGTGTGCCAAAAATTGTACCTCAGCAGTGCCAAATACTTATTTTACTGAGCAGTTTGGGCACCATGCCGTAGGAAGGATATATTGGCCTTGGAGTGAGTGCAGCGTAGGTTTACCAGAATAATACGCGGACTTCCAGAGTTAAGTTATAAGGAGAGATTATACAATTAGGGTTGAATTCCCTAGAATTTAGAAGGTTAAGATGATCTGATCAAAATTTTCAAGATATTAAGGGGAACAGATAGGGTAGTTAGAGAAAAATTATTTCTGCTGGTTGGGGATTCCAGGACTAGACAGTATAGTCTAAAAAATAGAGCCAGACCTATCAGGAGTGAAATTAGGAAACACTTCTACACACAAAGGGTGGTAGAAGATTGGAACGCTCTTCCACAAATGGCAATTGATGCTAGATCAATTGTTAACTGTAAATCTGAGATTGATAGCCTTCTGTTAACCAAAGGTATTAAGGGGTATGGATTTAGGCTGCAGATCAGCCATGATTCTCATTGAATGGTGGAATAGGCTCGAGGGGCTGAATGGCCTACTTCTGTTCCTATGTTCCTATGACCTTAGATCATAGCACAAGGTCAGCAGGAAGCACTACTGTCAGGACCACTTCATCCACCCTGATAAAAATGACTGCAAAAAGTGAAACGAGCAAAATATAAGGAATATGCAATCACTAAAATTGGCTCAAACATTAAAATAACACCTAGCAAGATTATGTAGTCAGGTTGAATTTCCTGCAGCAAATCATACTATGTTATGCAACACTAAAGAGCTTGTTCTGCACATTTTTATAACAAGTACCTTTGAAGAAGATCTCTCACCCTTTCCAATTCAGGCAAGCCAACTTGTCCTTTCAACACAAAGCCCTAATAGTCCAATTTAGATAAGTCGCCACTGTTTCACCAGAGAAATCTAATATATAGTGACATCCAGCAATCCATATCTGAGCCAAGTACAATTTTCATCCAAATGCATAATTCAATTTGAATCATTCCTATTTATTCCTTCAATGTTGAGCAATGTGAGCATAACATTTCTATGCAAGTTGGTTACGCATTTACCAAGATTCAGTGAATACTTCAATAGTTCTGCCTCAAAGGTCTCTTTGATGAAGCTACAAAAAATATAATCTGGGGACCTTCCCTTAGTACACTGGAGCAATAATAGGAAATAGAATATTTTATAGTCATATTGCAACTTTAAATTGTCGCAGCTTTAATAGTCTTGACATTCATAACACGATTGTAGCACACTAACTATAAAATTGGTGCAAGCGATGTATACTGACGTATGCCGACTGATCTACTGTGAATCAATTATGAAACAGCAGGTAAACCATCCTCAATGGACTGCAAGTGCCTTGAAATTACACAGTAATACATGAGCATGTGTAGTGTAGAATTCCCCTCTGCCTTACTTTAGATGGGTTAATGCCACCATTAAAATAATGAGAGGAATTTCAGACGGACCAGTTAAGTGTTTTAAGGCTAGCATCCCATGGTGCAATTTTCAACCCAAGGGCTGACCAGCTGCAGGGGCAACCGTTTGCTTAATGGATGGAAGCAAGACATTAGCAGATGTACCGAGGCATCAATTTTATTATGTTGGGATTTGTCCTCCAGAAATAGGTTGTGATTCAAAGTGCAGGGCACGAGTGGTGGAGCTGGAGATTTTAAGGAGAAGTTTTCAATAGTAGTAGTGATAGCTGGGACTGGCAATATAGATGAGATTACAGCCATTGACATTGTGATGGGATGGCAAGTATTTGATATATAGATCATGCCCATCTATCACTATTAAGGGACTTTGGCAATCCTTTCTATGTTTAAACGCTTTAAGATGCATTGACATATGCATTTCAATGATTTTACTGATTATAGCTTCAGATGTGTAGTTGGACGATTCCCGCGGGTGGATGCCTCTAACCTGCATCAAATCTACGAATTGGTGGTCCAGGAGGTTTGACGATGTGCGCTCCTGGGCCTCTACGAGTAGGCCTGCGTAGAGGCCCATGTTTCCCAGGGGTGCAGGTTCACAAGCGCCCCGGGATCACATGGGCTTGCCCAATCAAAAGAAAAAGAAGGGAATCTCCATTCATACTTCTGGAGAGTTCCGTTTTTACGGAATGTCCATAAGTATGAATGGAGATCCCGTAAAAAATACACGAACACATGAAATACATTTTTAAAAACATTACACATTTAAAATTAATTAAAAAGCCATTTAATTAAATATTTTAAATAAAAAATGTTTAAAATGTTTTAACGGGGCTAAAATTAAACTTAGTTTAATGGACAGGGTTTTTAATGTATAAATGAGTGATAACAGTTTATTTTTTATATATTTTTTTAACTCTTACGCTGATAAAAGCAGGCCTTATGCCTGGTATCTTGACAGATCACAAGTTCTGGGTTTCAGCGCATGTGCAGTGCATGTACAATGCATGCCTAAACCCGAAATTTGAGGGGCCCCTACAGGCACGTGCTGTGCTGTGTGGAGAATGCAGGATCATGAGGCACTAATGTGTCTTAACTTGTATACCGCTTTAGTCACTTGAGAACAAGCCAACAGAAATTGTTCAATGTAGAGTACTGGGAAAAAAAGCCTTTATTAACACATTCTTCTGCCACTGGAGACACCCTTCATCATTTTCCTGTAGTTATTTTTATGCACCTATCAGTTCAGCCTGTCTGAATGGATTACTTTGCAGGACGGAGAGACTCAGCCTATTGTAATAGGGTTTTTATTGACAGAAGACAATAAAACAGGACTTAACAGGAGTATCCATATTGGCTGAGAAGCCGAGCAGTCTCATATTAAAGGCTCATTAGCTCAATAGCATAGTTTAATGACTTGCTTAATTGTTTCTGTATGCTTGATAAGATGTGGGTAATTTTGAAAGAAAGACTTGCATTTATATAGCGCCTTTCATGACCACAAGACATCCCAAAGTGCTTTACAGACAATGAAGTACTTTTGGCGTGTAGTCACTGTTGTAATGTAGGAACTGTGGTAGTCAATTTGAGCACAGCTAGCTCCCACAAATAGCAAACATCAAAGTGAAAAAGACCAGATAATCTGTTTTTTAGTGATGTTGATTGAGGGATATATATTGGCCAGGACACCATGGATAACACCACTGCTCTTCTTCGAAATAGTGCCATGGGATCTTTTACGTCCACCTAAGAGGGCAGATGGGGCCTCGGTTTAATGTCTCATCCGAAAGACAGTGCAGCTCTCCCTCAGTACTGCACTGGAGTGTCAGGCTAGATTTTTGTCCTCAAGCCTCTGGAGTGGGACTTGAGTCCAGAACTTTCTGACTCAGAGGCAAGAGTGTTACACACTCTTCTTCTCTTCTTAGGCGGTCCCCCGGAGTCGAGGATGACTTGCTTCCACACTAAAATGAGTTTGAAGGTGACTGATGAGACCAGTGCAGGATCTAGTCTCTGTCACAGGTGGGGCGGATGATGGTTGGAGGGACAGGTGGGTGGGGTGAAACATAGAAACATAGAAGCATAGAA
Organism: Pristiophorus japonicus; assembly: GCF_044704955.1. Classification (NCBI taxonomy): domain Eukaryota; kingdom Metazoa; phylum Chordata; class Chondrichthyes; family Pristiophoridae; genus Pristiophorus; species Pristiophorus japonicus. The sequence continues at coordinate 169,932,168 of NC_091989.1, forward strand.
AATAGGTGCAGGAGCAGGCCATTCAGCCTTTCGAGCCTGCACCACCATTCAATATGATCATGGCTGATCATGCAACTTCAGTACCCCATTCCTGCTTTCTCTCCATACCCCTTTAGCCGTAAGGGCCACATCTAACTCCCTTTTGAATATATCTAACAAACTGGCCTCAACAACTTTCTGTGGTAGAGAATTCCACAGTTCACAATTCTCTGAGTGAAGAAGTTTCTCCTCATCTCGGTCCTAAATGGCTTACCCCTTATCCTTAGACTGTGACCCCTGGTTCTAGGCTTCCCCAACATCGGGAACATTCTTCCTACATCTAACCTGTCCAATCCTGTCAGAATTTTATATGTTTCTATGAGATCCCCTCTCATTCTTCTAAATTCCAGTGAATATAAGCCTAGTCGATCCAGTCTTTCTTCATATGTCAGTCCTGCCATCCCGGGAATCAGTCTGGTGAACTTTCGCTGCACTCTCTCAATAGCAAGAATGTCTTTCCTCAGATTAGGAGACCAAAACTGCACACAATACTCAAGGTATGGGCTCACCAAGGCCCTGTACAACTGCAGTAAGACCTCCCTCATTTTGAAGGCCAGCATGCCATTTGCTTTTTTTACTGCCTGCTATACCTGCATGCCTACCTACAATGACTGATGTACCATGACACCCAGGTCTCGTTGCACCTCCCCTTTTACTAACCTGTCACCATTCAGATAATAATCTGCCTTCCTGTTTTTGCCACCAAAGTGGACAACTTCATACTTATCCAAATTATACTGCATCTGCCATGCATTTGCCCATTCACCTAACATGTCCAAGACCCCTGCAGCCTCTTAGCATCCTCCTGACAGCTCGCACTGCCACCCAGCTTATTTTCATCTGCAAACTAGAAGATATTACATTCAATTCCTTTGTCTAAATCATTAACGTATATTGTAAATAGCTGGGGTCCCAGCACTGAACCCTGCGGCACCCCGCTAGTCACTGCCTGCCATTCCGAAAAGGACGCGTTTATTTACAGTCTTTGCTTCCTGTCTGCCAACCAGTTCTCTATCCACGTCAATACATTACCCCCAATACCTTGTGCCTTAATTTTGCACACTAATCTCTTGTGTGGGACCTTGTCAAAAGCCTTTTGAAAGTCCAAATACACCACATCCACTGGTTATCCCTTATCCACTCTACTAGTTACATCCTCAAAAAACTCTAAAAGATTTGTCAAGCATGATTTCCCTTTCATAAATTCATGCTGACTTGGACCGATCCTGTCACTGCTTTCCAAATGCGCTGCTATTTCATCTTTAATAATTGAATCCAACATTTTCCCCACTACTGATGTCAGGCTAACTGGTCTATAATTCCCCGTTTTCTCTCTCCCTCCTTTTTTAAAAAGTGCTGTTACATTAGCTACCCTCCAGTCAATAGGAACTGATCCAGAGTCGATAGATTGTTGGAAAATGATCACCAATGAATCCACTATTTCTAGGGCCACTTCCGTAATTACTCTGGGATGCAGACTATCAAGCTCTGGGGATTTATTGGCCTTCAATCCCATCAATTTCCCTAACACAATTTCCTGACTAATAAGGATTTCCTTCAGTTCCTCCTTCTCACTAGACCCTCGGTCCCCTAGTATTTCCGGAAGGTTATTTGTATCTTCCTTAGTGAAGACAGAACCAAAGTATTTGTTCAATTGATCTGCCATTTCTTTGTTCCCCATTATAAATTCACCTGATTCTGACTACAAGGGACCTATGTTTGTCTTCACTAATCTTTTTCTCTTCACATATCTATAGAAACTTTTGCAGTCAGTTTTTATGTTCCCTGCAAGCTTACTCTCATACTCTATTTTCCCCCTCCTAATTAAACCCTTTGTCTTCCTCTGCTGAATTCTAAATTTCTCCCAGTCCTCAGGGTTGCTGCTTTTTCTGGCCAATTTATATGCCTCTTCCTTGGATTTAACACTTTCCCTAATTTCCCTTGTTAGCCACGGTTGAGCCACCTTCCCTTTTTTATTCTTATGTCACACAGGGATGTACAATTGTTGTAGTTCATCCATGTGATATTTAAATGTCTGCCATTGCCTATCCACCATCAATCCTTTAAGCATCATTCTCCAGTCTAACCTAGCCAATTCACGTCTCATACCGTCGAAGTTTCCTTTTTTTAAGTTTCGGACCCTAGTCTTTGAATTAACTGTGTCACTCTCCATCTTAATGAAGAATTCTACCATATTATGGTCACTCTTCCCCAAGGAGCCCCGCACAACCAGATTGCTAATTAATCCTCTCTTGTTACACAAGATCCAGTCTAGAATGGCCTGCTCCTCGTTGGTTCCTCGACATATTGGTCTAGAAAACGATCCCTTATACACTCCAGGAAATCCTCCTCCACCGTATTGCTACCAGTTTGGTTAGCCCAATCAATATGTAGATTAACGTCACCCATGATAACTGCTGTACCCTTATTGCACGCATCCTTAATTTCCTGTTTGATGCCATCCCCAAGCTCCCTACTACTGTTTGATGGTCTGTACACAACTTCCACTAACGTTTTCTGCCCTTTGGTGTTTCGCAGCTCTACCCATATAGATTCCACATCATCCACGCTAATGTCCTTCCTTGCTATTGCATTAATCTCCTCTTTAACCAGTAACACTACCCCACCTAACTCTACACCCTTGCACTGATGAATCAAACAGGCTTCAAGATTATCTGGGGCAGCCTTGCTTGTTTCATTTTCAGTTCAAAGCAACGGTATTGGAGATTACTGATCTTTGGCTAATGTTATAGAGCCTGTAACTTGACCACGCTGTTGACAACCTCAACATTGAGCACATGATTGAACAGAGCAGAAACCCAAGGAAGCATTTGGAAAGATTATGCACCCCTCACTGGAGCATGAAAGGTAGTTGGGCAGTCAATCCCCCCGCCCTCCCCAGAATTGTTGGAGTCCAATCCTTTTTTAGAGACTTTTCTTTGAGCCCTGTTGGCTTTTGTATACCAAGCCTGTTTACATTTTGGTTGAACATTACTGATTTTTCCATATTTAGGTTTCTCCTACTCTGTTCACCTTTGCAAAAAGAGTTTAACTGTCCAGAGTGGTATTTCTTTGGAGAAGGAAAAGATACCATAAGCATTCTGGTGTCTTGATTCTTAACTAGACAAATGTCAAAAAAGGCAACCTACAGATACAGAATTGAGACCTCATTTGCTTCATTGTTACCTGTCAGTGTAGCAGGCAGGGGCCATCGGAGGGAGCAGCATGCGGTGGCCCGGCCCAGAAATCGGCGCGATCCTGGCCTGCAAGACCATCAGCAGGCCGGGGCCATTGGAGGGAGCAGCGTGTGGTGGCATACCAATGCAGGGAGCAGCGCGTGCTGCTGCAGGAGGGCAACGGCTACAAAGCCAGGTCGCTGATTGCAGTGCGGGCAGGCACAGCAGGAGGGGCGAAGGAGCGGCAAGCATCCGTAGAGGGAAGTGACCGGGGCCCAGGAGAGGCGTGAATCTGGGGCCCAGAAGAGGCGAGGGCCCAGGGGCAGCACACACTGTGATATGTATGCGCGCTCGGTCTGTGCAGCAGAGCTGGTCCAGTTAGTCTTGGGTAATCCTTGCCACTGGACCAAGACCTAGCTCTGTCAAGCCCGTGTGGTGGCTCATGTGCAACAGCCACCACACATTAAAAAAATCCATGCACAGGCATCTTCCACCCTTCACGGTGTAGTTCGGGATCTGGAATATTAGGTTCTTCATTGAAACACCTGTGAACTCATCCCTTTTTGGCGTGGAAGCAAGTCATCTTCGCTTTGAGGGACTTCCTATGATGATGATGACCCCACCTCCTTTTCCTTCCTGTCTGTCCTTCCTGAATATTGAATAGCCTTGGATGTTGAGTTCCCAGCCTTGGTTAACATGGAGCCATGTCTCCGTAATCCCAATTACATCATATCTGTTAACAACTATCTGTGTAGTTAATTCATCCACCTTATTACGAATGCTCCTCGCATTGAGACTCAGGCTTGTTTTTTTAACACACTTTGTCCTTTTAGAATTATGTTGTAATGTGGCCCTTTTTGTTTTTTGCCCTTGATTTCTCAGCCCTCCACTCTTGCTTTTCTCTTTCCTACCTTTTGCTTCTGCCCCCATTTTACTTCACTCTGCCTCCCTGCATAGATTCCCATCCCCCTACCATTTTAGGTTAAATCCTCCCCAACAGCACTAGCAAACACTCCGCCTAGAATATCGGTTCTGGTCCTGCCCAGGTGCAGACCGTTCGGGGTGTACTGGTCTCTCCTCCCCCAGAACCGGTTCCAATGTCCCAGGAATTTGAATCTCTCCCCCTTGCACCATTCCTCAAGCCACGTATTCATCTGAGCTATCCTGCAATTCCTACTACAGCTAGCACGTGGCACTGAGATTACTACCTTTGAGGTTCTGCTTTTTACTTTAACTCCTAGCTCCCTAAATTCAGCTTGTAGGACCTCTTCCCATGTTTTACCTATATCGTTGGTATCTATATGTACTACGACAGCTGGCTGTTTACCTTCCCCCTCCGGAATGCGCTGCAGCAGCTCCAAGACATCCTTGACCCTTGCACCAGGGAGGCAACATACAATCCTGGAGTCTCGTTTGCGGCCACAGAAACGCCTATCTTTTCCCCTTACAATAGAATCCCCTATCACTATAGCTCTCCCACTCTTATTCCTGCCCTCCTGTGCAGCAGAGCCACCCCATGGACTTGGCTGCTGTTGCCTTCCCCTGATGAGACATCTCCCCCAACAGTATCCAAGCTGGTGTATCTGTTTTGGAGGGGGATGACCGCAGGGGACTCCTGCACTACCTTCCTTCCACTGTTCTGCCTGATGGTCACCCATTCCCTATCTGGCTTTTTAACCTTTACCTACGATGTGACCAACTCACTAAACATGCTATTCACAACATCCTCAGCATCGCGGATGCTCCACAGTGAATCCATCCGCAGCTCCAGTGCTGCAATACGGTCTGTCAGTAGCTGCAGCTGGATACACTTCCTTCACATGTAGTTGTCAGGGACACTGGAAGTGTCCCTGATTTCCCACATAGCACAGGAGGAGCATAACGCAGGTCTGGGCTCTCCTGCCATGACTTAACCCTTAAATTAACCTAATTGATAACAACGCCAAAGGTTTCTTACCGATCAGAAAAGAAAAAGAAAAAGATTAAATAATTGATTTGTCGCACGATCCTTCCGCTTTCTGTGCTTGGCTTCCACGTGCTCCCGGCGAAGAGACTCAAAGTGTTCTGTGTCTTCTCGGATGCTCCTCCTCCACTTTGAGTGGTCTTGGGCCAGGGATTCCCAAGAATCGGTGGGGATGTTGCATTTTTTTAAGGAGGCTTTAAGGATGTCCTTGAAACGTTTTCTCTGCCCTCCTGGAGCTTGCCTGCCATGATGTAGCTTGGAGTAGAGTGCTTGTTTCGGGAGTCTAGCATTGGGCATCTGGTCGACCGTGGTCACTGCCTCGATTCTGGGTATGTTGGCCTGTGAGAGAACGTTAATGTTGGTGCGTCTATCTTGTCAATTGATTTGCAGGATTTTGCGAAGGCAGCGTTGGTGATACTTCTCCACTGCTTTGAAGTGCATAGTCTATGTCTCTGAAGCATATAGGAGGGCGGGTATCACTACTGCTCTGTATATCATGAGCTTGGTGCCAGGTTTGAGATCCTGGTCTCCGAATACTCTTTTCCTCAGGCGGCCGAAGGCTGCAGTGGCACACTGAAGGCAGTGTTGGACTTCGTCATTGATGTCTGCCCTTGCTGATAGTAGGCTCCCAAGGTATGGGAAGTGGTCCACATTGTCCAAGGTCTCATCGTGGATCTTGAAAACTGGGGAGCAGTACTGTGTGGCGGAGGCAGGTTGGTGGAGGACCTTTGTCTTACTGATGGTTATTGTGAGGCCCAGACTTTCATACGCTTCAGTGAAGGTGTCAACGATCGTTTGGAGTTCGGACTCAGAGTGTGCACTATCGCCAGCGTCATCTGCACATTGTAACTCAATGACTGGAGCAGCCTTGGGCTGGACTGGAGGCGTCGGAGGTTGAAAAATTTCCCGCTTGTCCTGTAGATTAACTCCACTCCAGCAGGGAGCTTGTTAAGGAACACCCACTGAGCCAGAGCTGACACAGCTAAATTTGAATTAAATCTTGGCATAGTCAATGCACAAATATAACAACATTCCAGTGCATTACCCAACCTGTACTTTCCAGTTAATATTTCATTCAAATATCAATTGCATTTGAGAGCTGTCGGGGTAAACCATTCTATTGGGTTACAAGAAAGAGTGTCTCTGTGCACTTTGTGATGCCTGAAACTCTCAAAATAAATACTAAAAGTTGATTATACTTGGAGTATACTTTGTGTTACCAATAGTTAATAATCTCTGCACACGTCATTAATCTTCCCAATGATCATTATCGGCCCTTTCGTACATTTCTTGATTGAAATTATAGTTCTGGCAAGATCATGATCAATGTCACTAATTTATGGATTTCAAGGAAAAATGGATAAATGCAATTCAAACCTCAAAATACTGGTAAAAATCTTCGAATCCCATACAGTAAGATTGGGTTTAACGAATCAGTAAGGGCCGATTTAAACCCTACTCGCTCAGCAGAAACCTGGTGGATGGGCAGTTAAAATCACTCTGGCTCTCAACTGCCCGAAAGCCACCATGATCGTAACATCTGCAATTTTAACCTTCTCTCCTGAGCAGGCAGCAAGGACATGCGCCCAGAGCCAACAGGATCCTTCTTTACACATGCACATTGTGGCCTGATGACATCTTTGAGACCTGACTGTAATTTTAACTCAGGCCTGAGTGGGGAATCCACCTGGAATTTGTCGTGTACCTGTTCATGGTAGAAAGGGATACATTATATGATTGGATTTTGTTTCTTGTTTGGCTGTTAATCAAATGATTAAATTAAGCTCCTTTTAACTTTTGATTCAGGAGGGTGGTGTTTTGCATTCATAATCGTGTCCTGCTATAAAGAGAGAACATAACTGTCTTCAGCGTGGAATAAGGGTGTGAGACACTACAGCTTCTTGGAAACCATTTGAATCTAGTGCTGTCTTGCTTTATAAAATGCAGAGGCAAAGTGTTATGTATGTAATAACTCGATAGACAGAATACTGTAAACTCTCTCAGGTGCAAACCTGACTCAACTTTATTCGGGCCCAAATTGCCCACATTACATTGTGGCTTACTTTATAGACCTGGCCCACACACCCGTGTGTACAGCCCAATGACCTCCGACAGTGGCATCCCCTGGTGACTAGTAACCCCAAGCATACATACATGACAACAGTCCCCTTCAAGATCTTAGTATCAGTCTTTTTACAAGTTAAGACGGTCTGGGGCTTTCCGCTCACAAATTGATCGTCTCAGTTCAACTCCAGTTCTGGGCGAGCGTTGTGAGTCAGTTATGACTGGAGGCTGGGTAGCTGATCTGATGGGAGTGGCAATGTCCATGTCAGAGATTGAAAGTCCAGATTCATTGATGACGGCAGAGTCCTCTGATGAATGAATATAGGTTGGTTGGTCATTGATCGTACATTCCTCAACTTGTTCCAGTTCATCCGTGTGTCGCAGCTTTATCTGATCAACATGTTTCCTGCATGTTTGCTCATTCTTGAGCATGACAATAAACACTCTGTTATCCTTCTTGGCTGTAGCAATACCAGCGACCCACTAGGGACCTTGACCATAATTTAACACATACACAGGATCGTTTACAGAGATGTCGCGTGACACAGCAGCACGATCATGATACCGTTGCTGATTTTGACATCTGTATTCAACACGATCATTCAAGTCAGGATGAACGAGAGATAGCTTGGTCTTGAGACAGCTCTTCATCAATAGTTCAGCAGGGGAGACCCCGGTAAGCATGGGGTCTTGTCCTGTAACTAAGCAATATGCATGACAGGCAAGTCTGCAGTCAACCCTGAGTTACACGTTTCATACTCTGCTTGATTGTTTGGACAGCATGCTCTGCTGTTTTCAAAATGGTGGCTACATTAAATGTATATACTAATTGAATTGGAAAAAAAGATGGAAAGCTTAAAAAAAAATGCCAATTTCTCCTCTTTTCTGTTTTCTTCAAAGCACTGCAGCATACTGGAGAACATGTCCACAGGTGCAAGAAATCATTGGTAACCTCACCCAAATTTACTTCTCTGTTTCTGAAAGGTACATTTCAATACCAGAATAAGATTCCATTTTCCATTTTATTCCAACGCTCTCAATTGGTTATGATTTCATATATGGACTATCTGGCCAAGAAACAGATTCTGTTGAAGAGCAGTTGTATTCATCTATGTAATTTACATAGTTTATATTGACGGCACAAAGCTCTTGATAAGAGCAAACTGTTCTGCTTATAAACTAGTTGGTGTTTATTCAGCTGTGTTGCATCTCTGGTAACCTGAGGTGACCTTGTCCCTTTGCTATGTCATCTGCCTCATTCATCACCCATTAATGGCTTGTAGTGACACTACAGATGTCTCCGAATGTGTTGACATGCACCGCCATCTTTCTTCAATAGAAAATACATCAATGACCATAAAAGGACATTAAAGTGGAAAAATATTAGCTAATCATAGATTGGTCCTGCAGAGTTTTGCAAATAATACTTTGACCTACCTTATACCATTCTTGTACAATCCTTGTACATTTTTTTTACCTACAACAGTATAAATCTGCAAGCTCCCCTTTGAATGAATCTGCAGGTAAGTTTATACCAATAGGTGAAAGTTTATTCTATAAATGAACAAGTCTGAGTAACAAGACCTTGCAAATCCTTATTGAGACAGCAGGTTCTTTAATGTTTGAAAGCCTGCCCAACTGCTGTGTGTTCTTCATTAAGTTCATTAGCTGCAATTTTACAATTATTTTTATTATCTGAAATATCTCCCAGGTTCCTTCTGTGGCTCAGTGGGTTGCACTCTCACCTGTGAGTCAGAAGACTTGTGGGTTCAAGTCCTGCTCCAGAGACTTGAGCACAAAAATTGAGGCTGACACTCCCAGTGCAGTACTGAGGGAGTGCTGCACTGTCAGAGGTCTTCTCTTTCAGATGAAACACTAAACAGAGCTCTCTCAGGTGGACATAAAAGATCTGTTTCAAAGAAGAGCAGGGGAGTTATCTATGGTGCCTGGCCAATATTTATCCCTCAATCCACATCACTAAAACAAATTATCTGATTATTATCACATTGCTGTTTGTTGGAGCTTGCTGTGTGAAAGTTGACTGCTGCGTTTCCTACATTACAACAGTAACGACACTTCAAAAAGTACTTATTTGGCTGTAAAGCACTTTGGGACATCCTGAGGTCGTGAAAGGTGCAATATAAATGCAAGTCTTTATGGGGAATAAAATTCCTGTTGGCAATAAATTTGTGAAAAATGTCAGCATTAGTATAAAGTAGGATTTAATATTTTGTGATTGCATCGATCTTTTAAAATTAATTAATGATAGGAGGAATTTCATTTCTGTTGTGTCTAAATGTCTACAAGAAGCCTGTTTAGTTTTGAACAAATAAAAGGTGATGATTGTGTTTCACTTTTACAAGCAACTGTTTTAAAGAGTAAAGAATAATCTATTGCTATCCATCAAATTTTGGGTCATATAACAACCCAGGTCAAGTGGTTCCTGACCAGGTTAAAAGCTGTCAATGACTCTGTGAGGGAGAATCTGTTTTATTCCTCAAATTTTTCTTTACATTTTTATAAAGCACCTTATGACATCCTTAGGATATCTCAAAGCACCTCACAATTACTTTTGAAGAGCAGTCATTATTGTGCACAGAAAGGTCCCACAATCACGACAAGAAATGCATAACAACCAGTTAATCTTTTTCTATGTGGTGTTGTTTGAGGGAGTAATATTGAGCAGAACACTAACATAGAAACATAGAAACATAGAAAATAGGTGCAGGAATAGGCCATTTGGCCCTTCGAGCCTGCACCGTCATTCAATGAGTTCATGGCTGAACATGCAACCTCAGTACCCCATTCCTGCTTTCTCGCCATACCCCTTGATCCCCCGAGTAATAAGGACTACATCTAACTCATTTTTGAATATATTTAGTGAATTGGCCTCAACAACTTTCTGTGGTAGAGAATTCCACAGGTTCACCACTCTCTGGGTGAAGAAGTTTCTCCTCATCTCGGTCCTAAATGGCTTACCTCTTATCCTTAGACTGTGACCCCTGGTTCTGGACTTCCCCAACATTGGGAACATTCTTCCTGCATCTAACCTGTCTAAACCCGTCAGAATTTTAAACGTTTCTATGAGATCCCCTCTCATTCTTCTGAACTCCAGTGAATACAAGCCCAGTTGGTCCAGTCTTTCTTGATAGGTCAGTCCCGCCATCCCGGGAATCAGTCTGGTGAACCTTCGCTGCACTCCCTCAATAGCAAGAATGTCCTTCCTCAAGTTAGGAGACCAAAACTGTACACAATACTCCAGGTGTGGCATCACCAAGGCCCTTAACAACTGTAGCAATACCTCCCTGCCCCTGTACTCAAATCCCCTCGCTATGAAGGCCAACATGCCATTTGCTTTCTTGACCGCCTGCTGTACCTGCATGCCAACCTTCAATGACTGATGTACCATGACACCCAGATCTCGTTGCACCTCCCCTTTTCCTAATCTGTCACCATTCAGATAATAGTCTGTCTCTCTGTTTTTACCACCAAAGTGGATAACCTCACATTTATCCACATTATACTTCACCTGCCATGTATTTGCCCACTCACCTAACCTATCCAAGTCACTCTGCAGCCTCATAGCATCCTCCCCACAGCTCACACTGCCACCCAACTTAGTGTCATCCGCACATTTGGAGATACTACATTTAATCCCCTCGTCTAAATCATTAATGTACAATGTAAACAGCTGGGGCCCCAGCACAGAACCTTGCGGTACCCCACTAGTCACTGTCTGCCATTCTGAAAAGTACCCATTTACTCCTATTCTTTGCTTCCTGTCTGACAACCAGTTCTCAATCCACGTCAGCACACTATCCCCAATCCCATGTGCTTTAACTTTGCACATTAATCTCTTGTGTGGGACCTTGTCGAAAGCCTTCTGAAAGTCCAAATATACCACATCCACTCTCCCTTGTCCACTCTACTGGAAACATCCTCAAAAAATTCCAGAAGATTTGTCAAGCATGATCTCCCTTTCACAAATCCATGCTGACTTGGACCTATCATGTCACCTCTTTCCAAATGCGCTGCTATGACATCCTTAATAATTGATTCCATCATTTTACCCACTACTGATGTCATGCTGACCGGTCTATAATTCCCTGTTCTCTCTCCCTCCTTTTTTAAAAAGTGGGGTTACATTGGCTACCCTCCACTCGATAGGAACTGATCCAGAGTCTATGGAATGTTGGAAAATGACTGTCAATGCATCCACTATTTCCAAGGCCACCTCCTTAAGTACTCTGGGATGCAGTCCAACAGGCCCTGGGGATTTATCAGCCTTCAATCCCATCAATTTCCCCAACACAATTTCCCGACTAATAAGAATTTCCCTCAGTTCCTCCTTCTTACTAGACCCTCTGACCCCTTTTATATCCGGTAGGTTGTTTGTGTCCTCCTTAGTGAATACCGAACCAAAGTACTTGTTCAATTGGTCTGCCATTTCTTTGTTCCCCATTATGACTTCCCCTGATTCTGACTGCAGGGGACCTACGTTTGTCTTTACTAACCTTTTTCACTTTACATATCTATGGAAACTTTTGCAGTCCGTTTTAATGTTCCCTGCAAGCTTCCTCTCGTACTCTATTTTCCCTGCCCTAATCAAACCCTTTGTCCTCCTCTGCTGAGTTTTAAATTTCTCCCAGTCCCCAGGTTCAATGCTATTTCTGGCCAATTTGTATGCCACGTCCTTGGCTTTAATACTATCCCTGATTTCCCTTGATAGCCACGGTTGAGCCACCTTCCCTTTTTTATTTTTACGCCAGACTAGCTGAACACCTGGCTCATCTTCACGTAGTCCCATGGGATCATTTATGTCCACCTGAACAAGAAGACAGTATTCCCTCAGCACCATACTGAAGTGTTAGCCTAAGTCATGTGCTCAAGTCCTGGAATTGGACTTGAACCCATAACCTTCCAACTCAAGGCAATTGAGCCAAACTAACAGTCTATATAAATGTTATATAACAGAAAACTATGTATTATTAAAGGTGCAAAATCCCATTTAGTATCCAAAAGATTAAGGAACATGAGTGCTATTGTCAAAGAATCATAGGAGTCACAGCACAGACAGAGATCATTTGGTCCATCATACTAATGTCAGTGCTAGATCTTCAACTTGAGCTGTATACTCTAATCCCATTTCTCTGTTCTTTTTGCCCTATCCTGTGAAATTTAATTTGTAAACCATCATGTAGATAACTGCATGTGGATGTAGCACCAACATTGTACAATGCAATTAGAATAGGCTATCCCCACTATTACACCATCATTGAGTGTGGCTAAATTCACATATTGAATAGAATCCTGCTGTTCAACAGCACCATTCAGATCAAAAGAGAATTTTTGGAGGCAATTTAGAAATGGTTGCCGTTTAGGATAGGATTCATTTCACTTCTGACTATAACATTCCTTTCAAAAAATGACTTAAAATGCATTGGTGGTGGAATGTCTGAACACTTTAATCATATACTGTCATTTTGAAATTTTATAAGACAAGTGAATCTCAGGAAGATATCAAACCTTACAATCATTATGAACTTATTATAAGTTAGCAAGCCTCGCTATGCATGTGTTATGTGTATGGTTTGTTTTTTACTGTTGCAACGTACACTACCTTCATAATTAGTCACTGATCACAGCAGAGCATTAAGGGAACCGTAGCATAGTGGTTATGTTACTGGACTAGTAATCCAGAGGCCTAGACTGGCCATGGCAGCTGGGGAATTTAAATTCATTAAATAAATCTTGAATTAAAAAAAAGCTAGTAACATGAAACTACCAGATTGTCGTAAAAACCTATCTGGTTCATTTAGGCACTTTAGGGAAGGAAATCTGCCGTCCCTATGCAGTCTGGCCTATATGTTACTCCAGACCCAATGTGGTTGACTCTTAACTGCCCTCTGAAATGGTCCAGCAAGCCACTCAGTTGTTCAAGGGCAATTAGTGATGGGAAACAAATGTTGGCCTTGCTAGTGATGCCCACAGCCTGGCATACCTGTACAGGTAACCTACAAGTCTCCCACAGTGATGCCCACTGGTGCTACTCTCTGGTGCCAAGTCGACCCTCAGGTGAGGGCTTGCTTTGCCTCTGAGTGCAGAGGACGTCGATCGCTGGAGGGATAAAATCTTCCCAACTCCAATGGATCTTCTCCATCCACCTTCTTCCGAATAGCGGTGGTCCATCATCTGCCACAATCCACAGAGGTAACTTGTGCACCGTGCCTTCATGGAGTACCTTTACATCTGCACTACCAAGGACTGGGATAAGTTCATTGGTGTAGGTGCACAGCTTTGCCTGAACCAGGACCAACTTGGGTTGTTCAGTTTGATTGTCCCATAGCTTCTTAAAGCCTTCTTGATTCATTACTGACTGGCTCGCCCCCGTGTCCACTTCCATGAAGACTGGAGCGCCATTTATCTCGACTTTCATCCTCAACGGGGAACACTCGGTGGTGCAGGTAAACATGCCATATACCTCATCATGGGACTGAGCTGCGTCTCTGCCTATCGTTTCGTAATCCGCGCTGGATTCATGGCCATCTGCAGACTCTTCATCAACACAGTGAGTCATATTTCTTTTACACATTCGCTGGAGGTGGCCCTTTGTGCTGCAACCTTTACACACTTAGTCTTTAAAGCGGCACTGGTGAGCCCTGTGATTCCCTCCGCAACGCCAGTCTGGAGCTACTCGGTTAGCCCCGCTCGGCGGACTTTGAGTTAAGGGACTCGGGGGCCTGTTCTCTCTTGCCTGAGAAGGTTCACATTCTACAGTCCAACCTCTAAAAGGTGCCACTCTGTGCACAGTACTTGCCGGGTTTGAGTGCTGAGGATGAGTCATCTGCCTAGAGCCGCAGGTCGAGGTCATGAATGCTTGGCTCACGGAGATGGCCTTCTACAGTGTGACTGTAGTATCCTCAGGCAGCAGCTTATGAAGAAGGCCCTCATGGCCGATTCCACTGACAAAGATATCCCACAGCGCTTCGGTGAGATGCTCACTGAAATCACACGTGCCGCCAGCCTCCTGAGGTCTGCAGCATATTTTGCGATTTCCTGGCCTTCGAGCCTTCGGTGGTTGTAAAACCGGTGACTGGCTGTGAGGATGTTGTCTTTGGGCTTGAGTTATTCTTGGATCAGCGTTACAAGCTCCTCGTATGTCTTGGTCGTTGTCTTCGCTGGTGGCAGCAAATCCCTGACGAGGCCAGATAGTGGGCCCACAACTGGTTAGCAGGATAGCTCTGCGCTTATCAGCCAGTGTGGCCAGATTGTCGCCTGTCAGGTCGTTTGCTGTGAAGAAATGGTCGAGCCTCTCCACAAAAGGCATCCCAATCATCACCATCGGCGAACTGATGCAACGTACCAAGGGTAGCCATTTTCGCGTGAAGGTTTGTAATCTCATCGCCAATTGTTATGTCTTTAGTTGCTCTGATAATGACTCCACGAGGCAATGTGCTGTACTTGAACTGTAGTGACCTTAGTCCTTTATTGATAACTCCAGAGTGAGGATCACACCTGGTGGCCTGCCTTTTATACTCGGCCTGGCACACCTGTACAGGTAACCTATAAGTCTCCCACTGCAGTGCCCTCTGGTGGCACACCTTGTAATAGTACAAGCAGTAATCATGTAGGATACATGACAGGCGGGGTCACAAAATGTGCGGAATTGCATTGACCAACCATTACACTACAAGTCAGATACTCAGTTCTATTGAAATCAATATGAGCCAGGACGTATAATGAGCGACAGATGCAATACCGCCTGTTTTGCAGGGTGGGGGGTGGGGGAAGGGGGGGTGTGGGGAGACACAATGTTGGCCACTCTTACCCATCACATAGCGGTCTGCACTGACAGGTGCATGCAAGCGGACTGCGGGTCTGTCGCCACGACTGGGAATAGAGCAAGGTCCAGGAGACCTTCAGGGAAGTGGCAAAATCAAATTACAGTCAAAATGGACAGGGTGAAAAGACACCAGATAAACCAAATCCTTGCTGTATCCAAACAGTCACAATTTCCTTTTCTTTGTTCAGTTCAGTGATCCATTGAAAACAATTGGCTGTAACTATTTGTTATTCCCATCGTTGTATTTCCATTTTGTCAAATAAAAAAAAATGGGAAAACACATACTTGTGATTGCTAGCTTTCCATGCATATATATCGAACGATCTAAGTTCAGCAAGGCTTGCGTTTGCCCTTATCCCTGTTTTCAGATTATTTGAAGAGCTCTGGGGACAGGGGTTAGCTTGGATAATTAAAAGTTCACTTAACCTCACGGCGCTAATTCTAAGGTAAAATCGCCTGGTTTTATTAATGCAGCAACTTGAATAATTGGCAGTCAGTACAAGGATCTGAGTGTGCCGTGTGTCTAAATGTTGCACGAAGCAGAAGTGAGCTTATAGGTGTTTATTTAATCATTCGCCTGGAAACAAAATCTAACCTTCCGAAAAAAAAAGTAATGTTGAGGTTTGGATAACCGACAAAGTCAACAACTTTTTTCACTGTTTTTTTTTCTTTTGTAAATATTGCATCTGGCACATAATCGGCAAACGGAGCCGTGCCTAATCAGACGGACTGTGCGACCTGTAACTGACGACTGCCCAGATTCGTCAAAGGGGAGCTGCCATTTTATTTCCCCTTGATCTTTCTGATCCTTGTCAACAGAGAATGAATAATGACCGACCTGCTTCCATAATGCAAGCTGCTACTGAGGTGCTTCTGTTAAGCTGTGGAATACTGGCTGAAATACAATGAAGGAGGATGGTGCCTATCCCCTTTACAGCTATACATTTTTCTACACCGGACAGGCAGAGATAAGAGCTTTCTGAAATGAAAACAGAAAATGCTGGAGACACTCAGCAGGTCGGGCAGCATCTGTGGAGAGAGGACCAGAATTAACGGCCCCGATATTGATCGGGGACATGTTGCGTAGGCAGGGTGGAGTTTCAAAACTTTGGAGTTGCAAGTTTACTCCTTGACAGCTTCCCTGCCCAGAAGTCAGCCTGATTGGCAGGCTTGGTTTCCAGGTGAGGGGAGGTACCGATCTCTGATCCTGAGGGGGGTACGATCCCAGTGAGGTCCAATCCCTGATCCAGGGGTTCCGATCTCCAACCCGGGGGATCCGATCCCCAGGGGGAACATTACCCGACCCCCGGGGGTCTTTTTATTGTGGGGGGTGGAGGGGAGGGAAGTCTGATGGGCCAGAGCTTAGGCGGGGTGCGGGGGGGCGGGGGCGGCAGGAGGAAGCAGTCCTGCTCCTTCCGGCCCACAACCAGTGCTGTAAAGGCAATTCCCTTATTCCCAAAGCCATCCTGGCCTCCCTTTAGCTGTCGGGTTTCCCGAGGCCTGGGAAACCTGGCTGGCCAGGGCTAAACCTGCAATGTTGGTTAAATCAGAGGCTGCCAGTGGGTTGGCTACAAATCCCTTGGCCCACATCCATTCAACTCAAAAGTGAGCGGATTGGAGTTGGGCTGGGGTCGGGTATAAGATTTAAAGTTTTTTGTGGGGGTTAAAATTCACCACAACGTTTCAGGTCAATGACCTATTGTCAGACCTGGAATGTTGACTCCGTTTCTCTCGCCACAGATGCTGCCTGAGCTGCCGCGTATTTCTAGCATTTTCTGTTTTATTTCAGATTTCCAGCATCCACAGTATTTTGCCGTCGTGATAGAGTTTTCTAAATATTTAAAACATGTTTTAATTTATCATCATCATATGCAGTCCCTTGGGGTCGAGGATGACTTGATTCCACACTAAAAATGAATACTCAGGTGACTGATGAACTCAGTTTAAATGGTGGAAGATGCCTGTGCGTGAATTCTTTTAACGTGGGGTAACCATTGCACACCAGCCACCACATGGGGTTGACGGAGCAAGATCTTGGTCCAGTGGCAAGGGGATCCAAGACCATTGGAGACCAGGCTCCGCCGCATGTGTCAATACATACACACAAACTCAAACATACTCCTTCCTCCTTCCCACAGGACCTCTCTCTATGTGTAATTTGTAGTATGCAATGTGAGCCTCATGACCTCACAGCCTCGCTATTGGCCCGTGCTACGCCTTCCCTTGGTCTTATCCATGCTGCTCCACCTCTGGGCTCTGACCTCTCCACTCCTCCGTGCCTCGTCCATCCTCTCCGCTCCGCTTCCGACCTCCAGACCTTGCCCGTATCAACCTCTGGACCTCGCCAGTCCCAGCCTCCGCTTCTCATCGGGTCCTTCCGCCTGCTCTTCGCCGCTTCTGACCTCCACTCCATGCTGTTTCCGACCTCCTCTCCTCGCCGATTCCAACCTCCGCTCCTCGACCCTTCCGACCTCCGCTCCACGTCCCTGCCAACCTCCGCTCCACGTCCCTTCCAACCTCCGCACCTCGTCCCTTCCAACCTCCGCTCCACGTCCCTTCCGACCTCCGCACCTCGTCCCTTCCGATATCCACTCCTTTCCATTTCCGACCACCGCTCCTTTCTGCTTCCGACCTCCGCTCCACGCCAATTCCGACCTCTGCTCCTCGCTGCTTCCGACCTCCGCTCCTCGCTGCTTCCGACCTCCGTTCCACGTCCCTACCAACCTCCGCTCCACGTCCCTTCCGACCTCCGCTCCACGTCCCTTCCGATATCCACTCCTTTCCGTTTCCGACCACCGCTCCTTTCTGCTTCCGACCTCCGCTCCACGCCAATTCCGACCTCTGCTCCTCGCTGCTTCCGACCTCCGCTCCTCACTGCTTCCGACCTCCGCTCCACGTCCCTACCAACCTCCGCTCCACGTCCCTTCCGATATCCACTCCTTTCCGTTTCCGACCACCGCTCCTTTCTGCTTCCGACCTCCGCTCCACGCCAATTCCGACCTCTGCTCCTCACTGCTTCCGACCTCCGCTCCTCGCTGCTTCCGACCTCAGCTCCACGCCAATTCCGACCTCCACTCCACACTGCTTCCGACCTCCGCTCCTCATCGCTTCTGTCCTCTGCTTCTCCTGCTCCTGCTCCTGGGTCCGGAGCCCTTTAATTTAACAGGAGGTTTGATGAATGATATATTCACTGTTCTTTTTCTCTCCTATCCTTTCTCAAAGGCACTGATGGCTGCATGGATGCCAGCAACCCTTCAGTAGACCAGCACACCTACTGGAGTATCAGCTCACTTGATTCCACCTTTTGCATCAGAGTCAAAAGGCTGTGAATTCAAGTCTGATTCCAAGAGTTAAACACCACCTAGGCTGACATCTTTTTTACAACTGAAGGAGGGCTCCCTCGTTGGAGGTGCTGTCCTTCAGGTGAGACGTTAAAAATACCTAAGGCTGCACTTGATAAAGAGTAGACAGTATTCTCAGTGTCCTGGCCAACATTTCTCTCTCAACCAAAATCTGAACAACTGGTCATTCATCTCATTTGTTTGTGCAACATTACTGTGTGCAAAATGGCTGCTGTATTTGCCAACTTAACGACAGTCACTCCATGAGCAAAATTACTGCTGCATTTTCCTACATAATGGAATGCAATAGACCCCCTCACCTCCCACCCCCAATCTTTGCCTCCCTCCCTCCCAACTGATTGCCGGTCGCCGACCCCCGCCAAATCCAATCTTTCCTGATGGCTGGGACCATCCCCCAACAACGAGAAAACCTTCATGACCTGAGAAGGGAGGAGAATGGTATCTCTGTTACTTTTTATATAGCTGACACAAGTAATACTATCAGATTTAGTAACAAGAGAAAGATTTGCATTTATATAATGCATTTCACGATCTGGAGATGTCCCAAAGTGCTTTACAGCCAATGAAATATTTTTGAGGTGTAGTCACTGTTGTAATGTAGGAAACACCAGTAGATATCCACAATAACCTGGAAGAAATAATGGAAAATCCTTGCATTTTTTGTCACAATCTTCCACTGTTTGAATGATGTAATGTTGGGTATACATGCAGCTTAAGTTATTACAAGCCCATGACCTGTTGCACTTTCAGTGTAACTACATGTCATGGGCCTACATTCAGGACTAGTTTTGAATTGTCAGTTTTTTTAAAGACAGTCGATCAGCTTTTGCTAGCTCTCTTGTTTGGCAAATACTTTTTCACTTTTGTGCTGTCACAGCTGGAGTCTGGAGAATACTCCAACCACAATATATATATTTTTTAGTTCGGCAAATAATAAACTAAAGGTGAAACGGATGCATATTTTCATCCCCTATTGATGGACCAACTGGTCTTTTCCTCCCTTCAGTTTTTTATGTTCCTATAAGTTAAGATGAGCCAGAAGTTCGAGACACAGTTTGAGCGTTTCAATATGTACAACAGAGAGGTCACAGCGTGTCCCATTCGGGACAAACCAGAGAGACATCCATTAACCAATTCGGGTCGACAGGACTGACTTGTTGCCTCACATGACTGATGCATGTCTTTTGATGAATGAATAGATTCTTAATATAAATCAAAGTTAAAAGAATATTTAAATTCTGAATGTTTTTTTAAATATGTGACAACCCTGTCCACTAATGCCACTGGAACTAAGATCAGATCACACGCAGTGTGAGATTGCAATCGTGGAGACAAAAAGGGTTCCAGGTTTTATTATGAGACCAAGTATAAAACAAAAAACACTACACTTTTACTGTATGAGTTCACACTTGAGTAATATGTTCTGTTTTGTTCTCCGCACATGGCCAAGGATATTAAGGTTTGGGACAAAATGCAGGCGAGTTTCCAAATTGATATCTAGCCTTCGAATTCTTAGTTATCAGGAGACATTCCAAGTATTAGGCTAGTTACTGGAGTGGAATGTAAGCTTACAATGGCTTGAGGTTTGTACAATGATAATGGGATTGGACTCAGTCCAGTTGGATGGGTTATGTAAGATGGATAGGGATGGTAGGACTAGGGAACACACATCTAAAATCCTTAGGCAGAGTTGAAAAAAGAAAGACTTGCATTTATATAATGCCTTTCACGACCACCGGACGTCTCAAAGTGCTTTACAACCAATGAAGTATTTTTGGAGTGTAGTCACTGTTGTAATGTGGGAAACGTGAAAGCCAATTTGCACACAAACAGCAATGTGATACTGACCAGATTATCTGTTTTTGTTATGTTGGCCAGGACACCGAGGATAACTCCACTGCTCTTCTGCAAAGTAATGCCATGGAATCTTTTACGCCCACCTGAGGGAGCAGACAGGGCTTCGGTTTAAAGCCTCATCTGAAAGACGAAACCTCCGACAGTGCAGCACTCCCTCAGCACTGTACTGGAGTGTCAACTTAGATTTATGTGCTCAAGTTCCTGGAGTGGGATTTGAACTGGAGCTTTTCATTGCCTTAGGGGGTAGGAGAGGAATTTCCCAGAGGTTTTCCTCAATTCGTTTTTGTAGTTTCATATCTTGTTAATGGAGTATGTTACAGAATTGGTAAAAAGGAAATCTTGAATGCTGGAATTCTGAAATAAAGATAGAAAATGCTAGACACCTCAGCTCAATTAGTAGCTGGAACAGAAAAGATGAGTTAGCGTTTCAATCGGGACTGTTAAATCAGAACCAAAATATTTACCTTGCACTCTCTTCCTGATGCTGATCAACCTATTGAGTATTTCTGTTCTTTTTATCTATGTTGTAGAATGTTTTTACTGCGTTATTTTTAAATTACATACATCCTTCTGACTCAGGCACGTGCACTACCAGCTGAGCCACATTAGGTGCCAAGAAGTATTTAAATTTTGCAAGGAGTCATCAACAGAATAGTTAGACATGTGATGGGCTATGAATTTGCTGAAGTTTAAAAGGGAACTTGATAAGTTCTTGGGGCAGAAATTGGTATGGCCATGTTTGGGTTAACAATCAATGCTGATGGCACGTGTTTGAACTGAGATGCCCAATGCTCACCCTAAATTGGGCCTCCTTTGAATAGCTGGTGCCTGTCGTGCCTCCAGAGGTAACTTTCCAATTTCCATCAGATCAATTTTGGGTACCTACCTAGCTGGTAGCAGCCCCCAGGAAAGTCCCAGGAGCAGGCATGGAAGGACAAAGGAAGACTGGAACGTGGGATGACAGTGACCCTCAGGAGAGCTGTGGAGCTTGAAGAACCACAGTTGTTCCTCCTGGCTTCAGATCAAGCTGGAATAAAATGTAATTTACCCTTTTGATGCCGACTGCTTGCTGGGCTTGTTCCACTCAGAACAGCCCAATTTGACAGAGTGGTCTGAAAACAGATGTTAGGCCCCTCATTCACATCTGCAAGAGGCCTAATACCTGTTTTAGGTGGCCGCCAAGGATGCCGGAAAAATTGGCCGAACTTGAAAAAACAGGCACAACAATGGACAATTTCTACCTCCTTGAGTGAAGAGGGCATTTCCAGTTTGAGAAGGTAAATTTTTAGCTGCTATGACGATTACAGATCAGCAATGATCTTATTGAATGGCTGAGCAGGCTTGAGGGTTAAATGGCCTACTCCTGCTCCTATTTCTTAAGTTCTTATGATTAACAGGCTATTGCAGTGTTCTGGAGCTTTTCATTGCCTTAGGGGGTAGGAGAGGAATTTCCCAGAGGTTTTCCTCAATTCGTTTTTGTAGTTTCATATCTTGTTAATGGAGTATGTTACAGAATTGGTAAAAAGGAAATCTTGAATGCTGGAATTCTGAAATAAAGATAGAAAATGCTAGACACCTCAGCTCAATTAGTAGCTGGAACAGAAAAGATGAGTTAGCGTTTCAATCGGGACTGTTAAATCAGAACCAAAATATTTACCTTGCACTCTCTTCCTGATGCTGATCAACCTATTGAGTATTTCTGTTCTTTTTATCTATGTTGTAGAATGTTTTTACTGCGTTATTTTTAAATTACATACATCCATAAAAATGTATGCATGTCTGAATTTATATTATGTCAGCATTCCAGTATGGGGCATTTTACTGTGCATTAATCATGTATTTAATGTTGCATTGTGGTTATGTTGCTAGACTAGTAATCCAGAGAGTTGGACAAATAATCTGGAAATATGAGTTCCAATCCCACCATGGCAGCTGGGGACTTAAATTCAGTTAATTAAATAAATCTAGAATTTAAAAAAAGCTAATATCAGTGATGGTGACCATGAAACTACTGGATTGTTGTAAAAACCCATCTGGTTCATTAGTGTCTTTTAGGGAAGGATTCTTAACTGTTCCAGCAAGCCGCTCAGTTGTACTGAACCACTACGACAAAGTCAGCACTGTGGGAGTACCTTCACCACAATGACTGTAGCTGGTTGGTTCAAGAAGGTGGCTCACCACCACCTTCTCGAGGGCAATTAGGGATGGGCAATAAATGCCAGCCTTGCCAGCGATGGCCACATCCCGTGAACAAATATTTTTTTAAATCATGTAGTTCTAGGGGCTAGCTTTGAATGATTGCCCTCTCATATACGAGGAAGGGTTCTCAGGCTGCCGCTAAATAGTAGCAAAAAGCCTCTGCATAAAATGTTCGCTGTAGAATGAATCTATGTTTGCGATATGCCTGATATTTGTGATATGCAAGGAGCACCGTGCTTTAGAGCGAGTGTAGGACTGAACAGTTGGGTCACTTTGCTCCCTCACTTGAGTGAAAGATGGTGTCTGGGCAAACGGCAAGGAAGAGCAAGAGTGCAACACTGAGGCGATGATGATGATAAATTCTGGGATAAAAAGACGGATGACCCTCCTGCTGCTTGGCTTCCCCTTCCCTGGAGCTCAGTAATATTTTCAAACGCTTTGAAGGATCCTTTGGCTGTTTAAAAAAGGAACATATAGCACTGTCCTTTTTTGGCATATGTCACATGCCATGTGCTATGTTTTATCTGTCACTGTTGCTTGTAGTAAACCGTAACAAAAACTTATCATTTATTTATGTAAGTACATTTTAGAGCCACGGCTTAGAAGACATTATTTTCTATTTAATATGCTGGTTATTTACGTCACTCAGAATAGAATCATTTTTACATTTGTTTTCTTTTGACTAAGACTATCTGTACATGTATCGAGGGACCTGTCCTGTGGCTGAGTGGAAATTGGGATCATTTCCTGGTGCTCCTTCAATATAGCTTAATTTTCCAGCTCCACTTGGTTTGAACTTGGATGTCACCTCCACATTGGAAGAAAATGGAGCTGTGGGACATACAATATAGAATTTAAAACTGCAGCTCCCAGGATAGTAGGTGGAAAGCTCCACTCCTCCGTACAATATATCAGTGACAATATTGTTCAAACCTAACGAGGATATTTTATTAAGCAAACTAAATGGCAATTGATACGCATATTTTTCCAGTATTTAACCATATTTTACATGCAATGTGAACATTGTTTATGGAAGGCACATTGAATTTGCGTACACATCTATGCCGGGAACTGTGAGTGCTTACGAGTCAAGGTGATTTGCTTAGTCAAGTTCCTGAGGTGCAGTTGGACAGAGGACTGTGTGTTGTTCCTACACTGTTTTATGGCCATGCCGGTTAGGTTGCTTAGCTGGATCAAGCTTGGTCAGAACACTAAACATTAACTATTTGAAACAGGCAGGTTCACTATGAACTATTTTCAAGATTGATTCCAATGTGAGAAAACCATTGCTTTTCAGTGACTCTTTTGCCATTTCAGTATGTGTGCCTGCGTGCATGTGTGCGTGAGAGAGTGCTCATGTGTATGTGTGTGCGTGTGTGTATATATATATGGGGTGAGTATGTTCCATAGGAAGTAGTTCAATTTTTCCTATCCCTCCAGGCACATCTGTCTGATAAAAACAGCAGTTTAGTCACTTTTGGCACTAATCAGTAACATGTCACAATAACATAATTCTTGGAATTAATGACTGTGGGAGCAAGAGGGTCAGAGAATGATAGAAATGGAGAATATGTAGCATTGTCTAGATGATTATAGATCATGTAACACTGAATTGTTTGATGTCAGTACGTATTCAGTTAGGATCCTGTATGTAAAGACACAACTTGCACTGCAGAATAGAGAAATTATTAATATACAAATAATAATGAAGCGATGCTGCTGTTGTCACATGTGAGAAGCTTAAACAGCAGTTTAGTGACTCATAGACTTCATTCTGGATCATTCATGATCCATTAGCCAACACATTTTCAATTACATCAGAATTAAACTTTGGTACAGATTTCTCAAGCTCTTTGTATCGCTGCGAATTCAAGATCACAACAATTATCTTCAAGACCTCCAGTAGCTCTCTCTGTTCATTTGCTATGATGACAATACGAGGCTTTATAGAATCCAGTGTAGAAATGTTTCAGTTCTCAGGCAGATTTGCCCACCTATCTCCATTACAGAATTACATTAAAAATTATGCATCACATAAAAAAGGTGCAAAGTAACAAAATTCATGGGCATAATTGTACTCATTTTACCCAGAAACTTCCATAATATTTTTTGATTTTCTGTATATTGTGGCACATTCTAGAATAAAAGTAAATTATTTCTCTTGTATCTGAAAGAGTTATTAATATTTCCATAGTTTTATTAATGTACATCTAATGTCAATTGTTCTGAACACCTCATTCAGTCTAATTTAGAATAGTCATTATTAGAACATTTCTATGGAGATTCTATGAAAGGAAATGTGTATATTTTAAAAGGCTGTTAAATTATCTTTCAGGCCTGAAAGAGTTAATTATTGTCTGGTGTATAGTTTTTGGCTGCAAACCATTACCTGATAGTTCACACCTGTCCGTCGTTATTTGTGCAGTGTGTACAGGTACTATAATAACACGGAACTGCTGCCAAAATAAATTTGTAATCCCATGGTACCTATTGCCTGACACTGTATATCTCCAGGGGGGACTTTACAATTATTAATACCCTTAGTCCAATACCATAATGCCTCAAATTTGCAAACAACCAATTAGTCGGCCTCATACAGAACAAAACACAAAAGAGAAATTAAGGTTCGCATTACTTTGAACTAGTTTAGTATGTTTTTTTATACTAGTGTGTCGGAGTGAAGCTGTAATCCAGTTTTTGAATTTACAAGAACATAAGAATTAGGAGCAGGAGTAGGCCATACGGCTCCTCGAGCCTGCTCCGCCATTCAATAAAATCATGGCTGATCTTCGACTTCAACTCCACTTTCCCGCCTGATCTCCAAATCCCTTGCTTCCCCTAGAGTCCAAAAGTCTATCAATCTCAGTCTTGAATATGCATAACAATTCAGCATCCATAGCCTTTTGTGCTAGAGAATTCCAAAGATTCACAACCCTCTGAGTGAAGAAATTCCTGTTCATCTCAGTTTTAAATGGCTGACCCCTTATCCTGAGATTACATCCCCTAGTTCTAGGCTCTCCAACCCTCTACCCTGTCAATCCCCCTCAGAATCTTGTTTGTTTCAATGAGATCATCTCTCATTCTTCTAAACTCCAGAGAGTATTACTCAATCTACTCAATCTTTCCTCATAGGAAGACCCACTCACCCAGGAATCAATCATAAACCTTCGTTGCATCGCCTCTAAGGCAAGTATACCCTGCCTCAGATAAGGAGACCAAAACTGCACAGTACTCCAAGTGTGGTCTCACCAAAGCACTATGCAATTGCAGCAAGACTTGCTTACTCTTGTACTCCGACCCCAATAAAGACCAACATGCCATTCACCTTCCTAATTGCTTGCTCTACCTGCATGCCAACTCGATGTGCTTCCTGTATAAGGACACCTGAGTCTTTCTGATCATCAACATTTAATAGTTTCTCACCGTTAAAAAAATATTCTGTTTTACATGCTATTAAGTGCTCCCAGACATCACCTGAAATCCTTGCTTGAACTACTGCCTTGTTAATCACGAGGGCCATGGATTTACACTGTGGGATACCAATGTATGAATGATTAGCACCTTTGTATGAAATTCCTTCCTCCACTATTTTAACAGGAGGTGTCAACCCAATTAGCTTATATGGGTTAGTGCCTCTGTAAAAATAGTGAAGGGCAGGATTTCTTTTGAACGTGTTAATTGTTTGCGTGCTACTATCCTGCTGTATAGTTTCAAGACCTAGTATATTCTGAAATAAAACTAGAAAGGATTTTTATTTCAGTTCCCAATACTTTCACTTTCTTTTAATCTTTTTTCATTGGGTAACACCCTCTCCTCTGAGTCAGAAGGTTGTGGGTTCAAGTCCCACTCCAGAGACTTGAGCACTAAAATCTAGGCTGACACTCAAGTGCAGTGCTGAGGGAGCGCTGCACTGTCGGAGATGCCGGCTTTCGGATGAGACCTTAAACCAAGGTTCTGCTCTCTCAGGTGGATGTAAAAGATCCATGCCACTATTTCGAAGAAGAGCAGGGAAGTTATCCCCGGTGTCCTGGCCAATATTTATCCCTCAATCAACATCACTAAAACAGATTATCTGGTCATTATCACATTGCTGTTTGTGGGAGCTTGCTGTGTGCAAATTGGCTGCCACGTTTCCTACATAGCAACAATGACTACACTTCAAAAAGTATTTCATTGGCTGCAAAGCGTTTTGAGATGACTGGTGGTCATGAAAGGCGCTATATAAATGCAAGTCTTTCTTTCTTTCACTAGTATTCTATGTGTTATATGTTCCATTCCTGGGTTGGAAGCTTTGCCACAGTCATGCCCGGCCAACTTCACTTGAAATCCGAGAGTCAATATAATTACATTTTCATAAGGAACTCCCAGATTCAGCCTGCTAGCCAGAGCTCAATGCCAGCGGGTTTGG
Source organism: Pristiophorus japonicus (assembly GCF_044704955.1). Lineage (NCBI taxonomy): Eukaryota > Metazoa > Chordata > Chondrichthyes > Pristiophoridae > Pristiophorus > Pristiophorus japonicus. The sequence goes on from NC_091989.1 coordinate 169,959,079, forward strand.
GGAATGGTACACAGCTGCAGCTCTTAAAATGCTGTGACTGCTATTCAAAGGTGTTATGTCTTTCCTGCTGGCCGAGGAGGAAATCATTGGGTAGAAAATCTTGGCGTAGAAAAGAACTCTTCCAGCTGAGATGGTTGCAGTGCTTCACAAAACTTTACAGATGCAGAGTTGAAGGTGCTTCCACAGGAAGTGTGGGCAAAGGAGTTGCGCTGATTTGGTCAAAAGGGTATCCTTCCCACTTGACAGGAAGTGATCCATTGATGTAATGCAGTGTCCGACACACAAAGGACAAGCAAGCAGATGAAGAAATAGTTTAATTTACCAAGTATTTGGAAAGACTTTACCAAATAGATTGGCAAAATATACATGGCACAAACTTGGTCACCGTGACTGAGCCATGCCAAGAGCTCAGAACTTTACATGTATGTCTACACTGCAGCAGAGCACACTTACTGACCTCGGCTGTAGGTGGGCCCCCTCCACTGTTATACTGTTAGGCCTCACTAGACGCCAAGTTAAGCAGCAGATAACAATAACCTAGTTTATGTCAGTGCTTCAGTGTGCCTTTAGTGTGCTCAATAATGCTCATGGTAGCTGTGTGTGCCTCATTATATCTTGTCTCAACTACTGTTCATGGTTCTCTCAATAGTCTCAGTGTTGGAGAGAAAAGCCTTGGTCTCCCTAGGAGCCATCTTTGCTATGTGCCTTTTCCATCAATATCCAAGACACGAAGATTGTTTTTTGAATGAAAATATCATGACCGTTCTCTGGAAAGAAAGAATTGACCTATGAAATGATGTAGTTCTGCCCACTGACCACTTGAACATTGATAGAGCAGAACTCCTTGTAGTTCATGGGATTGTGTATGGGCCCAATGAACATGGGCACCATTAATAATGCCTGGACTTTGAGGAATACAATAACGTGGAACAATTGCAGAGTCCTCTTGTTCTGCTGCTCGGCTTCTAGGGAAAAATAATGAAAGGATTTGCCATGAGCAACAACACTAGGGATTGACTGATGTTTGTGTTGTCCTATGTGGTTGATTAGAATAAGCCTGAGGCATTGACGTTCAGGATTGTTGTAACATTGACTGCCGTATAAAATGCCATTTGTCCCTGTGGTGGAGCTTGTCTATGGGGCAACCTCCAGCAAATAGCACTACTCCATTACCTCAGAATTGGAACCTGCAAAGGCAGGTTTTCTCAGACATCATCAGGCAGGTATGCTTGGTTCTGTAGACGTGGCTATATGTTTTTTTAATTAATTCCTGGATGTGGGCATTGCTGGCAAGGCCAACATTTATTGCCCATCCCTAATTGCCCTTGAAAAGGTGGTGGTGAGCCGCCTTCTTGAACCGCTACAGTCCTTGGGGTGAAGGTTCAAACACAGTGCTGTTTTGATCAATGAAGGAACGCCGATAAGTTTCCAAGTCAGGATGGTGTGTAACTTGAAGGGGAACTTGCAGGTGATGGTGCTCCCATGTGCCTGCTGCCCTTGTCCTTCTAGGCAATTGAGGTCACGGGTTTGGGAGATGCTGCCGAAGAAGCCGTGGTGAGTTGCTGCAGTGTGTACATCTATAAAAGTATTCCATCACACTCCTGTCTTGTGCCTTGTAGATGGTGGTAACGCTTTGGAAAGTCAGGAGGTGAGACATGCTGCAGAATACCCAGCCTCTGGCCTGCTCTTTTTGCCACAGTATTGGCTGCTCCAGTTAAGTTTCTGGTCAATGTTGACCCCCCAGGATGCTGGTGTTGGGGGATTCAGCGATGGTAATGACGTTGAATATCAAGGGGCGGTGTTAGACTCTCACTTGTTGGAGATGGTCATTGCCTGGCACTTGTGTGGCATGAATGTTATTTGCCACTTATCAGCCCAAGCCTGAATGTCGTCCAGATCTTGCTGCATGCGAGAATGGACTGCTTCATTTTCTGAGGAGTTGCGAATGGAACTGAGCACTGTGCAAATTCAGCGTACATCCCCACTTCTGACCTTATGATGGAGGGAAGGTCATTGATGAAGCAGCCGAAGGTGGTTGGGCCTAGGACATTCCCTTGAGGAAAACCTGCAGTGAGATCCTGGGGCTGTGATGATTGACCTCCAACAACCACAACCATCTTCCTTTGTGCCAGGTATGACTCCAGCCACTGGAGAGTTTTCCCCCTGATTCCCATTGACTTCAATTTTACTAGGGCTCCTTGAAGCCACACTCGGTCAAATGCTGCCTTGATGTCAAGGGCAGTCACTCTCACCTCACCTCTGGAATTCAGCTCTTTTGTTCATGTTTGGACTAAGGCTGTAATGAGGTCTGGAGCCAAGTGGTCCTGGCGGAACCCAAACTGAGCATCGGTGAGCAGGTTATTGGTGAGCAAGTGCCACTTGATAATACTGTTAACGACACCTTCCATCAATTTTGATTCAGAGTAGACTGATGGGGCGTTATTTGGCCGGATAGGAGTTGTCCTTCTTTTTGTCAACAGGATATACCTGGGCAGTTTTCCACATTGTCAGCTAGATGCCAGTGTTGCAGTTGTACTGAAACAGCTTGGCTAGAGGCCCAGCTAGTTCTGAAGCAAAAGTCTTCAGCACGACAGCCGGGATGTTGTCGGGGACCATAGACTTTGCTGTATCCAGTGCGCTCAGCCGTTTCTTGATATCACGTGGAGTGAATCGAATTGGATGAAGACTGGCTTCTGTGATGGTGGGAACCTCAGTAGGATTAGTGTAGGTGGGTATGGTCCTTAGTATAACTAAACGTGTCTTGGATCCCTCACTTCAACCTCCTCTCTTAACCTCCAAATAATGCAAAAAGAGAGAAATCCACAAATGAATCCCCATATTCTGATTTAATTGTACAACAAAACATTCTGCTACCAAGAATCTGGCCAAAATAATTGCAAACACAAACAAATTGTCCAAATGAAAAAAACATTTGAAAAGCAGCTCGCAGATGACCATTGCTAAATGAACTTTGGGAAATAATTATTGGACAAATACAGCTGGTCCCAATTTAAGGAGTAATTTCCTATCCCAAGAAATTCAATACCCTCCAGGACAGAGCATTTCACTTGATTGGTGCCCCTGCCACTGGACGAAATATCCACTCTACAGTACGTACAATCTGCAGGATGCACTGCAGCAATTCAACAAGGTCACTTTGACAGCACTTCCCTCATTTGCAATCTCCACCATCGAAAAAGATGAGCTGCAACTAATATGTGCTTACTATACAGTATAAATGCACACGAGGCTCATACTTGAGAAAAGATCACTCTGTGACCAGTTACCTTTATTACCAAAACCTCAAGAGGCAGACGGTAGGTGGAGCTTCCCCTTTTATACCAGAAAGTCCAGGTTAGTAGTGTCTCAAACAAGTTCATCCCGTTGTGGTCAGTGTTCTCAAGGTATACAACTTGGGTAGGCTTATACATGACAGTTAAATATTTGACATCACCTCCCCCCCCCCAAAGTTTTATTGGATCACAGGTTAAGTCTCTCTGGTGGTTTACGCTCCCTTGTAGAGCGTCTGAGTTGGGGCTCCGGTTGTTGGGCACTGGCCTGAGTGTCTGCTGTTTGCGGTGCCTCAGGCCTTTCCAGACTGCCCACAGTGACTGGGCTCTCCTTCACTTGGTTCTGGTGTTCGGTCACCTGTGGTGGAGTAAACTCTACGTTGTGTTTCTGCTTCTCTGCTTCTTCTATGGGGTTGCTGAACCTCCTTTTAATTTGATCCACGTGTTTGCAGCAGATTCGTCCATTGGTAAGTTTAACTACCAAAACCCTATTCCCCTCTTTGGCAATCACAGTGCCTGCAAGCCATTTGGGCCCTGCAACATAATTAAGGACAAAAACAGAGTCATTGGCACCAATACACCGCGCCCTCGCATTCCTGTCATGGTAGTCACATTGTGACTGACGCCTGCTCTCTACAATTTCTTTCATAGTAGGGTGTATAAGGGATAACCTGGTTTTTGAGCATCCTTTTCAGTAGATGACATCCTTTTCAGAGGTGACATAATAGGTCCAAGTCAGCATGGATTTGTGAAAGGGAAATCATGCTTGACAAATCTTCTGGAATTTTTTGAGGATGTTTCCAGTAGAGTGGACAGTTGATGTGGTATATTTGGACTTTCAGAAGGCTTTCGACAAGGTCCCACACAAGAGATTAATGTGCAAAGTTAAAGCACACGGGATTGGGGGTAGTGTGCTGACATGGATTGAGAATTGGTTGTCAGATCGGAAGCAAAGAGTAGGAGTAAATGGGTACTTTTCAGAATGGCAGGCAGTGACTAGTGGGGTACCGCAAGCTTATGTGCTGGGGCCCCAGCTGTTTACATTGTACATTAATGATTTAGATGAGGGGATTAAATGTAGTATCTCCAAATTTGCGGATGACACTAAGTTGGGTGGCAGTGTGAGCTGCGAGGAGGATGCTATGAGGCTGCAGAGTGACTTGGATAGGTTAGGTGAGTGGGCAAATGCATGGCAGATGAAGTATAATGTGGATAAATGTGTGGTTATCCACTTTGGTGGTAAAAACAGAGAGACAGACTATTATCTGAATGGTGACAGATTAGGAAAAGGAGAGGTGCAACGAGACCTGGGTGTCATGGTACATCAGTCATTGAAGGTTGGCATGCAGGTACAGCAGGCGGTTAAGAAAGCAAATGGCATGTTGGCCTTCATAGTGAGGGGATTTGAGTACAGGGGCAGGGAGGTGTTGCTACAGTTGTACAGGGCCTTGGTGAGGCCACACCTGGAGTATTGTGTACAGTTTTGGTCTCCTAACTTGAGGAAGGACATTCTTGCTATTGAGGGAGTGCAGTGAAGGTTTACCAGACTGATTCCCGGGATGATGGGACTGACCTATCAAGAAAGATTGGATCACTGGAGTTCAGAAGAATGAGAGGGGACCTCATAGAAATGTTTTAAAATTTTGACGGGTTTCGACAGGTTAGATGCAGGAAGAATGTTCCCAATGTTGGGGAAGTCCAGAACCAGGGGTCACAGTCTAAGGATAAGGGGTAAGCCATTTAGGACCGAGATGAGGACAAACTTCTTCACCCAGAGAGTGGTGAACCTGTGGAATTCTCTACCACAGAAAGTAGTTGAGGCCAATTCACTAAATATATTCAAAAGGGAGTTAGATGAAGTCCTTACTATTAGGGGGATCAAGGGATATTGCGAGAAAGCAGGAAGGGGGTACTGAAGTTGCAAGTTCAGCCATGAACTCATTGAATGGCGGTGCAGGCTAGAAGGGCCGAATGGCCTACTCCTGCACCTATTTTCTATGTTTCTATGTTTCTAGCAGCTCTACAGGTGGAACCCCTGTGAGCGAGTGTGGTTGGGATCTATTGGCCAACAGGAGGCGTGATAAGCGGCTTTGTAGGGAACCCACTTGGATTCTGAGCCTCCCCTGTTTGATTATCTGCACTCCTCGTTTGAGGCCGGCCTGAACGGTGCTGTTCTGACATGGTTGATTCCATTGCCTGCCATGAAGTCCTGCAATTCAGTGCTTGTGAAGCACGGGCCATTGTCACTTACCCAAGACATCCGGTAGACCATGGGTGGCGAACATTGCCCGTAGACTTTCTACCGTGGCAGAGGATGTGCTTGAATTTAAAATGGCACACTCAATCCATTTGGAGTACGCGTCTACTACAACCAAAAACATTTTTACCATGAAAGGACCTGTGTAGTCCACATGGATGCGTGACCATGGCTTGGCAGGGCAGGACCAGGGGCTAAGGGGGGCTTCCCTGGGTGCGTTGCCCAGCTGAGCACACGTGTTGCACCTGCGAACACAAAGTTCCAGGTCTGCATCTGGCCACCAAACGTGTGACCTGGCAATTGCCTTCATCATGACAATGCCCGGGTGCTCATTGTGGAGTTCTCTGATAAACAGCTCTCTGCCCTTCTGGGGCATGATTACTCAGTTTCCCCACAGTAGGCAATCGGCCTAAATCGAGAGTTCATCCTTGCACCTATGAAACGGTTAAAACTGCTCAGGGCATGCCCCGTACGTGGCTGCCCAGTCCCCCTTCAGGACACAATTCTTAACTAAAGACAGTAGCGGGTCTTTATTTGTCCAGACTTTAAGCTGATGGGCTTTCACAGGTGAGCCTTCGCTCTCGAAAGCTTCAACAGACATGACCATCTCAGCATCATGCTCAGCTGCCCCCTCAGTGATGGCTAGTGGTAGCCTGCTGAGTGCATCGGCACACTTTTCAGTGCCTGGTCTATGCCAAATTGTGTAGTCATAGTCATAACGCAAATGCCCACCTCTGTATACGGGTCGATGCATTCGCATTTATGGCCTTGTTGTCGGCCAAAAGGGACGTTAGGGGTTTGTGATCTGTTTCCAGCTCAAATTTCCTGCCATACAGGTACTGGTGCATTTTTTTTATTGCATATACACATGCTAGAGCTTCCTTTTCTACCATCCCGTAGCCCCTTTCTGCCTGGGATAGACTTCTGGAGGCATAAGCTACCGGCTGTAACTGATCATTGGCATTCACATGCTGCAACCTAAACCCGACCCCATAGGACGACGCATCACACGTTAAAACTAATTTCTTACACGGGTCATATAACGTTAACAGTTTGTTGGAGCATAACAAATTGCGTGCTCTATCAAAAGCCCTTTCCTGGCTGTCCCCCCAGACCCAATCACGACCTTTGCGAGGAGCACGTTTAGCGGCTCTAACAGCGTGCTCAATTTGGGAAGAAAGTTGCCAAAATAGTTCAGGAGCCCCAGGAACGAACGTAGCTCCGTCGTGTTACAGGGTCTGGGTGCTCTCTGGATCGCTTCCGTTTTGGACGCAGTAGGTCTGATCCTGTCTGCTGCTACCCTACTCCCCAGGAATTCTACCTCTGGAGCTAGGAAGACGCATTTCGCATTTTTCAGTGGCAGCCCTACCCAGTCCAGTCTGCGTAGCACCTCCTCCAGGTTGTGGAGGTGCTCTCCAGTATCGTGACCTGTGATGAGGATGTCGTCTTGAAAAACCACCGCCCTTGGAATCGACTTGAGGACGCTTTCCATATTTCACTGAAAGATCGCGGCGGCCGAACGAATCTCGAACGGACATCTGTTGTACTCAACAAACACCGTGATGGTGGTCAACTTCTTCGACTCACTTGCCAGCTCCTAGGTCATGTAAGCTGAGGTCAGGTCCAATTTTGAAAAAATTTGCCATCGGATAGCGTCGCAAAGAGGTCCTCCACTCTCGGTAGCGGGTACTGGTCTTGGAGTATCACCCGATTGATGGTGGCCTTGTATTCGCCACATATCCTGACTGACCCATCCGCCTTGAGCACCGGTACAATCGGGCTCGTCCAGTCACTGAATTCGACTGGCGAGATGATGCCTTCCCTCAACAAGCGGTCCAATTCGCCTTCTATATTTTCCCGCATCATGTACGGCACTGCTCTGACCTTGTGGTGTACTGGCCTGGTGTCCGGGTTTATGTGAATCACTACCTTCGCCTCCATGAAAGTGCCAATGCCGGGTTGAAATAATGAGTCAAATTTGTCCAGGACCTGTGAGCATGATACTCGCTTCACAGAAAAAATTGCACTGACATCGCCCCATTTCCAGTTCACGACAGCAAGCCAACTCCTCCCCAGTAGTGCGGGACCGTCCCCTGGGAGAATCCAGAGTGGCAACCTGTTCTTCGAATCTTTGTGGGTCACGACTACCGTGGCGCTGCCTAGCACCGGAATGATCTCCTTTGTATATGTCCGTAGCTGTGCGTCAATCGGCAATAATTTTGGCCTCCTGGCCTTGGACACCCACAACCTTTCGAACTGTTTGATACTCATCAGGGACTGGCTGGCCCCTGTGTCGAGCTCCATTAATACTGGGATGCCATTGAGGAGCACTTTCATCATTATCGATGGCGTCCTGGTATATGAACTGTATATGTGCTCCACATGAACTCGCTGAACTTCAGCTTCCAGCGATTTTCCCCAGTATTCATTTGGCCTCGTAGGGCTTACATCGGGCCCGTCCTCCTCGTACATCAACCTGGCTGCAGGCTTCCTGCACATATGAGCCAAGTGACCGCTGACGTTGCAGTTTCTGCAGGTATATTGCTGATACCTGCAAGCTCTGGCTGGGTGTTTGCCTCCACACCTCCAGCATGAGCTGGAGGCCCCGTTGTTGGAAACAAACGGTCCATTACCAGTTGATCGTCTCTGACTGTCTCTGTAACTGTCCTTAAGCGCACCATTAACAGCTGTTGATAGAAACATAGAAACATAGAAAATAGGTTCAGGAGCAGGCCATTCAGCCCTTCTAGCCTGCACCGCCATTCAATGAGTTCATGGCTGAACATGAAACTTCAGTACCCCCTTCCTGCTTTCTCGCCATACCCCTTGATCCCCCGAGTAGTAAGGACTTCATCTAACTCCCTTTTGAATATATTTAGTGAATTGGCCTCAACTACTTTCTGTGGTAGAGAATTCCACAGGTTCACCACTCTCTGGGTGAAGAAGTTTGTCCTCATCTCGGTCCTAAATGGCTTACCCCTTATCCTTAGACTGTGACCCCTGGTTCTGGACTTCCCCAACATTGGGAACATTCTTCCTGCATCCAACCTGTCCAAACCCGTCAGAATTTTAAACGTTTCTATGAGGTCCTCTCTCACTCTTCTGAACTCCAGTGAATACAAGCCCAGTTGATCCAGTCTTTCTTGATAGGTCAGTCCCACCATCCCGGGAATCAGTCCGGTGAATCTTCGCTGCACTCCCTCAATAGCAAGAATGTCCTTCCTCAAGTTAGGAGACCAAAACTGTACACAATACTCCAGGTGTGGCATCACCAAGGCCCTTAACAACTCTAGCAACACCTCACTGCCCCTGTACTCAAATCCCCTCGCTATGAAGGCCAACATGCCATTTGCTTTCTTAACCGCCTGCTGTACCTGCATGCCAACCTTCAATGACTGATGTACCATGACACCCAGGTCTCGTTGCACCTTCCCTTTTCCTAATCTGTCACCATTCAGATAATAGTCTGTCTTTCTGTTTTTACCACCAATGGATAATCTCACATTTATCCACATTATACTTCATCTGCCACGCATTTGCCCACTCACCTAACCTATCCAAGTCACACTGCAGCCTCATAGCATCCTCCTCACAGCTCACACTGCCACCCAACTTAGTGTCATCCGCAAATTTGGAGATACTACATTTAATCCCCTCGTCTAAATCATTAATGTACAATGTAAACAGCTGGGGCCCCAGCACAGAACCTTGCGGTACCCCACTAGTCACTGCCTGCCATTCTGAAAAGTACCCATTTACTCCTACTCTTTGCTTCCTGTCTGACAACCAGTTCTCAATCCACGTCAGCACACTACCCCCAATCCCATGTGCTTTAACTTTGCACATTAATCTCCTGTGTGGGACCTTGTCGAAAGCCTTCTGAAAGTCCAAATATACCACATCAACTGGTTCTCCTTTGTCCACTTTACTGGAAACATCCTCAAATAATTCCAGAAGATTTGTCAAGCATGATCTCCCTTTCACAAATCCATGCTGACTTGGAGCTATCATGTCACCATTTTCCAAATGCGCTGCTATGACATCCTTAATAATTGATTCCATCATTTTACCCACTACTGAGGTCAGGCTGACCGGTCTATAATTCCCTGCTTTCTCTCTCCCTCCTTTTTTAAAAAGTGGGGTTACATTGGCTACCCTCCACTCGATAGGAACTGATCCAGAGTCAATGGAATGTTGGAAAATGACTGTCAATGCATCCGCTATTTCTAAGGCCACCTCCTTAAGTACTCTGGGATGCAGTCCGTCAGGCCCTGGGGATTTATCGGCCTTCAATCCCATCAATTTCCCCAACACAATTTCCCGACAATAAAGATTTCCCTCAGTTCCTCCTCCTTACTGGACCCTCTGACCCCTTTTATATCCGGAAGGTTGTTTGTGTCCTCCTTAGTGAATACTGAACCAAAGTACTTGTTCAATTGGTCTGCCATTTCTTTGTTCCCCGTTATGACTTCCCCTGATTCTGACTGCAGGGGACCTACGTTTGTCTTTATTAACCTTTTTCTCTTTACATACCTATAGAAGCTTTTGCAATCCGCCTTAATGTTCCCTGCAAGCTTCTTCTCGTACTCCATTTTCCCTGCCCTAATCAAACCCTTTGTCCTCCTCTGCTGAGTTCTAAATTTCTCCCAGTCCCCAGGTTCGCTGCTATTTCTGGCCAATTTGTATGCCACTTCCTTGGCTTTAATACTATCCCTGATTTCCCTAGATAGCCACGGTTGAGCCACCTTCCCTTTTTTATTTTTACGCCAGACAGGAATGTACAATTGTTGTAATTCATCCATGCGGTCTCTAAATGTCTGCCATTTCCCATCCACAGTCAACCCCTTAAGTATCATTCGCCAATCTATCTTAGCCAACTCACGCCTCATACCTTCAAAGTTACCCTTCTTTAAGTTCTAGACCATGGTCTCTGAATTAACTGTTTCATTCTCCATCCTAATGCAGAATTCCACCATATTATGGTCACTCTTCCCCAAGGGGCCTCGCACAATGAGATTGTTAATTAACCCTCTCTCATTACACAACACCCAGTCTAAGATGGCCTCCCCCCTAGTTGGTTCCTCGACATATTGGTCTAGAAAACCATCCCTTATGCACTCCAGGAAATCCTCCTCCACCGTATTGCTTCCAGTTTGGCTAGCCCAATCTATGTGCATATTAAAGTCATCCATTATAACTGCTGCACCTTTATTGCATGCACTCCTAATTTCCTGTTTGATGCCCTCCCCAACATCACTACTACTGTTTGGAGGTCTGTACACAACTCCCACTAACGTTTTTTGCCCTTTAGTGTTCTGCAGCTCTGCCCATATATATTCCACATCATCCAAGCTAATGTCTTTCCTAACTATTGCATTAATCTCCTCTTTAACCAGCAATGCTACCCCACCTCCTTTTCGTTTTATTTTATCCTTCCTGAATATTGAATACCCCTGGATGTTGAGTTCCCAGCCCTGACCATCCCGGAGCCACGTCTCCGCAATCCCAATCACATCATATTTGTTACCATCTATTTGCACAGTTAATTCATCCACCTTATTGCGGATACTCCTTGCATTAAGACACAAAGCCTTCAGGCTTGTTTTTTTAACACCCTTTGTCCTTTTAGAATTTTGCTGTACAGTGGCCCTTTTTGTTCTTTGCCTTGGGTTTCTCTGCCCTCCACTTTTCCTCATCTCCTTTCTGTCTTTTGCTTTTGCCTCCTTTTTGTCTCCCTCTGTCTCCCTGCATTGGTTCCCATCCCTCTGCCATATTAGTTTAACTCCTCCCCAACAGCACTAGCAAACACTCCCCCTAGGACATTGGTTCCGGTCCTGCCCAGGTGCAGACCGTCCGGTTTGTACTGGTCCCACCTCCCCCAGAACCGGTTCCAATGCCCCAGGAATTTGAATCCCTCCCTGCTGCACCACTGCTCAAGCCACGTATTCATCTGCGCTATCCTGCGATTCCTACTCTGACTAGCACGTGGCACTGGTAGCAATCCCGAGATTACTACTTTTGAGGTCCTACTTTTTAATTTAGCTCCTAGCTCCTTAAATTCTTTTCGTAGGACCTCATCCCTTTTTTTACCTATGTCGTTGGTACCAATGTGCACCACGACAACTGGCTGTTCTCCCTCCCATTTCAGAATGTCCTGCACCCGCTCCGAGACATCCTTGATGGTCCCATTACTGGCCGCATTGTCCATTGCGATGGCATGAATCGCCGTTCAGCTAGCCATTTTCTCTGTTGAATTCCCCCTTTGAGTTCGACTGCATTCTGGGGCATATCCGATTGCCCTTGTCTGCCTAGAGAACTGTGTGCCGCGTTAACAATGTTGACTCCCTGGTCGTTTGCCGCATTTGAGCCAAGATTTTTGCCATAAATCATTCTGGTCTCTTGCTCCTCTGAGAGAATTGTCTGGGCTATCATCGCCGCTGCTTCCAAGGTCAAGTCTTTGGTCTCAATCAGTTTCCTGAGAACTCCAGCGTGCCCAATGCCCTCAATAAAAAAGTCTTGCAGCATCTCCGCTCTGCATGCATCTGGGAACTTACATAGGCTCATCAGTCGCCTGAGATCTGCCACGAAGTCGAGAACGCTTTGCCCTTCTCGCCGCCGGTGCGTGTAAAACCAATGTCTCACCATGTGCATGCTGCTTGCAGGTTTAAGGTGTTCCCTGATTAACTTACTGAGCTCTTCGAACGTCTTGTCCGTCGGCTTCTCTGGCGCTAGAACGCCCTTCATCAGGGATTACATTCTGGATCCACAAACCGTCAGTCAGTTTGTCAGCCGAGTCCTGTCCCAACCATTTCTTAGTGACAAAACTTTGCTATAGTCTCTCAATAAAGTTGTACCAATCATCACCAACACAGTACCTCTCTTCTGTGCTGCTAGTGGCCATGCTCGCGTGGTTTAAATCCCAGTTTCCCGTCGCCAATAATATATCCTTACTCTATATAGTATAAATGCACCTGAGGCCCATACTTGAGAAAAAATCGCACTATGACCTTTATTACCAAGACCTCAATAGGCAGACGGTGGGTAGAGCTTTCCCTTTTATACCTGAAAGTCCAGGTTAGGAGTGTCTCCCACAAGTTCGCCCCCTGTGGTCAGTGTTCTCAAGGTATACAACTTAGGTCAGCTTCTATAGGGTTATAATGACAGTTGAATACATGACAGCAATGAAAACATAATTAGCTCAAATTCCTCTCCTTGTCACACACCAACCTGATTTGGACGTATATCCCTCTCCCTTCATCATCACTGGGGCAGTGTCTGTGAATTCTTTGCCTAACACCATTGTGGAAGTACCATCACCACAAGGACTGCTGCAGTTCATGGAGAAACCCGCCACAGCCTTCTTAGGTCAACTAGGTTGGAGAATAAATGGGACTTGCCCAGTTTTGTCTGCATCCTAAGAACAAATAAAATAGATGCTTCCTGTTGTGTTCCTAACACAGATGAGGTTGCACACAGGGAGGTTAAAGTAACAGTGACCTCAGTATTTAATAAGACACTCCAGAGTGAGGAACAGGCCTTAGGGGCGGGCTGATATACAGAGCTCCCTGGTGGCGGAACATGGGAGTGCATGCTTTACAGATACACAACATCACTCCCCCCGCCAAAGTCAAAGTGAAAACTATTTACAAGGTGAGGCGGTCGGGAGCCTTTCTTTCCCTGGTGGACCGCCTCGGTACAAATGTCTGTTCTGGTGTGTTGGCTCTGCCCTCGCTGGGCTGGTATATTGTTGGCCCTGCAGGGCTGCTAGGTGAGCCTGGCCTTGCTGGGCTGTTGGGCGTGATGGGTTCGATTTCCTGGTCCGGGGTGGTGTCGTTGATCCTTTCGGTGTGTGTTGTGTGCTCAAAAGCTGGTGTCTGCTGTGGGTTGTTCAGGGCAGTCTGTGAACCACAGCCTCGTTTGCTCCAGGTGCTTTCTGCAAATTTGTCCATTGTCAAGTTTGACTACAAACACCCTATTCCCTTCTTTAGCTATCACCGTGCCCGCGATCCACTTGGGACCATGTCCATAGTTTAGCACATACACAGGGTCATTCAGATCAATTTCCCGTGACACAGTGGCGCGGCCATTGTTTACATTTTGTTGCTGCCACCTGCTCTCTACCTGATCATGCAGGTTGGGGTGAACCAGCGAGAGTCTGGTTTTAAGCGTCCTTTTCATGAGTAGCTCAACCGCGGGCACTCCTGTGAGCGAGTGGGGTCTCGTGCGGTAGCTGAGCAGTATTTGGGACAGGCGGGTTTGGAGTGAGCCTTCTGTGACTCGTTTAAGGCTCTGTTTGATGGTTTGTACTGCTCGCTCTGCCTGCCCATTGGAGGCTTGTTTAAACGGGACCGAGCTGACATGTTTGATTCCATTGCGGGTCATGAATTCTTTCAATTCGGCACTGGTGAAACATGGCCCGTGGTCACTGACCAGTATGTCAGGCAGGCCGTGGGTGGCAAACATGGACATCAGGCTTTCAATGGTGGCGGTGGCGGTGCTTCCCGACATTATTTCACATTCAATCCATTTGGAAAAAGCATCCACCACCACCAGGAACATTTTACTGAGAAACGGGCCCGCGACCATGGTCTGGAGGGCCAGGACCACAAACTTAGTGGTGCCTCTCTGGGCACGTTGCTCAACTGAGCACACACGCTGCATTGTGGTACACAGGACTCTAAGTCAGATTCGATACCGGGCCACCACACGTGGGATCTGGCTATGCTTTCATCATTACTATACTCGGGTGTGTGCTGTGGAGATCCGAGATGAACATCTCCCTGCCCTTTTTTGGTAGCACTACACGGTTGCCCCACAACAGGCAGTCTGCCTGAATGGACAGTTCATCCTCTCGCCGCTGGAATGGCTTGGTTGGCTCTTGCATTTCAACGAGGATGCTGGCCCAGCTCCCATGCAGCACACAATTTTTTACTAGGGACAGCAGAGGATCTTGGCTGGTCCAAGTCCTAATCTGGCGGGCCGTGACAGGTGATTTATCAGTTTCAAGCGCTTCCATGACCATCAACAAGTCTGCGGGCTGCGTCACCATCAACAAGTTTGCAGGCTGCGCCATTTCCACCCCCGTGGTGGGCAATGGTAGCTGACTGAGAGCATCCGCACAGTTCTCGGTGCCTGGCCTGTGGCGGATGGTAGAGTTATACGCTGATATCGCAAGTGCCCACCTTTGTATGCGTGCTGAGGCATTAATATTTATCTCCTTGTTTTCAGCAAACAGGGATGTGAGGGGCTTGTGATCGGTTTCCAGCTCAAATTTGAGGCCAAACAGGTACTGGTGCATTTTCTTTACTTCGAACACACATGCTAATGCCTTTCTCAATCATGCTGTAGGCCCTCTCAGCCTTAGACAAGCTCCTAGAAGCATAGGCGACAGGTTGCAACTTTCCCGCAATGTTAGCTTGTTGTAATACACACCCGACTCCGTACGACGACGCGTCACATGCTAGCACAAGTCTTTTACACGAGTTATACAACACAAGCAGCTTGTTGGAGCATAAAATGTTTCTGGCTTTCTCAAAAGCAATTACTTGTTTTTTTTTCCCCATACCCAGTTCTCACCTTTGCGTAATAACACATGTAGGGGCTCTAAAAGGGTGCTTAACACCGGTAGGAAGTTACCAAAATAGTTGAGGAGTCCCAGGAACGACCACAGCCCCATGACATTCTGTGGCCTGGGCGCATTCCTGATAGCCTCCGTCTTGGCGTCTGTGGGCCGAATGCCGTCCGCCATGATCTTTCTCCCCAAAAACTCCACTTCTGTTGCCATGAAGAAGCATTTCGACCTCTTCAGCTGCAGCCCTACACGATCCAGTCACTGGAGGACCTCCTCCAGGTTTTGTAGGTGCTCAGCGGTATCCCGACCCGTGACCAATATGTCGTCCTGAAAGACCACCGTGTGTGGTACCGACTTGAGTAGGCTCTCCATGTTTCTCTGGAAGATCGCTGCAGCTGACCGAATTCCAAATGGGCATCTGTTGTAAATGAACAGTGCCTTGTGTGTGTTGATGCAGGTGAGGCCCTTCAAAGACTCGTCCAGCTCCTGCGTCATGTAGGCCGAAGTCAGGTCAAGCTTGGTGAACGTCTTGCCTCCTGCCAGCATCGCAAATAGGTCGTCTGCCTTAGGTAGCGGGTATTAGTCCTGTAGCGAGAAACAATTAATAATTACTTTATAATCGTCGCAAATCCTGACCGTGCCATCACTTTTGAGTACTGGAACAATCGGGCTGGCCCACTCGCTGAATTCCACTGGGGAGATGATGCCCTCGTGTTGCAGCCGGTCCAGCTCGATTTCCACTCTCTTCCTCATCATGTGAGGTACCGTTCGCACCTTGTGGTGAATGGGTCGTGTCTCTGGGACCAAGTGGATCCGCATCTTCACCCCAGAAAAGTTTCCAATGACTGGCTCAAAAACGGAAGGACCTGGGTACATGAGGCCTCATCGACATGTGATAGCACTCCGATGTCATCCCAGTTCCAGCGGATTTTGCCCAGCCAGCTCCTTCCAAGCAGTGTGGGGCCATCGCCCGGGACAATCCAGAGTGGCAGTTCATGCACCGTGCCCTCGTAGGTGACCCTGACCATGGCGCTGCCCAGGACAGTGATAAGCTCTTTGGTGTACATTCTCAGTTTCGTGTAGATGGGGTTCAGGGCTGGTCTGAATGCCTTGTTGCACCACAGTATCTCAAATATCTTTTTACTCATGATGGATTGGCTAGCGCCAGTGTCCAGTTCCATGGCTACGGGTAAGCCATTCAATTTTATGTTTAGCATTATAGGTGGACATTTTGTGGAAAATGTGTGCACCCCATGTACTTCAGCATCTACCTCCTCTCTCTGAGGCTCGAAATAGCTTTGATCCACCATGGACCGTTCTACCTCTGCCACGTGGTGGTTAGCAGGTTTTGCAGAGCTTGCAGCTCGTTTGCAAGCTCGTTGGAGGCGCCCCATTGTTCCACAGCTCTTGCAAACATATCCTTTGAAGCGGCATGAATACACTGAATGGAAGCCTCCACAACGCCAACAAGGTGTGAAGTGCCTTGCATTCATCCTTTGTTGGGGTCTCTGAGTCATCTGGGTCACCTGAGGCTTGCTGGCGGTCGCAGACTCGTGGTTTCTGCCCTGTACATTTCTGCTCGCAAACACAGTTCCAGTTAATTTATGAACATTGCTAGCACTTGTGTGCTGAGAGATTTGTTTGGTGTTATCACTGGTGGACATAAACGCCTGTGCTATCGCAATGGCCTTACTGAGGATCGGTGTCTCTGCAGTCAAAAGTTTTCGTAGGATGGTCTCGTGGCCAATGCCGAATATAAAAAAGTCTCTAAGCATTTGCTCCAGGTAGCCATCAAACTCACATTGTCCTGCAAGTCGCCTTAGCTCGGCGACGTAGCTCGCCACTTCCTGACCTTCAGATCGCTGGCACGTGTAGAACCAATACCTCGCCATCAGCACGCTCTCCCTCGGGTTAAAATGCTCACGAACCAGTGTATACAGCTCCTCATATGACTTATCTGTGGGTTTCACCTGAGCCAGAAGATTCTTCATGAGGCTGTAGGTCGGTGCCCCACAGACTGTGAGGAGGACCACTCTCCTTTTTGCAGCGCTTCCTTCTCCGTCCAGCTCGTTGGCTGCAAAGTACTGGTCTAGCCGTTCGACATAAGCTTCCCAGTCCTCACCCACCGAGAACTTCTCCAGAATGCCCACAGTTTTCTGCATCTTTGCGTTGGATTCGTATTCTCCTCACCAGTTATTGTGTTCCTAACACAGGTGAGGCTGCACACAGGGAGATTAAAGTAACAGTGATCTCAGTCTTTAATAAGACACTCCAGAGTAAGAAACAGGCCTTAGGGGTCAGCTTATATACAGTACTTCCAAGGGATGCTGGGATACCTTGGGACTTCAGAGGATGAGCTTCCTGGTGGCTGAACATGGGAGTGCATGCTTTACAGATGCACAACACTTCCCATCTGCCCTGACTAGGTCTGGCCCTCATTGGCCATTTCATTTTGATTAATTGAGTGCAAAGCACTCAAAAATAGATAGATTTTTGGATTCAATTTTGATTGGTAATCAAGGGATATGGAGATCGGGAGGAAAGTGGAGTTGAGATCTATGATCAACCATGATCTTATTGAATGGTGGAGCAAGCTCGAAGGGCAGTAGGGCCTACTCCTGCTCCTATTTCTTAAGTTCTTACTTGCAAGAAAATAGGGGGACCACGCCTTTTCTTATTATGCACATGTTAAAATGCATTATAATATTAAAATGTGACTGTGGCACATTTTATGCAAGAGCAATTTAGACCAGTCTGAAAGGCTGTCCAGATCATGGCATGGTGGCAAGAATGACGGGGGCCTCGTCATATGGATCCCAGCCGGACTTGCCAGTGCCCATCTGCTTGTTCTTCACCAACACCATTAGACACGCAGAACGGAAAATTTGCCCGCATATATTTTTCACTGACTGATTTCCAGGATAAAAGCATTTGGGTATTAACACATCATCATCATCATAGGCAGTCCCTCGGAATCGAGGAAGACTTGCTTCCACTCTTAGCATGAGTTCTTAGGTGGTTGTACAGTCCAATACGAGAACCACAGTCTCTGTCACACGTGGGACAGACAGTGGTTGATGGAAAGGGTGGGCAGGGAGTCTGATTTGCCGCACGCCCCTTCCGATGCCTGCGCTTGATTTCTGCATGCTCTCGGCAATGAGACTCGAGGTGCTCAGCGCCCTCCCAGATGCACTTCTTCCACTTAGGGCGGCCTTTGGCCAGGGACTCCCAGGTGTCAGTGGGGATGTCGCACTTTATCAGGAAGGCTTTGAGGGTGTCCTTGTAATGTTTCCGCTGCCCACCTTTGGCTTGTTTGCCGTGGACGAGTTCCGAGTAGAGCACTTGCTTTGGGAGTCTCGTGTCGAGCATGCGAACTATGTGGCCTGCCCAGCGGAGCTGATCAAGTACGGTCAGTGCTTTAATGCTGGGGATGTTGGCTTGGACGAGGACGCTAACGTTAGTGCGTCTATCCTCCCAGGGGATTTGTAGGATCTTGCACAACTTTATATGCTGCGTATTGAAAAGTTATCTCAAAATCATCAACAACAGGAGATAATTTTCTCAACTTTTTGGGAGATACTTTTTGTGGGAGGATAATAATGGATCGCACTTGCCTCAAGATAAGTAGCTGTAGCACTTGGTAGCACTAATGGCCTGCATAAGTTATCAACGGGAGGGAATGAATCAGAACTAAAAGGATGTATCAAAAGTTAGAATTTGACTCCAATTAGAGTCAGTTATTGTTCTGGTCCTATATTTTTAAACTGTTGTCAATCATTGGTGTATTGTGCAGTACGAATGTCTCTCACGCTGAGGGAACAAAGCCATAGCTATGAAGGCCTGTGATTCTCTAATTCTCCATTAAAGTCCCTTTGATCAGTTCTTGCATCACAGCCTTTATTATATGTCAGGTGTTCCAAGTTATTACCTTTTTTTTGGTACCGGTCAGGGGAGTGGATGACAGTAAGGATTGGCGCTGAGGTCCAGATTCAACTGGGTGAAATGAGATCTCTTTAAAATTAGTCTAAATTTGCACAGCTCAGACTTCAGACTAAACTGAGCAAATGTGGTGACAGGTGTTGTGACAGATTATACCTGAAGCTATCTGTGAAACCAATTGAACCGAAAAGGAATTCGAATCCAAATTTAGCTGCAGCTTCCGAACACATGGTTATTCTGCACGTTGAGTTAATGCAGTAATTTGGTTACAGTGATACCAAAGTGGTTTGTCTCTGAAGTGACCAAGTTAAGTCAGGTTCACATGTCCATCTCTGAGTGCATTACAGCCTCTATGGGCTCTGGATTGTGCTCTTAGAATGTGTCAACGCAATTACAGAGTGAAGTACGTGGCATTGTGTGTTTGCCTGATGGAATTTGCAGTGGCCTGCCCCTTATTAAAGGTTTTAATATGGTTAGTAAAACAAGCCTGAACAACTAAACTCTTCCCTTCTGGATTTCAAACATAAAAGTAGGATAAGGCCCATGTAATAATCTTACAGCAGCACTCACAGTCCAAACGCTGATGAAGCCTGGATGTTGGTGCTATAAAGGAAGAAAGACTTGCATTAATATAGCACCTTTCACAACCACCGGACATCTCAAAGCGTTTTACATCCAATGTAGTACTTTGGGAGTATAGTCACTTCGGGCCCAAGTTTCGGCCTCAGTTGCTCCTGATTTTTTGGAGCAACTGGTGTAGAACGGAGTATCTTAGAAATTCAAATTCTCGGCATTTAGTTTGCTCCAGTTCTAGTCAGTTAGAACAGTTTCACTTTGGAACAGAATTTTTTTTTTCAAAAGGGGGCGTGTCCGGCCACATATGCCTGTTTTCAAAGTTTCGGCAGTGAAAACTTACTCCAAACTAACTTAGAATGGAGTAAGTGAAGATTTTTGTACGCTCGAAAAAACCTTATCTACACTTTAGAAAATCAGGCGTAGGTTACAAATCAGGCGTAGGGAATGGCGGGGGGGGGGGGGGGGGTTTAAAGGGAAGTTTACAAACATTAAACACTTCAGTTTTACAAATAAAGAGCCATCATCAATAATAAATGATAAAAACATCAATAAATCAACCAATAAATCAATCAAAAAAAATTAATAAGAAATTTTTTTTTTTAAATCAATAAATAAAACATTTTCTACTTACCGACTGCAGCACCGGGAGCCCTCCAACAGCGTGCTGGGATGCCCCCCCTCGCAGTGTGTCTCTGTCAGTGTCTCTATCTCTCTGTCTGTCTGTGTGTGTCTCTCATTCTCTATCTGTCAGTGTCTGTGTTTCTGACAGCGAGAGGAGGGGGAGGAGGGGGGTAAAGGGAGAGAGGGTGGGGCAGGGGGAGGGGAGGGAGAGAAGGGGGAGGGAAGGGGGAGAAGGGGAAGGGGGGATGAGAAGGGGAAGGGGGGGAGGAGAAGGGGAAGGGGGGAGGAGGACAAGGGGAAGGGGGGAGGAGGACAAGGGGAAAGAGAAGGGGGGAGAAGGAGAAGGGGAAGGAGAAGGGGGGGAAAGGAGAAGGGGGAAAAAGGAGAAGAAGGGGAAAAGGAGAAGGGGGGGAAAGGAGAAGGGGGGAAAGGAGAAGGGGGGGAAAGGAGAAGGGGGAGGGGAAAGGAGAAGGGGCGGGGGCCGGGCCCGGCCGGCAAGACTTCGGGCAGGGCCCATCCCCAGCACCAGATTTGCAGGTAGGTGGCGTTGGGTCGGGTCGGGTCCGGGGTCCGGGGGCCGGGAGCGCGGGTCGGGTCGGGGGGAGCGCAGGTCGGGGTCGGGAGCGCGGGTCGGGTCGGTGGGGCAGAGGGAGGTCGGGTCGGGTCCGGGGGGGAGGGGGGCGGTCGGGAGCACGGGTCAGTTCGGGGGAGGGAGGAGGGAGGTCGGGTTGGTTCAGGTAGGGGGGTGGGGAGGGAGGGAGGTCGGGTCGGGTCGGTTCGGGTCGGGGATGGGGGGGGGGCAGAGGGAGGTCGGGTCAGTTCGTGTCAGGGGCCTGGGGGAGGGAGGTCAGGTTAGGTCGGGTCTGGTCCGGGTGGGGGGGGGAGGCGGGAGCGCGGGTCGGGTCGGGGGGGTGGTGGGAGGGAGGTCGGTTCGGTTCGGGTCTGGGGGGCAGGGAGGGAGGGAGAAGGAGGTCAGGTCAGGTGGGAGCGCAGGTCGGGTCCAGTCCGGGGGGTCGGGTCGTGTCGGGTCCGGGGGCGGGAGGGGGGGAGCGGGAGTCGAGTCGGGTCGGGAGGAAGCAGGAGCTGGGCGTGGGAGGCAGCCTTATGCACGCAGCCCCAGTGAGGCCATTCAGCCAGGGCTAGGGGATGCGTGCTTCGGGCCCCTCCCACAGTTTTGGGCGCCTGGAGCTACTGCACATGTGCGCCCACTGTAGCGCAGGGACCTAGCTCCGCCCCCAACAGCTCGTGCTGCGCCGCGCCCGGCTCCAGAGGGCCAGCAGGGAGCCGGAGAATCTGTAAGTTTTTTTTAGGTGCACTTTGTGGCGCGAAAAACGGGCGTCCAGGTCGGTGCTGCGTGTTCTAGGCGAGGCCCGAAACTTGGGCCCATAGTCACTGTTGTAAAGTGGGAAACGCGGCAGCCAACTTGCGCACATCAAACTCCCATGAACAGCAATGTGATAATGACCCGATAATCTGTTTTTCTCATGTTGATTGAGGGATAAATATTGGCCCGGACACCGGGAATAGCTCCCCTGCTCTTTTTCAAAATAGTGCCATGGGATCTTTTATGTCCACTTGAGAGAGCAGTTGGTCTAATATCTCATCCGAAAGTGCAGCGCTCCCTGCACACTGCACTGGAGTGCCAGCCTAGTTTTTTGTGCTCAAGTCCCTGGAGTGGGACTTGAACCCACAACCTTCTGACTCAGAGGCTACCCCCTGAACCACAGCCTGGCTGTTGGCGCAATGGCAGGAACGGTCTTTGCTCCGTGCTAGTATCGTACACTTACATCTGGCACTGCATGGGTTGGATGCAGTATAAAGCTCCCTCGACACATCTTACAGTGGAGCCCACCCCCGGGATCAACATAGCGCCCCCTACTGCACTGAGGGTAATGCACGTCTGCAAAGGAGGTTAGCCACTGATCTGTGACTTGGCAAGTCATTTCTTTCGAAGGAGAAAATGGCTTTTTTCCACACACACCCCCCTCCCCGCCCCCCACCCCCCCCTCTGCACAATCAAAACAAACTGCAGCCACCCTTCTAAGGCACTTAAAAAATGCTCGAGGCTTTTATTTCTATCAAAGAGCAGAGTCAGCTCTGCTGATTGTATCAGAGCAGGTAATGAAACAGTTGAAGAGTAACAAAGGGAACTTTCATTCTGACCTGGGAAATTTTGCCAGCTGTATCAGACATTCAGATTGAAGATACTAATCTATGGCAGAAAGCTGTCAGAGGGAGCTGAAGCCACAAACTGCTGATTGTTTAAGGAAAATCCGGGGGGAAGTGCAAGCATTTTTTTACTGTACAGGACAGATGGGTTGTTAAGTCTAGCTTCGGTTTGATTTCCTTTGCATTATATTGTTTACATTCCATACATAAAGAAGTCTTATATTTCTAACATTAAGGGCAAGACAAAAATCATTTACATTTCTTCACAGCACGTAAAGGATTTTTTTACATTTCCACCCAACCCCTTAAATTTTTTTAAAAATCTATCCTTTCCTGAAGGCATTGACTTCACGCCAGCCGCCCTCCAACACCTACCCCACAGAGGCTAGACTTCAGGTGTGAGCCTCGACAGAGGGCGTTGGCAGGCTGTTTGATCATGGGAGGCATCGCAGCCAAGCCTGACGCACACACATCTGAGATGCAGACATTCATCATCATCATCATCATTATGGGCAGTCCCTCGGCATCGAGGAAGACCTTGCTTCCACTCTTAAAATGAATCCTTAGGTGGCTGAACAGTCCAATACGAGAACCACAGTCCCTGTCACAGGTGGGACAGATAGTCATTGAGGGGGAGGGTGGGTGGGACTGGTTTGCCGCGCGCTCTTTCTGCTGCCTGCGCTTGATTTCTGCATGCTCTCGAGGAGCTCAGCGCCCTCCCGGACACACTTCCTCCACTTAGGGTGGTCTTGGGCCAGGGACTCCCAGGTGTTGGTGGGGATGTTGCACTTTATCAGCGAGGGTTTGAGGGTGTCCTTGTAACGTTTACTCTGACCACCTTTGGCTCATTTGCCGTGAAAGACTTTTACTGGACAGCAATAAGAAGTGGGAACTTTGTCTGTTTTGTTCCTCCTCCCTGAGGCCAAGGAATGCACTCGTCCTGCCACCCCAGCGAGAGCAGCTAACTCAACGGAGACCATGGATCAAGCATGGGAACTGCCTGGTCTGAATGGTTCAGTTCCACACAGCACGGCAAACTTCAACCAGACACTTGAAAATCAAGCACACGGGCCTTAAATAATGACCAAAATCAAACATTTACACTGTTTTAGTAAGTACAGCACCATGAATATTAGGATGACTTAATGCATCTGTCTAATGTTGTTAATTGCGTGCCTCAAATAACTTTCATATATTTGTTACGATTTCCAAAAATCTGAATACAAATCGAGGTATTATTAACATTTTATTGTATTTGATGATACACAAATCAACAACTATGTTTCATCAAAATACACTAAAGTGTTAATCTCTCTGACTGAAAAGTAAGAAAATAATAGCATTCTTTGCTTCCTTCATCACCCAATTCCTATAACTCCAAAGCACAGTCTTGTGGTCAAAAATGTTAAACTTGGAATATTTTTCCATCTTGGCAATGGCGCTCCAGGATCAGAATAGAAGGGTGGGACTGAATATCACCAGCAGAATAATGACATTCCCGATTAAATCAGAACAGTTGAGAGTTGCGCTGGGCAATGACTCAGGGGCGTAAACAAGATTATTTAAACAAAGGGATGTATTGTTACATTTTGGGTTTCTTTTATCCTGTTAATACTTTAGACATTGTTAGCTAGGACGCTGAGGGAAGTGAAGGAAGAAATCGTGGAGGTATTGGCCTCCTTAGCAACGGGGTGGTGCCAGAGCACTGGAGAATTAAAAATGTTACACCTGATATGTCCTTACTATACAGTATAAATGCACACGAGGCCCATATTAGAGAGAAGGTCACTCTGTGACCAGTTACCTTTATTACCAAGACCTCAAGTGATGAAGGTGGGTGGAGCTTCCCCTTTTATACCTGAAAGTCCAGGTTAGGAGTGTCTCCCACAAGTTCACCCCCTTGTGGTCAATGTTCTCAAGGTGTACAACTTAGGTCAGCTTATACATGGGTTACAATGATAGTTGAATACATGATAACACCCTTGTTCAAAAAAGGATGTAAACATAAACCCGGCAACTATAGGCCAGTCAGTTTATCCTTCGTAGTGGGGAAGCTTCTACAAACAATAATCAGGGACAAAATTAGCAGTCACTTGAACAAGTGTGGATCAATTAAGGAAAGCCAGCATGGATTTGTTAAAGGCAAATCATGTTTATCCAATTTGATCGAATTTTTTGATGAGGTAACAGAGAGGGTTGATGAGGGCAATGTGGTTGATGTGGTGTACATAGATTACCAAAAGGCATTCGACAAAATGCCACATAATAGACTTGCCTCCAAAGTTAAAGCCCATGGAATAAAAAGGACAGTGGCAGCATGGATACAAAATTGACTAAGTGACAGGAAACAGAGAGTCGTGGTGAATGGCTGTTTTTCTGATGGGAGGAAGGAATACAGTGGTGTTCCGAAGGGCTGATTGTAGGACCACTGCTTTTCTTGATATATATTAATGACTTGGATGTGGGTGTACAGGGCATCATTTCAAAATTTGCAGATGACACAAAAATTGGAAGTATAGAGAACAGTGAGGAAGATAGTGATGGACTTCAAGAGGACATAGACAGGCTGGTGGAATGGGCGGACTCATGGCAGATGAAATTTAATGCAGAAAAGTGTGAACTGATACATTTTGGTAGAAAGAATGAGGAGAGGAAATATAAACTAAAGGGTTCAATCCTAAAGGGGGTGCATGAGCAGAGAGACTTAGGAGTATGCGTGCACAAATCGTTGAAGGTAGCAGGGCAGATTGAGAATGCAATTAAAAATGCTTACGGGAACCTGGGCTTCATAAATTGAGGTTTTGGGCTAGAAATTGGCCAAATAGCGCTAGCACTGTTTTTTTTGGTGCTTATCGCGTTTAACATCTTTTTTTTCAGTGCCGAAATGGCGCCAAAAATTAAATGCGCAAAATTGGCCAAACACATTTTCATGATCGCTCTAGCGGTAAAATAACGCTGTTTTCAAAAACTTTTGTACGACAAAACTCCATTTTTCTCCGTTAAAAAAAGCCTGTTCTGTACATGCGCAATTTTTTTCCGCCCGTTTTTTCCTTCCGATCCTTCTGGCACCTTCCAGGTCACGTGCAGGGTACGCTTGCGCATGCGCAGTACACCCAGGGCTGAACCAGCCATTTTTGAGAGGGGATTTAAACATCAGCAGAGTTCAACACAGTTTATCACATTTCATCAAAAATTAAAAATGCTGGGTGATTCATGGAAGAGGGCCAGGAAATTCACTCAAGATGCAAATGAGGCCCTCATCACTGATGGCTGGTACAGGAGGGCAACGGCAGCGAACAGTGACGTCAGCAAGGTCCAGGTCGGTGATTGGAGCGCAGGCAGATATAGCAGGAGCGGTGAGATCAGGGCGAAGGAGTGGCGAGAGACTGTAGAGGGACATGATCGGGCCGCAGGGGAGGCGTGAGTTCGAGCCCAGGGGCCCAGGGGCAGCACGGGCCAGCCCACACTGCGATATGTGTGTGCACTATGTGCGTGCAGCAGAGCAGGTCTCCAGTTGTCTTGGGGAATCCTTGCCACTGAACCAAGACCTAGCTCTGTCAAGCCCGTGTGGTGGCTGGTGTGTAATGGGGACATAGTTTGGGTTTTTCATTTGAAACACCTGTGAATGCATCCTTTTTTTGGCATGGAAGCAAGTCATCCTCGCTTCGAGGGACCGCCGATGATGATGCGGGG
This sequence comes from Pristiophorus japonicus, assembly GCF_044704955.1. Classification (NCBI taxonomy): domain Eukaryota; kingdom Metazoa; phylum Chordata; class Chondrichthyes; family Pristiophoridae; genus Pristiophorus; species Pristiophorus japonicus. The sequence goes on from NC_091989.1 coordinate 169,985,195, forward strand.
GGGGAGAAAGCAGATGGGGGAGATTTCGAGGAATGGTCGTGGAAAACTACATCCATCTGCTATAAAATGTGTGTGGAAAAGTATGGCTGAGCACGCTTCCTCAGTGGACACTATCCAGAGGGACCATGTCCAGTGCAGGAAGAGGTGGAATGACCATTGCAGGGTCATCAGAGTAAGTAATGGTTTTATTTATGCACTCCAATTACTTAAATTGTAAATGTGACACATGTTGGTATTGCTAAGCTTAGTGTTGCACCTTATTTGCCATGAATGATTGTCACACATTATAAAGACTGCTTTTTGACATCTTAAAAGATGTTTCTGCACTTTAATGTTTTCCTGATGAACCAAGTGCACCTACCAGGGCCATTAAACAGAGCACTATATTAAATACACACAGTATGGTATCGGTGCTTTGATGACTATCTGTGTGTGCCACAAGAGCAGAAGAGCCCTCTGTTAAAAATTTGTTTTGCCATCTTTACAGGGAAAGTTGCCCCACAACCACCGAGAACAGTGGAACACAGTCGGTGGTCCAGCAAAACTGGTCCCACTCACCCAACTTCAAAGTCGCATGGCAGGTTTGATGGGTGTCTCGCAGAGATCAACTACCTGTGGGGGTGCTGACTCCATGTTGGAGAGTGAGAGTAAGTCCTGCAAAATTCACGGTCTGGGTTGGCTTAATGTTACGTACTGTCTGTGGGCTCGGCTTCGGTTTATGCGATGTACTGATCTGCGGGCTAGGGTTCAGTTAATGCAATGTACTGTCAGTTGTCGACATGTAATGCAGTAGTGGTGGTCCTTCAAATGAGCCTGTGCAATGTGAGCCAACTTATGTCAACCTGCCCCCTCCCGTCTGCTAACCAGTCATCTGTTGTTTTCTATTTTGCAGATGTGGATTCCAAGTCAGCAAATGCAGCAGATGAAGCCCCCAGCTCGATGGATGCCATGGTCGAGGTCACCGACCTTAGCCCTGCTGAGGAACCTCAACATGAGGAAGTGCAGGAGGAGGAACAAAGTGTCATGGTGGGGGGGTGGTGGGGGAGCCCACGCAGGCACTAACCACTTCAGCTGCATCGGAGGAGGACACTCCATTCCCCGGTTATCCAGTATCCGAAGCCCCGGGTCCCAGTGGGTTGCAGCAAAGCACACCCAGGGCAGAAGCCCGTCTGCCGTCTGTGCAGAGGCTGAGTCAGCAAAGCCGCTCTGCCGGAAGGCAGGCAGAGAAGCAAATGGATTTGGTAGGACTGTCTGGGGAGAGCATCCAGCTCAGCCGACAGCTCCTCGAGGTTCTGGATGGGTTCTTGGGAAACATTGCAGCACTATCTGTGGACATAAGGGAGGGCATGTTGCAGCTAGTAGCTGCAACGCGGGAGAACACCGAGGCTGTCAATGCCTAGCGGCAAATGCCGGTCTCGACTCAGGGCACGCCAGTCCCCAGTGTCATGCCACCCAGACTGTCAGCACCAGTGAGTGGTGAGGCTGAGCAACAGGCTCAACACTCAGAAACAGGGCCTTCTACAGCCTCAGCTTCTCCAGGGCTTCGAATGGCGTCTCCTATGCCTGTCCTCCAACAACAGCAGCGCCCTGTCTGCGCTGCTAATAAATGTCTTGGGACCACCGGGGGTAGGGGTGGGGCAAGGGCAAGGGCAACAATAGACAGGGGCCAGGGTTTCAAATTGCAGGGGGGTTAAAGGTGGCTGCAGCTGAAGGATGTTTGGTGCAGGGTTGTTCTTTTGTTGTTGTTGTTTTGCTGTTATTTAAGTAAAGTTTACATTTCAAAAGTTTTAACATTCAAAAATGTTATTGAAGTTACTAAATTAATGTTTACAAAGTTTCATTAATGTATAACTGTACAAATGTTTAATAACTTTAAATTTATTTTTTCACCTAAACCAAACTTTTCAGCCCCGAAAGGAAGGGACTGTGAGGGGACTTCATAAAGATATGTGTGATGTATTTGCTTTATGGGTTCTTTGCTTAAGAATTCATAGCAACACATTTCTATTAAGAACTAGTTGGTTTATTAACAACGGTTTAACAATCACACTACACATTACCAGTTCATCCACTAGGCTCACAACTGCATACCTCATTGTGGATGACCTGGACCCAACTGACTGGGGTTTTATTGAGTCTTGTGAACATCATGTGACTGGCTAAGCCACTCACAATGCAACAGCTCTACAAACCTGCGTGCATACTCATAGTTGCATACATTACAATTGGTGGGGGGGGGTGAGAGAAGATTGTGGCTGGCCACCAAAGGATCGTGGCTGGCCTCAGCATCATCGTTGGGGGGGGGTGGGGACGGTGGTGAGAATGCCTGGTCTGAGTGATCGGAGTCCTCGTGTCGGGGTCTCCGATCGCGGGAGTGGGGGGTTAGGTAGGGTCCCTGGATCCAAGAGGTAGCTATAAAGGCACTTACCTCCTGGATCCAGCAGTCCCCGCCTTGTTGTAACTGCTGGGTTTCACGAATTGTGTGAAACCTGTCCACATGCAGTTAAAAAACAAAATGGAGGACAAAAAAGAGGTATTTGAATTGAGGTCCGCCTCCTGACAGCGGGTTGGCTACCCCAGCCTGTCCCATCCACAGCCCCCGCCCCCCCAACATCACACCTCCGTTTAAACCGGCCGTGGCCGGGTTGGAGGTGGGTTCAGTTCAGGAATACGATTTCTAACAATTTAACCCCTCCCATGCTCCAAACCCACACTTTTTAAAATTTAAACCCCCCCCCCCCCCGGCCTTTGTTTTATACTCACCATTCACCCACCTAGTAGATAGTGGAGAGACATTTTAGGGGTCTGGAGGGGAGCCAATTATCACAGTCTCTGTCTTGTTCTTGCAGCCACAGTGTTGCTATGATGTGGTTCAGTTAAGCTTATCATCAATGGTGACCCACAAAATGTTGCTGGTAAGGGGACTTAGTGATTGCGGTACCATTGAAGGCTGAGCCTTCTCTTGTTGGTGATGGACATTGTCTGGCACTTCTGTGCTACAAATATTACCTGTCATTTGTCAGTCCAAGCCTAGATGTGGTCCCAGCCCTGCTGGTGCAGGGGCTGCTTCACTGTCAGAGGAGTTGTGAATGAAGTTAAATGCTGTGGGCCGTTTCTGAAGCAGCTGAAGATAGTACCTCTATCCCATGCCTCTGCAGCATCCTCTGTCTTCAAAAGGTCTACACTAGGCCTTGTTTTAGGCCATAGTTATCAAATGTATTAAACAGTGACAGAACAAGTGAACAATAGCAATAATATATTTTTAGAGTAGGTGTTAAGCTTCATTAACTTCTCATTATAATAGAAATTAATAAATAATGTACAAGTTCTGTGCTAAACTCAATTTTAATAACTTTTTGTATGTAGTTCTTTTTATCTTCTCACCAACTATGGAACTATCTGACTAGCTAAAACGCTTTACAAGTTTCAAATGCATTTATTTCCAAGACTTCAAACACCTTTTCTCCTCTTTGAAAGCCCAGATAGGGTCGTTGATTAAAACATACAATGGATCAGCCTGCAATGGACTAATTCCCCTTCGTAAGAATAGTTTCTGGTTGAACTCAAGTCTACTTTTATATTGATGTCAGGTGCCTGGCTCAGCCAGCCAAGTGTAAATTTGGTGGATTACCTAAAGCTGGCCACTGGATATGTCTGGTTAAAAAAGGGCCTGGCCAGATTTACACTGGGGTTGCTGGCTCAGCAAGGCATACAATTCAGGAACTGAATTCAGGATACCACAAACACCCCACTGACACCAACATAAAAGCGCCGCAAGGGGCTCTGTCAAATGAAGCTCTGGTAATGCATGGTGGATCATCGATTCCTTCCTTCCTTTGAGGAGGAGACCAAAACTAAAGGCCATACACATAAGATGGTCACCAATAAATGCAATAGGGAATTCAGGAGAAACCTCTTGAAAAGAAAGATTTAGATTTATATAGGGCCTTTCATACTACCAGACTTCCCAAAGCACTTTACAACCAATGAAGTACTTTTTGAAGTGTAGCCACTGTTATCATGTAGGAAACGCGGCAGCCAATTTGCGCACAGTAAGCTCCCACTAGCAGCAATTTGAAAATGACTGAATAATCTGTTTTCGTGACGTTGATGGAGGGATAACTTTTGGCCAGGACACTGGGGAGAACTCCCCTACTCTTTACCCACAGTGTAGTATGAATGTGGAACCTGCTACCAACATTCCCCCTAAGCTGCATGGACATGCAGCAAATTTAAAGGGACCGCATATGAAAAAAAAATTAGTGGGAACATTGCTTCCTACCACAAGGAGTAGTTAAGGCAAATGAGCTTAGTTGCATTGAAGGGGAAGCTAGATCAGTAGATGAGATATACTGAAAGGGTTAAATGAAGAGGGGTGGGAGGAGGCTCTTGTGGATTATAAATGCCGGTATAGACCAGTTGGGTCAAAAGCCCTATCCTGTGCTGTAAATTCTATGTAATTCTATGTAATGTCATTAAGTCTTTCTTCAAACTAGATGAAAACTTGCTTGGCTCAGAGCTCTTATTCAGTCCCAACGAAACCAATTTCTTGCTGTTTCAGATCCCAGCTTTTTGCCCCTGCTGTGCACAACAATTATTTATTTAATGTTTAATACCTCCAACATATATCCAGTTAAAATTGGAAACCAGGTCATCAATACAGTGGTGAATATGTGGCATTGACTGAGCAGTATGAAAAAAATCACACGTGCATGTTGAAGATAAAACACTTTGGGGGCGAAATTGCGTACCACCCCAGTAGGGTGGAAGGGTCAAGAACCAGGGGACACAGATTTAAGATGATTGGCAAAACAACCAAAGGCGACATGCGGAAAATCTTTTTTACCCAGCGACTGGTTAGGATCTGGAATGCACAACCTGAAAGGGTGGTGGAGGCAGATTCAATCGTGGCTTTTTAAAGGGATTTGGATAAGTACCTGACGGAAGAAAAAATTGCAGGTCTATGGGGAAAGAGTGGTGGAGTGGGACTAGCTGAAGTGCTCTTGCAGAGAGCCGGCATGGGCTCGACGGGCCGAATGGCCTCCTTCTGTGCTGTAACCATTCTATGATTCTATAGAGATACTCACAATGGAATTAGATCTTTCAGACCAAAGGCAAGTTACTGGAGTTTATCCTGAGTAATTGAGAAATTGGTGAAGGTCCTAGACCAACCCTGTTCTAGATAAGTTATCACATCCATGATAACAGTCGGCATGCTACAATTCACTTCAGCCTGCATGAGTTGGGAGGTGAAAATCAGCCAGATAAGTTACGAATGGCAGGTGTGTTGTGCTGTCAGGTCACGCTTATGTAAAGTGATACTCATGGTGTAACTTCCGTTTTGGTACTCCTTTCACCATTTATATTGCTTAACAACAAAGCAGGTTTCTGAAGTGAAACATATGAACTAAATCACGAGAAGCACAATGAACCTTCAACATAATATACTTAATTCACACTTTAGAGACAGTGCACATTTGATGACACAAGCATATAACATTAAACTAACGTGGGAGGGAAATCAACAGTTTAGTGGATTTCACTGATCATGGATGTAACTTGTGAAGAATGCAATGTAATTGTTCCTGCCATACACCCTGTGACAGAACAGTGCACTGCTCAGAGTCCACCTGTTTAACATTAATATAATATGTTCCAGATATACAGAGAAAGTGTCTAGCTCATAATTCCTTCAAGTAAAATTTTAGTCAAATCTGAATAATGGTTTTAGTTTCTGGAAGTCTTAAATGACAGTTATAACTGTCAACATCATTTTACATTTTCTTTCTGTAGTGCTGAGCAGAGCAGCTGAAGGAAGTGTAAGCCTTTAGTTGACCTAAATAAAGCAGTACATGTACATCCAATCGAGCTTCACAGCGACAACAAGGTTACTTGTATGAGCAAGAGGATTATCTCATGTTGTGAGCAATGAGCCCATTTTCTTTCTCTCCAAAGAGAGGTATCATCTATATTTTGTTAAAAACAGGATATTTTGTTAAAAACAGGATATCCTGTTATCTTTCCATTCAAAAGTCCTATATCAATGGTGTCTATGGATGTATTTTCTTTATTCATTGTGTTGGTGCCCTGGTCATGCTTTTAATAGGGTTTTCCCAGCAATGTGACAATTTGTAGCTCTCTAATTCCATGGTCTAGCCACCAGGTAACATTTGTCAACTTTCATATGAGAATCTTCTTCATCCGCCATCTTTTTCTCAGTAACTGTAGCTTTTCATTTCACCCTGGGCACCCTCGCCTCTGAGTCAGAAGGTTGTGGGTTTCAGTCCCACTCCAGAGACTTGAGCACAAAAATCTAGGCTGACACTCCAGTGCAGTGCTTAGGGAGTGCTACACTGTCGGAGGTGCCATCTTTCAGATGAGACGTTAAACCAAGGCTCCGTCTGCCCTCTCAGGTTGACGTAAAAGATCCCATGGCAAAAGAGCAGGGGAGTTATCCCTCGTGTTCTGGCCAATATTTATCCCTCAATCAACATCACGAAAAAAAAAGATTATCTGGTCATTATCACATTGTGGGAGATTGCTGTGTGCAAATTGGCTGCCGAGTTTCCTACAGTTCAGCAGTGACTACACTTCAAAAGTACTTAATTGGCTGGAAAGCATTTTGGGACATCCTGAGGTCACAAAAGGCGCTAAATAAATGTACGTCTTTTTTTTACTTTCTGCCAGAGTAACTGGAACAGGAACCCTGGAGGATTTTCCCTTCCTTAGCCCAGGCACACTGCAGCCCATCGTTCTCTCATTGACCCCAGTTACAATAAGCAAACCAACTCGCTTCTGAACATGGGACCGATCTGGTTTACACAGCTCAGCAACTCACTAAATAAATTTGCTCAGCTATTTGCCATGCTTTTTTTTAAAAGAATGAAGTGTTTTGCAAGATCTGTTTCTAACTATTTTCCATGGTGTCAAAATATACTTGACATCTCATCATGTTTCAGTATTTTCCTTTATGGTGCAAAAGCAATACTGGAAGCAGATAACTTTAAGAAAGATATCCACAAATTAGCTTTTGTTCATTGTAACACAGTTATTGCTAGACAGTTTTTGTTTCTTAAATCATGGATTTAAGAATGGCACAGCAGGCTCGAAGGGTCATAGGACCTACTCCTGCTTTTATTTCTTATGTTCTTATGTTCTTATAGCAGCGTATTTCTTTATTTTCCACACAATCATCAGCTGAAGTCTATCTGTTCAGAGATTAAACAGTTATTTCTTAGAATCAGATTGAAACCAAAGGCTAATTTTTTGAACAGATGAATGTTTTTCTGTGCTGTCCTTTAAGGAAATAACGGCAAATTCAAGATACTGTATTGTGTGTGAAATCCTTAGTCGTACCATTTATTACAGCAGTATTACATTAGGGGGCTCCTTAAACTGCGGTATGTCAGAGAGAAATAAGTTTCCTCTTATGATACTGTAAGGAGAAATGTTACCTTTACAACTTGGCAGGTCAGTAACAAGCCCAAAGTTCAGTTTTGGAAATGGCAGATTAAACGCACTAGCAACATGTGCACATCGAAACCAAATTTACAAATGTCTGTGTTCGAAAACAAGGGATTATTATGATGTGTGGCGGAATGTATTCATTTCTCTCTGTAATGTGTTTTGCTGCAGGTCAATTTTGAGAACTGATGGCTTTTAAGTCCTGGAACATCTGTAATGAGGAGGAGCAAGGGGTTACTTACAACATAAGTGACTTAACTACAAGTTATGACATGCTCCAGAACATGGTAGCTCGATAACAGAATGGGACTGTCTACCATTGTGTTTTGAAGTGCCCCAAGATACTGTTACAATCATTGTCATTCTGCTGAAATCAAGACAGATTGCATTGTCTCCTTGTCTAACTCTTCCTTTGCCAAAACAAAAACAAAATTCTGCAGATATGAAATAAAAACAGAAAATGCTGGAAACACTCAGCCATTTAGGGATCCCGCGGCCGAAGGGGTGGTCCGCACTCCTGGGGTCTACCTTCCTTTCTTCTGCCGCTTTCCTGGGTCATGGGAGCCATCTCATTGCCCGATTTTCCATGCTTCCCTCCTCTTCTGCTGTTTGACTGCAACTATTTACATCGCCTCTGTGCCCATTTTTTGTTTCCATACCTACCAGTTATTACTTCATTTTGTTTTGCATCATTATTACTTGCCATTTAATCACATCTTAGGGGTGGACAATAAATGCTGGCCTTGCCAGCGATGCCCACATCCCAGGAATGAATAAAATAAACTCCTGCTCGCCACCCTATCACAGACCTTTTTTTTCTTTAATCGCTCTTACTCTCCATTCTATCATTCTTTCTCTGCTCCCTTTTACCTGGCTTTGTACTTGCTTAAAAGCTGCTCCTCTCTAACATCTTCAGGTTCTGATGAAAGGTAATCGGCCTGAAACGTCAACTCTCTCTCTCTCCACAGATGCTGCCTGACCTGCTGATTTTTCTGTTTTTATTTCTTTCTGGAGGGAGTCGGAGAATAGGGGTGGGTGGGTTGGGGGGAGTTGGAAATCATGAGGGTGGGGAAGTCGGAGATCATGGGGTGGGGAGAGTGGAGTCGGAGATCACTGCGGGAGAGTCGGAGATTGGGTGGTGAGGGGAGTCGGATATCTTGGGGGGTGTGAGGGAGGATTTGCAGATGTGAAAAGATTGTTGGGCCTGGAGAAAACACTCCAGCTGCTCCTGGCCCACAGCACTGCTGTAAATGTACTTAACTCATGGATTCAGCCTTTCTAGCCTCCTTCTACCTGCGAGGTTTCCCAAGCCCCGCCCAGGAAACCCAGCCTCCATGGGTTGAAAATAAATATCCTGTTAAAATGCAGCCTCCTTAAAAGATTTTACAACATAAGACATAAGAATTAAGGGCAGGAGTAGGCCATTCGGCCCTTCGAGCCTGCTCTGTCATTCAATAAGATCATGGCTGATCTTCTATCTCAACTCCACTTTCCCGCCCGATTCCCATTTCCCTTGATTCCTTTAGTGTCCAAACATCTATCGATCTCAGTCTTGAATATACTGAACAATTGAACATCCACAGCTCTACGGTTTAGAGGATTCCAAAGATTCACAACCCTCTGTTCTAAGACTATGACCCCCTAAGTTCTAGACTCTATAGCCAGGGGAAACAGCCTCTCAGCATCTACCCTATCAATCCCCCTCAGTATCTATCCTTCCTTAGGTATGGAGACCAAAACTGTGCACAATACCCAGATGTAGGCCCGTCAAAGCCCTGTACAGTTGCAGCAAGATTTCCTTACACTTGTGCGCCAACCCCCTTGGAGTAAAGACAAACATACCACTTGCCTTCCTAATTCAAACAATACTGGAAGCTTAGAAGCCACACCTAGAGGCTTGGAGAGTGCTGGTTGGGTCAACCAGGGCTTACCTGTGTTCTTCTTGCACAGTCAGTCTTGCTTGGTGTGAGCTGAGAAAACTAGGCTGATATTGCACATGCCAGTGCTGCACTTGGATGTTGAAACACCATATACAATGGTTGGAGTCATGGGTCACTGTGAAGATCTAAAATCATTCAGTGGAGGCCTTTCTGCCCATCGTTTCTGTTCTTTAAAAGAGCAATCCAATTAATCCCACTCCCCCGCTCTTTCCCCATAGCCCTGCAATTTATTTTCCATTCAAGTATTTATCCAATTCCTCTTTTTGAAAGTCACTATTGAACCTGCTTTCAACGCCCTTTCACAACACGCTGTGTAAAAGAGATTCTCATCTCATTTCTGCTTCTTTTCCAATTAACTTAGATTTATGTGTCCTCTGCCACTGAAAGTTTACCATCAAAACCCTTCATAATTTTGAATACCTCTATCAAATCTCTCCTTAAACCTTCTCTGCTCTAAGAACAAATCCTGCTTCTCCAGTTTCTCCGCATAACTGAAGTCCCTCATCCCTAGTACCATTCGAGTAAACAATAATTTGAAAGAAAGAAAAAAATCATCCCTGTTACCGTAGTTTTTCTTTTTGAAAGAATATAAATCAGGCAGATAAATTCGAGCAATCTCTCTTTCTGAAGGGCATGGTAACTGACCCACCTCCTGAGAGCAGATTGGTTGCCTGCTCCCCGACCTGCCTCTGTTAAAAGTAGGTGGATTGGCATCTAGATTGAAGTTGAATTTTTTTTTGTCTCCCATCCATCCACAGTGGTATAGTATTAGGCAGTCCCTCGTGTCGAGGATGACTTGCTTCTACACCAAAAAGGAATGAGCTCACAGGTGTTTCAATGAGGGATCTGACATTCTAGGTCCCGAACTACATATTGAATGGTGGAAGATGCCTGTGCGTGGATTGTTTTAACGTCGGGTGGCCGTTGCACACCAGCCACCACACGGGCTTGACAGAGCTAGGTCTTGCTCCAGTGGCAAGGGTTAACCAAGACGACTGGAGACCAAGCTCTGCTGCACGGACCAAGCTCTGCTGCACATCCATCCACAACCCACCCCTCCTTGGGCACTAAAACTCCCCCTGTTGCTGTGTGAGGGGCAAGTTACAAAATTATTTTGTTTCATTTTGGTTAGCTAAGATATTAAAGGAACAGAATGGGATTATGTTTCACTTAAGTGGCTTTTTTCCCTATTGCTCTAAACTCTTAAGTCTGTCTGAACTCTGCTCACTCTGGTCAATGCAAAAGAAGCCCTCCCTTTATATTAGGGATCATTTGAAGAGGCTAATTGCAGAGCAAGGCTTCCTTCCATTTGGTAGGCACATTAAATGGATTTACTAAGAAATATGGGGGGAGTTTTTACAAACTAGGGGTCTCTTGTGTGACAGGAGCAAAGATCAAATATTTGGACTCACAATTCAGACTGCCCAGCCCATTAATTTTAAAGGATAGAAAATTTACAAGGGATGAGCTGACTTTGAGCCTGATTTCATAGAAACATAGAAACATAGAAAATAGGTGCAGGAGTAGGCCATTTGGCCCTTCTAGCCTGCATCGCCATTCAATGAGTTCATGGCTGAACATGCAACTTCAGTACCCCATTCCTGCTTTCTTGCCATACCCCTTGATCCCCTTAGTAGTAGTCATGGTCGGCACTGGGGGTCTCATTTTTATGTTTTCAAAACTAAAATGAATTGGATCTTGTAGACTAATTGCACCTTATAGCCTTAATTCGACATGCACCTATAATTTAGCAGCAGAATGTTGTACAATGCACAATATTCCTACCTTATCCTCTTCACCTACCATGAGCAAAATCATTGAAGATTCACTAATATTTTGGTAAATTTGTAAAACCACTCATACCGTTGTTTCGAGGTGGGCCTAAAAAGATTTATAGAACATAAATCCCCTGTACAAAATGATATCTTTCATCATGCTTTATATTATAGAATTTACCATTTGTCCACAGCCAACAAGTGGATGGTTATAATTAAAGAGATTGTAGACTATTTAAAATCAATGTCAACCGCAGTCATTAATGCCTGGCTAATGAGCAAGAAACATTGTGCAATTATGTTGCTAAGTTGCTGTTGACGTAGATGGTGAGTCCAACGTTGGCAGAAAACCAGGAATGGAAATAATCCGGCACTCATTCACTGCCGAAAGGCTGTGGCAAGGAAATTCCAGGGCTCCTGCTCTGCTGATGTAAGTGGATCCCAGCTCAAATCCCAGGTATGGAGCAATTTGCATAGCTGAGGAGACCTTCGGTCCTGCAGGGGTGCATCTCTTGCATCCGCAATGGCCTGACCTAATCTGGTCTTCTCAGACCAAAGTCCGCCCCCCACGGAACAAATGGACCGAACAATGTTGTCTTTAAAGTCTTCGGTTCACATGAGAGCCAATGTGCCATGAGAGAAAGTAATCGATCCACTTCAGGACTGATGACCATACTCTAGTAAAGGTTTAAATTCAGTTGTGGCTCAGTGGGTAGCATTCTCGCCTGTGAGTCAGAAGATGATTGGTTCAAGTCCCACTCCAGAAACTTGAGCACATAAATCTGGGCTGACACTCCAGTGCAGTGCTGAGGGAGTGCTGCACTGTCGGAGGTGTCGCCTTTCGGATGAAACGTCCGCTCTCTCAGGTGGACGTAAAAGATCCCATGGCACTATGTCAAAGAAGAGCAGGGGAGTTATCCTTGGTGTCATTGCAATATTTATCCCTCAATCAATGTCACTAAAACAGCTTATCTGGTCATTATCACATTGCTCTTTATGGGAGCTTGCTTGTGCGCAAATTGGCTGCTGCGCTTCCCACATTACAACAGTTACTATGTTCCAAAAGTGCTTAATTGACTGTAAAAAGCTTTGAGATGTCTGGTGGTTGTGAAAGGCACTATATAAATGCAAATCTTTCTTTCACCATCCCGTCTCCCTGCCGTGATGTAGCAGGGGCTGGGCAGAAGACCCACCAGTGGCCCCAAACTGCAGCTTAAAATTCAGGTATAAACATGATGGAGACCCACAAAAGCCGGGTTTCAGCCCATACTCCAGGCTCCCCAGGCAGAGAAGGGACTCATGCATTCTCTCAACACAGGAATTTTGGGGCCTACGTCTCTGACATCAACAATGCATCCAATAGGAGCATAAACGCGAAGAGTTTGCCATTTGGGGAGCAACCATGTTTTTTCACTGCTTGTTTGAGTGATGAAAGTGCCCAAACCCACCCTGTAATGTATTTGCTTCATGGATTCTTGCTTAAGAATTCATAGTGACACATTGCTCTTAAGAATTAGTTGGTTTATTAAAGGTTTAACAATCATGTTACACATTACTAGTTCATCCACTAGGCTCACAGCTGCACACCTCATCGTGGATGACCTGGACCCAACTGACTGAGGTTTTATTGAGTCTTGTGAACATCACATGACCGGCTAAGCTACTCAAACCTATGAGCATACTCACAGGTGCATACATTACACACCCTGAGCAGACCAGTGAAGCAGTTTCTTTCAGGGCTTTTACGGACCTTCCCAAGGCATCGGGAAAGGAAAATGACTCCTGGGAAGCAGCTGTTAGCAACTTTGAAAACATTGATCCTCTGCGCATGCTTGCCCAGGCACAGCTGTTTTAGGCTCCAGTTATATCGCACTAATGATCTGAGACCAGTAGCTGCAGGGTTCAAAGCACAGCTGGCAAGACCCCTGTTACTATGTGCCTGCCAATCACACAGCCCATCATGACCGAGTTCTGCATGCATCAAACACCACTTCCCAGCCTGTCAATTGTTTCATGTTTTGACAGTGTGGGCAGAAGTGTAGCTTTTTACGAACATTAATAAGACTCTGCAATGCATTAATAAAGTGTCCCATTGGGGCGTCTGCCTTTAATATATATTGAGTGCTTGAGCATCCCTGATTATAATCGCTCCACCATTGGTGGCCGTGCCTTCTGTTGCCTAGGCCCTGTGCTCTGGAATTCCCTCCCTAAACCTCTCTGCCTCTCTATACTCCTTTACAACGCTCCTTAAAACCTACCTCTTTGACCAAGCTTTTTGTCACCTGCCCTAATTTCTTCTTATGTGGCTCGGTGTCAAATTTGAATCTATAATACTCCCGGGAAGCGGCTTGGGACGTTTTACTACGTTAAAGGTGCTATATAAATGCAAACCATTGTTGTTGTTGTTGATGAAAGAAAGACGAGTATTTATATAGTATTTATATATGCAGTATAATGTGGATAAATGTGAGGTTATCCACTTTGGTGGCAAAAACACAAAGGCAGAATATTATCTGAATGGCGGCAGATTAGGAAAAGGGGAGGTGCAACGAGACCTGGGGGCCGTGGTTAATCAGTCATTGAAAGTTGGCATACAGGTACAGTAGGCGGTGAAGAAGGCAAATGCATGTTGGCCTTCATAGCTAGAGGATTTGAATATAGGAGCAGGGAGGTCTTACTGCAGTTGTACAGGGCCTTGGTGAGGCCTCACCTGGAATATTGTGCTCAGTTTTGGTCTCCTAATCTGAGGAAGGATGTTCTTGGTATTGAGGGAGTGCAGCGAAGGTTCACCAGACTGATTCCCGGGATGGCGGGACTGACATATGAGGAGAGACTGGATCAACTGGGCCTTTATACACTGGAGTTTAGAAGGATGAGAGGGGATCTCATAGAAACGTATAAGATTCTGACAGGACGGGACAGGTTAGATGCGGGATGTTGGGGAAGGCCAGAACCAGGGGACACAGTCTTAGGATAAGGGGTAGGCCATTTAGGACTGAGATGAGGAGAAACTTCTTCACTCAGAGAGTTGTTAACCTGTGGAATTCCCTGCCACAGAGAGTTGCTGATGCCAGTTCATTGGATATATTCAAGAGGGAGTTAGATATGGCCCTTACGGCTAAAGGGATCAAGGGATATGGAGAGAAAGCAGGAAAGGGGTACTGAGGGAATGATCAGCCATGATCTTATTGAATGGTGGTGCAGGCTCGAAGGGCCGAATGGCCTACTCCTGCACCTATTTTCTATGTTTCTATGTTTCTATATAGCACCTTTCCTAACCTCAGGACGTTCCAAATGCTTTATAGCCAATGACGTACTTCTGAAGTATAGTCACTAATGTAATGTAGGAAACATGGCAGTCAATTTGCTCCCACAAACAGCAACATGATAAAAAGAAAAACTTGGATTTATACAGTGCCTTTCATGACCTCAGGATATCCCAAAGCGCTTTACAACCAATTAAATACTTTTTGAAATGTAGTCATTGTTGCAATGTGGGAAACGTGGCAGCCAATTTGAACATAAAAAGTTCCCACAAACAGCAATGTGATAATGACCAGATAATCTGTTTTAGCGATGTTGGTGGATTGGCTAGGACACAGGGGATAACTCCCCAGGGAGGGTAATTTTAACTTAACTCGCGGGGTGTGGAACCCATGGGATCGGGTGGAATGCCCATTATTATTCTGCAGTGACTTCAGTGGAGAGTAAAATCGAGCGGGTGTAAAATAAGTGTTCTACTTGATCATGTCAGCTTCCCGATGGGCGGGTTAGGTTAGAATTACCTCCAGAGGTTGGGACCTGACTCTGATATTGTACTCCTACTTTGGCATTGGTGCGAGCCCAAAACCGCTTCATGTTGATGCCAAAGTGGCAGGAGATCTGTACCATTAGAATAGATCCATCTGCAGTAGAAATCAAACCAATACTAACAGCATGGTGTCTGCAGCAGCGGAGCTGAAGCTAAGCTGCCCCACATTATATAGCAGTCCCTCATTGTAAACCCAGCATTCGTTGTAGATTCTTTCATGTGCTCAAGCACACTGAAAGTCTTTTTATGTTAAACTCAATGTCCCATTATCTCTCTTGTATCTTTGGAAACTGAGCTACAAAGACAGACCTACGGTCTTTGTATACAAGTGTGCCACAACCCCATTGTAAATGGTCTGGCAGCAGCGGTTGCTAATGAAAAGGGAGTTACCCCAATTACCTTTAAAATGGGATACATAATCTTCCTCCTCAGTTCATTAGCCTCCTAAGAGTGGAACGGCCACAGATGGCCTTTCAGTATTTGCTAGCTCTTCTGAGTAAATGCATTTGCTGGGGGGAGGTTATTTCAGTCTACACCAGCAAAAGGCAAAGATGAACAATATGTAAAAAACTTCTAATGAAGGACGTGTTATATAATGTGCCGACCACCAGCAAAGACCTCTCTGGAATGCAGAAACCAAAGCCGTTCTGTCCTTGTGTCAAAAAAATCACAGCATTAGTCACTTCCCAAGCTGACTCACCGCTGTTGTTTTTTTCCCTTGGTGTCAAGATTCACCAATCAGTCGGGGGTTGGGACCAAATTGTTGATGAATGTGCAGCCGCCCACAGGCATTTCAAAGCATCCCCTTTAACTGCGTCCCGTGAAAGCCTTCATGCTACAAATCTATAGCCAATAAACACCCAAGCTTTCTTTCTTGTGTATCTTATGAGCTGCCACTGGATTGACCAGCTCATTCTCTGCCTGGCATCTGCATTGGGAATGGTGCCAGGTGGAACTGTGAAGGTGGGAGTCTGCTTTAGGTGCATGTGTTAGTGTGAAATTTCTTTTGCAGCTGTCGAAAAGCAGTCATACTTCTGACAACTTTAATTTCCTTATTGCTTCTCACACAAAGGGTTTAGAGTGGGACGACAAGCAGGAGGTGAAGCAGTTTAACTTCAAATGAGAGAGGCACAAGGACAGAATTCCAGACGTAGATTGGACATAAAGGGTGGACACCTGTCTGGATAAAATTTCACAAAATGGTAAGGTGAGGGTATGGAAGGATTTGAATGTGAGCATAAAGGAAGACAGACTTACATTTTTATAGCGCCTTTCATGAACGCCGGACCTCTCAAGATGCATTACATCCAATGAAGTACTTTTGGACTGTTGTTACTGTTGTAAAATAAGAAACGCAGCAGTCCATTTGCGCACAGCAAGCTCCTAAAAACAGCAATGTGATAATGACCAGATAATCTGTTTTTGTAATGTTGATTGAGGGATAAATATTGGTCATTGACTCTGTAATACATTAATAAAGTGTCCCATTGGCGGATCTGCCTTTAGTATATATCGCACTCTTGAGCATCCTTGATTATAATTGCCCCACCATTGGTGGCCGTGCCTTCTGTTGCCTAGACCCTAATCTCTGGAACTCGCTGACTAAACCTCTCTGCCTCTCTACCTCACTTTCCTCCTTTAAGACGCTCCTTAAAACCTACCTCTTTGATCAAGCTTTTGGTCATCTGCCCTAATTTCTCTTTATTTGGCTTGGTGTCAACTTATTTGTTTTATAACACTCCTGTGAGGTGCCTTGGGACATTTTACTACGTTAAAGGTAACATCCAGGGATATTCAACATTCAGGAAGGATAGTCAGAAAGGAAAAGGAGGTGGGATAGCATTGCTGGTTAAAGAGGAAATTAACACAATAGTAAGGAAGGACATTAGCTTGGATGATGTGGAATCTGTATGGGTGGAGCTGCGGAATACCACAGGGCAGAAAACGCTAGTGGGAGTTGTGTATAGACCACTAAACAGTAGTAGTGAGTTTGGGGACAGCATCAAACAAGAAATTAGGGATGCGTGCAATAAAGCTACAGCAGTTACCATGGGCGACTTTAATCTACATATAGATTGGGCTAACCTGGAGTGTATTAGGGATGGTTTTCTAGACCAATGTGTCAAGGAACCAACTAGAGGGCTGGCCATCCTAGACTGGATGATGTGTAATGAGAAAGGACTAATTAGTAATCTTGTTGTGCGAGGCCCCTTGGGGAAGAATGACCATAATTTGGTAGAATTCTTTATTAAGATGGAGAGTGACACAGTTAATTCAGAGACAAGTGTCCTGAACTTAAGGAAAGGTAACTTTGATGGTATGAGACGCGAATTGGCTAGAATAGACTGGCAAATGATACTTAAAGGTTGACGGTGGATAGGCAATGGCAAACATTTAAAGATCACACGGATGAACTTCAACAATTGTACATCCCTGTCTGAAGTAAAAATAAAATGGGGAAGGTGGCTCAGCCGTGGCTAACAAGGGAAATTAAGGATAGTATTAAATCCAAGGAAGAGGTATGAGACATGAATTGGCCAGAAAAAGCAGCAAACCTGAGGACTGGGAGAAATTTATAATTCAGCAGAGGAGGACAAAGGGTTTAATTAGAAGGGGGAAAATAGAGTATGAGAGGAAGCTTGCCGGGAACATAAAAACTGACTGCAAAAGCTTCTATAGATATGTGAAGAGAAAAAGATTAGTGAAGACGAACGTAGGTCCCTTACAGTCAGATTCAGGTGAATTTATAATGGGGAACAAAGAAATGGTAGACCAGTTGAACAAATACTTTGGTTCTGTCTTCACGAAGGAAGACACAAATAACCTCCTGGAAGTATTAGGGGACCGAGGGTCTAGTGAGAAGGAGGGACTGAAGGATATCCTTATTAGGTAGAAAATTGTGTTAGGGAAATTGATGGGATTGAAGGCCGATAAATCCCCGGGGCCTGATAGTCTGCATCCCAGAGTACTTAAGGAAGTGGCCCAAGGAATAATGGATGCATTGGTGATCATTTTCCAATAGTCTATCGACTCTGGATCAGTTCCTATGGACTGGAGGGTAGCTAATGTAACACCACTTTTTAAGAAAGGAGGGAGAGAGAAAACGGGTAATTATAAACTGGTTAGCCTGACATCAGTAGTGAGAAAAATGTTGGAATCAATGATTAAAGATGAAATAACAGCGCATTTGGAAAGCAGTGACAGGATCGGTCCAAGTCAGCATGGATTTATGAAAGGGAAATCATGCTTGACAAATCTTCTAGAATTTTTTGAGGATGTAACTAGTAGAGTGGACAAGGGAGAACCAGTGGATGGGGTGTATTTCGACTTTCAAAAGGCTTTTGACAAAGTCCCACACAAGAGATTAGTGTGCAAAATTAAAGCACATGATATTGGGGGTAATGTACTGACGTGGATAGAGAACTGGTTGGCAGACAGGAAGCAGAGAGTCGGGATAAATGGGTCCTTTTCAGAATGGTAGGTAGTGACTAGTGGGGTGCCGCAGGGCTCAGTGCTGGGACCCCAGCTATTTACAATATACATCAATGATTTGGATAAAGGAATTGAGTGTAATATCTCCAAGTTTGCGATGACACTAAACTGGGTGGCGGTGTGAGCTGTGAGGAGGACGCTAAGAGGCTGCAGGGTGACTTGGGCAGGTTAAGTGAGTGGGCAAATGCATGGCAGATGCAGTATAATGTGGATAAATGTGAGGTTATCCACTTTGGGGGAAAAAACATGAAGGCAGAATATTATCTGAAAGCGGCAGATTAGGAAAAAGGGAGGTGCAACGAGACCTGGGTGTCATGGTACATCAGTCATTGAAAGTTGGCATGCAGGTACAGCAGGCGGTGAAGAAGGCAAAATGGTTTGTTGGCCTTCATAGCTAGGGGTTTTGAGTACAAGAGCAGGGAGATCTTACTGCAGTTACACAGGGCCTTGGTGAGGCCTCACCTGGAATATTGTGTTCAGTTTTGGTCTTCTAATCTGAGGAAGGACGTTCTTGCTATTGAGGGAGTGCAGCGAAGGTTCACCAGACTGATTCCCGGGATGGCTGGACTGACATATGAGGAGAGACTAGATCAACTGAGCCTTTATTCACTGGAGTTTAGAAGGATGAGAGGGGATCTCATAGAAACATATAAAATTCTGATGGGACTGGACAGGTTAGATGCAGGAAGAATGTTCCCGATGTTGGGGAAGTCCAGAACCAGGGGACGTAGTCTAAGGATAAGGGACATTTAGGACTGAGATGAGGAGAAACTTCTTCACTCATAGAGTTGTTAACCTGTGGAATTCCCTACCGCAGAGAGTTGTTGATGCCAGTTCATTGGATATATTCAAGAGGGAGTTAGATATGGCCCTTACGGCTAAAGGGATCAAGGGATATAGAGAGAAAGCAGGAAAGGGGTACTGAAGTGAATGATCAGCTATGATCTTATTGAATGAAGGGCCGAATGGCCTACTCCTGCACCTATTTTCTATATTTCTATGTAAATACAAGTTGTTGTTGTTTCCTGTTGTAGAAGTGCTCCTCCTGGCCTCACAAGGAAAGCATAGAACCCACCTTCCAGGGATTCATGCCCTCCCCCCCGCCCTTCTCAATAGTGAGCCTCACACGACAGGCCCAGCAACCGATCCTACCACGTATTTGGTATCGGCACGCATGCAATTTTCCGCCGCTTCCTGTCGGCTCGCACCTGGAATGGGTAGGAAATCGTCCAGTGGGATTTAAATCCAGTCAAAATCATACAGATCTCATTCTGCTGTGGGCAGGCAGAAAATTAACTCGACAGAGCATTTTCCACATGGAAAGCCACTGAGGGCTGTATTCTAGCCCTGGTCTGCATGCCATGGTCCAATTATCTCCTATCCTCGAACTCTGCTTCACTTGAAGACCGCAGGTAAAAATTGTTCATCGGAATAAAAACAGAGGCTATGCACCCAAGGGACACCTTAAAAATATATGTGCCATATTGGCCTCGGATGATTTTCAGGCATCTTCGACGGCTGCCCAAAATAGGCGATCAGCTCCGTGCATAACAACAACAATAACAATAACTTGTATTTATATAGCGCCTTTAACAAGGCGCTTCACAGCAGTGTTATAAGACAAAACAAATAAATTTGATACCAAGCCACATGAGAAGAAATTACGGCAGATGGCCAAAAGCTTGGTCAAAGAGGTAGGTTTAAAGAGTGTCTTAAAGGAGGAAGGAGAGGTAGAGAAGCGGAGAGATTTAGGCAGGGAGTTCCAGAGCTTGGGGCCTACGCAGCTGAAGGCACGGCCACCAATGGCTGAGCAGTTATAATCAGGGATGTTCAAGAGGGCAGAATTTGAGGAGCACAGACACCTTGGAGGTTTGTGGGGCTGGAGGAGATTACAGAGATACATAAGAACATAAGAACATAAAAAATAGGAGCAGGAGTAGGCCATATGGCCCCTCGAGTCTGCTCTGCCTTTAATACAATCATGGCTGATCCAATCATGGACTCAGCTCCACTTCCCTGCCCACTCTCCATAAACCCTTATTCCCTTATCGTTTAAGAAATTGTCTATTTCTGTCTTAAATTTACTCAATGTCCCAGCTTCCACACCTCTCTGAGGCAGCGAATTCCACAGATCCACAACCCTCTGAGAGAAGAAACTTCTCCTCATTTCAGTTTTAAATGGGCGGCCCCTTATTCTAAGATTATGCCCTCTAGTTCTAGTCTCCCCTATCAGTGGAAACATCCTCTCTGCATCTAAATTGTCCAGCCCCCTCATAATCTTATACATTTTGATAAGGTCACCTCTCATTCTTCTGAACTCCAATGAGTGGAGGCCCAACCTATTGAAACTTTTGTCATAAGTCAACCCCCTCATCTCTGGAATCAACCTTGTGAACCTTCTTTGAACTGTCTCCAAAGCAAGTATATCCTTTCGTAAACATGGAAACCAAAACTGCACGCGGTATTCCAGGTGTGGCCTCACCAATACCCTGTTCAACTGAAGCAAGACTTTCCTGCTTTTATACTCCATCCCCTTTGCGATAAAGGCCAAGATTCCATTGGCCTTCCTGATCACTTGCTGTACCTGCAAGTACCCCCAGGTCCCGCTGTACTGCAGCACTTTGCAATCTTTCTCCATTTAAATAATAACTTGCTCTTTGATTTTTCCTGCCAAAGTGCATGACCTCACACTTTCCAACATTATAATCCATTTGCCAAATTTTTGCCCATTCACTTAGCCTGTCTATGGTCTTTTGCAGATTTTTTGAGTTCTCCTCACACATTGCTTTTTCTCCCATCTTTGTATCGTCGGCAAATTTGGCTACGTTACACTCTGTCCCTTCCTCCAAGTCGTTAATATAGATTGGAAATAGTTGGGGTCTCAGCACTGATCCCTGCGGCACTCCACTGGTTACATAGAAACATAGAAAATAGGTACAGGAGTCAGCCATTCGACCCTTCGAGCCTGCACCGCCATTCAATGAGTTCATGGCTGAACATGCAACTTCAGTACCCCATTCCTGCTTTCTCGCCATACCCCTTGATCCCCTAGTAGTAAGGACTATATCTAACCCCTTTTTGAATATATTTATTGAATTGGCCGCAACAACTTTCTGTGGTAGAGAATTCCACAGGTTCACCACTCTCTGGGTGAAGAAGTTTCTCCTCATCTCGATCCTAAATGGCTTACCCTTTATCCTTAGACTGTGACCCCTGGTTCTGGACTTCCCCAACATTGGGAATATTCTTCCTGCATCTAACCTGTCTAAACCCGTCAGAATTTTAAATGTTTCTATGAGATCCCCTCTCATTCTTCTGAACTCCAGTGAATACAAGCCCAGTTGATTCAGTCTTTCTTGATATGTCAGTCCCGCCATCCCGGGAATCAGTCTGGTGAACCTTCGCTGCACTCCCTCAATAGCAAGAATGTCCTTCCTCAAGTTAGGAAACCAAAACTGTACACAATACCCCAGGTGTGGCCTCACCAAGGCCCTATTCAACTGTAGTAACACCTCCCTGCCCCTGTACTCAAATCCCCTCGCTATGAAGGCCAACATGCCATTTGCTTTCTTGACCGCCTGCTGTACCTGCATGCCAACCTTCAATGACTGATGTACCATGACACCCAGGTCTCGTTGCACCTCCCCTTTTCCTAATCTGTCACCATTCAGATAATAATCTGTCTCTCTGTTTTTACCACCAAAGTGGATAACCTCACATTTATCCACATTATACTTCATCTGCCATGCATTTGCCCACTCACCTAACCTATCCAAGTCACTCTGCAGCCTCATAGCATCCTCCTCGCAGCTCGCACTGCCACCCAACTGAGTGTCATCTGCAAATTTGGAGATACTACATTTAATCCCCTCGTCTAAATCATTAATGTACAATGTAAACAGCTGGGTCCCAGCACAGAACCTTGCGGTACCCCACTAGTCACTGCCTGCAATTCTGAAAAGTACCAATTTACTCCTACTCTTTACTTCCTGTCTGCCAACCAGTTCTCAATCCACGTCAGCACACTACCCCCAATCCCATGTGCCTTAACTTTGCACATTAATCTCTTGTGTGGGATCTTGTTGAAAGCCTTCTGAAAGTCCAAATACACCACATCAACTGGTTCTCCTTTGTCCATTCTACTGGAAACATCCTCAAAAATTCCAGAAGATTTGTCAAGCATGATTTCCCTTTCACAAATCCATGCTGACTTGGACCTATCATGCCACCTCTTTCCAAATGCGCTGCTATGACATCCTTAATAATTGATTCCATCATTTTACCCACAGGGTAAAATGATGGAATCAATTATTAAGGATGTCATAGGAACTGATCCAGAGTCTATGGAATGTTGGAAAATGACTGTCAATGCATCCGCTATTTCCAACGCCACCTCCTTAAGTACTCTGGGATGCAGACCATCAGGCCCTGGGGATTTATCGGCCTTCAATCCCATCAATTTCCCCAACACAATTTCCCGACTAATAAGGATTTCCCTCAGTTCCTCCTTCTTACTAGACCCTCTGAGCCCTTTTATATCCGGAAGGTTGTTTGTGTCCTCCTTAGTGAATACTGAACCAAAGTACTTGTTCAATTGGTCTGCCATTTCATTGTTTCCCGTTATGACTTCCCCTGGGGATTCTGACTGCAGGGGACCTACGTTTGTCTTTACCAATCTTTTTCTTTTTACATATCTATAGAAGCTTTTGCAGTCCGTCTTAATATTCCCTGCAAGCTTCCTCTCGTACTCTATTTTCCCTGCCCTAATCAAACCCTTTGTCCTCCTCTGCTGAGTTCTAAATTTCTCCCAGTCCCCGGGTTCGTTGCTATTTCTGGCCAATTTGTATGCCACTTCCTTGGCTTTAATACCAACCCTGATTTGCCTTGATAGCCACGGTTGAGCCACCTTCCGTTTTTTATTTTTACACCATACAGGGATGTACAATTGTTGAATTTCATCCATGCGGTCTCTAAATGACTGCCATTGCCCATCCACTGTCAACCCCTTAAGTATCATTCGCCAATCTATCCTAGCCAATTCACACCTCATACCTTCAAAGTTACCCTTCTTTAAGTTCTGGACCATGGTCTCTGAATTAACTATTTCATTCTTAACCTAATGTAGAATTCCACCATATTATGGTCACTCTTCCCCAAGGGGCCTCGCACAATGAGATTGCTAATTAATCCTCTCTCATCACACAACACCCAGTCTAAGATGGCCTCCCCCCTAGTTGGTTCCTCTATATATTGGTCTAGAAAACCATCCCTTATGCACTCCAGGAAATCCTCCTTCACCGTATTGCTTCCAGTTTGGTTAGCCCAATCGATATGTATATTAAAGTCACCCATGATAACTGCTGCACCTTTATTGCATGCACCCCTAATTTCCTTTTTGATTCCCTCCCCAACATCACTACTACTGTTTGGAGGTCTGTACACAACTCCCACTAACGTTTTTTGCCCTTTGGTGTTCTGCAGCTCTACCCATATACATTTCACATCATCCAAGCTAATGTCCTTCCTAACTATTGCATTGATCTCCTCTTTAACCAGCAATGCTACCCCACCTCCTTTTCTTTTTATTCTATCCTTCCTGAATGTTGAATACCCTTGGATGTTGAGATCCCAGCTCTGATCATCCTGGAGCCACGTCTCTGTAATCCCAATCACATCATATCTGTTAACGTCTATTTGACAGTTAATTCATCTACCTTATTATGGATACTCCTTGCATTAAGACGCAAAGCCTTCAGGCTTGTTTTTTTAACACCCTTTGTCCTTTTAGAATTATGATGTCCTTTTTGTTTCTTGCCTTTGTTTACTCGGCCTTCCACTATTGCCAATTACTGATTGCCAACCCGAGAATGAACCATTTATCCCTACTCACTGTTTTCTGTTCGTTAGCCAATCCTCTATCCATGCTAATATATTTCCCCCAACCCCATGAACTTTTATCTTGTGCAGTAACCTTTTATGTGGCACCTTGTCAATGCCTTCTGGAAGTCCAAGTACACCACATCCACTGGTTCCCCTTTATCCACCCTGTTCGTTACATCCTCAAAGAATTCGAGCAAATTTGTCAAACATAACTTCCCCTTCATAAATCCATGCTGACTCTGTCTGACCGAATTTTGCTTTTCCAAATGTCCTGCTACTGCTTCTTTAATAATGGACTCCAACATCTTCCCAACCACAGATAGGGAGAAGTGAAGCCTTGGAGGGATTGGTAAACAAGGATGAGAATTTTGAAATCGAGGCGTTGCTTATCCATGAGCCAATGTAGGTTGGCAAGCACAGGGGTGATGGGTGAGTGGAACATGGTGCGAGTTAGGACACGGGCTGCCGAATTTTGGATCACCTCAACTTTACGTAGGGTAGAATGTAGGAGGCCAGCCAGGAGTGTATTGGAGTAGTCAAGTATAGAGGTAACAAAGGCATGGATGAGGGTTTCAGCAGCATATTCTAATGAGGGTCCTAAAACGTATTTTATGTCCCCTCTGAGAAATGGGGGCTGCCCGGGCCTGATCTGCTCCGGTTTCCCAGGGAGGTCAAAAGGTAAGTCAAACATTTTTTGGAAGATTGATGTGGAGCCAGGAGGAGCAGCAGTGATCCTCCCAGATCCGAAGCACTCCCGAGGACCAGCGATCGGCCACCTTCTCTTCCGTTGTCCTCTCCCTCCCCCCGGGACTTTCCTGAGGGCCACTGCTAGCGAGGCAAGCATCCCGAAATTCAGCTGCTTCAAATGGGCGAGCTGCCTCTGGAGGCAAGACAGGTGCCGACAGTTCATCTAAATTATTGGAATGAAGTCCGAGGCCCAATCTCAGCCTGGCCTCGTGCCTCCCAGCTGCCCGAAAATGTGCCATAGCCAATATCCACCCCTTGGGCTTGACTGGACTCGTGTGATTGATCAACTATTCCATAAAAAATATATATGATTATGTATTCCTAAATACTCAGTACAAGAGAACTAATACTGTGTAGCTGTATGTTACATTAATAATTGAATAGCTTGTGAGCCGGGTTTCTGCCTCCCTGATTTTTCTGCCTGAATAGTCCAGTTTCTAGCAGTCTCCGGAAATTTCTAAAATGCTAACCTGAAGTCTACTTTTTCCAGATGCTCCCGTAGGTTGATAATGCAGCGGTAATAGTGAGGTTTTTGTTTAAGTTCTTAATGACTTTCATCATTGGCAAAGAAAGATTCAGAATTAATGCCATGATTTCACCTCTACCCTACACACACATGTCCTTGTACTGTTTCGGTCTTGGCAAAAGATGTCAATCATATCAATAAAAAGCATCTAAATGCCATGATGAGCTATAACCTTTAAGCACAGTACAGTGTATTTCCTTACATATTTTAAATAATAAATGTAAGATCAGAAACCACAATTGGGTGCAGAAGAGTCGGCTTAACTACAGGCTGTTGAACCGTGGCTGGGTTTAATCACGCACTACTTTACTGGATGTAGTCAGAATGAGCAGGTATAATATATTGTCTCCAAGGTACCAAAGTACAATTTCCTGTGCTGACACACAATTTTACTCCTTGGTCATCAGTTCCTGCTGTTATTCTTGGCTTGGAGAGCGCAATGAAAAGCGGGGCTCGATGTTAACTTTTTTTGAATACGTTCTTTCAACAAATGCTCAGAACGTCCCATGGGCCTTAACTCCGAGGACCCACACCGTTGTCAAGCATAGGGTGCAGGACCTCGAGCGTCGAGTCCGCCCTGTGCTAGGTTTCTGTTCGACTTTTTAAATCAAATGAGGGCCGAATGAACTCACATCGAATTTTACACCATTGGGTGTGGCTCCACTCAATGTGCAATCCTCGCCCATAAAAACTGGGCATAGTGGCGGTAGAATCAGCAGGGCCTGCTTAATAGGCCAATTAAAGGGAGATGATTAATATTAGGTGGGGAATTGCAGTTTGTTTTATGTTTCCTTGGCTGCATTTTGCTTCATTCATTAATTAGTTTAGCTGGGCAGGCCCACATTTTTGCAATTTTTGATCCCTCACCCTCCAATATCTTTCTTCATTAATTATACTTTCTGTTTGGTTACAACAGTGACTACACCTTAAAAGTTCTTCATTGGCCGCAAAGCGCTTTGAGACGTCCGGTGATCGTGAAAGGCGTTATATAAATGCAAGTCTTTCTTTCTTGGTTAACATGTTTGTTTAACAAAGCCGTAAGAAAGTGTAAACAAAGCACTGTGGTTCATTTCTGGAGGAATAGAATTCAAAAGTAGAGAAGTTGGCCTTGATATTAA
The DNA here is from genome assembly GCF_044704955.1 of Pristiophorus japonicus. Lineage (NCBI taxonomy): Eukaryota > Metazoa > Chordata > Chondrichthyes > Pristiophoridae > Pristiophorus > Pristiophorus japonicus. Next base: position 170,011,948 of record NC_091989.1, read on the forward strand.
CCTCCCCCAAGACGGGCGGGAGAGGGTCGGGTGGGGTTTTAAACGGGGAACGCATCCACAAGCCGACGCGTCCGCACCCATTGCCGTTTTTGTGGCAGCGGATTTCGTATCATGCGAGTGTCCCGCTGTCGCGTCACGGCTCACTTCTTCTACATATTTAAATCTGGCTTCAACAGTGCATTTGGGAGCCTGATTTAAAATTACCTGTTGCAGTGCAGCTTTCCCAAGGCTCAGGAAACCTGGTTGTTAAAGACAGGCAGGTGCTGCCGGCTCCAGAAGGTATGGGCCTTTTACAGCACTCCTTGTGGGCCGGGAGGAGCAGGAGTGCTTCTCCACCCCTCCTCACCCCACCCCCACTCCCGCTTCCCCGCCCCAGCCCATCAAGAATGCCTTCGGCCTCCCCTCTGCTGATTCTGAGCTCTCTCTTCCCCCTGCTACGATCGCTGAGCTCCCAAGCCCCAATCTCTTACTCTCTCCACGCCCGCCCGCCCCCCCCCCCAATAATGGCTGAGCTCCTCCCCACCCCCAAGCCCAGATCTCTTGGCTTTCTCCCCCCTCCCGATGGATGGGGACCATCCCAAGTGTCCTCAGCTGCGGCCTCGTGCCGCTGGCTTTTCTGTCCGCGGCTGGCCAGCATGTCCGGGCACGACAAGGAAGATAAAACTGAGAGTGAAATCCTGCTATTAAATTCATAAAAACATAAGAACATAAGAAATAGGAACAGGAGTAGGCCATACAGTCCCTCGAGCCTACCCAGCCATTTAATACGATCATAGTTGATCAGATGATGGACTCAGCTCTACCTCCCTGCCCACTCCCCATAAACCCTTATTCCCTTATCGGTTAAGAAACTGTCTATCTCTGTCTTAAATTTATTCAATGACCCAGCTTCCACAGCTCTCTGAGACAGCGAATTCCACAGGTTTACAACTGTCTGAAAGAAGACATTCCTCCGTGTTATATATGTAAACTTGTATTTACTCTGTACAGCCACCAGAGGGCTCATCCCCTGGAGTCCCAAGGGATCCCACAATCCCTTGGGGCACAGGTATTTAAGGAGAGGCCAGGTTGGAGAGGCACTCTGGAGACCTGCAATAAAAGACTACGGTCACACTTTACTTTGAGCTCAGTGTTCAGTCTGACACTTTCTCCATACATAACAACTGGTGACGAGATACAGATAGCGAACCCAAAGATGCAGAGAACAGTGGGCATCCTGGAGAAATTCTCAGAGGGAGATGATTGAGAAACTTTTGTGGAGTGACTCGACTAATACTTCGTCGCCAACAAGCTAGAAGGGGAAGAGAACACTGCCAAACGAAGGGCGATCCTCCTCACCGTCTGTGGGGCACCAATGTATGGCCTCATAAAGAATCTACTCACTCCAACGAAATCCCCGGAGAAATCATATGATGATTTGTGAACACTGGTCCGAGAGCATTTGAACTCGAAGGAAAGCGTTCTGATGGTGAGGTACCGGTTCTACACATACAGAAGGTCTGAAGGCCAGGAAGTGGTGAGTTATGTTGCCGAGCTAAGACGCCTTGCAGAACATTGTGAATTTGAAGGACATTTGGAGTACATGCTCAGAGACTTTCTCGTACTTGGCATTGGCCACGAAACCATACTTCACAAACTTTTGACTGTAGAGACCCCAACCTTGAGTAAGGCCATAGCGATAGCCCAGGCGTTCATTGCCACCAGTGACAATACGAAGCAAATCTCTCAGCACACAAGTGCTGCTACAAGTACTGTGAACAAAGTGATGTTGTTTTTGAATCGCAACGTACAGGGCAGGTCACACATACCTGCAGCTACACGTCCGCAGATGTCTCAGAGTCCACCATCAAGGGTGATGAATGCAAGGCCATTAACACTTTGTTGGCGCTGCGGGGGTGATCATCATTTCCATTCATGTCGATTCAAAGGATATGTTTGCAAGGATTGTGGAACAATGGGACACCTCCAGCATATGTGCAGGCGAGCTGCTAATCCTGTTAAACCTGCAAACCACCATGTTGCAGAGGAGGGCAGATCCAAGGAGGATCACGATGAACCAGAGCCTCAGACCGAGGAGGCAGAGGTAAATGGAGTGCCCACATTCACCACGAATTGACCCCGATAATGCTGAATGATGAACTAAAGAGACTCCCGGTGTCAATGGAACTGGACACGGGCGCGAGCCAGTCCATCATGGGCAAAAAGACTTTCGAAAGATTGTGGTGCAACAAGGCCTCAAAGCCAGTCTTAACTCCAATTTGTACAAAACTAAAAACTTATACGAAAGAACTGATTCCCGTAATTGACAGTGCTACTGTAAAAGTCTCCTACGATGAAGCAGTGCACAAGCTACCACTCTGGGTTACCGGGCGATGGTCCCACGCTGCTCAGCAGGAGCCGGCTGGGAAAGATATGCTGGAACTGGGACGACGTCCGAGCGCTATCGCCCACTGATGACACTTCGTGTGCCGAGATCTTACACAAAGTTCCTTCGCTATTCGAACCAGGCATCATGAAATTCCAAGGAGCAAAAGTGCAGATCCACCTAATTCCGCGGGAGCGACCCATCCATCACAAGGCGAGATCAGTTCCGTACATGATGAGAGAAAGGGTAGAGATCGAGCTCGACTGGCTGCAAAGAGAGGGCATCATTTCCCCGATCGAGTTCAACGAGTGGGCCAGCCCGATCGTCCCAGTCCTCAATGGAGACGGCACCATCAGAATCTGTGGCAATTACAAAGTAACTATCAATCGTTTCTCCCTGCAGGACCAATACCCACTACCAAAGGCCGACGACCTCTTTGCAATGCTGGTGGGAGGAAAGACATTCACGAAGCTGGATCTGACTTCAGCCTACATGACGCAGGAACTGGAGGAATCATCGAAGGACCTCAACTGCATCAACAGGCACAAAGATCTTTTTATTTATAACAGATGCCCGTTTGGAATTTGATCAGCGGTGGCGATATTCCAGACAAACATGGAAAGCTCACTGAAGTCAGTCCCACACACCGTGGCCTTCCAGGACGACATCTTGGTCACAGGTCGGAACACAGTCGAGCATCTGCAGAGCCTGGAGGAGGTACTCAGTCGACTCAACCGTTTGGGGCTCCGGTTAAAACGCTCGAAGTGCGTTTTCTTGGCACCTGAAGTGGAGTTCCTGGAAAGGAGGATTGCAGTGGACGGCATCAGGCCCACCAACGCAAAGACGAAGGCAATCGAGAATATACCGAGGCCATAGAATGTGACGGAGCTGCGGTCGTTTCTGGGACTCCTGAACTACTTTGGTAACTTCTTACCGGGTCTCAGCACACTGTTCGAACCACTGCATGTCTTACTATGAAAAAGCCACTCATATCCCTGTTTTCCGAGAGTAAAGGGATAAATACCAACGCATCGGCCCGCATCCAGAGATGGGCACTCACCTTGTCCGCATACAACTATGCCATTCGCCACAGGCCAGGCACAGAAAACTGCGCCGATGCTCTCAGCATGCTGCCATTGCCCACCACGGGAGTAGAAATGGCACAGCCTGAAGATTTAGCCATGGTTATGGAAGCATTTGAGAGTGAGCAATCACCTGTCACCGCCTGGCAGATCAAAATCTGGATGAGTCAGGGCCCCTTGATATCCCTAGTCAAAAGCTGTGTGCTTCATGGGAGTTAACCCAGTGTCCCAGTGGAAATGCAGGAAGAGATAAAGCCGTTCCAGTGGCGCAAAGATGAAATGTCTATACAGGCAGACTGTCTGCTGTGGGGCAATCATGTAGTGGTTCCCTAGAAGGGCAGAGGCATCTTCATCAACGAACTCCACAGTACCCACCCAGGCATCATAATGATGAAAGCGATAGCCAGATCCCACATGTGGTGGCCCGGTATCGATACGGATTAGAGTCCTACATTCACAGGTGTAATACATGCTCGCAGTTAAGCAATATACCCAGGGAGGCGCCGCTAAGTTTATGGTCTTGGCCCTCCAAACCATGGTCCAGAGTAAACGTCGACTATGCAGACCCGTTCTTGGGTAAAATGTTCCCTGTGGTTGTAGACGCTTACTCCAAGTGGATTAAATGTGAGATAATGTCAGCTAGCACATCCATTGCAACTACTGAAAGCCTGCGGGCCATGTTTGCCACACACGGGTCTACGGTGTTTCGGGTCAAACTTTCAAATGGACTCATTCACCGGAAACACTTGGACCAAATCAAACTCAGATTCACGGACTACCCTGAGCAACCCACCTTGGACCCTACCTTCTTTGATATCCCAACATACATTCCAGTGACAACCGGCACCACGGTTGACCACGAAGCGGAACCCATCATCCACAGCAGCCCAGCAGGACCCAAAACACCAGGCAGCCCAGAAAGGCCAGCTGCACAGCAGCCCAGCAAGAGCCCAAGAAATGATCCAACAATACTAGCTTTCACACCGAGACGATGAACCAGGGCAAGAAGGGCCCCAGATCGACTCACATTGTAAATATTTACACTATTGACTTTGGGGGAGGAGTGCTGTTATATATGAAAACTTGTATTTACTCTGTACAGCCATCAGAGGGCTCATCCCCTGGAGTCCCAAGGGATCCCACAATCCCTTGGGTGCACAGGTATTTAAGGAGGCCTTACAGGTTGGAGAGGCTCTCTGGAGACCTGCAATAAAAGACTAAGTTCACACTTTATTTTGAGCTCACAGTGTTCAGTCTGACTCTTTCTCCAAACATAACACTCCTCATCTCAGTTCGGCAGGATCTTTACGTCCCTGGTCACGATGGGTTTGACCCGCGCTGCCCCACTCCCCCGCACCCATCCTGCTTACCCATAAATATCGTGGCCGCCATGATAACGTGTATAGAACCTTGGTTCGACCACATGTCTAATACTGTGCACAGTTCTAATCCTCATATTACAAAAAGAATATAGAAGCGCTGGAGAAAGGGATGATACCAGAACTGAAAGGGTCCAACTATCAGGAAAGACTGAACATGCTGGGGCTCTTTTCTGTAGAAAAGTGAAGTCAGAGATGCGTCATGCTAGAGGTCTCTAAAATTAAGAAGTGGTTCGATAGGGCCAACGTAGAGAAGATATTTCCACTTGTGGGGGAGTTCAACACCAGGGGCCATAAATATAAGATAGTCACTAATAAATCCAATACGGAATTCAGGAGAAACTTCTTTACTCAGAAAGTAGGGAGAATGAGGAACTTGCTTCCATGTAGAGTAGTTGAAGTGATTAGCATAGGTGCATTTAAGAGGAAGCTGGATAACTACCTGAGGGGGAAATGAATAGAAGGATATGTTGATCAGGTGAGATGAGGTAAGTAGGACAAGGCTTGTGTGGAGCATAAATACCGGCATAGACTTGTTCAGCTGACAGTAGATGATGAGTGCGCAAAAAAATGCCTCAGGTATTGTTGCACTGATTTGTGTTAATTCTCCTCATGTAAATATCATTGCAAAGTCATAACAAGTCCCAGGCTCAGAACATTTTATGGTGCTTAAATACAGAGCCTCCTGGAGCTCTAGAACCACCAGACATTCTGGTACCCTCTCTTGGAGATGAAAGTTGTTGTATTGCCTACATAGGTTACATAAGAACAAAAGAACATAAGAAATAGGAGCAGGAGTAGGCCATACGGTCCCTCGAGCCTGCTCCACCATTTAATAAGAACGTGGCTGATCCGATCATGGACTCAGGTCCACTTCCCTGCCCGCTCCCCATAACCCCTTATCCCTTTATCGTTTAAGAAACTGTCTATTTCTGTCTTAAATTTATTCAATGACCCAGCCTCCACAGCTCTCTGAGGCAGCGAATTCCACGGATCCACAACCCTCTGAACGAAGAAATTTCTCCTCATCTCAGTTTTAAATGGGCGGCCTCTTATTCTAAGATTATGCCCTCTAGTTCTAGCCTCCTCCATCAGTGGAAACATCCTCTCTGCGTCTAAATTGTCCAGCCCCCTCATAATCTTATACGTTTCGATAAGATCACCTCTCATTCTTCTGAATTCCAATGAGTAGAGGCCCAACATACTCAACCTTTCCTCATAAGCCAACCCCCTCATCTCTGGAATCAACCTTGTGATCCTTCTCTGAACTGCCTCCATAGCAAGTATATCCTTTCGTAAATATGGAAACCAAAACTGCACGCAGTATTCCAGGTGTGGCTTCACCAATACCCTGTACAACTGTAACAAGCCTTTCCTGCTTTTATACTCCATCCCCTTTGCAATAAAGGCCAAGATTCCATTGGCCTTCCTGATCACTTGCTGTACCTGCATACTAACCTTTTGTGTTTCATGCACAAGTACCCCCAGGTCCTGCTGTACTGCAGCACTTTGCAATCTTTCTCCATTTAAATGATAACTTGCTCTTTGATTTTTTTCTGCCAAAGCTCTTTCCAACATTATACTCCATCTGCCAAATTTTTGCCCACTCACTCAGCCTGACTATGTCCTTTTCTGATTTTATGTGTCCTCCTTACACATTGCTTTTCCTTCCATCTTTGTATTGTCAGCAAACTTGGCTACATTACACTCAGTCCCTTCCTCCAAGTCGTTAATATAGATTGTAAATAGTTGGGGTCACAGCACTGATCCCTGCGGCACCCCACTGGTTACTGATTCCCAACCCGAGACTGAACCATTTATCCCTACTCTCTGTTTTATGTTCGTTAGCCAAGTTCCAGAAGGTTTGGAAAATGTGCTGGAACCTGAATACACCAGGTCCTTCATTCAGAGTCTTGTGTCGGTAGAATCTCTGTCTGTTCCAAAAAAAACACAGTCCCTTGTGTTTGAAGTGGCGGCTTGGGGTGGGGCGGGGGGGGGCGGGATGGAGGAGTGGGGGAATGTGATCAGGACTTCCTGCACTGGAAGTTTTTGCTTCCCTGGGCTCAGTGGACCCAGTTTAAGATTGGAGGCTGGTATGTTCAGTAACATCCAGAAGAGTGCAAGAAGATAAGTTTTTTAAATATATATATATACATTATTAGTCTTTTTTCATTTTTTTGAGCGGTAGGCCTTCCGATGGCATTAGGCAGAGTTATGGCCTGTGTGGGTCGGCAGGTGTTCGGGATGTGCCCATAATGGTGCGGGCAGCTGCTGTGCCCATGCAATTGTTATTAGTGTCACAAGTAGTACCTGAGTTAGTACCTGAGGCACGATGGAATGTGGAACTTAGTACCACATGGTGCAGATGAGGCAAATAGGATCGATGCATTTAAATGGAAGCTAGATAAGTAGATGAGGGGGAAAGGAACAGAAATGTATGTAGATTGGGTTAGATGAAGTTGGTTGGAAGGAAGTTCATGTGGAGCATAAACACTGGCACGGATCAGTTGGGCCGAATGGCCTGTTTCTGTGCTGCTGGGCCCATGCAATTTAGGTGCCGTCCCACTAATTGTTCCCCCCCATCCCATTCCATTATTTTAGTGGTGTCGGTGCTGAGGGCACCAGCGAGCGTGATCATGGGCTAACTGTTGGGATCTTGGCCTTGGTGAATTTCAGGGCAATGGTTCCCAAATTGCGCTGAACTGTACCAATTATTTCAATACTTCCTCCAAGTACTTGTAACAAAACGGTGCACGGTCTTGACAAAATGTCCATATGTATTTTCAAATGATATTTTTTTAGCGTTCAGTTGTAAGTGGTGCTACCAATGACACTACTATCATTTATAAAATTCTGTCCAATGCCTATTTTTGCCTGAACATGCACATTTTCTAATTCCACACGATCACCACATTGGCATTTACATGGCTGGCTGGAATGCATGTCTGGAAGCCACAGGCCAGACACCAGAACAGGCTTTAACTTTGCCACGGCCTTGGTTGCCACGGCAACCCACGATTTCTGCTTTGGACCGAAGAAGACACATTCTATCACCACTGGGGCCCTGTCATGCTGAGGGCGTGACTGCAGCCATGTGGAAGAGTCTTTATTCGAATAAAAATAAATGGGCAATGCGGTGCTGGACATGACTCGAGTTCTTTATTCCCCTCCCACCCTTCCTCTCCCACAGGCACTGACTCATGCTCAGGAATGGCTCCACAGGGTGCCAGCAACTTCTAGTGCTGCACCCAAGTGCTAGCTTAGACAGAGAGTGTTGGCAAGCTATATCAGTGTGGGTGCATCACATTTAAACCCAACACATGTACACCCACACATACACACACACTCCAACAGGGGGCAATCTGCAACCCTGGCTGATTTTTCTTCTCTTAATCTCCAGGCACTGAAGCCATTTTTAGCACCTCCAGTGTCACTTGTCTGAAATGAGCTAGCTCACTGAACCTTCCTGGTTCGCTGATTGTACCTCTTCCGTTCACTTAAAAAGAGGTTAAATTGAGAGGAAACGATACCTCCTCCCTGTTCACCTTACACACATGCGTAACTCATCCTTGTTTTCAAAGTCCTCCAAGGCCTCGCCCCTCCCCATCTCTATAACATCCTCCAACTCTACGATCCTCTGAGATATCTGGGCTCCTCCAATTCTGGCCCCATGAATATCCCCGATTTAAATTGATCCGCCATTGGTGGCTGTGCTATAAGCTGCCAAGGCCCTAAGCTCTGGCATTCCGCCTAGTTTTGTTTGTTCCATTGATTTCAAGAGGTCCTTCATTGGAGGGCTTGATCCACTCCATCAGCTTACAAACCACGAATTGAATATTATCTCCATTATATTTAGTGGCATGGTAATATTTATTTAGTAGCGATCTGGCTACCAAAAAGTCTGCTGCAGGAAATAACATGGGATCATTGGTTGCAGATTGCTGCAGTCTTCTAGTGATGTGGAGCGAGCCTTTGACTTAGTGTTTGCACACCTGCCTCTGAGTGAGAAGGTGTAGTGTTTGAATCCTGCTCCAGACAGTTCTCCAAAGAGTGTGAAGATATGAAAACAACAACCCCTGTGCTGTCAGTATATGGCTACTACATGTATATACAGTGCTGGTACCAGTCGGATATCAATCCTCATCTACCAGCTTAAATAACATCCAGCATTTCTAATAAATTGGAGCAGCTTATTGCTCATAGCGAGAAGAATGTGTTCCACTAATGAAGTTCGACACCATTATAGAGAATTATTTTATGAATGAATTACAAAGAAAGTTCAGATTTTTCAGCCAGCATTTAATGTTTAGTAGCGCTAAAGCATTAAAGCTTCACTATTTCAAAAATAAGTTTGATATTTATTCTGACCGAATTAGAAAAATGGTCTGCAGTCTCCCGTTCTTCCCATGGTATATTGCTGGTCTCAGCTACTCCGTGAAGTAAAAAAGAAAGAAGAAAAAAAAAGAAAGAAAGAAAGACAGGCAGACTTGGATTTATATAGCGCCTTTCACAACCACCAAACATCTCAAAGCGTTTTACAGCCAATTAAGTATTTTTGGGATGTAGTCACTGTAGGAAACGCGGCAGCCAATTTAAACACAAGCAAGCTCCCATAAACAGTAATGTGATAACGACCAGATAATCTGTTTTTTTTGTTATGTTGATTGAGGGATAACTATTGGCCAGGACACTGGGATAACTCCCCTGCTCTTCTTTGAAATAGTCCCACAAGACTTTTTAAGTCCACTCACCTGAAAGATGGCACCTCCGACAGTGCAGCACTCCCTCAGCATGGCACTGGAGTGACAGCCTAGATTTTTTTTGTACTCACAACCTTCTGACTCAGAGGTGAAGGCTCTACCCACTGAGCCACAGCTGACAGTGAGGGAGAATCTGAAGCTCGGTCAATTCAGGTCACTCCTTCACATTTTCTGAGGGTTTAATAAAGACTGACATTGCACCAGCCACCTGCAGGCCCACCTTCCCAAGAGAATGGTTTAAGGCACTTGGAAGCAGAAGAACTAAATAATAACCCATTTTTTTTCTAATTGCACTTCAAATCATGGGTGCAAGCAGACATATGATGTGTGCCACAAAGGTTTTTGTGTTTACGATGCTGTGCCACCCATGCCCGCTTATGAACAAATTAATGTGGCTCGTTACTATCCGGTGTAAGTACAAACAGGTGTAGCCTGCTGACCTGCTCCCATAGCCGACATATTTCTTCAGTCCAAGTCAGAAACATCCAGGCCAGACTCCATCATTGCTGTCTTACTCCTCAAAATGTGGCTCAACCGTGCCAATCTCAAATAGTGACATATCCTTCTGATTGATCGGAGGGGGGGGGGGGAATATTTGAAATATTGTAATTGCAACTCGACATTTTTACATCCAATACAACAGCTGTTAATATGCACAAGTTTTGAAAGTTGGATATGAAAATAAATCACTGCACAAGTGGTTAAGTGAAAATGAAATTGCGGGACAAGTGAGCAGTTAACAGGGTCAAGCACGTCTCACAATGCTCCAGGCACACAATGCAGAATACCAGACCTGGTCTTGGCAGGTGCAATCCATGTGGCTGTCCAAGTCCTGAGGCTAAACGGGACCTCGTGCAATTCTGAGCTAATACCGTTCCAATTTGGAGGATGAATGATTAGCAAACAAATATAATAAGAAAGAAAGAATTTGCATTTAGACAGTGCCTTTCACAATCTCAGGACATCCCAATGTGCTCTACAGCCAATGAAGTCCTTCTGAAATGTAATCACTGCTGTAATGTTCAGAAAGTATTTCAAATGTGTCTGGGACTCCCACTGCCAGCAGGTAGCCCGATGCAAAATTACTTGTAACTTAAATCTGCCAGTCTTACTGTTTAACACTCACAAATAGTTAAGAGGTTCACAGACACAAGGAGATAAGTTTTACACTGGAATGCTGTACATTGTTTGATAATCCGTAAATCACAATGATGTAATTCCTGAGGAAGTGGGGCTCCATTGAGAGCTGTACAGAATGCTGACTGGGATTCCATGTGATCTCCTTTTGTTCGTACTCAAAAAAAAATCTGCAGATGGGGCTACTTTGCTTAGGTTGTTGTTAAATGCTGTTACCGAGCATCTCAGACAGAGACTTTTCCATTGATTTGTGCAAGCTAAAATAACACTGGTCTCCCCAATGTATTTATTATTAGCGTTAGCGAGAGAGAGAAAGAGAGCGAAAGAAAAAGAGAGAGAGAGATAGTGACATAGAAAGAGGAAGCGCAAGATAGAAAGAAAAAAGTGAGAAATAGAGAGAGAGATAGAAAGAGAGACAGTGAGAGAAATGGAGTGAAAGAGAGAGATAGAAAGGGAAAGAAAGAAAGAGTGCGAGACAGTGCTAGAAAGAGGAAGCGAGAAATAGAGAGAAAGAGGAAGGGAGAAAAAGAGAGACAGATAGAGAGAAATAGAAAGAGAGCGATAGAGATAGAAAAAGAGAGAAAGACAGAAATAGATTGAGAGAGAGAAAGAAAGAGAGAGAGGTAGTGAGATAGAAAGGGGAAGAGAGAGATAGAGAGAAAGAGGAATGAGAGAAAAAGAGAGATATAGATAGAGAAATAGAGAGAGAGCAAGAGAAAGAAAGAGATAGATAGAGAAAGAAACAGAAAACAGGGAGAGGCAACATTTCTTTTGGCTTGGTTTACAGTTCCCGAAATGTTAACAAGTAGAATTTGCAGCAATTTTGAAGACTGGTCTTTGTTGTAAGTGTAAGCAGACTGAGGGAGGCTCCCCAAAGAAATGCATGAATATAGAGCCTGAAACCAGCTACCAGAGTATACTCCGGGTGTAATTGATGCAGCTCAGAGCCCACCCTGTTTCCACATGTATTTGAAAGAAAACTCTTTCAGAAATATTACCTCATTCCATCGCCTCCTGCAGCACCACTGCATCACCAAGAAATTACTTGTCTCCAGCAGAGGGGACAGCAGCACAGCTTTGGCTATCTGCGCAGTTTAGCCCAACATTGCATTCAGCCAGCAGGGGATGCTGAAGTGTGATAAGAGGCAAACCCCTGGCACTTTCCTCCCCACCAGTAAGCCCCACTGATTACACTCAGCGCTGCGTCTGATAACACAGAAGGCCACCTCCATTCAAAATAGCAGCCAGGCCTTTTTTTGAAAAACCTGCAGAGCTCAGCTGCCCCAGAAGGGAACAGAAACCATTAAGGCAGCTAGCCTAGGGCACCACAAGTAAGTAGATAAGAATAAATAACCACGTACAATACAGTGCCATTACACAACTAATAATTAAATCATAATGCGATTATAACTGTCAGTTATCGACTCTGTAATAATATTTGCTTTAATTTTTTTGGGGTGTGCAGCCCCTTTAAGGGGCTGAGCGGCCCATTCAAAATACCCTGCATGCGCTGTTTATCCCATTGAAAAGCCGGTGAGCCAGCTGCATGGGAGGTCCACAGCGCTGCGTGGCCGCACAGCTGAAAAGGAACATCGCTCTGTACTCCGCAGTGCCCGCTGGTCGCAGAGGGTCTGAAGTGTGTCGGTGGACACCGTGTGCTCCCTCTCCTGAGCCACCTCGGCACCGACATTGCAGGTAGTCAGAGCAATCCTCCCCGACCATGGGCCCCAGCCATCCTTGACCTACAAAAATGCTGGTTTTAGCAGAGCCCAGGAGCAGGCCCACGAGAAGGCCCTCTGACCTACCCACTTCCCCCCTCCCCCTCCCCACCCCCACCTCCCCAAACCAGGAGGCCAAAGGGGTTATGGGGAGCAGGCAGGGAAGTGGAGCTGAGTCCATGATCTGATCAGCCATGATCGTATTAAATGGCGGAGCAGGCTTGAGGGGTCATATGGCCTACTCCTGTTCCTATTTCTTATGTTCTTATGTTCTATTCGGAATGTGGGGCTAAAGTGTATCAGCAATGTGAATCCTGATCTTCCAGTATCCTGCACCACAGATGAATGCACCATGCAACCAAGATAACTGCTACCATATAGCCAGCTGACCTTCTCAGCGGGGATTTTCAGGGTTAACTCAGGAGTTTCATTGCACAGTGTTGCATGGCAGAGAACACCGTCTGCTGAACTGAATGATGTAATGATAGATTACAGAACATTTTGCCCAAAGTCTTTTCAATACATTTATATCCGAAACAGAGAAAGCTTACAACAATCCGAGGAATCAGCCAGTACATTGAAATGGGCAACTGCACTCATTGTATGTGTTTAAAACAAATAGAGTTTGATGGCACTTTTCTAAAAGACAATGCTGTTCAGATGCATTTAAGGTGAAGCTTCTCGGCCTTTTGGCTAAGATCATGCGTAACTGACCTGACAGGGGAGTAACCATGACCCCAACGTGGTTCTCCCTGGATCAGGAAGGTGATTCTCCTATGCTTTTTGGAAATAGGAGGTGGGTGGGGTGGCTTGACCCATCCACCTCCACGGAGGTGTGTGGGGGGCCTGACCCATCCACCTCCATGGCACGAACCTGGTATTGCAGTACTTCCAGGAATGGTGCAGTGGCTCTAGGCCTTTTGGTTAAGAGCATTGGCGCAGAGTGGTCCTTGATGTGTGCAAGGTGACCTCTGGCGTTTGTGATTTGACAAAGAATTGGAAAGATTGGCAACGAATAAAAAAAAAATTTAAGGTGAAGCTAGGTGAAGTACATGACGCAGGCATTGAAGGATATGCTGATAGGGTGAGATGAATTCGGATGGGAGGAGGCTCGTGTGGAGCATAAACACTGGCATGGACCAGTGGGGCCGAATGGCCTGTTATTGTGCTGTAGAATTCGACGTAATTCTATGCAAAATGTGCGCTTTGCACTGAGGCTGTTTAATGCTAACTTGCCATTTTATCTTTGGGCGTGTTCATTATGAATTGCTTGGCAATTGCCAGACCTTTGGGATTTGAACATACGCTTCGCGTCTCCTGTAGTTCATGCTGCTCCCTTGCACGAGCATCGTAACTGGATGGGTCTGGCCCACCCTGGCAGAGGTCAGGTTTTTCTTTTATTGCCAAATTATACTGGGATTACGCTCTGGAGCAGATTTACATTGGAAAATTTGCATCGGTGTAAAATTTATAGTGGCATTAGGCTGTAGCGGATTTTGTAGGGTATTATCCATGGAGTCCTTCCTCAGATTAGTTTACAACAGTCTTTAGTTGGCTGTTCAAACAAATCATTATTGGAACTGTGTACACACAGAAATGACAGCAACCTTATACTTTAATCATAGTGGCTGGGATACATTTGTAACCAAATCTGTGTAAGTGCCGTCTGATGTGGATGATTAATAAAATATCCCCAGTTATATATGAGCCACACATTGGGAAAGAAAGTTTCAGTAAATGTTCGAGTCGGTTATAAAGCCCACAGAAACACTGAAGATAAGTGTTTGGATTTTCAAAAAGTTCTTCACTTGAAACCTCAAAGCCAACATTCAAATATTGAGGAAGGAGACAACAAAACAAGGAGCCTGCAGGCATTTGAATTTATATTGCCAGAGAGAGGAGCTATACTGACACCATAGTCACCTGAATCCCCAAAGTCTATTTCCCGGCACTGGTGCCGGGATGCGTCCACACACGGCCACTGCCGCTCACTCGGCCGAAGTTCATGGGGGTCAAGGGGCAGGTCCAGGTGAAGCAGGCCTTCAGTGATGCGGGGAGCACACCCCCTGCTGTGCCAGCCTTGCTAAAGCCCCTGGAAAGGCCGGTTCTGATTTTCGGACGGTAGAGCAATGAAAATCGGGCATGCGCAAGAGACCCAAATCGGAGGAGCGCAGAGATCTCGGAGGGTTGTGGGGCTGGAGAAGTTGACAGAGATAGGGAGGGACAAGACCGTGGAGGGTTTCGAACATATGGATGAGAATTTTAAAATCAAGGCGTTGCCGGACCGGCAGCCAATGTAAGTCAGCGGGCACAGGAGTGATGTGGCAAGGCTGGCATTTATTGCCCATCCTTAATTGCCCTCGAGAAGGTGGTGGTGAACTGTCTTCTTGAACCGCGGCAGTCCTTGTGGTGAAGGTACTCCCACAGTGCTGTTATCTCTGTCATCTCCTGCAGCTCCACAATCCCCCGAGATATCTGCGCTCCTCATATTCTGCCCTCTTGAGCATCCCTGAATATAACTGTTCAACCATCGGTGGCCGTGCCTTCAGCTGCCTGGGCCCTAAGCTCTGGAACTCCCTCAGTAAACCTCTCCGCCTCTCTACCTCTCTTTCCTCTTTCCAGACGCTCCTTAAAACCTACCTCTTTGCCCAAGCTCTCGGTCATCTGCCATCATTTCTTCTTATCTGGCTCGGTGTCAAATTTGTTTTTTGTCTTATAACACTCCTGTGAAGCACCTTGGGACATTTTACTCCATTAAAGGTGCTATATAAATACAAGTTGTTGTTGTTGTTGTTGTTGAGGGAGTTCCAGGATTTTGACCCAGCAACGATGAAGGATGTTATGGATGTTACAGATTTCTGTCCCCTTTACAGCTGTTAATTGGCCTAGCTGATTGGAAAATGTACTCTATGAATTCTACAATATAAAGGAGGAAATACAAAAGAAGCTGTCGGTCTTTCTGGTTTGCCCAGCTAAATTGAAGATATAAGAATGTATTTTTTGTTGTAAGTGCGCTTGCAATTAGAGCAATATATCTTGACACTGTCTCTGTGATGGTGTTTGCTTGCTGAGACCTGTGTCTTACCTAAAGTTAATCAATGTTTGTAAGGATGAAAGGACAGTTTCATTCCCTGTGTAACAATATAGCAATGAAATCCATGGCCACCATTATTAGACCAAAAAAGGTATACTTCTTCCTCTATGGGCCATTAAATAGCATTCATCCACAAAATTGCAGCAATGCTGCTATTTACTCATGGCGTATTAATAAGAAACTGTAGCTGCATGGCTTTTAATTAGGATTAAGACAAACCCACGGGAAGATTCCAAGCCAATCCAAATGTGTTCGAACAAGCAGGACCAAGTCTTGCTTGCTTCTTTTTACACTTTCTCTGTAAAATGTCAGAATCATTTATTGTACAAGAAATGTAACCTGAGCACCAAGAAGAAACCTGAAGCATTTGTTCTATTGATTTTAATAACCATTTCAGTGCTTCAGATCTGGCTCCAAAGTTCAATGAACTTCAATAAATTCAGATTGTTGCAGCCCTGAAGCAAGGCTAGTGCACTTGTCCCTCACTGTTTTATTTACTAAGATATGAGTCTCAATGGTAAGGTTCTCAATTGTTGTTTTCTATACAATTTTCTCCCTGCAGGCAGGTTTCCTGTATTTTACCCAAGTGACCATTTCTCATTCCTCATACAGTTAGTGTCTATTGGCTATCGACTGAGGGGGCAGGGCAATGATGAAGAAAGGCATCAGAGATAAATTTTATCTTGTACTCATATGACCTCTACACATACGCACATCTTCTCTTCTTAGGCGATCCCTCGTCTCGAGAATGACTTGCCTCCACATCAAAAATGGATGAGTTTACAGGTGTTTCAATGAAGGACCTAATATTCCAGGTCTCGCACTTCACATTGAAGGGTGGAAGATGCCTGTGCATGGATTTTTTTAACGTGTGGTGGCCGTTGCACACCAGCCACCACACGGGCTTGACAGAGCTAGGTCTTGGTCCAGTGGCAAGGATTAACCAAGACGACTGGAGACCAGCTCTGCTGCATGGACCAAGTGCGCACACATGTCACAGTGTAGGCTGGCCCGTGCTGCCCCAGGACCCTCACCTCAGCTGTGCCCAGAACTCATGCCTCTCCTGGGCCCCGATCACATCGCTCTGCAATCTCTCGCCGCTCCTGTGCTCCAACCTCACCGCTCCTGCTGTACCTGCCCATGCTCCAATCACTGACCTTTGCGTTTAGCTTCTTCACATGCACACACACATGCACATTATACACAAGCACATTCACGCACTTACACACACATGCACACACAAGCGCATATACACATACATGCACATACACACTCACATATATACATGCACATATACATGCACATAACCACGCACATGCACATACACACACATCCACGCACACACACACTCACCTATTCATACACACACACAGATACGCACACGCATCCTCACACATGCACATACATGCACACGCACACTCACATATACATATACGCACATGCACATGCACGCACACTCACATATACATACACGAACACAAGCACGTGCACATACACACACACGCGCGCGCACCCAATTATACATACAGTCCCACATACACACGCACATCCACACGCAGATGCACATACACAAACAAATACATACACACACACACACGTATATACACACACACACACACACATGCGCACCCATACGCTGCATGCACACACTATCCAACAAATAACAGCAATCAGGAGCTTATTCTTTCCCGTCTTTCTAGCGCTGGAGTGCTGAGTCTGATTGTAGTGCCCTTACTGCTGGCCCAGTTGAAATCAGTTATTGCAGCACTGGCTGTGGAGCACACCAAAGTCTGTATGGCCCAGTAGCAAACCGTGCATTGCATTGACATCAGAGCCATCGAAAGATACTCTGATCTTAGTTACTTAAGGGGACCGATTTTTACTTTCCGCAGGGGCTGTAAACTGATGGTAGGAGGGGCAGCGGGTCCCCTCCGAAAGTGAAAATGACCCCCAAACATTCAAACAATACAGAAGGATACAATGAACAGTTTGACACGATGGAATATAGTTATTCGCTGTTGCCATTTTAAAAAGTAGGGCCATTTTCAAATTTTTAGAACCGTAAAAACATAGTTCAGGCAACCCCTTTAATAAGAAACGCAAAGGTTTACAGCCTTCCTGTTTGCATGAATAAATGCTTTGCGGTTTAAAGGAGCACCACCTTTGAGCTCGATTCCTTGGCAAACCCTTTCTCATTTATTCACACACACAATATAATTCACACCAAAGCACGTCACTGCATCACTTGCTCGACATCGATGTACCTAATTGAGCGTGGCACTTCTTCCTTCAGAAATAAATACGTTTGCCGAACACTTTTGTAAGAAGATAGTGGGGGAGGGGTGGGATTTTCTTATGCAAATGCCCATCGGGCAATTGTATAAAATGCCAGACGGCACCAGTGAGAGGTCGGAATTATTTTCATGGTCGAGCCTCATTTGAACTGAATCGGCGAACTGCCAGTGCTCGATCTTGATCTGGAGGGAGGGGGGCCGAAAATCTGATGCCTCCTCTGCAGAGTCAAGTTGGAAGTCAAACCTTAAAGTGCGGGGAGGGAAGCAATCCTGGTGGGGAGGAGCAGGACTTTTGTTGAATTTTCAAAACAGCGTTCCTTTAAGGACCAATGGTTAGGCTGCTCTACATCCAATACCACTGGGCCGAGCGTGCATAGCACATGCTCATCCGTTAATACCTGAAAACTGCGTCGGGATCCCAATTTTTATATTTTAATGAAGCTCCTGTCTGTTTATGGCAGGACGCTCACTCACTTGAAAGTCAAGTCAGGCCGGCCTTGCCTGGCCAGTAATTCTTTTAATATTATCTATACATTACCCCATTTTTCAACAGGAGCTTGGCAGTAAACAGACAAAAATAACCCCCAGTGCTTAATTAAAGTCCCAACTGCATATTGGCAATACATCTATATAACGCTTGACCATTCTGAAGTGTTTCACATAATGCAAATGTATGTGAGTGTTGTTTCGCAGACAAAAGTAAATGAGTTAGCACCATCCCCTCACTAAGAACCACGGCCATCGCTCCCATCTACCACATAGGAAAACTCACACTCGTGTCTGAAGAATTTAAGTGTTACTGAAAATAATAAGGAACATTTGCAAAAAGGGATGTGAATGTCTCCAAATAAGACTGCAGAACAGCATGGGGCCTTTTAATTGAGATAAGTCAAACCCACGCTGAAACAGCATCAAATGGAGCCCAGCGAAGTGATTCTACTCACTTCCCTTATCTAAACAATAACACATCTGGCATTCTGTGCTCTCTGTCCATGGTACCAGCAACAATTTGTCTCATAAACTTCTTCCCAGGGCCACAACATTTGTTTACTCCCAAGGTAGCAATCACCGCACATGGCACTAATTTCCCAACTGGGGCAGGATGGTGAGACTGAATTTCAGCTTTATTGCTTCTGTGCATACCTGCTCCCTGCTGAGGGCAAATCAGGCAGAACCATGTGGTGTTCTGGCCTACATTTGATAACCCCACTCTGTGCTTCCTGCTGTGCTGGAGGGGAAGAGGGGAAGAGTTAGCTTGGCCGCCACCCTTTGCGAGCCTCCCTGCTGGGCCCTGACTGCTGGTGTCCAGTAACTCTGCCTTAATAGTGCATTTGGTTTCAATCAGAACCTGTCCGCTGTGAAACATCCTGTTTGCCTACACTTATTAACCAGCAAGTCACATCTGACAAATTACCTGACTGCGAAAATCTTTCCTTGCCTTTCCTTGATGCACTTTATACTTAGTTCGAAACAACTGGCAGCGCATGACTTAATCAGGCTCAGCATGAGGAGAGCTCATAAAGTGCACACTGCTTCCTTTATCACTAAACACACAGCATTCAGTAGAAGTGCAAATCCCCTATGGTTACTGGCCTTTTGTTTTTATTACAACGGTAACATTGGCATGTAGCTAGTGTTTCTGAATCCAGTGCTTTATCTGACATCAGTGCTTCAGTTTCACACTAAATGTAAGGGCACAAAGTTCCTATCTATGAACACTTTCTGATGTAATCAACTGTCCAGCCTAGATTTTCCGATTGGCATTGTTTTAGCATCAGTGCTAACCCATTTATTTGTTTTACTACTGGTGTTAACATAATGCCAAATTAAGAATCTCGCCTTCTGTTTTATATAGTTGGATGTTAATATAAAAACATAAGAATTAGGAGCAGGAGTAGGCCATTCAGCCTCTTCGAGTCTGCTCCGCCATTCAATAAGATCATGACTGATCTTCGACCTCAATTCCACTTTCCTGCACTATCTCCATTTCCCTTGCTTCCCTTAATATCCAAAAATCTATCAATCGCTGTCTTGAATATACTCAAAGACTGAGCCTCCACAGCTCTCTGGGTTAGAGAGTTCCAAAGATTCACCACCCTCTGTGAAGTGGTTTCTCCTAATCTCAGTCCTAAATCGCCGACCCCTTATTCTGAGGCTGTGACCCCTGGTTCTGGACTCCCCAGCCAGAGGAAACATCCTCCCTGCATCTACTCTGTCAAGCCCTGTAAGAATTTTTAATGTTTCAATGAGATCAACTCTCATTCTTCTAAACTCTAGAGAATATAGGCCTAGTCTATTCAATCTCTCCTTATAGGTCAATTCCCCCCATTCCAGGAATCAGTCTGGTGAACCTTTGTTGCACTCCCTCTATGGCAAGTATATCCTTCCTTAGGTAAGGAGACCAAAACTGTACACAATACTCTAAATGCGGTCTCACCAGGGCCCTATATAATTGCAGTAAGATGTCTTTACTCTTATACTCATATCCTCTTGTAATAAAAGCCAACATACATTTGATGCTGGCAGTACCTGCCTGTTAACTTTCAGTGATTCATGTACAAGGGCACCCAGGTCCCTCTGAACACCAACATTTCCCAATCTCTCACCAATTAAAAAATACTCTGCTTTTCTATTTTTCCTATCATAATTTCACATTTCTCCACATTGTATTCCATTTGCCTTGTAAACTTGCCCACTCACTTAACCTGTCTATATTCCCTTGAAGCCTCTAAGCATCCTCCATACAACTTACATTGTGAATAGATTTAAACTTTCTGGATCAGCGTAGGCCGACCATTGGAGTCAGCTGATCATCGGAATAGGCCAAACATCCGCCATTGCCAGGGACGAAGAGGCCAAAACCATTTTAAGCCCTGGCCCTTATTTAAATAGGGCTGTAATCGTGGAATGGGGAGCCTGGGTCACAGCCCGGATTATTTTTTATGAGGGTCGGTGAAGTACTTCTGCCCACAAAAATAATTGATAATGTACTTATATCTGGGTATCTTTAGCTGTACTGCCAGAAAAATTGAATGGAACGTTCATGGCACACATTCACCCCAGTTCTGTCCTACAATGTACATTCAGAAAGGTAACAAATCTAAGGTGGGAAATTATAGACCTATTAGCGCTACATCAATAATAGGTGAAATAATGGAGTCAGTATCAGTAGTAAACTGGAGGATTATCTGTACAACAGTAATCCAAGAAACCACACCCCATGTCAATAGAATAGATTATCTGGTCATGATAACATTGCTGTTTGTGGGACCTTGCTTTATCCAAATTTGCTGCCACATTTCTTACATTACAGCAGTGACAACACTTCAAAAGTACTTAATTGGCTGTAAAGCACTTTGGAACATCCTGAAGTCATGATAAGGCGCTATATAAATTCAAGTCTTTCTTTTAAGTATTTCAATCTCGTTTCTGAAAGGGAGGATCCTGTCTGATAGTTCTTTTAGTAAATTGGCTTATTTTGTGATGTGTCTGAGCTTCTAGCCTCTTACAAAAGGTAGCGCTAAAAGTTTGACGTGCGAATTGAAGATAAAATATGGAATTGTTTAAAAGTCTAGCCAAAGGGAAGGAAGCACTGTTCCTTTGTTAGCAGAATAATATCAGAGTAGTGGAGTGCCCGAAGAACCAGTAATTACCATTTATAATTTACATCAATGACTTGGAGTTATAAACGCAATATAATGAGGCTAAGTTCAGAGATGATATCAAACAACAGGAAGTTGAGTCTAATAAAGGTACCTAGGGCCCAAAGATAATATGTAAAAACGCAGAGCAGTGGCTATTGAAATAGAATTTCGATAGGTGTAAGATACTGCACCACGGAAGAAAACATGCATAATATAAGAAGGCAATTTTTGAGTTCCTACCATCCCGTTTGCATCTAAAATAGCGAGGGAAAGAAAAAGAAGAAAATAACTTACATTATAAGTGCTGACTTAGTGCCAAGTTCCCACCCCTTCTGATTTTTGAACGGTCCTCCAGAAGTGGCAGCCAGAAGTCCTGCAGCAAATAGGCGGGAACCTCACAAATATATGTGACTGGGCTAAGATAATGCCAATATATCTCTGCCTGCTGGATTACCGCCAGTTCCTGCTACCACCCACCCAACTGGGAGGCAGCCATTTTGAATGTACATTAAAGGGATCCGCAGCTGCAGTTCAGGAAAAGCTGGAAGCAGGTTTGCCAAATTCTTTTGCAATTGCTTGTGGATTTTAAGGCTTAAAATTATTCCCATCTCAGCACTGCTATTGAGAAATGTCTACAGTCACGCCAACTGTCTCTTAAAATGTTCCAAGGTTTTTGCTTCAGCTTTCCTACCTGGAAATCCATTTCAAGTTTTGATCATTCTTTACTTGAAGACAAATTTCCTGGCACCAGTTCTAAATCCAACTTTCATCAATTTGAACCTGTGCCACCTTGTCCTATGGTTTAACTTGAAGAAATGATCAGATTTATCCTTTTTTTAACCGTTTTCTATCTTTCATACTGTAATGTCATCGTAGGCAGTCCCTCGAAATCGAGGAAGACTTGCTTCTACTCTAAAAGTGAGTTCTCAGGTGACTGAGCAGTCCAATATGGGAATTACAGT
The DNA here is from genome assembly GCF_044704955.1 of Pristiophorus japonicus. Lineage (NCBI taxonomy): Eukaryota > Metazoa > Chordata > Chondrichthyes > Pristiophoridae > Pristiophorus > Pristiophorus japonicus. Next base: position 170,034,383 of record NC_091989.1, read on the forward strand.
CTCTGTCACAGGTGGAACAGACAGTGGTTGAAGGAAAGGGTGGGTGGGGAATCTGGTTTGCCGCATGCTCCTTCTACTGCCTGCGCTTGTTTTCTGCATGCTCTCAGTGACGAGACTCGAGGTGCTCAGCGCCCTCCCGGATGCTCTTCCTCCACTTAGGGCGGTCTTTGGTAGGGATTCCAAGGTGTCGGTGGGAATGTTGCACTTTATCAAAGAGGTTTTCAGGGTGTCCTTGAAACATTTCCTCTGCCCACCTGGGGCTCGCTTGCCATGCAGAAGTACCGAGTAGAGTGCTTGCTTTAGAAGTCTTGTATTGGGCATGCGGAAAATGTGGCCCACCCAATGGAGCTGGTCGAGTGTGGTCAGTGCTTCAATGCTGGGGATGTTGGCCTGATCGAGAACACTGAGGTTGGTGCGGCTGTCCTCCCAGGGGGTTTGCAGGATCTTGAGGAGACATCATTGATGGTCTTTCCCCAGTGATTTGAGGTGTCAACTGTATATGGTTCACGTCTCTGAGCCATACAGGAGGGCGGGTATCACTGCAGCCCGGTAGACCATAAGCTTGGTGCCAGATTTGAGGGCCTGATCTTCGAACACTCTCTTCCTCAGGCGACCGAAGGCTGCACTGGCACATTGGAGGCGGTGTTGGATCTCGTCGCCAATGTCTGCTCTTGCTGATAGTAGGCTCCCAAGATATGGAAAGTGGTCCACGTTGTCCAAGGCCCGCCGTGGATTTTGATGGCCAGTGCTGTGTGGCGGGGTCTGGTTAGTGGAGGACCTTTGTCTTATGGATGTTTAGTGTAAGGCTCATGCTTTCATACGCCTCAGTGAAGATGGTTTGGAGTTTAGCCTCTGAATATGCACAGACGCAAGCCTCGTCCGTGTACTGTAGTTCGACAACAGAGAATGGGACGGTCTTGGATCGAGCCTGGAGGCAATGAAGGTTGAACAGGTTCCCACTGGTTCTATAGTTTAGTTCCACTCCAGCAGGGAGCTTGTTGAATGTGAGATAGAGCATTTCAGCAAGGACGATCGAGAAGTGGGTTGGCACGATGATGCAAACCTGCTTGACCCCGGTCCGGATATGGATTGGGTCTGTGGTGGATCCGTTGATCAGGATCATGGCTTCATGTCGTCGTGGAGCAGTTGGAAGATGGCGACAAACTTTTGGGGGCAGCCAAAATCGAGAAGGATGCTCCATAGTCCCTCGCGGTTAACAGTGCCAAAGGCCTTTGTGAGGCCAAAGAAGGCCATGTTCAAGGGTTGGTGCAGATCCTTGCATTTCTCTTGCAGTTGTTGCGCTGTGAAGATCATGTCCGCTACCCTGTAGTGGACGGAATCCGCACTGTGACTCCAGCAGGAGCTCCTCAGCCACAGCGAGAAGACAGTTGAGGAGGATTCTAGCGATGACTTTCTCAGTGGCCAACAACAGGGAGGTTCCTCTGTAGTTGCTGCAGTCAGACGTCCCCGAGGTGGGCACTGGAGGGACTGGAGTGCATCATCACCCCCCCCACCCCCGGCAATCAAATTTTAATTTGATTTAAGTTTCAGTTAAAGTTTTATTTGGAAATTTGTGGGTTCTGCTGTCCTTGCCAAAAGGGGGCACTTGATTTAAATGATCTGTCAAAAATAGTTGTGGAGCTGTTGCATTGTGAGTAGCTTAGTCAGTCACGTGATATTCACAAGACTTAATAAAACCCCAGTCAGTTGGGTCTAGGTCATCCATCATGAGGCAGAGGGTGTGAGCCTAGTAGATGAACTGGTAACGTGTAGTGTGATTGTTAAACCTTTGTTAATAAACCAATTAGTTCTTAATAGCAATGTGTTGCTATGAATTCTTAAGCCAAGAACCCGCGAGGCAAATACATTACACATACCTTTATGAAGTCCCCTCACCGTCGCTTCTTTTTGGGGCTGAAAATGTTCTCTTACCTTTCCTGAAAGCTCAGTCCTCTGATACTAAAGATCATCGGTGCGCCTCTAGTCGGCACCACCTCCATGGATATGGCCATCGTGTCTCACTAGAAAAGTAAAAAAAAATGGAAACATTACAAATCAAAACAATAAATGATAATTCATTGCGACTTCTCGATTTTAAAGATCGGAACACTCTAATATAAGAAGTTTCAAATAAATTTATAATAACAGGGCTGAATTAGAATAACTTAATTTGCCTAAGAATATAAATTGTTTATTTGCATACTTTAAAGTACAGTGAGGTATTATAGACACTAAACAGTGTAAAGAGGAGAGAGAAGTTTTCCTTTGTCAGATTAAGAGAAGTGAACTGAAAAAAAGTAGTGCAGGTTTAAATTAAAATTGTTAAATGTCAGCTTTACGTCATCAGACTGAATAAGTATCTCTGTATCATCTAGTTTATCAGCCATTTAGAAGTGTATCGAAATCCATTTTTGAGAAGTTGCTAAGTTTAAACTATAAAAATAATTGTAAAAATATTTTCCATTTCACATTATTTATTTCTCGGTTGTAGGTATTTTATTAGAAACTTGTTTTGGTATTTAGCATTAATATTTTCATCCTTCAACACTATCTAATGTTAAAATCATCTCTCGCACACAGTCAAGTTCAACAATGCCAATATGGGGTGATTTTAACCTCCATATTGATTGGACAAATCAAATTGGTCAGGATAGCCTTGAGGAGGAGTTCATAGAGTGCATAAGGGACGGGTTCCTTGAGCAGTATGTAACAGAACCAACCAGGAGGAAGGCTATCTTAGATCTGGTCCTGTGTAATGAGACAGGATTAATAAGCAATCTCCGAGTAAAGGATCCCCTCGGAATGAGTGATCATAGCATAATTGAATTTCAAATTCAGATGGAGGGTGAGAAAGTTGGATCTCTAACCAGCGTACTAAGCTTAAATAAAGAGACTATGAAGGTATGAGGGCAGAGTTGGGTAAAGTGGACTGGGAAAATAGATTAAAGTGTAGGACGGTTGATGAACAGTGGTGTACATTTAAGGAGATATTTCACAACTCTCAAGAAAAATATATTCTAGTGAAGAGGAAAGGGTGTAAGAGAAAAGATAGCCATCTGTGGCTAAATAAAGAAATAAAGGACAGTATCCAATTAAAAACAAGGGCATACAAAGTGGCCAAAACTAATGGGAGGACAGAAGACTGGGAAGCTTTTAAAAGCCAGCAAAGAACAACTAATTAAGAAAGGGTAGATAGACTATGAAAGTAAACTAACGCAAAATATAAAAACAGATAGCAAGAGTTACTATAGATATATAAAAAAGAAAAGAGTGGCTAAAGTAAATGTTGGTCCCTTAGAGGAGAGGACGAGACCGGGGAACTAGTAATGGGGAACATGGAGATGGCAGAAAATCTGAACAAATATCTTGTATCAGTCTTTACGGTAGAGGACATGAACAATATTCCAACAGTGGATAGCCAAGGAGCTATAGGGGGGGAGGAACTTAACACAATCACAATCACTAAGGAGGTGGTACTCTGTAAGATAATGGGACTTAAGGTAAATAAATCCCCTAGACCTGATGGCTTGCATCCTAGAGTCTTAAGAGAAGTAACGGCACGGATTGTGTATGCATTGGCTGTATTTTACCAAAATTCCCTGAATTCTGGGAAGGTCTCAAAAGATTGGAAAACTGCAAATGTTATGCCCCTATTTAAAAAAGGAGGCAGACAAAAAGCAGGAAACTATATACCAATTAGCCTATAATCTGTGGTTGGGAAAATGTTGGAGTCCATTATTAAAGAAGCAGTAGCAGGACATTTGGAAAAGCAAAATTTGGTCAGGCTGAGTCAGCATGGATCTATGAAGGGGAAGTCATGTTTGACAAATTTGCTGGAGTTCTTCAATTAACGAATAGGGTGGATAAAGGGGAACCAGTGGATGTGGTGTATTTGGACTTCCAGTAGGCATTTGACAAGGTGCCACATAAAAGGTTACTGCACAAGATAAAAGTTCACGGGGTTGGGGGAAATATATTAGCATGGATAGAAGACTGGCTAACTAACAGAAAACAGAGAGTCGGGATAAATGGTTCATTCTCTGGTTGGCAATCAGTAACTAATGGGGTGCCGCAGGGATGAGTGCTGGGACCCCAACTATTTACAATCTAATTAACGACTTGGATGAAGGGATTGAGTGTAACGTAGCCAAGTTTGCTGAAGATACAAAGATGGGAGGCAAAGCAATGTGTGAGGAGGACACAAAATCTGCAAAAGGACATAGACAGGCTAAGTGAGCGGGCAAAAATTTGGCAGATGGAGTATAATGTTGGAAAGTGTGAGGTCATTGCAGTTTGGCAGAAAAAAAATCAAAGAGCAAGTTATTATTTAAATGGAAAAAGATTGCAAAGTGCCGCAGTACAGCGGGACCTGGAGGTACTTATGCATGAAACGCAAAATGATAGTAGTATGCAGGTACAGCAAGTGATCAGGAAGGCCAATGGTATCTTGGCCTTTATTGCAAAGGGGATGGAGTATAAAAGCAGGGAAGTCTTGCTACAGCTATATAAGGTATTGGTGAGGCCACACCTGGAATACTGCGTGCAGTTTTGGTTTCCATAGTTACGAACTGCTTTGCAGGCAGTTCAGAGAAGGTTCACTAGGTTGATTCCTGGGACAAGGGGGTTGGCTTATGAGGAAAGGTTGAGTAGGTTGGGCCTCTACTCGTTGGAATTCAGAAGAATGAGAGGATCGAAACGGGGTAAGATTATGAGGGGACTTGACAAGGTGGATGTAGAGAGGATGTTTCCACTGATGAGGGAGACTAGAACTAGAGGGCATAATCTTAGAATAAGGGCCACCCATTTAAAACAGAGATAAGGAGAAATTTATTCTCTCAGTGGGTTGTATCTCTCAGTGGGTTGTAAATCTGTGGATTTCGCTGCCTCAGAGAGCTGTGGAAGCTGGGACATTGAATAAATTTAAGACAGAAATAGACAGTTTCTTAAAAGATAAGGGGATAAGGGGTTATATGGAGCGGGCGGAGAAATGGAGCTTAGTCCATGATCAGATCAGATCATCCGTGATCTTATTGAATGGCGGAGCAAGCTCGAGGGGCATATTTCTTATGTTCTTATATTCCATGCAGTTCCTCCAAAGATATAATTTGCTGGTTAAACAATATTTGTCTCTCTATTTAAATTGAGACTTTCAAAAGAGTATTAGCATAAACCATTAAACTGGGAAATTCCATTTTTTTAAAAACGTGGTTTATGGGATTATGCAAAGATAAGACAGTCAGTACACACCAAATGCTGGGTGATTGTGTTCCTAAAGGCTGCTGTGTTTCATTATCACCAGCCCCTATTATCAGTCATTCAAGAATCGGCTTGAAATGCCAGAACATTATAGCCTTAATTTCCTACACAATAAAAATGGCTTGTGATTGCTTAACGTCAAACTGCTTGAAATTGTTTGTTGGTTTAGAAGAAGAAAAGATCAGGAGTGATTTGCAGCTCATTGAAGAGTTAGTAATAGGTGGGCTAGTCACATCAGTTTAACCCATTGAAAGTAATGTAGTGAGGGCTTAGTCAGCATTGTGATTTAAAGCAGCTAGTCTGGTGTGTATTGGCATAATGTGGGTATGCTGAATAAATAGAATAGGCTTTCTTAAACCTGGACCACATCAAATTAATGACTATGGAAATTGAATGTCATATTTCATCATACTTTTTTTTTCTTTTTCTGTATCATTTTTATGCAGTCCGAACCAGAAATTGCTAAACCTGACCATTTTTTAGATTAACTAGAAATGCCACTGTTTTGCATCGTTTGAGACTGACGCCTCCAATAAGCTTTGTTGACTTAAAATTAGCTACAGTGTAACAATTAGCAATAAGTCCAGAACACCAGGCAAAAGCCAAACCATTCAAGTTTTGTTAACTCTTAAGGGTGGTAATAGGACAATGGCTTTGGGTAATGTTTAGGAATTTGTTTTTGGCTGCATATAGTGCCACCATAAGTCTTGGCCAGAATAGAGATGATTGGATAATTCCCCTGTCAATCACGCCTGGAGCCCCCACTGCTGTAAGTAACTGGGATTGATTTTACACACATAATTTGTGTTATGTATCTATCCTCCACTCACTTTATTTTGCTAGAGAAATAATCCTGCTGTACTCATCAACAACAACAACAACTTGTATTTATATAGCACCTTTAAAGTCGTGAAATGTCCCAAGGTGCTTCACAGTATTATGAGATTTTAAAAAAATTTGAGCCACATAAGTAGAAATTAGCGCAGGTGACCAAAAGCTTGGGTCAAAGAGGTATGTTTTAAGGAGCGCCTTGAAGGAGGAAAAAGAGATGTGGAGAGGTTTAGGCAGGGATTTCCAGAGCTTGGGGCCTAGGCAACAGAAGGCACGGCCACCATTGGTTGAGCGACTATAATCAGGGATGCTCAAAAGGGCAGAATCAAAGGAGCGCAGATATCTCAGGGGTTGTGGGGCTGGAGGAGATTACAGAGATGGGGAGGTGAGGCCAGGGAAGGATTTGAAAATAAGGATGAGAATTTTGAAATCGAGGCATTGCTTCACTTGAAGTCAATGTAGGTCATCATCATAGGCATTCTCTTGGAATCGAGGAAGACTTGCTTCCACTCTTAGTATGAGTTCTTAGGTGGCTGTACAGTCCAATGCGAGAATCACAGTCTCTGTCACAGGTGGGACAGACAGTCGTTGAAGGAAAGGGTGAGCGGGGAGTCTGGTTTGCCGCATGCTCCTTCCACTGCCTGCGTTTGATTTCTGCATGCTCTCGGCGACGAGACTCATAGGTAGCGAGCACAGGGGTGAAGGGTGAACGGGAATTGGTGTGAGTTAGGATACTCAGGAGAAACAGAGACATTAAGAAGGGGAGGCTTGTAGCAATGGACAAGGTTACAGAGATAGGAAGGAGAGAGGCTATGGAGGGATTTAAACACAAGGATGAGAATTTTTAATCTGAGGCGCTGGGATACTGGGAGACAATGTAGGTCAGTGAGCACATGGGTGATGTGCGAGCAGAACTATGCTGGGGTTCCAACATGGATGGCAGAGTTTTGGATGAGGTGAAGTTTATGGAGAATGGAGGATTGGAGGCCAGCCAGAAGTGCATTGGAATAGTCGAGTATGGAATTGACTACAACATGGGCTATGGTAGGCGTGGAGATATATATAAAAAGATCAATAGGTCCATCAAGCCTGCCCCACACCAAGATGGCTGGAACATCATGGCTAAACACTTCTTCCCTCCCCCGACATGTCCCCCGCACCCCCAAAATCTCACATCCACTCCTGTAGCCATTCAATCTCATAGGAGAGGCAAAATATCCAGAAAAAAACAAGGCTAATAAGGGAATAAATACGCTGTAAAATTTCTCGGTGACTCCCTCAGGCAATCGCAACCAATCCAGAAGATCACATGGACCAAGTGTTATCTATAAAGACACTTGTGTCAGCCATGGCTCAGGGGGTAACCCTCTGAGTTAGAAGGTTGTGGATTCAAGTCCGACTCCAGAGACTTGAGCACAAAAATCCCGGCTGACATTCCAGTGCAGTTCTGAGGGAGTGTTGCACTGCTGGATGGACCGTCTGCCCTCTCAGGTGGACATAAAAGATCCCATGGTACTATTTTGAAGAAGAGCAGGGGAGATATCCCTGGTGTCCTGGCCAATATTTATCCTTCAATCAACATCACTAAAACAGATTATCTGGTCATTATCATATTGCTGTTGTGAGAACTGGCTGTGCACAAATTCACTGCTGGGTTTCTTACACTGCAACAGTGATGACACTTCAAAAATACTTCATTGGCTGTAAAGTACCTTTGGTTGTCTGATGGTTGTGAAGGGTGCTATATAAATGCAAATCTTTATTCTTTCTATATGATGTGATCTCTGCCCCTGTCAGGAGCCAGTCCAGTTCCCTCTTGAAGGCATACAGATAGTCAGCACCACGACACCAGCTGCCAATGTATTTCAGAGACACTCAATTCTCTAGGAAAAGAAGAACTGCATAACATCCAGTCTATTCCTACTCTTACATAGTTTAAACTCGTCCCCTGGTCCTCCTCAATCTGTTAAATTGCAATAATAGGGATGCTAGTCAGCCCTTTAATTATTTTATAGATCTCTACCAAGTCACCTGTAAGTTCATGCTGCTCTATAGTAAAGAGAACGTTGTCCTTGAGCCTATCTGATGATTTCATCTTATAGCTAGGAATCATTCTTGTAGCTCTCCTCTGGACCTTTTCCAAGATCACGATATCACTCACCATGTGGGGGGGAGGGGGGGTGAAAACTGGGCACAATACTCCAGATGCAGTCTGACCAGCAACCTGTACAGTGTCAAAATGCTATCCTTTGATTCATAAAGAATCGTCTATTAATACAACCCAATGCCTTGTTAGCTTTAGCTACAGTTGCTCTACATGAGAGGGGCAATGCTTTGGGAGCTGGAAGTAGCATAGCAATGTCACGGGAACAGCACCCATCCAAACACACAGCACCTTCGCCTGGACCAAATATTTCCTTCTTGGACTTAGTGTCCATTTTATTTTTCCTGATGCCTATGTGAAGCATTGGGATCTTGGTTACCTATATTACAGGTGCTTATATAAATGCAAGTTGTTGTTGTACAGTAAACCGAGGATCCTTTGTCAACATTGGAATTGCATTCCATGAACCTGTTACATGACATAACAAATGCATCGTCTTTAGAAGATCAACATAGCAGGCAGTCTCAATCTTTCTCTGCAGGAGGTTACATTCCTGGCGGAGTGTAAATTTTCATGCATATCAAAATAACTCAGCTACTATATATGTTATTAAAATACCAGTTGTGCTGGAGTAACAGAATCTTGGGGCTCACGTGTCAGTCGCAGGTCACTTTAGTTTTGCTCTTGCAGTTTGTGCCATCATCCAAAGCCCTCGCTCCTCAATTATACAAAAGCCTCATTATTCACTCCCGCCCGAATGTTACACTCTATGAGCCTCCAAGGATTTCAGCTCATTTAGGGTTGTTGTAAACACATCCATTATTTTGCTCATTTCTAACAAATCCTCATTCAGTGCAGAGCACAGAGCTGGAGAGGAATGTGCAGATACATTACTGCTCTTCTGGTTAGAGGATTATACTGGCAGAGTCTTAAAATGTGAGCACAGATTGAATGAAAGAAGAGGAAATACCAGGTATTAAAACAAAGTAAATGTGATTCTTTTTCGAAAGACTTCATTTCATTTGTGTGGCATTAGTAATTTTTCTACAAATAACAAAAGACTTCTCTCCTTCACGTAGCTTAAATATCTTTCACCTACCAATTCCTTTTTCCAATGACACTAAAACAGACAAGGTAAATAGCAACATATTTTAAAACAATTCCCAAAGCATTATGCCTCAATAAATAGTGAATAATTCTATGTTATAACATTACACAGTTACATAAAATAAAAGAATTAGAAAGAACTTGCCATTATATATCATCTTTCATGACTTCAGGACTGCATACAGTTCTGGTCACCACATTACAGGAAGGATGTGATTGCACTGAAGAGGGTACAGAGGAGATTTACGAGGATGTTGCCTGGACTGGCGAATTTTAGTTATGAGGAAAGATTGGATAGGCTGGGGTTGTTTTCTTTGGAACAGAGGAGGCTGAGGAGAGACTTTACTGAGGTGTATAAAGTTATGAGGGATCTAGATAGAGTGAATCGGAAGGACCTATTTCCCTTAGCAGAGAGGTCAATAACCAGGGGGTTAGATTTAAAGTAATTGGTAGAAGGAATACAAAAGAGTTGCAAAGTATTTTTTTCATCTAGAGGGTGGTGGGGGTCTGGAACTCACTGCCTGAAAGGGTGGTAGAGGCAGAAATCCTCATCACATTTAAAAAAGTACTTGGATCTGGACTTAAAGAGCCGTAACCTACAAAGCTACGGACCAAGATCTGGAAAGTGGGATTAGGCTGGATAGCTCTTTTCCGGCCGATACAGACACAATGGGCTGAATGGCCTCCTTCTATGATTCTATGATTTCTATGATATCCGCTTTACACCCAATGAAATACTTTTAGTATAGTCACTGTTGTATGTCAGAAGGACGGAAGCCAATCTGCACATAGCAAGGTCCAACAAACAGCATTGTGATAATGACCAGGTAATTTGTTTTTAGTGATCTTGGTTGAGCTATAAATATTAGCCAGGATGCCGGGAATAATTCCTCTGCTCTCCTTTGAAATAGTGTCATGGGATCTTTTACCTCAATCTGAGAAGACATCAGTTTAATATCTCATTTGAAAGGCGACACCTCTGACAGTGCTCCACTTCCTCAGTACTGCACTGGGGTGTCAGCCTGGAATTTGCACTCAGCTCCCTGGAATCGACTCGAACCCACAACCTTCTGGCTTAGAAGCAAGTGTTCTACCACTAAGCCACAGCATGTTCATTTTTGAAAGTGACCATCTTTCATAACATTCTAGCCTACATTACAGATGACTGAATCTTGTGAATGAAGTAAATTTACAATGCAACTCATCAGAGTTGGAGGTGTTAGTTAGCGGAGGTGGGCTCCTGCTCCTCACAGTGTTAGATTTGTGCCACATTCCATTCAAAGAACAGCCAGTATTTTTCCTTCTGTATCCTTACTGTGTTGTGAACTGCTACTCTAACTTATTCATTATCATGACCTCAAAATTGTGGAAGTCCTTACCTCCATCAGTGTTCCCTCTTGTTGTAATCTGCAGGCTTTTAAAAGCTCAAGCTTAGAGTCCTCTAACCACTATTTCTTTATCTTGTTTTCAATCTTGGCGGTGTCTTGCAGAATGCTCTTTGACCTTCATGAAAGATTTCTCAGTTGTTGCTAAAACAAATCACCTGGTCATTATCACATTGCTGTTTGTTGGACCTTGCTATGCGCAGATTGGCTGCCGTCCTTCTGACATTCAGCAGTGACTATACTAAAAGTATTTCATTGGGTGTAAAGTGGATGTCATAGAAATCACAGAATCATAGAATACAGCACAGAAGGAGGCCTTTCAGCCCATTGTGTCCGTAGCAATTTGGAATTTGGAGAAAGTGGGAATTCAGAGCAGAGGGGAAAGAAGATGCTGCTTTTTGCCTCCAATACTTGGAATGCTTTGTGTTACTGGTAAATATTTATTTTGTTCTACCTAGCACTTAAACTAGATCTAGTAATTAGCTAAAAATGAAGCTATAAGCTAAGTTAATTAAATACATACATTTTAATTAACTAACTAAATAAATAAAATAAGGTTATAAAGGGGTCGTCGCAACTGCAGCATGTGGGAGTTGGTGGAGAGCATTGCGATCCTGGACGACCACGTCAGCAGTAAGTGTCTGTATCTCAAGGAACTTCAGCACAGAGCTGTTGCGCTAGAGTCCGAGGTGCAGAAATTGTGGGGCATCAGGGAGGAGGAGAGTTATCTGGGCACTTTGATCCAGGAGGCAGTCACACTACCCTTGTTAGGTAGTGGTACAAGTCTGGTTAGTGGTCAGGGATAGGAGGGTGTAACTGCAACTCAGGCAGGTGCAGTGCTGGAGGAGCCCCAGCCTTTGTCCTTGTCCAACAGGTGTGAAGTTCTTGCTGCCTGTGTGGATGAGGGAAAGGCTTGCAGGATGGATGAGCAAACTGACCATGGCACCATGGTACAGAAGTCCATTCAAGTGGTAGGAGTGATAAGGGATGCGGCAGTGGTAGGGGACATTATAGTCAGGGGGATAGATGCTGTTCTCTGCAGCCACGACCGGGAGTTACAAAGGCTGTGTTGCCTGCCCAGTGCCAGGGTTAAGGATATCTCATTATGGCTGGAGAAGAATTTGGAGTGGGAGGAGGAGGATCCAGTTGTTGTGGTCCATGAAAGATCTAATGACAAAGGTAGAACTAGGAATAAGGTTTTGCTGAGAGAGTTTGAGGATCTAGGGTCCAAATTAATAAGCAGAACCTCAAAGGTAATAATCTCTGGATTGTTACCTAAGCCACGCACAAATTGGCATAGGGACAAGCAGATAAGACAGTCAAATCCATGGCTCAAAGAGTGGTGTGGGTGGAAGGGATTTTGATTCATTGGGCACTGGCACCAGTACTGGGGAAAGAGGGAGCTATTCCGTTGGGACTGTCTCCACTTAAACCGGGCTGGGACCAGTGTCCTGGCGAATCAAATAACTAGGGCTGTACATAGTGGGGGAGGAGTCAGGTGAGGAGAAATTTAGAAAGCTGAAGAGAAAAGACAAAGCAATGGAGCAGTGTAGAAATTTGGATAAAGATGTGCAGATTGTGACAGGAAGATACAGAGAGTTTAATGGTAAAAGTGCATTCGTAAATAAGGTGAAAGTAGGGAATAATGGTGAAAAGTTAAAATTAAAGGCTCTTTATCTGAATGCACGAAGCATTCGTAACAAGATAGATGAATTTGTGGCACAAGTAGATATAATGGCTTTCAGAGACATGCTTACAAGATGACCAAGGTTGGGAGCTAAATATTCCAGGGTATTTGATGTTTAGAAAAGACAGGCAGAATGGAAAAGGACAGTGTGGGGATAGCCCTGATAATAAAGAATGACATAAAGACAGCCATGAGAAAGGATCTTGGCTCGGAAGGTCAGGAAGCAGATTCAGTACGGGCGGAGATAAGAAATAACAAGGGGTAGAAAACACTGCCTGGAGTAGATTATGGCCCGCAAACAGTAGCTATACAATTGGACAGAGTATTAATCAACAAATAACAGCAGCTAGTAACAAAGGTAATACAATAAGCATGGGGGGCTGTAATCTTCATATAGACTGGGTAAATCAAATTGGCAAAAGTAGTCTGGAGGATGAGTTCATGGAATGCATTCGAGACTGTTTCTGAGAACAATACATCATGGAACCAACCAGGGAACAGGCTATTTTACATCTTGTATTATGCAATGTAGTTAATTAGTAATCTCATAGTAAAGGATCCTCTGGGGAAGAATGATCATAATATGATAAAATTTCACGTTGAGTTTAAGAGCGAAATACTTCAGTCGGAAGCGTAAGTCAAACTGAAATAAAGTGAATTACATAGGTATGAGGGGCAGGTTCGCTAAGGTAGATTGGGAAATTAGATTGAAAGGAATGTCAATTTTTTTGTCTCATAATACTCCTATGAAGTTCCTTGGAACATTTTACTATGTTAAAGGAGTTGTATAAATTTAAGTTGTTGTTGTTGGTAGTTAAGCAGTGGCAACCATTTAAAGAAGTATTCCAAAATTCTCAACGAATATACATTCCATTGAGAAATAAAAATTCCACGGGAAAGTGATCCATCTGTGGCTAACTAAAGGAGTTAAGGATAATATTAGATTAAAAGAAGAGGCTTATAATGTTGCAAAGAATAATAGTAAGCCTGAGGATTGGGAGAACTTTAGAACCCAGCAAACGATGACCAAAACTTTGATAAAAAGGGAGAAAGTAGAATGAGAGTAAATTGGGAAGAAATATAAAAACAGATTGAAAGAGCTTCTACAAGTATGTGAAAAGGAAGAGAGTAGCAAAAGTAAGCATTGGTCCCTTAAAGGCTGAGACAAAAGAAATTATAATGGGGAATAACGAAATGGCAGAGAATTTAAACAAATATTTTGTTCCTGTCTTCACAGTGGAAGACACAAAAACAATGCCAAAAATAGTAGGAAACCAAGGGGATAATAAGAGTGAGGAACCTAAAGTAATTAATATCAGTAGAGAAAAAGTTCTTGAGAAACTAATGGGGCTAAAAGCTGACAAATCCCCTGGTCCTGATGGACTACATCCTAGGGTTCTAAAAGAGGTGGCTGCAGAGATAGTGGATGTATTGGTTGTGATCTTCCAACATTCCCTTCATTCTAGAATGGTCCCAGCAGATTGAAAAGTAGCAAACGTAATCCCGCTATTCAAGAAAGGAGGGAGAGAGAAAACAGGGAACTACAGGCCAGTTAGCCAAACATCAGTCTCATGGAATCCATTACTAAGGAAGTGGTAACAGGGCACTCAGAAAATGATAATTATGATTAGGCAGAGTCAACTTGGTTTTATGAAAGGGAAATCAAGTTTAATATATTTATTAGAGTTTATTTGATGATGTTAGAGCAGGGTAGATAAAAGGGAACCAGTGGATGTAGTATACCGTATATACTCGCGTATCCTGCGATCTCGCGTATCATGCGACCCCTAAATTTTCGTCTCCAAAACATGATTTTACCATATATCTCATGTATCATGCGAGTCACTTTTTTGAGATCGAATACAGACCTTAACATGAAACATCGAGTGGATTCTGCTCTCTCTCCGTGCTCTCTCTCCGTACTCTCTCTCCGTGCTCTCTCTCCGTACTCTCTCTCCGTGCTCTCTCTCCGTACTCTCCCCCCCCGACCTCCGCGACTCTCTCTCCCTCCCCGACCTCCGCGACTCTCCCCCCCCGACCTCTGCGACTCTCTCCCCCCCCGACCTCCGCGACTCTCTCTCTCCCCCCCGACCTCCACGACTCTCTCCCCCCCCGACCTCCGCGACTCTCTCTCCCCCCCCGACCTCCGCGACTCTCTCTCCCCCCCGACCTCCGCGACGCTCTCTCCCCCCCGACCTCCGCGACTCTCTCTCTCCCCCGACCTCCGCGACTCTCTCTCCCCCCCCGACCTCCGCGACTCTCTCTCCCCCCCCGACCTCCGCGACTCTCTCTCCCCCCCCGACCTCCGCGACTCTCTCTCCCCCCCCGACCTCCGCGACTCTCTCTCCCCCTGAAGAGAAGAATTTCAGCAGGAGTCAAACGGATTTTTTTTTGCATTGGGAGGATGTAGCTAGTGGTGTGCTGCAGGAACTTGGCTTGTTTTCCACATAAACTAATGATTTGGTCATGAGTATCGAGGAACTAATATCAACCAGGGATATTCGATTTACAACCATCATGGAGAGTGAGAGGAGAAACCAAGAGAAATGTCTTTACATAGAGGATTGTTGGAGCATGCCGAGATTCAGCATGGATACGGTCTGCTTAACAGCCTAACAGCCTAATCTTGGCCAGCACTTCACACCCGCAAATTTTGTATCTCGCGTATCATGCGACCCCCCAAATTTAGGTTACAATTTAGGTCTTCAAAAGTCGCATGATATGCGAGTATATACGGTATTTGGATTTCCAAAGACATTCAATAAGGTGCCATATAAAAGGTTGCTATGCAAGATACAGGCTCATGGGGTTGGGGGGTAATATACTAGCATGGATTGAGGATTGGTTATCAGACAGAAAGCAGAGAGTAATGAAATGTCGGTTATTTTCAGGTTGGCAGAATGTAACTAGTGGGGTGCAGCAAGATTCAGTGCTTGGGCCTCAGCTATTTGCAATCTATATTAATTAGCTGAAGGGACCAAGTGCAATGTATCTAAGTTTGCTGACAATACAAAGCTAGGTGGGAAAGTAAGCTGTGGGGAGAACACAAAAAACCTGCAAAGGGATATAGACAGGTTAAGTGAGTAGGCAATAAGAACATAAGAACATAAGAAATAGGAGCAGGAGTAGGCTATATGGTCCCTCGAGCCTGCTCCGCCATTCAATACGATCATGGCTGATCCGATCATGGACTAAGGTCCACCTCCCTGCCCGCTCACCATAACCCCTTATTTCCTTATCGTTTAAGAAATTGTCTATTTCTGCCTTAAATTTATTCAATGTCCCAGCTTCCACAGTTCTCAGAAGCAGTGAGTTCCACAGATCCACAGCCCTGTGAGAGAAGAAATTTCTCCTCATCTCAGTTTTAAATGAGTGCCCTCTTATTCTAAGATTTTGCCCTCTAGTTCTAGTCTCCCCTATCAATGGAAACATCCTCGCTGCATCCACCTTGTCAAGCCCCCTCATAATCTTATGCATTTCGATAAGATCACCTCTCATTCTGCTAAATTCCAATGAGTAGAGGTCCAACCTACGCAACCTTTCCTTTTAAGACAACCCCCTCATCTCCGGAATCAATCATGTGAACCTTCTCCAAACTGCCTCCAAAGCAAGTATATTCTTTCGTAAATATGGAAATCAAAACTGCACCACACAGTATTCCAGGTGTGGTCTCACCAATACCCTGTACAACTGTAGCAAGACTTCCCTGCTTTTATACTTCATCTCCTTTGCGATAAAGGCCAAGATTCCATTGGCCTTCCTGATCACTTGCTGTACCTGCATACTAACCTTTTGTGTTTCTTGCACAAGTACCCCCAGGTTCCGCTGTACTGCAGCACTTTGCAATCTCTCCATTTAAATAATAACCTGCTCTTTGATTTTTTTCTGCCTAAGTGCATGACCTCACACTTTCCAACATTATACTCCATCTGCCAAATATTTGCCCACTCCCCCTAGCCTGTCTATGTCCTTTTGCAGATTTTTTGTGTCCTCCTCACACATTGCTTTTCCTCCCATCTTTGTATCGCCAGCAAACTTGGCTACATTACACTTGGTCCCTTCATCCAAGTCATTAATACAGATTGTAAATAGTTGGGGTCCCAGCACTGATCCCTGCGGCACAACACTAGTTACTGATTGCCAACCCGAGAATGAACCATTTATCTAGACTTTCTGTTTTCTGTTAGTTAGCCAATCCTCTATCCATGCTAATATATTACCCCCAACCCCGTGAACTTTTATCTTATGCAGTAACCTTTTATGTGGCACCTTGTCAAATGCCTTCTGGAAATCCAAATACACCACATCCACTGGTTCCCCTTTATCCACCTTGCTCATAACATCTTCAAAGAATTCCAGCAAATTTGTCAAACGACTTCCCCTTCATAAATCCATGCTGACTCTGCCTGACCGAATTTTGCTTTTCCAAATGTCCTGCCACTGCTTCTTTAATAATGGATCCCAACATTTTCCCAACCACAGATGTTAGGCTAACTGATCTATAGTTTCCTGCTTTTTGTCTGGCTTCTTTTTTTAAATAGGTGGCAGATGGAGTACAATGTTAGCAAATGTAAGGTTATTCACTTTGGTAGGAAGAATAGAAAAACAGAATATTTTTTAAATGGTGAGAAACAATGAAATAGTGCTCAGAGAGATTTAGATATCCTTGTACAGGAAACACAGCAAGCAATTAGGTAGACAAATGGCATGCTGGCCATTTATTGCACGGGGGTTGGAATACAAGAGTAAGGAAGTCTTACTACACTTGTACAGGGATTTGGTGAGACCATATCTGGAGTACTGTGCACAGTTTTGTTCTCCTAATTTGAGAAAGGGCATACATGCCTGAGAGGCGGCGCAACAAAGTTTCACTAGATTGATTCCTGGGATGAGAGGGTTGTCCTATGAGGAGAGATTGAGTAGATCATGCCTATATCTCTGGAGTTTAGAAGAATGAGAGGTGATTTCATTGAAACATATAAGATTCTGAGGGGGATTGACAGGGTAGATGCTGAGAGGTTGTTTCCCCTGGCTGGAGAGTCTAGAACTATGGGGCATAATCTCAGGATAAGGGGTCGGCATTAAAGACTGAGATGAAGAGAAATTTCTTCACTCGGGGTTGTGAATCTTTGGAATTCTCTACCCCAAAGGACTGTGGATGTTGAGACGTTGAGTATATTGAAGGCTGAGATAGATAGATATTTGGGCACTGTGGGAATCAAGACATATGGGGATTGGGTAGAAAAGTGGAGTTGAGGTAGAAAATCAGCCATGATCTTATTGAATAGTGGAGCAGGCTCGAGGGGCGATATGGCCTACTCCTGCCCCTAATTCTTCTGTTCTTAAACATAGTTAGCAATTCAGGTCGGTGGGCTTTCATCATTATTGGGTAATCAATGGGTTGGAGTTCTGATGAAAGATCACCAATGTGAAACATTAATTCTGTTTCTCTCTCCAGCAAACCTGTTGAGTATTTCCAGCATTCTCTGTTTACATTTCAATATATTGCCTGTTGCAATGGACCACAAAAGTTTGCACAGGTTATGCAGTTAATTTTCAGATGCCAAACGATGAAATTTGCAATATGTCATAAAATGTACGGGTGCTTGTCAAGTTGCCACATTTGAATCATTCTTACAGAAAGACACAAAAACTCTGCATGATTCCTATATAATTACTAGCTTTTAAAATTTTACACAGCAATCCACAGGTCAGTGGAATACATAATTGTTGCAATAGTCCTTGGAAATTATAGTGATAGTATGATTAAATTATTATAACACAGCGGGTGGTCTGATATTGAACCAAAGACAGTGGCAGTGCAAATGCTTCTCAGTAAGTATGATTGGGAATATACCTTTAGAAAAAGAGTTAAGTTCTTCTATCCTTTGCTGGCTTACATATAGATCCATTCAAATATTTTTCATAGAACATTAGCCAGATGATAGATGAAGTATGATTTTTCTGCTGTGAATTGCCTGAAATTGCCAGTGAAATTGAGCCCAGAGTTTTTAAAACGGAGCCTCAGCCTCCAAAAACAAGTCATTGTTTCAAGCCTGCAATCATTTATCAGCCTAAAGATTCCTTGGGTAAACCAGCCAAAAAAAGTGGCCTGTTCTTCATATTGTGATATTTCTAGTGAAAATGAGTTTAGATTGTTAAGCAGCAGGAGGCATTTCAGAATCGCCCTCTTTCATTCTGTGATGGTATCAGTGTCAGTACAGTTCTTTACACTGACCTGACCCATGAATGGCACTGTTTTTCTATACACTGAGATGAATTTGACTGCAGAAAGAGTGTAGATTTGACATCTGTGGCCTAAGATCAGAGTTGGACAGGGTCCAGACGCAGGGAGCAGGGAGTAGACCTTGAGTTCTGATATTTACTTTATTGCTGGTGCAAAATCATTGAAAACATTAGTAACCTCACTAGCTAAAGCCGCAGAAGGTAGCAACTCAATTTACAGCATCACTTTTTAAAAAGAGACTTCGGTGGATTGAGATTTTTGTGGTGTGATGTCAGTAACACATCCGTCAGTGTGCTTGTATGAAATCTCTTTGCTATTTTAGCAAAGATTTTCAAGCTTTTGAAACGAGGTGGTATGGACACAGCAAAGTTCCTCCTATATCACCAGAAGGCTGTACATTTTCATTCCTCTACGTACTTGATCTCATGTTATAGCCTGACACTTTAGTTGAATACAGTGGGAGTGCTGCATTGCTGCTTGTGGGAGCTTGCTGTGCGCAAGTTGGCTGCTGCGTTTCCCACATTACAACAGCGAGGTGCTGAGGTAGGTTTTCATCTTAAAAATCTATATTTTCAATTGAAATGAAATCGGGTGATTTCTATAATGGACTGCCAGTCTGCAATGCCAGTTAAATGCCTCTGGAAAGTTGTAAATCTACCCCGCTGTCTTGTAGATGTGACATTAAACTACTTGGGTGGATGTAAAATATCCTAAGAAACAATGTCCAGAAGAACATGGAGTTCTCCCAGGGTCCTGGCCAATAATTCTCATTCAAACAACACCATCAAAATTAAATTTAACTGTCATTTATCTCATTGCTGTTTGTGGGACTTTGCTATGTGAAAATTATCTGTCACGTTTGCCTATGGAACAGTGACTGGATTTTAAAAGTAATTTATTGTGTGTGAAGCACTTTGGGACATTCTGATAAGGTGCTATATAAATGCAAATAATTTACAACTATAAACAACATGACTTTTCCATACTTTTCCTTTATGAGTCAAAATACAGATTTAGTACAAAGTGTGTTTTATGAGCAGACCTTGTACCTCCAAGGAGCTGGAATGAGATTGCTAAAACTAATTTCAAAGGGCCTTGCAGCCAGTAGAGAGAGCAAAACATTTTTATCTTATCAGTCCGAATTTAATTGTAGGCCAGGTCCCAGCGGAGAAATGACAATACTTCCCTAAACCTATTGCGCCACTTAAACCTTTATGCTTGGAAAACAAAAGGGACGAGTTTCGACTTTAAGGAGAATGAAATACCTCCTGTAACTAGATGATCGACTGCACCTTCCAAACCCTGTAACCTCTACTAACTAGAAGGACAAGGGAAGCGGTTGCGTGGGATGGCCACACACCATTCTGACTTGGATCCCATTTGCTTATCTTCGCTAAGTCAAAATCCTGACTTCCCTACATTACAGCATCATCACTAAATGGATTGTAGCGGTAAAAGAAAGAATTACATTTATATAGCGCCTTTCACGACCACCAGATATCTCAAAGCGCTTTGCAGCCAATTAAGTTCTTTTGGAGTGTAGTCACTGTTGTAATGTGGGAAATGCGGGAGCCAAATTGCACACAGCAAGGTCCCACGAACAGCAATGTGATAAAGCCCAGATAAGCTGTTTTTGTTATTTTAATTGAGGGCTAAATATTGGGCAGGATACCGAGGATAACTCCCCTGCTCTTCTTCGAAGTAGTGCCATAGGATCTTTTACGTCCATCTGAGAGATGGTTTAATGTCTCATCCAAAAGACAGCCCCTCTCACAGTGCAGCGTTCCCTCAGCACTGCACTGGAGTATCAGCCTAGATTTATGTACTGAAGTGGGATTTGAACCCACAGCCTTCTGATTCAGAGGCAAGGGTGCTACCCACTGAGCCACAGCTGACACTATAAGTGCAGAAGGCTCTTCACCACCTTCTCAAAAGCAACTTATGATGGGCAATAAATGTTGGCCTTGCCAGCGCTACCTCTATACCGAGAATCAATTAAAAAAATAATAATTTTAGCAAAGAAGCTGGCATGTGTACCAAACAGTGAATCTTATTTTGTACTCAGGTCGTTCTTCATTAAAATTAACGACTGGAGGAACTTCACCCCCACGGTCAATGAGCTGACTGACAGTGGAACCTCCATTATCTACACATCTATTATCGATCATTCTTATTAGCCACCAGATTTTTCACAGCACTAAGCCTGTGACATATCGACTGGTCTCACAGCTTCTTTTGTTTTTCGTATTTTGCCTCTTTTTCTCACTGATCAAAATGACATAATGGGCCAAAAACTGTGATCAATGGCATACCCTTGGAGTATAGCGCCGACTGTCGAAAAGAATACACACCTCTTTGATGGCGGCCCTCCTGCAAAAACTTGCGCTCTGATGCTGCGAGGCAGAGGGCAGCCTATTGGCTCACAGATCCCAGGGGCGCGGCCTGTGCGGAAATGTACCTGGGATCACGTGGGCCTGGTCCTCCAATCAGTAAACAGAATTAGATTTTAATCATTTCAAAAGGGAATCATGTAATCAGATTTAATCACAATTTACAGGATTGGAATTTAATTCCTAATTAGCTTCATTCCACCAACTTCACAAAAAAAATGATTTTGCTGGTAATTTTTGACATCATTAAAACTCTAATATTTGCAGAAGCAAGAAAAATTCATTTGATACAGTTATGATTTCCAAGATGTAAATGTTGAAAACATGCCTGAGGTATCCACTTACGCTAACAGGCCCTATGCCTGTTTGCATCAACCGTAACATTTCCATACGCAATTGCTGCCAGTTGGTGGGCAATTAGCCCAACTCTGTGGCAGCAATTGGTTCTTCCTGGGCCGTGCAGATGGATATCAATGGGTGCATTGACAGACTGCAAGTTCGGGATTTAGTGCCTGCACTATCCCAAACTTGCAGTTGATTTCAAAGGAGGTAAGATGGCAAATACACTGCCATACCGACACAAAAACCAGTGTTTCAACTGGTACATCTCTAACCATTTCCAGTTCTGACGAAAGGTTATTAACCTGAAATGGGTTAACTCTGTTTTTCTCTCCACAGACTCTTTCTGACCTGCTGAGTGTTTCCAGCATTTTCTCTTTATATTTCAGATTTCCAGCGTCCGCAGTATTTTGCTTTTGTATAATGTTTCTTCCATTATTCACATTGTCTTCCCTACTGTGCTTAAGGTATTGCAGTTCCATAAGTGTAAGCCCACAATCTGTGGATTCTGAATCATCCTCTATCATGGATATTGGAGGATGTTCCTGTACTGTAATTGTTTTTGAGGATGCATAGTGCAGTTACACAAATATAATTTCCACAGTGCTTCAATGGCATTATCAAGAATAGGTGTGAGTTCTCAGTGGATTGTGTACAACAACAAAACAACTTTTATTTATATAGCGCCTTTAATATAGTAAAACATCCCAAGGTGTGTCACAGCAGTGTTATAAGACAAAACAAATAAATTTAACACTGAGCCACATAAGAAGAAATTATGTCAGATGACCAAAAGCTTATTCAAAGAGATAGGTTTTAAGGAGCATCTTAAAGGAGGAAAGAGAGATAGAGGGGCAGAGAGGTTTAGGGAGGGAGTTCCGGAGTTTAGGGCCGAGGCAGCTGGAGACATGGTCAATGATAGTTGAGCAGTTACAATGAAGGATGCTCAAGGGGGAAGAATTTGAGGAGCACAGACATCTTGAGGGGTTGTGAGGCTGAAAGAGATTACGAAGATAGGGAGGGGGGAGGCCATGGAGGGATTTGTAAACAAGGATGAGAATTTTGAAATCAAGGTGTTGCTTAACCGGGAGCCAATATAGATCAGTGAGCACAGGGGTGATGGGTTATCGGGACTTGGTGCAAATAAGGACACGGGCTGCCGAGTTTTGGATGACCTCAAATTTACATCGAGTAGAATGTGGGAGGTCAGCCAGGAGTGCAGTGGAGTAGTCAAGTCTAGAGGTAACAATGGCATGGATGAGGGTTGCAGCAGCAGATGAGCTGAGGCAGAGGCGGAGGCGGGCAATGTTACGGAGGTGGAAATAGGCAGTCTTAGTTATGCTGTAGTACTGAGCTGTACAAACTAGAGACATCCCAGCTTTGATTCCGGGTCTGTCAGGTGATCTTTGCAATAAATTTGTGATAACACGGAGTATAGTAGCATAGTGGCTATGATGCTAGATGAGTAATCCAGAAGCCTGGACTTAATGATCTGGAGACATGAGTTCAAATCCCATCATGGCTGTTGGGGAATTTAAATTCAGTTAATTAAATAAAAATCTGCAATGAAAAGCTATTATCAGTAACGGTGACCATGAAAATACCGGATTGTCGTGAACACCCAACTGGTTCACTAATGTCTTTAGGGAAGGAAATCAGACCCACAGCAATCTGGTGACTCTTAACTGCCCTCTGAAATGGCCGAGCCAGTCACCTTGTTGTATAAGGTGGCTCATTACCACCTTCTCAAGGGCAATTAGAAATGGCCAATAAAAGCTGGCATTTCCAGCGATGCCCACATCCTGTGAATGAATTAAAAATAACTGACCAAGTAAAAAGCTGGGGTTTTCACTCCTTATTGCTGATTAGTAATACCTGGTGGAAAGTGAACATATCGGGACTTCTGGGTGTGGACATGACAAGGTTTGGCCTTGCTGCTTCTCCATGATTAGAAAGCTGGCACTAGCTGTCCTGGATTATACTTTGGCACAGTGTGGGATGACGCCCAGCCTCCAAGAAGGAGAGGAAAATACTGGATTGCTGTCATAATCTTCCATTTCACGATAGAAACCAATGCCAAAACATATCAGACATGTGAAGAAGGTGCTTAGACTTAGAATGCAGAAGAAAGATAGTCAAAAATCCCTGTAAAAGATGCCTGCACCCCCCTCCCCTCAATCCTCCCAAATCTTAAAATATTCAGGCCTTAGTGCTTGGTGAAAAACGACAGCTAGTGCAGTGGTATGTTTGAATATGTTTATTATTGGACTGAATATTTGCAATAATTCCATTTCAAGTGTTTATTGAACTGCATCAGTTTCATGTGGTCTTCATTTCTATAATCTTACACAGATGGGGCATTTTATTGATTGCACAAAACAGGAAAATGTAGCACAGCAAAGTAAAATGGAGCTTATTGCAAAATGGGTCATCCCGAATGTTGCTGCGAAAAGAACTGTTGAAGTAACAACCATTGCGATTGTCAATTCCTCCGCTGGCGGCTGAAAACGGCACAAAGAAGAATTCAGTGTATCACCATCAATTAACACTGATTCACTCTGCCTGTATCCCACTGCTTATATTACTCCAGTGATAGAGTAAACCATTACTTCTGAAATATTCGTCTCCAGCCAATGGATCTTTAGCTGTAATTTTTGGCAATGTAATAAAAAACAGAAATTCTTTAAGTAAATCCCCAATGTAACAGCATATTTTTCAAAATCTGATGGCTTATGAATTCCTTATTAAAACCCAATGTTCATAAATTCAAAATCCTGAATTGGTGCAGTAAAGTCTACTGGCAAAATCATGTTGCAGCCCCTTTCTATCTTTTCTATGAACTGTTGCACTGAATGATACCCTCGTCACAATTGAAAGTGATAATGGCCTTGATTCTCCTCTTTGGGACTTGTGCCTGTCCCTGAATCTGACCTGACCCTGGATCAGGGTAATTTGTTATCTCGATGGGTTTCCCATCGCTCGGAGGAAGCCCATCACAGTCGGGCCACAAAGTCCCAGCTATACTCCACCGGGACCACATAGGCCACAGAAAGGTAACCGGGGTGGGGGGGCATATTGGAGGGAGAGGAGAATGCCACAAGACCCTTAATTGAGGGAACCTCGGCCATTACCTCCATTCCCCTGGGCCTACTATCACCTTCCTTATGGCAGTCCTGGAAAGTAGTTGTGTTATGGGCGGGTACCAGGACATTTACTCAAGGATGTGTATGCAGTGGGTGGGGAAGGGCCAGTCAGTGACGGTCTTGGTGGGGGTGAGGGCAGGGAGAACCAGGCAAGAGCAGGAAGGCGATGATAGATGTAATTTATTTGCTTCATGGGTTCTTTGCTTAAAAATTCATAAGCAACACATTGCTATTAAGAACTAATTGGTTTATTCACAAAGGTTTAACAATCACACTACACATTACCAGTTCATCCACCAGGCTCACAACCATCTGCCTCATTGTGGATCCCCTAAACCCAACTGGCTGGAGTTTTATTGAGCCTTGTGAGCATCACGTGACTGACTAAACCACTCCCAACTCAACAGCTCTACAACTATTTTAGTTGTATCAGAAACCAATTCCCCCCCACTCCAAAAACTTTTCAAGTGCCCCCTTGTTTTTTTTTGAGGGCACTAGAAACGCAAATTATACAAGTGCCCCCTGGCTAAAAGGGGGGGGGGGCACTAAAACCGACAACTTAAACAAATTAAATTTTAGACATTTAGATCAAATGAAAATTTGGTTGCCGGGGCTAATGATGCACTCCAGTCCCTCCGGCGCCCACCTCTCGCGGAAGGCCGTGAGCGTACCGATGGACACCGCGTGCTCCATCTCCAGGGACACCCTGGCTCGAATGTAACCGCGGAAGAGAGGCAGGCAGTCGGGCTGAACAACTCCCTCGACCGCCCGCTGCCTGGACCTGCTGATGGCCCCCATGGCCATGCCCAGGAGCAGTCCTCCGAGAAGGCCTTCTGACCTGCCCGCTCCTTTCCGCACAGGGTGCCCAAAGATCAGGAGTGTGGGACTGAAGTGCAACCAGAATTTGAGGAGCAGCCCCTTCAGATATTGGAAGAGGGGCTGCAACCTCACACATATGATAAACACGTGGAACATGGACTCCTCTAGACTCAGCAGCTCTACAAACCTGTGAGCATACTCACAGGTGCCTACATTACAGTAGGCCTCGCCAACAAATTCTGCTTCATTCTCCGCCAACCCACTCAATTTCGGGCAGGATCACAACGCAGAATCCAGATCAATTTGTAGAAAGAACTGAGGTTCAGCTCATGAAATCATCAGCAGAATAGCCCTTTGACAACTCTGAAGGTATTTGGTAGTATACTTGAACAAGAAAGAAAAAAGAAAGAAGTGTAGCCACTGTTATGATATCGGAAACACGACAGCCAATTTACACACAGCAAGGTTCCACAAACAGTAATGAGATAATGACCAGATAATTTGATTTTTGTGATGCTGAATGAGGAACAAGTGTTGGCCAGGACACTGGGAGAACTCTGCTCTTTTTCGAACGGGGCCATGGGATCTATTACTTCCACCCGAGAGAGCAGACGGAGCTTCAGTTTCAGGTCTTATCCAAAAAGCAGCACATCTGGCAGTGCAGCACTCCCTCAGCACTGCACTGAAGTTTGAGGCTAGATAATGAAACAGCACAGACAGGAATTTAGCTGAATGTGCTAACCAATGTCTTATAAAGAAGACAATGAGAAAATCGCACCCATTATTTAGAAATGTGTAGACTTAAATGTTACTAGCATTGATTTATTTTTGCTAGGAAAGTTATTTTAGAATTTAGTACTTCAGAAAACCGGGCAATCGCAATGTACTTCGAATATTGCTTCATTGGTACTCTACTTCTAAATCTCTAAATTGTCAGCAAAGTGATATAATGGACAAACTATTCATGCCACCAACTGCAGAGTGAGCAAAGCTTCAATATAATGGCTACATGAATAAGGAGAGAATTCCATTGTAGCCACAATGCCCTGCATGTACTAAGGATTCTAGTACTATCTTTTGCTGTCATTAAACTGTTGCCATCAATTCTCAAAAGTTGGAGCTTTGCAAATAATGCCTGCCTCATTATCTAAAACTACAATGTAATTGTAGATATATTTTACAGCTCATATACGAGCGAGCTTTTCATCATTGTAAAAATTCCAAAGAATTAACCAACTAACTCCATGCATTAGATTTCAGAGGCAAGGCCCATATCTTATAAATAAAACCCAAAACTGAGGCTCTGACAAGTGACATACTTCAAAGTTTGCATCACTTATTTACTTAGTAAAATGTTCTGAATGGTTGGGCCATTTGAATCTACTTTTAATTACGCGTGCACCTGAGAGCACAAGAAATATCAGTCGATAAAAGGTTTATTTAAAGGAGAGAAATCATGAAATGAATCCGAGCAAGGAGCATAAATCCTGAATTTATACATATTATATATAAGCAGAAACAATTTGGCAACGACATGTGCTGATGCAGAGGTGTTTGAAGAAGAAGGCAAGATACAAGCTAAGTTAAATGTTTCTTACGTTTGAAGCTTTAGACCCCTACTATAAAATTCCATCCAATACGACAATCTGCTTCTGACATATCTGTAGCTAAGCCTGTTGTATTCAATTCACCTGTCTGTTAAGTTTAAAAAGCTATTCGAATTTGTATTAATTTTGCTTAGAACATTGCATTTTGTACCTCCAACCATGCAGGAAGCATAAAAGCCAGAATATTATTCAATATCTGTGACTTTGGCTGAGAAAATGCCTACCATCTAACACTTTGCCTGTTAAATTTCTGAAGCATTGGCTGGCCCTGTTGAAGGCACTTCAGTGGAAAATTAAAGTTGTTTTGAACCATACCTGACTGGTTCCCATGCTCCAGTTAAATTGAGAAGGAGCGAGGGAGAGGGAGGGGGAGGGGCCGGGTTTCTGGCGTATTAAAAACAAAGGGAACATCACAGCTAAAGAAACATGACGTTGAATATCCTTGTGTAAGTGGCCAGGCTTGTCCTGGAAAGTGCTCCCTCCCCCATGACACTAGCACAGATATTTTAATAAAATAACATTTATTGCACAGCAGCAATTACTTGGGATAATTATGTAACTCGTGAAGGAACTTGATTAAGAATGTCTGAACTGTTTCACTGAAATGCTGTCATAATTAAATTCTGTTTTATACAGTGACTGACTGAAACAAAACCATTCTGTGTATTGGCGTAGTCATTCTGTTTATTTGTATTAACCAGTGCCAATGATCCTAAAATTACTTTGGAAAGAAATAGATATTACTGCACTGACTTTGTATTAGTGGTGTTTTCCATATTAAGGAGCAAATGAAGCGTGTCTCCCTGACTCAGCTGACAGCACAGAAGGAGGCCATTCAGCCCATCGTGTCTGTGCCGGCTCTTTGAAAGAGATATCCAATTAGTCCCACTCCCCTGCTCTTTCACCATGGCCCTGCCATTTTTTTTTCCCCTTCAAGTATTTATCCAATTCCCTTTTGAAAGTGACTATTGAATCTGCTAACACCACCCTTTAGGGAATGTATTCCAGATAATAACAACTTGCTGCATAAAAGAATTTCTCCTCATGTCTTCTCTGGTTCTTTGGGCAATTATCTTAACTCTGTCCTCTGGTTACCGACCCTCCTGTCAGTGCAAACAGTTTCTCCTTATTTACTCCACCGAAACACCTCATAATTCTGAACACTTCTGTTAAATCTTCTGTTTAACCTTCTCTGGTCTAAGGAGAACAACCCCAGCTTCTCTAGTCTCTCCGCACAACTGAAGTCCTTCATCCCTGGTATAATTTTAACAACTAAGGTATTAAACATGTTTATATGATGCATGTTCAGAGCTGACATTTAATGAGTGGAAGAACGGGACTTTAAGCAGACAAAACCAACATGTGGGACTGTGGGAAGCTGATGTAATGCATTTTGTGGCAAGGCGATTACAAATAAACCACAGGCTGCCCTGATGGCAAAGTGTTCCATATACCACAAGCACCCCATGTACCTCAGGCGTGTATTACCATTGCTGTCAAGTTGTATTTCTGTGATATAGCATATCTGCACATGAGAAGGCACAGCTGAACGACTGTCCCACCAAATTGTGTTAAAATGTTAACTTTGTGAATTGTGAATGACTTGCTACAGAGGCCTGCTGAAATTGAATACACCCGCTGACATTCAACATGCTATTAGAATGGTATGGCATGAATGGATCTTGCTTTTCCATACAATACTTGCATTCAAGTCGTGGATCCACAAAGGAAGCCTGAACTCCAAACGTATTTACCGAGGAGTTTTTGCACGCCAGCTTTCCTGGTGCACTGCAGCAATGCATGATGGGCAATTACGGACACCCTAACCTGCGATTTTCAGTCCGTTGATATTAATGGATTGAAAATCATGGGCTGGGGTTGTGTAGTTTCTCAATATACATTCTGTGTGAGTGCCATGAACACTAAGATGGAAAAACTCCCTTTACATGTTGAGATTTGTCAAAGTGACTCTTTCTGAACAACAACTTGCATTTATTTAGTACCTACACTGTAGCAATATGTCCCAAAGCACTTCACAGGAATGTGAGCATAGAATCATAGTAATTTACAGCACAGAAGGAGGTCATTTCAGCCCATCGGGTCTGTGTCGGCCGAAAAAGAGCTATCCAGCCTAATCCCACCTTCCAGCTTTTGGTCGGTAGCCCTGTAGGTTACAGCAGTTCAGGTGCATATCCAAATACTTGTTTAATGCAATGAGGGTTTCTGCCTCTACTACCCTTTCAGGCAGTGCATTCCAGACCTCCACCATCCGCTGGGTAAAAAATGTTCTCCTCAACTCCCCTCTAATCCTGCTACTAATTACTTTAAATCTATGCCTCCTGGTATTGACCTCTCTGCTAAGGGAAATAGGTCCTTCCTATCTAGGCCCCTCATAATTTTATACACGTCAATGAGATCTCCCCTCAGTCTCCACTGTCCCAAAGAAAATAACTCCAGCCAATCCAATCTTTTCTCATAGCTGAAATTCTCCAGTCCTGTCAACATCCTCGTAACTCTCCTCTGTACCCTCTCTAGTGTAATCAAATTTTGTTATCAAAAACAAATTGACACGGGGCTACATAAGGAGATATTAAGACATGTGACCAAAAGTTTAGTCAAAGAGGTAGGTTTTATCGAGTGTCGTAAAGGAGGAGAGAGAGGTGGAAAGGTTTAGGAAAGAAATTCCAGAGTTTAGGGCCCAGACAGCTGAAGACACGGCTGCCAATCGAGGGGCAAAGCAAATCAAGGATGCACAAGTGGCCAGAATTGGAGGAACACCGAATTCTTGGAGGGTTGTGGGACTGGAGGAGGTTACAGAGATAATGAGGGGCGGGATCATGGAGCGATTTGAACAAATGGATGATAATTTTAAATTTGAGATGTTGCTGGACCGGCAGCCAATGTAGGTCAGCGAGCACAGGGATGATGGGTGAATGGGATTTGGTGCGAGTCAGTATAGGATTGGATGAGCTGAGGTTTATGGAGGATGCAAGTTGGGAGGCTGGCCAAGAGAGCATTGGAATAGTCAAGTCTGGAGGTAACAAAAGCATGGATGAGGGTGAGCTATATACAGGAGTTGGCTACTGCTACTGCAAATTCAGCAATACTTCTATACTTTTTTACTTTTTCATTACTTACAGCGCAAAACAATAAGTTCACGAATATCAGAATTATGTACTATTTATAAAATAATTCCAAAATGATAGACAAATGCATTTTCTGTATGTGACATGATAATTTTACATTCCTAACACATACGTCCTATTGAGGTAGGTAGCTATATCATAGAATGATGCAGTGCAGAAGGAGGCCATTCGGTCCATTGTGGCTGTGCTGGCTTTTTGAAAGAGCTATTCAATTAGACCCATTCCCCTGCCCTCTCTCCATATTCCTGCAAATTATTCTTTCAAGTGTTTATGCAATTCCCTTTTGAAAGTTGTTATTGAACCTGCTTTCACCACTTTTTCAGGCAATGCATTCCAGATCATAACAACTCGCTCCGTAAATAAAATTCTTCTCATCTCACCTCTGGTTCTTTTGCCAATTGTGTGTCCTTTGGTTACTGACCCTTCTGCCACTGGAAATAGTTTCTCTTTATATACTCAACAAAAGCCTTCCTGATTTTGAACACATCTAATAAACCTTAACCTTCTGTGCTTTAGCAGAACAACCCCAGCTTCTCTAATCTCTCCATGTAAATAAAGTCCCGCATTCATGGTACTGTTCCAGTAATTCTCCTCTGCACCCTCTCTAAGTCCTTGACATCCTTCCTAAAGTGTGATGCCCAGAATTGGATACAATGCTTCAGCTGAAGCCTAACTAATAATCTATATAGCTTTAGCATAAATTGCTTGCTTTTGTACTCTATGGCCTCGATATTAATCTGAAGGCGGTTTCTGAGTGGGTGTGGTGGGGGCGGGGTTAAGTATTGGGTGAAGGAAACCCGCAAGTCAACTAATTGTACCAATGAGTTTTGACGTCCAGGTTTCGCGTCTCCAAACTGCACAGCAGGCGGGATGTGGACCTGCATGATGCGATCTCAGCTGTATTTAAAGGGTCAGTGCTCAAATAGAAATTGGAGGTGTTCAGGATGGATGGTGGACATCGAGTAGGGGAAGCACCCAGCATCAGTGACCTGAAATTACTGCTGAGTGCAGTCAGGAGGAGGAGGGACATACTTTTCCCCATTAATGGGAGGAAGAATACTGGCACTCTAGTGCAATGCTGAGGGAGCGCTGCACTGTCGGAGGATGATGCTTTAAACCGAGGCCCCGTCTGCTCTCTCAGGTGGATGTAAAAGATCCCGTGGCACTATTTCGAAGAAGAGCAGGGGAATTATCCCTGGTGTCCTGGCCAATATTTGTCCCTCAATCAATATAACAAACACAGATTATCTGGTCATTATCACATTGCTGTTTGTGGGAGCTTGCTGTGCACAAATTGGCTGCCCCATTTCCTACATTACAACAGTGACTACACTCCAAAAGTATTTCATTGGCTGTAAAGCGCTTTGAGACATCCAGTGATTGTGAAAGGCGCTATGTAAATGTGTTTTTTTTTTCTCATCAAGAAGGCTTGGTTGGAGTTAGCTGAGGAAGTAAGCAGTAAGAGCATTGTGCCCAGCTCATAGATGCAATGCAGGAAGGAGTTTAATGACCTAACCAGTTCAGGAAAAGTAAATATATTTGCTGATTCACCTACATCCTGTGATTTAAGTCCCTCCCCCACCTCTTTCACTCTGCCTTGCTAAATGTTCTCCATCACATCACTCCTCACACACACTCAGCAGCACCCAGCCTTCACTTTCCATGCACTTCATCACCTCCCCATTGGTCCATCCACCGGTGTCACTCATCCCAATCCTTATGCAATGTGATGCATCTGTCTTGTAGTCACCCTCACCGAATGTACAAAGGAACATAAAAATAGGTGCAGGAGAAGGCCATATGGCCCCTCGAGCCTGCTCCGCCATTCAATAAGATCATGGCTGATCTTTGACCTCAACTCCACTTTCCTGCGCTATCCCCATATTCCTTCATTCCCTGTTGGTGTTGGTGTTGTTTTGCACTAGTCTCCTTACATCCATTTTAGCAAATCAAAGACAGGCGTTAACAACGGGTGAAAAGATCATTACTGCTTTTATTCACACATTTAAAACATTACATTTTTCATACTCAAAATATAACCCTATGTTTTCTTGTGTTTCTATAGGTGTTGGTTTCGAGAAGCTTTATCCATCTTCTTCTGCAATTAGACAGATAATGAGTGGCAAATATGTATTGTGGTTAATATGCTACACATCATTGTTCTACATCATGCATTCACTTGATATTTATTAAATTAGAATCATATATTAAAGGTAATTTATTTCTGCATCCATGGGGATCATTTTGACTTTGGGTGATAGTGTAAATGGGACGATATCAAATTAGCCGCCCGTTAGACACTGGAACCGAAATTCAGGGTCGCAATAAGGCCCGTCGGAATGCGGCGACCAGGCAGCGGAATCCAATGGCCGCTACTTTACAGTCGAATGGCTGCCACATCTGATATTTAGCGCGTGAGCTTTTGGGGCGGTGCCCCCTTCCATCCCAATCCCCCAACTTTCGCGGTGGTATGGGGCTTGTGGCCGTGGTGACACAATCACAGCACCCATATTCAGTACAAAAAAGTCTGCCTGTCTCCTGACAGTGCTACCCCCACCCCGCAGCTGTTTGAGTCAGTGCACTTTGTCGGGCTGCTCGAGACCCCCAGCAGAGAAGAAGAGGTTCGGAGGGATTGGGTGTTTATTCACCAACATTTTGTGCAGTTCTTTGTTGGGAGTTGCAAAAACTGCAGCGGAATTCTGAGAACTTTTGCAGAATTTGGGAAAGTTTTTCACTCACAGTGATTAGTTATGGCCTGTGGGCGTCATTTACAGCTCCACAGAGGCCTCCTTGTGAGGGGCGAGCCTGCAGACTTAATGGGCTCAGTATTGGCAGGGGAACGCCTTGTGGACATTGTGAGAGGCAGGGTTTGGCACGCAGGAGAAGGCGGCGCCATCAGCAACGGGTCCAGAGGCAGCGGGCAAGGGAGGCAGCAGCCATGGCTGCCCAACATGGAGAATTCAATGAAGTAAGGCGTGGATCATTATGACAATACAACTGCAGTGATAGCGAAATAGTCAGAGAGTAATATCCCACCAGCAGCTTCACAACAACATAAGAAATAGGAGCAGGAGTCGGCCATTCGGCCCCTCGAGCCTGCTCCGCCATTCAATAAGACCACGGCTGATCTTCGACCTTAACTCTTTCCAAAGTCAATTAATTGTTAACCTTCGCTTTAGTTGTCTGGTCTGCATTACTCGTATTGCTGTGCAAGCAATATGTTTAAGTGTGATATGTTTCATGCAAAATCTGGGCAAATGTCATTAGTACCACAGAAATTATAGCACAAAATTAATATGATACTCATGGTGCAATGGATATAAAATTAAGTGCCCACATTTTGGCCATTTGCCCCTAATTTTTATAGCCTTCTGTCCCTGATTTTCAAGTTTATAGGTTGAGGACAATATGTATGAGTACTGAATAAATACTTTATTCCACGCTGCTTTAGGAGCGCCATAAATTAATGGAACAAAATATATTTTTTAGTGGAACGGTTTGTCTTATGTAATCATTGGATTATATAAACGATCATAAGATAATTTTGTGTAATTAATTATGAGCACATTTCATCTATAAGTGAAATGTTGCTGTTCATCATTTAATGTTATGAATGCACTATCCAAGCTAATTGGGGCTGGCATTGTCTTTAGAAGGAGGAATTCAGCAACACACATGAATAAAAGACTAAAAGAAAATAAAAAATAATTTTATTTTAAACAGTTATTGCAGGTTATACATTCAGAATATTATCATACAGTTGAGTGAAGGAAAGTCTGTTTTGTCTTATAACACTGCTGTGAAGCGCCTACGTTCAAGGCGTTATATAAATAAAAGTTGTTGTTGTTGTGACTTCAGTTAGCATCAGCACTGGCTAGTACGATCAGAATGGGCTTTTTCACACTTATCACTAACAGCACTCACTGTTACTATGGAATAAATCGGACAGCAATTTCCGGTGTCTGCACATGCGCAGTTCAACGCAAAAATGCGGAAGTTATTGTCCAATTTATGCTGCTCGTCCACATGCTTCGCTAGTACCTTGCTGAGAGACACAGCAATGAAATACATGTAAGGGTGTGAAGTTACTGTATTTACCCACTAGTTAAGCATCAATCATTGGTCCCTTAGAGGCTGAGACAGGAGAAATTATTATGGGGAATAAGGAAATGGCAGAAAGGTTAAAGAAATATTTTGTATCTGTCTTCCTAGTAGAAGACACAAAAAGCATACCAAAAATGGTGGGGAACAAATGAGGATGAGGAACTTAATGTAATTAATATAAGTAGAGAAAAAGTACTAGAGAAAATAATGGGACTAAAAGCTAACAAATCCCCTGGTCCTGATGGCCTACATTCTAGAGTTCTAAAAGAGGTGGCAGCAGAGTCAGTGGATGCATTGGTTTGGATCTTCCAAAATTCCCTAGATTCGAGAATGGTCCCAGCGGATTGGAAGGCAGCAAATGTAACAGTGCTATTCAAGAAAGGAGGGAGAGAGAAAACAGGGAACTACAGGCCAGTTAGTCTGATCAGTTGTCGGGAAAATGCTGGAATCCATTGTTAAGGAAGTGATATCAGGGCACTTAGAAAATCATAACATGATTAGGCAGAGTCAACATGGTGTTATGAAATGGAAATTGTGTGTGACAAATTTATTCGAGTTTTTTGAGGATGTAACTAGCAGGGTAAATAAAGGCGAATCAGTGGATATGGTATATTTGGATTTCCAAAAGGCATTCGATAAGGTGCCACCGAAAAGGTTATTACACAAAATAAGGAGTCATGATGTTGGGGGTAATATAATAGCATGGATAGAGGATTGGTTAATGAACAGAAAGCAGAGAGTTGGGATAAATGGGTCTTTTTCAGGTTGGCAGGCTGTAACTAGTGGGGTGCCACAAGGATCGGTGCTGGGGCCTCAGCTATTTACGATTTATATTAATTACCGAGATGAAGGATCCGAATGTATCCAAGTTTGCTGATGATACAAAGCTCGGTGGGACATTAAGCTGTGAGGACAACACAAAGAGTCTGCCAAGGGATATAAATAGACTAAGTGAGTGGGCAGTAAGGTGACAGATGGAGTACAATGTAGAGGAATGTGAGGTTATTCACTTTGGTAGGAAGAATAGAAAAACAATCTTTTTTAAATGGTGACAAATTTTTAAATGTTGGCATTCAGAGAGATTTGAGTGTCCTCGTGCAAGAAACACAGCAAGCTAGCGTGCAGGTACAGCAAGCAATAAGGAAGGTAAATTACATGTTGTCCTTTATTGCAAAGGGGTTGGCGTATAAAAGTAAGGAAGTCTTGCTACAATTGTACAGGGCCTTGATGAGACCACACCTGGAGTACTGTGCACAGTTTTGGTCTCCTTTTCTAAGGAAAGATATACTTGCCTTGGAGGCGGTACAATGAAAGTTCACTAGATTGATGTCTCATGGTGAGAGATTGTGTAGATTGCAAGAGATTGCCTATCCTCTCTGGAGTTTAGAAGATTGAGAGGTGATCTCATTGAATCATACATCTCATTGAAACATACAAGCCAGCAAAGAATGACTAAAAAAATTATTAAGAAAGGGAAGATAAACTATGAAAGTAAACTAGCACAAAATATAAAAACAGATAGCAAGAGTTTCTATAAGTATATAAAAAGGAAAAGAGTGGCTAAAGTAAATGTTGGCCTCTTAAAGAATGAGACCGGGGAATTAGTAATGGGGAACATGGAGATGGCAGAAACTCTGAACAAATATTTTGTATCAGTCTTTACAGTAGAGGACACTAACAATAGCCCAACAGTGGATAGTCAAGGGGCTATAGGGGTGGAGGAACTTAACACAATCACAATCACTAAGGAGGTGGTAATCAGTAAGATAATAGGACTAAAGGCAGATAAATCCCCTGGACCTGAAGGCTTGCATCCTAGGGTCTTAAGAGAAGAGGTGGCAGGGATAGTGGATGCACTGGTTGTAATTTACCAAAATTCCCTGGATTCTGGGGAGGTTCCAGCAGATTGGAAAACTGCAAAAGTAATGCCCCTATTTAAAAAAAGGAGGCAGTCAAAAAGCAGGAAATTATAGACCAGTTAGCCTAACATCTGTGTTTGGGAAAATGTTGGAGTCCATTATTAAAGAAGTAATAGCAGGACATTTGGAAAAGCATAATTCGGTCAGGCAGAGTCAGCATGGGTTTATGACGGGTAAGTCATGTTTAACAAATTTGCTGGAATTCTTTGAGGATGTAACGAATAGGGTGGATAAAGGGGAACCAGTGGATGTGGTGTATTTGGACTTCCAGAAGGCATTTGACAAGATGCCACATAAAGGTTCACGGGATTGGGGGTAATATATTCGCATGGATAGAGGATTGGCTAACGAACAGAAAACAGAGAGTCGGGATAAATGATTCATTCTTGGGTTGGCAATCAGTAACTAGTGGGGTGCTGCAGGGATCAGTGCTGGGACTCCAATTATTTACAATCTATATTAACGATTGGAAGAAGGGACCGAGTGTAATGTAGTCAGGTTTGCTGACGATACAAAGATGGGAGGAAAAGCAATGTGTGAGGTGGACACAAAAAATCTGCAAAAGAACAGAGACAGGCTTAGTAAGTGGGCAAAAAATTGGCAGATGGAGTATAATGTTGGAAAGTGTGAGGTCATACACTTTGGCAGAAAAAATCAAAGAGCAAGTTATTATTTAAATGGAGAAAGATTGCAAAGTGATGCAGTACAGCAGGACCTGGGGGTAATTGTGCATGAAACACAAAAGGATAGTATGCAGGTACAGCAAGTGATCAGGAAGGCCAATGGAATCTTGGCCTTTATTGCAAAGTGGATGGAATATAAAAGCAGGGAAGTCTTGCTACAGTTATACAGGGTATTGGTGAGGCCACACCTGGAATACTGCGTGTAGTTTTGGTTTCCATATTTACGAAAGGATATACTTGCTTTGGAGGCAGTTCAGAGAAGGTTTACTAGGTTGATTCCGGGGATGAGGGGTTGACTTATGAGGAAAGGTTGAGTAGGTTGAGCCTGTACTCATTGGAATTCAGAAGAATGAGAGGTAATCTTATCGAAACGTATAAGATTATGAGGGGGCTTGACAAAGTGGATGCAGAGAGAATGTTTCCATTGATGGGGGAGACTAGAACTAGAGGGCATAATCTTAGAATAAGGGGTTGCCCATTTAAAACTGAGATGAGGAGAAATTTCTTTTCTCAGAGGGTTGGTAAATCTGTGGAATTTTTTGCCTCAGAGAGCTGTGGAAGCTGGGACATTGAATAAATTTAAGACAGAGATAGACAGTTTCTTAAACGATAAAGGGATACGGGGTTATGGGGAACGGGCGGGGAAGTGGAGATGAATCCATGATCGGATCAGCCAAGATCGTATAAAATGGTGGAGCAGGCTCGAGGGGCTATATGGCCTACTCCTGCTCCTATTTCTTATGTTCTTATGTTAAGGTTCTGAAGGAGATTGACAGGGTAGATGTTGAGAGGTTATTTCCGCTGGCTGGAGTGTTTAGAATTTGGGGGCATAGTCTTAGGATAAGGGGTAGGCCATTTGAGTCCGAGATAAGGAGGAATTTCTTCACTTAGAGGGTTGTGATCCATTGGAATTCTCTGCCCAAAGGGCTGTGGATATGAGTCTCTGAATATATTCAAGGCTGAGAGCGATTGCCATGATCTTATTGAATGGTGGTGCAGGCTCAAAGGGCCGAATGGCATACTCCTGCACCTATTTTCTATGTTTCTATGTTTCTATGATAGATTTTTGGAGTCTAGGGGAATCAAGAGATATGGAAATCGGGCGGGAAAGTGGAGTTGAGTTTGATGATCAGCCATGATCTTATTGAGTGTGGGAGAAGGTTCAAGGGGCTGTATGGCCTACTCGTGCTCCTAATTCTTATGTTCTTAAACATGCCAGACAAAGTTAGGCTAGTGCATTCAGGTGTAAGTAAATTTTTAATAACGTGATAAGTTTTAATTACTGCCATACAACCTCTCTGGCACTGGAATTTTACATGTGGTGTCTCCTTCCTTCAGAATGTAATTATTGTTGGAGATTTTTTTTAAAATTAAAAATGATTTTTTTTTACTTTTTCATTCTGTCTCGTTTATCTGTTTCTCTTAATTCCATCTTTCATTCCCTCTGTTTATTTTGCTTTCTGTACATTATTTTACAAAGGATTAAATATTCCAATTTATACTTCTTGGTATCGACTCTGCGTGCTTCCTTGAGGATCCTTCAATCTGATTGGTTGAAGAAACACACTGTTGCTTGGCCTGTTCACACATGCCCTAGATCCCCTGCAGAGGGCGCTGCACCGTATCAGACTCCCGAAGACCGTAAGTTGCCACTCAAAAGCCCGTGAAAAGTCTGCGGATAGCTGTAAGCATAGTGAACGGTGAGCGCCGTTCCTTTGCCGCTGACCGCAAAATTCAGACTTTTAAAGCATTACATAGCTTATTACAGTACAGAATCAGGCCATTCAGCCCAACAGGTCTAAGCCAATGTTTACGCTCCACACAAACCTCCTCCCACCTTACTTCATCTCACTCCATCAACATATCCTTCTGTTCCTTTGTGTTCTTATCTAGCTTCCCCTTAAATATATTGTAATGGTTTCCAGGAGTCTAAATATAAAGAAAGAGAGTTTCAATCTGGAATGTGCTTGCTTTTTTCACCCTTCTCAAATAAAGTTATTGTATTTTGATGGTACACCCTTTAAGCCTTTTGCACAATAGTGAACCACATGTACCTGGAACACAAAAGCAGAGCTAACAGTGGAATAAAATGTGCTTAATTGATCATCATCATAAGCAGTCCCTCGGAATCGAGGAAGACTTGCTTCCACTCTTAACATGAGTTCTTAGGTGGCTGTACAGTCCAATACGAGAACCACAGTCTCTGTCACAGATAGTCATTGAGAGAAGGGGTGGGTGAAACTGGTTTGCCGCACACTCCTTCTGCTGCCTGCGGTTGATTTCTGCATGCTCTCGACAATGAGACTCGAGGTGCTCAGCATCCTCCCGGATGCACTTCCTCCACTTAAGGTGATCTTTGACCAGGGAGTCCCAGGTGTCAGTGGGGATATTGCACTTTATCAGGGAGACTTTGAGGGTGTCCTTGTAACATTTCCACTGCCCACCTTTGGCTCATTTGCCATGAAGGAGTTCCGAGTAGAACGCTATTGTAATGTTGAAGGCACAAGGCAGGTGACCTACAAACAACAACAGCAACAGCTTCTATTTATATAGCGCATTTCACATAATAAAACATCTCAAGGTGCTTCACAGGTGTGTTATGTGACAAAAATTTGACACCGAGCCACATAAGAAAAAATGACAGCACGTGACCAAAAGCTTGGTCAAAAAGGTAGGTTTTAAGGGGCATCTTGAAGGAAGAAAGAGAGGTAGAGGCAGAGCGGTTTAGGTATGGAGTTCCAGAGCTTAGGGCCTAGGCAGCTGAAGATACGGCCACCGATGGTTGAGCGATTATAATCAGGAATGCTCAAGAGGGCAGAATTTGAAGAGCGCAAATATCTCGGGGGGCTATTATGAGGCTGAAGGAGATTACAGAGATAGGGAGGGGTGAGGCCATGGAGAGATTTGTAAACAAGGATGAAAATTTTGAAATTGAGGCGC
This sequence comes from Pristiophorus japonicus, assembly GCF_044704955.1. Taxonomy (NCBI): domain Eukaryota; kingdom Metazoa; phylum Chordata; class Chondrichthyes; family Pristiophoridae; genus Pristiophorus; species Pristiophorus japonicus. Next base: position 170,074,090 of record NC_091989.1, read on the forward strand.
TGCTTAATTGGGAGCCCATGTAGGCCAGCGAGCACAGGGGTGATGGGTGAGCGGGACTTGGTGCGAGTTAGGTCACAGGCTGCCCGAGTTTTAGATGACCTCAAGTTTACGTGGAGTAGAATGTGGGAGGCCAGCCAGGAGTGCATGGCAGTAGTTAAGTCTAGAGGTAACAAAGGCATGGATGAGGGTTTCAGCAGCAGATGAGCTGAGGCAGGAGTGGAGACGGGCAATGTTACAAAGGTGGAAATTGGCGAATTTAGTTATGCTGCGTATATGTGGTCGGTAGCTCATTTCAAAGGGGAAACAATGACCGTGCAAGAAAGCTTTACAAATATTTACTTCACCATCAAACTGCAGGTTCAGAACCAAAGCTATCAAGAATGTTTTAATATATAAATCTGCTAGCTGAACTATCCACCCAACCAATTACATAGAAGTACATGCAATTTACAGCACAGAAACAGGCCATATTGCTCAACCAGTCCATGCTGGTGTTTATGCTCTACATAAGTCTACTCCAGTTTACCACATTACCACAGTGACTACACTCCCAAAGTACTTCATTGGCTGCAAAGTGCTTTCAGACGTCCGGGTGGTCGTGAAAGGCGCTATATAAATGTAAGTATTTCTTTATTACTTAATCTAACCCTATCAGCATAACCTTCTATTCCTTGCTCCCACATATATCTAGCTTCCCCTTAAATGTATATATACCACTTGCATTAACTACTTCTTACAGCAGATAGTTTCATTTCTAACCACTCTTTGGGTAAAGAAGTTCCTCCTAACTTATTGGTGGCTATACCAATAAACCAATAATTACATTAAACTTTATTATAGGATCGGATAGGGCAATCAAGTATTCAGTCAAAGTTGCTTGAATTTGAATTGTAGTTTTTTTACAAGGATATATATCAATTCTGCTCACAACTTTAGAAACATGCAGTCCATTACTGTTCAAAATTGATAGTCTAGTTATGGATAAATAAAGGTTTAAGGCTGTCAAATGATTCGTATACCAAGCTTATACTGGTAGCATGTACATATTAGTTATGTTTATTAGCACGGGAACAAACATGCGAATTATACCAGTATGATTATATATGAACTAACAAAAATCACTTTCAATGAAGGCTCAGTTGGCAATTATATCAGCGAGCTAATACTTATACTTGTACTTATGCATGTCTGTGTTGGGGAGGGCGGCATGAGGAGGGACCCTCTGTCAGGAGAAAGACAGATTGACTCTCTTTGTACTAGGGTCTTTCCTAAATGAAAAGACCCACAGAAAGAAAGAAAGGCTTGCATTTATATAGCGCCTTTCACAACCAACAGACGTCTCAAAGCGCTTTATATCCAATTAAGTACTTTTGGAGTGTAGTCACTGATGTAATATGGGAAACACAGCAGCCAACTTGTGACCAGCAAGCAGCAACGTGATAATGACCGGATAATCTGTTTTTGTTATGTTAATTAAGGGATAAATATTGCCCAGGATAAAACCTCCAAAAGACTACTACTAACATTGAACCAAAGGTGTTGTGCAATATATTACCTATTGGAAATCCATATAATTATTTACAGTCTTTTTGTGTTGCCAGCAACCACCAAGGTCAGTTTGCCATGCATGTCTCCTTGGTACAGTTGTCACGACTTACTAAAAAAAATCTGACAGCTAATATTGAACAAATTGGCCCAAAACTGTAGACTTTAATTAAAAAATAAATGGACTTTATTTGTATTCATTCTCAGGATATGGGCTTCGCTAACAAGGCCAGCATTTGTTGCCCATCCCTAGTTGCCCTTGAGAAGGTGGTAGTGAACCGCCTTCTTCTCAATCGCTGCAGTCTGTGTGGTGAAGGTGCTCCCACAGTACTGTTAGGTAGGGAGTTCCAGGATTTTGATCCACGACGATGGAATGTCCAAGTCGGGATGATGTGTGACTTCATGGGGAACGTAGAGGTGCTGGAGTCCCCATGCACCTGCTGCTTTTGCCTTTTTTGGTGGTAGAGCTCCAACTTAATACGACAAGAGTCCAAGTCAACATTTTCTTCATGTTTGATATTTAGATAAAGCTATTTTGGCATTCATCTTTGACTTTGCACCTTACATCCTACTTTCCATTAAGCATGCAACTGATATGGAACAAGGATTTAGTTTTACATTACAATATATTCAAAATGGTGGGTACAGGTAGAGGGGAAGGAAATAACCTTTGCATCCATTGCACTAATACAATAAATTTACACTGTAGAAACCTGACAAACCCAGGTATGAAGATGTGTATAAGTGCCTTGTTAACCTACTCACTGTACAAAGGAATGTGCCTTTTGTAAGTTTCCACTTACTACGAAGGATATTGAAATGCATACCTTATGCTGTGATGACCGAGTCAGCCATCTATTATAATGATCCTTAGAAATAGATGAGGGCCTGAATTTGAAATGAAAGCGGGAGCTCTTTGATGTTGTTGGTCGGGTGAATTTAAATGTTAAATATCATGCAGTGGGTTTTAATGGAGTATACTTAGTCACATAGTTTAAGCTCCAGGAGGTCCAAACAAACTCAGAAAGGTATGCATTATGAATAGCGCTGATGGGGGTCTCAGTTATGTCACTTGTCATAGCTACATCAAAGAGACTTTCATTATGTGGCGGTCTAGATATTAGAAGAAACATTTATCATCCCGAGCATAGACGTCATTGCACTGGCGTTGCTACTCATTGATAGGTTCTGAAGCTTACATTAATCCCTTATAAAATGTTTATGCGGGTAGATCACCTGTGCTGCTGTAGAGTTAAGCCAGTTTGCAAGTGAGCCCAAAGGGCATTGAAAATATCAAGCATGTTTTCTACTGAATGACCTTGATGACTGCAATCTCGCAAATTCTATTGCTTTTTCCAACTGAGAATCATTTCCAGTCACTTACCAGAGCACGGTGGGCTTTGAATCTTCGCTTCTGCTGAAAGGGTTTTTGTTTTATGTCAAAACAACCTGTCAAGTCAAATACAGCTAGTCCCAGTGACAAAAAGCATGAGTGAGCTGAAGTGGAAGATAAAATGAACGCATGAAAGACATTCAGAAAAATGGTTATTTTGCGGAGTTTGCTTCAGGAATCCGATCCATGCTGTCTCAGGATCTTTCTGGGGGCGGAGTATTGGTCAATTTGGAACAATTGCAGAACAATTGCAATGATGACAACTATTTACTGTGACGCGTACAAGCCACGACCCACTTTCTGAAAGCACTCAGTTTATGAATACCTGCACAGAACTCTCCGGTAATTGCCAAGAATGATCCTAGCTGAATGAACAGTTTTCAAAATAAAGGCTGAATCATTTCAATCCTGCCAATAACAAGTCATGAGCAGTGTCTACTAATTGATATTATTTTAACAATTACATAAGAAAAAAATCTTTCAAATCTGAGGTTTTGCATTATAATATTTTTATACAATTTAGTTTACTCATAATATAGTTTGATGTGTCTGTACACCCAATCTTCTAGTTTTTTAAACATATTTTATGGTGTTATTTGATTATACAGTCAGATAAAATGTGCCAAATTTTTCAACCAGCCACCCGCTGATTTTTTTTTGGCAGATCTGAGGAGTGGAAACTTGCTCAGGGACACATGTCTCTTTGCTCTCTTGTTCCTATTGAGCAATGTTATATATTCTTTATGACATCACAAACACACAGTCTAAAGATGGCTCTACAGGAACTTGTCATCATGTGACTTGCCACATGACCCTTTTATTGTATTTACATCAGAAGTTTCATTACCACAGTAGTCCACTAGGGGCAGCTATATATTACAGGCAGACCCAGCGACCTAAAGTGCACCCAACTCTATATGGGTGGGCACAGGCAAATTAAATTTAAATGGGGGAAATATGGCTTCCGCTGTAAGAACATAAGAACATAAGAAATAGCAGCAGGAGTAGGCCACCTGGCCCCTCGAGTCTACTCTGCCATTTAATAAGATCATGGCTGATCTGATCATGGACTCAGCTCCACTTCCCTATCCTTTATTCCCTTATTGCTCAATATTCTGTCTACCCCCACCTTAAATATATTCAAATATATAGTTCTCTGGGGCAAAGAATTCCATAGATTTACAACTCTCTGAGAGAAGAAATTCCTCCTCATCTCAGTTTTAAATGGGCTGCCCCTTATTCTGAGACTATGTCTCCTAGTTTTAGTTTCCCCTATGAGTGGAAATATCATCACTGCATCCACCTTGTCGAGCTCCCTCATTATCTTATATGTTTCAATAAGATCACCTCTCATTTGCTGTCACTTACTCTGATCGATAGCTGGGCACCAGGGCCATCTGTTAGGCACCTTGTGCCCGACATTCAAGGTCTTTGGAAAGAGCCTTGATGGTTCAATTAAAGAGGAGCCTGAGAAAGTACTCTCAAGCCCCAACAGCTGCAAGTTAAAATTTAGCACAATTTCTATTTCAGGCAGCTCAGTAGCTTCCTACTTCCTCCCGTAGCAGCAAGGTCCTCGAGCCCTGCCACAGAAAGTCTCAGTTCCCTCTCTGGCATAAGTTTCCAGTCTGACATAAGACCCCTGCATTTAACTGACCTCCTGGGGCCAGAAATGTGGATAGGGTCAGGGGCATTTCCCTGGTGGGTGGAAGTCCTGCCCTGCCATTGATGTCCTCCAATTAGAAAATTCAGGCCAATATCTCTGGGGGTTAGAAAAAAAAGGAGCTTTTAATCCTGATACAATTTTGCTGTTTCATCCATGTGACATCTCGTGGTCATCGGCAGCTGAACCATTTTTAACTCTTTTTTGTGTAATGCATTTTATGTATTTTTTAATCATTTCATTCCTCTTTTCTCCCCTTCTCAAGGATATGACCCTCGCTGAGGTACATTCATGCTCTGGGACCTCAACAGCCATTCATCATAAATGAGACTGAGTGGCTATTTGATTGTGGGGCATCAAAGCCTCCCTGGTAAAGTGCAACATCACCACTGACACCTGGGAGACCCTGGCCGAAGACCGCCCGAGGTGGAGAAAGTGCATCCGGGAGGGCGTTGAGCTCTTCGAGTCTCAACGCAAAGACCGTGAAGAGGTCAAGCGCAGACAGTGGAAGGAGTGCGCGGCAAACCAGCCACACCCACTCCTTCCCTCGACGAATGTCTGTCCCACTTGTAACAGGGTCTGTGGCCACCAAAGAACTCACTTTGGGAGTGGAAGCAAGTCTTCCTCGATTCCGAGGGACTGCTTATGATGATGATCAGAGCTGAACTGAATCCCATCCTTACCTAATGTCCAGGTGTCTAATGGTGTGATATCACTGGGAAGACAATTCCAGGGTCTGGGATACTGGTCGGTGGGTGAGGGTTCCCAGTGTTTGGGAGTAAGGCAAGTACTCCTGCCATCTAAGAGCACTGAGGATGTACTGGGGCTTTGGAAGCACCGGGCAGCAGAGCTGTAGAACCTGGGAGCACCAGTCCTGGAATTGGGAGTTACTTTGAGTGGTATCCAGGATTTGGGAACACTGCAATGTAGCCAAATTTGCTGATGATACAAAGATAGGTGAGCAAGCAAATTGTGTGGAGGACGCAAAGAATCTGCAAAAGAATATAGATAGGCTAAGTGAGTGGGCAAAAATCTGGCAGATGGATTATAATGTGGGAAAATGTGAAGTTGTCCACGTTGGTAGGAAAAATAAAAAAGCAAATTATTATTTAAATGGGGAGCAATTACAAAATGCTGAGGTACAGAGGGATCTGGGGGTCCTTGTACATGAAACAGAAAAAATTAGTATGCAGGTACAGCAAGTAATTAGGAAGGCAAATGGAATGTTGGCCTTTATTGCAAGGGGGATGGTGTATAAAAATAGGCAAGTCCTGCTACAACTGTACAGGGCGTTGGTGAGACCACACTTGGAGTACTGCGTACAGTTTTGGTCTCCTTATTTAAGGAGGGATATACTTGCATTGGAGGCAGTTCAGAGAAGGTTCACGAGGTTGATTCCTGAGATGAAAGGGTTGTTTTATAAAGTAAGGTTGAGCAGGTTGGGCCTATACTCATTGGAGTTTAGAAGAATGAAAGGTGAGCTTATTGAAACATATAAGATGCTGAAGGGGGCTTGACAGGGTAGATGCAGAGAGGATGTTTCCCCTCCTGGGGGAATCTAGAACTAGGGAGCATAGTTTCAGAATAAGGTGTCACCCATTTAAAACTGAGATGAGGAGGAATGTCTTCTCTCAGAGGGTCGTGAATCTTTGAAATTCTTTTCCCCAGAGAGCTGTGGAGGCTGGGTCATTGAATATATTTAAGGTGAAGATAGACAGATTTTTAAATGATAAGGGAGTCAAGGGTCATGGGGAGCAGGCAGGGAATTGGAGCTGAGCCCATGATCAGATCAGCCATGATCTTATTGAATGGCGGAGTAGCCTCTAGGGGACAAATGGCCTACTCTTGCTCCTATTTCTTATGTTTTTATGTCCTTATGAACCCAAAATTTGTGATAATTTGGAAGGATGTTCCAGTAGGTGGTGATTATGGGGTGCAAGAGCAGTGGTGATGAGTCCCGTGGAGTCCAGCAGGACTGGATTAAGATGTGGTCTGAGTTCCAGGAGCACTAAATAATTGCATGGTATTGGAGGACCGGGGTACGGCAGCATTGAGGGAGTTCCTGGGTCGGTTAGATCCTCATGCACCCTTCACTATATTCTCACCCATCACCCTTGATCATTCTGCCACCTGTTTAGGACCTTCTGAAGCCCTTCTAACTATGCTCACCGACTCCAGGCTATCTTCACACTTCGTTTAAAGTGCAATGTGTGCTGTTACTGTCTTTACAGAATGCACAGAGAAGCTGTTTACCCAGCTGTGATGAATTAGTATGTTTATACTGTCATGATCCTAAACAAACAGGAATATACAATTGGGCGTAGTTTCTTTCCTTGAAAAGTTTGCAAAATGTAATTCCTCTGCAAATAAAAAAAAATCTTCAGATTCAAATTTTTAATGCAATAAACACAGGAAAAATATATACTTCAGCAATCTAACTCTATCTACATCTGCCTGTGTTTTTCTCTCTTTCACTCTTTTTCTCAAGCTGTCTCAATGAAATTTTAAAAAACAAGTTTAAATGTGAGATTCCTTGAATTACAGCAAGTCATTTTCAAGTAATTTTGAAACACAAAGAAACATAGAAATCTTCTGGTTGAATGAACCATCAGAACTTACATTTCACAGAATGCTACGATGCATGCTGAGAAATTCTTCGAACTGTAAATGTTCAGACTGCACGGGTGTGATCAGTAATTCCCTTCGATTTCTCTGGGGAAAAGGTCTTGACTTTTGAAACAGGTCGAAGCTTTGAACAAAACTTTAATGAAGATATTCAAAGGCACAAATTACTTTGAATAAATTAATTCATGTTATTGTGAAATATGTAATTCTTTGATGGTTTTCATAGAATACAGCACCGAAGGAGGCCGTTCGGCCCATTATGCCTGTGCTGGCTCTTTGGTAGAGTAGTATCAGCTGTGGCTTGGTGGGTAGCACACTTGCTTCTGAGTCAGAAGGTTGTGAGCTCAAGTCTCACTCCAGAGATTTGAGCACATAAATCTAGGTTGACACTCCAGCACAGTACTGAGGGAGTATTAAATTGTCAGAAGTGTCATCTTTCAGAAGAGACATTAAATTGTCCTCTCAGGTGGATGTAAATGATCCCTTGGTACTATTTAGAAGACGAGCAGCGGAGTTATCCCTGATGTCCTGGACAATATTTATCCCTCAATCAGCATAACAAAACACATTAGCTGGTTATTATTACATTGCTGTTTCTGGGAGCTTGCTGTTTGCAAATTGGCTGCTGTGTTTTCCGCATTACAACAGTGACAGTGACTACACTTCAAAAGTCCTTCATTGGCTGTAAAGTGTTTTGAGATGTCTAGTGGTCGTGAAAGGAACTATATAAATGCAAGTCTTTTTTTTTTCTTTCTATCCAATTAATCTCACTCCCCTCTTCTTTCCCCATAGTCCTGTAAATGTTTTCCCTTCAAGTATTTATCCAATTCCCTTTTGAAAGTTACTATTTATTCTGCTTCTATCACCCTTCCAGGTATTGAATTCCAGATCAAAACTTGCTGTGTAAAAATATGTTTCCTCATATCGTCTCTGGTTCTTTTGTCAATCACCTTAAATCTGTGCCCCCTGGTTACCAATGATTTTGCCACTGGAAACAGTTTCTCCTTATTACTATATCAAAACCTTTCATGATTTTGAACACCTCTATCTATCTCCTCTTAATCTTCTCTGCCCTGAGCAGAACAACCCCAGCTTCTCCACTCTCTCCACATCATCATCATCTTCTTAGGCAGTCCCTCGGAATCGAGGAAGACTTGCTTCCACTCCTAAAGTGAGTCCTTTGGTGGCTGAACAGTCCAATACGAGAGCCACAGACCCTGTCACAGGTGGGACAGACATTCGTCGGCGGAAGGGGGGGGTGGGACTAATTTGCCACACGCTCCTTCCGCTGTCTGTGCCTGACCTCTTCACGCTCGCGGCATTGAGATTCAAAGAGCTCAACGCTCTCCCGGATGCACTTTCTCCACCTCGGGCGGTATTCGGCCAGGGACTCCCAGGTGTCAGTGGTGATGTCGCACTTCACCAGGGAGGCTTTGAGGGTGTCCTTGTAACGTTTCCGTTGCCCACCTTTGGCTCGCATAACTGAAGGCCCTCATCCCTGGCACCATTCTAGTAAATCTCTTTTGTATTCTCTCTAAAGTCTTGACGTCCTTCCTGAAGTGTGGTGTGCAGATCAGAACACAATACTCCAGCTAAGAGCTATCTTTCTAATGGTTTAGCATAACTTCCTTGCTTTTGTTCTGTATGCCTCTATTAATAAAGCCAAGGATCCCATATGTTTTTCTATCAGCCTTCTCACCCTGTCCAGCTACCTTCAAAGATTTGTATCCATACATCTCCAGGTCTCTCTATTCCTGACCCTCCCCCCCTCCTTTTAAAATTGTATCAGTTAGTTTATATTGCCTCTACTCATTCCTCTTGCCAGTTTTATTTAATTTAAAACTTTATTTTGGACATTAAACATTTTAGTCACTTTGAGAGAGTTGATTGATTCATCCAATGCTTCAAATGTAAAATTCTCATTCTTGTGTTTAAATCTCATCATGGCTTTGCGCCTCCGTATGTCTGTAAGCTCCCCGAGCCTGTCCATCTCCCACCCAAATTCTGCATTCCTTAGACTCTGGCCACTTGTGCATCCTCCCTCTCTGCCCCATCATTGGTGGCCGTGCCTTCAGCTGGTGGGTCCCTCCCTAAACTCCTCCACTTCACTCTCCTCCTTTCAGACCCTCCCTAAACCCCACCTCTTTGACTACCTTCTTTAGGTTTGTGTCCATTTTGATGACACTTTTATGAAGAGCTTTGGGATGTTTTCAATGTTAAAGGTGCTTTATAAACGCAAGTTGTTGTTCATTTAGCTAGACTTCCATGGGTTGAAATTCATCAGCTTCAACAGTTCTCCTTACAGGATAGATGTGCTATATGCCTGACTTTTATTTAATATATTATAGAATTATAGATAGATTATAGAGCGTGCTTATTGTGCTTAAGGGAATTTGTAGTTTGTCAGCAATAAAAAGCAATGGAAACTTTCTGAAATGAGTGCTTACCTGTTAATCGACATATTGTTTTGAGAAAACATTGATAATTAGATTTGAATTGACAATATTAGTTTATTCAAATTACCAGAAGCCTGACAAAATTGCTTGATTTTCTGAGTGCAGGAAAATCAGCACTTGTGCTTACCCATATCACATTCATGTCTATACTGGCAGTATGGTGGAGCTGTCTTGGCCCAATTTTCCAAGTTAGCCCCTCACCTTCATTTGAATGGGCTTCCTATTCATGGAAAGTATGACCAGGGAGTCAGGCCTACAAGCCAATAGGCCACCAATCAAAAAGTTGACAAGCTAGCAGTTTTTAAAGGGCTGCTTTTTAAAAGTTCATTCTCGGAATGGGGGCATTGCTGGCAAGGCCAGCATTTATTGCCCATCCCTAGTTGCCCTTGAGAAGGTGGTGGTGAGCCATATCTTTGAACTATTACAGTACATGGAGTGAAGATGCTGCTATGTAGGTAGGTAATGGGGTAATTAGGTAGAGCGTTCCAGGATTTTGACCGAACCACAATAAAGGAATGGTGATATATATCCAAATCAGGATAGTGTGTGAGTTGGTGGGAGAGCTTAGAAGTGATGGTGCTCCCATGCATTTGCTGCTCTTGTCCTTCTGGATGGTAGATGAAGTCGTGGGATTTGGGTGCAGTGCATGCTATAAGTAGTAAACACTGCAGGTATGCCAGTGTTGGAGCGGGTGGATGTTTAGGCTAGTGGGCGAAGTGGTAATCATTATCTGAGGCATTGTGAATAGAGCTGAACATGTCGCAAGCTTCAGATACAGCCCCACTTCTGACCTTATGATGGAGGAAAGGGCATTGATCAAGCCACTGAAGATAGTTGGATCTAGGATGCTGCCCTGAGGAACTCCTGCAGTGAGGTCCTAGGGCTGAAATGATTGCCCTCCAACGATGTATGACTCCAACAACTGGAGAGTTTTCCCGTTGATTCCCATTGACTTCAATTTTACTAGGGCTCCTTGATGTCACACTCAGTCCAATGCTGCCATGATGTTAAGAGCAGTTACACTCATCTCACTTCTGGAATTCAGCTCTTGTGTCCATGCTTGGACCAAGGCTGTAATGAGGTCTGGAGCCAGTGAATCTTCAGTGCTAGTCCAACAACTTACCTTGAAAAAAAACCTCCAAAGCTGTCCAGGCCCATTACACAGAATTGTTGATTTTATGTGGGCAAGGAGCTAGTTGTGCAGCCTCACCCTGCCGCACAAAATTCAGCATTTGGAGCACATCTGAATCATTTGGTGTGTAATGTGGGGTTTTAAAGGCCTGTGGTCAGACCTACCGCCAGACAGGAAAATCGCCCATCGGAAAATCAGCACAGTTGCGAATGTGGCGCTCCAGCTAGGAGTCCTGGGCCCCGATGTTTCTCGGACTTGCTGCCACTCCCGCTGCCGTAAAATCATCGGAAGAACGGCAGCAATGACAGTGGTGGAGCGGAGCAGCTCCAAGCCCTGATTCTCCAACCCATGACCACACTGTGTGGTGGAAAATTTAATGTCATATTCACACGGCAATATGACATTATTACCATCACAAGCTGGGTATGGAATTAAACTTTAACAATCTTGAATTCAGGTTTTGTAGCAAATATTTTTACCTCATACAGAGTTTGATTACGGATTTATGTTTTATTTTCCAGTGAAAGCAAAGAAAGGCTCGGTGGGCTAAGTAGGCTCTGACTACGTCAATTCTATGATTCTAAAACTGGGAACCATTTTAATTAAAACTAGGATTTTGATAATACTAGTTGTAAAGATATGAGCTCCATAGTGAGTTTTTAAAGATGAATAATCCTGACGACATTTGTTTATTCTGAAGTATTTTTCTGTGGATCCTAATTTCTCTCTTCCCCACCTTTCTCCCAATAGACTCCTATTCACTCTCAACTTGTGCTTCTCTTTTCCCGATGTAATTTATTGCAGTTGTAGTTTCATGTCATCACTACAACTGCTTTCTCTCCCTTCACCTCTCCCTCCTTGCTACTCGCTCAGAGAAACCTGTCTGTGGGTCATCAGCACAGATACAAGTCGGGTCACATCATAACATAAGGTAACTGAGGAGCTGGCACCAGTGTGGTGCTGCATCTTGTTGCCATTCAACCTTCCAGTATTCTGCATCTTTGAGGGCAATGTATGCATTATTTTATGATGTGACTATTTGTAATAACTATTTTCTTGCCCTTCTGCACCTGCGTCCTCTGGACTCCGCAGCCGCCCCCCCCCCCCCCCCCGCCCAAAACCGGAACCGGATATGGGGCCCCGCAATTGGCCACATTGATTCTGACCACGTTGCCCGCCGAACCGCAAGCCACCGAGCCCTGAGCCGGGGGAAGAGGGGGCGGGGGAGAGTTGTTGTGGGGGTGGGGGGAGAGAGAGCCTGGTTATTGTGGCGGCGGGGGGCGGCGGTGGTGGAGAGAGCCTGGTTGTTGTGGGGGGGGGTGGAAGAGAGAGCCTGGTTGTTGGGGGGGGGGGAAAGAGAGACCCTGGTTGTTGGGGGGGGGGGGGGAAGAGAGAGAGCCTGGCTGTTGGGGGGTGAGAAAGAGAGATCCCGGTTGTTGTGGCGGTGGGGGGTGGGGGAGAGAAAGCCTGGTTATTGTGGGGGGGTGGAAGAGAGAGCCTGGTTGTTGGGGGAGGGGAGAGAGAGAGACTGGTTGTTGTTGTGGGGGGAGGGGAGAGAGCATGATTGTTGTGGGAGGGGGGAGGAGGAGAATGCCTGTTTTTTTGGGGGGGAGCGAGAGAGCCTGCTTAGGTGGGGGGAGGAGGGGGAGGGAGAGAGAGCCTATTTGTTGCGGGGTGGGGAGAGAGAGCCTGGTTGTGGGGGTGGGGGGAGAAGGTGCCTGGTTGTTGGGCAGGGGGGGGGAGAGAGAGCCTGGTTGGGGGGGGCGGAGGGAGAGGGTAAGAGAGCCTGGTTGGAGTGGGGGAGGGGTGGGAGAGAGAGCCTGGTTGGGGGGCGGAGGGAGAAGGTAAGAGAGCCTGGTTGGGGGGGGGGGGGGAGGAGGGGTGGGAGAGAGAGCCTGGTTGTGGGGGGGGGAGGTGCGGGGGAAGAGAGAGCCTGGTTGGGGGGAGACATCGTTGAAGTGGTTGAAATCCAGAAGTCACGACATTGTCACTGTTCACTTCATACCCAATAAACCTGTTAACAATCCACACACAATGCCCCATCCATGGCAGGGGGGCAGGGGCGGGGGCGGTTGCTGGTAAGATCATGCACTTGCGCTTGTGTAAGGGACATCGGCTGGGGGAGGAATGCACATGCACTTGGGTAAGGGACTTTGGCTGGGGGAGGGATGCACTTGCACTGGAGTAAGGGACTTCAGCTGGAACTTGGGAGGCTTTTGCTGGGTTGTTTGAGATCTGTCCTCTATGGCTTCAGAAGTCAGAATGGATCAAATTACCATTTGCAGAGTCAGTGAGAATTTGGGCTGGGCGGTTCCATTTAAACATTCCAGAGAAACTTCAGGGTGTGGCTTATCCTCCAAGAGAACTAATCAGCAAAATGTCATGTGATAATGGAGAGCCAATCAAAGACATGGTGCCAAATAGTTAGTACAAATAGTTGTGTCCATTATATTAGCAGTTCCAGAGTGAAAAGTTGAATGGGAACATATTTGAATCAAAGACGTCGTTTTTTATATTCGTTCCTGGGATGTGGGCGTCACTGGCAAGGCCGGCATTTATTGCCCATCCCTAATTGCTCTTGAGAAGGTGGTGGTGAGCCAGCTTCTTGACAACTGAGTGGCTTGCTAGGCCATCTCAGAGGGCAGTTAGAAGTCAACATGTTGCTGTGAGTCTGGAGTCACATATAGGCCAGACCAGGTAAGGGCAGCAGATTTTCTTCTGTAAAGGACATTAGTGAACCAGATGGGTTTTTAACGACAATCCGGTATTTTTTATTTAATTAATTGAATTTAAATTCCCCATTTGAATTTGAACTCACTTCTCCAGATCATTAGTTCAGGCCTCTGGATTACTAGTCCAGTAACATAATCATTATGTTACCGTAGCCTCATTACACAAAGAATTAAGATGTTAGTCTGCAATATAAATATGACAAGGAGAACTAGAAAAATACACACCCAACGTGTTACTTTGAATCGTCTAGGCTGAGGTAAGTTTTCAAGCAATTATTATTGTGGAAATTATTCCACACTATTGTAGATACAATGATCCACAGACAGACCAACAGTGCTTCTGGGTTTCATCAAAAATGTTACAACCACTGAGAGATCTGTTTGCGCAGATGATAAAGCAGCAATCTCCCCCTCCCACCCCTCCAGTAGATATCTGGAGCTTACTTTTCAAATCATGGAAACTTAGGGCTAATTTTTCCAGGGTGGTAGTGAGTGAGATCGGTGGTGGGTGAGATCAGTGGTGGGTGAGATCGGTAGTGGCTGAGATCGGTGGTGGGTGAGATCGGTAGTGGCTGAGATCGGTAGTGGCTGAGATCGGTAGTGGCTGAGATCGGTGGTAGGTGAGATCACTAGTGGCTGAGATCGGTAGTGGCTGAGATTGGTGGTGGGTGAGATCGGTAGTGGGTCAGATCGCTAGTGGATGCGATCGGTAGTGGGTGAGATTGGTGGTGGGTGAGATCGGTAGTGGGTGAGATCGGTAGTGGGTGAGATCGGTAGTGGGTGAGATTGATGGTGGGTGAGATCGGTAGTGGCTGAGATCGGTAGTGGCTGAGATTGGTAGTGGCTGAGATCGGTGGTAGGTGAGATCAGTAGTGGCTGAGATCGGTAGTGGGTGAGATCGGTAGTGGGTGAGATCGGTAGTGGGTGAGATTGGTGGTGGGTGAGATCGGTAGTGGCTGAGATCGGTAGTGGCTGAGATCGGTAGTGGCTGAGATCGGTGGTAGGTGAGATCACTAGTGGCTGAGATCGGTAGTGGCTGAGATTGGTGGTGGGTGAGATCGGTAGTGGGTCAGATCGCTAGTGGATGCGATCGGTAGTGGGTGAGATTGGTGGTGGGTGAGATCGGTAGTGGGTGAGATCGGTAGTGGGTGAGATCGGTGCCGGGTCGGGTTATTAGGAACTCGCTGTCGTCTCGCTCCCACCGCCTTTCCCACAGGCGCATCTGTAAGCGTAGAGCCGACCTGCCTGCAACGGCGGCGGTCCCAATTGCAAACATTATGAGATACTTTACAGGCTCTCTCTCACGAGTATATTTCCTCGTACTTGTTAAATTTCCCTGCATGGCCACAGGATTCAAGTAGCTCAGGAACCACATCTGTTAACCTGAGGCGTGAGTTCTGTGGTCATTGCTCCAGCTGATTACTTGACAGCATGGAAAACAAACCAAAATAAAAACATGTTGATTACATCAGCTAACAGATTGATGGAGATTCTGTTCTACTTGAAAAGCTATGGGTGAAGATTCATTCAGAAATTCCTGAAGGGATGTAAGTGCTACCCTGGATGGTGAGGGAAATATATTTTTCACTGACCATTCTCGGCTGTTGCCTTCCAACTGAATAGTAAATGCCGTGAATTGATCGGCACTTTAAAAAATGACAGATACCATTTAAATAAATTTTATGCTGTTTCTGGTCAGATGTTTCTCACAGTATACTGTGGTTGTCCAGTTACAGATTAAATCAAGTCATCAACCGTAACAATTTCATTCTCATCACTGGTTCAATTTTCTTTCAATCCCTGAATATGACTCATTTAACTTTTCATTCTGAGACTTTAGGAAGAATTCCTGCGGAGGTTCTCTCACTTGTCTATTGTTAACTTCAATGGAACAGCTGCAGAAATCCCAGAAACACATTGTAAGCACCACTTACACCATTTGTCAGGGATTCCGTAGCTCTTTCGCTGAACTTACATAAAATTGTAAATCCATCCATTTACAATTACATTTAAAACATGCTTAATTTTATGTATTACCAATACACACATTTTTTATTTGCACCACTTACTGATACAAAAGTCTATAGATTTGTGATTAAAGCACCAACAATTTCCCAATTAATGTACTTTTTAAATGATGTACTTGATCGCATTTGTAGAAGGTGTCATATTAGTTATTATTAATTAAACATTTCTTTGTCACTCATATATAACTTTTATTATATTATTGCACAGTAAAGATTCAACAACTGCTATGTTAGATTAAACGTAAAATGTAATGTGGCCAGGGTCCCTTTAAAGATCCCGGCTTAAAACACGGCATGAATGGCGTGACCAGACCCGCTCCATCTAATTGGGCCGGGTAACATTCTGGGTGGGCTTAATAGGCCCCATTAAGGTCAGTTCATTATCTACAGTGGGTGGAGCCGGCAGCAGGGTCGTGACCCACTACGGACCCCGACCGCACCGGACCCGCCAAGGTAAGGAAAATTCCGGCTTTAGACTAAAACAGCACAGAAGGAGGCAATTCAGCCCATTAAGCCTGTGCTGGCTCTTTGAAACAGCTATGCAATTATTCCCACTCTCCTGCTCATTCCCCATGGCCCTGCAAATCTTTCATTTTTAAGTATATATCCATTTCACTTTTGAAAATTCTATCGAATTTGCTTTCCTTTCAGGCCATGCGTTCCCGATCGTAACAACACCCTGCATTAAAAAAAGAAATTCTCCTTATCTCATAAGAACACAAGAGCATAAGAAACAGGAACAGGAGTAGGCCATACGGCCCCTCGAGCCTGCTCCGCCATTCAATAAGATCATGGCTGATCTGATCATGGACTCGGCTCCAACTCCTTGCCTGCTCCCCATAACCCCTTATCTTCTTATCGTTTAAGAAACTATCTATTTCTATCTTAAATTTATTCAATGTCCCAGCTTCCACAGCTCTCTGAGACAGCGAATTTCACAGATTTACAACCCTTTCAGAGAAGAAATTTCTCCTCATCTCTGTTTTAAATGGGCGGCCCCTTATCTAAGATCATGCCCTCCAGTTCTCGTCTCCCCCATCAGTGGAAACATCTTCTCTGCATCCGCCTTGTCAAGCCCCCTCATAATCCTATACGTTTCGATAAGATCACCTCTCATTCTTCTGAATTCCAATGAGTAGAAGCCCAACCTCGCATGACCTCGCACTTTCCAACATTATACTCCATCTGCCAAATTTTTGCCCACTCACTTAGCCTGTCTATGTCCTTTTGCAGATTTTTTGTGTTCTCCTCACACATTGCTTTTCTTCCCATCTTTGTATTGTCAGCAAACTTGGCTACGTTACACTCAGTCCCTTCTTCTAAGTCGTTAATATAGATTGCAAATAGTTGGAGTCCCAGCACTGATCCCTGCGGCAACCCACTAGTTACTGGTTGCCAACCAGAGAATGAACCATTTATCCCGACTCTCTGTTTTCTGTTAGTTAGCCAATCCTCTATCCTTCTAATATATTACCCCAACCCCATGGGGTAATTTTTAGCAGGATAGAGGATTGGCTAACTAACCTTTTAGGTGCCACATAAAAAGGTTATCTTGTTCAGTAACCTTTTATGTGGCACATAGAAAAAACATAGAAAAATAGGTGCAGGAGTAGGCCATTCGGCCCTTCGAGCCTGCACCTTGTCAAATGCCTTCTGGAAGTCCAAATACACCCTATCCACTGGTTCCCCTTTATCCACCCTGTTCATGACATCCTCAAAGAATTCCAGCAAATTTGTCAAACATGACTTCCCCTTCATAAATCCATGCTGACTCTGCCTGACTGAATTATGCTTTTCCAAATGTCCTGCTACTGCTTCTTTAGTAATGGACTCCAACATTGAACTCTCCCTGATTCTTTTGCTACTTTGCCCTGGTTGCAGTTTTGTTGTAGCAGGTGTTACATATAGGCAGCAAGTGTTCACACACTGCTTCACTAAACTAGAGTCAGGAAATATTGCAGCTAAATTGCTTCCTGTGGGATAATTTCACAAGATTAACAGTGAGTACTAGGCGATGATAGGGATATAACACTGTAGCCCTGATTCTACAATTCATCCCCTTAATACTTTGGATTAATGCTTACTGAACATAGGAACAGGCGTAGGCCATTGCCCCGCGAGCCTGTTCCGTCATTCAATTAGTTCATGGCTGATCTGTATTTTAACTCCAGCTACCCTTAACCCTTAATACCCTTGCCCATCAGAAATTTTCAATTGACTCCCAGCCTCAACAGCTTTTTGGGGAAGAGAGTTCCAGATTTCCACTACTTTTTGTGTGAAGTGCTTCCTGACATCACCCCTGAACAACCTAGGTCTAATTTTAAGGTTATGCAATCCAAGTTAGTTTTTTCAGCAAAATGAAAACATTCAAGTAGGTTACACTTGTTTTGTTCTAGAAAAAAATACTACAAAGAAGAAAATGTGGGGGAGGATCTTTGGCTTGTACTTTCTGATGACGACTGATGACTGATGAAAAATGTTCATACACTAATGGCCCTGAAATTCCAGTTTGGCCTACCCGCGGGCATTTTAGAGAAAAAAATATGCACCTACCTTAAGCTGGTTCCCACGTTGGACCTTCTGATGCTGTGGCCTCCTTCGACTGCGATTCACAGCACGTGCACATCGGGACATGCGCAGGCCTTGAGCTGGACTCACATGGCTCTGGGCAGCCAATCAGGTAAGGTATCATAGTAATCGGAGTTCTGCAGGGTCCTAAACTCCTATTACTATTATTGTGATAGAGCCCGAAACACCAAAACACAGCCCCAAACACCCAAAACACTAATAAAAAATAGAAAATAATTACACTACATTCATTTAAATTAAAGTTATTAATGTCTTAAAAATTTTTTTTAAAGAAGTTTTTGAAATGTACTTACCTTTGTGGGGAGGGTTTTTAATGATAATATATGTTTTAATAACTTTATTTTTATATGTTTTTGTGTTTTTTAAAATACTTGCGCCTGTAAAAGTAGGCTATGCACCTGCTTTTTAAGGCGCAAGATTTTTAAGGACATTTGTAAGCGTAAATATCGAAAATTTCCACTTACAGGTGTCCTCGCTCCTTATCTGGCTACGATCTGTCAAGCCAGAAACGTGACAGATCGGAAATGCCTGTCATTTCCGAAGCCTTCCCAGGTCCGTAGGAATTCCGTATGGACCCAGGGAGGCCTGAATTTCAGGGCCAATATTTCTTGAATAGGGAAATTCTGTACTCAGTAAATTATTCTGCAAACAGAAGTAAGACATTGTATTTGATGGTCCTGAACTTCCTGGGTAGTGGTCGGGGGAAGGGAGGAATATCGCCCCATTCGTCCTCGATCTCAAATTTTTGTTGCCCAGCTACATCTCAGGAGTTTCCTGGGAGCGAGTGGTCTACATTCCCAGGCTACAATGGAAATTCAAACACTTAAGTCTGGTGCTTGAAGAGAGAGATGATGGGGTCTGTACTGGACCATTTCCAGGTCACATATAACCTACACATCAATTGCAAGCCCTTGTTTCCCTTTAAAATGTCCTCTTTTGGCTCGATGAGGGCCTCTGGCTTTCCCCATCGAAGTGGCAGGGCACATTCTAATAATTGGGGCGATTTGGGACAGGGTTAATGTCCTTCTCAGTCAGCGGCCAGAGATCCCTCCACGCTGCACTTTGGGGGGTGGAGGAGGGCTGCGGGAATTGCGACCCTTAAAAGTTTAGTACTGTATAAAAATAACAAAACACAGTGCTATCCTGATATCTGCAAT
Organism: Pristiophorus japonicus; assembly: GCF_044704955.1. Taxonomy (NCBI): domain Eukaryota; kingdom Metazoa; phylum Chordata; class Chondrichthyes; family Pristiophoridae; genus Pristiophorus; species Pristiophorus japonicus. The sequence goes on from NC_091989.1 coordinate 170,093,406, forward strand.
GGAGCAAATAGAAAAGTGGCTTAAAAAGCCATATTTGCTTATAACAGGAACGGGTAAGCTGATACATCGTCTGTCATTTTAATTCTCCGCCCCACTCCCACTCTGACCTCTCTGTCCTCGGCCTTCTACACTGTTCTCATGAAGCTCAATGTAAGCTCAAGGAGCAGCACCTCATCATGCCAGACTCAACACCGAGTTCAACAATGCCCCCATTTTTTCGGACTGCAGCTATTGATGATTCTGCCATTCCCATTTACACCCTCTCTAGACCAATCTTTTGTTTCTTTACTTGTCCCATTGCTATCTCCTTTTATTTGCATCATCATCCCTTTTTTAATTTAATCTCCCCTGTCTTCCAGCCGATCACAGACCTTTCCTCCCCTCCCTCTATCCCTGCCTCTGTACTTGCTCAAAAGTTGTTGCAACTTTTGCCAGTTCTGATGAAAGATCATCGACCTGAAACGTTAACTCTGTTTCTCTCTCCATCGATGCTGGCTGACTTGCTGAGTATTTCGAACATTTTCTGCTTTTATTTAAGCCAATAAATTGGTTAGGTTGACTTCTCCTGAGTTATTTAGTTCCTTAAATCCATGGCTGGTGATCCAAATTCAGCAGAGTGTAAGTCCACAATGGGGCTCATCCTCCCACTGATACCCACTGCGTTTATGTTGGTTTGTGTGCACATCACTATAGCATGTCCACTATAGCATGTCCTTTGACTCGAGTGTCCTCGACTCCATCTCGCAACATGCTACCCACCGCCATCTCAACAAAACCCCAGCCCTGCACGAGGTAGAAAAGGCCATCCGTCAGCTCAAGAACAACAAGGCAACAGGAGCGGATGGAATCCCCGTTGAGGCACTAAAGTATGGCGTAGAGGCACTATTGGCATGAATGCATGACCTCATCTCTCTCATCTCTCTCATCCTCCTCCGTTTCGGCTGCCCCCAAAAATTAGTTGCCATCCTCGGCCTGCTCCATGACGACATGCAAGTCATGATCCTGACCACTGGATCCACCACAGACCCAATCCATGTCCGGACCGGGGTCAAGCAGGGCTGCGTCATCGCGCCAACCCTCTTCTCGATTTTCTTCGCTGCAATGCTCCACCTCACACTCAACAAGCTCCCGGCTGGAGTGAAACTAAACTACAGAACCAGTGGGAACCTGTTCAACTTTCGTCATCTCCAGTGGAGGAAGAGCATCCGGGAGAGCGCTGAGCACCTCGAATCTCATCGCCGAGAGCATGCAGAAAGCAATCGCAGGCAGCGGAAGCAGCATGCGGCAACCAGACTCCCCACCCACCCTTTCCTTCAACGACTGTCTGTCCCACCTGTGACAGACTGTAATTCCCGTATTGGACTGTTCGGTCACCAAAGAACTCACCTTGAATGGAAGCAAGTCTTCCTAGATTTCGAGGAACTGCCTATGATGATGAGCATGTCCACACAGAGCTGTAAGAACAGGGTGCTTGGATCCTTAAATTCAGTGATGCATCTGCTGACAGTGCACACTGTTCTAGCCACAAATTAATTCTGGCATGGAAACTCCCCCCACGGCTCTGTTCTTTCATGTCAGGGTGACGAGATTCGAGGTGCTCAGGGCACAAATCATTATAAATGGGTATGATTTGGTGGCCTTTACAGAAACGTGGTTGCAGGGTGGCCAAGACTGGGAATTAAACATACAGGGGTATCTAACGATTCAGAAAGATAGACGAGAAGGGAAAGGAGGTGGGGTAGCTCTGTTAATAAAGGATGATATCAGGGCAGTTGTGAGAGACGATATTGGCTCCAATGAACAAAATGTTGAATCATTGTGGATGGAGATTAGAGACAGTAAGGGGAAAAAGTCACTGGTGGGCGTAGTTTATAGGCCCCCAAATAATAACTTCATGGTGGGGCGGGCAATAATCAAGGGAATAATGGAGGCATGTGAAAAAGGAATGGCAGTAATCATGGGGGATTTTAACCTACATATCGATTGGTCAAATCAAATCGCACAGGGTAGCCTGGAGGAGGAATTCATAGAATGCATACGGGATTGTTTCTTCGAACAGTATGTTACAGAACCTACAAGGGAGCAAGCTATCTGCGATCTGGTCCTGTGTAATGAGACAGGAATAATAAACGATCTCCTCGTAAAAGATCCTCTCGGAATGAGTGATCACAGTATGGTTGAATTTGTAATACAGATTGAGGGTGAGGAAGTAGTGTCTCAAACGGGCGTACTATGCTTAAACAAAGGGGACTACAGTGGGATGAGGGCAGAGTTGGCTAAAGTAGACTGGGAAACACAGACTAAACGGTGGCACAATTGAGGAACAGCGGAGGACTTTTAAGGAGCTCTTTCATCGTGCTCAACAAAAATATATTCCAGTGAAAAAGAAGGGCGGTAAGAGAAGGGATAACCAGCCGTGGATAACCAAGGAAATAAAGGAGAGTATCAAATTAAAAAGCAATGCGTATAAGGTGGCCAAGGTTAGTGGGAAAATAGAAGGTTGGGAAAATTTTAAACAACAGCAAAGAATGACTAAGAAAGCAATAAATAAAGGAAAGATAGATTACGAAGGTAAACTTGCGCAAAACATAAAAACGGATAGTAAAAGCTCTTACAGATATATAAAACGGAAAAGAGTGACTAAAGTAAATGTTGGTCCCTTAGAAGATGAGAAGGGGGATTTAATAATGGGAAATGTGGAAATGGCTGAGACCTTCAACAATTATTTTGCTTCGGCCTTCACAGTGGAAGACACAAAAACCATGCCAAAAATTGCTGTCACAGGAATGTTGGAAGGGAGGACCTTGAGACAATCACTATCACTAGGTGGGTAGTGCTGGACAGGCTAATGGGACTCAAGGTAGACAAGTCCCCTGGTCCTGATGAAACGCATCCCAGGGTATTAAAAGAGATGGCGGGAGTTATAGCAGATGCATTCATTATAATCTACCAAAATTCTCTGGACTCTGGGGAGGTACCAGCAGATTGGAAAGCAGCTAATGTAACACCTCTGTTTAAAAAAGGGGGCAGACAAAAGGCAGGTAACTATAGGCCGGTTAGTTTAACAGTTTAAATAGCGGGACATCTAGATAGGTATAGTGCAATCAAGCAGACGCAACATGGATTCATGAAGGGGAAATCATGTTTAACTAATTTACTGGAATTCTTTGAGGATATAACGAGCATGGTGGATAGAGGTGTACTGATGGATGTGGTGTATTTAGATTTCCAAAAGGCATTCGATAAGGTGCCACACAAAAGGTCACTGCAGAAGATAAAGGTACGCAGAGTCAGAGGAAATGTATTAGCATGGATAGAGAATTGGCTGTCTAACAGAAAGCAGCGAGTCGGGATAAATGGGTCCTTTTCGGGTTGGAAATCGATGGTTAGTGGTGTGCCACAGGGATCGGTGCTGGGACCACAACTGTTTACAATATACATAGATGACCTGGAAGAGGGGGCAGAGTGTAGTGTAACAAAATTTGCAGATGACACAAAGATTAGTGGGAAAGCGGGTTGTGTAGAGGACACAGAGAGGCTGCAAAGAGATTTAGATAGGTTAAGCAAATGGGCTAAGGTTTGGCAGATGGAATACAATGTCGGAAAGTGTGAAGTCATCCACCTTGGGAAAAAAAACAGTAAAAGGGAATATTATTTGAATGGGGAGAAATTACAACATGCTGCGGTGCAGAGGGACCTGAGGGTCCTTGTGCATGAAACTCTTTTTGGAGTTTATCTGCAAAACAAAAACATTAATCGGTGCCACCCGACCTGGATGACACACCAGACATTTACAAGGCCCTCTTTCTTTTGTTTTTTTTGGGGTTTTTTTTGTGTTTTTCTTATTTTTTGGGGGGTTTTTTTTGGGCGCTAAAATCACATTTTTCCCTAGTGCCCCCTATAAAAGGGAAGGGGGACACTAAAAGCACCGGCAATTAAAACAAATTAAACTTAAAAACGTAAAATCAAATTAAAATTTGGTTGCCGGGCGTGATGATGCACTCCAGTCCCTCCGGTGCCCACCTCTCGCGGAAGGCCGCGAGCGTACCGGTGGACACCGCGTGCTCCATCTCCAAGGACACCCTGGACTGGATGTAAGAGCGGAAGAGAGGCAGGCAGTCAGGTTGAATGACCCCCTCGACCGCCCGCTGCCTGGACCGGCTGATGGCACCCTTGGCCGTGCCCAGGAGCAGTCCTACAAGGAGGCCTTCAGACCTACCCGCTCCCCTCCGCACAGGGTGCCCAAAGATCAGGAGAGTGGGACTGAAGTGCAGCCAGAATTTCAGGAGCAGCCCCTTCAAATAATGGAACAGGGGCTGCAACCTCGTGCACTCAATAAAAATATGGAACACGGACTCCTCCAGACCGCAGAAATTGCAGGCGGCCTGGGAGTCCGTGAACCGGCTTAAAAATTTGTTGCATGGCACTGCTCCATGCACCACCCTCTAGGCCAAGTCCCCGATGAATAGTGGGAGGACCCCTGCATAGAGTGCCCTCCATCAGGGACCCCCGCCTCCTCCGGACGGCAAGATGGTACGCCATGGCATGTCCGGACGGCCGGCAAGGATGGCAAAGTTAAGAGTGTGCAGGAGCAGCCCGTACAGGAAACCCCTCCGCGCGGAACTGAAAGGCACGGAGGGGATTTCCCCGAGGCAGCTCAAGTTGTGAGGCGCCAGCCCCCGAGGGAGGTTCCGGGGTTTGGCGCCGATGAGGAATTCCGTCCGGACGGGGGTCAGTTCGGACGGGATCTCCCCACGTGCTTGAGCCTCCTCGATGCACCTAACGGAGTCGGGGCCCAGAGCTCTTTTTAGCGACTCGATGGCATCGGCCGCGTGGCGGACGTTGGCAGAATTTAGGCGCCGCGCCAGCGTGTCTGGCGCCATCCAGCCCGCTCCTCCGCCATCGAGCAGGTCCCTGACCCTTGTCACCTCACGAGCCACAGCCCTCTCGTCCGACCGCCACAAAAAACCTCGGTCGATCCCAAAAAGTTAGTTTGCAGGTGCAGCAGGTAATCAGGAATGCAAATGGAATGTTGGCCTTCATTGCGAGAGGGATGGAGTACAAAAGCAGGGAGGTCCTTCTGCAACTGTATAGGGTATTGGTGAGGCCGCACCTGGAGTACTGCGTGCAGTTTTGGTCACCTTACTTAAGGAAGGATATACTAGCTTTGGAGGGGGTACAGAGACGATTCACTCGGCTGATTCCGGAGATGAGGGGGTTACCTTATGATGATAGATTGAGTAGACTGGGTCTTTACTCGTTGGAGTTCAGAAGGATGAGGGGTGATCTTATAGAAACATTTAAAATAATGAAAGGGATAGACAAGATAGAGGCAGAGAGGTTGTTGCCACTGGTCGGGGAGACTAGAACTAGGGGGCACAGCCTCAAAATACGGGGGAGCCAATTTAAAACCGAGTTGAGAAGGAATTTCTTCTCCCAGAGGGTTGTGAATCTGTGGAATTCTCTGCCCAAGGAAGCAGTTGAGGCGAGCTCATTGAATATATTCAAGTCACAGATAGATAGATTTTTAATCAAAAGGGAATTAAGGGTTACGGGGAGCGGGCGGGTAAATGGAGCTGAGTCCACGGCCAGATCAGCCATGATCTTGTTGAATGGTGGAGCAGGCTCGAGGGGCTAGATGGCCTACTCCTGTTCCTAATTCTTATGTTATTATGTTCTTATGTTAAGAAGGTCGTAATTTATTTACTTCAGTAATGGGTTTGTTCCACTGCCAAAAAAAACATGCTGGAAATGGAATAATATCATGCACATATGTGTGATAGTATACATTTCCATTTGACTCTACTCAAATGAATATTTGATAAATAAATAGTAAATGAAGAATGACAGACAATTTTGGGGAGAAATTGGTCCTTGTTGCACTTGTTCTTTTGAGTTCGAATTGTAAGTTGGGAGGGCCAATTTCTGGGCATGATCTCCCATGCCCAATTCTCCCGGAAGTGCGTCAGCTGCCAAATTGGTGCATGTTCTAGGACCGCGGTACTAGATTTGTCAAAAACTGGGCGGAGTACGTATTGTGAAAGCTCCACTTAGTTTTTCTGGTTCTATTGCAGCCTAACCAGTGGTCCTTAAAGTGATTCCTGCAGGACACTAAAGAACAAGTGAATTTTTTTTTCACTTTTCTTAATATGGAGCCAAATAGAGCATGAGGGCTCCTGCTGATTCGACAGCAATAGTCTGGACTGCTGCCTGCCCCTGCTCACCGCTCCCCCACCCCCTGCCATCCCATTCACCCCCTCTATTCAGGACTTACCTGCAGGCCGGCTTATCTCTGAGCTGGCCAATTTTGAGTAGGTCCCGTCCAGCAAGCTGTATCGTGATGCCCATTAGTATCCATAAGCTCTCTGGAATTATGGAAATGAGGCCTCAGGCCCAACTTGGAGCGAGCCTCGGACCTCCACCTTCGGGTTCGTGATCCCAATGCGCCACCCATTTTACGCCTGTTCCGGTCATGAAACCAATATCTCCCCTCTTCTATCTACCCTGATTATACTCATTCCTTTACAGATGAGGCTGTATTTGCAAGAGTTAAACATTGGGAAGATTGAAGCCATTGCCACTGATTCCACCACAAGCTCTGTACTTTTGACACTGATTCCAATCCCTTCACCAGCCACAATCTCAGGTTGAATCAAACTTTTTGCAACATTGGTGTCTTAAACTAAGATGCTGACCCAGTATCTTCTCTATTACAAAGACTACCCATTTCTGCCTCTGTAACATCGCCCATCTCCACCCCCACCTATCTGCTACTGAAACTCTGATCCACGACTTTGTCACCTCCAGACTCGCCTACCCTAATAATCGCCTGGCCAGCCTCCCATCTTCCAATCTTCAGCTCATCTAAAATTCTGCTACTCTTAACATATCCTGCTCACCTATCACCCCTATTCTTGCTGACCTACATTGACACCTGATCCCCAATGTCTCAAATTTAAAATCGTTATCCTTGAGAATTAAAATCCCTTCATGATCTTAGCCCCTCCCTATCTCTGTAATCTCCTCCAGCTCTACAGAATGTCTCTCCCCTGTCCGAACGCTCCGTTCCTCCAACTCTAGTCTCTTGTGCATTCCCACCCCTGCCTCCTCCATTTGCCCCACTATTGGCAGCCTTGCCTCAGCCGTACTCTGTAATTTCCTCAGTAAACTATTCTGCCTCTCCACATCCCACTGCTTTTTTAAGCTCCTCCTTAAAACCCACCACTTTGAGAAGGTTTTTGGTCACCCTTTGTAACAGTTCCTTCTTTGACTCAGTCCTGTTTCGATTATGCCGCTATGAACTTGAGATGTTTGCCTATGTTACAGATGCTGTACAAATGCAAGTTGTGGAATATAATTATGTGGGCAACAGGTTTTTCATTGAACAGGACTGTAAATGGGATTCAGGATAATGAGTGACTTTTCTTAAAACCACTTCAGATAAATATGTTAAATTTGGCAGTTCCACTGTCGAGCTGAGTAAATCTTTCAAGCTAGTTGGAAGGTGATACTTGAAAAGGAGAAATTTGCAGGGCCCTGGGGAAAGAGCAGGGGAGTGAGACTAATTGGATAGTTCTTTTTGAAACAGCCGGCACAGACACGATGGGACAAATGGCCTCCTTCAGTACTGTACGATTCTGTGATTCTATGGAGGTGATGTGATTACCATTCCACATTTAAACAAAAATATTCTTAAATCAACAGAAAAAAAATCATGATTTGTTCTTTTTAACTTTTTTGTAAAACGTAGTTGAATCTTTTCTTTTACAGTCACATACAGCACAAAAGAACATGGCAAACAAAGTACACATTAAAACTAGAAAGTTCAACAGTGCTGCTGTTATAACCCATGATCGCTTTGTTCACCAAAATACAATTCTGCTCCCTCTGAAATGTTTTGATGCCATCTGCTTCCATTGCCTCCCTCGGTAGTCTGTTGACACATTCAACACTCTGCGCAAGTTGATAAATCTGAAATGTATGTTTACCTATAACTTCTGAGCTTGAGTCTGTGCTTCACTGATATCAGTGTTTCAAATATAAAAATTTGATCTCTCTCCAAAATTTGTGTTGCAGGAAAGTACCATTTCCATAGGCAGATCAAAGTCTCATATGATCTGAAATGTACACCCTTGTTTTTTGTTTATTTGTTCATGAGGTGTGGGCGTCTCTGGCAAGGCCAGCATTTATTGCCCATCCCTAATTGCCTTTGAGAAGGTGGTGTGAGCCACCTTCTTGAACTGCTGCAGTCTGTATGGTGAAGATACTCCCACCGTGCTATTCGGGAGGGAGTTCCAGGATTTTGACCCAGTGGCAATGAAGGAATGGTCGCTATATTTCCAAGGCAGGCTGGTGTGCGACTCTGAGGGGAACTTGCAGATGAAGGAGTTCCCAAGAACCTGTTGCCCTTGACCTTCTATGTGGTAGAGGTCGTGGGTTTGGGAGTTGCTGCAGTGCATCTTATAAATGGAACACACTGTAGCCACGGTGCACCGGTGGTGCAGGGAGTGAATGTTTAAGGTGATGGATGGCATGCCAATCAAGTGGGCTGCTTTTTCCTGGATGGTATTGAGTTTCTTGAGTGTTGTTGGAGCTAAATGCATCCAGGCAATTGGAGAGTATTCCAACACACTCCTGACTTGTGCCTTATAGAAAGGCTTTGGGAAGTCAGGAGGTGAGACACTCACTGCAGAATACCCAGCCTCTGACCTGCTCTTGTAGCCACAGTATTTATGTGGCTGGTCCAGTTAGGTTTCTGGTCAATGGTGACCCCCAGGATGTTGATGGTGGAGGATTTGGCGTTGAATGTTAAGGGACAGTGGTTAGGCTCTTACTTGCTTGAGATAGTCATTGACTGGCACTTGTGTGGCGCGAATGTTACTTGCCACTTATCAACACAAACCTGAATGTCGTCCAGTTCTTGCTGCATGCAGGCATGGACTGCTTAATTATCTGAGATGTTGCGAATGAAACTGAACACTGTGTAATCATCAGCGAACATCCCCACTTCTGACCTTATGATGGAGGGAAGGACATTGATAAAGATGCTGAAGATGGTTAGGCCTAGGACACTGTCCTGGGGCTGAAATGATTGGCCTCCAACTACCACAATCATCTTCCTTTGTGCTAGGTATGACTCCAGCCAGTGGAGAGTTTCTCCCTGATTCCCATTGACTTCAATTTTACTATGGGCTCTTTGATGCCACACTCGGTCAAGTGCTGCCTTGATGTCAAGAGCAGTCACTTTCACCTCTGGAATTCCACTCTTTTGTCCATGTTTGGATCAAGGCTCTAATGAGGTCTGGAGCCGAGTGGTCCTGGCGGAATCCAAACTGAACAGTGGTGAGCAGGTTATTGGTGATTAAGTGGCGTTTGTGCGAGCACCATCGGAGCAGGCCGGGGAGCAGAAGGAGCAGCGTGGAGGCCTAGCCCAGCAGTCTGTGCGGCCCCGGGCCTGCGAGCACCAACGGAGCAGGCCAGGGAGCGGAAGAAGCTTCGTGGAGGCCTACAACTCCAGAGAGCAGCACGTGCTGGAGCAGGAGAGCAATGGCAGTGAAGAGTGACATCATCAATGTCCAGGTCGGTGATTGGAGCGTGAGCAGGTACAGCAGGAGCGAAGGAGCAGCGAGAGATTGTAGAGGGACGTGATCGGAGCCCAGGAGAGGCATGAGTTCGGGGCCCAGAAGAGGCGAGGGCCCAGGTGCAACACGGGCCAGCCCACACTGCGATATGTGTGCGCGCTAGGTCCATGCAGCAGAACTGGTCTCTAGTCATCTTGGTTAACCCTTGCTACGGGATCAAGACCTAGCTCTGTCAAGCCCGTGTTGTGGCTGGTGTGCAACAGCCACCACATGTTAAAAAAAAATCCAAGCACAGGCACCTTCCACCCTTCAAGATTTAGTTTGGAACTGAAATTTTAGGTCCATCATTGAAACACCTGTGAATTTTTGATGTGGAAGCAAGCCATCCTCGATTCGAGGGACTGACTATGATGATGGCGCTTGATAGCACTGTCGACAACACCTTCCATCACTTTGCTAATGATTGGGAGTAGACTGATGGGGCATTAATTGGCCGGATTGGATTTGTCCTGCTTTTTGTGGACAGGACATACCTGGACAGTTTTCCACATTGTTGTGTAGATAGCAGTGTTGTAGCTGTACTGGGACAGCTTGGCTAGAGGCACGGGTAATTCTGGAGCACAAGTCTTCAGCACGACAGCCAAGATATTGTCGGTGCCCGTAGCCTTTGCTGTATCCAGTGCTCGCTGTTGTTTCTTGATATCATGTGGAGTGAATCGAATTGACTGAAGACTGTCTTCTGTGATGGTCTTCAGGAGGAGGCTGCACTTCCAACTGACGATGATTGCAAACGAGGGTCCTATCTTTTGCACTCACGTGCTGAGCTCCGCCATCATTGAGGATGGGAATATTCATGTAGCCTGCTCCTTCCGTTAGTTGTTTAATTGTCCACCACCATTCATGACGGGATGTGACAGGACTGCAGAGCTTTGAACTAATCCGTTGGTTGTGGAATCGCTTAGCTCTGTTTATAGCATGCGGCTTCCGCTGTTTAGCATGCATGTAGTCCTGTGTTGCAGCTTCCCCAGGTTGGCACTTTTTTTTAGGTATACCTGGTGCTGCTCCTGGCATACTCTTCTACACTCCTCATTGAACCAGGGTTGATGGCTTGATGGTAATGGTAGAGTGAGTGATATGCCGGGCCATGAAGTTACAGATTGTGGTGGAATATAATACTGCTGATGCTGATGGTCCACAGCACCTCATTGATGCCTAGTTTTAAGCTGTTAGATCTGTTCTGAATCTATCCCATTTAGCATGGAGGTAGTGCCAGTCAACACAATGGAATGTGTCCTCAGTGTGATGACGGGAGTTTGTTTGAACAATGACTGTATGGTGATCACTGCTACCAATGCTGTCATGGACAGGTGCATCTGCGATGTTGGTTCTGTTACCACCTGTCACAGGTTCAGTCTGGCAGCTATATCTTTGAGGACTCAGTCAACTTGGTCTGTAGTGGTGCTACCGAGCCACTCTTGTTGACGGACATTGAAGTCCCCCACCCAGAGTACATTCTGTGCCCTTCCTACCCTCAGTGCTTCTTCCATATGGTGTTCAACATGGAGGAATACTGATTCATCAGCTGAGGGAGGGCACTAGGTGGTAATCAGCAGGAGGTTTCCTTGCCGATGCTTGATCTGAAACCATGAGTCTTCATGGGGTCCGGAGTCAATGTTGAGGACTCCCAGGGCCACTCCCTCCCGACTGTAAGGTGGGGTATGAGGAGTCTGGGAGGATGGCTGAAAGGTATGATTCTGTGAGTATGACTATGTCAGGCTGGGGGACAGCTCTCCCAATTTTGGCACAAGTTCCCAGATGTTAGTGAGGAGGACGGTGCATGGTCGATTGGGCTGGGTATGCCTTTGTCGTGTCCGAAGCCGGTGCCAAGTAGTTCATCCAGTTTTATTGTTTTCCATAGCAGTTTGAAACAACTGGAGTGGCTTGCTAGGCCATTTCAGAAGGCAGAAGAGTCAACCACCTTGCTGTGTGTCTAGAGCCACGTATAAGCCAGACAAGGTAAGGACGGCAGCATTCCTTCCCTAAAGTACATTCGTGAACCAGATGGGTTTTTACGATGACCGCATAGTTTCATGGGCACCATTACTGACACTAGCTTTTTAGCCCAGATTTATTTAATTAACTGAATTTAAACTGCTATGATTCGATTTGAACTCATGTCTCTGGATCATTAGTCCAGGTTGGAGGTTTACTGGTCCAATAACATAACCACTATGCTAACACACCCCTGTTTATCTGAGTTGGAAAGTTGTGTGTTCAAGACTCACTCCAGGATTTGACCATCGAATCTACACGGCTTCATGGGATCTTCATGTGAACAGGCAGATGAGACCTTGGTTTCATGCCTCATCCAACCTCTGCAATAATGTAGCATTCCAAAAGTACTCCACTGATGTGTCAGTACTTCAAATGTTGTTTTTAAGATAATGGTCAAGCGTTTCTGCTTTGGAAGGAAATGGCGCTCAAAATTGCTCTCGTTTAAAGAAGTGTTTTTTTGCTCATGTTTCCCCTCAAACTCATTTGCATATCACCCAAAATAAAATCGGCGATGAACCAGCGCAATCAGGCAACATTTCAAACCATAAGTTTTTGAAAAAAATTTGTATTAAAAAATATTCCTTGATGTATTTAACCTGGTGCAGTTTGATTAATACAGCTGAAAATGTTTTTTTTACCATCAGTGTCTAGTCCACCACCGATTTTTTAATAGCTGAACATGACTTTTAAAAAATTATGCAGAACCATTTACTAGTTACTAGTCACAGTAGTCAGCTACTTAGTAAAAAAAATATGTTTAAATATTTAAAATGTGCCTATTAGTGTCCCTGCCCCTAAAAAAAGGTTTAGGTTTAAAAGCCTCCTCGAAGGGCCGCATTGGGTGCTATTAGCGAAAACTCACCATGGTGATTAATTCGATCCGGGGTCGTGACCAGTTTTGTGGGCAGGGCCAACTTCCAGCGCGATATATTTTAAACTTGCACAAAAATTTTCGGAAACTCGATTTGCGCTGGAGTAATTTGCACTCAAAATTCCTCTATCTTTTGTGCTGCTTTGACCGATTTTGGGTGAATTGCGCTGAAAAAACCAGCACAAGCAAGCGGAAACTCCAGGCCAAGATATTTAACCGAAGGCTCCGTCTGACTGTTTAAGCAAACTTAAATGTTCCTGGGGCATTGTTGAGGAAGACCAGGAACAAGAGTATCTTGGCCAATTTGTAACCTTCAACCAACACCACAAAACAGATTAACTTGTCATTTATCCTATTTATTATTTGTGTGACCTTGTTGCATGCAAACTGATTGCGGTGTTTGTTGATATAACAGAACGACTTCTCTTCAAAAGTTGCATTGGCTGTTAAAGCACTTTGGGACATCCTGAGATGGAAATGCAAATTGTTTCATACTTGCTAGTAGTAGGAACATGCCATAGGACTAACAATTCCCTTTTATTTTGTACCACAGGTTGTACTTGCTGCCAATTATACACTATTGCCAACTTCAAATGATAGAAAAGATCTTAGAGCTTGACCACGTCAATCAGGCTAAAATTAGCAAACAAATTACTTATATGCTTTTTAATTACACTGAAGCAAAAGAGATACAGCAGATAATCAGTGATACGATGCTGGACTTTATACAATTTCAAAAATAATATTGTCTGAAATCAGGATCCTTTTCAGGATATTTTAATGACATCGGTGACAGGAGAATTTATTTATATAGCATTGTATCATATGCCCAGAAGTTCTCAAAAGTGCCTCCAATCACTGAATCACTTTCAAAAGCTAATTCAGTTGTGCTGTATGAGATCAGTTGGCCTGAGGGTTGGATTCATTGGGCATCGTATTCAGCAATGGAAAATTTCTCTGCTTTTTGGAGGGCCTGCAGGGAGTGTACATGAGCCTTATAATCCCTTTTCCTTTCAATCAATGTTACGTTCAGTTCATTTGTCCCACGCTGCAGTCACAGATTTGTTTTCGCCTGCTCACTCAATTAGTATCACTCACCTATATAAAAAGTGCTGTTGGATTTTGTTGCTTTCGCCTTTGGGTATTTGATTCTTAAAGATGTGTTTAAATACTTTCTATTGCATCTGAAATTCTGTTTTTTTTCTTCTTTTCGGAGCTATATCTGTATTATTCTTCGTGCATCACTTCCTGCTGGTGTTTTGGGTGGGTTTTTTTTGTATTACAAAATAGTTTTACCACAATCCTTTTTCAATAACAATCTTTCTCATAGGTGCTACTTCACTTGCAGCAGGCAAATTGCTCAGTGTTGAAATTCCTTTGGGATTGCTATGGTAGTTCTAGACTTGAAGAAAGAAAAGCAGTTTGTGTAGAAGGAAGAAAGACAAGTGAGATTGCACCGGAGGCATTTGGTGCCCACTCATTCTCTTTCCAGGAGCTTCATGTTTTTCTCTGGGCACAACAATGAGGATACATCTGAAGAGACCAGCCTTCATGATCTGAGCTCCACTGAGATGTGCCATCTTCTTAAACATGACCTCCAGATAAATTCCACCACAAAGACAGCACTGTCTGTGTGATTGTAAAGAGAATCACAGACTTAATTTCTAGCCTGCCAAATCTCAGGCCTGATATGGACATCTGGGCCTAGAAATGTGTTTAGGCCAGTTTTCATGGGCCAAATGGGCATAGGGAACTCATCATCATCATCTCATGCAGTCCCTCGGAGTCGAGGATGACTTGCTTCCACTCTAAAAGTGAGTTCTCAAGTGACTGAGGTGTCCAGTGCGGGACCTACAGTTTCTGTCACAGATAGGGCAGACAATGGTTGAAGGTCGGGGAGCCTGGGTTGACGTACACTCCTTCCACTGTCCACGCTTGGTTTCCGCTTATTCTCGGCGATGGGACTCGAGGTACTCAGCGCCCTCCCGAATGCACTTCCTTCACTTTGGGCGGTTGTGGGCCAGGGATTCCCAGGAGTCGGTGGGGATGTTCCACTTTAGCAAGGAGGCTTTGAGGGTGTCCTTGAAGCATTTCCTCTGCCCACCTGGGGCTCGCTTGCCGTGTCAAGCTCCAAGTAGAGTGCTTGCTTTGGTACTCTCATGTCGGGCAGGCGGACGATGTGGCCCATCCAACGGAGCTGATCGAGCGTGGTCAATGCTTCGATCCTAGGGATGTTGGCCTGAGCGAGAACACTGACATTGGTGTGTCTGTCCTGCCAATGGATTTGCAGGCTCTTGCGGAGACAGCGCTAGTGGTACTTCTCCAGTGTTTTGATGTGTCTACTGTATATAGTCCACGTCTCTGAGCCATATAGGAGGACCAGTATCACTACTGCCCTGAAGACCATGAGATTGGTGCCGGATTTGAGGTCCTGGTCTTCAATCACTGTTCCTCAGGCGACCGAAGGCTGCGCTGGCGCACTGAAGGCGGTGTTGGACCTCGTCGTCAATAAGGGTTTATGGAGCGTCCTCCTCCGTTTCGGCTGCCCTCAAAAGTTTGTCACCATCCTCCATCTGCTTCATGATGACATGCAAGCTGTGATTCTGACCAATGGATCCACCACAGACCCAATCCACATCCGGACCGGGGTCAAGCTAGGCTGCGTCTTCACACCAACGCTTTTATCGATCTTCTTTGCTGCAATGCTACATCTCACCCTTAGCAAGCTCCCCGCCGGAGTCGAGCTAAATTATAGAACAGATGGGAATCTATTCAACCTCCGCCGCCTCCAGGTCAGATCCAAGATCGTCCCATCCTCTGTCATTGAACTGCAGTATACAGATGACGCTTGCATCTGCACACACTCGGAGGCCGAACTCCAAGCCATCGTCAACATCTTCACTGAGGTGTACGAGAGCATGGGCCTTACGCTAAACATCCGTAAGACAAAGGTCCTCTACCAACCTAGTCCCGCCACACAGCACTGGCGCCTGATTGTCCAAGGCCTCGTCGTGGATTTTGATAATATGGACCATTTTCCATTTTAGGGAACTATCATTGTGCCCAAAGATCGAGGCCAGAGGATCGCTAGAAATTACTCCTCGGGTATCATCTAAATAATCACAGTGAGCTGCCTGATCTTCTGATGGAAAATCCTCAATGGTGTTCTGACGGGTGGGGATGAAGATGCGCTGGATTTTACACATCTCAAAACTGCCGGAACTTGGGTGCAATAGTATTGGGAGATCTGACCCATATAATATTATAGGCAATTATTAGTCTACAAGGCTCGAGGACCCATTCAGTCTATCTTCCCTCCTCTCTCCAAATCAACTGGATTGGCAAATGCAAAATGTGAACATTTGCCACCTGTCAGTCTTGTCAATCACTGTCATGAAAATGAGAGCAGGCTACAGGTGGAGGAATTCAGTCACCCAGTCACTTACAAACAGACTGGCCATCCTGCCGTTATTTCAAAAGTGGCACACCCTTGAAATTGAATCATTTCAGTTGCCAGATTATTGGTGATAGAATCACTATATTAATCATTTGAGCATCAATGAAACACAGTTCGATGTATTGTTCCATTAAAAAAGTACAGCATAAACCCACTCTAATATTTAACACAGAGCAGATGTCAGCTGCAATTTATAAAATGGAATGCCAAATTATTAATCACATTACACAGGCAGAACAAAAGCAAAGGGCAGCCAAATTGCTGCAGCACACTCAAAAAATAATTAGAAATGACTGAATCATTCCTAATATTCTCTTTTTTATGTTTTGGGCTTTATTCTACAATATTAGTTCTGATACCGGGGCTAAAAGGGTTAAATTATGAGGACAGATTGCATAGACTAGGCTGATATTTCCCTGAATATAGAAGAATAATGGGTGATGTAATTGAGGTGCTTAAGATGATTAAATGATTTGACAGGGTAGACAGAGAGGACCTTTTCCTCTAGTGGGGAAGTCCAGAACAAGGGGGCGTAACCTTAAAATTAGAGCTAGTCTGTTCAGGGGTGATGTCAGAAATCCTTTCTTCATACAAAGGGTAGTGGAAATCTGGAACTCTCTCCTGTTGAGGCTGGGTCAATTGAACATTTCAAAACTGAGATTGAAAGATTTTTGTTAAACAAGGGTATTAAGGGTTACAGAACCATGGTGGGTAAATGGAGTTCAGATATCGATCGGCCATGATCTAATTGAATGGTGGAAAACTCTATAGTTGGGTCCTGACTTGATTCCAGGAGTGAAGTGAGACCGAGGAAGAAGGTAATCTCTTACCACATGAGTTTGATGCTGGATGCAGTGGTCAATGCAATGGTCAACTTGATTTACATTGTGTTTTGGGAGTCCATTTGACCTCCTGGACACTTTATAAACTCACCAAGATTGAATTTAAGAGCATCAACGGCTCCCTCTCTACTCTTAAAACATTAAGGGCCCAAAATTGCCCCTCTTTTTAAGGCCTCTGAGAGGCGGTAATGGGGCGGTAGGGCCTTTCCACCCGGGGGTAGGCGGAGGGTGCAACCCATCTGCAATTGCCCTCAAGCCAAAGGTGGTGGAAATGGGTTTCTGCCACACCTTGTCTTTCCTGCCCCACCCAGCGCACCGACCCCATACTGCCCACCGCTGACCCCTTTTGCACCCCGCGGGGGTGGGGGAGTTCCCCATGGCAGCACAATCGGTGCCAGTTGGTGCCCTTAAACGGGAGGGCGTACCGCCGTGGACGCTATTTTGTTTTAATTGTTGCCCGATTTCTGGCAGCCCTCTTGGGTGCCGGACCGCTGGCCCGACTGAACCCCTCCCTGGTGGCCCAGTGGACACCACGAAGACCTCACTAGGCCTCGCAGCATCCCTCCCCTTTAAGTGAGGGAGGGAAATTGCGACGCCTCAGCGCAATGCGGCATGTCCGTGTCACGCTGACGACATCAGCGCCGCACTGACATGCTCAGCGCAGTGCTAAATGACACCGCCCGCCTTCTGCCCCACTCCCGCCTCCAACAGTGCCTGGAGGCTTCCCAACAAATAAAGTCCCGAATATCGCTCCATTCTCCGCCCCATCTCTACAGGTGCTAAATCTTCAGTTCATTCAATATCTACCCCAAACGCAGCGGAGGGCAATTTCGGCCCCATAAAATTTAACACCTGTTGTGGAGCTCCGTGCATGCCTGACGTGTCTCCTGGAATGACCATCAAAATTACAGTTAGCCGGTAAAAAGAAGGGAATGCTAGCTGTGAATGGATGGAGCAACTACCAATATGAGATTGGCACAGCATAACTGCACCCTTAGTGCATCATTTTGGTTATGATTTTGTCGGAATCATAAATAGTACCGAAGAGAACAAATGGCGTTGAGTGTAGAGTTTAATCATTTCCTTTTTACATTTTTTTTAAGGAGGTAAGTTTAATAATTATTTCCTATCTCGTTTTGAAGTTTGTATTTTCTAAAATGTCATCGACCAATTGTCCAATTAGTCATTTTTGGCCTGTGTCCACACACTGTATTACTTCCCCAAGTCAGTGCTTCACAAGTTAAAAATAGCCAATTATCTTTACAGAAAGTAAGATTTCCATTCCAAAACACCTTTCCACGCAAGAATGGCTTTTGTCAGAGATTTATTAACAATTGATTCAAGAATTGGTGCATGGGATACATTCCTGTTAACTGACTTAATGTTAAGTGAAACCATCCATAAAACTATGAAACACAGTTATAAATTATATTTATACAATTAAATCTTGATATGACCAATACCAATTTGGCCAAGCAAGAATTTACTTATATATCAGAAATGTATTCTTATTACAACGACAACTTGTATTTATATGGCGCCTTTGATGTAGTAAAACATAAGGCGCTCCACAGGGAATTATCAAACAAAATTTGACACCGAGCCACATAAGGGGATATTAGGGATGATGACCAAAAGCTCGGTCAAAGAGGTAGAATGTTTTCATTCCACAGGTCTACATCTAGCCATATGTCAAGTATCCATTAGACAAGTGAGGTTCTAATTCGATACCATAGAAAGCTCGGCTGTGTTTAGACAATCTGTCAGTATAACAAAATTAAAATGGGTGCTGCTGTATTGGTATGTCACTATATTTCTTAAACATATTGAGAAAACACTCGATTAATCCTATACTTTAAAAGGAAACACTAAATGGGAAGGAGCTCACATTGTTTTTCTTGTATCCCAAATTGATATCATCCATTTTGTTGCGTCTCCCTCCTCTGACCCCTTCCTGTTGCTGACCACCTTGTCTCCTCCTGATTGAACACTTACTCGCCTCTTAATTCAGAGATTTTCTCCCATCTCTCTTCCAGTCCTTACTAAACTTACATTTTTCATGAAGCCCACTATCGGCTTCCTTGACCAACCCATCGCAGCTCTTAACCACATAGGTTACGCTCCTTAACTTCATACTTGGTGACATCATCAATTGTCCCGTATCTCCTTCATCATCTCTACTAATCCCTACTACATTAAAAACTGCTGTCAATAGCCCTCCTCAGAAAGACCCACTCTCGACTCCTCCGTTCTCTCCAGCGTCTTCATTTGCCCGTCTTCAATCTTTCCTTGCCCTCTAAAATTCTGCAACAGCTAATTGCTATACAAATATGCTCCCACTTCTCCCACCATCCACAGTTTGGAATGATGTAATCAGACTTCCATCCTGCCTCTGCATTGTTGAGTGCACTGGTCATCCTATCCTACATCAAGGCTGCTTTATTTTAGCTCCATAACGTCAGCCTTTTCCAGCACGGTCTCTCTTTTGCAGCCTAAGCTCTCATTTATGCCATTAGTATCTTAAGGCTTGATTTCCCCTATTCTCTCCTTGCTGGCTTCCACTCTCCACAAGCTACAACTCATCTAAGATGTTTCAACCTGTGTCCCTGCATGTTGCAAGCTCCTGAAGGACATAGCTGCCAGATTGGGCCTGCGGCAGGTGGTGAAAGAACCAGCATTAACCTCAACCGTGTTCATTCTATTTCCCGCACCCTTGCTCTCACCCCTTCCCCTCCCTCTCAGAACCATGGCAGGGTTCCCTTTGTCCTCACCTTTCACCCCACAAGCCTCCACGTGGAACGGATCATCCTCCGCTATTTCCACCACCTCCAGCGTGATCCCACCACCAATCACATCTTCTCCTCCCCTCCCCTCTCAGCAGTCCAAAGGGACTGCTCCCTCCACGGCACCCTGGTCCATTCCGTAATCACCCCCAGCACCCCCTCCCCTTCCCACGGCACCTTCCCATGCAAGTGCAAGAGATGTGACACCTGCCCTTTTACCTCCTCCCTTCCCACTATTCAGAGCCCCAAATACTCCATCCAGGTGAAACAGCGATTTACTTGTACTTCTTTCAATTTTGTAAACTGTGTTCGCTGTTCACGATGTGGTCTCCCCTACATTGGGGAGACAAAACGTAGATTGGGTGACCGCTTTACGAAGCACCTCTGTTCAGTCCCTTAGCATGACCCTGAGCTTCCTGTCGCCTGTCACTTTAATTCCCTGCTCCACTCCTACTCCGATATCTCCATCCTCGGCCTCCTACACTGTTCCAATGCAGCTCAATGCAAGCTCGAGGAACAGCACCTCATCTTTCGTTTAGGCACTTTACAGCCTTCTGGACTTAACATCGAGTTCAACAATTTCAAATAACCATTTTTGACTCTCTTCCATCCCCCGCCCCCGATCTTAAGTTTTTTTTTCTCTTTGTCTCCAAGGGCAGCTGGTCATTATTCTACCATTCCCACCTTATCTAGACTAACCTTTTTCTAACTTCTGCTATTACCATTTCAATTCGGCCCATCATCCCTTTTGTCTCTCTAATCGCTCCTGCATTCCACCCTATCACAGACCTTCCCTTTTGTTCTTCCTTCCCCTCCCCCTTTCAGTGCTCCTTAAGAATCTGTTCTTTTCGAACATTTGCCAGTTCTGACGAAGGGCATCGACCTGAAACACTAACTTTGTTTTTCTCTCCACAGATGCTGCCTGACCCGCTGAGCTTTCCAGCATTTTCTGTTTTTATTTAAGATTCCAGCATCCGCACTATTTTGCTTTTGTACAATCTGTTAACACATAGCCCGGCTCTACCATTACCATCGAGCCAGGCAACCAACCCTGGTTCAATAAAGAATGCAGCAGAGCATACCAGGAGCAGCACCCGGCATACCTAAAAATGAGCTTGGCTCAAGGTGTGGCTAGTTCTGGAGCACAAGTCTTCAGCATGACAGCTGGGCTGTTGTCGGGGCCCACAGTCTTTTCTGTATCCAGTGTGCTCAGCTGCTTCTTGATGTCACCTGGAGTGAATCGAATCAGTGAAGACTGGCTTCTGTAATGGTGGGGTCCTCAGAAAGACGCCAAGATGGATCATTCACTTGGCACTTCTGGCTGACGATGGTTGCAAACGTTTAAGCCTATCTTTTGCACTCGCGTGCTGGGCTTCACCATCACTGAGGGTGGGGCTATTCTTAGAGCCTCTCTTCCCATTAGTTGTTTAATGGTCCGCCACCATTCACGACTGGCAGGACTGCAGAGTTTTGATCTGATCTGAAGAAGCCATTAACTCCAGTTGCTGGTGACACTGGCAATTTTCCTGGTTAAAACAAATTTCTTCTCCAAAAGGTCTATAAAAAGTCTATAAAATAGATACATCATTTATTTTATGGAATGTGCTTTGTGTTGATGTTCAAGATGGCAACTACCACTGATTGATATCACGCAGTGATGTGAATATAATGTTTTGCCATTGCACCTAACAAGAAACAGCATGGGGGAAGCGGATTGGACAATGAGAAATAAAGAACACAGTGGCCTAAAAGAAAACCCTTGAATAGAAAAAGAAATGTATGCTGTTCTCTTTATTTGTCTTTCTAACCCCCTTTAAGATACAATTTACATTTGTACTGAACCTGCAGCTGTTTCTCATTGAAATTGCCAGTGCAAAGGGGTGTGGAATTATTTATGCTGATCTGAGCGCGTGTAAAAGGGCTCCCACCTCCACTATACCAACTTAAAGCTGGCTGCAATTCAATTTGCTTCAAATCCGATTGGTGTAAACAGACAGAGTGTGATTTTCAATTCCTACTTGCTTTCTGGCTGAGGAAATCCTGCAAGTGATTGAAGCGGGACACTTGGTCGAGCTCAGTGCAAACCTGAGATATCACATTCCACTTAGGTTAACTTCTCGTCGGGGTCATTAAAGGTG
The DNA here is from genome assembly GCF_044704955.1 of Pristiophorus japonicus. Taxonomy (NCBI): domain Eukaryota; kingdom Metazoa; phylum Chordata; class Chondrichthyes; family Pristiophoridae; genus Pristiophorus; species Pristiophorus japonicus. Next base: position 170,115,133 of record NC_091989.1, read on the forward strand.
CACTATTGTCAGTACTTCCGCCCAGGAAAACACAAGCTCTCACCGTAACTAAAATGGGAAAATTACCATCAGTAAATATAGCAACCAATTTTCTGCATTTCACCCATCACTCCTATGCTCGCTGACCTACATTGGCTCCTTGCTTTAAAAATTCCCTTCCTTGTTTTCAAATCTCTTTAAGGCCTTGCCCTCCCTATCTCTGTAAGCTCCTCCAGCCCTACAACCCGCCAAGATCTCTGCGCTCCTCCAATTCTGGTCACTTGTGCATCCCTGATTTCAATCGCTCCATCATTGGCGATCGTGCCTTCAAATGACTAGGCCCTCAGCTCTGGAACTCCTTCCCTAAACCTTTCCGCCTCTCTCCTCCTTAAAAATGCTCCTTAAAACCTAATCTCACCTGTCCTAATATCTCCTTATGTGGCGCGATGTCAAATTTTGTTTTCTAACACTCCTGTGAAGCGCTTTGGGATGTTTTACTACATTGAAGGCACTATATAAATTAAAATATTCTTGTTGTTGCATGTTTTGGTGACCCTTGACCCGAGAAGCATTACAATTGAAGAGATCAACAGGTGGAGACTTGTGTTTGAAGACTTTTTTACTTTGCAAAGCTTTTCAATGTTGAAAATTCCACTTAAATTAAATGGGGGCATGACTTTAAAAATGATCTGGATTACACATAGGGTCATGCCACAAAGGTTATTTTAGATATTTGTTTATAGTCACTGCTAATGTGATAATGACAAGGTCATATTTCTCATGGTGTTATGTGGCTAAAACAAGCAAATACAATTTTTTAATTCATACGTTTGATAAATAGAATCGAGCTGCAGCAGACAGTGCGTAACATTGTGCAAAATAGATTTATTCCACTTGACATGGTGCTGAAACAGATATGATGCACATTAAAGTGCAAATATCAATCTTCCTTGTCTTCTTGAAGCACATATTGGAAAATCTGACTTTATCTAAATGAAGGAAAGGACTTGTATTTAAATAGTACCTTTCTTATCCAAGCAACAATGTCCCACAAAAAAGAGTGTTGTGTGCCCCTCCCACTCTTTGAGATTGGGGGAAAAATGAGAAGGAAATATGTATTTCATAGCATGTAACAAAGTTTTCATGACAGTGACTACAGAGAAAAGTCATAGAGCCTGAAATTGATGCACTCACCGCCCATTGCTACCGACTGCCGCCCACTACCGTCGACATTCCTCCTCGGGTTCCGCCCAGTGCCAGTTTCGATCTGGTCTGGAGCAGGCGGGAGGGCAGAGCTGCCAGGAACCGCCCGCTGACGTCGGCGGTTGGGCAAATGGCGTAAGTGGACTCCCGCCGGCTGAGATGGCAGATTGGTGCGGGCGGGAATCGGTGGGAGTTGGCACCAGAACGGGGTGGACCGCTGCGAGGAGGCTGGTCTGTCCGCGACGGTGGGTATGAAGAGCTGAAAAAAAAAGGTGAGTAAACATTTTTTTATTTTTTTTATTTACAAGGACTTCCCTCTATGGGGGTCCCCTGAAGGTGTTCCGGTGGTTTTTTTAAAAATGCTTTTTCTTTGCAGGTCTTCGACCCTCCGTGGGCCCGACTCCATCCTCATCGGCACTTGGGCAGCAAGCGCCTTTGCTGCCGAGATTGGGTGCTCCCGCCGGCTTCCACCCAGGTTGGCGGCGTAAGTCCCTCATTTCCCGCCCGCTGCCCTTTGAAGGATCTTTTTGATCAAAACCCCGCCCAAAGTACCGTCAAGTACCTCGGTGGCCATCGGCGGTCCTTTGGGCGGCACTTGGGCGGGCGGAGTCCTTCACCAAATTCGGGCCCATAGTACTCTAACTGTAGTCTAATCAATGTGTTATACAAATTTAATATTGTTTCTTACTCTTGTACTCCAAAATATTGTTGATGCCTTTTATGACTTTATCTATCTGAACTCACACATCCTGGGAATGAGTTATTCAAATGCTTGGGGCTTGAAATGTGCCGGGATGCTGCCCCTCGCAAGGGTCGGAACTGGGGTGGTAAATGGTAGTCAGCCACCAGCGGTGTTCGGTAATTTCAGTGCCCTGGTCCTGGCAGCGCAGAGGAGTATTGCCCGGGAGCGTCACGCCGGTGCACAACGCCCCCGGTATCGAGCCGCTTTCAAAATTTGTTTTGCGCTGAATCTGTAGCGTCCTGTAGTGACCCCGCCAGAGAAAGCTGGCATACAGAGCTGTCCCAGCGGTGGTGAGGGAAGGAATGACTGCATGGGAATGTTTTTTTGTTCCGATTTTTTGTTGCCACCGGGAGGCCTCTCTTAGGGCACTACGAAGTCGGCACTTTAGCATGGGATATTCCGTTTCTCACATGGCCCAGCGTCCTAAGATAAATGTGGAACGCTTCCCTTAGCGCCCCACTCCAATGTCAGGGTGCAGCTGCTGAAATTTTGGCTGCCGACACAAACCATTTCCCGGCGCTAAATTTATCCCCCAGCCGACATTACCGCCTCTGAAAGCCATCAACTTAATTTCCAGCCCATTGTCTTTCTGTTCATCCATGCCCTCCAGCATCTTTTCAATAAGTGTATTACCTCACATGTAGCCACATTAACTTGCAAACATTATTTAACCAAAAGAACAAAAAGAATTTTGAATTTCGCTAGATATTTTCTATAATGTCCTATCACCAGAGTGTTGTAGATGCCATCCTTAAACCATTATATATCAGCATTACTGCTGGTAATACAAGTTTAAGGATTTCACATCACTGATGTATATCATCATCACCATAGGCAATCCCCTCAAAACCGAGGAAGACTTGCTTCCACTCAAAGTGAGTTCTCAGGTGACTGTACAGTCCAATATGGGAATTACAGTCTCTGTCACAGGTGGGACAGACAGTCGTTGAAGGAAGGGGTGGGTGGGGAGTCTAGTTTGCCGCACGCTCCTTCTGCTGCCTACGCTTGTTTTCTGCATGCTCTTGGCGACGAGACTCAAGGTGCTCAGCGCCCTCCCAGATGCTCTTCCTCCACTTAAGGCGGTCTTTGGCCAGAGATTCGCAGGTGTCGGTGGGGATGTTACACTTTATCAAGGAGGCTTTGAGGGTGTCCTTGAATCGTTTCCTCTGCCCATCTGTGGATCGCCTGCCGTGTAGGAGTTCCGAGTAGAGCGCTTGCTTTGGGAGTCTGGTGTCGGGCATGTAGGCGATGTGGCCCGCCCAACAGAGCTGGTCGAATGTGGTCAGTGCTTTGATGCTGCGGATGTTGGCCTGATCGAGGACACTAACGTTGGTGCATCTGTCCTCCCCGGGGATTTGCAGGATCTTGTAGAGACATCGTTGGTGGTATTTCTCCAGCGATTTGAGGTGTCTGCTGTATATGGTCCACTTCTCTGAGCCATACAGCAGGGCAGGTATTACTACTGCCCTGTCGACCATAAGCTTGGTGCCAGATTTGAGGGCCTGGTCTTCGAGCACTCTCTTCCTCAAGCGACCGAAGGCTGCGCTGGCGCACTGGAGGCAATATTGGACCTCGTCATCGATGTCTGCCCTTGCTGATAGTAGATTCCTGAGGTATGGAAAGTGGTCCAAGTTGTCCACGGTCGCGCCGTGGATTTTGATGACTGCTGTATAATTACTATGTAGACAAAGGTTCAGCATCAAAAAGTACTTGGTTCAACTGCCCCACAAATTGAGGAAAGAAGGTAAGCTTAGATTTGAATTCATTATTTTAAATCATAGTGTCAATCCACCACTTATGAGTATCTTGATTTTGAATAACCAAAAATGGCTTTTAAAAAATCTACTAAACTATTTTCTAGTTAGATTGGGGTACAGTAGTGAGTTCTTGCTGATATTGTTCTTGCCGGTGCAGCGGCCCGACCTGGAAATCGGCACGGTCCCGGCCTGCAAGACGATCAGCAGGCCGGGGCTATTGGAGAGAGCAGCATGCGGCGCTGTACCACTGCAGGGAGCAGCGCGTGCTATGCAGGAGGGCAACGGCTATGAAGCCAGGTCGCTGACTTGCAGTGCGGGCAGGGACAGCAGGAGGGGCGAAGGAGCGACAAGAGTTTGTAGAGGGAAGTGACCGGGGCCCAGGAGAGGCGTGAATCTGGGGCCCAGAAGAGGCGAGGGCCCAGGGGCAGCACGGGCCCAGCCCACACTGCAATATGTGTGCGCGCTCGGTCTGTGCAGCAGAGCTGGTCTCCTGTTAGTCTTGGGTAACCCTTGCCACTGGAGCAAGACCTAGCTCTGTCAAGCCCGTGTGGTGGTTGGTATGCAACGGCCACCATACGTTAAAAAAATCCACGCACAGGTATCTTCCACCCTTCACGATGTACTTTGGGATCTGGAATATTAGGTCCTTCATTGAAACACCTGTGAACTCATCCCTTTTTAGCATGGAAGCCAGTCATGCTCACTTCGAGGGACTGCCTATGATAATATAAATAAACTTTCAAAACCTTTCAAAATGTACTTATTAGTGTTCTTGCGCCAAAAAGATCTAGCTTAATTTTTGGAGCCTTCTCGAAGGTCCACAAACGAGCGCGATTAGTGGAAACTCCCAACGGTGATTAATTTACTCTGGGGGCATGGTCAGGTTTGTGGGCGGAGCTTGCTTCTCGCGCGATGTTTCTAAAACTAGTGCAAAAGATCGCAGAAACTCAGGTTGCACAATTCCACAATCTTTAGTGCCAGTTCTGCCGATATTGAGGAAATTACGCCGAAAACAACAGCGCAATCGAGCGGAAATTAAAAACATGAGGATGCTCATCAAGCTTTCTCTGTTCAAAGACCACGTACCATCTTCTTCTTCTTAGGCAGTCCCCCGGAGTCGCCACACTAAAAATAAGTTCCCTTGTGACTGATGAGTCCAATGCGGGACCTACAGTCTCTGTCACAGGTGGGGCATATGGTGGTTGAAGGAAAGGGTGGGTGGGGTGCTTGGGTTGTCGTGCACTCCTTCCACTGTCGATGCTTGGTTTCAGCTTGCTCCCGGCGAAGAGACTTGAGGTGTTCGGCACCTTCCCGGATGATTTTCCTCCACTTTGAGTAATCTTGGGCCAGGGATTCCCAAGTGTCGGTGGGGATGTTGTAGTTTTTCAATGAGGCTTTGAGGGTGTCCTTGAAGCATTTCCTCTGCCTACCTGGAGCTTTCTTGCCGTGTCGAAGCTCCGAGTAAAGCGTTTGTTTTCGGAGTCTCCTATCGGGCATGCGGACGATGTGGCCTGTCCAACGGAGCTGGTTGAGCGTGGTCAATGCTTCGATGTTGAGGATTTTGGCCTGAGCGAGAACACTGACGTTGGTGCACCTATCCTGCCAATGGATTGCGGAGGCAGCATTCTCCAGTGCTTTGTGGTGCCTGCTGTACATAGTCCATGTTTCTGAGCCATATAGGAGGGTGGGTATCACCACTGCCCTGTAGACCCTGAGCTTAGTGCCAGGTTTGCGGTCCTGTTCTTCAAACACTCTCTTCCTCAGGCGACCAAAGGCTGCACTGGCACACTGAAGGCGGATCTCGTCGTTGACGTCTGCCCTTATTAACAGTAGGCTCCCAAGGTATGGAAAATGATCCATATAGTCCAAGGCCACTTCATGGATTTTGATAATTTGGGGGGCAGTGCTGTGTGGCGGGGGCAGGTTGGTAGAGGACCTTTGTCTTGCTGATGTTGAGTGTAAGGCCCATGCTCTTGTACGCTTCGGTGAAGGCGTTGACAATGGCTTTTAGTTCGGCCTCCGATTGGGTGCAGACATTGGCATCATCTGCGTACTGTAATTCAATGACAGAGGATGGACAACTTTGGATCTGGCCTGAAGGTGGCAGAGGTTGAACAGTTTCTCGTTTGTTCTGTAGATTAGCTCCATTCGATAGTGGGCCATCTAATTTCCTGAGGGAAAGCCTAGCATAACAACTTCCTGATCCCCGAAGTCAATCAAGCAAAACCCCAGTATATTCATCCATTCCTACACTTCTACAATACAACCAGTTCTGTTGACCGCCACTGATTAAATGCCTTATGCCCCAACAGCACATAATCCACCATGTCTCGTGTATGTAAAATTTTGCTTTCTTTTTCCTCTTCATGCCCAATAAAGTCAGTGAGTGGGCAAAAATTTGGCAGATGAACTATAATGTGGGAAAATATGAGGTTATCCACTTTGGTAGGAAAAATAAAAAAAGCAAATTATTATTTAAATGGGGAGTGATTACAAAATGTTGTAGTACAGATGGATCTGGAGGTTCTTGTGCATGAAATGCAAAAAGTTAGCATGCAGATACAGCAAGTAATCAAGAAGGCAAATGGAATGTTGGCCTTTATTGCAAGGGAATTAGAGTATAAAAGTAGGGAAGTCCTGCTCCAACTGTACAGGGCACTGGTGAGGCCACACCTGGAGTACTGTGTACAGTTTTGATCTCCTTATTTAAAGAGGGATATATTTGCACTGGTGGCAGTTCAGAGAAGATTCACGAAGTTGATTCCTGAGATAAAGGGGTTGTCATATAAAGAAAGGTGGAGCAGGTTGGGTCTCTAATCATTGGAGCTTAGAAGAATGAGACGTGATCTTATTGAATCATATAAGATTCTGAGGAGGCTTGACAAGATAGATGCAGGGAGGAAGTTTCCCCTCGTAGGGGAATCTAGAATTAGGGGGCATAGTTTCAGAATAAGGGGTTGTCCATTTAAAACAGAAATGAGGAGGAATTTCTTCCCTCTGAGGGTTGTGATTGTTTGGAATTCTCTGCCCCAGAGAGCTGTGGAGGCTGGGTCATTGAATATATTTAAGGTGGAGATAGACAGATTTTTGAATGATAAGGAAGTCAAGGGTTATGAGGAGCGGGCAGGGAAGTGGAGTTGAGGCCAGGATCAGATCAACCATGATCTTATTGAATGGCAGAGCAGGCTCGAGGGGATAAATGGCCTACTCCTGTTCCTATTTCCTATGTTCTTATGTTCTTATTAAGAAACTTCCCATCATTCTGTGAATCGTGCACTCTTGTGACAATTAGAAGGATAATTTGTGTTCTTCAGGGCAAGTGTCAGACATCACCATATGAGGAAAAGGCACTGCAATAGTACGAGAATTTATCTAACTGGGTTCATTAATCACAAATGATAGGAAATATTGAGAGATATATAAACAATGAAAAGTAAAACTCCAGGGGGGGTTATTTTGGTGAAAGGGTGAAAATAGGTGCTAAGTGGGGCCTATTTGAAAGTCTAGGTTTAGCACACAATTTTGGTCCTAATTGCTGATTGCCATCATTTGAACTTGCCTGGAGGTGCTAATACAGACACCTGCAGGTTTAACACTCAAGCGCTGATTCGACACAATTTTTGTGGAGCAGTATATGTGGGTTCCACTCACCCAATTCCACTGAAGGTGTGGAATGCTCTGGCTGACGCACAGTGGCATATTGCAGGATGGCACAGGGACCCAGGGAGAGGGAACACTGGTTCTCAGATACAGCACTGGAGGTTCTGGTGGACGGGGTCCAGAGGTAGAGGGATGTCCTGTACCCACAGGGGGTTGGGGTGGGGAAGGAGTACACCTCGCTCTCCTGTCCCTCGTGTTTCTCTCTCCTGCAGCATCTGGTGTTGCTCTGCCTGGCCTCATGTCCTCCTCCCATTCCTTCTGCAGACCAAGGGGGTCCCCTAGCAAGATGCCGATGACAAAGCACTCCCTTTCTCCTGGTAACTCTTATAAGGTGTCCAATAAGGTAGAGTAGCGCACCTTTCTAGGTGAAGTCTTTTTAGGTGAAGTCCTCAGAGAATTTCCAGAACAAATGTTGATAGAGTGTTAGTCTTGACAAAGTGTCCCAGAAAGTATCCCGATGTGTTTCAAAAGTCCTCTTCAAATCTCCAGTAGCAAGTGAACAGTAATGTTGAAGGATTCACAATTCTTTTTACACCCATCAGTCGTGGCTCAGTTGGTAGCACCCTCGCCTCTGAGTCATGAAGGTTCAAGTCTCATTCCAGGGACTTGAGCTGACACTCCAGTGCAGTACTGAGGGAATGCCGCACTGTCGGAGATGCCGTCTTTTGGATCAGACACTAAACTGAGGCCCTGCCTGCTTTCTGAGTGGACATAAAAGGTCCTTTGAAACTATTTCAAAGAAATGCAGGGGAGCTATCCCCAGTGTCCTGGCCAATATTTATCCCTCAATCAACATCACATAAACAGATTATCACATTAGTGTTTGTGGGAGCTTGCTGTGCGCAAAATGGCTGCCGAGTTTCCTACATTACAACAGTGACTACATTTCAAAAGGAAATAATTGGCTGTAAAGTGCTTTGGGACATCCAGTGATCATGAAAGGCACTATAGAAATGCAAGTCTTTCTTCTTTCTTTTATCATTAGCAATCAAACTTCTCATTTCAGTAAAAGTCCCAATATTTTCAAATATGGTTCAGTGGGTGGACACCTGTTATCTGTGTGTGTTGTCCTTTTTCTAATTAGCCAATGACGGGTACATAGATTTAATCTCCAGTGTATGACGGGTACATAGATTTAATCTCCAGTGTATAAATTCTAGATCCAGTATATATCCAAGTTTGCTAACGATACAAAGCTAGGTGGGAAAGTAAGCTGTGAGGAGGACGCGAGGAGGCTGCAAAATGATTTAAACAGGTTACGTGATTGGGTACGGATATGGCAGATGAATATAATATGAAGAAGTGTGAAGTTATCCACTTTGGTAGGAAAAATAGAAAAGCGGAATATTTTTTAAATGATGAGAAACTGGGAAATGTTGGTATTCAGAGGGACCTGGGTGTCCTTGTACTCAAATCACTGAAAGTTTACATGCAGGTACAACAAACAATTAGGAAAGCAAATGATACGCTACCCTTGATTACAAAGGGATTAGGGTATAAGACTAAAGAAATCTTACTTCAATTATAAAGGTCCTTGGTGAGACCACACTTGGAGAACTGTGTACAGTTTTTGGTCTCTACCTAAGGAAGGTTATACTTGCCTTAGCAGGCGTGCAACGTAGGTTTACTAGACTGATTTCTGCGATGCACATATTCAAGACAGAGATAGATAGATTTTTGGATACTAAGGGAAACAAGGGATATGGGGATAGTGTTGGAAGGTGGATATGAGGTAGAAGATCAGCCATGATCTTGTTTGATATTCATATGAGGGGATTGTCCTATGAAGAGAGATTCAATAGAGTAGGTTTGTATTCTCTAGAGTTTCGAAAAATTGGAGTTGATTTCATTGAAACATATAAAATTCTTAAGAGGACAGGGTAGATGCAGGGAGGATGTTTCCCCTGGCTGGGGAGTCTAGAACCAGGGATCACAGACTCAAAATAAGGGGTCGGTCATTTAGGTCTGAAATGAGGAGAAATTTCTTCACTCAGATGGTTGTGAATCTTTGGAATTCTCTACCCCAGAAGGCTGTGGATGCTCAGTTGATGAATATATTCAAGACAGAGATTGATACATTTTTGGGTACTAAGGAAAACAAGGGATATGGGGATAGTGCAGGAAGATGGAGTTGAGGTAGAAGATCAGCTGTGATCTTATTGAATGGCGGAGCAAGCTCGAAGAGTCAAATAGCCCACTTCTGCTCCTCTTTCTTAGGTTCTTATGTGCGTTCATAAGTATTTCTCCTATGTGTACTGATTAAATAGAGGCAAATCAGGTCTATTGCTTATAACGGCCAGGTGAATATTTTAAACATATGGGTAAAAAACGTGTTGCATATGTTAGGGACTGGTGGGGGGAGGGGGTGTTTTTCTCCCTTGAATTGTGCCACGGGATTATTTATGTCCATACAAAGCATCTGATGAAATCTTGATTAAATCCATTGGAAAAGAAAATCGTGTGCAGAGTAAAACAGGCACGTACATAAGAACCTAAGAAAGAGGAGCAGAAGTGGGCCATTCGACTCTTCGAGCCTGTTCTGCCACACAATAAGATCATGGCTGATCTTCTACCTCAACTCCACCTACCTGCACTATTTGCTTTCACTTGGTTTGCCCGACCGTCTAAGATGAATTTCACCCCCAGCGCCTCTGACAATGAAGCACTTCCTCAGTACTGCACTGATGTGTCAGCATAAAGTACATGCTCAAGGCCTGGAGTGAGGCTTCTGCTCTTCCAGCCCAGAGCTGAGAGTGGCATCAACTCAGTCAAAAGAAGAATCGAAAAGTGGCTGTGGGAAGTAAAAATAAAGTTCAATTGGCTGATTATAAGAGAGTCAAATGAGGGTTCATGGTGGAGGAAGTCTTAGTAATAAAAAGGATCTGGAGCATCCTTGTGGGACTCAGCAGTATCTATGAGAAGTGATGGTGACACTACCCCATGGGAGGATCCATCTGTAAGAAGGTCTGATGCCTGAGACAATTGTTATAAAATATGTTTCCTCAATTACGTACAATTCTGTCTATGAATTAACCTCAGGGGAGATTGCATTGTAGCTGCATAGTGGTAGTTTTGCTAAATGCCACCTATTAATGTGCATATGGCTTGGTGCAGTTCAGCACCACTAGCACTTTGATCCAATGTAAGGCACACAATCCAAATCAAACAACAAACTTTAAAGTTAAGTATCTGGTGTTTCGACAGTCTACTAGAGAATACTCTGTCCTCTCATTTGAATGGTTGAACACCCTTGCTGGTCTCCAATCCAATAAAATTACGCACAATTAAAATGTGCTTGCAAAGGTCATGGTTCATTACTCCAGGTTGCTAAGCAACCAACGCCTTTAATATATTGCACTTTTTAGTTTCAGGAGTTCATTTTTGCAACTGGTAAAATTTCTAGGTCAATAGGAAAAATTTACTCGGGTCAGTTAAAGCATATCAGACTGCAGAACCCTGACGCCAAACCAGACTGGAGTCATGCCAGCAGTTAAAACGGAATAGGTGATTGGTCCGAATTACGTTATAAAGATACTAAAATCAATCTCATTGGCTGTGAGTGTAAACTGAGCCCTTTGTAGTTATGGCCCTGTTTAAAGTTTCTGCCAGTGAATTAAAACCTTGAAGTGTGTATGCGATTGTAATTGTGGTGTAAATTTCTCCAGGCTGGCCACCCATGTTTGACCTGGGCACACTGTTCTCATTCCGCAAACTAGAATCAAACAACAATTGTCTGCAGCTTGCCAACTTTAAATATGTGAAGATGGTTTCCTCCCAACCTAGCCTCCACAATAGAAGAGCTATTGTTGCATGACTTTAATATTGCACTTTAAAAAATATTTTCGTTTAAGATATAGACATGTATACTCCTCCTAATTGCAGTTTACAGTGGTTGATTGGTGCTGTAGAAACCGTTCTTTGTTCTTCTGAAACCCTTAATTACTCACATTTATCTCAATGATTCAGTCAGAACTTAAAGCTGCAAGTTCATTTCTGTTCTCACATAGGGCGGCGACATGCAGCATATTATGTGCATTGGTACTCTGTTCAACATTAAAGAACAGTGTTGTTTCTGCAATGAGATTGATTTAAATCTGAGGGAACAGAATGGAAGGCAATGCAGCCACGATGAACTGAGTCGTCTCGTCTCCTTCTGTGTTGAACTTTCTACGTTCGGTTGTGATTATAATTTAGGAGTGGTCTTCAGTTTACATTTCTGTGTTGAAGCTTACCAAAGTTTTGCCTTTTCTTTATTCTCAGACTTTTGAATATGATATCTCAGAAGGTTATGCTACGTTCCTCAGTGTAAGATATTTGATGAAATACTCGATAACGGCAGGGCATTAGTTAACAGAGTTCGAGGGTCAGTACTTGAATGTTTATTAAGAGTGAACTTTTAACAATTTAAAAGATTATTTATGTCCCTCTGTGTAGTGAATGTTTTGTGATCAGACCACATCACGGAGGGATTTTTTTTAACTACTCTTTTTGTTTATTATTAAGGAGAATGATTAGTTATCACTCAGAGAAACTTGTTTCCACGAGCTTCGGGACTTTTGATAAAATTGCAACGCTGGGCTTGCAAATTGAGCTGAACACGACGGGGGTAATTTCAACCATCAGCCCCAAGGGGCGGTAAACCAGTGGAGCGAATTATGTCCCCTTTTTTAGAACCCACCCGATTTTCATTCCGTTGAAAGTAGTGAGTTAAAAACTGAGCAGGTTCTATAACAGGCAGGTGATCCGTTCTCCCAGTTTATCGTTCAAGTGGTGGAGGTGAAAATTAATCTCCAGTAAATGTGTGGGATTTGTTAAAGGACGGCATACTGCCCTAAGTATCGGCTGGAGGCAACAGGAATGAGAACTAAACTTCAGGAACTATATAAAGGCAAGTTGTTGTTGTTGTTGTTGTTACAAAAGCAAAATACTGCAGAGGCTGGAATCTGAAATAAAAACAGAAAATGCTGGAAATCTCAGCAGGTCCGGCAGCATCTGTTCTGACAAGTTCTGATGAAGGGTCACAGACCTGAAATGTTAACTTTGTTTCTCTTCACATTGTTGTTGTTGTTGTTGTTGTTGATTTTGAGCCTGGAAATGAGAGGAGAACTTTACTGTTCAACGAGATTCGCAAGGAATCAGTTTACCACATGCAAGTGCTTTTTCCCGATCCCATAAAAACCAGCATACCATATCTTGTCAGTAATCAAAAGCATACGGAAACCTCAAAATAAATACTGGACTAATTTGTTAAACAAGCAACAACTCCATGCAATTCTTAGGTGGGATTCTTTTACGCACCGGTATTTTTAAGGACCACTGGTTAGGCCGCTCAGCGCCTGGTATAAATGAACAGAGCATACATGGTGCACGCTTTGCCCATTTATAACAACATAAGAACATAAGAAATAGGAGCAGGGGTAGGTCATTTGGCCCCTCGAACCTGCTCTGCCATTCAATAAGATCATGGCTGATCTGATCATGGACTCAGCTGCACTTCCCTGTCTGTTCCCCATAAACCTTTACTCGCTTAGCACTCAAAAATCTGACTATCTCCGTCTTAAATATATTCAATGACTCAGCCTCCACAGCTCTCTGGGGCAGAGAATTCCATAGATTTACAACCCTCTGAGAGAAGAAATTTCTCCTCATCTCAGTTTTTAATGGGCGGCCCTTTACTCCATGACTATGTGTCCCCTAGTTTTAGTATCCCCTAGGAGTGGAAATATCCTCTCTGCCTCCACCTTGTCGAGCCCCCTCATTATCTTATAAGTTTCAATAAGATCATCTCTCATTCTTCTGAACTCCAATGTGTATCGGCCCAACCTACTCATCCTATCCTCATAAGTCAACCCCCTCATCTCCGGAATCAACCTAGTGAAACTTCTCTGAACAGCTTCCAATGCAAGTATATCCTTCCTTAAATACGGAGACCAAACTGTACGCAGTACTCCAGGTGTGGCCTCACCAATATCCTGTACAGTTGTAGCAGGACTTCTCTGCTTTTACACTCTATCCCCCTTGCAATAAAGGCCAACATTTCATTTGCCTTCCTGATTATTTGCTGTACCTGTATACTCACTTTTTGTGTTTCATGCACAAGGACTCCCAGATCTCTCTGTACTGCAGCACTTTGTAATTTTTCTCCATTTAAATTATAATTTGCTTTTCTATTATTTCTGCCAAAGTGGATAACCTCTCAGTTTCCTACATTATACTTCATCTGCCAAAGTTTTGCCCACTCACTTAGCCTATCTATATTCTTTTGCAGATTTTTTGTGTCCTCCTCACAAATTGCTCTCCCACCCATCTTTTTATCATCAGCAAACTTGGCTACATTACACTTGGTCCCTTCATCCAAGTCATTAATATAGATTGTAAATAGTTGAGGACCCAGCACCGATCCCTGCGGCACCCCACTAGTCACTGTTTGACAAACGGAAAATGACCCATTTATCCTGACTCTCTGTTTTCTGTTAGTTAGCCAATCCTCTATCCATGCTAATATATTAACCCCCAACCCAGTGAGCTTTTATCTTGTGCAGTAGCCTTTTATGTGGCACCTTTTCGAATGCCTTCTGGAAATCCAAATACACCACATCCACTGGTTCCCCCTTATCCACCCTGCTCGTTAAATCCTCAAAGAACTCCAGCAAATTTGTCAAACATGATTTCCCTTTCATAAAACCATGCTGACACTGCTTGATTGAATCATTCTTTTCCAAATGTCCAGCTACTGCTTCCTTAATAATGGACTCCAGCATTTTCTCAACGACAGATGTTAGGCTAACTGGTTTATAGTTTCCTGCTTTTTGTCCACCTCCTTTTTTAAATAGAGGCGCTATTTGCGGTTTTCCAATCTGCTGGGACTGCTCCAGAATCCAGCGAATTTCGGTCGATTACAACCAATGCATCCACTATCTCTGCAGCCACTTCTTTTAAGACCTTAGGATGTAATGCATCAGGTCCAGGGTACTTGTTCACCTTTAGTCCCATTATTTTACCTAGTACTACTTCATTAGTGATAGTGATTGTATTAAGTTCCTCCCTACCTATAGCCCCTTGATTATCCACGATTGGGATTTTTTTAGTGTCTTCTACCGTGAATCCATTTGTACCTCAAAGTTGCAACCGGGGTTCTACATGCATTATTGGAACCAAATTTTCTTGTTATAAGTGGCCTCCTGCCTGAAACAGGCTAGCAGAGATCTGGCTGCCCATCTCAGGGTCTACCCATGTTGGCAGCCACCACAGTGTCAATGTAATAGGGCGGAAAGCGATCCAACACCATTTTCCAGCTGCTATTGCCCTGTATACATCAGGTGAAGGTCCTTACCATCAGCCCTGCTATTTAAGAAAATGAATACTGTGGCATAGTTTTAGCACAGACTTGCAAACTGTTCTTTATTTTCTATTTGATGAGTTATCAAATGCCAAGCAGCTGCTATGAAAATATATGTTTTGCCACCACTACTTGTTGTTTCTTCTATTACTGCTTAATACATTTGCTGGCAGTTAAAGTCCAAATCAAGGTCTCAAGTAGCTTTGCTTTCAAAGACAAGGAGGATCCTATGGATGGAACCAGTAGCTAAAGTAATCTAAAAAAAAGAGTTCTCTGTTTGTTATCATGGACATGCTATGATACTCTCTGTAGATATCAGGGCTAGTGAAAACATTCTCAATGACACAGGGAGCAAGGGCTCACCTACAAGAGTAGTTTGAAACAGGGGAGTCAAAAATACCTAGAGTAAAAGAGCCCAAATAACCACCAAGCATTCTCACGAATGTGATGTTAATCGTGAAAAAAGATGTCCTCCTATTTTTTATTAAAAGAAACATTCCAGCCCCAATATGTCTGGAACGAGATTTTAGCAAATGCACAGGCAAGGAAATGAAAGAAAGAAGAGGAAAAGTACACGAGAGAGGGACAGCAGAGAAACTGGAAAAAGGTATGAGTCTAAAAGAATGACGCACACAATAAAGGCAAAATAGGAGCGTGAGACAATGAACAAAAAATTGCCCTGCGTTTCAAACAACCAGGTTTCCTATTGTGATCAATTGCTTGGCAGTCAACAGGTTTTTTTTTAAACTCACCTTTTAAAATGTAATCCCTCCCCTCAAGGCCCTTAGCAATTCCTGATGCCAGAGACTTGCAGGCAAAAATTGCAAGTATTCAATTGTATGATGTCATCCTATTGTTATTTCGTCATTGCTCTACTTCCACACAAAAGGAGGTGGGACACAGAACGGCCATTCCCACTTCTGGCGGAATTTCCGAGTGACTCAAAGAGGGCTGGCACCTGGCATAACGGATTACCATTCCAGTGGGGCAGTTCCATTTCTTATGTCTTATAGCTTTGTGATTTCTCTGCCTGAAGTTGCCAATTTGAGGACCGTTTTGTGCCATTAGCTCGCGGAATGAAACCTCCCAAATGTACTTCATTCAGAACCCTTGCAACTGTCAGAGTGAGGAAACTCTCAATTCATCAGTCTGGACTGGATTTGAACTCAAGCCCTTGAGTTAAAAGGCAAATGCCTCATTTAGCCTTATATAAATGTTAAGCAATATTTATTTTATGTTCAAGTAAGTGATCACGTAGCATTAGCAATTCTGATTATTATTTAGATTAAGCTTGATAAAGGCGGAGTGCTGATTCAACATATTGTGCACATTCCTTGATGATTGCAGTAAACACGCATTGCTGTGTGTGCAGGGCATTTGATCATATATCAGAGCAGTTCTACCTAGGCTTTATTACATATAGTCAATGCAGCATTTAACTATCATAAAACCAGGTCTTCCATTCATTGTGCACAATGGGGCAGGGGTATAGTTGTGGATTGCGAGAGCAAAAAGCTGGCAGAGACACAATGGCTGAACGACCTCCTTCAGTGCTGTACAGCTCTGAATTGTGGATGGTTATTGGTACAGATTATTCCAGTTGTATTTTCTGTGATACACTCAAAAAAAAAGACTAGCATTTATATAAAGCTTTTCACGATCTCAGGACATCCAAAGTGCTTTACAACCAATAATGTAATTTGAAGTGTAGCCACTGTTATAATGTAGGAAACGTGGCAACTAATTTGCACACAGCAAGGTCTCACAAACAGCAATTAAATAAATGACCAGATCATTTTAGATATTTGTTGAGGTATAAATATTGGACAGGACACTGGGAGCACTCTCCCACTCTTCTATGAAATAGTGCCGTGGTATTTTTAATGTCCACCCGAACGGGCTGCCCTCGGTTTAACGTCCCATATGAATTTTAAAATGTTTTGTTAAACATTAGTCCATATAAATCACACATTGTGCCAATCTTAAAGGAGGTGAAATTCTTCTCGTCAATAAGTTTATCAAAAATTTGAAGTGAGTTCAAAATAAGATTTTCTGTAATGAACTTACGACAACCTTTGGTTAATGTTGTGAACACGAGTAATTTCAACTTCAAGAGCTTCCGTTATGCTCTCTATATATTTTTACAAATAGAGACATCCTATCTTTCTTGTAGAACTATAGAATTACATTTGGCAATTTATTTAGATTGTTTTGCATAGCAGCAGGAGCCTTTGTGAAGTAACTAAAGCATACATTCTAAGCTAAAAATAATAGGATGAGTATCAATATCTGTTCCTTAGTGGATCAAGAGAAAGGTAAGTAAAGGTATTGAAATGGATTAGAACCTGTCTCTTGGATTGGATTGAATCGAATTGGATCGGATTGGATTGGAACAGATTGGATTGGAATGGATTGGATTAGATTGGAATGGATTGGATTGGATTGGATTAGAACCTAACTATTGGATTGGATTGAATTAGGCTGGATTGGAATAGATTGGAATTGAATGGAATAGATTGGAATGGAATGGATTTGGATTGAATTGGATAGATAGCTGACTATAGGATCAGATTGGATTGGATTGGAAGATGACTATTGGATTGGAATAGAATGGATTGGTTTGGAAGCTGAGTATTGGATTGCTTGGGATTGGAACCTGACTACTGGATTGGGATGAATTGGATTGGAATGGATTGACTTGGAAGCTGACTATTGGATTTGATCGGATTGGATTGGAATGAAACCAGTCTATTGGATGAAATTGGATTGGAACCTGACTATTGAATTGGATTGGATCGGATTGCATTGGAATGGATTGTATTGGAATCTGACTATTGATTTGGATTGGATTGAGTTGGAATGAATTGGAACCTGACTATTGGAATGGATTGGATTGGAATGGAACCAGTCTATTGGATTGGATTGGAACCGATTGGAACCTGTCTATTCGATTGGATTGCATTGGATTGGATTGATTGGATTGGGTTGAGCTGGGTTGGGTTGGAATGGATTGGAATGGATTGGCACCTGACTGTTAGATTGGATTGGATTGGGATGGATTGGACCCTGTCAATTAGAACACAAGAACATAAGATAATAGGAGCAGGAGTAGGCCATACGGTCCCTCGAGCCTGCTCTGCCATTTAATAAGATCATGGCTGATCTGATCATGGACTCAGGTTAACTTCCCTGCCCGCTCCCCATAACCCCTTGTCGTTTAAGAAACTGTCTATTGGACCATTGGATTGGATCCTGACTATTGGATTGGATTGGATTAAAACAGATTGGTACCTGACTGTCGGAAACATGCACTTCCATTATAAATGTTTCATTATTGTTAGAATTGGCAGTTCAGTTCCCTTTGTGTGATATATTAAATACACTGTTCTGTCTCCATGTTTTTAGCGTGGTGGTTTATTTTAAATGGGTTGACGATTGCATCAAAATGGTTATAGTCGGGAAGTTAACTGGAATGTGTTAACCTGTGCAATAAAACTGGTGCACAAAATAATTAGTGTTGCTGTGCCTTTAAGACCTTTTTCCTGTCAGGCGTGGGTCCCTGGATGCTACCTTGTGTCATTCACTTGTTGAAACAACTTTAAGAATCCGACACAGCCAGCTGTCAGCCACACAATTTTGCGGTGCTGGGAAAAATGTTTTATCCTCACTCCTCTGCAATAACTGTAAGTATGGTGAGATCATCAATATTCCAGGACCCCTGCTCCTGACAATAAAGGTTATTTTTATGAGGCAAATGTTTATTATTTTATTTATTGATGCACTAAGACTAAATGTATTCTGTAAGTTTATTCCCCTTAAGAACTTGCATTGTGCTGGATCATCAGACACACATATTATTCTGTTTTGTAAGTTTATGTATATGTTGCATCCTACTTGCTGTCCTGCGATCCTCCTTAAACTCCAACTTGTTCAACACCCAGCTGTCTATTTAAGTTTAAAGTTCTTGCCCTAATCTTCAAATTCCTCCACAGGCGTTACCGCACAAAACTCAAGGCTCATATCCCCTTTCGTGCCTCTGGTTCTCTGTTCTTATGTGGAACCCCCTCCCTTTGCTCCATCACTGGTGGTAGAGCCTCCAGCTGCTTCAGCCCCACATGCTGGAACTCCCTTGCTAACCTCCCCCTGCTGTCCCCCATCCAGGCTTGAAGTCTCTCTCTGCCTTTAAAAACCTTCTCAAGTCCTGGCTTGTTGGCCAAGCTTTGGGTTACCTCTCTCACTCCCCTTGATTAATTTGACATTTTTCTTTTCTCTCCTGTTCTTTTTATCTTCTACGTTAAATGGGCTATATACATGTCAATAGTTGTGAGTGTGTGGTCTTATATATCTGTTCCACATACACATCTCAGCATCCTTCACTGCCTCAAACTGGTAACCTTATTATACTATGCTGACACTGCTAGATTGATAAGAAGAAGAGACTTCTCATCTCTTTCCAAACTTTTCTACAGACAGCTGACTTTCAGATTTTATTTATCCATATTTCTGGAATGCATTAAGAGTGGAGTTATAACCAGATGGTAATGATCTATGTGAAAAAAAAACATGTTTATTAAAGAATTTAAAAATGCATCAATAACTTTAATGACAAAATGACTGATTATTTTTCTTCTAATTACTTTAGAAATGGCCCAAGCTTATTTCACTCAGAACTCTTGCCAGCAGTCGGAGCAGAGACTTTCACTCCCTCTGTCCGAGGTGTAAGGATATTAATTGAACGTACTATGCCATCCAGTTTTACATTTTTCTATGTTAAGTGTTCCATGTATGGCTAGACTATACATTTTCTTTATGCACTTCTCTCCTGAAAGTGCTGATTTGCGTCGAGGTCCAGTTCCACCAGCTGCCCTCTGGTTCCGTCACTTTCTTCATGCCTGAGCCTAAACGGTGGGTATCGGCAGTCTGTTCGTCCATGGAAAGCATCACAGTTGAGCCCAAGGCAGTTGTCACCAGACGTCTGTATTGTGTTCCTAACACAGATGAGACTGCACACAGGGAGGTTAAAGTAACAGTGACCTCAGTCTTTATTGAGACACTCCAGATTGAGGAACAGGCCTTGGGGACCGGCTTATATACAGTGCTCCCAAGGGATGCTGGGATCCCTTGGGACTTCAGGGGATGCACTCTCTGGTGGCGGAACATGGGAGTGCATGCTTTACAGATACACAACAGTCTGCACTTTCACACTTTCTAACAGTGATCCTGGCTGACTTCTCCCCTTCTTAGCCCAGAGGTGCAGAGGCTAATTCTAGTGGACCAGCTATTACCCAGTTGTTGCAATCTCCACCACCTCCAAGTATTCACTTACAAAATGGTAAACTCTAAAAAGAATCCCAATATAAAACCACTGGCTATTACTTACACTTAATGTGGAATTCTCCAGATTCTTGCATACATAAATGGGTACAATTTGGCGTCACAGTATATGAAGTATTGATACATCTTATCCTAACTTTTGATCGTGACATGTGCTTATTATCAGAGAATGCTAAAGTACTCAAATGTTCCTTAATTCTTTAGATATACTTTTACGTGATTTACCTGAAAATCCCTGGGAGGACCGATGCACCAATGTCAGTATTCTCAATCAGGCCAGCATCGAAGCATGACCACACTCAACCAGCTCCGTTGGGCAGGCCACATTGTCCGCATGCCCGACACAAGACTCCCAAAGTAAGCACTCTACTCCGAACTCCTAAATGGCAAGCGAGCCCCAGGTGGGCAGAGGAAATGTTTCAAGAACACCCTCAAAGCCTCCTTGGTAAAATGCAACATCCTCACCGACTTCTGGGAGTCCCTGGCCAAGACCGCCCAAAATGGAGGAAGAGCATCCGGGGGGTTGCTGAGCACCTCAAGTCTCGTCACCGAGAGCCTGGCAGAAAACAAGCGCAGGTAGCGGAAGGAGCATGTGACAAACCAGACTCCCCATCTAACCTTTCCTCCAATGACTGTCTGTCCCACCTGCGACAGAGACTGTAAATCCTGAATTGGACTGTCAGTCACCTGAGAACTCACTTTTGGAGTGGAAGCAAGTCTTTCTCGATTTCGAGGGACTGCCTATGATGATGATTTGTTTTTACATTAAGCTCAAACTCTTCACATGCATTTACACCATAGCCATTTTTAAGGGGCTATTTATTCATCCTAATTGTGAATATGAATAGGAACCATTAATTTCAGTCTGTATGCGAACATGAGCTTTGATCCCTCAGGGCGTTGTCATTGTACTAACTGTAACCGTTGAGATTTAAATGCAGAACCTCTAGGCTATTAGTACCAGTACCATAACCACTGCACTACCACCCCCACAATGTCGCTACATGTTTCATCAATGAACATCATGAGTGAAATCTGGAAGGTGTGCTACCTCTTCTTAAAGATAACATTGTAGTCACTAAGGGCAGGTGTTGGGTCAGCATTTACTAAATACAAATTTGCTTTTTCCCAACAGCTAATCCATTCACTGGTCTCAAGTGAAAAGAGCTAACTTCTCTGTAAGTATCTATAATTTGCATAGTGTAGGCTCTGGTAATCCAGAAAACACATCATATAATCCCTCCCTCCACCACCTGCACTTGTCATGTGTGATATCACATCACCATTATGATAATATTATATCTCAACCTGTAATATATTCTTACGACTTCACCAACAGAAGCACACACACAAGATGGCTCTACACAGAAACTCACATCATGACCTTACCACATCATCCTTTATTGTATTTGCATCAGTAGTTGCATTACCACAGTAGTCCACTAAGTGAAACAGTAGTCCACTAGGGGGAGCTCTATTATACTTCTCCCTCTATTTTTGAGGAAGTAATCATAACAAATTAATCATCATACATAACTTTCATGGTATGCACAACAAAAGTTATGGACTTATTTTTCCATATTTACAAATCAAACTTAACCACTGGTTTTCTGTTGCCAAGAGGATACTTTCGCTCTCGAACAGAACTTTCCAAACTTATTATCGAACTTAGACTCATTCTAGGCTGAACCTGAGGAGAGTTTTTCTCCAAGGGCAATCCTTGATCTACATTTGAACTCTCTACAACTTCAAACTGTTTGTCTGCCTGACTCGGACTCAGACTTAAATTCTGACATTGTCTTGGATTTGTTTCTGGTACATCTGATGTAGGATTTGCTACTGGTACTCTACTCGTAACAAGACTATCTGACTCATTGGAAATAATCGAATCATTCCAATTTTCAACTCCTTCCACATCTGTAGGTAAAATATGATCAATGTGAACAAACCTAACTTCTCCATGATCAAACATCTTCGCCAAATATGTGCAAGGGCCACATATCTTCACTACTTTTCCCGGTAACCACTTTAACCATTTATGGTGATGATTCTTCATTCTCATCTTCTGATTCAATTTCACACTTCTCTCTCTTACTCTACCTTGTTTATGATTCTCTTTCTGTCTTAATTGTTTCTCTTCTACTGATTGTGCCACGTTTGGTTTTAACAATGAGAACCCGGCTCGTGACTGTCCTTTTGAAAAACAACTCTGCTGGTGTTCTACCAGTAGTTGTATGAGAAGTGTTATAATAAATAATCAGAAAATTTGCTAGTTTGTGGTCCAACGACAACTGCCGTTTCTTTGGATTTGGTTCCAACTTTTGCTTGATGAGGGCACATTTTACAATTTGTACTGTGTGCTCTGCTGCACCCTTTGAAGAAGGGCGCTTTGGTGGAACTTTGGATTGTTTCACACCATTTCTGCTTATGAACCGTGCAAATTCTTCTGAACAAAATTGCGGCCCATTATTAGACACACTTTCTTCTGGGAGGCAATATGAAGAAAACAATGTTCACAAATTGTCTAGTGTTTTACCTGTTGTTATTTCCCTCATCGGAAACACCCCTACCCACTTTGAATGGCTATCAATCGCAATGAACTATTGCTGTCCTTCGAGATCAGCATAATCTATATGTAAACTTTGCCACATCCTGGGAGGCCATTTCCATGGCTGAAATGGTACTGATGGGGGTTTCTTGCTCACCGTTTGACATGTTGTACATTGACTAACGATGTACTCTATATCTTTATCTAAACCTGGCCACTATAAGTAACTGCATGCAAGACTCTTGGTCAAGCACATTCCCAGGTGCTGGTCATGAAGATCTCCTAACAATTTGGACCTGAACTTATTTGGGATAACTACTCTTGCACCCCACATGATGCAATCTATATCCATTGATAATTCATTCCTACGACCAAAGTATGGATGAATATCTTCCTCTGATACCTAGTTTGGCCAGCCATTTGCTATGTAATCATACACCTTTAACATAACTGGGTCCCATTTGGTTGCTCTACCAATCTCTTCAGCTGTGACTGGCAGCAATGTATGAAAAATAGAACCTTTATTCCCTATTAGATGTAATTTGTAATGGGGATGGCAACCTAGACATAGCATCAGCATTACCATCTGATTTAGGTACAACAACAATGGGACTAGCCCAATTACTTAGATCTACCTTAGAGATAATGTTCTAAATTTCTAGTCTTTTGAGTTTTTGCTCAACTTTCTCCTTGAATGCTTGCAGTAAACTGATCTTGCGTCCTTCTAGACTCTGACATACACCTTGAAATCTTGGATCGGACTGCCTATTTCGCAGAACACATTCGGATACCACTTGATGACATCATCTTTCGATGCGAATTTTGTTTCCATGGGAAAACTCTTATTCCAATCCAGCTTCAGTGATCCCAACCAATGTCTACCTATCCATGCAGGCTTGTCTCCTACCATGACTATAAGAGCAAGCTCTGAAACTGATCCTTGTATTTCACTGGTATTGTGATACTTCCTATAACAGTGATTTGCTCTCCTAGCTGCCTTGCAGCTCAACCTTTGATTTCTCCAGTCGGAAATCACTCTTGTTGAGATATAGTGATTCCGGTACTATGCTCATGGATGCACCAGTGTCGATTTCCATGGATATCCTGGTTCCTGCAACATCTATTTGGGATGACAATACATCGCGAATCATTGCTAGGTACCCTCGTGCTCCTGATGACATGTATCTCCAGAACCTCCTCGTCCTGTTGCTTCTCTTCAATGCTATGTAGTGTCTGGTGATTTCTACTTCTAGCATTGAACATCGGTTTACTCTTCAGTTGGCATGCCTTTGCAAGATGGCCAGTTTTCTTGCAGCAGAAACACTCTGCCTTCACATATGGACAGCTTTGAGCAATGTGTTTTCCCAGGCACCGATAGCTTGATTTCAATGCACTATTACCTTGGCTTGTTGCTGAGGCTTTGGGGCCCAACTGCCTTTTACTTTTAACCGGCAAGGGATTCAGCTCAGATGTCTGAAAAATGGTGCAAAATTCTCAGGAGTATTGGTCGGCTATATCCATCGACATAGCAGTCTGACAAGCTAAATCAAAATCAAGTTAGGGGTTGTCAACAATTTTCATCTGATTGCTTCATTTTTCATTCCACAAACAAAGCGGTCATACAATGCTCGGTCCTGAAAGTTTCCAAGATGACAGTGAATGGATAGCTTTTTTAAAGCTGCAATGTACTCACTGATACCCCTGTCAGTTAATCAATTTTGTATTCCAAAACCATAAATTTCAGCAATTTCCAGGGTCTCAGGATAGTAGTGCCGAATCTCAGTGGCATGTCCTTCAGCTTGTGGGAACAAGCATATTTTTCGGGGTTTCATATACTTCGCAGCCTGCTTCAGTCAAGAAAATAGCCTGTTTTCTTTCTAAAACCACCCGGTTATGGTTTTCATCATTGGCGACTTCAACTATACTTTTTTCTGGTGAAAAACATTTCTAGCTACTCCACAAACATTCTGAAAGTGTCTCGATCATGATGGAACTCACCCAAACATCCTATTATTCCCATAAGCCATCTGGATTCTGGCAATGTCGACAGTTCAGCCAAGTTTACTTGAAATTTACCTTGGATTTTTAGCTGTTCTGCAAACCAAAGAACCTCTCAAAGTCTCTCCGTCGGTTGGCAGGATTATCCACCAACAAAAATTTCAGCTCGGGAATCTGATTATCCTATCCTACATCGCCAACATGATATATTCTGATGATGTCACTAACAGAAGCACGCATACAAGGTGGCTCTACACAGAAACTGTCATCATGACCTTGCCTAATACTCCTTTGTTATTTACACCAGTAGTTGCAGTACATCAGTAGTCCACTAGGTGAAGCAGTCGTCCACTAGGGGGAGCTCTATTACACAATCCACCTTCAGATTTTATTATTTCACTGAGGTATGACTGAACCATGGGTATCATTTTAATTTGTGTTTGAAAACACAGCCTTAGTTTATCCAATGGATCATTTGACAAAGGCAATGTGTACTTGAGCCACACATACCAGAAAGCCTTGTGTTAAATTCTTGTTCTGTCCTGTGATAGTTGATTTTTGACAGGGAAGTAGTAGGTACAATCCAACAAAAAGTGTGGTGTGTGTGTGTTTGTATACTGGATGAGGGCAGGATCAGGTTTGGCTGTGATGCCATTTACCTGCACGGGGTTCAATAGCATCTCAACAATAGCATCTAGGCCTCACGTGAAGACTGAAGTACCAAAGAGTGCCTTGGCACCCATGCTTCAGTAGGCATCAAATTTATGACGAAAGGTCATTGACCTGAAACATTAACTCTGTTTCTTTCTCCACAAATTCTGTCTGACCTGCTTAGAGTTTACAGCATTTTCTGTTTTTATCTTAAAGGAAGGATTCAGACTTGACTGAGCACATTAACACCTAATTAGAGATAATCGTAAGAGACATAATGGGACATCGATTAATCCGAAGCCCTATTCCGTGTGACGATGGCAAATTCCCTAATGGTTCTTGCGTTGGGGCACTAGCTACAAGGAACCAAATGAACAAAGTAACAACAGACACAATGGGGGTGTTTTAACCTAAGGATGGGTGGGAAGGTAAAATGTTTTAAACACTCAAATCTGACCCCAACCCATCTCCAACCTGCTTTTAAAGGCGGTGGGCAAACAACCTGCTCTTAGGAGGTGGGTCGGTCGCTAAAATCTTTAAAGGGGACTGCTTGTCTCCATTTTAACTCAAAGCTTATATTTAACGCATGGAGGCGGGATTCCCGGGGTGGGGGGTGAGTCCGGCAGGTTAAAGGAGGCGAGAAGGGCCTGATCCATGAAGCAAGTACCTTTATTGCACTGCTTGTGGGCCAAGAGGAGCAAGAGTGTTTCCCTCGTCCCACCAAATCTATCTCCGCGTGATCGGCCAACCAACCCTCACGTTGTCCAATTGACTCTTCAACCCCAAGGTGACCGATTTTTCCCACCCCCCCCCCCACTCTCCCCCCATGCAATGTCAGACCTCCCTGACATACGCTCCCCAGCTGCTTTCCCTGACTGGCTGGCGGGCGGGAAACGTGTTGAAAAAGTGTAAAAGACTTCCTGTCATTAAATTCGTCAGGATGTGCGGCAAACCTATACTTTTGGGTTTGCCATTCAAAATTTGCCTCCGCTCTCTCTCCAGCTATGAGTTAATATCGCGGTCTTTATTTAGGCAGTAAAAGAAAGACTTGCATTTGTATAGCGCCTTTCAGGACCACCGGACATCTCAACGTGCTTTACAGCCAATTAAGCACTTGTGGAGTCTAATTACTGTTGTAATGTGGGAAACGCGGCAGCTAAATTGCACAAAGCAAGCTCCCACAAACAGCAATGTGATAATGACCAGATAATTTGTTTTTGTTATGTTGATTGAGGGATAAATATTGGCCAGGACAGCGGGGATAACGCCCCTGCTCTTCTTCAAAATAGTGCCGTGGGATCTTTTACATTCACCTGAGAGAGCAGACTTAATGTTTCACCCGAAAGATGGCACCTCCGACAGTGCAGCACTCCCTCAGCACTGCACTGGAGTGTCAGCCTAGATTTATGTGTTCTAAGTCTCTGGAGTGGGACCCGAACCCACGAATTTCTGACTGAGGGGTGAGAGTGCTACCCACTGAACCACAGCTGACACTTATAACAGTAATAACAGTTTCCATGAAGGGACTGAGGATGGCAGGTTGCTTGAAGGACTTGATTTGCCATCTTATTTTTCAGACTAACCTCACCAGCTTCAATTCCTTGGTACAGTAGAGACAGGTATCCATTATTACTGAAACACTTGACTGATAGTTAACACTAACTTTGCAATATCGGAAAATAAGCGAACGGTCGGAGGAAATTAATTTTGTTGAAGGCATCAATGGCTTCATAGCTTTATTAACTTTGACACTTTTTTTTTAATGCTTGAGATTTTTTAACTGGTTGAACAATTGAAAAAGTAAATTAATAACTATAACCGGCCGATAAATAATACTATAATACAAATGCTTTCCAGAATGCACAGCCGTGTAGTGACTGCCTGGTTCGGCAATAAGACATATTGGTTAGTTTTAATCCCTGAGAAACTTGATGTTTATGCACACGGCTTTGGAGTTCAAAGGTTCACTTGCCTGCTCGGATGTCCCACAGTCAATGAGGTAGCAACCATTCTGAATCCAGTGCATTCTTGGCAGGGTGCAGTCAAATGAAAACACAAGGAGTAGCAAGGAAAAGCAGCCAATTACATGAATACGTTTTTTTTGTGTGTGTGTGTGTGTTTTTATGCGAGGATTTAGATGTTGCCTAAATACTACAAGTCATGCAAATATACAATAAGGATATAATGAGGGTCAAAGGTCAGTTGCTTGCCTAATGTGTTTCAATGAGGCATAGAAATTAGGGATGTGTAGGGAATCGAGCTGAACCATATCCACAGCACCACCTCCCCCCACCCCCATCTCATAATTATTCCCAGGTGGTGCCTCGCAATCTCCAGGAAGCTCGTGGTACTTAACTAGTGGATTCCCAGAAGCTGTGATTCACACCAAATACTGTCAATGACTGCAGATGTGCGAGAACTGTGATGTATGTTTGCTTATAGAGGATTCCCAGTTTAATAAAAATGAGAACAATTTTCAAAACATTTTTACTGTCATTGCTGGCCAAAAGATTGAACAAGAAGGCCATTAAATAGTGTTTTAGAATGTCTTTTGCTCTCCCTTTTGTATCCTCCACTGCTGAAGATGGTGACTGATCCTATGCTTCTGCAAATGCCAATGGACCTCTGGCACCTTGCCCAGGTAGCCAACCTCACCACTGGGCCCAAATGGTAGGTGCCTTCAGACTATTAGATTACAGGGCAGTGGTAGGGTTCATAGGTTAAACCTAAACCTGGAATCAGCCAAAGTGTATATACCCACACTTTCCAACAGGGGTCACTGGATAGCACTCAGAAGCAGGAAACCCTGCTAATTCCAACCTCACCCTACCTCATTCCCTCCCCACCTTGAAAATAATGAAGCTAATTCGTCTTTTGGATGAGACGATAAACCGAAGCCCCGTCTGCTCCCTCAGGTGGACGTAAAAGATCCCGTGACACTATTTCGAAGAAGAGCAGGGGAGTTATCCGCGGTGTCCTGGCCAATATTTATCCCTCAATCAACATCACAAAAAATAGATTATCTGATCATTATCAGATTGCTGTTTGTGGGAGCTTGCTGTGCGCAAATTGGTTGCCGCGTTTCCCACATTACGACAGTGACAACACTTTTTTAAAAAGTACTTCATTGGCTGTAAAGCGCTTTGGAATGCCAGTGGTCGTGAAAGGTGCTATATAAATCTTTCTTTCTTTCTTTCTTAATTGCAATCCTCCCAACTGCACAATCTTTCTGAAGTCCGCTAACTAAGCCCATTGGGGAATATATTTTTTTCCGTCATCAAATTTCTCCCTTCCTTTATTGATCTAAAGGCACACCTAAATGACTCCTTGTAAGGAACTCAGTTCCATGGATGCTATTCATCCTCTTGTACCACACCCAAGTCAGTTCTTCAGGTGTGAGACAGTGAGTGTTGGTGGACTATTTTACCATGGGGGGTGCATCACATCGAGGCCAAACCAAGCCCTGCCCTCACCAGACATTCACACACATGCACTTTCCACCTGTGGTTGCTGAACAGCAATCAGGAACAGGAGCAGCGGCTGCAGTGTGTACTAGCTACAGGATGCATTGCAGCAACTTGCCAAGGCTTCTTCGGCAGCACCTCCCAAACCTACGAGCTCCACCACTTAGAAGGACGAGGGCAGCTGATACATGACAACACCACCACCTCCAAGGCACACACCATCCCAAACTGGACAGATATCGTTGTTCCTTCATCGTTTCTGGGTCAAACTCCTGGAACATTGTAAGAGTACTTTCACCACACGGACTGCAACAGTTCAAGAAGGCGGCCCACCACCACCTTCTCAAGGTCAACTAGGATTAAGCAATAAATGTTGACTTTCCCAGTGATGCCCATATCTCAGGAATGAATAAAAGATTGATTGTGGAAACATTTTAGAATAAATTGGATAAGTACACTTGAATATCACATTACATCTGGTGCTGATTAAATATGAAATCCGAGTTTTTATGTTGGATTTACATTGCCATTTTTATTGCGAAATGCATTAATAAATTAATAAAATGCCGATTACCAATGGATAATAAAGGTCTCAGGTTCTACCTGTAAAATAAGACAAGAATAACAAAAACTTGTCTTTAGCATGTAAAAATGTTCCACGGTGCTTTATAGAGGTGTAATCAGGCAAGAATAAGCGGGGTGTGGTGGCGCGAAATTGCCCTTTTATAGCCCCCTTAGTGCCTCCAGGAGGCAGTTTTCGTCCAGGGGAGGGGGGTTGTGGAGACACTGGCATGGCAGCGCCGCACCCCGCAACCGGCAATAGCGTCGTCGCCGTGCGCAGCGACCCCTGACTGCCACAGGCCAACCGCTTAATGCCCCACGGGGGATATTGCCCCTGCGGGCCGCGAGGCTGGCACAGGTAGATGCCAACAAGCAGCCCAGCACACTCCATCTTGGGTTCCGGGCTGCTGGCCCGGTCTCATGCTACCCTGGTGGCCCAGTGGCGGCCATTAAAGGGCCTGCAGAGTGCCCAGCGATCTTCTCCTTTAATCGAAGGGGCGGGGCATTGGAGCGTGTCGGCACTATGCTGAGCATCCGTGTAGCACTTGACTCAGTGCCGCAGTATCGCTCCAGGACCCCTCCTCCCCCCTACTGGAAGTGGAGTGTCGGAGATAGTGCTCCACTTGCTTTGAGGGGAGGTAGGCCCAATTCATCGGCGAGGCAGGACTTCCGACCGGGCGTTAAAATTCTTGGCCCCGGAAGGTTACCGCCCCCAGTCGGGGCTCGGGGCAATTTCGCCCCCAAGATGTGTTAACTGAGACCCATTAGAGCCCGTTTGTGGTGACCATTCCTAAAAATCGAATGGCCGCCGCTTTGGGCTCAACAGGCCGACCGAACCTAAATTCGGCCTGGAGCCCCCATACTGCCCAAGTGGTATCACCGCCAATAAAATCAATAAAAAACAAATAAAAATACTTACCCAGCAATATTCACCTCACTTTGTGGATTCCCCAACCGCAGTGCCCCTGACACGTTTCTCTTTCGGTGCAACTCTGCAGAGTGACTGCGGACCGGCAGTGCAGCCGTCCTTAAAGGGGAGGGCCCACTGCCTCGGTCGCAATGTTTGCCTGTCTATATATGTGTAGTCTTTAATTGGTAACGTGAGCCGCTCATTTGGAGAGGGCACACCAAATCCTCTCTGGCTTCTGTGCCTTGTGCAATGCGTTTCAGTATTTCCAAGCAGAAATGTGGTAGTGAATTATTTAATTCAACATTTTCCAGGCTGCAGTTCTTGCGCTAGATGAAACAGTGCCGTTTTTTTTCAATAAGTTCCTATTATATTGGGCTTCCACAAGAAAGTAATGAGTGACATTAGCTTTCATTGGGATCTAAACCTTCAACCACAAGGGCGTGAAGCAAATGTATAAACCACTAGGCAAGCAAGCTGTCGGCAAACAACAAAGTCACAATGTTCTCCTGAGCTTAATACACGGTTTAGTGGACACCACAAGTTAACATCTGACTCAGCTGCTCCAGAATTACAGCTACGATATCTGTCATCATATCATAGGCAGTCCCTCGGAATCGAGGAAGACTTGCTTCCACGCTTAACATGAGTTCTTAGATGGCTGTACAGTCCAATATGAGAACCACAGTCTCTGTCCCAGGTGGGACAGATAATTGTTGAGGGAAGGGGTGGGTGGGACTGGTTTGCCGCACGCTCTTTTCGCTGCCTGCACTTGATAATATAATGATATTGATTGTTGTTCTTGGAATTCAAAAAGACACAGCAGCTATTCGTCTGTTTATTGAGCCAGTGCAGACTGATTCCTCATTAAACGGTCAGAACAGTTTCTGCAGTAAAAATTTGTAGATACTGAAACTTGACTTTGTAGTAAACATTCAAACAAAATATTCTTGATTTCTGAGATAATTATTAGTCTCGAAGGCAACTGACTATGCAGATTTAGAATGTTAGAACCTCTGAGGCACTTGAAGGCAACATTACCATTTTTCTAAATTTATATAAGGATTTTGCTCATCCTTCCGATCTTTACATTCCCCTCTTGAAGTTGTAGACTGGTGCTGGGGAATGGTCCACAGGTGCAAGCAACTCTCAAACCAAGTACCTTGACCTAGTGGATATTCTGCAGTGAACCTAGACGCAGTTAGCCGGCTATTTCTCACAGCCGAATCTGATCCTGTCCTCGTCCAGTGGCCACAGTCATCCACCTTGCAGCAGGAATCATTGGACAGCAACAGGAAAGGGAACATAAACGGCCACGCCAAAGGTCACAGAGTCCATTTGCATCTCTGTGGGCTCTGCTGAGGTCAGCCAACTCAACAGAGACTGGGGATAAGGTGTCAGATGTGGCTCAGTGGGTAGCACTTTGGCATTTGTGTCAGAAGATTATGGGTTCAAGTCCCAGTCCAGAGACTTGGGGGCTGAAATTTCCCCCTCACCCCGCCCCGATTGGGGGCGGTAACCTGCTGGTCGGAAACTTTTATCACCCGGCCCGGAAGTCATGCCCCTGACGCGGAATTGGGCACGTGCCCCCCTCCAAGGAAGTGGAGCTCCGCCTCCGGCCCTCCGCTTCCTTGGAGGGAAACTCCCGGGGCAGGAGTGTGGCTCTGAATCCAGTGCCGTGCTCAAGAGTCCGGCGCTATGGGGAGCAATTGCGTAGCGCTGACATGCTACAACATCCCTCCTCTTCATTTAAAGGGGAGGACCGCTGAGCACTCTGCACTGGGCCAGCAGGGACGCGATCGACCGGGCCAGCGGCCTGGCATCCATAACGGAACGCCGGGCAGCATGATGGCGGACCGGTCAATGCGAGGGCCGCCATAAGAGTCAGCTGACAAAATAAAATGGCGGACCGGAGCGCTAACGGCCTCCCCTTTAAAGGGCGCCCTGTGGTGGATGCCCGCCAACTTCACGCCCCACGAAGCTGGCATTGACCTCGGCCTGCGCCAGCCTTGTCGCCTGCAGGGCAGTTTTCCGCTCATGCCATAAAGGTGTTGGCGCTGGGCGGTAAGAGGTCGGCACGCACGGTGATGATGTCATCGCCGGGCGTGCACCGGTCCTGGGTGCTAATCGAAGGGTGCACCGCTACCAGCAAATTGCCCCCCCCCCCAAAAAACCTCCAGGACAATTTCCCGGAAGGCGCAATCACCCCCTCGCACGGGCAAAAACTCATTTGTGCCCCATTATTGCCCACCGGAGGCACTAACGGGGCTTTAAAAAGGGGCAATATTGGTCCCTTGGTGTATACAATCTAGTCCGATGCTCGCAGTGCAGTACTGAGGGAGTGCTGCACTGTTGGAGCTATTGTCTTTCAAATTAAATATTCAACTGATGTAGATTTAAAAGATCCTATGACACTATTTTTAAGTGCTGGGGTATTCTCCCTGGTATTATGGCCAATATTTATCCCTCAATCAACACCACGAAAGAAGATTATCTGGTCATTATCACGGTGTGTGTTAATTGGATGCCACATTGCCCACATTATAACAGTGACTAAACTTTCAAATTACTTCCTTGGTTGTAAAGCACTTTGGAACATAAAGGCACTATATAAATGTAAATTTCATCCTTATTAGCTTAGTTCACATTTAATACACTGTGCAGTGGAATGAGCCACGAGTGAAGTGGCATTTAACTTATATTTGGGTTACGTGTTTGGAACTTGCAAAATGTTTTCAAGAATTTGGGAAAACTTTTCGCCTTCTATTACTGGAAAGTATGCAAAAGAATACTATGGAGTTGGATTGTCCCATAATTCATAGCAGCAGTGACAGCAAGCAATTACATTTTAGGTCCCTATAGTTTCAGTAGAGGGCTCCAGCAAAAGAAAGCAAGAGAAATGCTGTATATTAGCAGCATTTGAAAGAAAGTAAAGAAAGACTTGCATTTATATAGCGCCTTTCATGACCACCAGATGTCTCAAAGCATTTTACAGCCAATGAAGTTCTTTTGGAGTGTTGTCACTGTTGTAATGTAGGAAACGCAGCAGCCAAGTTGCACAAGGCAAGCCCCCACAAACATCATCATCTTCATCATCATAGGCAGTCACTCGGAATCGAGGAAAATTTGCTTCCTCTCTTATCACGAGTTCTTAGGTGGGTGAACAGTCCAATACGAGAACCACAGTCTCTGTCACAGGTGGGACAGATAGTCGTTGAGGGAAGGGGTCGGTGACTGGTTTGCCGCATGCTCTTTCTGCAGCCTGCGCTTGATTTCTGCATGCTCTCGGCGACGAGACTCGAGGTGCTCAGCGCCCTCCCGGATGCATTTCCTCCACTTAGGGCGGTCTTTGGCCGGGGACTATCAGGTGTCAGTGGGGATGTTGCACTTTATCAGGGAGGCTGTGAGGGTGTCCTTCTAATGTTTCCGCTGCCCATCTTTGGCTCGTTTGCCGTGAAGGAGTTCCGAGTAGAGCACTTGCTCTGGGAGTCTCGTGTCTGGCATGTAAACTATGTGGCCTGCCCAGCCGAGCTGATTAAGTGTGGTCAGTGATTCAATGCTGAGGATGTTGGCCTGGTCAAGGACGCTAACTGTCTTCCCAAGGGATTTGTAGGATCTTGTGGAGACATTGCTGGTGATATTTCTCCAGCGACTTGAGGTGTCTACTGTACATGATCCATGTTTCTGAGCCATACAGGAGGGCGGGTATTACTACAACCCTGTAGACCATGAGCTTGATGGCAGTTTTGAGGGCCTGGTCTTCAAACACTCTTTTCCTCAGGCGGCCGAAGGCTGTGTTGGATCTCGTCCTCAATGCCTGCTTTTGTCGATAGGAGGCTCCCGAGATAAGGGAAGTGGTCCACATTGTCCAGGGCCGTGCCGTGGATCTTGATGACTGGGGGTCAGTGCTGTGCAGCAAGGACAGGCTGGTAGACAGCCCACAAACAGCAATATGATAATGACCAGATATTCTGTTTTTTGTTATGTTGGTTGAGGTGTAAATATTGGCCAAGAAACCGAGGATAATTCCCCTGCTCTTCTTCGAAATAGTGCCATGGGATCTTTTACGTCCACCTAAGAGAGCAAATGGGGCCTCGGTTTAACACTTCATCCAAAAGACAGCCCCTCTGACAGTGCAGCACTCCCTCAGCACTGTACTGGAGTGTCAGTCTAGATTTTTTTCTGTGCTCAAGTTCCTGGAGTGGGACTTGAACTTACAACCTTCTGACTCAGAGGCAAGTGTGCTTCCCACAACCACGGCCAACATTTGTAGGCTTGGGTGTGAGCTTTTGATCCTGAGATAGGAGAGTGCTCGGCCTTGATCTCACATTTGATTGAGGCTGCTACCAAATGTTGGTAGGCCTGGTGTAATATGACATTGCAAGCAATGCAAACCAAGAATGAAACGTATTCTTAAAAGGTCAGAGACTCACCATCGAGCAATTCTGTCAATCTTCGTGGTTCAATGCTGTGTTACACCGCAGTTTATGTCTATGATTAAATTAAAGGCATTCACGAAATAAAGTACAATAACAAAGAAAACCTACTTTATGCCTCAACAGCATAACACATAAACCATGAGACTCTAATCCTTTTCAAGTCATTCATCACATTATTTGTGGGATCATGCTTTGCAGAAAATGGCTGCTGTGTTTCACTATGTAATGGCTACTGCGTCAACATAATTCATTATAAGAAAAAAGAAAGACTTGGATTTATATAGCGTCCTGCACAACCACCAGACGCCTCAAAGCGCTTTAAAAAGAAAGAAAGACTTGGATTTATATAGTGCCTTTCATAACCACCGGATGTCTCAATGTGCTTTACAGCCAATGAAGTACTTTTGGAGTGTAGTCACTGTTGTAATGTCGGAAACAACATTCTATGTGGTGCTTTGAAACATTTGTGGGAGACATGATGAGGTATTTTATAAATGCAAGTATTTTTCTTTTTAAGTACAGCCCTAGGAGACTGACATATTGCAATATAGAATCTTTAAGGTTGCAGTTCAACAAGTGGAAGTTGTCAATCTTATATTACCAAAGTAAGATAATTGAGAAAGTTGTAAATCGTATCTACCTGTTACCATCATTAGCGTAAGATAGTCTGCACCTCCTAAAGAAGGGAGCCTTTGTAGAAACTACGAATAATATAGAAGTATTCAGTTGACCTGGTACTTGGGGTAGCAGGGCTGAACCTTAAATTACGCTCATTCCTGCCTGACGGTAAGTAAATAAACAATTCACAGCTGCACAGGCCAAACACAGAAACACATCTATCTCTTACAAGCATGATTGCTGAACAAGTAATTAAGTGTGAAATGTGAGAACTGAATGTCACTGGTAGAAGATAAAGGTCTTCAGTTGCAAATGAAGTGAGCTCTTCAGAGCCACGTTAACCCATGAGATACCAAACACAAAATGATCACATCTGATACCTGATACATTACAGCACCCCTGAAAATATTACTCACCAAACTGGTGTACTTTTGAGTAGCAAAAACATTTTCTTGAGAAGTAAAAAAGCTTTATTCGAATTGGCAAAAACCAACTGGAGGAAAAAGACAATTAAAAGCTTATATCCATTACTAAAAAGGATATTAGAGCAATGCTTACATTTACACAGTGCCTTAGAACATAAGAACATAAGAAATAGGAGCAGGAGTAGTCCAAACAGCCCCTCAAGCCTGCCCTGCCATTCAATAAGATGATGGCTGATCATTGACCTCAACTCCACTTTCCCGCCATATCCCTTGCTCCCCCTAGACTCTAAAAATCTATCGATCTCAGCC
The DNA here is from genome assembly GCF_044704955.1 of Pristiophorus japonicus. Classification (NCBI taxonomy): domain Eukaryota; kingdom Metazoa; phylum Chordata; class Chondrichthyes; family Pristiophoridae; genus Pristiophorus; species Pristiophorus japonicus. The sequence continues at coordinate 170,151,067 of NC_091989.1, forward strand.
TTGAATATATTCAGAGACTCAGCAGAGAATTCCAAAGATTCACAACCTTCTGAGTGAAGAAATTCCTCCTCATCTCTGTCTTAAATGGCCAACCCCTTATCCTGAGACTGTGACCCCTAGTTCTAGCTACTCCAGCCAGGGGGACAAGCCTTACGAACGTATGAAAAATGACGGACAGGTAAAGACCATCTGGCGATCGAGCCTGTCCCACACAATCGCGATACCTTGTGTATCACAATTTATAAACTCCACCCCACCCAAAACCATGTGATCTCCTGGGAGAGGCAAAAAAACAGCGAAAAAACCCAGGCCAATTTGGGGGAAAAAATTTTGAAAATTCACTCTCCCCTCTAGGCGATCGAAACTAGTCCAGGAGATCACTCTGGCCATTAAATTCCCTGCAGTACCTACCTTCTGTAAGAGTTCATCTCCGCCGCAGCCAGAAACAAATCCAGCTTTTGCTTGATGGAATTCAGTGAGTCTGCATCCACCACATGAAAAGGTAGCTTGTATATCAAAATATCTCAAAGCGCTTCAGACAAAGAATTGCTTTTGATTGCAGTGACTGCTGTTCTATAGGGAAACATTTTCATCTGGCCTTTGCAGGACCTTCTCCAATATGTGCGGACAGATACATTTTATATCATGTCACTGTGTGTGCTAACGGCTACACCAACTCTGTACTTATTGGGCAGGAGTATTGATGGATCGTTTTAAGCTGAAGCTAAAATGGTTGTAGCAGAATGAGCAGTGTAGTCCTATATAAGCAAATTTATAAGCTGCAATGACCCAATTTAAAGGCTCTTATATGCTGGCACTTGTCTAGTTCAGATTGCCAAAGTTCGATGTCCACGCACCAGCACTATGAATTTATATTGCTAAATCTAGGTCTCTTATCTTGGCAGCAGATCCACCAAAAAAGTGGGTCTACAATTTTGCCATTTGGATAAGAGAGTCGTATTTAGTCAGTGTAAGCATATGAGTGCTCTATTCCCTTGATCCAAACTAAACAAGAGCTAGTGGAGAGGTGCCTTTGACGTCAGCGATATTAAATTTTTCAATCAACCACATTTATTCCACATCAAGTCAATAAGTCTGAAAATTAAATTATAGTCTGTTGCCAAGTAGTTAATGCTTTGTTGAAGAGACTTGTTTTGTCAAAAAGTTTGTTACCAAATTTCAGAACATTAACTTCAGAATATTTGACATCATAGAATCATAGGCCCCAAGTTTCCACATGATTTGCTCCTGATTTTTAGGAGCAACTGGTGTAGAACGGAGTATCTTAGAAATGGGAATTCTCCACATTTAGGCCCCAAGTTTCCACACGCGGCAAAACAGGCGCCCCTCCGAGCTGGGCGCCCGCTTTTCGCGCCGAAAACGGCGCCTGAAAAAAAACGCGCTATTCTCGAGCGCTTTGCAGCTCGATGTCAGCTTGGCGCGGTGCCAAGGGGGCGGAGCCTACCACTCGCGCCGATTTTGTAAGTAGGAGGGGGCGGGTACCATTTAAATGAGTTTTTTTCGTGCCGGCAACCCTGCGCGTGCGCGCTGGAGCGTTCGCGCACGCGCAGTGTGAAGGAAACATTGGCACTCGGCCATTTTTGTAGTTCTTTGCAGCTGTTCATTTTTTAATAAAAGCACATCGGCCTTCCATGATCAGCACTGAGGCTTCTAGCAGCAGTGAGAAGGCTGCAGGAAGCCTCAGAAGTTGAGGCAGCCGTTTCCCGACGGGCCCGACCGATGGCAGGGGGGCCTCCCCCCCACTGCCGTCGGGAATGGCTGCCTCAACTTCTGAGGCTTCCTGCAGCCTTCTCCCTGCCTCCCCCCCGCTGCCGTCGGTCGGGCCCTCACTGCCTTACCCCCCCCCCCAACCCCGCCGGCGGAAGCGGCTGCTGCCGTCGGTCGGTCGGGCCCTCACTGCCTTTCCCCCCTCCCCCCTGCCGTCGGGAACGGCTGCCTCAACTTGTGAGGCTTCCTGCAGCATTCTCCCCGCCTGAAGCACTTTCACACAGGTAGGAACATGGTTTATTTAATCTTTTCTTTGCTTATAAATGTTTATTCAGGTTGGAATTATTTGTATAATATTTGTATAAGTATAACTAAGGATTTATTGTAGAATGTAATGACTTCCCTTCCCTCCCCCCTCCCCCCCACCTCGTTCCCGACGCCTAATTTGTAACCTGCGCCTGATTTTTTAATGTGTAGACAAGGTTTTTTCAGGCCTACAAAAATCTTCACTTGCTCCATTCTAAGTTAGTTTGGAGTACGTTTTCACTGTGGAAACTTTCAAATCAGGCGTCAGTGGCCGGACATGCCCCCTTTTGAAAAATAAATTCTGTTCCAAAGTGAAACTGTTCTAACTGACTAGAACTGCAGAAAACTTAAATGTGGAGAATTGCGATTTCTAAGATAGTCCGTTCTCCACCAGTTGCTCCTAAAAATCAGGAGCAAATCATGTGGAAACTTGGGGCCTTAGTTTCCTCCAGTTCTAGTTAGGTAGAACAGTTTCACTTTGGAACTGAATTTTTTTTTCAAAGGGGGGCATATCCGGCCACTGACGCTTGATTTCAAAGTTTCCACAGTGAAAACGTACTCCAAACTAACTTAGAATGGAGTAAGTGAAGATTTTTGTACGCTTGAAAAAACCTTGTCTACACTTTAAAAAATCAGGCGCAGGTTACAAATTATGCGTAGGGAACGAGGTGGGGGGAGGAGGGGGGGGGGAAGGGAAGTCATTAAATTCTACAATCAATCCTTAGTTATACTTATACAAATATTATACAAATAAATCCAACCTGAATAAAAATTTATAAGCAAAGAAAAGATTAAATAAACCTGTGTGAAAGTGCTTCAGGCAGGCCTTTCAGGCAGTGGTGTGGCGTCAGTGTCTCGACGGCAGCGGCAGGCAGCAAGCAGCCTTCGAGCTGAGCTGCGGTGCTTGAGGCAGGCCTTCATTCCCCGCGAAGATGCAGCACCCGAACGGACTTGAGGCCATTCGGCCATGGGATTGCAGCGGCGTCAGTGGCTGGCCGGGAGCCGAAGAATGAACACAGGACACACGCAGCTGATTTAAGATTCTTTAGGCCGTTCGGCCACGCTTATGGGGCAGTGTCAGTGGCTAGAAGGCAGCCGAAGAATCAGGAGCGGATGTGAGGCCATTCGGCCATGGGATTGCAGCGGCGTCAGTGGCTGGCCGGGAGCCGAAGAAAGAACAGCAGCAGCCTTCGAGCTGTGAGGGGGACTGACTGAGGCCATTTGGACAGGGAGAGGCAGCCACATTGACATCTTTATATTTAAATTTGCAGAATGGGTGCACCACATATTATGCAATGTTTTGCTTCCTCATGCAAGAAATTCTTTGTTCTTGGTGGATGTTGATCCATTGCAAAGTTGAATTGGGACTTTTATTTCTCCAAACACACAGTCCTTAATTTGCAGGCACCGGTTCTGCAAGTTTAGCAGTAAAAAGCTGAACTCACTGATTTCAGCAGGTGATTTATTCAGCAGTGCTGCTAAAATCACTCCCTCACACACAGAAATATCAAGAAAATTAAAATACAAGCCTTTGCAGGGGTCCAAGAAACAAATCTTCACTTTTTCTGCAGTACTTTTAAAAATGGCCGAGTGCCAATGTTCACTTCAGACTGCGCATGCGCGAACGCTCCAACGCACACGCGCAGGGTTGCCGGCACCAAGAAGCCTCATTTCAATTGTACCCGCCCCCTCCTACTTACAAAATCGGCGCGAGTGGTAGGCTCCGCCCCCTGTGCGCCGCGCCAAGGAGCTCGAGAATACCGCACTTTTATTCCGGCGCCGTTTTCAGCGCGAAAAACAGGTGCCCAGCTCTGAGGTGCGCCTTTTTCGCTGCGTGTGGAAACTTGGGGCCATAGAATCTTACAGCACAGAAGGAGGTGTTTTGAAATAATTATCTTTGAAAGAGCTCCTTCACTCTTTCCCTTCCCCAGAGTCCTGATAATAGAAAAACAATAAAAATTTATTGATTTAGATCCAGGATTTGTTGCAACACAAGTTGGGCTAGAAATTCATCTTTTGGCCATAGTGATATTTTTCCGGCATTTTTTGTCAAAAATATCACTAATCACACCGTCATTTTTTAAAGGCCTAAGTTTCATCACTAAATGCGCTCAACAATAAATATCAGCGTTGCGCGAGGATTCGCAGGGAAAATCGTGGTCCTCGCCAACTTTAGTCTGCGGCTGATTACCGCTGTGAGGGAGGCCTTGGGGTGAAAACACAAAAAACACAAAAAAAAAAATAGCAAGAAACAAAAAATAAAAAATCACAAAACTTTCACAAGGCACTTAACTATTGAATCGCTGAAAAAGAATTTAAAAATAAATACTTTAACTTACCTTTTTTGCAGGTCTTCAAACCTATCGTTGTTCTTGGGGCTGCCATGCAGGTTTTTCTCAGGCGGTTTATTTTGCCCAGAATACAAGTGCGCCGAAATGCCAAACTATAGCAACAGCGGTATTTCCAGTCTTGCATGCCGGCGGTCCGCTTTTAAGCGGTATTTCAAAACCGCCGGCGTAAGACTTCGGCGACATTAGCGGATCACCGTTTTTCGCCAAAAACGCCAAAATATCGCCGAATAAACGGGCGCAAGGTTGGTGAATTTCCAGCCCAAGGAATTATTTATTTGCTGGAAAGTTTTATTGACTTTGGTTATAAATTAATTTTCAGAATTTGTTGAAAAATCTCCTAGTTTTCCTGAATAACTGTCAACTAAACTATAACAACAACAGCTTTTACTAATATCACACTTTTAATTCAAAAGATGTCTCAAAGCGATAGGTAGACCAAAGCAAGGTGCAATTAGGAGGGGTGACCAAAACATACCCATTGAATTACTGTTTAAAACTCCAGATTAGACAATACTCCTTTTTGCTGGACTAGCATGCTGGTGGGATGGCCTGCATGCTGTCGACCTGCATTTTTCTTCCCTAGGCCACGAAATCTTGGGGTCAACCGTGGCCCATTTGGGAGCACCCTTGCCTCTGAGTCAGAAGTTTGTGGGTTCATGCCCCATGCCAGAGACATAAGCACAAACACTTGACACCCCAGTGCAGCACTGAGGGAGTGCTGCACTGCTTCAAAAAGTACTTCATTAGTCGTAAAATGCTTTAGAACATCCGGTGGTCGTGAAAGGTGCTATATAAATGCAAGTCTTTCTTTCTTTCAGTTTTTTGTGCTTCCATTTCTACCTGTTTCATTCTGCATTTCCTCAGATATTCACATGTTCTCCATGTCTCAAAAATGCCTTTGATTATACCCATTATACCTCTTATTGGCTGTTTCTATTATCACTTCTACCATTTACCCATCTCCTGTTTTCTACTAAAGCACTTTATTGATCAATCAAATTCTTTTTGCATATGTGTGTGTTTCCAATCCCCTTCTCTTTGTTCTGCTCTTTTTTCAATGCTGTTCATCTATAATATTCTCTGGAACACATTAGCATGCCTGTTCTCTTGGCCTAACCTGCTGGGCTGAATCTTAACTCCAAAAAATAGGTGGGTTGGGGTCGTGTCAGAGATTAAAATGCACAATATCTGGAACAGGAACTGAACCCAGCTCGAAGTTGCCACTTCTGGTTTTAATTGAGACGGGATGAGGTACGGGCAACCTATCCGCTCACTGGAAGTGGATTGGTCATTTAAATATTATAATGATGCCGCCTGCCTTCATTTTAACAGTCATTCTATTTTTAACCACAGGCGCACCCTTTTCCCAGACCTCGGGAAACCCAGCAACTGAAAGGAGTCGAGATGGCCTGAATCCATAGCATAAATGCCTTTAGAGCACTGCTTGTAGGCCAGGAGGAGTAGAAGTGTTTCCTCTCAGCCCAGAAGCGATCTGTCTGCTCACCCTCGACCATCATTTGCCGCCCCCCCCCCCGACCACAATTGGATCCCACCCACCACCACCCCACCCTCCACCCCCAGAAATTGGGACCCCAGATCACCAATTGGATTCCCATCACCTCCCTGAATCCAATCCCCACCACGATCCAGAACTCCCCTGCCCACCTCCCACCCCCTGATCTCTCTCACTCCCCCAAGACACTTTCGTGCTCTTGTAGGCTTCGAAGCAGGCTTTCCGCCCAACAGGCCTCCAGCTGTCAATCAGGCAGCCTATGGGTGGGAACCTCATTTAAAGTGGCCTTGCAGTTAAATTCTTCAGGACATCCCGGAAACCTTGTCTTCCGACTTTCCCGACCTCACACCAGCAGCACCACCGCCCCCGCGCCCCGCATAGAACTGGCCTCCAGGCTATAATCCAGGCCGCTGAATTTGTCCAGAATGTTGCGTTTTTGCTTTAGATTTCCAGTAGTCTGCAGTTTTCTGTTTTTTGTTTAAACAAGATGACAAGTTAACCAATAGCAAATCCAAGGCTGTGCAAACATGTCATGGTGTGAACTATCCACAGCTACAATCATGGCATCTTTTGCAGAGCAGACTGTTCCTGTTAATCCTGGAACCTGTCCAAATCCACAGCCAGATGACGGCCCATTGGGAAAATAATGGGTGCATGTTTTGATGAATCATTACACTCATCTTCTGAGTGCTGGAAAAGTGATAATTTTTTAACATACAGTGTGAGCACCAGATGTCCCCAAGACAGTTATTGGACATGTTGGGTTCCAAGTAAAGCCTCTCATAATGTGCCTCAAACCTAACTTCAGGAAAACACACCTCGCTCTAGCAAGGCAAGTGTTTCCATTGTCCATACCAGCCATTAAGCAGGACACAAAGAACTGTCATGTCACACAGAGTGCCAGCCATCTCTATAATAGGCTTCCAACAAAAACAGTTAGTGCGATTGAATTTGCTCCTTTAAAGGAAAGAGCTGAATAAATATCTGCCTAATAACAGGACTGTAAGCTTAAGGATAAGTATACACACGGTGGAACAAATCATCTATGGATCATGGTTGTTGTGTTGCTATATGCACGGAAGTGCCATTTAAATGCAACTGGTCAGTGCTGAATAATTGAGGTTGTATCGTTAGATTGGCGTCCTGGAGTTTTGCTGTGTTGCTTTAAGAAGTTAAGGATACATTTTCCAGCACTTTACCTGTTGAAGTATTACCGGTTAGTCACCCTTGTCAGGTTGCAATATTGGGTTATAGCTTGTAACATAATCTTAGGGTGCTGATGACTACATAAACTGGATGTCATCACAACCCATCAAAACATTCAAGCCCAACTGACAACTAAAGTGAATTTTTAGTGTTCATTAAAATAAGTGACATCTGTGCTAAGAAATTGGAGCAATTTTCTACCTTTGCATTGAGTATTACATCTACCTCCCACATCTGGTGTTCTTGTGGCTTCTCTGAGTAAGACTGACAATTATTGTAACATTTTGGGTAGTTTTCTTTTACAGATTTATGCCCATAAGATCTGGATTGAGATTGCTGCAAATGTTTATCACTTAGGACCCTTAAAGCTGGTTGAGAATTAAAATTTCAATGTCATTAGTCTAGGATTGATTTGAATATAAGCTCTAGAGATGAAAGGACAAAATGCAATACTCTGCTCTTGTGTGATTCTCTATAGAGTTGTGTATTTGCTCAGAAGTATCGTACTACTGTTTAATAGTTTTCTTGAATAGCATCGGTCTGGAATTTGCAGTCAGCGGCGAAGTGACAGCGTTCGTTTGAATCTGACGTCAAATCAAGCAAGTCTCCAGGGTCTAGCAACAGTGATATCATCAAGCTGGCTAAGCAGACAATCACATTGAAGAATTCTCATGGACAGCAAACCAGGAAGTAAAATGCACAGATTCTAATTTACTTTTTATAAATTTTACAGAGTGAAATAAAGATTTGGACATACAAATAGGATTAAAGTAGAATGTGAAATATTATAAACAAACTTTAAAAAAAAATACTGACCTGTATTTTCCGGTGCCTATTGGTGCATACAAGCTGCGCACGCTAGGACCCCACAAGTTCCAGGTTTTTCCGGACAGATAAAGAAAGAAAAGAAAGACTTACATTTATATAGCGCCTTTCACACCTACCAGACGCGTCAAGATGCTTTACAGCCAATGAAGTACTTTTTGAAGTGTAGTCACTGTTGTAATGTGTGAAACGCATTGCAGCCATCCCCAGTCCTGCTTTTACCAGCGTAAGAGTTTAAATAACTAACCAAAAAAAATGTTTTGGATTATTTAAACAATAAAACATCTGTAAAATAAGTTTAGGTTATTTTTATCTCCTCTAAAATATTTAAATAAATTTTTCAAAAAATAAAATTTTTGCTTTAAAATGTTTCATTAAATTGTATTTTAATTAATTTCAAATATTTAAATTAACAAAAAAATATATTTGGTATGCAAATGTGTTTTTTATGTGATCCCCTTTCATGCTTATGGGAATTCTGTCCTAACATGACACACAATACATTCCATTTGTACAGAATCCCCATAAAGATGAATGGGGATTCTCTCTCCTTCCAATGTTTGAGCCGGCGTATGTGGGTCTCTATGCAGAGGCCCAGGAGCGCGAGTCTCCTTGGATCCAAAAGCAGAAGGTAGGCACAGAGTTGATTTGCAGATTGGAGGCATTTCCCCGCGGGAAGTTTCCATCCACAAGTTCAGAACCCTTATTTTAAAAAACCCATGTAATTCTTAATCATATTAATGGAAAGTTGTTACATTCCACAAATATAAGATTAGCTTTTCAGGACCAGAACAGTTGTTCAGCAGTCAATACACCGTAAAGAAAAAAGCCAAGTTACACTTCTTTCAACAAGGCTTAACTTTTTCGAGGGGGTTTAACAGCAAAATTCCAGCGCAATTATGGAAATTTTCATCCTTATATCTGATTTCATTGATTGCCGGCTCTGGAGAGTTCGACTGCATAACCTGCACTGGAGCAGTGAATGACTGACTGCAACTTCAGGATTTCCATGTTTGTCTGTGCCTGTGCTAAATGCTGAAGTTGCTGTCAGTTCCAGAGGGGTAATAACTGTGAATGCTGACAGTTTCAGCATCATTACCAATGCAAAATTCGTCCCAAAATGTTTTCCTTATTGTTCAAAGCATCTTCTAATGCTCATTTTTAAAAGGTGACAGAAATCTACCCAAATGAAATGAGTGCAGTAATCAGATTCAATCTTGAAGGTTTGTATAAGTTCTATATTGATTGAATATTAAGCTCTATGCTAACCCTTCCTTACAATACAAGAAATGTAAGGTATTATCAGTCGCAATATTCACACCGAGCCAAAGAATGCAGCACACCCTCCAGGTATACCTGACAAGAACAAACAGGTACATTTTCTGTACTGTCTTTATCCTAACATGACATAGAATATATTGGTATCCAACTCAGGAGCAGCAAAGCAGCATGACAGACGGCTCAAGGCTGAGGTCCAGCAAAAAACCTGGGACTAAAGAACAGGTGGTGGTTGGAGAAAGCACAGGAGATGCAGCAGCTGGCCAACAGCCATGATTTGCGAGGATTCTTCATCACAGTCAAGGTCCAAACTTCCAAGGCCACCCCACTGCTGGCCAAGAACAGGGAAACACACATCAAGGACACTGAGGCAGTCAGGGCCAGCTGGAAGGAGCACTTCAAAGATCTCCTCAATCGAGACTCTGCCTTTGACTCAAGTGTTTTTGACTCTATCCCGCAGCATGCTACCTGCCATCACCTCAGTAAAACCCCAACACTGCACGAGATAGAAAAAGCCATAAGACAGCTGAAGAACAACAAGGTTACGGGAGTGGATGGAATCCCTGCTGAGGCACTGAAGTATGGCAGAGAGGCACTGTTAGCACAAATACATGACCTCATCTCTCTCATCTGGAGGGAGGAGAGCATGCCTGGAGATCTCAGAGATGCAGTGATCCTTAAAAAAGGGGACAAGTCCGACTGCGACAACTACAGAGGAATCGCCCTGTTATCAGTCACCGGAAAAGTCGTCGCTAGAGTCCTCCTCAACCGCCTTCTCCCTGTGGCCAAGGAGCTCCTCCTGGAGTCACAGTGCGGATTTCGTCCCCTACGGGGCACAATGGACATGATTTTCGCAGCGCGACAGCTGCAGGAAAAATGCAGGGAGCAGCGCCAGCCCTTATACATGGCCTTCTTCGACCTTACAAAGGCCTTTGACCCTGTCAACTGCGAGGGTCTATGGAGCATCCTCCTTCGTTTCGGATGCCCCCAAAAATTCGTCAACATCCTCCGCCTGCTCCACAACGACATGCAGGCCATGATCCTTACCAATGGATCCATTACAGACCTAATCCACGTCCGGATCGGGGTCAAACAGGGCTGCATCATCACCCCAACCCTTTTCTCAATCTTCCTCGCTGCCATGCTCCACCTCACAGACAACAAGCTCTCCGCTGAAGTGTAACTAAACTACAGAACCAGTGGGAACCTGTTAACCTTCGCCGTCTCAAGGCCAGGTCCAAGACCACCCCAACCTCTGTCGTCGAACTACAGTACGCGGATGATGTCTGCATCTGCGCACATACTGAGGCTGAACTCCAGGACATAGTCGACATATTGACTGAGGCATACATAAGCATGGGCCTTACGCTAAACATACGTAAGACAAAGGTCCTCTACCAGCCTGTCCTTGCCGCACAGCACTGCCCCCCAGTAATCAAGATCCACGGTGCGGCCCTGGACAACATGGACCATTTCCCATACCTTGGGAGCCTCTTATCAACAAGAGCAGACATTGATGACAAGATTCAACACCGCCTCCAGTGCGCCAGTGCAGCCTTCGGCCACCTGAGGAAAAGAGTGTTCGAAGATCAGGCCCTCAAATCTGCCACCAAGCTCATGATCTACAGGTCTGTAGTAATACCCGCCCTCCTGTATGGCTCAGAGACATGGACCATGTACAGTAGACCATGTACAGCGACCTCAAGTCGCTGGACAAATACCACCAATGATGTCTCCGCAAGATCCTACAAATCCCCGGGAGGACAGACGCACCAACATTAGCGTCCACGATCAGGCCAACATCCCCAGCATTGAAGCACACAAGATCAGCTCCGCTGGACAGGCCACATTGTCCGCATGCCAGACACAAGACTCCCAAAGCAAGCGCTCTACTCGGAACTCCTTCACAGCAAACGAGCCAAAGGTGGGCAGAGAAAACGTTGCAGGGACACCCTCAAAGCCTTCCTGATAAAGGCAACATCCTCACTGACACCTGGGAGTCCCTGGCCAAAAACCGCCCTAAGTGGAGGAAGTGCATCCGGGAGGGCGCTGAGCACCTCGAGTCTCATCGCCGAGAGCATGCAGAAATCAAGCGCAGGCAGCGGAAAGAGCGTGCAGCATCCTGTCCCACCCACCCTTACCCTCAACGACTATCTGTCCTACCTGTGACAGGGACTGTGGTTCTCGTATTGGAATGTTCAGCCACCTAAGGACTCATTTTAAGAGAGGAAGCAAGTCTTCCTCGATTCCGAGGGACTGCCATGACTGCCTATTATCCTATTGTGTACTTTTTTAATTCCTACTTATGTTAAAAGGTTGTCCTCAGTTCTACCAGTACCTGGCTACCAAATCTAGACTGCAGTCCTCAGAGAACTAAAGTGATAAACATTAAAAAGAAGACTTGCATTTATATAGCGCCTTTCATGACTACCGGACGTCCCAATGAAGTACTTTTGGAGTGTTGTAATGTAGGAAACGCAGCAGCCAATTTGTGCACAACAAGCTTCCACAAACAGTAATAAATTAAATGACCAGATAATCTTTTTTTTAATGATGTTGATTGAGGGATAAATATTGACTAGGACACCGGGATAAGTTCCCTGCCCTTTTCAAAATAGATCTTTTTATGTCCACTTGAGAGGGTAGATGGTGCCTCGGTTTAATGTCTCATCTGAAAGACGTTACCTACGATAGTGCAGCACTTCCTCAGTACTGCACTGGAGTGTCAGCAGAGATTTTTGTGCTCAAGTCTCTGGAGTGGGACCTGAACCCACATCTTCTGACTCAGAGGCTGCCAAATAATTATATATTTCCCAAAAAACTTTCCTCTGAAGTTGTAGGCCACCACCGTCTGTCTAATCCACCAATAACATTTTGAAAGGGTAACCATACCAGGCATGTTTGCTCTCCCTCCACCCTGCTACCTTTGGTGATGATTTCCAAAACCAGCAGAGCAACCAAGGCTCACACAGTTTAGTTCCACAATATGCAGGATTCGTCAATGACCATTCAGCTGTTTTGTTTCGTTTCCACACAACCAAACAATTAGCAACCCTTTCAGTGTCTTCCCGGGGAGTACATTGGACAACTTGACAACCTTAGTTTTTTGAATACAGGTATTTCTAATTATCTGCATATTCAAGCACTGTTATTTGTGAAGGTGCACATTTTAAAAGGGATAGTTTCTAAATCTAACTTAATCTCAATTGGATTCTTCCAGAATAATCTAAATCATTTCAGTCCAGTGTCAGCTGTGGCTCAGTGGGTAGTACACTTATCACTAGGTCAGCAGGTTGTGGGTTCAAGAACCACTCTAGGGACTAGAACACATAAATCTAGGCTAACACTCCCAGTGGGAGTGAGGGAGTTATCATTATCATCATAGGTGGTTCCTTGAAACAAGGATGACTTTCTTCCATGCTAAAAAAGGATAATTTCACAGGTGTTCCAATGAAGGACCCAATATTCCAGATCCTGAAGGGTGGAAGATACCTGTGCGTGGATTTTTTTAACGTGGGGTGGCCGTTGCACACCAGCCACCACACGGGCTTGACAGACCTAAGTCTTGGTCCAGTGGCAAGGATTACCCAAGATGACAGGAGACCTGCTCTGCTGCACGGACCTAGCACGCACACATAACGCAGTGTGGGCTGGACCGTATGGCCCCAGGCCCCGAACTCACGCCTCCCTTGGGACCCGCTCATGTCCCTCCACAGTCTCTCACCACTCCTTCGCCCCGACCTCGCCGCTCCTGTTGTATCTGCCCACGCTCCAATCACCGACCTGGATCTTGATGACATCACTCTTCGCTGCCGTCGCAGCTCGTGCTGCTCCCTGAGGTGGCCTCCACGCTGTGCCCAAGCCACTGCTAGCCACTCCTTTTATGGCCCCGACCTGCCACTGGTGTTCTCCCGCAGGTCGGGGCCTCCACACTGTGGGAGTACTGCATTGTCAAAGGCGCTGTCTTTCAGATGAGATGTTAAATTGAAGCTCTGTCTGCTCTCTCAGGTGGGCGTAAAAGATCTCATGACACTATTTTGAAAAAGAGCTGGGGAGTTTTCCCTGGTGTCCTGGCCAATATTTATCCCTCAATCAACATAACAAAAACAGATTATCTGGTCATTATCACATTGCTGTTTGTGGGAGCTTGCTTGTGCACAAATTGGCTGCTGCGTTTCCCACATTATAACAGTGACTGCACTCCAAAACTTGGCTGTAAAGCACTTTGAGACATCCGGTGGTTGTGAAAGGCGTTATCTAAACACAAGTCTTTCTTTCATTCACACCACTTTGAATTAGCACTTTGCCTTTGCTACTTATCAGTAGCCTGTACAAAATGACCCACACACATTTTTGCAACGTTTTGTAGGTTATCCCTTGTATCTCAGGAGAAAAAATTCCAAATTCAATAAAACTCAGATTGTGAATGACTAAACTGGAGAATAATCTTGGTAGATAAGGAAATAAAGATATAAATTTTTCCAACAAAATTTATTATATTCAGTACAATAAGTCCAGTCAAAAACTTGAGTCGTGATATTCTCCAGGTTTCCTGTTAACTTTGAACCTCTCACAATCTTACTTTATACGTAACCTTCAAAGATTTCTCCTGCTGCCTCCTGTCTTAGCGTTGTCCTGCCACAATTAAAAAATAGATCAAGGAAAAGTTCAACTCTCCTTTGGTTGAAGACTGAGTTGATAAGAAGCCACCAGGGGTGATTTTATATGCCTGGTAAATCAGTGCTGTGGTTTCCTGTATCTGAAACATAAAGCTGAAAGAAACCATTGCAGCCAAGTGGGGGAGGAAAGGAAAAGGGGCCACTTCAGGATAACAGTGTAAACAATACTCAACTGAAGAGGGTCCATCACAGCCAAATTCAGATAAAACGCTTATCACCGAAGAAGAAACTTGCATTATGTAATAAAAGTCCACTTTACGAGCGGACTTAGAACAAAATAAAAATCCATGAAAATGGAACACATTCCTTTTCGATAAATAAGAATTGGAATTAACCCTTGCATCTCACCAACCTGCTATAAAACAGTAATGGATTGCTACATGTTATTGACTGAAGCTTGATTGTGTTCTTCTTCTTGGGCAGTCCCTCAGAGTCAAGGATAACTTGCTTCCACACTAACATGAGTTCTAAGGTGGCTGATGAGTCCAATGTGGGATCTACAGCCCTGAGGATCCTGACTTTCCAGGTCCCAAACTTCATTTTAGAAGGTGGAAGATGCCTGTGTGTGAATTCATTTAACGTGGGGTGGCCGTTGCACACCAGCTATCACAAAAACTTGACAGAGCAAGGTCTTGGTCCAATGGCAACGGGACCCAAGACAATTGGAGACGAAGCTCTGCTGCATGGGTCTAGCGCACACACACACACACAAACACATACTCCTATTGACCCCCTCCCTCAGTCATCCCTCCCTGGGTTTCTGCTTCCCAGCAGATTGCCCTTTCCACACAGGTCTCTCTCCTCTGCCCCTCAGCTTAGCAAAGTCTCACCATGATTGCCCAAGGTCCTAAAACATTGTACAGTGCATTAATATCACTTATGTTCTGAAATTAAATTATTCTTCAATTTTATTTCGTACTAGGTCCCTTGCTTTTTGTGGTTTATATAAATGACTTAGACGAATGTTCAGGATATGATTAAGATGTTTGCAGATGATACAATTGGCTGCATGGTTGACAATGAAGAAGAAAGCTGTAGACTGCAGGAAGATATCAATGAACTGGTCAGATGGGCAGAACAGTGGCAAATGGAATTCAATCCAGTGAGGTAATGCATTTGGGGAGCGCTAACAAGGCAAGAGAATACACATTAAATGATAGGATACTGAGAAGTGTAGAGGAACAAAGGAATCTTGGAGTGCAGGTCCACAGATCCCTGAATGTAGCAGGCCAGGTAGATAAGATGATTAAGAAGGCATACAGAATACTTGCCTTTATTAGCCGGGGCATAGAATTCAAGAGCAGGGAGGTTATGCTTGAACTCTATAAAACACTAGTTAGGCCACAGCTAGAATACTGCATGCAGTTCTGGTCACCACATTACAAGAATGATGTGATTGCACTAGAGAGGGTACAGAGGAGATTTATGAGGATGTTGCCTGGACTGGAGAATTTTAGCTACGAGGAAAGATTGGAGCAGCTGGATTTTTTTTCTTTGGAACAGAGGAGGCTGAGAGGAGACCTTATTGAGGTATATAAAATTATGAGGGGCCTAGATAGAATGGATAGGGCAGACCTATTTTCCCTTAGCAGAGGGGTCAACAACCAGGGAGCATAGATTTAAAGTAATTGGTAGGAGGTTTAGAGGGGATTTGCGGGGAAATTTCTTCACCCAGAGGGTGGTGGGGGTGTGGAACTCACTACCTGAAAGGGTGGTGGAGGCAGAAACCTTCACACATAATGGCCTCAATTTTGGCCGAGCCCATTTTTCGGTACACTTACCGGAGTTGCGCCGCTTATTTACGTGCCGAGATGCTCCGGAAAAAAATGCTGCAACTTTGGCCGCTGCCTGGTCACTTTACTGCAGCCGCGCAGCATGGCCAGTGGACTCGGGGGGCGGAGCCAGCATTCTGCGCCGAAAACTGTGCCGGGATATCTGCACATGAGCAGTGAATAGTGGTGATGTCCGCGCATGCGGAGTAGTGCTGGGAATTGGCAATGGGCCCCGATGCTTGCCAGGTAGGTCGCTCCCTCCCTCCCTCCCTCCCCGCTCCCCCCCTCTCAGCCTCTCCGTTAAATTTCAGCTGGCCAGTTCCATCACTCCCGCCCCTTGACCAGGCCAAGTGGCCTTCCGGACCGGCCCGCTGCCTTCACAGGCCAAGTTTGAAGATGAAGATAGGACTGACTTTAATTTTTTATTGCTTATTGAATTCTTAGTACCTTTTAAGTTGCAAGGTTTGGTGGTTTGTAAGGCTTGGTGGTTTGGTGCGGGATCTCTCCACTTCCCTTCCCGCCCATATTCCAGACCAAATGGCCTCCGATGTAACTACCTGCGCCAATTTCTTTAACTCTCCGCAAGGGTTTTCTGAAGTGGCAACATACGCTGGCCTAAGTATAAATGGAGTAACTATTAGCTGGCCAAAGTTGCCGAAATGGGCACAACTGGCGTAGGTGGCTGGTACGCCCCTTTTGAAAAAAAAACTAACCTAAAAATATCGTAACTAACTCAGTTACGCTGGTGCAAATTGATTGTGGAAAATGGGGATTTTTAAGTTACGCCAGAAAAACCAAGTTACTCCAAAACTCCTGGCCAAAATTGAGCCCTTAAAAAGTACTTGGATGTACACTTGAAGTGCCTTAACCTACAGGGCTACGGACCAAGAGCTGGAAAGTGAGATTAGGCTGGATAGCTCTTTGTTGGCTGGCATGGACACAATGGACCGAACTGGTCTCCTTCCATGCTGCAAATTTCTACGATTCTATGATTTCCTCCTCACCATTTATGAAGTTTATCTTTCCTCATAGATCTTTGCCAATGATGGTGTGGAACTGTCTAAATATGGTGCATGAGATGGCCTGGCTAATTCACTCTGACTTTTCTTGTCCCTCAGTGTGGGGAAATATGCTGCCTCCACTTAGCTTCTCCTTGAGCATGAGTTTGGCTCAGTCAGTACCAGTGAGGTTTCAAGATTGCCTACATCAGGGCCTGAGCCCAAAATTTATGCGTTCCACTATAGTACTGAGAGAGTGCTGCATAGTCATAAAAACTGCCATTCAGCAGAAAACATTAAACCAACGACCCATCTGCTTATTCATGTGGATATTAAAGTTCAAATGGGAAGATAAAAGTGGAAGATGATATCAAATGTGCCAAAGCTCTTCATCATCTGAAACTACCTAATTCTCCTCCTGATTGATAATCTGGGGTTGCAAACTGTGAGCATGAACCCAAACTTAACTCCTTCTGGTGCTGTAGTTCTACCCAGGATTGAGCCACCAGGATTTTTTCTTGTATGGAAACAGCATCTTCCATCTAATTGATAAAATAATTCTCTCGTCAGGTAAGAAGTGTTGAGAAGACAGTGCTTTGTAAATACTATAGTTACCACAGTGAGGTTCTCTCAAAGAGCTCTATCCAACAAAACTCTGGCACACTTGCATTGCGAGTGAGATAGCTTTAACCAAAGATTGTGATCTGGGCGTGCGGTTTCTTTGTAAAATTGGCAAATGCCTGAAGTAATATCTGACGTCGCTGGATGTGGATAAGCAAGAACTTGATCCATCTTGTTCCGCTCTCACTAAAAGCGCTGTACTGCATCCTTCTGATTACCCTCGCCATTCCCCCCCCCCCCCCCACCGTCCCCCCACCGTCCCCAGCAGCTTGCTCAGACTGAAACCAACAATGCTTCTCCTCAGTGTCCTGTTCGATCCTGAGCAAAATTTCAAATCGCAGATCCATCACCAAGTCCGCCTATATTCACCTCTGCAATATCACCTAGCTTTGCCTTTACCTTACTCTCACCACTATTGAAACCCGCGTTCGTGCTCTCATCACCTCCAGGATCGACTTCTCATTGGCATTCCAAGTCTGATCAACTCCAACTATTTAAAAAAATCAGCTGCCTGCACATTATCCTGCATTAGGTCCCACTTCACTATCACTTCGTTGTAATAATGTTGTTGTTGTAATGAGCAAGATCCTGTAAATCCCCTGGGAGGCCAGATGCACCAAAGTCAGTGTTCTCGATCAGGCCAACATCCCCAACATCGAAGCACTGACCACACTCGACCAGCTCCGTTGGGCGGGCCACATTGTCCGCATGCCCGACACAAGACTCCAAAAGCAAGCACTCTACTCGGAACTCCTGCACAGCAAGCGAGCCCCAGGTGGGCAGAGGAAACATTTCAAAGACACCCCCAATGCCTCCTTGAGAAAGTGCAACATCCCCACCAACACCTGGGAGTCCCCGGCCAAAGTCCGCCCTAAGTGGAGGAAGAGCATCCGGGAGGGCGCTGAGCCCCTTGAGTCTCGTCGCCGAGAGCATGCAGAAAACAAGCGCAGGCAGCGGAAGGAGCGTCCGGCAAACCAGACTCTCTACCCACCCCTTCCTTCAACGACTGTCTGTCCCACCTGTGATAGAGACTGTAATTCCCGTATAGGACTGTACAGTCACCTGAGAACTCACTTTTGGAGTGGAAGCAAGTCTTCCTCGATTTCGAGGGACTGCCTATGATGATAACTTTATTGTTGCCAACGTCCTTTGGCTCCCATCCACCAATGCATTGAATTCAAAATCCTCATCCTCATTTAAAATGCCTCCATAGTCTTGTTGTCTTATATCTACATCCGTCCCCTTTCCTATGTGCCTTTTGATTTTGCTCTCCTTTGTAACCACTTCCTCCAGAGAAAAGTTTAATTTAAAAAATCTGCCCCCAGCTATATACTTAAAATGAAAGTATATATCCATGCTGATAGGCTGTTTTAGTTATTAAAGGTTTTTATTTTGAGTGCCAACAACCATCTTCCATAATTGAGTAAATGAGTGAGGTAATTTGAATACTTGAATGTGTAAGCTGTGTCTCAGTGGATAGCACCCGTGTCTCTGAGTCAGAAGGTTGTGAGTTCAGGTCCCACTCCAGGAGTTTGAACACACAAAAAAAAAATCTAAGCTGATAATGCAGTGCTGAGGGAGCACTGCACTGTCAGAGGTGCAGTCTTTCACATGAGATGTTAAATCGAGGCCCTGTCTGCTCTCTCAAGTGGTCGTAAAAGATCCCATGGCACTATTTTGAAGAGCAGGGGAGCTTTCCCTGGTGTCCTGGCCTATATTTATCCGTCAATCAACATAAAGAAAGCAGATTATCTGGTCATTATCACATTGCTGTTTGTGGGAGCTTGCTTGTGTGCAAATTGGCTGCCGCATTTCCCACATTACAACAGTGACTACACTCCAAAAGTACTTCATTGGCTGTAAAGCTCTTTGAGACGTCCAGTGGTCATGAAAGGCACTATATAAATGCAAGTCTTTCTTTCTTACATCTCTGTCCCTTCAGCCATCTTAGCCCCATATTGTGGAATACTCTCCCGAAAACTTTCCACCTTTCCTTCAAAAGTCCTTGGTCACCTATATCAGGGGTTCTCAAACCTTTAGCTCCAAGGCCCGCTCCATGTTATAAAAATTCCATGGACCCCCTGTAAATCAACAAACAATTTTTTTCTGTATCAAAATTTGTTATTAGTTATTAATCGTTCTATTGCACCTTAAATAAAGAAGAATTTATGAAGTCCTAAATTTACATAAACAAAATTCTGCGGATGCTGGAAATCTGAAATAAAAACAGAAAATGCTGGAAATACTCAGCAGGTGAGGCAGCATCTGTGGAGAAAGAAACAGGGTTAACATTTCAGGTCTGATGAAAGGTCATCGACCTGAAAAGTTGGCCGGAATTTTCTTTACCTTGGCGGGTCCAGTGCAGTTGGTGTCCATGGCGGGTCACAACCTTGCTGCTGGCTCCAGCCCGCTGCAGAAAATGAACTTACCTTAATGGGGCATATTAAGCCCAGCGCGTTACCCGGCCCAATGAGATGGGGCAGATTTGGTGATGTCATTTATGACACGTTTTCAGCTGGGATCCTTAAAGGCACCCTGGTCACATTAAATGTGATGATTAATCTAACATAGTGAGTGTTGAATCTTTACTGTACAATAATATTATAAAAGTTATATATGAGTAACAAAGAAATATTTAAATAATATTATCATTAAGTAATATGACTCCATCTATAAATACGATCAAGAACGTAATTTGAAAAGTACATTAATTGGGAAGTTATTGGTGCTTCAGTTACAAATCTATAAACTTTTGTATCAGTAACTGGTACAAATAAAAGATGTGTATGTGTGTATACTAATACATAAAATTAAGCAGATTTTAAATGTAATTGTAAAGGGGTGGATTTACAATCTTATGCAAGTTCAGCGGCAGAGCTGTGGAATCCCTGACAAACAGTGTCAATGGTGCTTATGTTTATCTGCAATTTCTGCAACCTTTCCATTGAAGTTAACAATGGACAAGTGAGAGAACTTCCGCAGAAATTCACCCCCGAATTCTCAGACTGATAAATTAAATTAGCTATATTCAGGGACTGAAAGCAAATTGAACCAGTGGAATGAGTGATGAGAATGAAATTGTTACCGTTGAGGTCTTGGTTTATTGTGTAACTGAACAATTGCAGTATACTGTGAAAAAACCTGGTCAGAAACAACACAAGCATTTATTGAAATGGTATATGTCATTTTTTATAGTGCAGATCAATTCATTGCAATTGCTGTTCAGTTGGAAGGCAAAAGGCGATAATGGCCAGTGAAAAATGTATTTCCCTCACCATCCAGGGTAGGAGAGGAGCCTTCACTACTCACATCCCTTCAGGAATTTCTGAATTAACATTTACCCGTAACTTTTCAAATGGAACAGAATCTTCATCAATCTTTTAGCTGATGTAATCAACATGTTTTTATTTTCAGCTGTGGCTCAGTGGGTAGCACTCTTGCCTCTGTGTCAGCAGGTTGTGGGTTCAAGTCCCACTGCAGGGACTTGAGCACAAAAAATCTGGGCTGACACTCCAGTGCAGTACTGAGGGAGTGCTGCACTGTCAGATGTGCTGTCTTTCGGATGACATGTTAAACCGAGGCCCCATCTGCTCTCTCAAGTGGACGTAAAAGATACCATGGCACTATTTTGAAGAAAAGCAGGGGAGTTATCCAAGGTGTCATGTATAATATTTACCCCTCAATCAACATAACAAAAAAAAACTGATTATCAGGTCATTATCACATTGCTGTTTGTGGCAGCTTGCTTGTGCGCAAATTGGCTGCCACGTTTCCCACATTGCAACAGTGACTACACTCCAAAAGTACATAATTGGCTGTAAAACGCCTCGAGACATCCGGTGATTGTGAAATGCGCTATATAAATCCAAGTCTTTCTTTGGTTTGTTTTTCATGCTGTCAATTAATCAGCTGGACCAGTGGCCATGGAACTCACGCCTCAGGTTGACAGACGTAGTTCCCGACCTGCGTGAATCCCGTGGCTATTCAGCAAAATGTAAAAAGTAAGTGAAAAAAGGCTCTTAATTGTCTGTGAAGTACCTGATAATGATATCAATTGGGTCCCTCGCCACTGCTGGTTGGGTCGGCTCCACAATGACAGACACGTCTGTGGGAAAGGCGCGTGGGAGTGAGATAACAGTAGGCTCCTGACCCGCTGTCAAAAATAACAACTGTCCCACCCAATCATGCCCGCTACCACCCTGGAAAATTCAGCCCATTAACTCTGTTTCTCTCTTAACAGGTGCTGTCTGACCTACTGAGTACTTCCAGCATTTTCTGATTTTATTCCAAGTTAAATGACTTGATTGGAAGAGGGTGACAGCGGGCTATGGGAGTTGATAGAGCACAATGACTAGATCTCAAAGCATTTATGAAAAATTTGCATATGGTGAAAGGCTGACTGATGACAAATATGATTAATTAGCTGTGAAAGCAACCACATTTGGTTGACTAGAATTGATTGTTGCTTAAGGCTGCAGTTAGATTGCACTGCCAGTTTCTGAGACTGACAGCTGCTGCGTGCAGAGTATTTTCAGCATTTTCTGTTTTTATCCTAAATTTCCATGATGTGCCCATTGGCTCCCTGAGGTCTACTCCACTTGTTCAACAGGAAATGAACCAGGAGCAACTAGTGCAGTGCTCACTACAGACTTGTTTTGTGCACCCTCAGTCGGACTGGACTAAAATTCCAAGTTTACGTCCTCCATTTCGGAAACAGAACTTTCCTATTATTTCAATACCAAACCCCAACACGGCGGTGAAAGCCAGTGACTTGAATTGACAGCACCAGTAATGGCAGAGCCGGATGGTACATGAGAGAAATGGAGAAAGAAACAGGGCCCTGAGCGGCTTTACCCACCCGACCTCATCACCATAATCCTTTAGTGACAAAGGCAGCACACCTCTTTCCACCTCCCCAACCCTTTCACAAATAGCCGTTGGTACCTCTCAAAGCCCACAAGCACCTACACTAGGTCTAACTGTCCTTCAAAGAAGCACATAGCCATGAATATAAAATTCTCAGTCCGAGGTATGAGGAAAATCGTGTTAATGTCTTCCGCTATTTTATTAACTCAGACTGAAGACATTGAAGGAGAGAATCACACTGGATCCTGATTATTATGGACTTGCCGTAGGCCCAGAGATTGGAAAGTCTCTTTCTTTCCCCCTCCCCTCCCCTCTAAGACCATGTGGCATGAAAATCAGTCGTCCCTCCTGTATATTGATGGGACAAACCCCGGGTGAGAACCCCCTGACCTAAACTAACTCTTCTTCTGCTACTGCTCAGCATGTTTTCACCTCTGCGCAGTACCTTGAGACGTTTTGTTAAATATGCTTTTATTAATGAAAATTGTTGTTGTTGCTGTTGTATTGGTGGTGCTGGGTCAACATCACGGGATCTAACCTGCGTCGCTTAGGTTAGCAAATTACTGTGACTTTTTGTTTAATAGTGGCAAAGGACTTGTCTCTGAATTATGGAATTAAAATGACATGACCTTGGATTGAAATGGTTACTCTCCAAGTTATGTATGAAAAGTACAAGACTGCTTAATGCAATCACAGATCAGTATCAGATTTCCAACCTCAAAATTACAGTTAAATACCCACTGCAAAGCAAAGGGATTTGTTTCTGGCTCGTGCAGAAACTGGCACATTAAATCTGCAGTGCACGTGTTGGATAGAAATTTAACACCATCCATAAAACTGGAGCAGAGGTGTATTCTAAATGTTGAGGAAATGGAATTTAGTTTGAGTCAGTAGAATTAGTAGATACAAACTGAATTTGATCTCTCAACATAAATGGGGCAAAAGTCAAACATTTTGTCACATGGATGGAATCGGGAATCGAAAATCACAATTAGCCCAAAGACTGTGGATTTGGATGCATATCGTTCATGCTTTTGTCTTAACCTGCAACTTTCTCAATACTGCAACAACGATTTTGGCCATGCAACAACATAAAAGTGGCAGGTCCTGATCTGAAACCAGAACCCACTGAAGCTGACTGGGGTTAGAATATTGCTTAGGCTCGGAACCACATGGTGCGCTGTGAAAGCAGGTGTAAAAAGTGTTCAGGTGGTTTGTTGGACCTCCTAATGTAATATATGTGGGTCGAATAAATGAAGGACAGAGATACAAGGGGGGGGCGGGGGGGGGGGCGGAGAAATTGAGTACATTTGCAGCTCATGTTAGCGCCCCCGGGTGGTGTGCCCCGATTTTCTGCGCCTGTAAATCGTGACATCATCATTGTGTAGATCACCTCGTTAGCGCCCCTGACCCGAAATTGGGTTTTGCCCCCTGAAGCTGAGCCGGGCGATGACAGTGACAGGTTCAGGGGGCGCGTACCGGGCGGCCGGCCGCTACCGGGGCGA
The DNA here is from genome assembly GCF_044704955.1 of Pristiophorus japonicus. Classification (NCBI taxonomy): domain Eukaryota; kingdom Metazoa; phylum Chordata; class Chondrichthyes; family Pristiophoridae; genus Pristiophorus; species Pristiophorus japonicus. The sequence continues at coordinate 170,174,715 of NC_091989.1, forward strand.
CAGTTAAAGGAGAGGTGGCCAGCTGCTGCGGAAAGAAAGCTGCCGCTTTCCTTTCCGCTCCGGTGGCGCTTTGGTCGCGGGGTCGCTGCCGCGATAGCTCAGCCTGGCGCTTTGCTTGAGTGCTGGGCAGATTGCGGCACCCCCTCCCCCACTCCCCGGTGGTCCAGGTAGGTGCCGCCTTTTTATGCAGAGTATGCAGCTTGGGCCCTTCCCTTTAATTGAGGGAAGAGTCCCTCGTACGCGGCGGTGCTGTGCGGCCCAGTCCGTAGCGCTGCTGAACCGTGCGCCCCGCTGCCGCCCCAGGAAGGAAGTGGAGTGCTTGATTTAACGCTCCACTTCCTTTTGGGGGCGGTAACCCCAATTTATCATGAGGGGTGAGACTTCTGCACCTGCCGCAAAGTTACCAGCCCCAAACGGGGCGACACCCAATATCTAGGCCAATGTGTTGCTAGTCCATGTGCTTGCTTTATTAAGCCAGAGCGAACTGAGCATGCTCATACTACATCATGTGATAAACCATGTGATAATACATTGCACCTCAGAATTTTATAAACTTAATATGGGGTCCCTGATGTTCTGAGAAAGTAGACGCACCCTGATCATATTCTCAAAACTTAAAAAATATACCACCTGGGGCATGGGGCTTTGTGTATGTGTGTAGGCACAATTACCAGAGTTCTCTTCTGGTCGACCTAGTTTACTTCACAGCCAGCAATAAACAGGGGTGTGGTCAGTTGTGCTTTGCACTCAGCAGCTATCATCTCTGAAACTGGCAGTGCAATCTAACTGCAGCCTTAAGCAACAATCAATTCTAGTTAACCAAACGTGGTTGCATTCACAGATAATTAATTGTATGTGCCATCAGTGAATCATTCATCATATCCAAACTTTTCATAAATGCTTTTTATTTAGTTATCTTGCTCTGCCAACTCCCATCTCTTCTCTTTGGTGGTCCCTCGTATCGAGGATGACTTGCTTCCACACCAAAAAGGGATGAGTTCACAGGTGTTTCAATGAAGGACCTGGCATTCCAGATCCCGAACTACATATTGAAGGGTGGAAGATGCCTGTGCATGGATTTTTTTTAACATGTGGTGGCCGTTGCTCACCAGCCACCACACGGGCTTGACAGAGCTCGGTCTTGGTCCAGTGGCAATGATTAACCAAGACGACTGGAGACCAGCTCTGCTGCACGGACCTAGTGCGCACACACATCGAAGTGTGAGCTGGCCTGTTCTGCCCCTGGGCCCATAGCCCGCTGTCACTCTCTTCCAATCAAGTAATTTAACTTAGAATTAAAAACAGAAAACATTGGAAATACTCAGCAGGTAAGGCAGCATCTGTGGAGAGAGAAACAGAGTGAATGTTTCAGGTCGATGACCTTTCGTCAGACCTGGAAAAAGTTTGAGATATAACAAGTACAGAGGCAGGGAAAGGGAGGAAAGAGCAAAAGGGAAGGTCTGTGATCGGATGGAAGGCTGGAGAGATTAAATGACAAAATGGTGCAAGGCAAAAGTAGATGATAATGAGACAAGTAAAGAAACACAAGATTGGGGTGTAAATTGTAAATGTTGTAAATAGTGAAAGGATAGTGGCAGACTACAGGAGGTCATAGACAGACTAGTGAAATGGGTAGACACATCGCAGATGAAATTTAATACAGTGAAGTGTAAATTGATGCATTTTAGAAGGAATAATTAGGAGAGGTAATATGAATTAAATGGTACAATTTTAAAGGGGGTGCAGGAAAAGAGAGCCTTGGAGTTTTACAGACACTAATCTTTTAATGTGGCAGGACAAGTTGATATAACTGTTAAATTCTGGGCACAGAGTACACCGAGCAAAGACACTTATATATCACTGGTTAGGCCTCAGCTGGAGTATTGTGTCCAATTCTGTTTTTATTCACAGATGCTTACCCCTGCAATTTCAGTGGTCAGGGGTCACCTGTGCATGCACAGAAAGTTGAAGTCGAGAGAGAGTGAGAAGGAGCAGCAAGGTACTCGAGGGTCAGTTGGTTTAATCACAGATTCCAGAGTCAAAAAATATTAACAACAAATAATAATTATACAATATCAACAATAATAATACATATATTATAAATCAAAAATCAAATAATAATTATAAATATAATGGAAATGCTGAAAAAGAAGTCTAAACGCAGGAACATCGGGAAGTTGAGGGCACCCGGCTTCAACAAGATGGAGCTACCTGCCCTGCTGGAGAATATCACAGAGAGGTACACCGACTTAACCAAGGGTGGTCGTGCAAAGCCCCCCCACAAAGAAGTACAACAGATGAGATCAGGGAGGCTTGTCCTCCACAAGTACAATGGTATGCACCGGGGAAAGGTATTGTAAGAGGTGGAAGGACCTGGCGAGGGTAGCAAGAGTAAGCAATGATTTTATTTATGCACCTCCCCATATCCCATGTACCATGTAAATGTAGGTTCAGTGTCACACAGATGATGTTATTTATCCCAAGGTTACGGCGATGTATTTGTGCTTTCAGGCAATGACAAGAGGATCAATGCAGTGTTTTGATGTGTGTGTGTGTGTGTGTGTGTGTGTGTGTGAACCTGTGTGTCTGCGATGTTAAATGGAGTTTTATTGTGTTCCTAACACAGATGAGACTGCACACAGGGAGGTTAAAGTAACAGTGACCTCAGTCTTTATTAAGACACTCCAGAGTGAAGAACAGGATTTAGGGGCTGGCTTATATACAGTGCTCCCAAGGGATGCTGGGATCCCTTGGGACTTCAGGGGATGCGCTCCCTGGTGGCGGAACATGGGAGTGCATGCTTTACAGATACACAACATCACTCCCCCCGCAAAGTCAAAGGGAAAACTATTTACAAGGTGAGGCGGTCGGGAGCCTTTCTTTCCCTGGTGGACCGTCTCGGTACAAATGTCTGTTCTGGTGTGTTGGCTGTGCCCTCGCTGGGTTGGCGTGTTGTTGGCCCTGCAGGGCTGCTGGGTGAGCCTGGCCTTGCTGGGCTGTTGGGCATGATGGGTTCGATTTCCTGGTCCGGGGTGGTGTCGTTGATCCTTTGGGTGTGTGTTGTGGGCTTGAAAAAGGTGGTATCTGCTGTGGGTTGTTCAGGGCAGTCTGTGAACCGCAGCCTCGTTTGGCCCAGGTGCTTTCTGCAAATTTGTCCATTGTCTAGTTTGACTACAAATACTCGATTCTCTTCTTTAGCTATCACCGTGCCCGCGATCCACTTGGGACCATGTCCATAGTTTAGCAAATACACAGGGTCATTCAAATCAATTTCCCGTGACACAGTGGCGCGACCATCGTTTACATTTTGTTGCTGCCGCCTGCTCTCTACCTGATCATGCAGGTTGGGGTGAACTAGCGATAGTCTGGTTTTAAGTGTCCTTTTCATGAGTAGCTCAGCCGGGGGCACCCCTGTGAGCGAGTGGGGTCTCGTGCGATAGCTGAGCAGTACTCGGGACAGGCGGGTTTGGAGTGAGCCTTCTGTGACTCGTTTAAGGCTCTGTTTGATTGTTTGTACTGCCCGCTCTGCCTGCCCATTGGAGGCTGGTTTAAACGGGGCCGAGGTGACATGTTTGATCCCATTGCGGGTCATGAATTCTTTAAATTCGGCACTGGTGAAACATGGCCCGTTGTCACTGACCAGTATGTTAGGCAAGCCGTGAGTGGCAAACGTGGCCTCAGGCTTTCAATGGTGGTGGTGGCAGTGCTTCCTGACATTTCACATTCAATCCATTTTGAAAAAGCATTCACCACCACCAGGATCATTTTACCTTGCATCGTCGACATGGCTCCACGACCATGGAGGGCCAGGACCACAAATTTAGTTGTGCCTCTCTGGGCGCGTTGCTCAACTGAGCAAACACGCGACATTGCCATACACAGGAATCTAAATCAGAGTCGATACCGGGCCACCACACTTGGGATCTGGCTATCGCTTTCATCATTAATAAACCCGGGTGTGTGCTGTGGAGATCCGAGATGAACGTCTCCCTGCCCTTTTTGGGTAGCACTACACGGTTACCCCACAACAGGCAGTCTGCCTGAATGGACAGCTTGTCCTTTCACCACTGGAATGGCTTGATTAGCTCTTGCATTTAAACAGGAATCTGGCCCAGCTCCCATGCAGTACACAGATTTTTACTAGGGACAGCAGAGGATCTTGGCTGGTCCAAGTCCTAATCTGGCGGGCCGTGACAGGTGATTTATCATTATCAAACGCTTCCATGACCATCAACAAGTCTGCAGGCTGTGCCACCATTGACAAGTTTGCAGGCTGCGTCATTTCCACCCCCGTGGTGGACAATGGTAGCCGACTGAGAGCATCTGCACAATTCGCGGTGCCTGACCTGTGGCGGATGGTATAGTTATACGCTGATAGCTCGAGTGCCCACCTTCGTATGTGGGCTGAGGCATTAGTATTTATCCCCTTGTTTTCAGCGAACAAGGATATGAGGGGCTTGTGATCGGTTTCCAGCGCAAATTTGAGACCAAACAGGTACTGATGCATTTTCTTTATCCCGAACACACACGCTAATGCCTCTTTCTCAATCATGTTGTAGGCCCTCTCGGCCTTAGACAAGCTCCTGGAGGTGACAGGTTGCAACTTCCTCACAACGTTATCTTGTTGTAATACAAACCCGACTCCGTACAATGACGCTAGCACAAGTCTTTGACACAGGTTATACAATATAAGCAGCTTGTTGGAGCCTAAAATGTTTCTGGCTTTCTCAACAGCAATTACTTGGTTTTTTCCCCATACCCAGTTCTCACCTTTACGCAATAACACATGTAGGGGCTCTAAGAGGGTGCTTAACCCCGGTAGGAAGTTACCGAAATAGTTGAGGAGTCCCAGGAATGATCGCAGCTCTGTGACGTTCTGTGGCCTGGGCGCGTTCTTGATAGCCTCTGTCTTGTCGTCTGTGGGCCAAATGCCATCCGCCGCGATCTTTTTCCCCAAAAACTCCACTTCTGTTGCCATGTAAACGCATTTTTACCTCTTCAGTCGCAGCCCTACGCTATCCAGTCGCTGGAGGATCTCCTCCAGGTCTTGTAGATGCTCGATGGTGTCCCGACCCGTGACCAATATGTCGTCCTGAAAAACCACCGTGCGTGGTACCGACTTGAGTAGGCTCTCCATGTGTCTCTGGAAGATCGCTGCAGCCGACCGAATTCCAAACGGGCATCTATTGTAGATGAATAATCCCTTGTGTGTGTTGATGCAGGTGAGGCCCTTCGAAGACTCCTCCAGCTCCTGCATCATGTAGGCCAAAGTCAGGTCGAGCTTGGTGAATGTCTTGCCTCCTGCCAGCGTCGCAAATAGGTCATCTGCCTTAGGTAGCGGATATTGGTCCTGTAGCGAGAAACGATTAATAGTTACTTTATAATCGCTGCAAATCCTGACCATGCCATCACTTTGAGTACTGGAACAATCGGGCTGGCCCCACTCACTGAATTCCACTGGGGAGATGATGCCCTCGCGTTGCAGCCTGTCCAGCTCGATTTCCATTCTCTCCTTCATCATGTGAGGTACCGCTCTCGCCTTGTGTGAATGGGTCGTGCCTCTGGGACCAAGTGGATCCGCACCTTCACCCCAGAAAAGTTTCCAATGCCTGGCTCAAAAAGGGAAGGAAATTTGTTAAGAATCTGGGTACATGAGGCCTCATCAACATGTGATAGCGCTCGGATGTCATCCCAGTTCCAGCGGATTTTGCCCAGCCAGCTCCTTCCAAGCAGTGTGGGGCCATCACCCGGGACAATCCAGAGTGGCAGTTCGTGCACCGTGCCCTCATAGGTGACCTTGACCATGGCGCCGTCCAGGACAGTGATAAGCTCTCTGGTGTGCGTTCTCAGTTTCGTATGGATGGGGCTCAGGTCTGACTGCCTTGTTGCACCACAATCTCTCAAACATCTTTTTACTCATGATGAATTGGCTAGCGCCAGTATCCAGTTCCATGGCTATGGGTAAGCCATTCAATTTTACATTTAGCATTATAGGTGGACATTTCATCGAAAATGTGTGCACCCCATGTATTTCAGCATCTGCCTCCTCTCTCTGAGGTTTGAAATTGCTTTGATCCACAATGCACCGATCTTCTCTGCCACATGGTGGCTAGCAGGTTTTGCAGAGCTTGCAGTTCGTTGCAAGCTCATTGGAGGTACCCCATTGTTCCACAGCACTTGCAAACATACCCTTTGAAGCAGCATGAATAGGCTGAATGGGAGCCTCCACAACGCCAACAAGGTGTGAATTGCCTTGCATTCATCCTTTGTTGCAGACTCTGAGTCATCTGGGTCACCTGAGGCCTGCTGGCAGTTGCAGAATCATGGTTTCTGTCCTGTGCATTTCTGTTCGCAAACACAGTTCCAGTTCATTTATGAACATTGCTAGCACTTGTGTGCTGAGAGATTTGTTTGGTGTCATCACTGATGGACATAAACGCCTGTGCTATCGCAATGGCCTTACTGAGGGTTGGTGTCTCTACAGTCAAAAGTTTTCATAGGATAGTCTCGTGGCCAATGCCAGTACAAAAAAATCTCTGAGTATCTGCTCCAGGTAGCCATCAAACTCACATTGTCCTGCAAGTCGCCTTAGCTCGGCAACGTAGCTCGCCACTTCCTGACCTTCAGATCGATGGCACGTGTAGAACCGATACCTCGCCATCAGCATGCTCTCCCTCGGGTTAAGATGCTCCCGAACCAGTGTACATAGCTCCTCACACGACTTATCTGTGGGTTTCACCGGAGCCAGAAGATTCTTCATGAGGTTGTAGGTCGGTGCCCCGCAGACCGTGAGGAGGACCGCTCTCCTTTTTGCAGCACTTCCTTCTCTGTCCAGCTCGTTGGCCACAATGTACTCGTCTAGCCGTTCGACATAGGCTTTCCAGTCCTCACCCTCCGAGAACTTCTCCAGGATGCCCACATCTTTGCTGCATCTTTGCATTGGATTTGTATACTCGTCACCAGTTATTGTGTTCCTAACACAGATGAGACTGCACACAGGGAGGTTAAAGTAACAGTGACCTCAATCTTTATCAAGACACTCCAGAGTGAGGAACAGGCCTTAGGGGTCAGCTTATATACAGTGCTCCCAAGGGATGCTGGGATCCCTTGAGACTTCAGGGGATGCGCTCCCTGGTGGCGGAACATGGGAGTGCATGCTTTTCAGATACACAACAAGTTTTACTTTCATTTACTTCATTTTCTGCAGAAGAAGGCAACTGCAATAGCAGTGGATCAGTGGCGTACAAGGGGAGGACCCCCAACACAAGAACCATTGACGGAGATTGAAATCCGTGCCCTGTTGCTGGTCAGGGATAGCAACCGTGCCACCACCGGCATTGGAGCTGACCCACCCACACAGGATGGCCAGTTCAATACAATCTCTGGTCTGTGTTGTGGCCCTGTAATGTCATGTAATATAACTGTAACTGTGAAGTTAGCCTCATGTAATGTAATGTAAATTTATTGTACTGTAACATTGGGCTTATGCGATGTACTGCAATGTTGGGGGTATGTAATGCAATGCATATGTATGCGATATGTAATGCAGTAATGCAGCAGTGGTGGACATTTAAGTAAGACGGCACTATGTCACTGTGCTCATATACTCATGTAAGTCTGACTCCTCCCCTGGAGCCAAGCATTTTCAAATGTTGTTTTATACTTTCAGACTCGGAGGATTCAGACCAGACCTCTGCAGAGAGACCAGACGACAGACCCACTGCCTCCACCTCTGGCAGCACCCAGCCCTCTCCCGACTTCACCCCTGCCAGAGATGATGAAAAGGAAGAGGAAGAGGAAGAGGAAGAGCAGCTGATCCAGAGCCAGTGGGGGTGGAGGTGGGTGTGGAGACGGAGGTTGGTGCAGAAAAGGTCCGTTGCTGCAAGACAGAAAGGCGCGTACCCGGACATGGTGCGTCTGTCACAGGCCAGTGTCGACATAGGTCGAGAGCTGCTCAAGGCCATGGCTACAATAGCCGTAAACATATCAGAACGACAGTCGGAAGATATGCCCCGTCTAATCGCCGCGATGGAGCGAACCCTGAAAAGTAGGCATTCGCTGCCAGTATGGTCGCAGACGAGCTGCACGTTGAGGGAGTGGAATCCCTTACGGTTTCAGTACACCTCCCCCTCCTATAATGGTGCTCGCAGGGCAATATGGGTATCGTCAACGGCACCCTGCACCTGGGGAAGCCGGCAATGCGTGCAAATCCCAAAGCCCTGTCACACTGTGCCTCCCTCGTCATTGGGAAGTTTATAAATTCCATCCGGCGTACATGCAATGCTTTGGTTACCTGTCGAATGCTGCGATGAGTAGCATACTGAGAAATGCAGCATATGCCCCGAGCTGATACCTGAAAAGAGCCGGATGCATAAAAGGAAAGTGCCGCAGTCACCTTCATCTTGACATAGAGTGCAGTAATGTTGGTGGTACTGGGCTGCAGGTCTGCCTTAATGAGCTGGCAAATCTCATTGATCACCTCTTTTTGGAAGCACAGTCTTCGAACACAGTGTCAATCAGTCAGGTCCAAGTATGAGCGCTTCTCCCTGAAAATCCTTTGGGGTTAAGTCCTCCTCCTCCTCATCAGTCTGCAACCTCCTCCATTACCCTGATAACTGTGCTCAATTAACCTTCTCACATCTGGATCCTGCATTAGACAGGTCGTCAGCAATACAGGCTGAGATAGTACAGGCCCCATTCTTTTAAATCTCCAGAATCTCCTCAAATATCCAAAATCTCCTCAAATATCCTGAGATAAACTCAAATGATTTTTCAATGAAAAAAATATTAACTCAAATGCCTTCTATTTTAATAATGTACTCAGTATAAATAAAAATACCTTTCCCACTGTAAATTGCACTGTAAAGTCATTGTTCACCTCAGAAATACTGAGGTGCTGTTTTTGCTGACTGTTCCCAATTTCAAAATGGAGAGCACTACCGTCCATTCCCACTCACTTAAGATCGAGTAAAACCACTTTTCCAGGACGGTATGCAGCTCCTGTGGTATGTCGGTGGTATGTCATGTAACTTGAACTTTTTGGGCGGTATGCGGACGGTTCTGCATGGCGGACAGTGTACATACTGCTCAGCAGTATGTCAATGATGAATCTTCCGCCGAGTGGTATTTCGGTGGTATGTATGTGTTTTTGACCAAACTTGCATTTTTTGGTGGTAAGCGGGCTGTAAGCGGGCGGTAGTGGGCGGCATGTCGATGAATTTCGGGTCCTTTATATGAAAGGGCTGCAGCACCATTTCTTCACAATATTAAGTTGTATAACAGGCTTCTAGTTTATTATTTTGTTCTGAAAAATTTGTTATGGCCACTATTAAGTAGTAGCCGCCCATTTTCTGTGAAAATATTTCTTGCTCTAAATTCATGTGTGCACACTGGCGCATTTTTTCTGACACTAAGAACAGCTTAAAAAGATATCGGCCCGGATTTTGCTGTCAGCGACAAATGAATGGCGCTCACCGTTCATTACACTTACATCTGCCCACAGGCTTTTTATGGGTGTTGCACAGAAAGTTATGGTCATTTATCTTTCAGATGAGATGTTAAACTGAGTCAGAAAGTTGTGGGTTCAAATCCCACTCTGGAGCCTTGAGCACAAAAATCTAGGCTGACACTCCAATGAAGTACTGAGGGAGTGCTGCACAGTCTTTCGGATGAGATGTTAAACTAAGGCCCCGTCTGCCCTCTCACGTGGACATAGATGATCCCATGGCACTATCTTGAAGAAGAGCAAAGGATGTCTGCAAATATTTATCCCTCAATCAACATAACTAAAACAGATTACCTAATCATTATCACATTGTTGTTTACGGGAACTTGCTGAAGGCAAATTGGCTGCCGTATTTCCTACATTTACAACAGTGGCTACACTCCAAAAGTACTTCACTGCCTGTAAAGTGAGTTGGGATATCCGGTGGTCGTGAAAGGCGCTATATAAATGCAAGTCTTTTCTTTCCTTTCTTTTGGAGACTAATACAGTGCGGCACCCTCTACAGGGGATCTGAGACAAGTGTGAGCAGGCCAAGCAACAGTGCGTCTTTTCCACCAATCAGGTTGAATAATCCCCACTGTGGCATGCAGAGTCTAAACCAGGAAGTGTAAGTTAGAATATTTAATTCAATATAAAATCATGTACAGAAAGTGAAATAAAGAGGGGGAAAAAATGGGATTAAGAGAGAGATAAAGGGGACAGAATGAAAAAGTAATAATATTTTTTATTTTAATTTTTAATTAAAAAAAATCTCCAACAATAATTAAAATCTGAAAGAATGAGACTCCACGCATTTAAAATTACATTTTCAGTGCCAGAGAGGTTGTTTGGCAGTAATTAAGATTTACCACACTGTTAAAAATTAATTTACAATTGAATGAATAAGCCCTCATTTTTTCTGCCGTGTTTAGTGGGTATCTAGTAGATAAGTACAGCAGCCTCATGCCCTTACATATATTTGAGACACTAGTGTAGCGAAGCTTGTGAAGGAACAGAGCAAGTTGTACAGCAATTTCCTGATTTCCGTGTTTAACTGTGTATGTGCAGATGCTGGAAGTTGCTGTCCGATTTACTCCATAATAACGGTGTGCCTCACTGTTATTTCTGCTGCAAAATCTGGCTCAATGCTTAGCATTGCCTCCTGGCATGGGATACAAGCGGGAACTGTTGTAGTAGAAGATATTCTGTTCATTTCTCTAATTGTAATGGTGTTTTAATAGGAATTGGAATTCCATTTTGAAGATGCGATGTATGATACCAATTGAGTGCTTGTGGTTTTAATTATGAAATAGTGATGATGTGTGATGATACAGTGTTTTATATACTACTTATTGCCAGCAATATGGTAGATATTAAAAGTACATTGAATTACAGAGTGGTGGTACAATGTATCGGAACTAATGCTGCAGAGTGCTTGTGTCCTATTGATACACTAATCACTTCACAAGAAGTTACAGAGCGGGATATCCAGGGACCTGAAATGATAGTTGGCAAAAGTAGAGCAATGAGGGAAGGGAAGCAAATAATTAAAACCATTTCTAAAAATCACAATTTTCCACAGATTTTTAAGCTATCAATTTCTGCAACACACCTATTAATTAAGGATATGATAGACATAAAATGAAACAGCTGACTGTTCATTCTCTTCTTTCTGACTGGGTGATGGAACATTCTTCACAAAATCAATATGAAGACACATGGTACGATTTCATGTTGGTAGCTATTTCTTAGTTTAGAGTTTGATTGGCGTAGTTACCATCTTCTCCGACCACTGATAGCTGCTGGCCTGTGATGGCCATTGAGTTTCCCATGTGGTTCTGCATCACATGACATGGAAAAAGAGGTGTTTTACAAGATTACGATGCTAGGATGGGAGACAGTTGGTAGGACGAGAGGATTTCAATAAGAAATTATTTCCCAGAATTTGTGGTCAGCAGTGAAGCGACAGCGCTTGCCGTTGACCTCAAAAAATGCTACCCACAAAGATCTAGCGATCTCTGTGGTGTCGAGTTCAGCTCTCCCAACCTTTGTTTGAATCTGGTGCCAAATTAAGCTAATCTCCAGTGTCCAGCAACAGTGATGTCGTAAAGCAGGCTGAGCAGCTGAAGAATTCTTACAGACAGCAAACCAGGAAGTAAAATGCATAGATTATAATTTACTTCTAATAAGTTTGACAGAGAGTGCAATAAAGATTGGGGCATACATATAGGATTAAGGTAGAAGCTGAAATATCAAAAACAAACATTAAAACAAGTTATATTACAATCTTGTCATTCTTAATCATATTAATGGAAAAATGTGACATTCCACAAATATAAAATTAGTTTTTCATGAACAGAACAGTTGTTCAGCAATCAGTACACTGTTAAAAACCCAGATACTGTTCTTTCAATAAGGCTTAACCTTTTAAGGTTTTTTAAACAAAGTTATTCCATCGTAAAAGAAGACATTTTCATTCGCTCAAGTGATTTAATTGATTGCCGGCTCTGGGGAGTTCCGCAGCAGAACCTGTGTCAGAGCAGTGAATGACTGACAGCAACTTCAGGATTTCTGCATTTATTTGTACGTGCGCTAAATCCTGAAGTTGCGGTCAGTTTGAGAGGAGTGACGGCAAACACTGACAGTTTTACCGTCATGACCACAGCAAAATCTGGGCCACTATGTTCACATGGATGTGTCACTTCTGAGTATGTTATTTATCAAAAAATATTATCAGTATTTGAAAGCATTTCTAACAGAATATATATATATATATGTTTTTTGTGTAGCCTAACTGCACACCGGTTTGGAAGCTCGGTGGCACTTTTGAGCTCCAATGGTAGTTGGCGTTTGAGTCTGCCAAGCATACAAATGGGATATGTCTGCTAACGATATAAATGATAATTCTGCCAGTTCTTAGCCACACTGGAATCCAGAACATCTTACTGGCATGTTATCCAATATCCTTCATGATATGCAAAGTTTTGTTGGTTAAGCAAGGCAGTATCATTGTTGTTACCAACTGCAAAGGGAACCATGATCCATTCATTCTATTTCCTATCAGGAGAAAGATCTTTAAAATAGTATGTCAATGTTTGCAGAACTTCAGGCTTAATTGCCAGTGTCACTCTATCAGATTGCCAAATAGTTATGCTTGTTTACTGCTACACAAAGTAGTACATCTTTTATTTTCTACTTGGCCAGTAAAGCTTAACACGACTGCCATTAGTGAATGAGCTGATGTGAGATCAGCTGATAATGGGAATTATTAGCTGTTATATGTTCACACAAACTGTGGTACATGTGTTGCTCGCAGCTGGAAGGTTTATTGAGTTCTGCAAGGTCCTGTACCTTATAGTCTTGTACTTCACCTTACTGCTGTACATTTTCACCTGCTCGATGTGTGCAACCTCACATAGTGTGCTGAATTCTGTTTTAATGACTGCATCAATGTTCATTGTTTTAAATATTACATTATCTATGCAGCCATTTGGACCAGGCTACAAACAAAGGAGTGGAACTTTGAATTCCGGGGGGGCGATTTTAACCCTACTCGCTGAGCAGAGATCTGGCAGGTAATCGGCAATGTTCCCTCTAATTTTATTTTGCCCTGCGCGGCTCATTCAAGATACCATACATGCGCGGTTTCTGTATTGAAAGGCTGTCAAGCCTGCTGCGCGGGTTCCCCGGAGGTCTGTGCGGTCGCATGGTGAAGCAGCTTACAGGGAACATTGGTGAGCAGTTAAAATCACCCTGGCTCTTACCTATCCGGAAGCAGCCATGATCGCAACAGCTGCAATTTTAGCCTGCTCCCCTGAGCAGGCAGCAAGGACAGGCGCCCGGAGCCAACAGTCACTTTCGAAGCACGTTGCTTTACATCTGCATGTTTCCGCCCGATGACAGAATTGAGACCCGACTGTAATTTTAACTCTGGCCTGAGTGGAGAATAAAATCAAGGCCAGCACATTCACCTGAACCATCGGAACAGGCCAACAGGGCCTTGATTTAATATCTCATCTGAAAGATGACACCTCTGAAAAGGCAGTACTGCCCGAGTGCTGAAATCCTGATGTGTGGCTTAAATCTACAACCTTCTGACTCAGAAGCGAGAGTGCTATTAACTGAATCAAGCTGAATTTATTATAATAAATTTCATGTACAAATATTTTATTTAAAAGCACTTTATCCTGAGATTTATCCTTGATTTCGAGGGACTGCCTATGATGATGATTATAACAGAGCTTTCAACATTTCTGTTAAAGGACAGGGTAATTAAGACACAGTTTTAATGTTATTTTTACCAAATTTCAAAATCCCTAACATGAGACGGTAAAAAAAAGGTATAATCAATGTACATCAGGAGGAAAGCAAGGATGGGGGACAGCCAGCCACTCCAGATATCATCAATGCCAATCCATAATTGGCCACCAGGAGGCATGATCCAAGCACTATGCCAGGTTCTCCTCACTTAAACTCAGCCTAGCAACGTGCTTCGAAAGTGGCAGAACTCATCCAATTGAGGCAAGTGTAGATGACAGCAGGCACCAGAGGCCTGAACTTATGACCTTCTGGCTAGTAGTCAAATGCTCATCAGTTTGAGCTACAGCTACTGGGTCAAAGAAAGTTTTTAATAGATGAATACTTATGTGGAATGTTTCTGACCGTTTTTGAAGTTTTTTTTTTCAAAGAGGCTAAAAAACAAACTCTGTATTCTAAATGCGCCTAACAAATCTGTGCCTTCAAGTTATTTCACTTGGAGCAGGCCGCTATCATTTATAGATTTGGTAATTTATTGTCTTAATTTATGTACAGGCATTCTTAAGCAGTCTTTCTGGTGGAGATGAGGGAGCTGCGATAAATCACAGCCTTTGCTGTACTTGCCTGGCCTAGTCTGTCACCATGCCTGGTCAGGGTGTAATCAGAGCCTTCCCTGCTTGGCTGTCAGTGCCCAGCAATCACTAAGGATTAATTAAAGGCTGATATGAAACCCAGATGTGAACAGTAAAATAGAAAACCATAGAAAGCATCTTTTGGGGGAATACGAAGGGGAGCTTAATTTGCCCACCCAGGAGAAAGCAGCAAATTGGAAGAGAAAAGATTTACAGCACATAGGGAGTGAAATCTGGAAAGCTAATTTCCTTGCTCAGTAGATAATTAGGGATGATGACAAGTTGGGCTTTGTGGATTTTTGACACTGCTCGAATACTTCAAGAGCTGGAAAACAAATTGATTCAGTGTTAACTGCAGAGTTAAACCAATGTCTTTCTACTATGCACATTATGAAGATGATGAATTGTAGATTGCAACCTTTGTCTTTTAAGCCTGGCCTGCAGTAAATTTTACCCCCGCGCACACTAGGTGGAGAAGGTTTATTCAAAAGGGGAAAAATGTAACAGATTCAATTGATTTAGATACCAAAACTGAAAAAGGTGCAGTGCAGACAATATGGCCCAGAGATTGGATGATGCTGCACACGCTTAATGAGGCCGGTGGCAGGATCATGGCACATTGGTCCCCCCATCTCTTTTGCTTATTACCAGAGAGCTGTGGATGCTAATCCCGTCTCAGAGGCAGCTCGCTGGTCCTGGGGGATGGCAAGATTGGATGGCTCAGACATTATCAAGGTCCTTAGGAGAGAGGATTGGGGGGCGTTGGGGAGAGCACGCAGTGGTCAACAGTGGCTGACAAATTTAATGTTGATCCGGGATGAGCTTGATTCTCCGCAATAAACTCGGTGGCTGCAGTGATGCATAATCACATTTTGCCTGGCGGGCCTCACACCAGAGTTAGGCCCCCTAATTGCATATGCAAGGGATCCAGCGCCTGTTTCAGGCATGTACCCTGGATGCCTATGGAGGTGACTTTACCAGTATGGCAGGCGATGCACTTCAGGCATGGAATGAGCATTGCACACTACCGCTATATTGAACCTTAGGCACCCGATTTAAGCTTGTGAAACGGGTGCAGCATTATCCAATTTCTAGACCTAAATGTTTCATTATCAAATTGTGGACCAGATAGTGGTGACTGTTCCTGAATAAATTTATTCCACTGACTTTGAACATTCTGGAATCCAGGTCCAGTCTTTCCCCCTCCTTCCTACCCCTCTCCACTACATTTCCTGATCATCATCTAGCCAGCAAATTCTCCCTTTTCCAAGGCGTGACAAAGCCAATAAATTTAGGCTATGGGAGGTAAACCATTCATTTTAAATGATAAATACAACAAAAACAACTTGCAATTATGTAGTAGCTTTAACATAGGAAAACATCACAAAGTGCTTTACTGAGATGTCATCAACAAAATCAACCATGATATTGAATGGCGGAGCAGGCTCGAGGAGCCTTATGGCCTACTCCTGCTCCTATTTCTTATGTTAAAAGCAGATGCTGAGCCAAAGAAGGAGATAGTTGGACAAATGACCAAAAGCTTGGTCAAAGATGTGGGTTTTAAGGACAATCTTCAATGAGGAGAGAGAGTCGGAGGGCTTTAGGGAGGGCTTTCAGAGCATGAGGCCCAGATGGCTGATGATCTGGCTGCCAATGGTGTAATAGGGAAGCACAAGAGGCCTGAATCAGAGAAGCAGGGGATGGGGTTAGTGCTGGTGGAGATTGCAGAGATAAGGAGGAGCAAGGCCCTGAAGAGATCTCAATACAAAAGTGAGAATTGTTCCCTTAAGGTGTTGAGGGACCAGGAGCCAATGGAGGTCAGTGACTGCATTAAGAATTCATCTGCTTTAGTCCCCGATGTAAATTCAGCAAGAAAATTAAATACCATCAGAGAGGGACACCATAAGTACCAAGAAAGAGAGTTAGAAATAAATATTTAGAAAAAAGGAAAAAGAGAAATAAATATTAAGGCCGGAATTTTCAAACAGGTGGGTTGGGGTCATGGAGGGAAGTGAAAGTTGTAAAAAATGTAAAACCCGTCTCCAACCCGCCCACTTTCACCTTTTACACAGGCGGGACAGGGGGGCGGACTGCCAACCCACTGCCAGGAGGCCTGAAGCTGCTTTAACCTTCTTTGCAGTAGGCCGGAGATCCTGGGGCTCAGGATTCCCAGTGGCTGCGACGAGGTGGTCTCAACTTCAGTGAGCAATCCTTGTGGACCAGGATTAGCAAGCATGCTGGGCCTCCTCAAGCTCCCTCACCATCAGTCTGGTCCTCCCTAGGGTCAGGGTTCGGAACCTCACCCCCCAGAATCGGACCGCCCCGACGAGCCTGCAAAAACCCTTCCTGGGGATTCCGACTCCGACCCAGGAGTCGGGGATCAGAACCCTCCTGCCCCACCCCCATCCTGGGCCCAATACTTACCTGGTCCTGTGGCCTTCTTGTCCGCATTCCTTGCACGACTGGAAGCCACCCTGTCAATCAGGCTGACATCCGGGAGGGGAACACACCCTGGAATATATAAGGGATGGATTTCTAGACCAATATGTCGAGGAGCCAACTAGAGAGCTGGCCATCCTAGACTGGGTGTTGTGTAATGAGAGAGGATTAATTAGCATTCTTGTTGCGCGAGGCCCCTTGGGGAAGAGTGACCATAATATGGTAGAATTCTTCATTAAGGTGGAGAGTGACACAGTTAATACAGAGACTAGAGGCCTGAACTTAAAGAAAGGTAACTTCGATGATATGCGACGTGAATTGGCTAGGATAGACTGACGAATGATACTTAAGGGGTTGACGGTGGATAGGCAATGACAGACATTTAAAGATCACATGAATGAACTTCAACAATTGTACATCCCTGTCTGGCGTAAAAATAAAACTGGGAAGGTGGCTCAACCGTGGCTTACAAGGGAAATTAGGGATAGTGTTAAATCCAAGGAAGAGGCATATAAATTAGCCAAAAAAAGCAGCAAATCTGAGGACTGGGAGAAATTTAGAATTCAGCAGAGGTGGACAAAGGGTTTAATTAGGAGGGGGAATATAGAATATGAGAGTAAGCTTGCAGGGAACATAAAAACTGACTGCAAAAGCTTCTACAGATACGTGAAGAGAAAAAGATTAGTGAAGACAAATGTAGGTCCCTTACAGTCAGAATCAGATGAAGTCATAATGGGGAACAAAGAAATGGCAGACCAATTGAATAAATACTTTGGTTCTGTCTTCACTAAGGAAGACACAAATAACCTTCCGGAAATACTAGGGGAACGAGGGTCTAGCGAGAAGGAGGAACTAAAGGAAATCCTTATTAGTCAGCAAATTGCGTTAGGGAAATTGATGGGATTGAAGGCCAATAAATCCCCAGGGCCTGATAGTCTGCATCCCAGAGTACTTAAGGAGGTGGCCCTAGAAATAGTGGATGCATTAGTGGTCATTTTCCAAAATTCTATAGACTCTGGATCAGTTCCTATGGATTGGAGGGTAGCTAATGTCACCTCACATTTTACAAAAGGAGGGAGAGAGAAAACGGGGAATAAAGACCGGTTAGCCTGACATCGGTAGTGGGGAAAATGTTGGAATCAAATATTAAAGATGAAATAGCAGCACATTTGGAAAGCAGTGACAGGATGGGTCCAAGTCAGCATGGATTTATGAAAGGAAAATCATGCTTGACAAATCTTCTAGAATTTTTTGAGGATGTAACTAGTAGAGTAGACAAGGGAGAACCAGTGGATGTGGTGTATTTAGACTTTCAAAAGGTTTTTGACAAGGTCCCACATAAGAGATTAGTGTGCAAAATTAAAGAACATGGTATTGGGGGTAATGGACTGACGTGGATAGAGAACTGGTTGGCAGACAGGAAGCAGAGAGTAGGAATAAATGGGTCCTTTTCAGAATGACAGGCAGTGACTAGTGGGGTACCGCAAGGTTCAGTGCTGGGACCCCAGCTATTTACAAGATACATTAATGATTTAGATGAAGGAATTGAATGTAATATCTCCAAGTTTGCAGATGACACTAAGCTGGGTAGCAATGTGAGCTGTGAGGAGGATGCTAAGAGGCTGCAGGGTGACTTGGACAGGTAGGTGACTGGGCAAATACATGGCAGATGCGGTATAATGTGGATAAATGTGAGGTTATCCACTTTGGAGGTAAAAACTGGAGGCTGGTTATTATCTGAATGGTGACAGATTGGTAAAGGGGGAGTTGCAACGAGACCTGGGTGTCATGGTATATCAGTCATTGAAGCTTGGCATACAGGTGCAGCAGGCGGTGAAGAAGGCAAATGGTATGTTGGCCTTCATAAGCGAGAGGATTCAAGAATAGGAGCAGGGAGGTCTTACTATAGTCGTACAGGGCCTTGGTAAAGCCACACCTTGAATATTGTGTTCAGTTTTGGTGTCCTAATCTGAGGAAGGACATTCTTGCTATTGAGGGAGTGCAGTGAAGGTTCACCAGACTGATTCCCTGGATGACAGGACTGACATATGAAGAAAGACTGGATCGACTAGGCTTGTATTCAATGGAATTTAGAAGTATGAGAGGGGATCTCATAGAAACATCTAAAATTCTGACGGGATTGGACAGGTTAGATGCAGGAAGAATGTTCCCGATGTTGGGGAAGTCCAAAACCAGGGGTCACAGTCTAAGAATAAGGGGTAAGTCATTTAGGACCGGGATGAGGAGAAACTTCTTCACTCAGGGAGTTGTGGGCATGTGGAATTCTCTGCCACAGAAAATTGTTGGGGCCAGTTCATTAGATATATTCAAAAGGGAGTTAGATGTGGCTCTCACGCTAAAGGGATCAAGGGGTATGGAGAGAAAGCAGGAGTGGGGTACTGAAATGCATGCATGATCGTATTGAATGGTGGTGCAGGCTCGAAGGGCCGAATGGCCTACTCCACAGTGAGTGGGGAAAACCGAACTTCTGAGTTTTCCACTGTCTTCCGGGTTCCCTGCACCATGTGGGTGGGACCTGGGAAAATCCAGACCGAAGAAACAGAACGAAAAATTAAATTTCCATGCAAATAAATAAAGGCAGGAGTGGGAGAGATTCTTGTTCTTGCAGGCTAACCATCATCATCATCATAGGCAGTCCCTCGAAACGAGGATGACTTGCTTCCACGCCAAAAAGGGATGAGTTTACAGGTGTTTCAATGAAGGACCTAATATTCCAAATCCCGAACTACATCGGAAGGGTGGAAGCTGCCTGTGCATAGATTTTTTTAACGGGTGGTGGCCGTTGCACATCAGCCACCACACGGGCTTGACAGAGCTCGGCCTTTATCCAGTGGCAAGGATTACCCAAGATTAACTGGAGACCTGCTCTGCTGCACGGACCTAGTGCGCACACATATTGCAGTGTGGGCTGGCCCATTCTGCCCCTGTGCCCTCGCCTCTTCTGAGTCCCAAACTCACGCCTCTCCTGGGTCCCGGTCACTTCCCTCTATGGACTTTTGCTGCTCCTTCGCCCCTCCTGCTGTGCCTGGCCGCACTGCAATCAGCGACCTGCTCCCTGCAATGGTAACCAGTTACTAAAGGGATGCAGAGGCCCTGAGAGCAAAATGTGGAGCCTGACCTGAGAAAGCTAGAGAATCTGTAATATAACCAACAATGGATCTGACATATGTAGGAGTGGGCTCCAATGTCCGCAATTCCCATCATTGTTTCAGCAGGATGGTAGCTTACTGAACAGGAAGGAAAGAGAAAGATACAACGGCCCGGAATATGTGGTAGGGATGGAGGTGCACTGGCAGCGTTCGCTGTCATTCCGTCTTTGAAACTGACTGCAACTTCGGGATCTGCCGCATGTGCAGGTGCATGTGAAAATCTTGAAGTTGCAGTCTGTCATTGACAGCTCCGACACAGGCTGTGCTCTGCCCCCGCTCCACCATGCCCCCCACCCCCACCTCACGGCCCCCAGCCCCCACAGAGGCGGAAATCTGTGCAATCAGCCAAATCAGGGAAACTGGCGAAAACTTTGGCTCCTACGCAGTAATTATGTTGTTAAATTCCCCACTAAAAGTTAGACCCAAAGGGATTAGGTGTAACTGGGGTTTTGACAGTGTTATTACTGCTAAACAAATGTTAAGGGCCTGGAAATGAATTTTAATCATGCGCAATGTGAAATTTGTCCATTTTAATCAGAATAAAAATTTTTAAGAAACTTTTCAATAAAATGTTTTAAAATTTTTTTTAAAAGTTTGTCCACCTTTATTTCAGATTTGCCTTTTCCCTATGTGAGAGCCCCAATCTTTGTTTTGCTCTCTTCAACATATTTCAAAAGTTAGGGCTAGAAATTGCATAGCGCTCCATTTGGGACGATAACTTTTGCAGGAGCGCTAAAGTATTGGCGGGCGCAACTCAATTCTAGCGTTTGCAAACTTGCGGGTTCGAGCTCCAGGGCGGAAGTGGAGCGCTAAGTGGAGGCAAGAGGGATGGTAGTGCCAGAGTGCTGCACAATGTGCAGTGCAGCGCTGTCAGAATCACAGGCACCTTCCCTCCCTTAAAGGTAAGGGCCATTGCTGAGGGTGAGATTGACTGCTCAGCGATGGCATAGAGTGCAGGGCTGTTCAATCGCGGCAGTAGAAAAATTCAGAAACGAGCAGAGAAGAGTGAGAAATTTTTTTGAGGCCTACCTGTGCACCAATCCCTTTAACTACCGCTTCTCAAGCGGCTGTCAGACCTCACAACACCTCCTGCAGCTGCCTTTGTTGACGCCCGGCGATGCCGCAGGGGGCGGAAGCGATGTTAGCATCCGAGGCGGTAACAGGGGGCTGCGCACCGGATGACATCACGATCTCCGGGGCACAGGAGCTCGTGGTGTTAAGGTTTACCGACCTGCAAGGGAGGTTCACGGACATCGGCACTTTCGCCGCGCCTGGTTGGAAAGCCATTAGCGTCCCATCATTGCGCCCTGGAGGTGCTAACGGTAGGCACAAAGGACGGCAAGTTCTCCCTCATAGAAGTTCAAGAGCATGCTCACTTCCTTGTTCGCAGTCTGTGAGAATTCTGCGTGTTGATTGGCTGCTTAGACAGCCTGCCGACATCACAACAGTTGGCACAAGGGGAGCCCCATGATACTCCATTGATTTGAATTGAAGGTCAGAAAATCCGAAGTCCTCGACACAGGGATTGCAAAACCCTTGTGCAAAGTCTACTTCAGGGCCAGCGGCGAACGCCCTCGCTTCGCTGCTGACCACAAATTCCACGCCAATGTTGTTCATTTGGCAGGTGGGGGAGATGAGAGAGACTTTGTGGGAGAGAGAAAGGGAGAGGGATAAGCTGTATTTTTAAGGTGAAAAAGGGAGATGAAGAGAAACCCTCTTGGAGTCTTTGTTGAGGGCACAAAAAAAAATGGATTAAAGGGGAGCGATGGAGAAAGATCCTACAGTGGAAATTGGCAGCAGAGAATCGGTTGAGCAGGGAAACCCCTGGGAAAAGAGGAGGAATCTTGTTGAGTGGGAGGGAATGGGATTGGGAAGAGAGAGGGAGAGAAGCCTTATTGCCAGGAAGTCTTTGGCTCTTGTGGGAGCTGAAGAGCTGGGTGACTGTTGGTGGGCTCATATAACAATGTATCCTGTGATTCTATGAGCAACAGCACTAGAGGTCCATTGCTGAGATTCAATGAAATTTCAGAATAGGAACCACCAAAGTAATGTTGCTTCCAGATAATAATGAATTCCAGCACAGAACAGAAATGCAATTTAAAGTAAGTCTATCAGGTATAAGGATATATACATTTTTTTGCACATATGAAAA
This sequence comes from Pristiophorus japonicus, assembly GCF_044704955.1. NCBI lineage: Eukaryota > Metazoa > Chordata > Chondrichthyes > Pristiophoridae > Pristiophorus > Pristiophorus japonicus. The sequence continues at coordinate 170,196,849 of NC_091989.1, forward strand.
TTAGTTTAGTTTAATTTTCATATATTTTTAAAATAATATATACATTTTGAGGAGGTGAATAAATGTGCTCAGAAGACAGATGACAATCATGGAATGCTCTGTCTGCATTTGCATAAAAATGTAAAAATATAAGATTTTCACCCTACCAACACTCACTGACACTTTTGAATCGATTTGAATGAAACTATTACATAAAGCAGGATACTTTCTCCCCTTCTGTGGCTGTTTTGGAGCTGTTGCAGGTGGAAAGTAAAATTCTGGCTGCAGAGCAAAACATAAACATCCAAACATCTGTTAACACCATATTTTGCAGTGCCAATATCAATATTTAAATAAAAATACAACCTGATCTCCTTTCATGTCAGGGACAGGAGGCCATTAATACTTTTAAAATGTTAATGTGTACCCCATTGCCATGCATTCGCACCAACTCTCAGTCAGTATTATCAAATACAAGCCACCAGCTTTAGTTTGTAAGGTAAAAATTGGGGAGTCTAGTGCAGCAATAAGGATTGGTCCATTCTGTTGACTTTCCCCAATGCTTCTTTTCACAAAAAATTGTTATTTCGCAATTCTGGAATGATATCATTAAGCTGGGTTTGGATCTGTGCACGACAAACATTTTTTGCCCAGACTTGTGAAAGCAGATTTTTATCAAGGGTGAAGTCTATTTTGCTCTTGTCTTTAAGGTTCTCCCATGTCATGGATCTTAGGCAAGAGAGATCTGTCCCTCGGCTTCTGCCAATGCTACTCAGTTAATCAGCTGTTGGGTTTGGGCGATGCATCCATGGGTACTTCCCTAAACGCACCTGTTTATTATTCAGTCAATGTGACAAAGTCAACTTTTAAGCCATTGTGCGGGCAAATGTATTTCCCTCTCAGTGGGTCCTGGCTCTCCATCAAGCCCAAGTCCATCCTACAGTTGAGCGCAGTTCCCATATACCGGAAGGCTCTTCCAACACCTCTCTGGCACTCTTGGACAGGATACAAGAAAACTATTATCATCTGATAGGTAATCCCTCTCTCACCTTTAGTCTTCAACTTCTTTCTGTCCTTTAGGACCTTTCTTCTCTATGCTCTCATATATCTCTTCCTCCTCCTGACAGCCCCACTTCATTCAACTTAATACTGTTCACTTTTTTAATTGTTTTTGATGATCACGGTATACTGCAGAATTGATGGTGAGGAAAGCTCTTTCTGCCTGTTCCAATTTGTGTCTTAACCCTAGTCTCAAACAAATAACCCTTCCCTATGCTCCTGAGGACAGACAGCAAGGAAATCTCCACATCCACTTGTCGCCACTCTGAGTACGATTACCAGTTTTGTGCCAGCAAAACAACAATTATGTACTGTTCACGCTCATTAAGAAAAGGAGTGGGAGGTGAATTTTATTCTGTAAGTCTGGGATTTATAAAATTTTAAACATTGCCAAGAAAAAAAAAAGAAATCGCACTCCTGACATGAGCCAACAAAGCCTCCTTGTAAAGAAGAATGTTTATTAAAAAGGGCAGACTCCTCACAGGTACATTCGTGGAGAACTTGATGGGGGAAGGTTGCATGCTCAATGTAATAATTTCTTCTCATAAGCCCTGATTTTAACTTAAAACTCAACTTCCTGGCAGGAATAGGGAGGATTCTGCTGTGATTAAGATGTCAATGAAGCATAAAATCCAGTCGGGGTGTAAAACAGGCACCCGACCCGAACACACTCCTGTCCCACCAGATGGGTTACGTTAAAATCGAGATTATCCTTTCTGAATAGCTAGTGGTATATGACACATGTTAATATGATTTACTTGTGAAGTATGGGAGATATTGCACGGTGGATATCAAACATTACTGTATCCAGTGGAAGGGTAATCTTGGTGAAGCTGGAGTCAAGGTCACACTAGCACATAGAGAATAAAGCCATTTGCACAATTGTTACATAGTAAAACATAGGTCATATTGTATTATGAGAAATCGTGATCATGCAAAAGATTTTAATGCTAAAAGCTTCCTATTAAATCCATATCCCGTAGTACTGTACTGTGAATAAACAAGTGTCCATTCCCTTTCCTGCAGTGTCAACTGTGGCTCAGTGGGTAGCACTCTTTCTGAGTCAGAAAGTTGTAGGTTCAAATTCCACTCTAGAGCCTTGAGCACAAAAATCTAGGCTGATACTCCAATGTAGTGCTGAGCGAGTGCTGCGCAGTCTTTCGGATGAGACGTTAAACCGAGGCCCCGTCTGCTTTCTCAGGTGACGTAAAAGATCCCATGTCACTATTTTGAAGAAGAGCAGAGGAGTTATCCCTGGTATCTTGGCCAATACATATGTCTTTCAATCAACATCACAAAAACAGATTATCTGGTCATTATCACATTGGCATTTGTGGAGGCATGTTGTGCGTAAATTGGCTGCCGTGTTTCCTATATTACAACAGTAACTACACTTCAAAAAGTACTTCATTGGCTGTAAAGTGCTTTGGGACATCCAGTGATTGTGAACGGTGCTATATAAATGCAAGTCTTTCTTTTTCTTTCCTCAAAATTCCACACCAGTGCCATTACAATGAAACAATGGCATCATTGGATTGTTTGCTCAGTCCTTAACTTTAAAAAGAAATGAAATAAACTAAAAATATAATAATTTTCACATCAGCAAACTAGCAGAATATTCTGTATTTTTTAAAGAGTTACACCCCAATCATTCCTGTCATCTCAATGATCATGAGTTATCTAGTCAGCCTCTCTCATGGAGATTAAAAATGACAGTACATGCTGATTTATGGGGAACTTGACATTTGCAGCAGCACAGTCTTAATTTGGCATTCCCCTCCCTCAGACACAATATTTTCCTAATCTTCCCTTGGTGCTGAGGGAAGTTCTCCATGTGAACTCCCTTTCTCTAGCAGCAAGCTGTGCCATCCTGCCATCTTACAGTCTGTAATGTATTTGCTTCGTGGGTTATTTACTTAAGAATTCATAGCAACACATTGCTATTAAGAACTAGTTAATTTTTAGCAAAGGTTTAACAATCACATTACACATTGCCAGTCCTTCCACGAGGCTCACAACTGCATACCTCATCGTAGATGACCTAGACCCAACTGGCTGGGGTTTTATTGAGTCTTGTGAATATCACGTGACTGGCTAAGCCACTCACAATGCAACAGCTCTACAAACCTGCTCACAGGTACATACATTACACAGTCAAAGTGTTGTTTACTGATGAAGGAATGTTGATATATGTCCAAGTCAGCATGGTATGTGATATGAAGGGAAACTTGAAGGTAATGGAGTTCCCATAACATTGCTGCTGTTAAATTCAGCTGCTTGAAGGGACGAGAATGAAGATGAAGCAACAAACTTAATAAGGTATTTTTGTCGCCCTTCAAAGGTCTGTTGTGACCTTTTAATCACTAAGTCTTGAGGAATATGAACTATACAACACATGCCATCTACTTTGTATCCACTATAGAAACATGGAAGAAGTTTCTTCCATGCTCCATAGATAAAGAATCTGGTCTACAACTGAACTATATTTTTATTTTTTGTTCTCAGGATACGGGTTACACTGCATTTATTGCCCATCGTTTGTGTTATATATGTAAACCTGTAAATACCTTGATTAACCACCAGAGGGCTCATCCCCTGGAGCCCCAAGGGATCCCACAATCCTTTGGGAGCACATAAGGTGGCCTCACAGGCTAGAGAGGCACTCTGGAGACATGTAATAAAGGACTACGGCCACACATTACTTTGAGCTTACAGTATCTGGTCAGATTCTTTATTCAAGACATAACAACTGGCGACGAAATACAGGTGACGAACCTCACCGCAACGATGCAGAGAACCGTGGGCATCCTGGAGAAATTTTTGGAGGGAGATGATTAAGAAACCTTTGTGGAATGACTCGACCAATACTTCGTGGCCAACGAGCTGGAAGGAGAAGCGAACGCTGGCAAATGAAGGGAGATCCTCCTCACCGTTTGCAGGGCACCAACGTATGGCCTCATGAAAAATCTGCACACTCCAGCGAAACCCATAGAGAAGTCATACGATGATTTGTGCACACTGGTCCAGGAGCATCTAAACTCGAAGGAAAGCGTTCTGATGGCGATGTATCGGTTCTACACGTACAAGAGGTCTGAAGGCCAGGAAGTGGCGAGCATCGTCGCCGAGCTAAGGCACCTTGCAGGACATTGCAAATTTGAAGGACACTTGGAGCACATGCTCAGGGACTTTTTTGTACATGGCATTGGCCATGAAGTAATACTTCATAAACTTTTGACCGTAGCGACCCCAACCTTGAGTAAAGCCATAGCAATAGCCCAGGCGTTCATTGCCACCAGTGACAATACCAAACAAACCTCTCAGCACACGAATGCTGCTGCAAGTACTGTGAACAAAGTAATGTTGTCTTCGAATCGTAATGTACAGGGCAGGACTCACATGCCTGCTGTTGCACGTCTGAAGATGTCTCGGAGTCCACCATCAAGGGTGTTCAATGCAAGGCAATTAACACCTTGTTAGAGCTGCGGAGGTGATCATCGCTTCCATTCATGCCACTTCAAAGGATATGCTTGCAAGGGCTGTGGAACAATGGGATACCTCCAACGTATGTGCAAGCGAGCTGCAAATCCTGCTAATCCTGCAAACCACCATATTGCAGAGGAGGACAGATCCACGGTGGATCACGATGAACCAGAACTTCAGACTGAGGAAGCAGAGGTATATGGGGTGCACACATTTACCACAAAGTTTCCCCCAATAATGCTGAAGGTTGAATTAAATGGACTCCCGGTGTCAATGGAACTGGACAAGGGCGCGAGCCAGTCCATAATGAGCAAAAAGACTTTCGATAAATTGTGGTGCAGCAAGGCCTCAAGGCCAGTCCTGACTCCAATTCGTACTTAACTGAGAACGTTCACAAAGGAACTGATTCCCGCAATTGGCAGTGCTACCGTAAAGGTCTCCTACGATGGAACGGTGCACAATTTACCACTTTGGGTGGTACCGGGCGATGACCCCACGCTGTTCAGCAGGAGCTGGCTGGGAAAGATATGCTGGAACTGGGTGATGTCCGAGCGCTCTCGTCCCTCAACGACACTTTATGTGCCCAGGTCCTAAACAAGTTCCCCTCGCTATTCGAACTGGGCATCGGGAAGTTCCAAGGAGCAAAAGTAAAGATCCACTTGATTCTGGGGGCGCGACCTATCCATCACAAGGCGAGAGCGGTACTGTACATGATGAGAGAGAGGGTAGAGATCGAGCTGGACCGGCTGCAATGAGAGGGCATCATTTCACCAATCGAATTCAATGAGTGGGCCAGTCCAATTGTTCCAGTCAAGGAAGAAGGCACCTTCAGAATCTGTGGTGATTACCAAAGTAACTATCAATTGTTTCTCCCTGCAGGATCAATACCTGCTACCAAAGGCAACCGACCTATTTGCGATGCTGGCAGGAGGAAAAACATTCATGAAGCTGGACTTGACCTCGGCCTACATGACGCAGGAGCTGGAGGAATCATTGAAGGGCCTCACCTGCATCAACACGCACAAAGGTCTCTTCATTTACAACAGATGCCCATTTTGGGATTCGATCAGCCGCAGCGATATTCCAGAGGAACATGGAAAGCTTGCTGAAGCCGGTCCCATGCATCGTGGTCTTCCAGGACGACATCTTGGTTACAGGTTGGGACACCGTCGAGTACCTGCAGAACCTGGAGGAGGGTCTTAGTCGGCTTAATCGTGTGGGGCTCAGGTTAAAACGCTCAAAGTGCGTTTTCTTGGCGCCTGAAGTGGAGTTCCTGGGGAGAAGAATCGCAGCGGACGGCATCAGGTCCACTGATTCAAAGACGAGGCAATCAAGAACGCACTGAAGCCATAGAACGTGACGGAGCTGCGGTTGTTTCTAGGAAGCCTGAAATACTTTGGTAACTTCTTATCGGGTCTTAGCACACTGTTCGAACCCCTGCACTCTTTACTGCATAAAGGAGACAAATGGGAATGGGGTAAAAGTCAAGAAAATGCTTTTGAGAAAGCTAGGAAATGGTTATGCTCAAACAAATTGCTTGTGTTGTATGATCCATGGAAGCGTTTGGGACTAGCATGTGATGCGTGGTCATATGGTGTCAGGTGTGTATTGCAACAAGCTAATGAATCTGGGAAATTGCAATGGGTTGCTTATGTATCCAGAAGTCTGTCTAAGGCTGAGAGGGCCTACAGCATGATTGAAAAAGAAGCATTAGCATGTGTTTATGGGGTAAAGAAAATGCATCAATATCTGTTTGGGCTCAAATTTGAATTGGAAACCGACCATAAACCACTTATATCCCTCTTTTCTGAAAGTAAGGGCATAAATACGAATGCATCGGCCTGCATCCAGAGATGGGCGCTCACGTTTTGTTTTTTTTTAATTCGTAGCCAATCGTTCCAATTCTTTGTCAGATCACAAACGCCAGAGGTCACCTTGCACACATCAAGGATCACTCTGCGCCAATGCTCTTAGCCAAAAGGCCTAGAGCCACTGCACCATTCCTGGAAGTACTGCAATACCAGGTTCGTGCCATGGAGGTGGATGGGTCAGGCCCCCCACACACCTCCGTGGAGGTGGATGGGTCAAGCCACCCCACCCACCTGGGCGCTCACGTTGTCCGCATACAACTATGCCATCCGCCACAGGCCAGGCACAGAAAACTGTGCCGATGCTCTCAGTAGGCTGCCATTGCCCACCACGGGGGTGGAGATGGCACAGCCCGCAGATTTAGTTATGGTCATGGGAGCATTCGAGAGTGAGCAATCACCTGTTACCGCCCGACAGATTAGAACCTGGACGAGCCAGGACCCCTTACTGTCCTTAGTAAAAAACTGTGTGCTCCAGTTGGTCTAGTGTCCGTTAGAGACGCAGGAAGAAATAAACAATACCAGCGGCGCAGCGATAAAATGTTCATACAGGCAGACTGCCTCCTATGGGGTAATCAGGTAGTGGTGCCAAAAAAGAGCAGGGACACCTTCATTAGTGACCTCCACAGCACCCACCCAGGCATTGTAATGGTGAAAGCGATAGCCAGATCCCACATGTGGTGGCCCGGTATCAATGTAGACTTAGAGTCCTGCGTGCACAAATGTAACACCTGTTCACAGTTAAGCAATGCACCCAGGGAGGCGCCACTAAGTTTATGGTCCTGGCCCTCCAAATCGTGGTCTAGGGTCCATGTCGACTATGCAGCCCCATTCTTGGAAAAAATGTTCCTTGCATTTGTAGATGCATACTCCAAATGGATTGAATGTGAGATAATGTCGGCAAGCACGTCCGCTGCCACCATTGAAAGCCTGCGGGCCATGTTTGCCATGCACGGCCTGCCTGGTGTCCTTGTGAGTGACAATGGGCCATGCTTCAGTACCGAGTTCAAAGGGTTCATGATCCACACATCTGCCCCGTTTAAACCAGCATCCAATGGTCAAGCAGAGCGAGCAGTGCAAACAATCCAGCAGAGCTTGAAGAGGGTAACTGAAGGCTCACTGCAGACTCGCCTATCCCGAGTCCTGCTTAGTTACCACACAAGACCCCACTTGCTCACTGGGGTTCCCCCTGCTGAACTGCTCATGAAAAGGGAAATTAAGACAAGGCTCTCGTTAGTCCACCCTAATCTACACGAACAGGTAGAGAGCAGGCGGCTTCAACAGAATACATATCATGATCGCGCAAATATGCCACGCTAAATCGAGATTAATGATCCTGTATTTGTGTTGCACTATGGACAAAGTCCCAAGTGGCTTCCCGGCATTGTTGTGGCCAAAGAGGGGAGTAGGGTGTTTCTGGTCAAACTTTCAAATGGACTCATCTGCAGAAAACACTTGGACCAAACCAAACTCAGATTCATGGACTATCCAGAACAACCCACAATAGACTCTACCTTTTTCGACCCCCAACACACACACAAGTGGCAAACGATCCAGTGGTTGACCACGAAGCAGAACCTATCACCTGCAGCAACCCAGCAGGACTCACCACACCCAGCAATCCGGCAAGGCCAGCTGCGCAGCAGCCCAGCGAGGAACCCTACAAACGACTCACCAAAACCAGCATTTGCACCGAAACGATCAACCAGGGAAAGGAAGGCCCCATTGTGAAGACTCACATTGTAAATAGTTACACTATTGACTTGGGGGGGGGGTGGAGTGTTGTTATATATGTAAACCTGTAAATACCTTGTTTAACCATCAGAGGGCTCATCCCCTGGAGTCCCAAGAGATCCCACAATACCTTGGGAGCACCTGTACATAAGGAGGCCTCACAGGCTAGAGAGGCAATCTGGAGACCTGTAATAAAGGTCACACATTACTTTGAGCTTACTGTATCTGGTCAGATTCTTTATTCAAGACATAACAGTTTGTTGTCCTGAGATGGAAGTAGTGGGCCATCTTCTTGAAGTGCTTCAGCCTTGTGGTGATGGTGCCCCTATGATGGTGCTAGGTAAGGAATTTCAGGATTTTGACTCGGCAATGACAAAGAAATGGTGATATATGTAAAAGCTAGCATGGCGTGTAATATGGACGGGAACTTATAGGTGATGGTGTTTCCACAAGATTACTGCTTTTTGTTCTTCTAACTTGTACTTGCTGGTAGAGGTCACGGGGGAGGGAAGTGCTGGTAAAGTAACAAGTATTTGCAGTGCATCCTTTAAATAGGACATACTGCAGCCACAATGTACTGGTGGTGGACGGGGTGGAAATGAGTCCAATGACAGGGCCGCTGATCAAGCAAACTCTCCATCCTGGTTGGTGTCTAACTTCTTGAGTATTATTGCAGCCTGACCAATCGAAATGAATGGTGAGCATTCCAGCACATTCATGAGCTGAGCCTTGTAGACAGTGGGGACACTCTCCACTTTGTCACCATCGTCTGCCATCTGGACACACCATGGCGCACCATCTTGCCGTCCAGAGGGGGTAGGAGTCCCCAATGGAGTGCTCTATACGCAGGGGTCCTCCCTTTATTTATTGGGGATTTGGCCTGGAGGGTGTTGCAAGGAGCAGTCCCGTGCAATAGGTTTTTAAGTCGGTTCACGGACTCCCAGGCTGCCTGTAATTTCTGCAGTCTGGAAGAGTCCGTGTTACATGTTTACGTGGAGTGTGTCAGGTTGCAGCCCCTGTTCCAATATTTGAAGGGGCTGCTCCTCAAATTCTGTTTGCACTTCAGTCCCACGCTCCTGATCTATGGGCATCTTGTGCAGAGGGGAGCGGGCAGATCGGAAGGCCTTCTCATAGGACTGCTCCTGGGCATGGCCAAGGGGGCTATTAACCGGTCCAGGCACCGGGCGGTCGAGGGGATCATTCAGCCCGACTACCTGCTTCTCTTCTGCGGTTACATCCGAGCCAGGGTGTCCCTGGAGATGGATCACGCGGTGTCCACTGGTACACTCGCGGCCTTCCGCTGAGAGGTGGGCGCTGGAGGGACTAGAGTGCATCATCACCCCAGGCAACCAAATTTTGATTTGAATTGAGTTGATGTCCAAATTTTTTATTTGTTTATTGTGTCGGTTTTAGCCAGGGGGCACTTGTATAATTTGTGTGTTGGTGCCCTCAAAAAACAAGGGGGCACTTGTTTGAAAGTTTCTGTTTTAGTGCCCCCCCCCCTTTAATCAGGGGGAATTTGAGTTAACGATTTATGTTTTACAGATTACAACAAAATAGTTGAGGGGTTAAATGGCCTACTCCTGATCCTATGTTCCTAACTCCTGCAGCAATATCCTATGAGTTTGTTAATTGGCCTCTGATAACCATCTATCAGGTATAATTTCAGCCACTTTAGGGCTTGCACATTGACCCTCACTGTTTTGCTGCCATACTCAGTTGAATTCGATGTTGATGTTGAGAGCAGCTACTCTCATCTCTCCTCGAGCATTTAGCTCTTGTGTCCTTTTCTGGATCAAGGCTGTGACAGGGAGCTGAGTGATTCGGGTGGAATCTGAATTGAGTGTCATTGAGCTGGTTATTGGTGAGTAGATGCTGCTTGATTTTACTGTTGATGACTCCTTCCATTGTGCTACAGATGATTGGGAGGAGGCTGATCGGGCAGTAATTGACTGGAATAGATTGAAACTGTTTTTTTTGTGGATAGGACCTACCTGGGCAATCTAAACCTATTTTTTGTAGACCCAGGCCGGTACCATATGCAGTAAAATCGCAGGTTGAAAAACTGAATTTTAGTGAAAACGGATATGAGTGACTGGGCCACCCAGTTAGTTGTTGTTCCGAAGGCCGACAAAATGGTACGGCTCTGTGGAGATTATAAAAAATTACCTGGGCAATCTTCCACATTCAGACCAGAGAAGTCCCAGGGTCAATCGCCAGTTAAGCTGAGTTAGACAATTTCAGCCGAGGAGATGAACTATCAGTACTGACAATTAATCTTGGCAACCAACAACTCTTTTTTTTAGATTTTGTTTTCACACCACTCTAACGTTTGTGCCAGTTGCTTTTGAAAACTGAGAATGCATTTTTCCATTCTCCATCTGGATTGGAGCTTACATTCCCCTTAATAATCTTGTCGTGAGCCAATTCCTGGAATTATACATGTTAATACTGTGGTTATTTAATGCTATCTTACAATGTTGGCACTGGTGTTCAATAAAGTACTTTGGTACATGCACAAACACTGCTCTTCCATTTCCCTCCAAGGAATTACAGCACCATTGGCAGAACTCACAGAGCGCAGAACTGACTTGTCATTATTTTTTTTTAAACATGCATACTATTTTAAACATTTGTGATTGAAATGTAGTATTGAAGTATATGCAAATATTTATTTTGTGAAAACTTGTTGAATAGTTGAGTGCATAGACCTGTTCCATACGGTTACCATAAAGTGGCATCAGTAATGCATTTATAAAACAGAACAAAGAATAAAGAAGAGAAAAGAATAGAAACACAAGTCAGTTTCTGCTCAGCAAGTTCCCATAAACAGCAGTGTGCTAATAACCAGATAATCTGTTTCAGTGATGTTGGTTGAGGGATAAATATTGGCTTCGAATAGTGCCATGGGATCTAGTGCCATGGGATCTGAGATGGCAGACGGGCCCTTGGTTTAATGTCTCATCTGAAAGACGGCACCTCTGACACTCCTTTAGTACTGCACTGGAGTGACAAATTACATTTTGTGCTCAAGTCTCTGGATTGGGACATAAAGCCAGAACCTTCTGAGGTGAGAGTGCTGCAACTAAGCTACAGGTAACACTCTAAAAAAAAAAAAAATGTTCCACTTCAGCAATTTTATAGATAGTGTAAAAATATAAAATATATTTTTATAAGAATATTGCTTTCAATTTCATTTAAGTGAATATAACATTCAAATAGGGAAATGACACATTAATACAACAACATAAACAATAGTACCTATAATGTAGAAAAATTCCCAAGGAACTTCACAGATGTGTAATTAAAAAAAAATGATTCTGAGCCAAAAGGATATATTAGGAGGGGTGACAAAAAGGTTGCTCAAGAGAATGGGTTTTAAAGAGGAGTGGAAGGTGGAGAGGCAGAGGGGTTTAGAGAGGGAATTCCAGAGTGTATGGCCTAAACGGCTGAAGGCATGGCCACCAATAGTGGTCCAAAAGAAGTGGGGGTTGTATAAGAAGCCAGTGTTGGGAGTATTTTAATTTGAGGTGCATGTTCATTTATATCAGTGAGCTGGTAGATGTCGATCGGTTTATTTCTGTAGCTGTAGTAGGAGTTGCTCATGGTCCTGTAATAAATTCATAATAGAAGATTAGCTGTGTGTTGGGTTACTTTTTAGAGCATAATACAATAATGGCCATTGACACAAGTCAAGCGATAAATGTGTGTGGGTGATGATACTGGATTTAACCTGGAAAAATGAATGTGAAATGGAGGGAAAAATGAGCAGCTCATTCCTGCTGCTAGAAAATATTTGTGTGGATACGTGATGAGAAAAGTTTCAGGAACCATGCCCCTGACTGTTGAACAGCTTATCAATATTCACTGTTCGATCTCATACATGTAGAATCATCATCATAGGCACCATCATAGGCAGTTCTTTGAAATCAAGGAAGATTTGCTTCCACTCTAAAAGTGAGTTCTCAGGTGACTGTACAGTTCAATATGGGAATTACAGTCTCTGTCACAGGTGGAACAGAGAGTGGTTGAAGGAAGGAGTGGATGGGGAGCCTGGTTTGCTGCACGCTCTTTCTGCTGTCTGCGCTTGATCTCTGTGTGCACTCGGTGACCATACTCGAGGTGCTCAACGCCCTTCTGGATGCTCTTCCTCCATTTTGGCCGGTCTTGGGCCAGGGATCCCCAGGTGTCGGTGGAGATGTTGCACTTTATCAAGGAGGCTTTGTGGGTGCCCTTGTAATTTTTCCTCTTCCCATCTGGGGCATGTGTAGGAGTTCCGAGTAAAGCACTTGCTTTGGGAGTCGTGTTGGGCATGCGGACGATGGATCTGGTCGAATGTGGTTGGTGCTTCAAGACTGGGGATGTTGGCCTGAGCGAGAACACTGATATTGTTACGTCTATCCTCTCAGTGGATTTGCAGGATCTTGCGGAGGCAGCGCTGGTGGTACTTCTCCAGCGTTTTGGAGGTGACTGCTGTATATGGTCCACTTAGGGAAGGTATTAGAAAGGGGCTGGCATCCTGGGAACTGTGTCATAGCCTAAATCTTCAAATACACCTCCCAGCTCTGCAATCTCTACTATTAAGAAGAGCAGTAACATCATTAGGAGACACATCACCTCCAAATTCCCCTTCAAATAACATACCATTATGACTTGGGCATATTCCTTCATTGTTGCTGGGTCAAAATCCCAGTGTTCTCTTTCTAACTCCATTTTGGGAATACAGCAAGCACAAGGGTTCTAGCAGTTCAAAGGAAAAGGCCATCATCAGCTTTCTTGGTAAAGATTCATGGGTAATATATGGGGCATTGCCAGCGTTAGCCACACCCCGAGAACACAATTTAAAAGCTCCATGCCTCAGAGGAGGTGAGAGAGGGTACAGAAGACATTGATAGTGATGTTTCCTGAACTGGAGAATTTTAACTATGAGGAAAGATTGGATAGGCTGGGGTTGTTTCCATTGGAACAGAGGAGGCTGAGGGGAGACCTGATTGAGATGTATAAAATGATGAGGGGCCTAGATAGAATGGATAGGAAAGGCCTATTTCCATTAGCAGAGGGGTCAACAACCAGGGGGCATAGATTTAAAGTAATTGGTAGAAGGTTTAGAAGGGAGTTGAGGATAAATGTTTTCACCCAGCAGGTGGTGAGGGTCTGGAACTCACTGCCTGAAAGGGTGGTAGAGGCAGAAACCCTCATAGCATTTAAAAAGTACCTGGATATGCACTTGAAGTGCTGTAACTTACAAGGCTACAGACCAAGAGTTGGAAAGTGGGATTAGGCTGGATAGCTGTTTGTCAGCCGGCATGGACACAATGGTCTGAATGGCTACCTCTGTGCTGTAATTTTCTATGATTCTAAAATTTCAAAAAACATGAGAAGGTAGAAATAAGCAAAAAGCTATTCAGTTCATATAGTACAGCCTGTCGTTCAGATCTGGTTAATCCACTCTTCATTTCCTCAGGCCTCAGTCCAAGTCCATAGCCCTCCACTTCCTATGTATCCACATCTCTCGGTTGTACAATATCGGGAGCTCGTGAAGCTTTGCAGAGTAATAAATATCAATATTGTTCGAGATCAGCGGTTTTGTGCAGAATCACTTCTGAAACAGAATTTTCACAGATTCTTAATCAGTATTCAGCTATTCACAATAACAGCAATACTAAAAAAAAAAGCAGAGTGTTTTGAGCACCAATTGTGATCGAGTGCTGCATTTTTTTTCTGCCTTCTTTATTACTAGGCCAAGACCTTTTTGTAAAGAACACTACCAATCATTTTTGTGGTAGCAGTTGTGATGTAAGTCTCATGTTAAGAAAACATGCCCTAAGTCAAGGATTTTGTTGGAGCAATTTGTCTGGTTTCAATCAGTAATAGTAGCCCATTTTGTAAATGGTTTAGATTTCTGAGATATAATCAAGGAATTAACCAGATTGTCTAATTAAGTCTCCTCATTGCATCCCTTTTTATGCAGGCTCCTGGTCCCACACCAGATCGATTGATACTGTGTTTTTTTGCGCTCCAGCCCCCAAAATGCACAGTAACTCATGTAGAAAAGATAAGGGTCGTGAATGAAAAATGCCTGACAGAAAAGCATTACAGAAAGATGGAGAGTTCTGACTCAGGGCTGCCCCTGACCCAACCTCATTAACTAGTTAAAGTCAAGCAAATAAATTGTCCTCGGTGAAATCTAACCTGTAATTGCAGTCAAGTGGGCTGTAAACAGTTTCTAAACAATGATTAGGCAGCCAGCGGCTTTAAGTCTGTCAGCAGATTTTTTTTTTTTGCAGCTCTTTTCTCTCGCGCGAGCCTTATCATTTTCGGAAATAGATCAGAGGTCCGCGCGCGCGGGACAAACCTGAGCTGTCCTCCGCGTGGATCGCGGGCCCCTTACACCAGCCCGAAACCGTGGCCTGGGCTAAACTTGGCTTTTCCCAAGAGCAGCATAATGATGTTAATGGAAGCGAGAGAGAGAGGAAATGTTCCGCTAACGTGGAGCATTTCTGGACTGCTTTCTTTCTGAAGGCTGTTTGTCAGGGAAAGGAAATTGGTGGCTCGATGAAATATGAGCATCTGCAGCTGTGGTACTTTAAATACAGACCTTCTAAGCACAGTAGAACTTCAGTCTGAGTAGCCAGATTGCAGAAAACCTTCCCCACTTCACACAGGTTGCGTGCTGTGGTTTCAGGCCTGGCTTTCAGGTGATTATAAAAATCTATGAAATGTCATTTTTAAGGACCAAAATTCATGCTCTTGGCATGTAAATAATAAAAGCCTTTTTGTCCAGATGCTGCCATTGCAGTGTCAGACTGAATTACTTTCAAAAAGAGCACTGTAACACTATCTGACCAAGTTTCGTGCTGCACTAAGCGGTTTGCAAGCGAATCTTGCGCCACAGTCCTGAGGAAACGCAACTGGAGGGGAAAAAAAAGCTAAAATCTATCGTGTTACTGTGCCTCCTGCTCTGGAAATACACAGACACAGACCAAAGAGGGTCTCAACTTTTCCAGCGCATGCCTAATTTCATTTATAATTTCTGAGATCAAACACCTCGATCATCAAAAGTCTTTTTTTTAATATTGCATGTTTCCATTCAACTGCAAACAATGCACTTTAAGATTGATCCCAAATGATGAAGGCCATGTGTGACATTTATTCCGTGTTTGACCAGTTACGCAATCTGTTGTGAAATAATCATTTTTTCCGAAAGAAATGTGGGAGCTACGCAGAGTTACACTTTTTTTTCCATTTTGCTGTAAACCCGATTTCGCGCTGTTAACTGTTCATCCGACTGAACCCTGGCAATCCTGATGAATACCACTTTTCTTTTTTTTTAAGCTCCGTGTGCCTTTGCAGTTGATCCCACTTAAATACCTGATGAATACATAAACACTTCAAACCCTGAGGGCAGTGTCACCCTGCTAGGGAGAACGAGAAGCTGCAAAGTGAAGGCAGCAGTCGAACCTGCTACCTGGAGTAACTGCTGTGTTCATCATGATGGTATTTTTGAAGAAGTGTAAGCTTCACGCAGAAAGTTACCTCATGGCTTAGACAGCAAATGGACCGCCCGCCGCGATACCAAGCTATTCAGATCAGGAGAGTTCAGTCCTTGACCTGTGCTGAGTAACGTTATCGCATCGTCATAGACAGTCCCTCGGAATTCCACTCTAAAAATGAGTCCTTAGGTGGCTGAACTGGAGCGTTGCTAAGCGGACGAGATTTAGCCCGATTGCCCTTGATTTAGGGAAGAAGGGGCCAAAAAAAAAAGCCAGGCAAAGGAGAGGAGGGGAAATGAGGAGAATGTTTTTTTTAACACACCAAGTTATGAGCTGCAGTGCGCTGCCTGAAAGAGCGGTAGATGTGGATTTAATAGTGACCTTCAAAAATACATTTCACATATATATTAGAAAAGGAACAGCATTTGCAGGGCTATGGGGAAAGAGTAGGGGAGTGGGACTAAGTGGATAGTAGAGGCAACACAGGCATGGCGGGCCGAATGGCGGGCCGAATGGCGGCCTTCTGCGCTGTATGATTCTATGATTCCCGTCCTGGTGATCCCCTGTTGAAAAATGGGTACGTGTGGTGAGGTTGGCCTTGTTTGCTGTTCCCTCAGAACAAGGCCGCATCTTGGATACAAATAAGAAAAGCACGCCACAGCTATCGCAGCTCAATCAGAGTCTTTAATACAGACCCTGAAAATGAGCAGTATTTTACAAATCACTGAACAGGGGATTGCTGACTCTGCTACAGTTAAAATCATTGTATTCAAGTCTCTGTTATACTGTTTGTCTTCTGCTTAAAGCAGTCAAGGAATGCCTGATTGTGAAATTAAAAGAATAAGAGAAATTTACAAGTTTTCACTACAGGTGCAGTTTATAACGTGTGAGGAATAAAAAAAAATCTACCTACAATTTGTTAATTTGTGTAACCTCTGGAGCGGGAGTGAGGTTTAGTTAAAGTCTAAGGGCTAGAATTTCCCTAGAAAATCCTCCAGCACCGGATTGTCGCCCAAAATACCGCTAAGATTTTAAAATTACCACGGGTGAAAAATTCTACAAAAAAAAGGAAAAAATTCCACCCGGCGAAAAAATAATGGACCTTACACCCTGATTCTCGGCAGAAAATGCAATTTGGGGCCAATTGGGCGGTTCTTAAACAAAATGGCCAGTAACTACTAAAATTTAGACCGAGGCTGCAGGTTGGGCCTCGGAGGGGAGGGGAAACACAAAAAAAATTTTTTTTTTAATTTGAAAACATTCTCAGGTCCCTTTTCAACTTAATTGCTGTAAAATAATTTTAAAATAATTATTAAAAACCCTTTAACTTACCTTTTTTTGCGGGGCTACCACCCAGCTCCTGCTGCTACTCATGGGCGTTTTTTTTCTACTTACCTACGGGTCACCGCTGAGTCAAAACTCGGGTGGTGGCGGTATTTGGACTGTGCACGCCGGCGGTCCGCTCCCCAGCGGTATTTCAAAACCGCCAGCGGAATTCTTTCTGGAAATTTTCACCAGGCGGTTTTCCGGCCAAACTGATCAAAACTGCGAAGAAACTGGGCGGAGAATTCAGCCCTAAGTTTGCTGCATATTGATTATTCAAACAATAATCATAGGGGCTTCGGCATTCCTGTTCATGACAAATATGGTACCCAATTTTTAAAAAAATGCTTTAGCATGCCAGGAATCACAAAATAAACCAAAAAATGTCACTCTTAATCACAGAATGATTGAAATTACAGCAAAGAAATTCAACCTGTGTCTTTGCTAGATCTTCAACAGCATCTATCTAATCTTAACTTCCATTTGCATTATTTTGTGCTGATGGCCTGGATATTTTGCGTAGGCCTGCATAAATATATTTTATAAGTTTTTAGCAACAATTGGAATGAGCAAATTAAGAGGCAGTATTTTTTTTGAAAGACTAATAGCGAGAAATTGAGGTGATCGGAAAAAGAGAAATAAACGTGCATTTATATAGTGCCTTTCATGACCACCAGATGTTTCAAAGCACATTACAGCCAATTAAGTACTTTTTGGAATGTAGTTACTGTTGTAATGTGGGAAACATGGCAGTCAATTTACGCACAGCAAACTTCCACAAACAGCAATGTGATAATGACCAGATAATCTGTCTTTGTTATGTTGATTGAGGGATAAATATTGGCCAGGACACCAGGGATAACACCCCTACTCTTCTTTGAAATAGCATAGTAGGATCTTTTACCCCCACCTGAGAGGGCAGGCAGGGTCTTGGTTTAACGTCTCATCTGAAAGACCATACCTCTGACAGTGTAGAACTCCCTCAGCATTGTACTGGAGCGTCAGCCTAGATTTATGTGCTCAAGTTCCTGAAGTCGGACTTGACCCCACAACTCTCTGACTCAGGGATAAGTGTGCTACCCCACTGAGCCACAGCTGACACTGTACCTGAGGACGTAAGAGAAATTAACTTCAGAGAGGCTAATAAAATAGAGCCATTCAAAGGCTAAGTATCATCTAAGAGGAAAGTCTGAAAGTCTGCAATATCAGCTTGTCGATCTGCAGCTTTCTGACAGAGGCACAGCCAAGATGTCTGCAATAGTTTTGTAATGACTGAAAGCACCCAAAGTACAAAAAAGGATGGTGCAAACCTGGCCTAGCTCCACATTGGCTATCCCTAAAACATTTGCGTGACTTTTTCTTTTTGCTCACAAGAATTTTTTTTTAGCCTTTGTTAATCGTAGATCATCATCATCATCATAGGCAGTCCCTCGGAATCGAGGAAGACTTGCTTCCACTCTTAAAATGAGTGCTTAGGTGGCTGAACAGTCCAATATGAAAACCACAGTCCCTGTCACAAGTGGGACAGATAGTCGTTGAGAGTAAGGGAGGATGGGACAGGTTTGCCGCGCACTCTTTCCGCTGCCTGCGCTTGATTTCTGCATGCTCTCATCGATGAGACTCGAGATGCTCAGCGCCCTCCCAGATGCACTTCCTCCACTTAGGGCGGTCTTTGGCCAGGGACTCCCAGGTGGGGATGTTGCACTTTAGTCGTAGAATGTAACAGCTAGACACAGGCCATTCAGCCCATCTAGGCAGTGTTCACAAGATGAAACACCACAGAAGGTGTGCCAGCTCTTTGGTAGAGATATCCAATTAATCCCACCCACCTGCCCTTTCCCCACAGCCCTGCAATTTATATCCCTTCAAGAATTTATCCAGTTCCCTTTGGAAAGTTACTATTGAATCTGCTCCCACCGCCCTTTCATTCGGCACATTCAGATCAGGACAACTCACTGGGCTGAGCCACCCAACCCAACTGCATAATGCTTGGAGAAAATTACTGACATAGACTTGACAGGCCAAACATTCTATGATGAAAGACACCTCAGAAAAATCTAGCAAGCAAATAAAAAAACATTGCAATCGCTTTGGGGTGTATCCAACGTGGATCTATACGCAGTTCTGGCCCAGTCCCACATTGCACTTCCCCAAAAATAACCTCGCAACATTTATTTTTTTGGCTACTTCTTTACCACCATTGATGTTTGTGATTTTACTTGATGGAGGTGATTAGCTGTGGGAAAGGCGAATGGTATAAGTGGCATTTTCCAGCTCTCGGCCTCGTGCCAGCGCTGGAACTTTGCAGTGAGGAAGGGGGAGTTGAAACCAGCACATTCAGCACGGACAAACTGACTAGCACCTCTTGAAATAAAATACTTAAATTACTCAAATTGCACAAATTATTGTGGAGACAAAATGTTAAAATCAGAAGCTTCTGACAATTACACGGTGTACACCTTCTGCTGCTCCAAGTTGTCTTATCAGTCTATTGCACTACATTCATTACCATTATAAATGCATCCTTGTTAAATATATCCCTCTGTTTGAATTGGCAGATGGGTGATATGAATTATAGGAACACACAGTCCAATAAGGATGTTTTGAAAAGTAATAAACCACTTGATTTTTTTTCTTAATTCTTTTTCCCCAACCTAATTTTTGAACAGATTTTTCCATCTGCGGGTTTAATAAATGTTAAAATTGTATCATGTAAAAAAAAAGACGATCAGATTTTGCTATAAAACGTCTTGAGATATTCTTTTTACTAATCTCTGCTCAATTAGATAACCACATGGAACAGACACCACACTTTTTATTTTCTTCTGCAGTTACTCCTGGGAGAGACAGCAGCCGCCTAGAGGCCCAAGGCACTGGGATGTTCTCAAGTGTCTGGTTCGAGCAGCAGAAATTTGGTTCATCCCTTCAGTTGCACTTTTGCCTCCCTCTCGGGGACTGCTCTGTAAGGTCAAGGGTTAGATTTCCTCTATAGAGTGAGAGCTAGACTGATGTCAACAAGGTGGCCAAGAAGATAGACTGATGAGGGAAGCGTCAAGGACCCAGCGGACAATAGTCACTAAATCTAAGCATCAGATGATTCCTGTTGGTGGTGCAATAAAAAAAAATCTCTCGTCAAAAAATGGTTTATTGTTTTACATTTAACCCTTTGCCTTCATTTGGCTAATTTCAATGCATTTATTTGACGGGTAGGTTATGATCCTGTCAATGTTTCAACAGATCAGAATTAATAATACTCTCCGAAGAAAGAACAGATTTTACAGATGGCAAATATATTTGGAGCAGTTTCATAAAATCTCAGATCCACTTGAAAAGAATGAAGACCGAATTTTCTTTCAGCATTCTAGTAGTACAGTATGCAAGCAAAATGCAAGTTCATCACCATTGCACTAAGAGCAACACCCTGTCTTCCTTTCCTTGTGTTAGCCAACATATTCATTATATAATCTTGTGGACATGCTGTGCTATGGGAGCCATTTCGGAGTCAACACAGGTATAAAATAGAAGGTCTTGAGTTCTGACGAAGGTTCAACGACCTGAAACGTTAACTCTGTTTTTCTCTCCACAGGTGCTGCCTGACCCGCTGAGATTTCCATTATTTTCCGTTTTTATTTCAGATTCCAGCAGCCACAGTATTTTGCTTTTGTGTAGATCTGAATGTTTATGTATATTTGAAAAAAGTTGTTACAGACCATCGTATCAGCCGTGGCTCAGTGGTAGCACTCTTGCCTCTGAGTCAGAAGGTTGCAGGTCCCACTCCAGAGAATTGAACATATAATCTAGGCTGATACTTCAGTGTAGTACCAAGGGATGCTGCACTGTCGCGGGTGCTGTCTTTTGGATGAGATATTAAACCGAGGCCACGTCTGCCCTCTCACGTGGACGTAAAAGATCCCATGGCACTTTGTGAAGAAGAGCAGAAGAAGTCTCCTGGAGTCCTGGTCATCATTTATCCCTCAATCAATACCTAAAGACAGGTTATCTGGTCATTTATTTCATTACTGTTTGTGTGCAAAATGGCTGCCATGTTTTCCAGTTTACACACTGGGAAAAATTTAGAATCCAGCAGAGGAGGACAAAGTGTTTATTTAAGAGGTGGAAAATAGAGTATTAGGGGAAGCTTCCTGGGAACATAAAAACTGACTGCAAAAGCTTCTATAGATATGTGAAGAGAAAGAGATTAGTGAAAACAAACGTCTTGCAGTCAGAATCAGGTGAATTTATAATGGGGAACAGAGAAATGGCAGACCAACTGAACAAATACTTTGGTTCTGTCTTCACGAAGGAAGACACAAATAAGCTTCCGGAAATACTA
This sequence comes from Pristiophorus japonicus, assembly GCF_044704955.1. Lineage (NCBI taxonomy): Eukaryota > Metazoa > Chordata > Chondrichthyes > Pristiophoridae > Pristiophorus > Pristiophorus japonicus. The sequence goes on from NC_091989.1 coordinate 170,218,118, forward strand.
GGGGACCGAGGATCTAGCGAGACGGAGGAATTGAAGAAAATCCTTATTAGTCAGGAAATTGTGTTAGGGAAATTGATGGGATGGAAGGCCAATAAATCCGCAGGGCCTGATAGTCTGCATCCCAGAGTACTTAAGGAAGTGGCCCTAGAAATAGTGGATGCATTAGTGAACATTTTCCAACAGTCTATCAACTCTGGATCAGTTCCTATGGACTGGAGGATAGCTAATGTAACACCATTTTTTAAAAAAGGAGGGAGAGAGAAAATGGGGATGCTTGAGAGAGCGACCTGGAGGCATAAGCCATAGGTTGTAGTTGACCCTCAGCATTGTCCTGCTGCAACACGCATCCAACCCCATAGGACGATGCATCACTTTTAAGAACCAATTTTTTACAAGGGTCATACAGGGTCAACAACTTATTTGAACAAAGTAGGTTTCGCGCCCGATCAGAAGCCCGTCCTGACAGTCCCCCCAAAACCAATCGCAACCCTTACGCAGGAGCATGTGTAGCGGCTCCAACAACGTGCTCAAGTTCAGCAGAAAGTTCCCGAAATAGTTCAACAGTCCCAGGCATGAACGCAACTTCGATGTGTTGCAGGGCCTGGGTGTTCATCGAATCGCTTCTGTTTTGGATTCGGTGGGCCGAATCCCATCTGCAGCAACCCTCCTGCCCAGAAACTCAACCTCAGGAGCTAAAAGCACACATTTAAACTTCTTGAGTCGCAGGCCTACCCAGTCCAGTCGACGTAGCACCTCCTCCAGGTTGTGGAGGTGTTCCTTGGTGTCTCGACCCATGATGAGGATGTCGTCCTGGAATATGATCGTTCCAGGAATGGATTTAAGCAGGCTTTCCATGTTTTGTTGAAAAATCACGGCTGCTGAACAGCGGCTGAACGGGCACCTGTTTTAAATGAACAGTCCCTTGTGCGTGGTGATGGTGGTCAGTAGTTTGGATTTGTTGGCCAGTTCCTGGGTCATATAGGCTGAAGTGAGGCCCAACTTGGTAAATAGCTTGCCGCTTACCAGCGTGGCGAAAAAGTCCTCCACTCTCGGGAGCAGGTATTGATCTTGTAGGGACACCCGATTGATGGTGGCCTTGTAGTCGCCGCAGATCCTGACAGAGCCATCTGCTTTTAGGACGGGAACGATGGGGTTCGCCCAGTCGCTGAATTCAACAGGCGAGATGATGCCCTCTCTCAACAGCCAGTCCAATTCGTTCTCGATCTTTTCCCGCATCACATACGGCACTGCTCTGGCTTTGTGGTGCACTGGCCTGGCGTCCGGGGTGATGTGTATCACTACTTTAGTGCCTTTGAAAGTCTCGACGCCAGGTTGGAATAGTGAATCGAATTGTTGCAGAACTTGTGAGCACGAACTTCGCTCCCCAGATGACATTGCGTGAACATCCCCCCATTTCCAGTTCAACTCGGCTAACCAGCCCCTCCCCAACAATACGGGACCATTGCCCGGGACAATCCAGAGCGGCAGCCGATTCACTAACCCATTGTGTGTGACAGCCAACATTGCACTGTCTAACACCAGAATGATTCTTTTTGTGTAAGTCCGTAATTGTGTCTCAACACGTTCTAATTTTGGTCTATTGGCTTTAAATGGCCATAGCTTCTCAAATTGCTGAATGCCTATGAGTGACTGGCTGGCCCCAGTGTCCAGCTCCATGCATTCAGGGATACCATTTAACAAAACCTTCATCGTCATGGGTGGCGTTTTGGTGTATGAACTGTGAATATTCACCACATGGACTCGCTGAACTTCGGCGTCCATCGATTCGCCCCAAAAGTCATCCTGCCTCGGAGGACCCTCTTCTGGTCCATCCGCCTCATATATTAGTCTGGTTGCAGGCTTCCTGCACATTCGAGCTAAATGGCCACTGAGATTGCAGTTTCTGCAGACAAACTGTTGAAATCTGCAAGATCTAGCTGAGTGTTTTCCCCCACACCTCCAGCATGTGTTAAAGTTTCCATTGTTGGGAACAAAGGGACTATGGCCAGGCATTCCGTGCTGACTGTCCCTTGGACTGCTCTTAAGTACCCTATTAGTGGGTGTCAATGGCCCCATCCCGGGCCACATTGTCCGCTGTGATGGCGTAAATGTCCGTTCAGCCTGCCATTGTCTCTGTTGCAGTCCTACTCTGGGGTCTATTGCTGCCTGAGGGGTGTCGAACTGCCCCTACCTGCCTGCGAGGCTCTGAGTCACATTGATGATGTTGACTCCCTGATCCCTCACCGCGTTAGAGGCAGAATTGCACGCTTATATTATTTTTGTCTCTTCCTCCCCCACCATGAAAGTTTGAGCTAGCAACGCCGCCGCTTCCAAGGTCAAATTCTTGGTCTCAATTAATTTGCGGAAAATTCCCGCATGACCGATGCCCTCGATAAAGAAGTCCCTTAGCATCTCTCCCCTGCAGGCATCTGTAAATTACAGAGGCTGGCCAAACGCCGGAGGTCCGCCATGAAGTCCGGTATGCTCTGTCCTTCCTGACGTTGATGGATGTAGAATCTGTGTCGGGCCATATGTATGCTACTCGCCGGTTGGAGTTGCTCCCCGATCAATTTGCTAAGTTCTTCAAAGGTTTTGTCCGCCGGCTTTTCGGGTGCTAGTAAGTCCTTCATGAGCGCGTAAGTCTTTAGTCTGCAGCTGGTCAAAAGATGAGCCCTTCGCTTGTCGGCCGCTGCATCCCCCAGCCATTCTTTCGTAACGAAGCTTTGCTGAAGCCTCTCGACAAAATCGTTCCAGTCATCCCCAACACAGTTCTGTTCCTCTGTGCTACCGGTGGCCATTCTCGTGGGTCGTGAATTCCTGTTTCTCGTCGCCAATGTAAAGTCCTTACTCTACAGCATGAAACCACACGAGGCACATTCTGGGAACAAGGTCACTCTCTGACCTGAACTCTTTATTCACAGGACTCCAAGTGATGACCCTGCATGGGACCTCCCTTTTTATCCCTGTGTGATCAGGTAAGGAGTGTCTCCCACAAGTTCACCCCTTGTGGTCAAAGTGTGCATCTAGGTTGAGTGTATATAGTAATACAGTGGTGCTACATACATGACAGAGAGAAAGCAGGAAAGGGGTACTGAGGTGAATGATCAGCCATGATCTTATTGAACGGTGGTGCAGGCTCGAAGGGCCGAATGGCCTACTCATGCACCTATTTTCTATGTTTCTATGTTTCTATTACAATAGTGACTACACTTCAGAAGTACTTCATTTCCTGTAAAGCACATTGGGATGTCCTGAGTTTGTGAAATACGCTATATAAATCCAAGTTCTTTCTTTCATTCTGTTGCAGACTCTTTGTGTTTGCTATGTCATTACCAGCTTTCATGAATGTTAGAAAATGGTTCTTACTTCAGGGATGAATTTAAAAGCCAAATACAATGGATGAACCAATTGACATCCTTCATGATTGGATAATCTCCTGTATACCATTTTTAACACTGGGATAAAGTGATACTTTGCATAAATCAAATTAATAATGATCTTTATCACATTAATACAAAACATCTTGCTTTATTTTTGTTCTACTCAATAATAGATAACCTATAATTGTAAGATTATTATCAATAAATACACTACAGATGCTTCAATATACAAAACAGCCCTGTATATTTATTCTAGGTTTAATATTTTAAACAAAGTATACTTGCTATGTTAATCTTTTTTCTTATAGAAGAGGGAATTGCAGCATATGAGTAAATGGAGAGTGTATTAAATTAGACCTTTATTTTTCTGGAACGGTGAGCTTTTTTGGATTCTAATAGCCTCGCTGGGATGGCTGCATTTGGTTTCCACATGGCTCCCTCGCACTTTTTTCAAGTTGTTCCATATGTAACCCATTGGTTCTCATTCCTGGTCACCGGCCTATTAATAGTTGCCCATTTTGCCCCATGACCAAAGTCAGGTCAGACTTTTGAAAAAGCATTTGTTACTTTCCAAGATTACGGGGGAGAGAGAGAGAGAGAGGTGGGGGACGGGGGGCGGAGGAGGGGGGTGGCGGGGAGGAGGTTAAGAAAAAAAGCCTCTGGAAACTGGGCAAAGTTCAAGACCCAGGCATATGCAGTGCCGCGGTCAGGCTGGAACCTGATCTGACTGTTCTTGGCAATTTTTTTGTAAGCGTGAAATGTCATAAAGCTATACAGTGATGCCTGCATGAATAGTCCATTTGTTTTTTACCCTGACAGCCTTTTCAACCCTTGACTTGCACAGGAGCCTGAAGCAGTTTACCAGACACTGCAGCGGGCTGTTTCTGCACACGTTAACTATAAAAGTTTGTGTGTAAGCTGGCCCCACAGCTAAGGTTTTGTCCGCATTTATGAATGTGGCTAAGGTTAAAGCTTGCTTTATTGACAGCACCTGCTTAGGTTTTACATTTAGGAACTCATAAAGTGCAGCTGAAATACTCCAATAATTTACAAGGAAAAATGAAAACTTTTAAAGATTCAAAATTATATCGTTTTACAAGCAACATTTTGTCAATGCAAAACTTGAATCATGAAGCCTATATAAAAATCAACTTATTAGTAAAAGGTTAGTGAATGTCATGTTAGCTTTTATATCTTTTCAGTTGTTTTACAGTGACATGTGGCAGATTTATTGGAGCACAGGCATCTGACTGGAGATAATGGAAAGGTAAGCAGCTACACTCGCCGTTTCGAACAGCCCATAATGTCACCAGCAATTGTAGCAGCATTGAAAGACTTGCAAATGTTCAGAGATTCGAAGATGTTGACAGAATGCAGTGTTTTGAACTCTTCAGTGAAGAGATTGTGGCTCATTGTTACATTGGGTGCTGAGAAATGGGCGCTTCATTTGTGTCGGGAAAAATAATAACAATCAGTGTTTATAATAATGCTGCCTTTCGGTCCGCAGTAGTCTTTCTCAGGATCCTGTATCAGCCTGTGCCAGGCACCAATTAAAGTGTAATATCGCTTGTTTGAACTTTTGTAATTAACAGCGCAGAGTTGAGCAATCTCTGGAAACCGAACAAACTGCAATTTTCTTTCTTTTTCCAGTTCTCTCTCCCCTCCTCTCCTGAAGGCAGTGACTCGTGCTGCAGTATGGTTCACTAGGCATTGGCAGTCCTCCAGCACCTCCCACAAGTGGCCATTCTTCATGTGTAAGCCTAGACAGTGAGTGTTGGCAGCCAATTCAACCACAAGGAGGAGGAGGGTATCATGGCTGAGCTCAGTCCTGGCTCTACCGACAGCCACACATGTACCCTATTGGGCAAAGATTAAGGGTGAGAACCCTGGCTGATCTATCCCCATCCTTAGCCAAACCAATCTGTTACCCCAACTTTTAAGGTCAAAGTTCGAGGTCGGCAACCGGGGCTTCTGGGAAAAAAGATATGTTCTCAAATAAGTGATGATTTGGTTCTTAGTCACCTACTCGAAGAAAACTGACTATTTGAGAAACTAATCGCAACAATCTATCAGTAATTGTGTTTTAAACGTAAAAGGAAGTAACGGTGTTGGTGGAAGTGAAACATACCTATTTTTGATAACTGGAATTCACCATGGTAACTGTTAACACACGCACATACGCACAAACTCAGGCCAAGGGTGGTGCTAGTCTCAATTGCCAGAGAAATCTCATGTTCAGCGACTAGAACGAGATGCACTGTTAAGATTTTGAGTCTCATACTGTCCTTGCTGACGTCTTATGAAAGCAGTATTGATTTCCAGTCAGTTTTTAGAGGAGGTGCCACCCTAGATGTGAAACATGGGATATAATAAATATTATTTAAGCTACCTCTGGTAAACTTCAAGTTCTATGTCCTCAAATGGTTGAGTGGGTAAAAGCACCATATAATGTGGTATTAAGTAAAACAGACTAGGTCTGATCACAGCCAGGGTAGGAATTGGGCTTCTGCGAATGGCTGTCTGAAGCTGTCACTTGAAGCCAATATTCTAACATGTGTTCCTCTTCTGTCAATATAGGCCTGGAAAAGCTGCCTATTAGTACTGCCTGTGACCCAAAAAAATACCACACCTTGCATCACTCTTACCAACAAGCACACCAATATAGATCAATAGCCCCTGAAGAAAGCAATGAGTGAGCTTGAGATGGTAGCAGAGTGCGTTATAGTGCTCAGGTGAGGAGGAGCAATTGTTGGTGACAGTTAAACTGCAGGAACTTGCTGCCCGGACAGCTGCATGGATGGCACAACTGTATTTATAAATCATTCAGTGTGGTGAAATTGCTTATCCATGCTATACTCCCATTGCTGTTCAGTGGAAAATAAGATGATAGTGCAGGCCATACAAATCACTACACTTGCTTGGCTACTGTAGCATAGTGGTTATGTCACTGGATTAATGATCTGGAGACACAAGTTCAAATCCCACCAGCTGGGGAGTTAAATTCAGTAAATAAATCTGGAACAAAAAGCTAGTGTCAGTAATGGTGACCATGTAACTACTGCATTGTTGTAAAAACCCACCTGGTTCATTAATGTCCTTTAGGGGAGGAAATCTGCCGCCCTTACCCGGTCTGGCCTACATGTGATTCCAGACCCACACCAATGTGGTTGACTCTAAACTGCCAACTGAAATGGTCGCTCACCACCTCCTTCTCGAGGGCCATTAGGGATGGGCATCACAGCTATGTGACCTTTTTCATGCCAATCCAGGATCTGCTGGGGATTGTGCCCTTGGTCTTTGCCAGTACTAAGGCCTGCAGATATGGTTAATGGCATAATAGCGGACATGGATAATTGGCTCAGGTGCCAGTTGAGCTCCGTTCTCTGGCATATATTCATAAGAACATAAGAAATAAGAGCAGGAATAGGCCATTAGGCCCTTTGAGCCTGCTCTACCATTCAATAAGATCATGGCTGATCTTCTACCTCAACTCCACTTTCCTGCACTATCCCCATATCCCTTGATTCACTTAATATTTAAAAATCTATCGATCTCTGTCTTGAATATACTCAACGGCTGAGCATCCACAGCCCTCTGGAGTAGAAAATTCCAAAGATTCATAACTCTTTGAGTGAAGAAATTTCTCCTCATCTCAGTCCTAAATAACCAACCCGTTATTCTGAGACATTCTTTAATTGTGTACTATATTGACTGTTTAATACTGTGACTGGGATACTTTACAAGTTGTATTGACTTACTAAATGACATTGGATTCTGTATTTTGCAGGTAGACATGAACTAGAGTGAAGGTTTACATTAAAGATCTGTCCCTGGAGTTTCCGCTCATTTGTGTTGGATTTTTTGGCGCAATTTGCCCAAAATGAGCGAAACCAGCGCAAAAGATTGTGGAATTTTAAGCACAAAATATGTTGAGTACAAATCGAGTTTCCGCAATCATTTGCGCCAGATTTAAAAAACTTTAACCCCTGCTTTTTAAAGATCTTCCTGTTCTACTGAACAGTTTTAAAAGCTTTACTTCAATCATCTTTCCAGTGATTTTACAAGGATTGGGCGGATTTCTATTAAAACACACATTTTAAAATATATTCTGATTTAAAAAAAAAAAATAATTACAACAAAAAATAAAAGAAACAATAAATCTTTAAGAGCACCTCACTACATATAACTTATCTTCAATATCCTTTGTAAATTGGCAGTAGTAAGCTGGGCGTGACTTCCAGTAAAGACCAACAAATCCTTCCATTCAGCTCCAAGCCCTCCGTTGCCTGCAGGTCACACATGCTTCATTGAATTCTCCCATATTGGGCCCAAGTTTCCACATGATTTGCGCCTGATTTTTAGGAGCAACTGGTGGAGAACGGACTATCTTAGAAATCGCAATTCTCCACATTTTGTTTTCTGCAGTTCTAGTCAGGTAGAACAGTTCTACTTTGGAACAGAATTTTTTCTTCAAAAGGGGGCGCGTCCGGCCACTGACGCCTGATTTCAAAGTTTCCACAGTGAAAACGTACTCCAAACTAAAGTAGAATGGAGCAAGTGAAGATTTTTGTAGAACTGAAAAAACCTGTTCTACACATTGAAAAATCAGGCGCAGGTTACAAATTAGGCGTCCAGAACGAGGTGGGGAGGGAGGGGAGGGGAAGGGAACTCATTAAATTCTACAATAAATCCTTATTTATACTTCTACAAATATTATACAAATAAATCCAACCTGAATAAACATTTATAAGCAAAGAAAAGATTAAATAAACCATTTTCCTACCTGTGTGAAAGTGCTTCAGCCAGGGAGAATTCTGCAGCCGTTCGTTGCCACTGAGCGGGAGGGAGGGTGGAGGAGAAAGCGGGTTGTTGTTGTGGAGGGGAGGGAGGGGAAGGAGACAGCGGTTTGTTGCCGCGGAGGGGAGGGAGGGGAAGGAGACAGTGAGAAGGGTAGCCTCAGTGCTGATGTGCTGATGGCAATGTGCTTTTATTAAAAAATGTTCAAAATTTAAACAGCTACAAAGAACTACAAAAATGGCCGAGTGCCAATGTTTTTTTTCACACTGAGCATGCGCGAACGCTCCAACGCGCACGCGCAACGTTGCCGGCAGGAAAAAAACTAATTTAAATAGTACCTACCCCCTCCCACTTACAAAATTGGCGCGAGTGTAGGCTCCGCCCCCTTGGGCGCCGCGCCAAACAGACAAGGAGCTGCAAAGCGCTCGAGAATAGTGCGTTTTTTTTCTGGTGCCGTTTTAGGCGCGAAAAACGGGCGCCCAGCTCGGAGGGGTGCCCGTTTTTTATCCTGTGGAAACTTGGGCCTATTGTGTGCAAGTCAAAGGCGTTATGCCTGATCAGGAAATCACAGCTGGGACTGGGTGGGATTGCTGGGCATCCACTATCCCAGTTCCTGAAGGACTGGATCATGCCAGTAGTAACATTTCCAATGAGTGGAAATTCTAATCCTTAATATTCCGCTCCTCACTATAAACTATAGCTGTGAAAATCTGTATCTGTTCCAATGCATTCACGCCATATCTTCACTTGGAACCTAGCCAGGTGCCCACGTAGTGCTGCTGTTTCCAAGATGGTCTTAGCTACATTGGCTTCCACTTAAGCAACACCTCAATTTCAAAATTCTCATCCTTATTCTCAAAGCCCTCCATGGCCTCATCCCTCCCGATCTCTGTCATCTCCTCCAGCCCCACAACCCTCCGAGATGTCTGCACTCCTCTGATTCTACCCTCTTGAGTATCTCTGATTATAATCGCTGAACCATTGGTGGCCTTGCCTTCTGTTGCCTAGGCCTCAAGCTCTGGAACCCCCTGTCTAAACCTCTCTGCCTCTCTACCTCTCTTTCCTCCTTCAAGATGCTCCTTAAAACCTACCTCTTTGACCCCCTGTGCTAATTTCTAATCATGCAGCTTAGTGTCAAATTTTTATCTCATAATACTCCTCTGAAGTGCCTTGGGAGGTTTCACAACGTTAAAGGCGCTATATTAGCATGGATAGTGGATTGGCTAACGAACAGAAAACAGAGAATCGGGATAAATGGATAATTTTCCGGTTGGCAAACCGTAACTAGTGGCGTGCCACTGGGATCGGTGCTGGGCCCTCAACTATTTACAATCTATATTAATGACTCGGATGAAGGGACCGAGTGTAATGTAGCCAAGTTTGCTGATGATGCAAAGATGGGTGGGAAAGCAAATTGTGAGGAGGACACAAAAAATCTGCAAAGGGGTATTGACAGGCTAAGTAAGTGGGCAAACATTTGGCAGATGGAGTATAATGTTGGAAAGTGTGAGGCTATCCACTTTGGCAGGAAAAATAAAAAAGCAAATTAAATGGAGAGAGATTACACAATGCTGCAGTACAGAGGGACCTGGGGGTCCTTGTGCATGAAACACAAAAAGTTAATATGCAGGTACAGCAAGTAATCAGGAAGGCAAATAGAATGTTGGCCTTTATTGCAAAGGGGATGGAGTATAAAAGCAGAGAAGTCCTGCTACAACTGTACAGGGTATTAGTGAGGCCACACCTAGGGTATTAGGTTTGCACATGTTCCCGTCCCACACCATTTTAATTCATCAAAAAAATTGTTCGGGAGAGCAGACTTCCCCGGGCTGACGGGGGCTTTCTTAGGGTTTGAAAGTCATGGGCCCATTGGCTGCGTAATGCAATTTTAACTAGAAAGTCGAGAGACCCACAATGCACCAAGGTTCTGTTGCAGGAGGCAACAGAATGGCCAGAATAGGTCAGTGTAAGTCTTTTTTTTGAATTTCTATGAGGATTCCTTGTGGGCTAGGAGGAGCAGGAATTAAGACTACCCAGACCCGTGCTTCAGGCAGGAGACCATTTAGAACAATTCAATTGGGACCCAGGAGGCAAATGGCGTAAACCTCATGCCTGTCTGTCCATGAGGTTTCCCACACACCCCTCGCCCCAGCCCCATACTCGAGTTCAAATCGAGGCTAAAATTAATTTTTCTTTTTACTTAAAAAAAAGTTTGTCATTAATTTATTTTCAAAATGGTCCCTCCTCCTTTCAAACTATTATATCCTGAGTTTCCCCAGTGTAGTCACCTCAAGTAGAATGGAGCCATCCAGCCTCATTCATCTGGTGCCTTTCTCTGGGGATAAGTCAAAGCTTGTACTGTTAAATCAACCCAAGCAAATGGAGATCACTGACTACTTTCAAATGTGTGAAATGTGCTTGAAATGAATCTCAAAAGAGGTCTTTCTGCTTCACAATGAGTTGAAAATGGAGCTTTGACATCAGCTCTGTTTTAAAAATATTACACAGATTTTATTTTAATCGGTTGTCATATTCTTCAGTCTATTTATGTTCATCACTCCTGTTATGCTTATGTTTAAATATTTCAGTTCAACACTGAGTGCTGATGACATCAATTGGGAGAGTGGCTTAGATGAAATCTGAGCCTGCCAATGCATGGGAGCTCAGTTCACCTTTATATCTGAGCTGATAAATTCTGGGTTAAGGTTTTTATCGCTGGGTTACTGATTAGAATCATAGAATCATGGGGGCCGAAATTGATCAACTCACCACCCATTGCTGCCAATTGCCGCCGACATTGCTCTGCAAGATCCGCCCACTGCCACTTTCAGGGTGGCCTGGGGCGGCCGGGGGGAGAGAGCCACCGGGAAGCGCCCGCTGACATAGCGGACGGCTGAGTGGCGCAACTGAGCTCCCGCCCGTCGAGCTCCCATATATATGTGGGCGGGAGTTGGCGCCAGAACGGGGGTGGACCACTGGCTGGAGACTGGTCTGTCCCCAACGGTAAGTATGAAGAATCTGAAAAAAAGATTAGTGAACATTTTATATATATTTTTCAACAGCGACTTACCTGGATGGGGTCCCCCGAAGGTCTTCTGATAGTTTTTTTATTTTACCCAATGATTTTATTTTTCAGCTGTTCGACCATCCATGGGCCCGACTCTATTCTTGGCGACACTTGGGCGGCAAGCGCCTCTGCCGCCGAGAATGAGACTCCCCGCTCGTTGCCGCCCAGATTGGCGGCGTACATCGTTCATTTGCCGCCCGCCGACCTTCGAGGGACCTCAGCGATGAATATCTCACCCAAAGTACCGTCCAGTACCTCGCCGGCCATCGGCAGCACTTTGGGCAGCACTTGGGCGGGCAGAGGCCTTGACCAAATTAGGCCCCATTGAAATTTATATCACGGAAGGAGGCCATTTCGGCCCATCGTCTCCACACCGGCCGACAAAGAGCTATCCAACCTAATCCTACTTTCCAGCTCATGGTCCATAGTCCTGTAGATTATGGCACTTCAAGTGCACATCCAAGTACTTTTTAAATGTGATGAGAGTTTCTTCCTCTACCAACCTTTCAGGCACTGAGTTCCAGATCCCCACCACCCTCTGGGTGAAGGCATTTCCCCATAAATCCCCTCTAAACCTTCTACCAATTACTTTAAACTATTCCCCCTGGTTGTTGACCCCTCTGCTAAGGGAAATAGGTCCTTCTATCCACTCTAAATAGGCCCCTCATAATTTTATACACCACAATATGGTCTCCCCTCAGCTTCCTCTGTTCCAAAGAAAATAACCCCAGCCTATCCAATCTCTCCTCATAGCTAAAATTCTCCAGTCCAGGCAACATCCTCGTAAATCTCCACTTGTGCAATCACATCTTTCCTTTAATGTGGTGACCAGAAATGTACACATAGAAACATAGAAACATAGAAAATAGGTGCAGGAGTAGGCCATTCGGCCCTTCGAGCCTGTACCGCCATTCAATGAGTTCATGGCTGAACATGCAACTTCAGTACCCCATTCCTACTTTTTCGCCATACCCTTTGATCCTCCTAGTAACTCCTTTTTGAATATATTTATTGAATTGGCCTCAACAACTTTCTGTGGTAGAGAATTCCACAGGTTCACAACTTTCTGGGTGAAGAAGTTTCTCCTCATCTGGGTCCTAAATGGCTTACCCCTTATCCTTAGACTGTGACCCCTGGTTCTGGACTTCCCCAACATTGGGGACATTCTTCCTCCATCTAACCTGTCTAAACCCGTCAGAATTTTAAACGTTTCTATGAGATCCCCTCTCATTCTTCTGAGCTCCAGTGAATACAAGCCCAGTTGATCCAATCTTTCTTGATATGTCAGTCCCGCCATCCCGGGAATCAGTCTGGTGAACCTTCGCTGCACTCTCTCAATAGCAAGAATGTCCTTCCTCAAGTTAGGAGACCAAAACTGTACACAATACTCCAGGTGTGGCCTCACCAAGGCCCTGTACAACTGTAGTAACACCTCCCTGCCCCTGAACTCATATCCCCTCGCTATGAAGGCCAACATGCCATTTGCTTTCTTAACCGTCTGCTGTACCTGCATGCCAACCTTCAATGACTGATGTACCATGACACCCAGGTCTCGTTGCACCTCCCCTTTTCCTAATCTGTCACCATTCAGATAATAGTCTGTCTCTCTGTTTTTACCACCAAAGTGGATAACCTCACATTTATCGACATTATACTTCATCTGCCATGCATTTGCCCACTCACCCCTAACCTATCCAAGTCACTCTGCAGCCTCATAGTATCCTCCTCGCAGCTCACACTGCCACCCAACTTAATGTCATCCGCAAATTTGGAGATACTACATTTAATCCCCTCATCTAAATCATTAATGTACAATGTAAACAGCTGGGGCCCCAGCACAGAACCTTGCGGTACCCCACTAGTCACTGCCTACAATTCTGAAAAGTACTCATTTACTCCTATTCTTTGCTTCCTGTCTGCCAACCAGTTCTCAATCCATGTCAGCACACTACCCTCAATCCCATGTGCTTTAACTTTGCACATTAATATCTTGTGTGGGACCTTGTCGAAAGCCTTCTGAAAGTCCAAATACACCACATCAACTGGTTCTCCCTTGTCCACTCTACTGGAAACATCCTCAAAGTACGCTAGCTGTGGCCTAACTAGCATTTTATACAGTTCAAGCATAATCTCCCTGCTCTTGTATTCTATGCCTCGACTAATAAAAGCAGGTATTCTGTATGCTTTCTTAACCACCTTAGCTACCTGGCCTACTACCTTCAGGGATTTGTGGACCTACACTCCAAGGTCCCTTTGTTCCTCTACACTTCTCAGTATCCTATCATTTAATTTGTCTACCCTTGCCTTGTTAGCCCTTCCCAAATGCATTACCTCACACTTCTCCAGATTGATTCCATTTGCCACTGTTTTGCCCACCTAACCAGTTCATTGATACCTTCCTGCAGTCTACAGCATTCTTCTTCATTATCAACCACACAGCCGATTTTAGTATCATCTGCAAACTTCGTAATCATGTAGGAGAATTATTATATCGGTTGATAAATCAATGCTGTAATGGAGAGACAATCTTTGCGCTCACTATGAATTCACTAGAATGAACTTGTGGGATTTATTGGGGCCAAATTATTTATGCGCAGTTAACTATTTATGCACAGTGAACTCCCAGTCCAGATTGGGCTTACCTGCAGAGGCCCACTGTGCTTAGAAAGTTAGGCCTCAGAAGATCTCAAGGCTGCAACTACTAATTAATTGTTACTAGGCAGAAAAAGAGAATTGGCTGCAAGAAGGAGCAAGAAGGAGCAAAGCTGCTCCATTATTGGAGGTGTTAGAAAAATTACAAGAAAGGAGGGTTGCCATCTCTGACATGCCAGGGCATTCTCCCCTCAGAAGAAATGTGCCGGTTTCCTGGCAGGAGGTAGCTGTCAGGATAAATGCAGTCTCCAATATCCAGGGGACTTGGAGACAAAAGCGAAAATGATTAGTGGCCTCAGGAAGCTTGCCAAGGTAAACTTAGCCAGCACTGCAGTAGACGAAATAGATGGGCGAGGTATGCAGGCCACCAACAATTTCCTGGCACCCTGTCACAGCCTCAGCAAGGCTGCATGGCCGTCAGAAAAATTTTCTTTTTAAGCTTTACATGCATTGCCATGGTATAGCAGGCACAGGCCTGATTTTTGTTTTTTGCTTTTACCGTCGATATTTACCTTGGGTTCAACATCACTGACCACAGCTCACTAGATATAGCATCTGTGAACAGTTTTGGTCCCCATATTATAAAACGGACACAAAGGCACTACAGAAGGTGCAAAAAAGATTGACTAGAACGGTACTGGAACTGAGAGGTTATACGTATCAGGAAAGATTGAACAGAGAAGACTGAGGGGTGACCTAATAGAAATCTTCAAGTTTATGAAAGAGTTTGTTAGAGTAGACATTGAGAAGATGTGTCCAGTTGCAGATGATATCAACAATAGTGGCCACAAACATAAGACAATCCCCAATAAATCTAATACGGAATTCAGGAGAAACTTCTTTACCCAGAGAGTAGGTAGAATGTGGAACTCGTCACCATAGGGAGTGGTTGAGGCGAATAACATAAATGCATTCAAGGGGAAGCTAGAAAAGCACATGAGGGAGGAAGGAATAGAAAGATATGTTGATGGGGTTAGATGAGGAAGGGTGGAGAAGGCTCGTGTGGAGCATGAACACCAGCATGGACCTGTTGGGCCGAATGGCCTGTATCCGCGCTGTAAATACTTTGTAACTTTGTAATCTGCTGCCATGTGATCTCTTTAACTTAGGTAGGCAGATGAATAAACATTCTAGCGACTCTAGGATAAGGTGTGAACTACAAGATTTATAGAACACACGGACATATGAACAAAAAAGACAGGAGAAGACCCTTTGGTCCATCCAGTCTGTCTCACACAACTGCGAGGCCTTGCACGTTGAACAGGTAAATGAACAGTATTAGTACAAACAGCACTTTTACAGCAGTTACAAGCTTTTCTATTCTCTTCCAAGTGTTCAGTACAATAAACACACATGTGTAGTGCTAATCCTGAGCACATTGAACTACCTGAATTTCAGGAGAAACTTCTTTACCCAGAGAGTAGTTAGAATGTAGAACTCGTTACCACAGGGAGTGGTTGAGGCGAATAGTATAGATGCCACTTTGGTGGTAAAAACAGGAGGGCTGATTATTATCTGAATGGTGACAGATTGGTAAAGGGGGAGGTGCAACGAGACCTGAGTGTCATGGTATACCAGTCATTGAAGCTTGGCATACAGGTGCAGCAGGTGGTGAAGAAGGCAAATGGCATGTTGGCCTTTATAGCAAGAGGATTTGAGTATAGGAGTAGGGAGGTCGTACTACAGTTGTACAGGGCCTTGGTAAGGCCACACCTTGAATATTGTGTCCAGTTTTGGTCTTCTACTCTGAGGAAGGTCATTCTTGCTATTGAGGGTGTGCAGCGAAGGTTCACCAGACTGATTCCCGGGATGACAGGACTGACATATGAAGAAAGACTGGATCGACTAGGCTTGTATTCAATGGAATTTAGAAGAATGGGAGGGGATCTCATAGAAAATTCTGACGGGATTGGACAGATTAACTGCAGAAACAATGTTTGTGATGTTGGGGAAGTCCAGAACCATGGGGAAGAGATATGGATAAGGGGTAAGCCATTTAGGACCGAGGTGAGGAGAAACGTCTTCATTAAGAGAATTGTGGGTATGTGGAATTCTCTACCACAGAAAGTTGTTGGGGCCAGTTCGTTAGATATATTCAAAAGGGAGTTGGATGTGGCCCTCATGGCTAAAATGATCAAGGGGTATGGAGAGAAAGCAGGAATGGGGTACTAAAATGCATGATCAGCCATGATCTTATTGAATGGTGGTGCAGGCTCGAAGGGCCGAATGGTCTACTCCTGCACTGATTTTCTATATTTCTATGTTTCTATGCATTCAAGGAGAAACTAGAAAAGCATATGAGGGAGAAAGGAATACAAACATATGTTGATGGGGTTAGATGAGGAAGGGTGGAGGAGGCTCATGTGGAGCATGAACACCAGCATGAACCTGTTGGGTGGAAGCAGATTCAATAATAACTTTCCAAAGAGAATTGGATAAATACTTGAAAAGGAAAAAAAAAAGCAGGTCTATGGGGAAAGAATAGAAGAGTGGAACAAATTGGATAACTCTTTCAAAGTGCCGGCACAGATACAATGCGTCAAACGGCCTCCTTCTGTGCTATATGATTCTATGGGAGCGAAATTGGTTTGTGCCTCCTGTTAATGCCCCAATGGGAGCTTTGTGGCAGGGCTACAACGTTGCGACCCGATCTCTTTCACCCGGAGATCGTGACATCATCGGTGTGCGCATCGTCCCAGACCCAAAAATAGACTTCCACCACCTGCAGCAGCGCCGGGCGAAAACGCCGACAGCTGCAGGATGCGCGCATCAGGCAGCCGGCCACTTCGGGGGCTGGCCATCCTAGACTGGGTGATATGTAATGAGAAAGGACTAATTAGCAATCTTGTTGTGCGAAGCCCCTTGGGGAAGAGTGACCATAATATGGTAGAATTCTTTATTAAAATGGCGAGTGATACAGTTAATTCAGAGACTAGGGTCCTGAACTTAAGGAAAGGTAACTTTGATGGTATGAGACATGAATTGGCTAGAATAGACTGGCGAATGATACTTAAAGGGTTGACGGTGGATAAGCAATGGCAGATATTTAAATATCACGTGGGATGAACTTCAACAATTGTGCATCCCTGCCTGGAGTAAAAATAAAGCGGGGAAGGTGGCTCAACCATGGCTAACAAGGGAAATTAGGGATAGTGTTAAATTCAAGGAAGAGGCATATAAATTGGCCAGAAAAAGCAGCAAACCTGAGGACTGGGAGAAATTTAGAATCGAGCAGAGGAGGACAAAGTGTTTAATTAAGTAGGGGGAAAATAGAATATGAGAGTAAGCTTGCTGGGAACATAAAAACTGACTGCAAAAGCTTCTATAGATATGTGAAGAGAAAGAGATTAGTGAAGACAAATGTAGGTCCCTTGCAGTCAGAATCAGGTGAATTTATAATGGGGAGCAGAGAAATGGCAGACCAATTGAACAAATACTTTGGTTCTGTCTTCACGAAGGAAGACAGGAATAACCTTCCAGAAATACTAGGGGACAGAGGATCTAGTGAGAAGGAAGAACTGAAGGAAATCCTTATTAGTAAGGAAATTGTGTTCGGGAAATTGATGGGACTGAAGGCCGATAAGTCCCCAGGACCTGATACTCTGCATCCCAGAGTACTGAAGGAAGTGGCCCTAGAAATAGTGGATGCATTAGTGATCATTTTCCAACAGTCTATTGACTCTGGTTCAGTTCCTATGGACTGGAGGGTAGCTAATGTAACACCACTTTAAAAAAAAAAGGGAGAGAGAAAACTGGGAATATAGACCGGTTAGCCTGACATCGGTAGTGGGGAAAATGTTGGAATTAAATATTAAAGATGAAATAGCAGTGCATTTGGAAAGCAGTGACAGGATCGGTCCAAGTCAGCATGGATTTATGAAAGGGAAATCATGCTTGACAAATCTTCTGGAATTTTTTGAGGATGTAGCTAGTAGAGTGGACAAGGGAGAACCTGTGGATGTGGTGTATTTGGAATTTCAAAAAGCTTTTGACAAGGCCCCACACAAGAGATTGGTGTTCAAAATTTAAGCACATGGTATTGGGGGTAATGTATTGACGTGGATAGAGAACTGGTTGGCAGACAGGAAGCAGAGAGTCGGTATAAACGGGTCCTTTTCAGAATGGCAGGCAGTGACTAGTGGGGTGCCGCAGGGCTCAGTGCTAGGACCCCAGCTATTTACAATATACATCAATGATTTAGATGAAGAAATCTAGTGTAATATCTCCAAGTTTGCAGATGACACTAAGCTGGGTGGCGGTGTGAGCTGTGAGGAGGATGCTAAGAGGCTGCAGGGTGATTTGGACAGGTTAGGTGAGTGGGCAAATGTATGGCAGATGCAGTATAATGTGGATAAATGTGAGGTTATCCACTTTGGTGGCCAAAACGTGAAGGCAGAATATTATCTGAATGGCGGCAGATTATTAAAAGGGGAGGTGCAACGAGACCTGAGTGTCATGGTACATCAGTCATTTGAAAGTTGGCATGCAGATACAGCAGCTGGTGAAGAAGGCAAATGGCATGTTGGCCTCCATATCTAGGGTTTTTGAGTATAGGAGCAGGGAGGTCTTACTGCAATTGTACAGGGCCTTGGTGAGGCCTCACCTGGAATATTGTATTCAGTTTTGGTTTCCGAATCTGAGGAAGGACATTCTTGCTATTGAGGGAGTGCAGTGAAGGTTCACCAGACTGATTCCCGGGATGGTAGCACTGACATATGAGGAGAGATTGGTTCGACTGGGCCTGTATTCACTGGAGTTTAGAAGAATGAGAGGGGATCTCATAGAAACATATAAAATTCTGATGGGACTGGACATGTTAGATGCAGAAAGAATGTTCCCGATGTTGGGGACGTCCAGAACATGGGGTCACAATATAAGGATAAGGGGTAAGCCATTTAGGACCAAGATGAGGAGAAACTTCTTCACTCAGAGATTTGTGGACCTGTGGAATTCTCTACCGCAGGGAGTTGTTGAGGCCAGTTCATTAGATATATTCAAGAAGGAGTTAGATGTGGCCCTTATGGCTAAAGGGATCAAGGGGTATGGAGAGAAAGCAGGAAAGGGGTACTGAGGTGAATGATCAGCCATGATCTTATTGAGTGGTGGTGCATGCTCGAAGGGCCGAATGGCCTACTTCTGCACCTAGTTTATATGTTTCTATGTTTCTATGATTAAAGGCGAGGTGGGCAAGTTAAGTAAAAAAAAACGTACCTTTTTTCTTCTAGTTTTTTCCCCTGAGTTCCTGGCTTGAGTGCTGGGCTGATCGTGCGGGATCACAGCCGCCGTAGTGGACCAGGTAGGTACTTTTTATTTTGCAGAGCCTGCAGCGGTGGCTCTTCCCCTTAAGGATGGGATGGAGACTTTGGACGCTGCTCCACTCACCACCCCGCCTGCAGCCGATTGCGCTCCAAGAAGGAAGTGGAGCGCCTGATTTAACACTCCCCTTCCTTCTTGGCGCACAAACAGCAATTTTTTTTAAGTTTGAAATTGTTAACGGCTGATGCTAACTTTTAAAAATTAGTGGCCCAAGTGGGTTGATAATGAATTTCTCCCCCTATGATCCTACAAAACTGATCGTTGAAACACAGCACGTAGTTTTTATGTGGCTATCCATTATCACAGAGCTTCTGATTAGCTTCATATCCCTGACAGCCTTAGATTCATTACATTCTTGGTGCAATACAGTGCAAGATCTAGCTTCAAAATTCCTTTCACGGTAGACCAAAAATAAATCTTAAAAATTATATTTTTCAGAACCACATTTAGGTAGTTAAACATTCACAGGTTTCCAGTTACCAGGGATGTTTGCAAGTTGAGATAACCCTTGAAGCATAAGATCCGCATTTGTAGGACAACCGTATTTATTCAGTCAGTTGTCAGTGACATTGCTCGACAGGCTGACACTAAGGCTGCTGCACTGAACAGAAGTGAGCATATTAAATGCCCTTTTGTGTCACAAGAAAATGTACAGACGCATATTAGTGCCTTCAGCAAACCAGATTGTAATGTATATTCTCTGCAATTTAATGAATCAGCTCACAAAACTTAATTTTAAGCCGAGATTGTTGTAACCAAGAAATAATCCAGTATTAAGCCATCGTAATCAAACTTGCTTCATTTTTGTCACAATGCTACTGAAAATGTTGCAACTGTTGGCAGATGAACATTTGGAAAGGAAGCTTACTGCAGTCCTCGCCTGTATGATACATGTTCTTTTATTCTTGACCTTGAAACTTTAAAACTCTTTACTTCGCTCAATCTTCTCTTCACCCTACAATATACAGGCTTATAAACACCAAGCTAAGTATCAGCTAACCATGCCATGGTTTCTCTCCTGTCCTTTTCAGCCATGTGCCTTGGTCCTTCAACTGGACTTTTCAAAAAAATAAAAGATCCTTGATTTCAATGCATCAAATCACATTGTTTCAAGATTATCGTGTTTAAGGTGATCACATTTAAGATTTTCATGTTGAAGTAAATTGCTTCAAAACAAGAAATCAAAATCAATAAACAGTCACTTTTTATTAATAATTGTTTGTGGACACATTGCAACGTGTACACTCAAGGGGAATATATGTAAGTCTTTAAATTGCAAGACTCTGCTCCCATTCTTGCTCAATCGGATCGTTGATGTGAGAATCGGTTGTGAATGCTCACATGTCCAATTAACAAATCGTGAATATCACCCCATTAAAATCAATAGCGAGAAAACTGGACACACCTCAAATTAGGTACACGGACCTTCACGCCCATTTCTCCAATCTATGTTCCACTTGAGTCAGACTCCACACTGGAGAGGGGTGAAATGAAACATGGCACATGGCATGACTGGCTTATAGGAAGAGGAGGAGAAAGAAAGAAAGGCCTAAGAGAGACCAAAGGGAAAAAAAAAGAAAGGGATGTAGAAGTATTGGGCTTGGTTCTGGGTATATGTCGGCCCGGATTTTCTGGGGCCTATGACTGCGTACGCGGTGCATACACGGTGTTAAGTGCCCCGCCAGTTCCAGGTTTCCGCTTGTGCGGCACATGCATGAAGTACCAGAACTTGCAATCGGACAAATTTCAGCTTGACAGATCTACCGCATCCCCGGGAAATGGACATTCAGTGGCAGAGAGTTGGGCTATTTGCCCAACTACTGCCCAGCGAATGCCCGGGTAACTCTGATGCCTGGTAACAGCAGGAGTAGGGCCTTCTTTTACCAGAATAGGAGTTTAAATAAATATTAAAATAATTAGTAAAAATTATTTAAACATAAAGTGCCAGATTTTCGCCAGGTTTGTGACCGGGTTTTCACCACGATTTGACCCTCTGTGGCGAAAACCCGGCCGCGAGATCCTCGGGTACCTCTTTGTGGTGGCGAGGATTGCTTTTGCTTTGTACTTTCAGCACTCACCCGACCCATACACTGCGTCCAGAATACCAACAGGTCAAACCTGTTGATGCAGCTCTGCCAGCAACGGTACGTATGAAAACGTGCAAAAAAGCTAAGTTAAAGTTTTCATTTTTAAATTATTTTTCAGCGATTTAGTAGCTAAAGGTTTTGTGACTGTTTTGTAAATGTTTATTGTGAATGTTTTTTTATATTTTATTTTTTACTTTTTTCCCAAGGCTTGTCTCGCAGCACTCCCGGCCCCAGACTCATCATCATAGGTGGTCCCTCAAATGAGGATGACTTGCTTCTAATGAGTTCACAGATGTTTCAATGAAGGACCCGATATTCCAGTCCTGAACTCCAATTGAGGGGATAGAAGATGCCTGTGCGTGGATTTTTTTAACATGTGGTGACCGTTGCACATCAGCCACCACACGGGCTTGTCAGAGCTAGGCCTTTAGGTTCCCAGGTTGTACAGTAGACACCTCAAGTCTCTGGAGAAATACCACCAGCGATGCCTCCGCAAGATCCTACAAATCCCCTGGGAGGACAGATGCACCAACATTAGCGTCCACGACCAGGCCAACATCCCCAGCATTGAAGCACTGACCATACTTGATCAGCTCCGCTAGGCAGGCCACATCATTCGCATGTCAGACACGAGACTCCCAAAGCAAGCGCTCTACTCAGAACTCCTTCACGACAAACGAGCCAAAGGTGGCAGAGGAAACGTTACAAGGACACCCTGAAAGCCTCCCTGAAAAAGTGCAACATCCCCACTGACACCTGGGAGTCCCTGGCCAAAGACCGGCCTAAGTGGAGGAAGTGCATCCGGGAAGGCAGCGAGTACCTCGAGTCTCATTGCTGAGGGCATGCAGAAATCAAGCGCAGGCAGCGGAAAGAGTGTGCAGCAAACCTGTCCCACCCACCCTTTCCTTCAACGACTCTCTGTGTCACCTGTGACAGGGACTGTGGTTCTCATATTGGACTGTTCAGTCACCTAAGGGCTCATTTTTAAGAGTCTTCCTCGATTCCGAGGGACTGCCTATGATGATGATGGTGATGATGATTTATCCAGTGGCAAGGGTTGACCAGAACGACTGGAGACCTGCTCTGCTGCACGGACCTAGTGCGCACACATATTGCAGTGTGGGCTGGCCCGTGCTGCCCCTGGGCCCTCGGCTCTTCTGGGCTCCGTACCCTCATTTGCCGCACCTCCACCACGATCACTCGCCGCTCCTCTGCCACAACCATTCTCCGCACCTCCACTACGATCTCTCACCGTTCCTCCACCACGATCTCTCACCGTTCTCCCACCACGATCTCCCACCGTTCCTCCACCACGATCTCTCACCGTTCCTCCACCACGATCTCTCACCGTTCCTCCACCACGATCTCTCGCCACTCCTCCGCCACAAACATTCAGCACATCTCCACCACGACCTCTCGCTGCTTCTCCGCCACAAAAACACTCGGCGCACCTCCGCCACAATTACTCACCGCACCTCCGCATCAAACATTCGCCGAACCTCCGCCACGATCACTCGACGAATCTCAGCCACGATCTCTCATCGCTCCTCTGCCTCAAACACTCGCCGCACCTCCGCCACGATCTCTCGTCGCTCATCCGCCCCGACCTCCCCGGTCCTTTGCTGTACCTGGGTCCTGCCGATGTTCCTGCCCACGCTCTAAACGGCGACCTGGGTTTTGATGAGGTCACCCAGTCGCCCATCTCGAAATCGTCGCAAATTTGTAGCAGCTCGTGCTGGAAGTTGTAGTGATATGCCACTCCAGCTCTTTTATGTCTCCGACCTGCGAAGGTGTTCTCTTGTAGGTTGGGGGGGGGGGGGGGGGCATGATGTTCCAGGCCCCGGACTAAAATTGCCGAAATTCACGGTTTGTGCCGCAAATCGCCACGCAACGCTTCCTTTACCCCAGCACAGATGTAAAGGCCGAAAATTCGGCCTAAAAACAGTAGTGCAGCGAAAACAGTAATTTTGGTGTAAAACTACTGTTTTTGCCTGAAACTCTAGCCCCAAGAATCTTTAAATTTAGTTACAGGTTATTTTTAGCCCCTTCAAACACATTTATTTTTCAAAAATTGTTGTTTTTGATTTAAATGTTTAGTTTAATTTTACTTTAATTAATTTTGAACATGTAATGATTTATTTTTATTTAACTGGTGTGTTTTTTAGAGGCTTCCTATTCATGCTTATGGGGATTCTGTATGTAAATGGAATCCCCATAAGCATAATGAGGATCCCCCTTTTTGATTGGTTGGCCTAGCCCATATGATCCCACACCTCTTGCGCCCCTGGGATACGTAGACCTTTACAAATGCATACACATAGAGGCCCAGGAGCGCAAGTCTACGAACCTCCGGGACCACCAGATATGCTTGGACTGTCTAGTGGTTCAGAGGCATTCGCCTGCGGGAAGCCTCCGACCGCAAATTCAGGCCCATTATCATTTAATAAGCAGAGCAGACTTTAATTGAAATGAACGACTGAACTGTTACTAAAACCACTGTTGTTTAAAGCGATACAAATATAATAGAAATAACTGAAAATGCTGGAAGTTCGCAGCAGATCAGTCAACCTCTGTATAGAGAAAAGATAACATTTTGGGCGTATACTGATCATCAGAACTGAAAACTAAAAGATATGAAAGCATTTGAGGAAGGCTGGAAAAACAGAGAAGAAAAAGAGAAACAACAGCTCCATCAATCATAGGTCTGTTTTTATTTGATCTAAAGCACTGTATTCTACTGAAGCTTAAATTCTTTTCATCTTGCTGTGACACAAATCCAAATGTAATCCTTAAATGGTGATTTTGTAAATAACAAATATTATTAATAACTTATATGTTTTATGCAGGACAAGGTAGGTGTAAATGATTACAAGAATACCATGTCTCGGAACATCTCAAAGCACTGCACAATGGAGTGCGGCTTCTGTTGTCGATATATGGAAGACATTTTACACGCACTAAGTTTCCACAAACAGCAATGAAATGAATGACAAGTCAATTTGTTTTTTGTGGGTGATGGTTGTGAGAGGGAAGTTGTCCTCGAAAGTGAAAGTCCCTTGCTCTTCTACAGATAGTATCATGGCATCTTTTACATCTACTTGAATCACTAGAGCTGGCAAACAGGACCTTGGTTTAACATCTCACCTGGAAGACATCTCCAACAATGCTGCACTCCCTCAGTACTGCATTGGAGTATCAGTGTAGATTTATGCATTCAAGTCCTGGTGTAGGGCTAGAACCCTTAATTTTGATCCAGAAATACGGGCAAAAGTAACGGGAAGCTGAATTGTAATGCGTGGGCATGAGTGTGCAGGTGATAGAGCACCCCAGCACCAACTCTTCCCCCCTCACTCCTTATTTGATGGTTGTTGAAGTGGAGGCAGTGTCGTATTAAGTGATTGCCAGGAAACCAGAAAAACCCAGGGCCAATAAGGGGGGGGAAAATCCAGAAAATTCCTCTCTGACCCACTCAGTTGATCAAAACTAGTGTAGGCCATTGGCTATATTGACCATGCATACATTAACTGTAAATCCACTTACCTTTTTATATTTTTATTTTGCATATTTATGGCTGCTAGAAATGATGGCAGAAAATTAAGCAGGTGCTAAAGTGGGCCGAGATCCAGCATTAGACAGCCCATCCATTTTTTTCCATTGCTGCCTGCCTAACTAGCACCACAATATAGGGCATTACGGCAGCAGAGAATTTAGGTTAGGACATTGATTCTTCAGCCAAGGCTCCTTACTGGGAGCACCAGATTGTGGAATCATTCCTCTGATGACATCTTTAGACTCAAAGAATCTTCAACCACCGAGGGCAGCCATTTGCCCACCAAATTCCATAATTGATGGGATATGCATGATGGGGGTCTGTAGTTGTACAGAAGCCCCTTTGTACAAATGCACCATCACTGCTTTAAAGGGACAGGCCACAGTAAATTTCAAATGACCCAATTTGGTTCAGCTTACCTCATTTCTTCTTATAACATAACTGTCGAAACAAAGAAATACAATGAAAAGATTTGCCAAAGGTTTGCCATGTAAATCTTACTCGATTTATTTTGCACTTGCAAATAAAAAAAATAGAAAGTAGCAATCCGGTGTGGTGATGTCATGGTACTGGCTTCCTCTCACACCCAGCAGTGTGTGATAGTGATATTGTTTGGATACTATGGGCTGTCCCAGACTCATCCAGACATTGGTTATCTGCCCAAAATGGCTGGTGGGATGATTCTGGGTCGATGCTGGAAAAATATTTTTGAAGTGAGTAGTCACATGGAAAGTTGATCATTTTCTGAGCATGACAAAGTTAACTCTTCCATCTCCACAAGAAAAATTACCGAGAGCTGAACTAACCGAAGGAAATTAACCTTAAATAAGAAATAATAAACTATGCTTTACAAACCTCTTGGAATTCTAACAGGAGGTAATGAAGTTAGTCAATGAGAGTTTTCAAAAACCATTCAACGAAATTCCTTTTGTGAGATCAGGAGTTAACAAATTGTCTGGATGGATTGAGAATTGGCTCAGCAACACAAGTCAGAAGTTGGTGATAAATGAAAAACTGCTCTGACTAGGAAAAAGTAAGTAGTAATGTGCCATGATGACTTGCTCTGGGGCCCCTGCTGTTCACAACGGAACAAGGTATCTGCAGTAGTATAATTAAATTCGCTGGTAAAAGCTATGTGGGCAACAACAACTTGCATTTTTATAGCACCTTTAACATAGTGAAATGTCCCAAGGTGCGTTATGAAATAAAATTGGACAACTTGCCGCATAAGGAGATACTAGGACTGAAGCAAGATCAAAGAGGTAGGTTTTAAGGAGCGTCTTAAAGGATGAGAGAGTGGTAGAGAGGCAGAGAGATTTAGGGAGGGAATTCCAGGCACATAATAAGTAGAAAGGAGATTGATTTTCTTCAGAGAGATTTGGGCCAATTTTGTAGAGGTATTGAGTTATGATTGATGAATCTAATCTGGGCAAATGCAAGGCAATGGATAGAGAAAGAAACATCAGTAAATATGTGTATAACATGAAATGGTTCTATTTTGCAGTCAACTCCCAGAGGTAGAATAGAAAAAGGATTTGGGAATGATCATTGACCATACCCAGAAAGTATCATTGATCATACCCAGAAAGTATCATTGATCATACTCAGAAAGTTTCAGGTCAGTATGAAATAGTAAACTGGCTCAGCAAATTATGGCCCAATAAAACACATGAGGCCCGAAATTGGTCAATGCATAAGGCCCGCCCATTTCGCGGCGGTATGCCAGCGGTGCGACATTTCAAACCACCAGCATACCGCCGAGACCGAAGAGGACAAAATTGGTCGATTTTTTTTCGGCGGTATGCCAGCAGTTTGCAGCAGGTGATAGGTAACATAGTAATCGATCCAGATTGACTTTCTTTTCAATGGACAGTGCAGCACTAAACTGCGCATGCGTGATTTTTTTGTCCCCCCAGTTTTTTTTCACAGAGCGTTTTAGCCGCGATTTCGGGGGTCAGGGGTCACCCGCGCCTGCACAGTGAGTTGAAGTTGAGCGAAATTCAGTGAGAAGGAGCAGCAAGCTAGTCAACGATCAGTTACTTTAAAAACATATTGCAGAGTTAAAAAATATTCATAACAAATAATAATTCGACAGTTTGAACAATAATAAGACATATTTTACAAAGCAAAAATCATAACAACATAAATATAATGGGGATGTTAAAAAAAAAGTCGAAGCGCAGGAACGTCAAAAAAGGACGGGAGGTTGAGGGCGTCTGCCTTCGACGAGACGGAGTTACCTGCCCTTCTCGAGAATATCACAGAGAGGTACTCCGACCTAATGAAGGGTGGTTGTGGAAAATCCCCCACAAAGGAGTACAACAGGATATGAGACAAGATCGGGAAGGCTGTATCCTCCACAAGTACCGTGGTATGCACCGGGGAAAAGTGCCGTAAAAGGTGGAATGACCTGGTGAGGGTAGGAAGAGTCAATAATGGTTTTATTTACATATCCCCCATGTGCCATGTACCATATAAATGCAGGTTCAGTGTCGCACGGACGATGTTATTTATCTTAAGGTTACCGTGATGTATTTGTGATTTCAGGCACTGACGAGGATCAACACAGTGTTTTAATGTGTGTGTGTGTGTGTGTGTTTTGTGTGTGTGTGTGTGTGTGTGTGTGTGTGTGTGACCCTGTGTGTCTGCAATGTTAAATGGATTGAAGAGATTTACTTTAATTTACATCAGTAATAGCAGCCAATCAGCAACTCACGGGAGAAGGACCCACAACCCAAGAGCCATTGACAGAAATAGAGGTCCGTGCCCTGTCCCTGGTTGGGGATAGCAACTATGCCACCACCGGCATTGGAGCTGACCCACCCACACAGGATAGTAAGTTTAATACAATCCCCGGTATGTGTTGCGGTCCTGTAACTGTAAAGTTGGCCTCATGTAATGTAATGTAATGTAAGTTTATTGCACTGTAATGTTGGCCTTCTGTGATGTACTGCAATGTTGGGGGCATGTAATGCAATGCATATATGTTTTGTCTGTCTGCGATATGTAATGCAGTACTGTAGCAGTGGTGGACATTTAAGTAAGACTGCGCTAAGTCACTGTACTATATGCTCATGTAACCCTGACTCCTCCTCTGGTGTCAAGTATTTTTAAATGTGTTTTGTACTTCCAGACTCAGATGATTCAGACCACACCTCCACAGAGAGACCCACTGCCTCCACTTCTGGCATCATCCAGCCCTCTCCCAACTTCACCACTGGCAAAGATGAGGAAGACGAAGAGGAAGAGGAAGAGCTGCTGATCCTGGAGCCAGTGGAGGTGGGGGTGGAAACGGAGGAAGATACACCAGTTCCATGGGGGACAGCTGGAACATCCTCCACCACCGAGTCTGTATTCAGACGAATCCCCCATGGCTCCTTGGATTTTGCAGGACCACGCCATGCGCAGCAAGGCACCATCAGCGTTGCAGCGCCTGTACCGCAGCAACAGAGGTTGGTGCAGAAAAGGTCGGTTGCTGAAGGCGCGTAACAGGACATGGTGCACGTGTCACAGGCCAGCATTGACATAGGTCGAGAGCTGCTCAATACCATGGCTATGATAGCCGCAAACATCGCGGCTCTATCAGAGCAGCAGTCGGAGGATATGTCATGTGGAGCGGACCGCCGACTCCATCGAAACTATGCGGCAATCGACGGGATCGAGACATGGCACCATAGTAGTCAAGTCGACAGCACATGAGGGTGAGGAGCTGCCTGCATCTTCCAGTCCTGAAGCCATGCCTTCCACATCACGAGCTTCTCCTGAGGCCCCATTCATTGCGCCTGCAACGTCTGACCCCCAACGACAGCAACAGCACTCGGGGTGCGGTGCTGCACGCCAGTTTGGTACCACCACGGGGAGGTCTGGGCTCAGGGGCAGTGGGAAAGGAAGGGTAAGAAAGTGGGGAATAGTTCCAAGGGTGGTGTAGCACACGGTAGAGATCGAGGTTGAGGTTGTGATCGAGGAGAGTAAACGGTCTTTTCTTGTACTTGTTCATTTAATAATTCAAGTTTGATTTTTAAAAGTTTATTCAAGTTGTTAAAGTTTTGTTAAAGTTGTTCTTAAAGTTGTTACAGTTGTTTTACAGTTATAAGTTTTACAATGTTTTAAAATTGTCGTATATTTTTTACATTTTTACATAAACGTTTGAATTGAATTTAAGCACTCTTGTACAGTGTCAAACTTTTGGGGTAACAGTCATCAGGGTCCCAAAATGCAGCTCACTACATTCAAGCAAAGCATTCATTTATGAGCTGCTGACATAACAATTTTGCAGTGGCATATGCTCCATGTGCCCTGCGCTTTCGTGTCTGAGGGTTCCACAGGGAGGTCAAGAGCCAGGCGGCGAGGATGTTCCCTTTGTCCCCCAGCATCCAGCATTTACCTTGTGGCTCAGACTGCAACAGGTTAGACACAGTGCTCTCATGAAAGATGTGCGCATCATGGATGCTCCCTGGAAAGTTGACATTCACTGCCATTATATGCTGTGTATGGTCGCATACGGGCTGCATGTTGAGGGAGTGAAATCCCTTAAGGTTTCAGTACACGTCTGCCTTCTATAATGGCGCTCGCAGGGCAATATGGGTACAGTCAACAGCACCCTGCACCTTGGGGAAGCCGGCAATGCATGCAAATCCCAAAGCCCTTTCACTCTGTGCCTCCCTGGTCATTGGGAAATTTATAAATTCCATCCGGCGTGCATACAGTGCTTTGGTTACCTGTCGAATGCAGCAATGATTAGCGTGCTGAGAAATACAGCATATGCCTGAAAAGAGCCGCATGCATAAAAGGAAAGTGCTGCAGTCACCTTCATCTCGATAGAGAGTGCAGTAATGTTGGTGGTACTGGGCTGCAGGTCTGCATTAATGAGCTGGCAAATCTCATTGATCACCTCTTTTTGGAAGCGCCTCCTTTGAACACACTGTGGATCGGTCAGGTCCAAGTATGAGCACTTCTCCCTGAAAATCCTTTGTGGGTAAGGCCTCCTCCTCCTCATCAGTCTGCGACCTCCTCCATTACCCTGATAACTCTGCTCAATAAACCTTCTCACATCTGGATCCTCCATTAGACAGGGTAGTCAGCAATGCAGGATGAGACAGTACAGGCCCCATTCTTTTTAAATCTCCAGAATATTTTTCAATGAAAAAAATATAACTAAAATGCCTTTGATCTTAATAAATTACTCAGTACCAATAAAAATACCTTTTCCACTGTAAATCGCACTGTAAAGTCACTGTGCACCTCAGAAATACTGCAGTGCTGCTTTAGCTGACTGTGCCCGATTTCAAAATGGCGACTCCAAGCACTACCGCTCATTCCCACCCACTTAACATCTCGTAAAACCACCTTTTCTGAGGACGTTAAGCAGCCCCGGTGGAATTTCGGCGGTATATCATGAAAATCGGACTTTTTGGGTGGTATGCGGGCGGTCCTGCATGGCAGACGGTGTGCATACCACTCGTCGGTATGTCAATGATGAATATTTCACCGAGCGACATGTTGGCGGTATGTCGGTGTTTTTTCACCAAAATCGCATTTTTGGGCGGTAAGCGGCGGCACACGGGTGGTAGGGGGCGGCATGTCCATGAATTTTGGGCTCATTGGGTACCAGGGTGCATCTAGAGTGCACTGGAGTACCTACTGGCATTGTATGGATCAACAATGAGGTCAATTCTGGAGTATGGCATGCAGCTTGGGCCAACTTCAAAAGAGGGTATGGCTGCATTAAAAAGAGTTCAGAGGAGAGTGACCATCATGATTTCAGGCCGTTGTGGAATAAGTTATTTTACAAAAGGCTCCAAAGACTAAACTTATTTTCAGCGTTGAAAAGAAGACTGAGAGGAAACATAATACAGGTCTTTGGAGTAATGAATCACACAGATAAGGTTTGAAGTGAACAAGCTATTTAACTTGGACAATGAACATAGAACTGGAGGCCTCAAGTACGAAATTCACAAGTACAAATCTTTCCTCTAGAAGATATTCTCCCCATGTCAGCTAGGAAAGGGAGTTTAGTGTCCCTTGAAATATGAAATCAACAGTAGTGTTTGGAAGAAAGTCAATGATAGAATAACCGTACTCAGATTTTGGATGTAATGGATGTAGTGGGCGATTTGGCCTTTTCTTGCTCCAGACTTTTATAGCTTCTTATGGTATACACGAGGAGGTGATTGATGGGACAGGAAAGAGCTGCAGAAAGCTACCAAATTATTAAATTCTGCAAAACAATGGCCCGGATTTTGGGGTGGGCAATGGCAGTGACCGGTCAGCATTCGCAGACATTAGGCCTTTGAAACTGATCATGGGCCAGACTTTCGGCTTCATTGTTGGTGATTTTCTCGGCGTTACAGCTGGTTTTCCGCCCGGCGAGAGTTTCCATGTTAAGTTTTTCCAACATTATCGCCCACATCTGAAGTCACCCGCCGGGACCAAACCGCCCACGTGTAACGCCGACAACAATCGCCAGGGCGTAAGTTTGGCCTCAACCACCGACGTCCAGATCACTGAGAGACCCGCCCTGTAAAAGCTGCTTAAACAGATGCAAAGAAAGGTAAGTTAAAGGTACTTTAATTATTTTTTTTTAATTTTAGCACGACGATTAGGGTTAAAACTGTTCTAGGAATGCTTTGCATGTTTTAAACTTTTTTCAATTACTTTTTCTTTGACGTTTCCCCCCCTCCCGAGGCCCAACCACAGCCTCGGACTAAATTTTATTACTTACCGTCCATTCTGGTAACGACTGCCCATGTTGCTAACTTTCCACTTATCCGCCGAGAAATCCACCGACAATGAGTGTGCAATGCCCATTTTCTTGCCGGGCGATTAGTTTTACTTACTTTAAACTTTACAATGGAAATTCTCGCCAGCTTTTTTCGTCGAACGTTGGCGGTGCTTCTCAGCGGGCAATCGGGCGTTGAGGGTCTTTAGGGAAAGTCTGGCCCCATAAGTCAGGATTTAGCGCATGCGCATCTAAACACGGAAATCATAAGAACTTAAGAACTTAAGAAATAGGAACAGGAGTAGGCCATATGGCCCCTTGAGCCTGCTCCGCCATTCAATAAGATCTTGGCTGATCTGATCATGGAATTAGCTCCACTTCCCCGCCCGCTCCCCATAACCCCTTACCCCCTTATCGTTTAAGAAACTGTCTATTTCTGTCTTAAATTTATTCGATGTCCCAGCTTCCACAGCTCTCTGAGGCAACGAATTCCAGAGATTTACAACCCTCTGAAAGAAGAAATTTCTCCTCATCTCTGTTTTAAATGGGTGGCCCCTTATTCTAAGATCATGCCCTCTAGTTCTAGTCTCCCCCATCAGTGGAAACATCCTCTCTGCATTCACCTTGTCAAGACCCCTCATAATCTTATATGTTTCGATAAGATCACCTCT
The DNA here is from genome assembly GCF_044704955.1 of Pristiophorus japonicus. Taxonomy (NCBI): domain Eukaryota; kingdom Metazoa; phylum Chordata; class Chondrichthyes; family Pristiophoridae; genus Pristiophorus; species Pristiophorus japonicus. The sequence continues at coordinate 170,250,356 of NC_091989.1, forward strand.
CATTCTTCTGAATTCCAATGAGTAGAGGCCCAACCTACTCAACCTTTCCTCATAAGTCAACCCCCTCATCCCCGGAATCAACCTAGTGAACCTTCTCGGAACTGCCTCCAAAGCAAGTATATCCTTTCATAAATATGGAAACCAAAATTGCACGCAGCATTCCAGGTGTGGCCTCACCAATACCTTATGTAGCAAGATTTCCCTGCTTTTATACTCCATCCCCTTTGCAATAAAGGCTAAGATACCATTGGCCTTCCTGATCACTTGCTGTACCTGCATACTATCCTTTTGCGTTTCATGTACAACTACCCCCAGGTCCCACTGTACTGCGGCATTTTGCAGATTTTTTCTTCCAAAGTGCATGACCTCGCACTTTCCAACATTATACTCCATCTGCCAAATATTTGCCCACTCACTTAGCCTGTCTATGTCCTTTTGAAGATTTTTTGTGTCCTCCTCACACATTGCTTTTCCTCCCATCTTTGTATCATCAGCAAACTTGACTACGTTACACTCAGTCCCTTCTTCCAAGTCGTTAATATAGATTGTAAATAGTTGGGGTCCCAGCACTGATCCCTGCAGCAGCCCACTAGTTACTGGTTGCCAACCAGAGAATGAACTATTTATCCTGACTCTCTGTTCTCTGCTAGTTAGCCAATCCTCTGTCCATGCTAACATATTACCCCCAACCCTGTGAACTTTTATCTTGTGCAGTAAGCTTTTATGTGGCACCTTGTCAAATCCTGAAGTTGTGGTTAGTCATTCACTGCTCTGAAACACGCTGCACTGTGTCCCCTCCCCGCCCCCACAATCCCACCCACCCATAGTTCGCAATCAGTGAAATCAGTGGAACTGATGGAACTTATACTTTTCCACACATATATCTCTGTTAAATAACTCATTCAATGTTCAGCCTTGTTGGAACAGGTGTGACTGGGGTTCTAACAGTGCATTGAATGATAAACAACCATTCTGGCCCTGAAAAACTAATTTTACATTTGTGGAATGTCAAACTTCTCCATTATAACACTTACTAAATTTTTTTTAATTGAAAAAAATGTAAAAGTTGATTCATGATATTTCAGCTTCTACCTTCATGACTATGGGCCCAAGTTTCGGGCCGCGCCATGACCTGGACGCCCGTTTTTCACGCCACAAAGTGCGCCGAAAAAAAACTTCCAGATTCTCCGGCTCCCTGCTGGTCCTCTTGGGCCGGGCGCGGCGCAGCATGAGCTTTAGGGAGCGGAGCTAGGTCCCTGTGCTGAAAACAGTGCAGGGACCTCTGCACATGCGCGCTACAGTGGGCGCACATGTGCAGTAGCTCCAGGCGCCCAAAACTGGGTGGGAGGGGCCCGAAGCATGCAGTCCTTAGCCCTGGCCGAATGGCCTCACTGGGGCTGTGTGCATAAGGCTGCCTCCCACGCCCAGCTCCTGCTTCCTCCCGACCCAACCCGACTCCCGCTTCCCCACCCTCGGACCGGACCCGACCCCCCAGACTGGACCCGACCCGCACCCCCCCCCTCCCCCGACCTGACCTCCCTCCCCCCGTCCCCGACACGAACTGACCCGCTCTCCCTCCCTCCTCCCCCCCGACCCGACCCAACGCCACCTACCTGTAAATCTGGTGCTGGGGACCGGGCCCTGCCTGAAGTCTTGGGCCCGGCCGGGCCGGGCCAGTTCAGCCTCCCCACCCCCCCTTCTTCTTCCCCCCACCTTCTTCTTTCCCCCTTCTCCTTTCCCCCCTTCTCCTTTCCCCCCTTTCCCCTTCCCCTCTCCCCCCCTTCTCCTCCCCCCTTCCCCTTCTCCTCCTCCTCCCCCCTTCTCTCCCCTCCCCCTTCTCCCCCATCCCTCCCTCCCCCTCTGCCTCCCTCCCCTACCCCTGCCCCCCCCTCTCTTCCTCTACCCCCCTCCTCCCCCTCCCCTCGCTGTCAGAAACACAGACACTGACAGACAGAGAATGAGAGACACACACAGACAGACAGAGAGATAGAGACACTGACAGAGACACACTGTGGGGGGGGGGGGGGGCATCCCAGCACGCTGTTGGAGGGCTCCCGGTGCTGCAGTCGGGAAGTAGAAAATGTTTTATTTATTGATTTAAAAAAAAAATTATTTCTTATTAATTTTTTTTTATTGATTTATTGGTTGATTTATTGGTGTTTTTATAATTTATTATTGATGATGGCTCTTTATTTGTATAACTGAAGTGTTTAATGTTTGTAAACTTCCCTTTAAACCCCCCCCCCCCCCATTCCCTACGCCTGATTTGTAGCCTACGCCTGATTTTCTAAAGTGTAGACAAGGTTTTTTCGAGCGTACAAAAATCTTCACTTACTCCATTCTAAGTTAGTTTGGAGTAAGTTTTCACTGCCAAAACTTTGAAAACAGGCGTAAGTGGCCGGACACGACCCCTTTTGAAAAATAAAATTCTGTTCCAAAGTGAAAGTGTTCTAACTGACTAGAACTGGAGCAAACTAAATGCCGAGAATTTGAATTTCTAAGATATTCCGTTCTACACCAGTTGCTCCAAAAAATCAGGAGCAACTGAGGCCGGAAATTGGGCCCTAAGTTCCAATCTTTATTTCACTCTCCGTAATATTTTTTAAAAGTGCAGATAATCAGTGCTTTTCATTTCCTGGTTTGCTGTCTGTGAGAATACTTCAATGTGATTGGCTGCTTAGACAGCTTAATGACATCACCGCTGCTCCACACTAGTGTATTCCTATTCACAGTGCTACAATCAATTACGCGTTGAGGAAGCTAACATAATCGCCACAGAGACTGCGATAGTGGACAGCTTTTTTCAAGGCCAATGGGATTGCTGTCACATCACTGCTTCTTCTTTTCTCGTATAGTAGTAGCAAAGCAAATCAAATGTCAATATCTAAGTTGTATATCCAAGCCAAAGTTTCTGGTGTAACAGCGTGGATATCATCGCTGACCACAAATTACTAGCCAATAACAACAAAAAGTGAGTTATTAAAAAATGAAAGACAAGGGATTAACTTCATTTTTCTTCATTTGTCAGTCATCAAAGCTGGAAAAAATTTTGCACCTGGCTACTTAGTGATTTCATCTTAAAATATAGCGTGAAGCTGATCAGTGGGAACAAAAATAACAACTTGTATTTATATAGTGCCTTTAACATAGTAAAACGTCTCAAGGCACTTCACGGGAATATTATGAGATAAAAAATTTGACACCGAGCCACATAAGTAGAAATTAGCACAGGTGACCAAAAGCTTGGTCAAAGCGGTAGATTTTAAGAAGCATCTTGAAGGAGGAAAGAGAGGTAGAGAGGTGGGTAACTTTAGGCAGGGAATTCCAGAGCTTAGAGCCTCAGCAGCTGAAGGCACGGCCATCAGTGGTTGAGCGATTATAATCAGGGATGGTCAAGAGAGCAGAATTAGAGGAGCGCAGACATCTCGGGGGGGATTGTGGTGCTGAACGAGATTACAGAGATAGGGAGGAGCGAGGCCATGGAGGGATTTGAAAATACGGGTGAGAATTTTGAAATCAAAGGCATGCATAACTGGAAGCCAATGTAGGTCAGCGAGCACAGGATGATGGATGAGCGGGACTTAGTGCGAGTGGAAGTAGTGCAATAATACAATGCTCCACCATTCTGTATCACATGTTGGAACATGCCTGATGCACCCCATTTCTCTGCTTACACCAAGAAGATTATAATATTTGCTGTGCCTCCATGCACATTCACCATCCTCTTCGACAAAACGAATAGACGTATCGGCTCATAGTCGTGCTTGTGTCCTCCGACTGTCTGTGTACAAGCAGGTAGTTAGCAAGGCTGGCATGTGTGTGGGAAACCTGTATGTCTCTGACTGATTGGTATTGATCACTAGCCGGCTGAGCTTTCAGAAGAGCCATCCGCTCCTTCCTTTTCTCCTGTGGAGTTGTTGGCCAATGATTTTTGAAGTATGATACTCCTTTGCAAATAGCAGGACGCAAGTCCAACTGGCCCACGGCAGTGCATTCCCAATCATTTATTGATCATAGTTTGCTTGAGCGCTTCTTTGAATCATTTGTGCTGGCCACCTCTCTTATGTTTTCCGTCCTTGAGCTAGCCACGAAACATTTGTTTTGGAAGCCGGTTCTCGTCCATTCGCCCCATGAGACCAATCCAGTACAGCTGTGTATGTAACAGCATTGCCTGGATGGCCCTTGGGAGTCACTCATTACAACAGTGACCACACTCCAGAAGTACTTTATTGGCTGAAATACGCTTTGAAAAGTCCGGTGGTCATGAAAGGCGCTATATAAATCTATAGGCTAAATTTACCAGTCCTTTGCGCCCGGATTTCGCCCCGGAACAGCATGAAAGGCGGCGTTCAGGTCTCCTGCGCAACTTCGCGATCCTCCAGTCTGTTTTTGCGGCGACGCTCAGCAGCACCTCCAGGAAAAGCTGCGACACCGTCCAAGTTTTGACTCCTACCCGACCCGTATGCCTGGAATCGTGCCTCGCAATGACCGCCTGGGAAATCAACTTTGTTGGCGGCGGTGTTGAAGGTAAAGTGCTGTCGAAGTAAGTGCGAGTGTTTGTTCCTTTAATTTATTTTGCGATTTGCGTTGTGGTGGCATGTGCAATGTTTTGGGCATGTTTTGGTGTTGGCACTATGACGGCAGAAGAACAAAAGAGATAGGTTTTAAGGATTGTCTTAAAGGAGGAAAGAGAGGTCGAGATGCGGAGAAGTTTAGGGAGGGAGTTCCAGAGCTTTGGGCCTAGGCAGCTGAAGGCACGGCTACCAATGATTGAGCAATTATAATCAGGGATGCTTAAGAGGGAAGAGGGATGGCACTTTAGTTTGCAAGTTTCCCATTTTTGCGCCTCGATAAATGTACATCGTCTCCCTTCACAATCTGCCCCCTGACGCAGGGCCCAAATTTCGAAAGTTCCTTACCAAAGCGCAGACTATTCTCGGCCGGTAACTTTCCCGCCCCGTCTCTGTTTTCACCCTGAAAACAGAGAAGCCTAAAATCCAGCCCCAAGTCTTTCTTTCTTCCTTTCTTTCTTTCAGAATAAGTTCTGAATTGAAAATCACATGATTTCTGACAGGGGAGGAGGAAGAGAGATCAGAAAAGGAGTTAACTTGGTCTGCACCCTTACACTTATTTGTGGTGAGATCAAAAAATGAATTGCAGATGCCTGGGAACAAGTCTGCCACTCGCCCTCTGAGCCACAGGATGGTTCTCTCCTTTCTCTCCCCAGTTAAGCAATGCCTTGATTTCCAAATTCTCATCCTTGTTTACAAATCCCTCCATGGCCTCGCCCCTCCCTATCTCTATAATCTCCTTCAGTCTCACAACCTCCCGAGATATTTACACTCCTCTAATTCTTCCCTCTTCAGCATCCCTGATTATAATTGCTCAATCATTGGTAGCCGTGCCTTCAGCTGCCTGGGCCCAAAGCTCTGGAATTCCGTCCCTAAACTTCTCCGCATCTCTACCTCTCTTTCCTCCTTTAAGACATTCCTTAAAACCTACCTCTTTTGATCTTCTGCCGTCATTTCTTCTTATGTGGCTTGGTGTCAATTTTTTTTGCTATCTTATAACACTCCTGTAAAGCGTCTTGGGACATTTTACTATGTTAAAATTGCTATATAAATACAAGTTGTTGTCGTTCCTCTCACTCCATCTCCAACTCTCTCTCTCTCCATCTCCAACTCTCTCTCTCTCTCTCCCCCTCCGATCCTCTCTCTCCCTCTGATCTTCTCTCTATCTCTTCTTCACTCCCCCTCTCTCTCCCTCCAATCCCCTCTCTCTCCATCTCCCCCTCTCTCTTCCCCTCCACCTCCCCTCTCTCTCCCTCCCTCCAATCCACTCTCTCTCCATCCCCCTTTCTCTCTCTCTCTCTCCCTCCAATCCTCTCTCTCTCTCTCTCCTTCTCCCCCTCTCTCTCCCTCCGATCCTCTCTTTTTCTCTCCTTCACTCCCCCTCTCCCTCCCTCCGATCCTCTCTCTCTCCGTCTTCCCCCTCTCTCTCGCCCTCTCCATCTCCCCTCTCTCTCTCTCCCTCCAATCCACTCTCCCCCTGTCTCCCCCTCTCTCTCTCTCTCTCTCTCTCCTTCCGATCCTCTCTCTCTCTCCGTCTCCCCCTCTCTCTCTCCCTCCGATCCTCTCTACCTCTCTCTCCATCTCTCCCCCTGCCCTCATTCCCCCTCTCTCTCTTTTCAATCCAAGTTTCTCCGTGACCTTGATCCACGGAGATGAACAAAGCGTGGGCTTGGCGCACTGCACTGTGGGGTACTGTGCATGCGCAGAACGGGACGGGGGTGCCCATGCGCAGAACGGGGCGATCCGACCACATGCATGCTCAGAAGGACACAACAATGTTTGTGTATGTCATGTATGTATGCTAGGGTTTACTAGCCACCAGGTGGCCCCACTGTCGGAGGTCATTGGGCTTTGCGCATGTGTATGCAGCACAGGTATAAAAAGCCAGCCATCTTGTAATGTAATCACTTTGGGCCCTAATAAAGCAGAGCCAGGTTTGTACTTGTTTGGAGTTTAGAGTATTCAGTCTATTGAGTTATTGCATACACAATATTTGGCGACGAGGTAACAAGAATCTTCTCATGCAAAAATGAGCACAATTGGAATTCTGGAGTGACTCGTGGAGAGAGAAGATTGGGCAGACTTTGTAGCTTGCTTGAACCAATACTTCGTGGCCAACAAAATGGCCGGGCGGCCCTCCTCATGGTTTGCGGTCCGAAAATCTATGGACTCATAAAGAATCTCCTCTCGCCCTTAAGTCCAACGGACAAGGCCTATGAAACATTGTGTGCTGTGGTATGTGACCATCTCAAACCAGATGAAGGCATCATCATCTCAAGATATCGATTCTATACGCACGTTCGTCCTGAGGGCCAGGATGTATCGGAATTCGTTGCCGACCTAAGACGTCTAGCTGCACCATGTAAGTTCGAAATTGCAGTGGCAGACATGCTGTGGGACTTCTTTGTAATCGGCATCAACCATGAGGTGATCCTGCGTAAGCTACTAGCGGTGGAGATGCTGGATTTGAGCAAGGCCATCACGATTGCTCAATCGTGCATGACGACGGACAAAAGCTTAAAGCAGCTATCATTGAAAAATTGGAACTCGGCAAGTACTATAAACAAGATAGTTTCATCATTTGGCAGAGCTGCATATGGCAGGGCCTACCCGACTGCATATACGAAACTTGTGGCTGCTCAAAGTCCGCCAACGGGAATGAATCTGATATCACCATGTTGACGTTTTGGGGGAAATTATCGGCATCATCAGTGTCGGTTTGAACAGTATATTTGTAAAGGCTGTTCGAGAGTGAGGCCTCTCCAGTGCATGTGTCCGCAACTGAGCAGGTGTGCTGCGACACACCACGTGGAGGATGATGACCAGTCTAGCGCGGATCTGGATATGCAATCCGAGATACCAGAGGAGGAAGTGTATGGACTATATTCGTTCCTAACAAAGAGCCACCGATAATGATTAATGTCAAACTTAATGGTGTGCCGGTATCAATTGAATTGGACACAGGTTCGAGCCAATCAATAATGAGCCAGACGACATTCGACAGGCTGTGGGATACTAAGGCTGTGAGGCTTAAGCTGAGTCCAGTCAATGCCAAGTTGCGTGCGTACACTAAAGAACTCATAATTTGGCAGTGCAGTAATCAAGGTGTTGTATGGTGGTCCGCTTCACAATTTACCATTATGGATTGTTCCAGGCAATGGTCCAACACTGTTCGGTAGGAACTGGATAGAAAAAAATCAAATGTAATTGGAACGATATCAAAGCATTGTCGTCGGCGGCAGATACTCCATGTGCTCATAAAGCTTGGGCAGTCACGTACATGATGAGGGAGAAAGTCGAAATCAAACTGGACAGACTCCAGCGTGAAGGAATCATATCACCGGTCGAATTTAACGAATGGGCCAGCCCCATTGTTCCCGTGTTGAAAAATAATGGCACTGTCAGGATTTGTGGAGACTACAAGGCGATCAACCGAATTTCGAAACAGGATCAATACCCGTTACCAAAAGCTGATGACCTGTTTGCAACACTAGCCGGAAGGAAGTCGTTCAGAAAACTGGATCTGACGTCGGCTTACATGACACAGGAGCTGGTCGACACGTCGAAGAAATTTACGTGCATCAACACTCATAAAGGACTGTTTATCTATAACAGGTGCCCTTTTGGAATTCGCTCGGCTGCAGCCATATTTCAGAGGAACATGGAGAGTCTACTGAAGTACGTCTCCAGAACTGCCATGTTCCAAGATAATATACTGGTCACAGGTCACGACTCTGCCGAACATCTGAACAACCTGGAAGAGATTCTACATCGTCTGGACAAAGTGGAACTCAGACTGAAACGCTCGAAGTGCGTCTTCATGGCACCGGAAGTCGAATTCCTGGGGAGGAAAATTGCTGCTGACGGCATCAGGCCTACAGACTCGAAAACCAAGGCCATTAAAAATGCACCCAAGCCTCAGAATGTGACGGAGCTGCATTCGTTCCTTGGGCTACTCAACTACTTTGGTAATTTCCTACCTAGATTGAGCACTTCATTAGAACCACTGCACATGCTGCTAAGAAAAGGTGACAACTGGGTTTGGGGTGCATCTCAAGATAGAGCATTTGAGAAAGCTACTTATTTGCTAGTACATTATGATCCGTGTAAGCGTCTAGTATTGGCCTGTGATGCTTCATCATATGGAGTTGGTTGCGTGCTCCAACAAGCTAATGAGTCGGGCAAATTACAACCTGTTGCATATGCTTCAAAAAGTTTGTCAAAGGCAGCAAGAGCCTACAGCATGGTTGAGAAAGAAGCACTAGTCTGTGTGTATGGGGTTAAAAAGATGCATCAGTACCTGTTTGGTCTTCGGTTTGAACTAGAAACAGATCACAAGCCACTCATTTCATTGTTTTCGGATAACAAAGGTATCAATACCAATGCATCGTCCCGCATGCAGGGGTGGGCGCTGACATTATCTGCCTATGATTATGCCATTCGCCATAGACCTGGCACTGAGAATTGTGCCAATGCATTGAGCCGTCTGCTGTTGCCCACACCGGAGGTGGAAACGCCACAACCGGCAGACCTACTGTTAGTCATGGATGCTTTTGAAAGTGAAGGAACCCCTATCACGGCCCGACAAATTAAGATGTGGACCAGCCAGGATCTGATATTATTGGTTGTGAAACGTTGTATCCTTAGTGGTGATTGGTCTGCTATACCCAAGCAAATGTGTGAGGAGACCAAACCTTACATCCGTCACAAAGATGAACTATCCATTCAAGCAGATTGTATACTCTGGGGTAATCGTGTTGTTATGCCCAAGAAAGGCAGAGAGAAATTTGGCATGGTCTACATAGCACGCATCCCGGTATAGTCATGATGAAAGCCATTGTCAGGTCTCATGTATTTGACTGGAATTGACTCTGATCTGGAATCATGTATGCATCAGTGCAAGACTTGCATGCAGCTTAGTAAAGCACCAGCGGAATCGCCACTGAGTCTGTAGTCGTGGCCATCTAAACCATGGTCCAGGATCCACATCGACTTTGCAGGTCCCTTCCTGGGAAAGATGTTCTTAGTTGTGGTGGATGCTTATTCCAAGTGGATAGAGTGTACAATCATGTCATCCAGCACATCATCAGCTACCATTGAGAGCTTTCGGGTCATGTTTGCTTCGCATGGTCTGTCTGACATCATTGTAAGCGACAACGGATCTTGCTTCACCAGTATGGAGTTTCAAGAGTTCATGAAACTTAATGGTATGAAACATGTGAGGTCAGCACCATTCAAACCCGCATCCAATGGACAAGCAGAGCGTTCTGTCCAAACCATCAAGCAGAGTATGAAACGTGTAACTCAAGGTTCACTGCAAATTCACTTGTCACGCATATTGCTTAGTTACAGGACAAGATCCCATGTGCTTACCGGGGTCTCCCCTGCTGAACTATTGATGATGAGAGGTCTCATGACCAGGTTTCCTCTTGTCCACCCTGACTTGAATAATCGTGTCGAATACAGATGTCAAAGTCAGCAAGGGTACATGATCATGCGACATTTCTATCAATGATCTTGTGTATGTATTGAATTATGGTCAAGATCCCAAATGGATCGCCAGTACTGTTACGGCCAAGGAGGGTAACAGAGTGTTTATCGTTAAGCTCAAGAATGGGCAGACATCAGGAAACATGTCGATTAGATAAAGCTGCGGCACACGGATGAACCGGAACAGTCTGAGGAAGACACAATCAGTGACCAACCAACCTACCCTCAGTTATCAGAGGACTCCGCTGTCATCAATGAATCTGGCCTTTCAATCACTGACATGGTCAATGAATCTGGACTTTCAATCCCTGACATGTCATTGCCACTCCCATCAAATTGGCTACCCAGCCTTCAGTCTTAACAGACTCAGAACACTCGCCCAAGGGTGGAGTTGAACTGAGACATTCAACTTCGGGAGCGGAAAGCCATGGATCATCTCAATTTGTAAAAAAATTTTTACCAATATCTTAAAGGGGGATATTGTCATGTATACATGCTTTGGTTTACTAGCCACCAGGAGGCGCCACTGTCGGAGATCATTGGGCTGTGCGCACATGTGTGCGGCCCAGGTATAAAGGCCAGCCATCTTGCAATGTAATCACTTTGGGGCCCTAATAAAGTAGAGCCAGATGTGTACCTGTTCAGAGTTTACTGTATTCAGTCTATTGAGTTATTGCATACACAACAGTGTAGATAATTACTCCTGTGTTGGACAGCTGAGGAAGGGAGGAAATTTCATTTTAAAGATGAACAAAGTAATAAAATAAACCTTTGCCCGTTTAAAATATTCCTGCCATATTGTATGTGGCTCAGGATTTTTTGCCGCACTACAGACAACTATATTATTTAAAAAGTACAGTGATCAGATAAGGTGATGACATCTCAGATCACCCTGCCAAAGGAATGAGGGATGACTACATGTGGAATGCTGATATAAGGTTTCCCTCAGGGAATAGACACAGTTGTTATATTTCACTGAATGAATAGGGAGTATTGTGACCACACAGATAAATTTATTGTCCTAAGGGTGGATTAGATGGGCCTCTGATGTGAGGTGTTATGGAGGCGTACCTGTCTGAACCCAAGCTGAGGGTCAGTGAGAGAAAAATCCATTTTCATATTCAAAATTAACAATGATGTGTGGCTATAATAATTTCTCCACTTATTCCCATTTCCAAGAAGCAAAACAGAAAGGACTTCCTAATTTTCTTTCACATTGTTTAAGTGTGAATACAATCCTGCAAGCAGTGTTTTTTGGAGCCAAACAGCTTGTTTGTCCAGAGCCACGCAGCAAGGGCATGACTCTGAGGACGTTGGGTCAACGTACTGGCATTTGCCATTGCTGCTATGTTTGGACTCAACCAAAGATGGATTCAATAGTGATTCTGGGTAAGTCATTATCCAGTAGTAACTCCTTAACTTTGGATTTGAGAGGATGGCAGAGGACTCAATGGCTAAATGCACAGTGTGCTGGTCAGCCGTACAGACTTGGGCTGTCCCAAGTTCAAACCCTGTGTGCGCTGATGTTAACCGGGGAAGCTGTCGGGGCCACATCATCCGCATGCCCGACACAAGATTCCCGAAGCAAGCGCTCTACTCGGTACTCCTACACGGCAAGCGAGCCCCAGGTGGGCAGAGGAACTGCTTCAAGTACACTCTCAAAGCCTCCTTGATAAAGTGTAACATTCCCATCGGCACCTGGGAATCCCTGGCCCAAGACTGCCCAAAGTGGAAGAAGAGCATCCGGGAGGGCGCTGAGCACCTCGAGTCCCGTCACCGAGAGCATGCAGAAACCAAGCACAGACAGCGGAAGGAGCGTGCGACAAACCAGGCTCCCCACCCACCCTTTCCTTCAACCACTGTCTGCCCCACCTGTTACAGAGACTGTAATTCCCATATTGGTCTGTACAGCCACCTGAGAACTTACTTTTAGAGTGGAAGCAAGCCTTCCTCGATTTTGAGGGACTGCCTATGATGATGATGGGACCACTGCAAGTGGCCTTGGTGCCACTGGGCTCGGGAGGGGGGAAATCAGCCAGGGTTTCTCCTGTTGACTTCTGTTATCAGCTGTGCCCAGCGGGTAGCACATTTGTTTCTGTCAAAAGGTTGTGAGTCCCATCCAGAGACTTGAGCACAATAATCTAGGTTGACACTCCAGTGTAGTGCTGAGGGAGTGCTGCCCTGTCGGAGGTGCTGACTTTTGGATGAAACCCTGTCTGCTTTCAAGTGAATGGAAAAGATCCCATGGCACTGTTCTGAAGAAGAGCAGCAGATTTATTCCCGGTGTCCTGGCCAATATTTATCCCTCAATCAACATCATTAATCAGATTATCTGATCATTATCACATTGCCTTTTGTGGGAGCTTGCTGTGCGCAAACTGGCTGCCGTGTTTCCTACATTACAACAGTGACGACACTTCAAAAGTACTTCATTGGATGAAAAACACTTTGGGACGTTCGGTGGTCGTGAAAGACGATAAATAAATGCAAGTCTTTCTTTTATTTTCCTATCCAGCTGAAAAGTGCAAGCGTGAGGACATTGGTTGAGGGGATAAGCATCTGTGGAGTCGCACTGACAACATCAGGAAAGGAGGAGAGACACTTAAAGAAAACAAATCTCCAGTTGCGTTTCTGCAATTTCTGTGTGTTTACACAACACATTTCATAATTTGGTGTTGAGTTTAAACTGGATCATTTGAAGAATAAATATTGCCTGGTAGACTGGCCTGATGTAACAAGTGAAACATGGAATGCTTTTATCCTGACCACCAGACCATGCGTTTAAGTCCCAGACCTGCATGTAACTTCAATCTATTTGCCATGGTTTCCGGTCTGCTGCATTTTGTATGTTCTCAGTGAGGCCAGCAGATTGAATTCCTCGCAGGGGCAAAGTACTTTCATTTGAAGGAAGGGACTGTCATTATCCTTTTTGCATATCACAAGGAACTAACCCTGCAGCTCTTCGAACCCCGCTCTTGGAGTATGTCCATGGATTCAACTGCCCTGCAGCTTGGCTGGAAAAGGGAGCACCAGGGTAAGAAGCCTGAGACATAGGAGACAATGGGAAGAACATTGTAATTTAGTTGTAATCTAATGCTTTCCCTTAATTCAAAAGATCCCACATTATATGAGTTACCAACTATACATGGTTGTTCCAAAAATGAATCTTATTGTGAAGGAACGTAAGCTTAGGGATTACTTTAATAAATATGTTTATTTACTAACCTAATAAGCTTCTTCTTATGATTTGGAAAACAGATGTAGGGTTAAACTGGTATGTAACCAGTTACTAAGAAGCAGAGAACTACTGCCAAGTGGGCCTCAACTGGTAACTCAGTAGGAGGTCATAAACCTCATTATTACCTAGATCCCTACGTCTGTCTCTGTGAAAAGTCCACCTTATTTTTGCTTACTGATTTATTTTAATATGCTGGCTAGGGAACTGATGTCAAAATACATTAACGGACGTTGCGCTATTATTAATGTTGTGCAACATTTTGTGCAAATGTGGGCACTATTACAAGCATATAGATGAACTGCATGTGCTTTGGTGCTGAGAAAAGTGGGAGTCACATAGACACTTGACAATTTCTGCATTCCTTCAGTCTAGTAGAAAGCTTTGTAGGAGTCTCGATGAGGAACAGCTTTTTATTTTGTAACTGAAGTAATGAGAGGGAGGAGAGAGAAAGTAAAAGGGGGGAAAAAAGGCATTGCATTGTTTAGCGTGATCAGCCAGTTTCAGGCCCCCGTGAAATGGCAATCTGGTAGGATCCTGGATTCCTTCTCACAAATTGTGAGGGAGCTGGGTTTTAACGGTGGCTTCAACAAATGGACAGAGTGGTAAAGTCAAACAGCAGGGATCAATCTGCCTCCAAATATAGTACAGCAACAGATGGCACTGTTAACTCCTAGTTAACAACCTTTCCCATTTTTTTCAGTCACTCTTTGGTCTTTGAAGATCCAACAGGGCTGATTGGAGTAATAGGGACGCTAATATTTTTTGAACTCGGTTGAGTGATAAACTATCAGTAAAACAAAGGTTGACTCAGAAAAGGTTTACCTTGCTGTTTATGTTTGCTTTTTCCTGCTATACGATCGCAGGCCATTAAGAAACAGTTCAGTTCGCAAATTTCCTTTCTATCCTATTTAGTTAAATGGTTACAAATAGCAAAGGCAGTTGGAGAACACAAATAACTAACATTATGCAAATCAATCATCTTAATTGGTGTGATTACTGTTTGACTATTTAAGTTCTACCAGATGATAGAATGCATACTAAGGCAAACATTAAGCTGCTTTGTTGTCAATGTGTTATCACGTGTACAGTGCACTGTCTCTCCGACCTCTTGTGAGTCACTGACAAAGGTCAATTTGATTTGAAGATGACACTGACTGTACCACCTCAGCTCGATTCCACGCAGTAATGCAGTGCCATTAACGTCATCCACAATGGCTCGAAGGTCACGACTGTAGAGAAAAAAAACTATTTTATTCTAATTTCCTATGTTACAACAGTGACTACACTCCAAAAGTACTTCATTGGCTTTAAAGCGCTTTGAGATGTCCAGTGGTCGTGAAAGGCGCTATATAAATCCAAGTCTTTCTTTCTTTTGATTTGCTACATCATCCTCCAGTGTAATTTTTCAGTGTGGTTCTCTTTGCAGCGAGCTGTCAGCGTCCCCTCCAACTGCTATTAATCTTTTCTCTTCCCATTTTGGAGCCTGTACATCTCTGAAGAACCCTTAAATGGTGAACTTTGATTTTCCTCAGGTTCCAGTGCTGCTTCCCATCTTTATGCCAGAAAAGAACTTTTTTTTTCCATAAAACAGATGGAGATTTAGATAGTGACAATTCATCTGTTAGACACAAGATAGCTAGCGCTAGTTTTCCATATTGAGTCATGATGTGTTTTGCATACGTTTGTTGCTCTCCAAAGACAACCTTTCTCCCTGAGCACTAAATATGAGCAGCATTTTTCGGATTCTTCACACAATGCATTTAACATAGCAATAGTGCTCGGAAAGATTTATTTCTAACTTTTATTTTCATTCATACAAGTGTTGCCGTTGCTTTTTTTTTTTCCATTCCTGATATTTTTCCCAAGTAGACTCTGAATGTCTCCCGTATCGTGAGAAAAATTCAACAAAAAAATGTAACCTTCGCTGTGAACTAAATTTCCTTTGCAACTTGCGTCAAAGAGGTATTTTTTCCCAGAATTTAATTCTGGCAAAAGAACATTTTTGGATTTTTTTTAAATATAGGCTGAATTAGTGCCAGCCTCAAATAAGACCTGTGTGCAAGGTGGTCCTTGAAGTGGGACCTTCAAAAGTTTGAGTAACCTTGTTAAATATAACACAGAGGCGCTATTTTAAACTTAGAAAAATATTACAGCAATAATACCGATTTGTTCTTTTACACTGAAATTGTTGTGTTAACAATTGATGAACATGAGTAAAAACAAGTGTTTTGCTTTTCCTTTTTTCCCAAAATTCTCTTCATTCTTCTCTTCTCCCCTGGCAGCATTGGGGTCAATTTTCAACTTGCTGCCCGGGCCTAAAAGTGGCATTGCAGATTGGTGGCCCATTACAGAACCCACCCGATTTTCATTTCCATTCAAGCGATTTAACCATGGGAGGCTTCGCAGCCGAGCTCTACCCTGTCCCGACTCAGCATCTACATAGACGTATCTGCAGCATGGGTGACTGGATTGCAATGAGTAGCAGGAACCTTGGTCAGATCAAGCCACCCGTAAGGGTCGGGTTGGTGCCAGCAGTAGCTGGATTAATCAAGGGGGATTTGATCTAGATCCCCTGGACCCCCTAATCAAACATTAATTATTCTTAAACAAGTACACACTTTTTTTTTAGTTCTCAGTGTTTTGGCATTGTTGCAAGGCCAAATTTATTGCCCATCATTACAACAGTGACTACACTTCAAAAGTACTTCATTGGCTGTAAAACACTTTGGGACATCTTGAGGTGGTGGAAGGCGCTGTATAATTTCAAGTCTTTCTTTATTTTTATCACTAATTGCCCTAAGAAGGTGGTGTCGGGCCTACTCCTTGAACCACTTCAGTCTATGATGCTCCCACAATGTTGTTAGGTAGAGATTTCAAGATATTCACCCAGTGCTGAAGAAGGCATGGTGATATATGTCCAAGCCGGGCTGGTGTGTGACTTGGAATACTTCTTTTGTATGGCTAACACCATTCTAGAGTTCAGGTCTTGCTTTTCAGTTCTGTTCTCCACATGCAAAAATGCATGGGGCTGGATTTTCATTTGGAGGCTTCTTAGGTCGACAATTTAGGACTGAGATGAAGAGAAACTTCTTCACTCACAGGGTTGTGAATCTTTGGAATTCTCCACCCCAGAGGGCTCAGTCTTTGAGTATATTCAAGCCAGACATAGATAGATTTTTGGATATTAAGGGAAGCGAGGGGATATGGGGATAGTGTGGAAAATGGAGTTGAGTTAGAATTTCAGCCATGATCTCACTGAATCGAGGAGGAGGCTTGAGGGGCCGAATGGATGACGCCTACTCCTAAATCTTATGTTGTTATGTTCTAATGGCAGGGGCTGGGGGTCGGTCAATTTTGCGCCAGAAAATCGTTTGCGACGGCAGCCAAAAAATTAGTTTGCTGCGCCCTGCGAGTGGAGCGGAGCGCTAGGCCGAGTGAGCAACTGAAAATCTGTTACTAAAGAGCCGGCTTCAGAGCAACTCCCTGCAAACAACACAAACAACATTCCCGATAAAGCACTCCCCCGCAAATAAAGGTGAATCGCAAAGAAAACCCAAATACCTTTTTCAATCATTCCTTCCCTTTGCGCCCCGGGACAGCTCTGACTGCCAGCTTTCTCGGGCGGTCTCACTAGGGGGCACTATGGGTGCCGCTCCAAGCAAATATCGCATCGCTGTCGAAACCAGGGCCTTGCACACCGGTGCGACGCTCCGGGGCAGTACTGCTCAGTGCTGCTGCAAAACCAGCACCAAATTTCCCGGCGGAGGGCTGGAAAATGGCCTTCCGGGCAGTAAGCATTTCGAGACCCATTACCGCCCCCTCCCCGGGGTGTTAACAGAGGTGCAATCCAAATGAAAAACCAGCCCCATGATTTTATCCTGTCTGGCCATTTAACAAGATCGTTCACAGCCATTAATAAGCCCTTGGCAAGCATATTTTTCCCTTTTTCTGCTATCCTCTTTAGACTCATTTTAGGCTGTTCGCAAAATTAAGATTATTGAAAGAAAAGTCTGTTACTGTTGTTCTTCAACAGTTTACCCGTGTCTGCTTTTTAGTGTCTTGTAAACAGTATGTCTGAAGATATAATATCCTTACTAAGCCAGCACTCTGAACAAAAGAACAACTGATGCAGACTGGAACCGTCACTCTCAGATGAAAGAAAGACTTACATTTATATAGCGCCTTTGACAACCACCGGACGTCTCAAAGCACATTACAGCCAATAAAGTACTTTTGGAGTGTAGGAAACGCCGCAGCCAATTTGTGCACAGCAAGCTCTCGCAAACAGCAATATAATAATTACCAGATAATCTGTTTTTGTTATATTGATTGAGGGATAAATATTGGCAAGGTCAAAGGGGATAACTACCCTGCTCGTCTTCAAAATATTGCCATGGAATTTTTTACGTCCACCTGAGAGAACAGACACGGTTTAATATCTCATCCGAAAGACGGCACCAATGACAGGGCAGCATTCCCTCAGCACTGCACTGGAGTATTAGCCTAGAGTTTTGTGCTCAAGTCCCTGGAGTGGGACCTGAACCCACAATATTCTGATTCAGAAGCAAGAGTGCTACCCACTGAGCCATGGCTGACACTGTAGAATGAGATATTAAACCAAGGCCCTGTCTGCTCTCTCAGGTGGACAGAAAAGATCCCATGGCCATTACTTGAAGAAGAGCAGGGGAGTTAGCCCCGGTGTCCTGGCCGATATTTAACCCTCAATCAACATCGTTATAAAAAAACGGATTATCTGGTGATGATCACATTGCTGTTTGTGGGAGGTTACTGTGCACAAATTGGCTGCCACATTTCTGACAGTACAACAGTGACTAAATTTCAAAAAGTACTTAATCGTCTGTAGAGTACTTTGGGACATTCTGAGGTTGTGAACGGCGCTACATAAATGCAAGTTTTTTCTATTTTTTTCTCTGTCAGTTGCAGGTGTTTTATTTTCTATTTAAACTAATAAGTTTCACACAGTAAAAATCACAAATAGAATTGTAGTGTTTACTAGTGATACTGAATAGAGCCATTCAGAATTTCAAGGGACAAGCAGTTTTATGGACAAGCACCACTTCTGATAGGAAATTATCCGCAGATTTTCTCCCAGTGCCACTTGCCCTTAAGAACATTTCCTTATAGTGTCGAGATACTTAAGCAGAGTTTCTCCCTGTGCCAGGACATAGCGAATTACCTGTAGACTTTAAAATTTTTAAATTGCTTTTTCCATTGAGCCCTGTGAATGCCTATTGCAGGCAACAGTGTGTGGAGATGTACTTGGGGCAGGGGGTTGAATGCTTTTGCACACAACCGGGGCCCATTTGCCAGTCTTAGACACCAACTGGGCCAAGTTCCCGTGTGTCTAATTGTTTTTGACACTCTCCCCTGAATGTTATTGAGCACTTGGTGGAGGTTTTCTCTGTAGCAGAGGGGCTGAAATGAAGATTTCCATTCCTGGAGAAAACTTGGCTTGTTGGAACAGCGGAAGAGAATTTCTCCCCCAGCCTCATCCTGAGCAGATAGTATCCCAGTGCATCCTCCCCCACAAACTGTTGCCTGAAATAGGACGTTTACAGGGTTATATGAAAGAAGGTCATTAAAACTAGCAAACCTGTAAAAAAAAAAAATGCAACTGCTCTGTCCTAGACACAAGGAACATAGCAACATAGGAACAGGAGTAGGCCATTCAGCCCCTTGAGCCTGATTCAGCATTCAATTAAATCATGGCTGACCTATATCTTAACTCATAAGAACATAAGAACATAAGAAATAGGAGCAGGAGTGGACCATTTGGCCCCTCGAGCCTGCTCCGCCATTCAATAAGATCATGGCTGACCTGACCCTGGCCTCAACTCCACTTCCCCGCCCACTCCCTATAACCCTTGACTCCATTATCATTCAAAAATCTGTCTATCTTCACCTTAAATATATTCAATGACTGAGCCTCAACAGCTCTCTGGGATAGAGAATTCCAAAGATTCACGACCCTCTGAGAGAAGAAATTCCTCCCCATTTCTGTCTTAAATGGGCAACGCTTATTTTGAAACTATGCCCCCTAGTTCTATCTATCTGCCTTGGATCCATAAACCTTAATACCTTTGCCTAAAAAAAATATCAATCTCAGTTTTGTAAATTTTCAATTGACCCAGCTGCGATAGCTTTTTGGGGGAGAGAGTTCCAGATTTCCACTACCCGCTGTGTGAAGAAATGCTTCCTGGCATCGCCCCTGAATGCCCAGCTCTAATTTTAAGGTTACGCTCCCTTTGATCTGGACTCCCCCACTAGAGAACATAGCTTCTCCCTATCTACCCTATCAACTCTTTAATCATCTTACACACCTCAATTGGATCAGCTCTTAATCTTCTAGCCAAACTGGAAGCAATACGGTGGAGGAGGATTTCCTGGAGTGCATAAGGGATGGTTTTCTAGACCAATATGTCGAGGAACCAACTAGGGGGGAGGCCATCTTAGACTGGGTGTTGTGTAATGAGAGAGGATTAATTAGCAATCTCATTGTGCGAGGCCCCTTGGGGAAGAGTGACCATAATATGGTGGAATTCTGCATTAGGATGGAGAATGAAACAGTTAATTCAGAGACCATGGTCCAGAACTTAAAGAAGGGTAACTTTGAAGGTATGAGGCGCAAATTGGCTAGGATAGATTGGCGAATGATACTTAAGGGGTTGACTGTGGATGGGCAATGGCAGACATTTAGAGACCGCATGGATGAACTACAACAATTGTACAATCCTGTCTGGCGTAAAAATAAAAAAGGGAAGGTGGCTCAACAGTGGCTATCAAGGGAAATCAGGGATAGTATTAAAGCCAAGGAAGTGGCATACAAATTGGCCAGAAATAGCAGCGAACCCGGGGACTGGGAGAAATTTAGAACTCAGCAGAGGAGGACAAAGGGTTTGATTAGGGCAGGGAAAATGGAGTACGAGAAGAAGCTTGCAGGGAACATTAAGGCGGATTGCAAAAGTTTCTATAGATATGTAAAGAGAAAAAGGTTAGTAAAGACAAACGTAGGTCCCCTGCAGTCAGAATCAGGGGAAGTCATAACGGGGAACAAAGAAATGGCAGAACAATTGAACAAGTACTTTGGTTCGGTATTCACTAAGGACGACACAAACAACCTTCCGGATATAAAAGGGGTCAGAGGGTCTAGTACGGAGGAGGAACTGAGAGAAATCTTTATTAGTCGGGAAATTGTGTTGGGGAAATTGATGGGATTGAAGGCCGATAAATCCCCAGGGCCTGATAGACTGCATCCCAGAGTACTTGAGGAGGTGGCCTTGGAAATAGCAGATGCATTGACAGTCATTTTCCAACATTCCATTGACTCTGGATCAGTTCCTATCGAGTGGAGGGTAGCCAATGTAACCCCACTTTTTAAAAAAGGAGGGAGAGAGAAAACAGGGAATTATAGACTGGTCAGCCTGACCTCAGTAGTGGGTAAAATGATGGAATCAATTATTAAGGATGTCATAGCAGCGCATTTGGAAAGAGGTGACATGATAGGTCCAAGTCAGCATGGATTTGTGAAAGGGAAATCATGCTTGACAAATCTTCTGGAATTTTTTGAGGATGTTTCCAGTAAAGTGGACAAGGGAGAACCAGTTGATGTGGTATATTTGGTCTTTCAGAAGGCTTTCGACAAGGTCCCACACAAGAGATTAATGTGCAAAGTTAAAGCACATGGGATTGGGAGCAGTGTGCTGATGTGGATTGAGAACTGGTTGTCAGACAGGAAGCAAAGAGTAGGAGTAAATGGGTACTTTTCAGAATGGCAGGCAGTGACTAGTGGGGTACCGCAAGGTTCTGTGCTGGGGCCCCAGCTGTTTACATTGTACATTAATGATTTAGACGAGGGGATTAAATGTAGTATCTCCAAATTTGCGGATGACACTAAGTTGGGTGGCATTGTGAGCTGCGAGGAGGATGCTATGAGGCTGCAGAGTGACTTGGATAGGTTAGGTGAGTGGGCAAATGCATGGCAGATGAAGTATAATGTGGATGATGTGAGGTTATCCACTTTGGTGCTAAAAACAGAGAGACAGACTATTATCTGAATGGTGACAGATTAGGAAAAGGGGAGGTGCAACGAGACCTGGGTGTCATGGTACATCAGTCATTGAAGGTTGGCATGCAGGTACAGCAGGCGGTTAAGAAAGCAAATGGCATGTTGGCCTTCATAGCGAGGGGATTTGAGTACAGGGGCAGGGAGGTGTTGCTACAGTTGTACAGGGCCTTGGTGAGGCCATACCTGGAGTATTGTGTACAGTTTTGGTCTCCTAACTTGAGGAAGGACATTCTTGCTATTGAGGGAGTGCAGCGAAGATTCACCAGACTGATTCCCGGGATGGTGGGACTGACCTATCAAGAAAGACTGGATCAACTGGGCTTGTATTCACTGGAGTTCAGAAGAATGAGAGGGGACCTCATAGAAACGTTTAAAATTCTGACGGGTTTAGACAGGTTAGATGCAGGAAGAATGTTCCCAATGTTGGGGAAGTCCAGAACCAGGGGTCACAGTCTAAGGATAAGGGGTAAGCCATTTAGGACCGAGATGAGGAGAAACTTCTTCACCCAGAGAGTGGTGAACCTGTGGAATTCTCTACCACAGAAAGTAGTTGAGGCCAATTCACTAAATATATTCAAAAGGGAGTTAGATGAAGTCCTTACTACTCGGGGGATCAAGGGGTATGGCGAGAAAGCAGGAAGGGGGTACTGAAGTTGCATGTTCAGCCATGAACTCATTGAATGGCGGTGCAGGCGAGAAGAGCTGAATGGCCTACTCCAGCACCTATTTTCTATGTTTCTATGTTTCTATGTTTCTAAACTCAAGGGAATGTAGTCCTGTTTATGGAATTGCTGGCATATATGATGCAATTCTGAACTATAGGGGAGTCAAGGGTTTTGGGGAGCGGGCAAGAAAGTGGTCGAAGGTCAGCCATGATCTTATTGAATGGCGGAGCAGGCTCGAGGGGCCAAATGGACTATTCCTGCTCCTATTTCTTATGTTTTTAGGTAATTCAACCAAAGTGGCATTCAAAACAGTAATAAACAGAGAACAATGCACATTTGAACAAAAACATTTAGAAGCATTTTGTTCTCAAATACCAAACTGAAGACTGGGCATTGCCAAGACGATGCCCCTTTTAAACGGGCACAGCCTTTGCCTAACAAATGGCAAATGAGATGGACATTTTCATTTTACATTTGTCGGCTTTCGCATGACATTCTTATTAATTTCTGAATTTAAAATGAATAAAATGTAAAATAAGCCTCGTATTTTTTTTTGGTTGGTCTTATTGCAAGATGGCTGCAATAATTTAATTATAACATGCTGCATAAATTAATCTCCTTTCTTCCTTTGCCCTCCTCATCAGCATTTTCCAACATTTTCTGTTTTTATTTCAGATTTTTGAAATGTGTCGGAGTTTTTTCTTTTTCTTTCTATCTCTCCGTACAGAGTTGCACTTCAATATATATTGGCCCACTGGTGGAATTCAATTCAGACCTAAACACCTGCATAGACTTATGTTAACTCTCTACGGTAGTGTTTCACCTGTCCACATAAAATCACAACTGTTAGTTGTGCCAAAGGTTCCCTTTATAGCTTTGACGTCCAAACCATAAAGGGAGTCTTATGCACAATCAACAATTGTGATTTTATGTGGACAAGTGAAACACTGCCTTAGAGAGTAAACACAAGTTTATGTAGGTGTTTAGAGCTGAATTGAATTCCACCAGTGGGCCTATATATATAGCGACATATAGTACGGAGAGGTAGAACGAAAAAGATTCTGCATGTTGAAAATCTGAAATAAAAACAGAAAATACTGGTAAATGCTGCTGAGGAGGGCGAAGGAAGAAAGGAGTTAAATTTATGCAGCATATTATAATTAAATACCATTTTAAGTATAGTCACTTTTACAACATAGACAAACGCAACAGCCAAATTGCGCACAGTAAAGTCCCACACAGCCGGTGAAATTAATGAGCAGTTAAATTGATTTTAATGATGCTAGTTGTGAGAGGTTTTATTGGCCAGGATATCAGGATGACTCCTTGTTCTTCTGGACAAGGGAGTACAGCAATTCTCTCAGTATCCAAGCCTGGAAGTGGGGTGGGGAAATCGGTGTCAGTTGCCAGTCCTGATTAGTACCCAGTGTAATGTATGCACGCTCACAGGTTTCTGGAGCTGTTGAGTTGGGAGCGGTTTAGCAAGTCACGTGATATTCACAGGACTCAATAAAACCCTAGCCAGTTGGTTCGGGGGATCCACGATGAGGCAGGTGGTTGTGAGCCTGGTAGATGAACTGGTAATGTGCAATGTGATTGTCAAACCAACTAGTTCTTCATAGAAATGTGTTGCTATGAATTCTTAAGCATAGATCCCATGAAGTAAATACATTACACCCAGAAAGGTGTGTCTGCACACTTGGTGAGGGCAAGATCTCACTGACACTGACCATCCAGACTTGCACGTGAAGAATGACTGGGTGAGGTACCAGATGGCTGTCATTGCCCATTGAGCTTTGGCTCAGAGAGAGTCACTTCAGCAGAAGAGAGAGGGAAATGGCAAAAACTAAAGGAGGCTCAAGAAAACAGCCTGAGTCCCTTCAAGTCTGTACTACAACAACAATTTGTATTTATATAGTGCTTTAATGTAGTAAAGCATCACAAAATTTGACACTGAACCACACAAGGAGATAGGGCAAATGAGTAAAAGCTTAGGCAAAGAGATAGATTTTAAGGAGCGTGATAAAGGAGGAAAGAAAGGTAGAGAAGCAGAAAGGTTTAGGGAGGGAATTCCAGAGCATAGGGCCTGGGCAGCTGAAGGCACAGCCCCCAATGGTTGAGCGATTAAAATCGGGAATGCTTAAGCAGCCACAATTTGAGGAGCGCAGATATCTAGGACGGTTGTGGGACTGGTGGAGATAACAGAGATAGGAAGGGGCGAGGCCATGGAGAAATTGAAAACAAGGATGAAGATTTTAAAATTAAAGTATGCACCTGCTTAGATTCTCCCTGACCTGTTTGTTGCGCTGTAAAACCACATGCATTTCCTTTCTATACAACAATCGACAAAGATGAAATGAAGTGGATGCTGTTCTACAAAGTTATTCACAAAATACTATCCATATCAGAAAAGGAAAGTAAATATAACTTTAGAGCAATGCTGAAAACAGTGAACAGACTAGACCTAGGAAGGGGTTAAAAAAGCTACATTAATAATTCACAGTTACATTACTATTTCTGAGAATATACAGATTGTGCTTTGCAAAAATTAAATCTATATATCATTCTACATCATGCTTGAGCACACAGTACCTTTTTTTAGGTTTGAAATATTTCCCAGCAACTAATATCAGTAACATGCGTGCTTGGCCTGCTGCCTGTCAGATTAGGATCAACTGCAGTGTGGAGGCATGCATAGTTGTAACTACTTGCAGTGAGATGGTGCATGCTCGAACTATGCACAACCCAGCTCCTCCGCCATTAGACATGGGGGATAAACCCCTGTGGAGCACATACAAGTCTACACCTCTAATACCAAAATTGGTCAAACACCAAACACTGTTTGAGCCCCCTTCAAGGAGATCCACTCCATCAGTTCAGGAAAGAAGAAATAAAGGCACAAGGGCCCTCCACTGCCCTTCAGACCTAAGACGATTCTGACTGGCAATGGATTTGGAAACCTCAAATTCTCAATAGCTGCCTAAACATCACGAAAGAGCTTAAACTAGTTAGGGCTAGAAATTCGGTTGGTTAGTGCTGCCCGTTAGCGCCCCAGAGTGGCGCTAACGGGGTGTCAGCGCCTCCGGCGAACTTCAGTGAAGGTTTAGCTGCAGTGCTGATAGTTTGCGCTGCGCTCGCTAGCCCCGTCCACCGGTGATCTCACCAAATGTGCAATGCCCCCGTAGCGGCGCATTTTCAAAATTCAGTCTCTCACCTGCCATAGCTGCCTGGCGTTGAGACCGGCAGGGGAAAGCAGTCAGTCCAGCGACGATCCCGGGGCAATATCGTCCGGAGCGCAAGATACTGAAGTTTCACTTTTTCAACTTTAATTTATTTGTTGCAGTAGTGGGGAAGTGTGGGTGAGGTTTAATTATATTTTCAGCAGGATTTCTATTTCCATCTTCAGGTGCTAGGATGTCGGCATCCTGGAGCCAAAACATTGAGTAGGCCTCCATTTGTGCCCTAAACATAGAAATATAGAAAATAAGTGCAGGAGTAGGCCATTTGGCCCTTCGAGCCTGCACCACCATTCAATAAGATCATGGCTGATCATTCCCTCAGTACACCTTTCCTGCTTTCACTTCATATCCCTTGATCCCCTTAGCCGTAAGGGCCACATCTAACTCCCTCTTCAATATATCCAATGAACTGGCATCAACAACTCGCTGCGGCAGGGAATTTCACAGGTTAACAACTCTCTGAGTGAAGAAGTTTCTCCTCATCTCAGTCCTAAATGGCCTACCCCTTATTCTAAGACTGTGTCCCCTGGATCTGGACTTCCCCAACATCGGGAACATTCTATCTGCATCTAACCTGTCCCGTCCCGTCAGAATTTTGTATGTTTCTATGAGATCCCCTCTCATCCTTCTAAACTCCAATGTATAAAGGCCCAGTTGATCCAGTCTCTCCTCAAATGTCAGTCCAGCTATCCCAGGAATCAGTCTGGTGAAACTTCGCTGCACTCCCTCAAGTGCAAGAATGTCCTTCCTCAGATTAGGAGACCAAAACTGTACACAATATTCCAGGTGAGACCTCACCAAGGCACTGTACTACTGCAGTAAGACCTCCCTGCTCCTATACTCAAATCCCCTAGCTATGAAGGCCAACATACCATTTGCCTTCTTCACCGCCTGCTGTACCAGTAAGCCAACTTTCAATGACTGGTGAACCATGACAACAAGGTCTCGTTGCACCTCTCCTTTTCCTAATCTGCCGCCATTCAGATTGTTGTGCATCTGTAAAGCATGCATTCCCATGTTCCGCCATCAGGGAGTGCATGCCCTAAAGTCCCAAGGGATCCCAGCATCCCTTGGAAGCACTGTATATAAGCCGGCCACTATGGCCTGTTTCTCACTCTGAAGTGTCTTATTAAAGACTGAGGTCACTGTTACTTTAACCTCCCTATGTGCAATCTCATCTGTGTTAGGAACGCAATAACTGCCGACGAGTATACGAATCCAACGCAAAGATGCAGCAAACTGTGGGCATCCTGGAGAAGTTCTCGGAAGGTGAGGACTGGAAAGCCTATGTCAAACGGCTAAACCAGTACTTTGTAGCCAACGAGCTGGACGGAGAAGGAAGCGCTGCAAAAAGGAGAGCGGTCCTTCTCACGGTCTGCGGAGCACCGACCTACAGCCTCATGAAGAATATTTTGGCTCTGGTGAAACCCACAGATAAGTCATATGAGGAGCTGTGTACACTGGTTTGGGAGCATCTTAACCCGAGTGAGAGCGTGCTGATGGCGAGGTATCGGTTCTAAACGTGTCAACGATCTGAAAGTCAGGAAGTGGCGAGCTACGTCGCAGAGCTAAGGCGACTTGCAGGACAATGTGAGTTTGATGGCTACCTGGAGCAAATGCTCAGAGACTTTTTTGTACTGGGCATTGGCCATGAGACCATCTACGAAAACTTTTGACTGTAGAGACACCGATCCTCAGCAAGGACATTGCGATAGGACAGGCGTTTATGTCCACAAGTGATAACACCAATCAAATTTCTCAGCACACAAGTGCTAGCAATGTTCATAAAATAACTGGAACTGTGTTTGCGAGCAGAAATGTACAGGGCAGAAACCAAGAGTCTGCAACTGCCAGCAGGCCTCAGGTGACCCAGATGACTCAGAGTCCGCAAGAAAGGATGAATGCAAGGCAATTCAGACCTTGTTGGCGTTGTGGAGTCTTCCATTCAGCCTATTCATGCCGCTTCAAAGGGTTTGTTTGCAAGAGCTGTGGAACAATGGGCACCTCCAACGAGCTTGCAGACGAGCTGCAAGCTCTGCAAAACCTGCTAACCACCACGTGGCAGAGGAAGATCGGTCCATGGTGGATCAAAGCAATTTCGAGGCTCAGAGAGAGGAGGCAGATTATGAAGTACACGGGGTGCACACATTTTCGACGAAATGTCCACCTATAATTCTAAATGTAAAATTGAATGGCTTACCCGTAGCCATGGAACTGGACACTGCCGCTAGCCAATCCATCATGAGTAAAAAGATATTTGAGAGACTGTGATGCAACAAGGCACTCAGACCAGCCCTGAGCCCCAACCACACGAAACTGAGAACGTACATCAAAGAGCTTATCACTGTCCTGGGCAGCGCCTTGGTCAAGATCACCTATGAGGGCACGGTACACAAACTGCTACTCTGGATTGTCCCGGGCGATGGCCCCACACTGCATGGAAGGAGCTGGCTGGGCAAAATCCGCTGGAACTGGGATGACATCCGAGCACTATCACATGTCGATGAGGCCTCATGTACCTAGGTTCTTAACAAATTTCCTTCCCTTTTTGAGCCAAACATTGGAAATTTTTCCGGGGTGAAGGTGCGGATCCACTTGGTCCCAGAGGCACGGCCCATTCACCACAAGGTGTAAGCGGTACCTCACATGATGAGGGAGAGAGTGGAAATCGAGCTGGACAGGCTGCAACGCGAGGGCATCATCTCCCCAGTGGAATTCAGCGAGTGGGCCAGCCCGATTGTTCCAGTACTCAAAAGTGATGGCACAGTCAGGATTTGCAGCAATTATAAAGTAACTATTAATTATTTCTCGCTACAGGACCAATACCCGCTACCCAAGGCAGACGACCTATCTGCGACGCTGGCAGGAGGCAAGACGTTCACCAAGCTTGACCTGACTTCAGCCTACATGACACAGGACCTGGAGGAGTCTTCAAAGGGCCTCACCTGCATCAACACGCACAAGGGACTGTTCATCTACAACAGATGCCCGTTTGGAAATCGGTCGTCTGCAGCGATCTTCCAGAGAAACATGGAGAGCCTACTCAAGTCGGTACCATGCACAGTGGTTTTTCAGGACGATATATTGGTCACGGGTTTGGACACCGTCGAGCAACTACAAAACCTGGAGGAGGTCCTCCTGCAACTGGATCGCATAGGGCTGCGGCTGAAGAGGTCGAAATGCGTCTTCATGGCAACAGAAGTGGAGTTTTTGGGGAGAAAGATTGCTGCGGATGGCATTCGGCCCACAGACACCAAGACAGAGGCTATCAGGAACACGCCCAATGCCACAGTACGTCACGGAGCTGCGGTCGTTCCTAGGACCCCTCAACTATTTTGGTAACTTCCGACCAGGGTTAAGCACCCTCTTAGAGCCCCTACATGTGTTATTGCGTAAAGGTGAGAACTGGGTAGGGGGAAAAAACTAAGTAATTACTTCTAAGAAAGCCAGGAACATTTTATGCTCCAACAAGCTGCTTGTATTGTATAACCCGTCTAAAAGACTTGTGCTAGCGTGTGATGCGTTGTCGTAGGGAGTCGGGTGTGTATTACAACAAGCTAATGTTGCGGGGAAGTTGCAACCTGTTGCCTATGCCTCCAGGAGCTTGTCTAAGACTGAGAGGGCCTCCAGTATGATTGAGAAAGAGGCATTAGCGTGTGTTTTCAGGGTAAAGAAAATGCATCAGTACCTGTTTGGCCTCAAATTTAAGCTGGAAACCGATCACAAGCCCCTCATATCCCTGTTCGCTGAAAACAAGGGCATAAATACTAATGCCTCAGCCCGCATACAAAGGTGGGCACTCGCGCTATTAGCATACAACGATACCATCCACCACAGGCCAGGCACCGAGAACTGTGCGGATGCTCTCAGTCGGCTACCATTGCCCACCACGGAGGTGGAAATGGCCTGCAAACTTGCTGATGGTGGCGCAGCCCGCAGACTTTTTGATGGTCATGGAAGCATTTGAAAATGATAAATCACCTGTCACGGCCCACCAGATAATGACTTGGACCAGCCAAGATCCTTTGCTGTCCCTAGTAAAAAACTGTGTACTGCATGGGAGCTGGGCCAGCATCCCCATTGAAATGCAAGAGCTAATCAAGCCGTTCCAGCGGCGAAAGGACGAGCGATCCATTCAGACAGACTGCCTGTTGTGGGGTAACCGTGTAGTGCTACCCAAAAAGGGAAGGGAGATGTTCATCTCGGATCTCCACAGCACACACCCGAGTATAGTAATGATGAAAGCGATAGCCAGATCCCACGTGTGGTGGCCCGGTATCGACTCTGACTTAGAGTCCTGTATACGACAATGCAGCGTATGTGCTCAGTTGAGCAACGCGCCCAGAGAGGCACCACTAAGTTTGTGGTCCTGGCCCTCCAGACCATGGTCGAGGATCCATGTCGACTATGCGGGCCCGTTTCTTGGTAAAATGTTCCTGGTGGTGGTGGATGCTTTTTCAAAATGGATTGAATGTAAAATAATGTCGGGAAGCACCGCCACCACCACCATTGAAAGCCTGAGGGCCATGTTTGCCACCCACGGCCTGCCTGACATACTGGTCAGTGACAACGGGCCATGTTTCACCAGTGCCGAATTGAAAGAATTCATGACTTTCAATGGAATCAAACATGTCACCTCGGCCCCGTTTAAACAAGCCTCCAATGAGCAGGCAGAACGGGCAGTACAAACAATCAAACAGAGCCTTAAACGAATCACAGAAGGCTCACTCCAAACCCGCCTGTCCCGAGTACTGCTCAGCTACCGCACGAGACCCCACTCGCTCACAGGGGTGCCCCCGGCTGAGCTACTCATGAAAAGGACACTTAAAACCAGACTCTTGCTGGTTCACCCCAACCTGCATGATCAGGTAGAGAGCAGGCGGCAGCAACAAAATGTAAACAATAGTCGTGCCACTGTGTCATGGGAAATTGATCTGAATGACCCTGTGTATGTGCTAAACTATGGACATGGCCCCAAGTGGATCGCGGGCACGGTGATAGCTAAAGACGGGAGTAGGGTGTTTGTAGTCAAACTAGACAATGGACAAATTTGTAGAAAGCATCTGGACCAAACGAGGCTGCGGTTCACAGACTGCCCTGAAGAACCCACAGCAGACACCACCTTTTTCGAGCCCACAACACACACCCAAAGGATCAACGATACTACCCTAGACCAGGAAATCAAACCCATCACGTCCAACAACCCAGCAAGGTCAGGCTTACCCAGCAGCCCAGCGAGAGCACAGCCAACACACCAGAACAGACATTTGTACCGAGACGGTCCACCAGGGAAAGAAAGGCTTCCGATTGCCTCACCTTGTAAATAGTTTTCACTTTGACTTTGCGGGGGAGTGATGTTGTGTATCTGTAAAGCATGCACTCCCATGTTCCGCCACCAGGGAGTACTTCTCCTGAAGTCCCAAGGGATCCCAGCATCCCTTGGTAGCACTGTATATAAGCCGACTCCTAAGGCCTGTTCCTCACTCTGGAGTGTCTTAATAAAGACTGAGGTCACTGTTACTTTAACCTCTCTCTATGCAGTCTCATTTGTGTTATTACAGATAATATTCTGTCTTTGCGTTTTTGCCCCCAAAGTTGATAACCTCACATTTATCCAGATTACACTGCATCTGCCATGCATTTGCCCACTCACCTAACCTGTCCTAGTCACCCTGCAGCCTCTTAGCGTCCCCCTCACAGCTCACACTGCCACCCAATTTAGTGTCATCTCCAAACTTGGAGATATTACACTCAATCCCTTCATCTAAATCATTGATGTATATTGTAAAGGGCTGGGGTCCCAGCACTGAGCCCTGCGGCACTCCACTAGTCACTGCCTGCCATTCTGAAAAGTACCCGTTTATCCTGACTCTCTGCTTCCTGTCTGCCAACCAGTTCTCGATCCACGTCAGTATATTACCCCCAATACCATGCGCTTTGATTTTGCACACCAATCTCTTGTGTGTGGAACGCTTCTCTTGGTGCTCCTCTTTCCTCTTGGGGTGATACAACTGAATATCCCACTTTGAGGCGGTAGACATCGCCCAGTGCTAAAGGTAGCGCCCCTGCAGCATCACCGCCTCAAGGCGGGCGATACCCAATTTCTAGCCAATGTCTTTCACTTACACCCACTGCCTAATAGAAATTGTCCTCAATTTTTGACCTGGAGTTCCCAGTCAAAAAAAGCAGTAAGAACCTTGATCACATGCAATGAATGCTTCACCCTGATTGTATGGATCTGGCTATATTCCTGTTTGTATCTAGGGATGCTGTGCAATCTTATATGTGCCATGAATCATCTAGATAGATAAACTTTGAAAACAAAAATAACAAATATTTTTAAAGAAAATGGTACCTGCTGAAACGTTAATTTCCCCCCCTTCCCCCTATTTAATCTCAGTTCAGAGGACGTGCTGACCTCCACAATTCCCCTTGTTGACAAGCCAGGGATGGGGCCATACATTCCAGCAGCATGTAAAGTGAGCTCTGCTCCACCCAAACCAAGCTGAGGCCAATGAAATGCATCCTCTGGCGCAGTGAAGTGGCTGGGTTACTGGAATTAGTAAATCCTCAGAGCGATGAGTTCAAATCCCATCAGAGCAATTTGATCTAAAAAAATCTAGCAATAGAATGCTGTCAGCTTGTTACTAAAAACCCAACTGGCTCATGAATATCCTTTAGAATGAAGGAAACCTGCTGTCCTTACTCGGTCTGGCCTATGTGTGATTCTGACCCACGCCAGTGTGGTTTATCCTTAATTGTCTTCTGAAGTGGACTCGCAAACGTTGTATCAAAGTGGTTCAAGAAGGTGGCCCATCAACACTTTCTCGAGGACATGACAATAAATGCTAGCTTTGCACTAAAATGAATTAAGTCTGTGTCAATATTGCAATGCCACCTCTTTCTTTTCATTTCTAACTCAATTTGAAAAATGTGTCAAATCACACAATTTTCTTTATTAATTCCAAATCATTTTTTGAAACAAATATTTCTGATGTTTCTTTCATTTCATAGGGGCGGGGCGGTGCAGGATTGTAGGAATACCTCTTCTTTCATCATGCAAGCACATCTGCTGACTGACTTTTTTTTTTCTTCCACACCTTCTCCCCGACCCTTTCAGGGCACGGATTTGTGCCTCGTCCATATGGCCCCTCTATATGGGCAGAGCTACAGAACAGCAAAGGGCAAAAAACGTTAGTGGGAGTTGTGTACAGACCTCCAAACAGTAGTAGTGATGTTCGGGAGGGCATCAAACAGGAAATTAGGGGTGCATGCAATAAAGGTGCAGCAGTTATAATGGGTGACTTTAATATGCACATAGATTGGGCTAACCAAACTGGAAGCAATACGGTGGAGGAGGATTTCCTGGAGTGCATAAGGGATGGTTTTTTAGACCAATATGTCGAGGAACCAACGAGGGGGGAGGCCATCTTAGACTGGGTGTTATGTAATGAGAGAGGATTAATTAGCAATCTCGTTGTGCGAGGCCCCTTGGGGAAGAGTGACCATAATATGGTGGAATTCTGCATTAGGATGGAGAATGAAACAGTTAATTCAGAGACCATGGTCCAGAACTTAAAGAAGGCTAACTTTGAAGGTATGAGGCGTGAATTGGCTGGGATGGATTGGCGAATGATACTTAAGGGGTTGACTGTGGATGGGCAATGGCAGACATTTAGAGACCGCATGGATGAACTACAACAATTGTACATTCCTGTCTGGCATAAAAATAAAAAAGGGAAGGTGGCTCAACCGTGGCTATCAAGGGAAATCAGGGATAGTATTAAAGCCAAGGAAGTGGCATACAAATTGGCCAGAAATAGCAGCGAACCTGGGGACTGGGAGAAATTTAGAACTCAGCAGAGGAGGACAAAGGGTTTGATTAGGGCAGGGAAAATGGAGTATGAGAAGAAGCTTGCAGGGAACATTAAGACGGATTGCAAAACTTTCTATAGATATGTAAAGAGAAAAAGGTTAGTAAAGACAAATGTAGGTCCCCTGGAGTCAGAATCAGGGGAAGTCATAACGGGGAACAAAGAAATGGCGGACCAATTGAACAAGTACTTTGGTTCGGTATCATGAAGGAGGACACAAACAACCTTCCGGTTATAAAAGGGGTCGGGGGGTCTAGTAAGGAGGAGGAACTGAGGGAAATCCTTATTAGCCGGAAAATTGTGTTGGGGAAATTGATGGGATTGAAGGTCGATAAATCCCCAGGGCCTGATGGACTGCATCCCAGAGTACTTAAGGAGGTGGCCTAGGAAATAGTGGATGCATTGACAGTCATTTTCCAACATTCCATTGACTCTGGATCAGTTCCTATAGAGTGGAGGGTAGCCAATGTAACCCCACTTTTTAAAAAAGGAGGGAGAGAGAAAACAGGGAATTATAGACCGGTCAGCCTGACATCGGTAGTGGGTAAAATGATGGAATCAATTATTAAGGATGTCATAGCAGTGCATTTGGAAAGAGGTGACATGATAGGTCCAAGTCAGCATGGATTTGTGAAAGGGAAATCATGCTTGTCAAATCTTCTGGAATTTTTTGAGGATGTTTCCAGTAGAGTGGACAAGGGAGAACCAGTTGATGTGGTATATTTGGACTTTCAGAAGGCGTTTGACAAGGTCCCACACAAGAGATTAATGTGCAAAGTTAGAGCACATGGGATTGGGGGTAGTGTGCTGACATGGATTGAGAACTGGTTGTCAGACAGGAAGCAAAGAGTAGGAGTAAATGGGTACTTTTCAGAATGGCAGGCAGTGACTAGTGGGGTACCGCAAGGTTCTGTGCTGGGGCCCCAGCTGTTTACACTGTACATTAATGATTTAGATGAGGGGATTAAATGTAGTATCTCCAAATTTGCAGATGACACTAAGTTGGGTGGCAGTGTGAGCTGCGAGGAGGATGCTGTGAGGCTGCAGAGTGACTTGGATAGGTTAGGTGAGTGGGCAAATGCATGGCAGATGAAGTATAATGTGGATAAATGTGAGGTTATCCACTTTGGTGGTAAAAACAGAGAGACAGACTATTATCTGAATGGTGACAGATTAGGAATAGGGGAGGTACAAAGAGACCTGGGTGTCGTGGTACATCAGTCATTGAAAGTTGGCATGCAGGTGCAGCAGGCGGTCAAGAAAGCAAATGGCATGTTGGCCTTCATAGCAAGAGGATTTGAGTACAGGGGCAGGGAGGTGTTGCTACAGTTGTACAGGGCATTGGTGAGGCCACACCTGGAGTATTGTGTACAGTTTTGGTCTCCTAACCTGAGGAAGGACATTCTTGCTATTGAGGGAGTGCAGCGAAGGTTCACCAGACTGATTCCCGGGATGGCGGGACTGACCTATCAAGAAAGACTGGATCAACTGGGCTTGTATTCACTGGAGTTCAGAAGAATGAGAGGGGACCTCATAGAAACATTTAAAATTCTGACGGGGTTAGACAGATTAGATGCAGGAAGAATGTTCCCAATGTTGGGGAAGTCCAGAACCAGAGGTCACAGTCTAAGGATAAGGGGTAAGCCATTTAGGACCGAGATGCGGAGGAACTTCTTCACCCAGAGAGTGGTGAACCTGTGGAATTCTCTACCACAGAAAGTTGTTGAGGCCAATTCACTAAATATATTCAAAAAGGAGTTAGATGAGGTCCTTACTTCTAGGGGGATCAAGGGGTATGGCAAGAAAGCAGGAATGGGGTACTGAAGTTGAATGTTCAGCCATGAACTCATTGAATGGCGGTGCAGGCTAGAAGGGCCGAATGGCCTACTCCTGCACCTATTTTCTATGTTTCTATGTTTCTATGTTTCAGGTGTGGGTTTCAGCGGCCATTCGACCAATGAGATGATCACAGCTGAGCCTAATCCTTCATTCACACTCACTTCTCAGCAAGAACCACTGGATATTTTGCCTTCCCTATCCAGCATCTGTGAGACCATTTGCAGAGGCCCTATAATCCATCTTTCGGATGAGACGTTAAACCGAGGCCCTGTCTGCCCTCTCAGGTGGACAAAAAGATCCCACAGCACTATTCAAAGAAGATCAGCGGAGTTCTCCCTGGTGTTCTGGGCCAATATTTATCCCTCAACCAACATCACTTAAAAAAACACAGATTAAATCGTCATTATCACATTGCTGTTTGTGGGAACTTGCTGTGTGCAAATTGGCTGCTGTGTTTCCGACATTAGAACAGTGCCTACGCTTCAAAAGTATTTAATTGGCTGTGAAGCACTTTGGGACGTCCTGAGGTCACGAAAGGCGCTATATAAATGCAAAATCTTTCTTTCTTTTCTTTGCAATTGAGATGCCTGCGGATTGTAGCTTTGTCCTGATCCACAAAGATTTTGTTCTTATCTGGGCTGGGCTTTGGAAAGGGAACTAACTTAGGATGACCAAAGAAAAGGGTAGGAAAATTCGAAAATAAAATTTGAAAAATAGTATTTTCAGTTTATTCATTTTTACCAACAATATTTGTCAAAGCAGATGTTAAACATTAATGGAAATACTTTTCGGCTGAAATTGGCAGGAGGTACTAACCACAGAAAGAGAACCCTTCCCTCCCACATCAAATTATAATCAACTCGGAGGCATTCATAAGCCCTGAATATTTCAGCACATGTGCACTGTACTTTTGTACAGGAAAAACCTTCCTATTTTGTCTGAAGACATTTCTTTTTTCTCAATGGACTCTTTTACTCTTAATTGTAGCAAGGAAAGAAAGAACGCATCCAAAGCACTTTGATTGGCTTGTATTTATAAGTCTCCGGTATGTTTTTATTTATAAAAATAAAATGGATTTCATTGGGATGAAATAGCCTGACAGTTTAAGAAGCAAGATGAACAATTTGCAAAATTTTAATTCATTCGTGTGCCAGTTTATTGACGCTAGGACTGCATCATGTGTATGAAGCAACAAAAAAACAGACTTACGAGAGAAATAAAAATGATTTTTGTGAAGTGTTTTAGCTCTATTATTTAGCGATTTACAGGGCACATTTTGTGAATGTTGGAATGTGTATTGTAAATTTGATGGCTGATAAGGTTTCGGTAATATAGTTGAGGTAGACCAGTCGTAATACCTCTTTTTAGTGGCGTACCACATAGTTTTCATACCAGCTATCAGTTATGTATTTTATACTGAGTATATAAAATGAGGGCTTTTCATAATGGCTCAGGTTTTGCGGTCAGCGGCAAAGTAACGATGCTCGTCACTGACCTCAAAGATCTCTTTGGCGCCGATTTCACCTCTCCCGACGATAACTTAGTTCTGGCGCAAAGTCTAGGGGATCTCCAACGGCCAGCAACAGTGATGTTATCAAGCTGGCTAAGCAGCCAATTACATTGAAGGCTGCTCACAGACAGCAAACCAGGAAGTAAAATGCACTGATTATCCTTCATTTTTAAAATATTTTACAGAGAGAAATAAAGATTGGGACCTACACATGGGATTAAAGTAGAAGTTAAAATATCATAAGCAAACTTTGAAAAATAATAATTATTTAAAAAAACATAGATTTTTATCATAATGAAAAAAATTTACATTCCACAAATATAAAATTAGTTTTTCAGGGCCAGAACGGTTATTCAGCAGTAATTATGACTCAGTATGCTATTAAAAACCCAGTTAGCCTCATTCAACAAGGCTTAACATTTTCAGAAGCTTTTCAGAGCGTTATTCCAGAGTAAAAGCTTAAGTTCTGATCAATTCAATGATTTCAATTGATTGCCGCCTGTGGGGAGTTCAACTGCGTGCCGTCTGGATGAGCAGGGAAAGACTGACAGCAATTTCTGGATATCTGCGTTTAACTTTGCGTGTGCGCACTCGAGACATTGCTGTCAGATTCACAGTTGTGATGATGGCGAGCGCTGACAGTTTCGCCGTAATTACAACCACAAATTTCGGGCCAAAATAAAATCACTGCAATGAAGCAACAATCATGTCTCAATCAAACTTTTAACTGTTTCCTGCTGGCACAAGTGAAACATGTCAGACTGGCATGGCTTGGAGTCTGTCTACAAGGTGTCCATAACTGCAGCCACTCAGTGAATCTCAATACTACAATCTGCTATGTATATTATACCTTGTACACTCTATATGCTGAGTTCCCAATGTTCTCTGTCTACCAATGCATTGAATCGAAAATGTAGATTATTATTGACAAGTTCTCTCAGTGAACTTGTCCACCTTACCTCTGTAATCTCACCCAGATCGACATCCCAGCCGTCAGTCTCTGTATTCGCCCCCTTCCCACTCCATCATTGGTGGCAGAGCATTTGACCATCTCAGTCGCACTCTTTGGAACCTCCTCACTAATATTTATGTCTTCCTTCTTTCTCCATGCCTTTAAAAGTTTTTGTGACATTGCTTTGGGCCATCTCGCCTAACAGTTCCACTGCAACCTGGTGTCTATTTCCACTTATGAGATGATTACTATGTTAAAGGTACTGTACCAACACCAATTGTCGTCATTATTCTGTTGTTGTAATGCAGTGGTACTTTAACACTTTAGGTTGAAGGACCCCTTTTCAAATCGATTAGTAATCACGGACGCCCCCCCGCGCCCCCCATCTAAATTACATAACTGTTTAACACTCATAATATGAAACTGCTGCATGTAAAGAGTATTGTAATAATGATTTTACAAAAGTAGGTATTTACGGACAGGTATCAGTGAGATGGGTGTGCCTGCTTCTCACACCAATTCTGGGCTCTCCGCAGCAACAGATGGACACTATTAGCCACTTAGTGCTGGGCAATTTCTAAAGCGGTCAGCAGGCTGGCCAAGGTGAGTGAGGACACGAGCTCCCATGCACACGATAGGAAGCATAAATTTAAAGTAATTGGTAGAAGGTTTAGAGGGGATTTGAGGGAAATTTCTTCACACTGAAGGTTGTGGGGGTCTGGAACTCATTGTCTGAAAGGACGGTAGAGGGAGAAACTATTGTGTTCCTAACACAGATGAGACTGCACACAGGGAGGTTAAAGTAACAGTGACCTCAGTCTTTATTAAGACACTCCAGAGTGAGGAATAGGCCTTAGGGGCCAGCTTATATACAGTGCTCCCAAGGGATGCTGGGATCCCTTGGGACTTCAGGGGATGCACTCTCTGGTGGCGGAACATGGGAGTGCATGCTTTACAGATACACAACATCACTCCCTCACCAAAGTCAAAGTGAAAACTATTTACAAGGTGAGGCGGTCGGGAGCCTTTCTTTACCTGGTGGACCGCCTCGGTACAAATGTCTGTTCTGGTGTGTTGGCTGTGCCCTCGCTGGGCTGGCGTGTTGTTGGCCCTGCAGGGCTGCTGGGTGAGCCTGGCATTGCTGGGCTGTTGGGCGTGATGGGTTTGATTTCCTGGTCTGGCGTGGTGTCGTTGATCCTTTGGGTGTGTGTTGTGGGCTCGAAAAAGGTGGTGCCTGCTGTGGGCTGTTCAGGGCAGTCTGTGAACCACAGCCTCATTTGGTCCAGGTGCTTTCTGCAAATTTGTCCATTGTCTAGTTTGACTGTAAACACCCTATTCCCTTTTTTAGCTATCACCGTGCCTGCGATCTACTTGGGACCATGTCCATAGTTTAGCACATACACAGGGTCATTCAGATTAATTTCCCGTGACACAGTGGCGCAACCATCGTTTACATTTTGTTGCTGCCGCCTGCTCTCTACCTGATCATGCAGGTTGGGGTGAACCAGCGAGAGTCTGGTTTTAAGTATCCTTTTCATGAGTAGCTCAGCCGGGGGCAACCCTGTGAGCGAGTGGGGTCTCGTGCGGTAGCTGAGCAGTACTCGGGACAGGCGGGTTTGGAGTGAGTCTTCTGTGACTCGTTTAAGGCTCTGTTTGATTGTTTGTACAACTCGCTCTGCCTGCCATTGGAGGCTGGTTTAAACGGAGCCGAGGTGATATGTTTGATCCCATTGCGGGTCATGAATTCTTTAAATTCGGCACTGGTGAAACATGGCCCGTTCTCACTGACCAGTATGTCAGGCAGGCCGTGGGTGGCAAACATGGCCCTCAGGCTTTCAATGGTGGCGGTGGCGGTGCTTCCCGACATTATTTTACATTCAATCCATTTTGAAAAAGCATCCACCACCACCAGGAATATTTAACCGAGAAACGGGCCCGCATAGTCGACAAGGATTCTTGAGCATGGTCTGGTGGGCCAGGACCACAAACTTAGTGGTACCTCTCTGGGCGCGTTGCTCAACTGAGCACATACGCTGCATTGCCGTACACAGGACTCTAAGTCAGAGTCAATACCGGGCCACCACACGTGGGATCTGGCTATCGCTTTCATCATTACTATACCTGGGTGTGTGCTGTGGAGATCCAAGATGAAAGTCTCCCTGCCCTTTTTGGGTAGCACTACGTGGTTTCCCCACAACAGGCAGTCTGCCTGAATGGACAGCTTGTCCTTTCACCTCTGGAACGGCTTAAATAGCTCTTGCATTTCAACGGGGATGCTCGCCCAGCTCCCATGCAGTACGCAATTTTTTACTAGGGACAGCAGAGGATCTTGGCTGGTCCAAGTCCTAATCTGGCGGGCCGTGACAGGTGATTTATTATTTTCAAATGCTTCCATGACCATTAACAAGTCTGTGGGCTGCGCCACCATCAACAAGTTTGCAGGCTGCGCCCTTTCCACCCCCATGATGGGCAATGGTAGCCAACTGAGAGTATCCGTACTGTTCTCGGTGTCTGGCATGTGGCGGATGGTATAGTTATAAGCTGATAGCATGAGTGCCCAGCTTTGTATGCGGGCTGAGACATTCGTATTTATCCCCTTGTTTTCCACGAACAGGGATATAAGGGGCTTGTGATCGGTTTCCAGCTTAAATTTGAGGCCAAACAGGTACTGATGCATTTTCTTTACCCCGAACACACACGCTAATGCCTCTTTCTCAATCATGCTGTAGGCCCTCTCGGCCTTAGACAAGCTCCTGGAGGCATAGGCGACAGGTTGCAACTTCCCCGCAACGTTGGCTTGTTGTAATACACACCCGACTCCGTACGACAACGCATCACACGCTAGCACAAGTCTTTTACACGGGTTATACAAATCAAGCAGCTTGTTGGAGCATAAAATATTTATGGCTTCCTCAAAAGCAATTACTTGTTTTTTTCCCCATACCCAGTTCTCACCTTTACACAATAACACATGTAGGGGCTCTAAGAGGTACATAACCCCGGTAGGAAGTTACCAAAACAGTTGAGGGGTTCCAGGAATGACCGCAGCTTCGTGACGTTCTGTGGCCTGGATGCGTTCCTGATAGCCTCTGTCTTGTCATCTGTGGGCCGAATGCAATCCGCCGCGATCTTTCTCCCCAAAAGCTCCACTTCTGTTGCCATGAAGACGCATTTCGACCTCTTCAGCCGCAGCCCTACACGATCCAGTCGCAGGAGGCCCTCCTCCAGGTTTTGTAGTTGCTCGATGGTGTCCAAACCCGTGACCAATATATCTTCTTGAAAAACCACCGTGCGTGGTACCGACTTGAGTAGGCTCTCCATGTTTCTGTGGAAGATCGCTGCAGCCGACCGATTTCCAAACGGGCATCTGTTTTAGATGAACTGTCCCTTGTGCGTGTTGATGCAGGTGAGGATCTTCGAAGACTCCTCCAGCTCCTGCATCACATAGGCCGAAGTCAGGTCGAGCTTGGTGAATGTCTTGCCTCCTGCCAGCATCGCAAATGGGTCGTCTGCCTTAGGTAGCGGGTATTGGTCCTGTAGCGAGAAACGATTAATAGTTACTTTATAATCGCTGCAAATCCTGACCGTGCCATCACTTTTGAGTACTGGAACAATTGGGCTGGCCCACTCATTGAATTCCACTGGGGAAATGATGCCCTCGCTTGCAGCCTGTCAGCTCAATTTCCACTCTCTCCCGCATCATGTGAGGTACCGCTCGCGCCTTGTGGTGAATGGGTCATGCCTCTGGGACCAAGTGGATCCGCACCTTTGCCCCGGAAAAGTTTCCAATGCCTGGCTCAAAAAGAGAAGGAAATTTGTTTAGAACCTGAGGCCTCATCGACATGTGATAGCACTTGGATGTCATCCCAGTTCCAGCGGATTTTGCCCAGCCAGCACCTTCCAAGCAGTGTGAGGTCATCGCCCGGGACAATCCAGAGTGGCAGTTCGTGCACCGTGCCCTCGTAGGTGACCTTGACCATGGTGCTGCCCAGGACAGTGATAAGCTCTTTGGTGTACGTTCTCAGTTTCGTGTGGATGGGGCTCAGGGCTGGTCTGAGTGCCTTGTTGCATCACAGTCTCTCAAACATCTTTTTACTCATGATGGATTGGCTGGCGCCATTGTCCAGGTTCCATGGCTATGGGTAAGCCATTCAATTTTACATATAACATTACAGGTGGACATTTCGTCAAAATGTGTGCACCCCGTGTACTTCAGCATCTGCCTCCTCTCTCTGAGGCTCGAAATTGCTTTGATCCACCATGGACCGATCTTCCTCTGCCACGTGATGGTTAGCAGGTTTTGCAGACCTTGCAGCTCGTCTGCAAGTTCGTTGGAGGAGCCCCATTGTTCCACAGTTCTTGCAAACATACCCTTTAAAGCAGCATGAATCGGCTGAATGGAAGCCTCCACAACGCCAACAAGGTGTGAATTGCCTTGCATTCATCCTTTGTTGGCGACCCTGAGTCATCTGGGTCACCTGAGGCCTGCTAGCAGTTGCAGGCTTGTGGTTTCTGCCCTGTACATTTCTGCTCGCAAATACAATTCCAGTTAATTTATGAACATTGCTAGCACTTGTGTGCTGAGAGATTTGTTTGGTGTTATCACTTGTGGACGTAAACGCCTGTGCTATCGCAATGGCCTTACTGAGGGTCGGTGTCTCTACAGGCAAAAGTTTTCATAGATGGTCTCGTGGCCAATGCCCAGTACAAAAAATCTCTGAGCATTTGCTCCAGGTAGCTATCAAACTCACGTTGTCCTGCAAGTCACCTTAGCTCAGCGATGTAGCTCGCCACTTCCTGACCTTCAGATCGCTGGCACATGTAGAACCGATACCTCGCCATCAGCACGCTCTCACTCGGGTTAAGATGTTCCCGAACTAGTGTACACAGCTCCTTATCTGGGGGTTTCACCGCAGCCAGAAGATTCTTCATGAGGCTGTAGGTCGGTGCCCCGCAGACCGTGAGGAGGACCGCTCTCCTTTTTGCAGCGCTTCCTTCTCCATCCAGCTCGTTGGCTACAAAGTACTGGTTTAGCCGTTTGACATAGGCTTCCCAGTCCTCACCCTCCGAGAACTTCTCCAGGATGCCCACAGTTTGCTGCATCTTTGCGTTGGATTCGTCTACTCGTCGCCAGGTATTGTGTTCCTAACACAGATGAGACTGCACACAGGGAGGTTAAAGTAACAGTGACCTCAGTCTTTATTAAGACACTCCAGAGTGAGGAACAGGCCATAGTGGCCGGCTTATATACAGTGCTCCCAAGAGATGCTGGGATCCCTTGGGACTTCAGGGGATTCACTCCCTGGTGGCGGAACATGGGAGTGCATGCTTTACAGATACACAACAGAAACCTTCACCACATTTAAAAAGTACTTGGATGTGAACTTGAAGTGCCGTAACCTGCAGAGTTACGAACTAGAGCTGGAAAGTGGGATTAGGCTGCTTAGCCTCTTGTTAGCTGGCTTGGACATGAGGGGCGGAAATGGCCTCCTTCCGCGCTGTAAATTTCTATGATTCTATGATTCTATGACTCACTGCCGCACTCTCCCACTGGTATGTTCTGTAACAGCTGCACTGTGTGATAGTGCGTGTTTGCGTGGACATGTTCAGTCTCATGTTTGATGGACCCCTCAGACACTCTGATCATGTGCCGGGAGGATGGCACAGCATTGAGGTGCCAGGGAGAGGAATCGGCTCGTTGCAAAATGAGCGAGAGCAGTGGGCCTCTGAGGAGGGTAAGTCCCAAGAACTGAATCAGTGTCGGTTTTATAAAGAGGAGCAGGCTTGAAACTGCCTCCGGTTGCGGACCCTTTGGAGTGTCTCTATGGACACCCATGGGTCCACGGACTCCAGTTTGAGAAACACTATTGTAATTTGTGTCAATGTGTTGTAACCATGGGAACAATTCGAATAACACTTCAAAAAAAAAGATCCAATGGAAATTGTTCCTCCTGTGGCTCAGTGAGTTTGTCCAGTAGTTGTTAAACCAGTCAGACTAGATAGCTTCGAGGTTTAATCCCAGTCAGTGCTGAACTGGTTGATATCAGCTGTGGTGGCGATAGGAATGCCTCAACACTTATAGGTTATTGAGGTGAAAACTCGGCTAGCCTTCTCATTCTTAATCATCGACCATTGCAGGCCTTCTTCTGTTACCTTGACCAAGAGCGCTTCTTCATGTGTGAGCCTTCAAAGTATACGTCAACCAGCTACTTCACTGCAGAGGACATCACCATTCTGTTCCCATTCCCGTACTTCCCAGTAGTGATCACAGGATAGCAATTTGGAGCTGGACAACAAGCTGATTTTTTTTCTCCTGCCTTGCCCAGGGGTGCTGAGGCCAAGTGTAGAATCTCAACTGCTAATCCCTGAGTGCGAACCCGCTAACCCGCAGCACACACCGGGGGAACAGCATCTCCTTCTCATCGCCCAGCTATTGTTTTATTTTTCACAGACATAAAACATTCATGGTGCAGGTTAAGAGGTGAACCATGCAACAGTTAAATCCCAGTGTGCATTTCACATGAGGGTTTGTTTGAACAACAGAATGTCACTTTTGTAGGGAGAGGATATGATGACACTTTCTTGGTAATGTTGAGCTGCATTTGTGTCATGTTTGTCAAATGTCCAGCTCATGAATAATACAAAGCCAGTTAAAAACTTGACAGAAATCTGATTTTATTAAGTTGCTGTTATTGATCCCACAGTGTATTTTCCGCTGACCTTGTTTTTTTTTCTAAAATGATAATCTTATCTATTTTCCTTACTTAGCATATGGGGAACCTCATGTATATTCACCAGTTGTCAACACCTTCCCGTAGCTCACAGAGTCACTCACTCCCCCTCCCATTCTCCATCCCCATCAAAGTCAGCTTGTGCCCTACTCCACATCCATGCATTGTTGGAACTGTGAAAGAAGTCTGCCGACTGGAAGAGCTTTGCTCCTAATAGGCCAATTCGGCTTTGTTCAGCAATTATGTACGACCTGTTACTAGTAAGGTGCTTTTGCACATCGCTGGCTTTTGGCTCCGCCTTGCAGAGGTATTGTGGTGAATATCTCCTGTCACCTCATTAATGCCCACAGTGTGAAATATTGGTGCCCGTGGGAGATTCTGTGGAATCTATGGAGACTAATCTTTCTGTGTGTGTTTACTGTCAGGAAGCCTATACCTCAGCAAATTCTTGTCTTGTCTCTTTTCATTAACACCATTCCTCTCAGCTCAAGCTATATTGATCCCATATGGTGTTGTCAGAAGATACTATTCATCAAAGCCTGAGAAACATCGCCAGCATGCCAACACTCGCTGGTAAATAACTACAAATTTAACCTAAACATAAGAAAGAAAAAGAGTGAGAAAGAGTGAAAGAGAGAGAGAAAAAGAGAGAGAGAGAGATGAAGAAAGGGAGAAAGAGAGAAAGAGAGAGAGAGAGATGAAGAAAGGGAGAAAGAGAGAAAGAGAGAGAAAGAGAAAGAAAGAGAGAGAGAGAAAGAAAGAAAGAAAGAAATAA
Source organism: Pristiophorus japonicus (assembly GCF_044704955.1). Taxonomy (NCBI): domain Eukaryota; kingdom Metazoa; phylum Chordata; class Chondrichthyes; family Pristiophoridae; genus Pristiophorus; species Pristiophorus japonicus. The sequence continues at coordinate 170,295,326 of NC_091989.1, forward strand.
ATTCTTGGATTTATTTAGTACCTTTCACGACTCAAAGCGATTTACAGCCAATGAAGATATGGAGTATAGTCACTGTTGTAATTTAGGAAACGCAGCAGCCAATTTGCGCACAGCAAACTCCTACAAACAGCAATGTGATAATGATCAGATAATCTGTTTTTGTTATGCTGATTGAGGGATAAATATTGAGTTTGTGATCAAGGGTTATAAATGTGTTCTAAATCTTACTGCTTGATCATCTAATTAAAATGTTACTTTTCCTCAAAAGGTAATTTATGGAAACATTTACTGTCTGTCAGGTTGATGGAAGCATTTCTTTTCACATTTGGATCCCAGTCTCTTGGTCCCAGTTATCTGTTTAAACTATTAACAAAGGCAATAGGTTCATCAGAACTATGGAGTCTTCTGGGACAATGGTGAGATGCCCACTTCCTAGATCCATCTGCAGAAGGCAGAAGCACTTGGCCTGGGTAAAATTCCCAACCCCAATCAGCCTGCTCCTAAATAACACCTTCCATCGTAAGTCCCAGCTTACGCACAGGTTTGAATCAATCAGGTAGAAATTGGTTTCAGACAATTTTCAGGCCCAAGTTCAGCTGCAAATAAGTGGTAGAAGGCACGAGGCTCATCCGAAATTGGGCCGCAGGCCTCATTTTAATAATATAGATGAATTGTCAGCACCTGTTGCACCTTCAGAGGCAGCTCGCCCAAAGTCGGAGATTAACTTTGGGCCTGCTGATTCACTGGCAGCAATCCTCAGGAAAGTTTTGGAGTTGGTGCAGGGAAGAAAAACAGGAATGGAACGATCTCAAGCCAGCAATGGCCCTTGGGGATGCTGTAGAGCAGGGAGCAGGCCCGCTGACCAATGCTGATGCATCCTTAAACAGGTGTTAATCTTCTCATTAGCGTATGCATGGAGCCTAGCGACTGTTTTAAGGTGGTTGCCCGGGACGCCTGAAAATTGTCCGAAGCCAATATGATGTCAAATGTATTTTTAAAAAATTTATTTGTTCATGGATGTGGGCGTCACCGGCAAGACCAGCATTTATTGCCTATCCCTAATTGCCCTCGAGAAGGTGATGGTGATCTACCAATTTCAGAGGGTCATTAAGAGTCAGCCTGGAGTCACATTTAGGTCAGACTGGGAAAGGACGACAGATTTCCTTCGCTGAAGGACATTAGTGAACCAGGCCTCCGCCTCCTTTGGGTGCAGCCCAGCAAAATTGGTCATTTTTGTCCCCATTCCCTCCCTGGAAAATGAACATAACAAAGCCATATTCCTACCCCAGTGCTTTTTTGTATGACTCGATAACTAGAACTGGATGCAGCTGCAGCCTAACCAGAGCACTACGTGTTTGACCACAACTTCCTACTGCTTCAACAGCTCTTTCAACACCATTCATGGAGTGTGTACATCGCTTATTGTTCCTTCCCATGTGCAGCACTTTGCACTTGTCTGCATTAAATTTTATCTGCCATTTTTCGGCCCACTGACATATTTTGCCCAACTCATTTTGGAATTTCGGAGCTTTCTGCTTTGATTCCACTTGTCCCTCTTAGTTTTGTATTAGCTACAACTTTGACCACTTTGCATTGGCCCAGATGTTCCTGTCAATGTAATAATGAGGCTAATGGCATTTGTCGTTATTTATGCATAAATGATACAGTAACTTCAGGCGAGGGACAGGTAGGCGGTTAAACACAAGTTGATATCCGAGTTGCACTGCTCCACTATTAGCTTCATGAAAATGGTATCTCGCCATCTGGCTCACCATTGAAAGGCATTGAATGGTGTGAAGTTGCTGTATTTGCACAGTAGATATGAACTAAACTTGCCACAGAAAGCTAAGTCTTGTCCATTTCAATCTAGGTACCCTTTTAACAACATGATAAGTGTTAATTCCTTCCAAACAACCTCTCTTGCACTAGTTTGCTAATTTCCTTCAGGGAAGGAAATCTGACATCCTTACCCAGTCTGACTCCATGTGACTCCAGCCCCACAGCAACACGGTTAACTCTTAACTCCCCTCTGAGTTGCATCAAACAGTGGCACATGGACTGCAGCGGTTCAAGAAGGTGGCTCACCACCATCTTCGCAAAGGCAATTAGGGATGGGCAATAACTGCTGGCCTTGTCCACATCCTGTGAACTAAGAATTTTTTTGAACTTCTGTTGGCACTTCCTTGAGAAAGTGAGGAAGTCTGTGAGGCGAGATCTTCCCCTCTTGAATCGACGTTGTTTATAAATTATTATTGTACAGATAATCCTCGAGTCTATTAATTATTTTACACTGAATGGAAGTGACAATAATGCATCTGCAATTGCTGTGTATGTTTTCTCCTATTGCCAGATGACATGTTGGGGGTGTTGGGCGATGACTGTAAGTTTTTTCTAACCTGTCAGTGTGAGCTAAGATGGGTTGAACTGTTTGCATCATCTGTACTGAGGTTGTGCTCTTTACTGTTAAAACTCCCAACAGGAGGTCTGATAACATGAAAGAAGCTGCTCTGTTTGACTTACAACTTAGAACTTTAAGACTACTTAATGCCCTTAAAATAATGAATTCCACATCTTAAATTGAAATGTTCTTAGAAGCATTTTCTTCTACTTAGTGTACTTGGGCACATTGTGACCTTATAGGTGATTTAGAATGTTATATGGCACAGGAAAAAACAACTTGGCTTTTATTGTCTTTCATAAAGCTTTTAACCTAGTATCTCATGCAACTCTCATGAAGAAGCTGATAGATATGGCCATACATGGTTAAATCTTTGATTTTACCGTGGATATGTACCATAGCTCCAAAGTCTATGTAAGGATAGCTTTCTTTCTTACTTGGAGGTTGGTTAGAGAACAAACGTTTATATATCCAAGGTTCAGTGCCTATTACAATTGACTTGCAGAGAGGTAAGCCATGACCAAGCATGCTGTATGTCTAATCTATGACTAGTACAATGGTGGCAGCATACTCTCGTAGTTTACGGTGAATTTCTCTCCTTGCTGTGCCCCTTGTGAGGAGTTTGTAGTACCTGCTGCCTGCCTGGCATGGCTCAATGCCATGGTTCAGTTGCACACTAACCAACTAGTGACAATCCTCCATGGGGGGGGATCTAAGTGGGGTCGCTGTGGGACCAAGATAGCTCCAAGATGATAAGACTGGAGAGAGAAGTTTAGGGGCAAGACAGCCCTCTGGGTAATCAGATACATGAGCCAGGCATGCCTACAGTACTCCAGGGCATTGTTGACGAATGACTGGGCCTACTGTCTCATTAATGGAAGCTGGAGTGATAGACTGCTGTGACTACAATCTGAGATTATACGCCTCTCCAGATAACTCTACAATCCTTATGGGCAGGGTAGTCCTGGCTGGACAAGCAAGAGGAAGTTTACCAGTTCTCTGAGCTGGTAGACTGAATGGTTTTAGTTGGGCAAACCCCAAGCGTACCCATGTGTGCACTTGAGACGGTCATTAAGGCCTTCCTGCGCCAACCTACATTTAAGGTCTGTGGATTTGGGTAAGTGGGAAGAGAGAATGCACTCCATATCAGACAAACAGAAATCCCTTGTATGTACATTTTTTAAGAGCTTGGTTTGGAGATTTTTGGACATGATGATGGATCTTGGCACGTGTCAGGTGTCCTGGCTGACCAAATATAAAACTGGGCACAAACACAGGACACAATGGCCCATAATTTGCTAAAAAAATAATGGTGTGCAAGTCGGCCAGCAACTTATAGCAAGGAAGACATACCCTGTGAATTGCGAATTGTCTCAAGTTGCTGGCCTATTTGTGCCGGTCCACCGCTAGCTTCGCGAAAATGGCATCTCATCCTTAACCTCCTCGTAAGTTTCATGAAGTTGCTGGATTTGCACATTAACTGCCACAGAGAGTTAAGTATAGTAATTAATAATGTAAGGACCATTTTAACGACGTGCTAATTAATAATGACTGCCAATCAACCTCTCTGGCCCAGAAATTGAACGAATAAAAGTGTAGCATTTCATTCCTGCATGTAGTGAATTGTTGTTGCTGATTTTAAAATCGTCAATTTTACATTTTACATGTTTTTTCTTACTTTTCCTTTATGTCTCTCTTAATCCAATTTTTTTGACTGTCTCCTTATTTCTCTTTCTGTACCTGATTTGATATTGAATTCACCCATTCTCATTCACCCTCCTTCTCAGTCCTTCCACTGATTATATCTCAATCTTTCAATCTCATTGGTTAAGGGGATGCACTCTTTGTCTCATTGTTCACAAGATGCTCTATTGCCCTTGCCATGTCGTTGTAAGCTTGCACTTCCAGCAAGTGGGAAAAACATTTTTGAGTTGAAGGGTGCAGAGACAAGTCTACCGAACAGGACATGCTGTGAAATGCCCCGCTCCAGTAAATTCTGGGCTAATGTAAATCTCATAGTAATGTCGAACATGTGTGATGCATTGTAAAACATGTGTGATGCATTGTCAAACACGTGTAGTGAATTGTCAAACATGTGTGCATGTCGTTACAGTGACAAAACTCATACGTGGCTGTTGTGGATTTTTTCTCTACCTAAAGTATTACAAATATTTTCATATAGACAGTTTCTTTAAAGCTCTCCAAATGCTTGGAAGAGACAAAAGAGATCGTGGTTGCCAAATATTTTTCAATGCAAGTAACTTTTGACAATAACTGAGTACACATTTCCAATATAAATAGAATCATAGAAATTTACGGCACAGAAGGAGGCCATTCGGCCCATCGTGTCTCATACTCTCATACATTAGATCAAGTCAGATGAAATCCTAACTTGTCAGTTAGACAGTGAAATTCATAAATAGGCATTTTCATGTCCTGAAATGTTCTTTTTATGACATATTTGCCTCACTTTGCCCTGTAGTTACCCTACACAGTCATCATTCAGGAGTCCTTCTTAGCTTTCCATCAAGAATTATTTTTTAGCAAAATCTTTCACACGAAAAGGCAAACAAAACGTAAAATAATTCACAGAATTGTCAAGGTACCAAGCCATTGAACAAAGCACATAAAATAAAGCACCTGAGCCCAGCAATGCCAGTTGGCAACATTCTTATTTGAACATGAGCATTACTCCATGCATGTTATGTGGATTCACAGCTGCACTAAACAAGTGAACGGCAACAAATGTGTGAACTGCTCATTCATTGATATCACCAGGAGTAATTTCTTGGCTCTGATCAGCAGAGTTGAGTGTTTCACATTATCAGGCTTATGTCACCGATAATTGAGTTATTATTTTGCCTGGTCTCATATATTTAACATGGAGAGAATCTGCAAATTTTGAAAAGTCTAACAGCTTTCCCTAAAAAAGGGACAAAAAGTGATGGCTGTCCTGTCACTGACTTGGCCAAAAACTATTCTGTAATTGACAAGCATGATCTCGTGGGGCCGAAATTGGTGGACTTACCGTCCGCTGCCACCGAGTTTTCTGAGCGGTCTCCCCTCCGAGCGAGTTTGGTGGAGGCCTCCCACCGGCAGGGAGGGTGAACGGGACCGCCTTCTTATGTCCGCCGGCGTGCAACGCGTGTAAGAGTCCTCCTGCCTGCCGAGCTGCCAGTTTGGTCCAGGCGGTCCTCCGCTCCAGCAGGGGAAAAGACCGTCGTGTGGAGCAGGTCTGACCTCAACGGTAAGTATGAAGACCTGCAAAAAAAAGGCTGGTCCACTTCTTTTCTTTCTTTATTTTGCAGGGATTCAGGTGGATGGATGGATGCTTTAAATTATTTTTTAGGAAAATTTTTAATTTAATCAGTTCCCCCCTCCCGACTCAATCCTTGGCGATACTTTGCCAAGGATTGCATTTTCCGCCGAGAATTAGAGCTACCGCCCACTGCTTCCCAGATTCAGACACATTTCTGCCACCGGGCGGTCTTTCCAAGATTTTTCCATGAAGCTTCCGCCCAAAGTACCGGCAGGATCTCAGCGGTTCTTTGGACGATACTTGGGCGGAACTTAGCTTTCACCAATTTCGGGGCCTATGTCTATATAAATTTGTCCTTCTTCATCCATTACTTGAATCTATTTCATCCACAAGCAGACTGCAATCCACTATTAAACTGCAAGAGATGGAAGTGATTGTTGTTGCCAATTTAAGTGTATCTAAGGGTTAAGTCATGGCAGGAGAGCTCGGTCACGTGTTATGCTCCTCCTGTACCATGTGGGAACTCAGGGACACTTCCGGTGTCCCTGATGACTACGTGTGCGGGAAGTGTATCCGCCTCCAGCTCCTGACAGACCGCGTTGTGGAATTGGAGCTGAGGGTGGATTCACTCTGGAGCATCCACGATGCTGAGAATGACGTGAATAGCACGTTTAGTGAGTTGGTCTTACCGCAGGTGAAGGGTCCACAGCCATCTAGGGAATGGAAGACCAGCAGGAAGAGCAGCGCAAGGAAGGTAATGCAGGGGTCCCCGGCGGTCATCCCCCTGCAAAACAGATACACCGCTTTGAGTACTGTTGAGGAGGATGACTCATCAGGGGAGGGCAGCAGCAGCCAAGTTCATGGCACCGTGGCTGGCTCTGCTGCACAGGAAGGCAGGAAAAAGAGTGGGAGAGCGATAGTGATAGGGGATTCGATTGTAAGGGGAATAGATAGGCGTTTCTGCGGCCGCAACCGAGACTCCAGGATGGTATGTTGCCTTCCTGGTGCAAGGGTCAAGGATGTCTCGGAGCGGGTGCAGGACATTCTGAAAAGGGAGGGTGAACAGCCAGTTGTCGTGGTGCACATTGGTACCAACGATATAGGTAAAAAAAGGGATGAGTTCCTACGAGACGAATATAAGGAGCTAGGAGCTAAGTTAAAACATAGGACCTCAAAAGTAGTAATCTTAGGATTACTAGTAGTGAGAGTAGGAATCGTAGGCTAGCTCAGATGAATACGTGGCTTGAGCAGTGATGCAGCAGGGAGGGATTCAAATTCCTGGGGCATTGGAACCGGTTCTGGGGGAGGTGGGACCAGTACAAACTGGACGGTCTGCACCTAGGCAGGACCGGAACCAATGACCGAGGGGGAGTGTTTTCTAGTGCTGTTGGGGAGGAGTTAAACTAATATGGCAGGGGGATGGGAACCAATGCAGGGAGACAGAGGGAAACAAAAAGGAGACAAAAGCAAAAGACAGAAAGGAGATGAGTAAAAGTGGAGGGCAGAGAAATCCAAGGCAAAAAACAAAAAGGGCCACTGAATGTAAAGGGGCTGCAGGAGGGGTCAAAACTAAAAATCATGGTTTAAAAACTAGGATTAAAATACTCTACCTAAACGCACGCAGCATTCGAAATAAAGTAAATGAGTTGATGGCACAAATCATTACAAATGGGTATGATTTGGTGGCCATTACAGAAACGTGGTTGCAGGGGGGCCAAGACTGGGAATTAAACATACAGGGGTATCTGACGATTCGGAAAGATAGACAAGAAGGGAAAGGAGGTGGGGTAGCTCTGTTAATAAAGGATGATATCAGGGCAGTTGTGAGAGACGATATTGGCTCTAATGAACAAAATGTTGAATCATTGTGGGTGGAGATTAGAGATAGTAAGGGAAAAAAGTCACTGGTGGGCGTAGTTTATAGGCCCCCAAATAATAACTTCACGGTGGGGTGGGCAATAATCAAGGGAATAATGGAGGCATGTTGAAAAGGAACAGCAGTAATCATGGGGGATTTTAACCTACATATCGATTGGTCAAATCAAATCGCACGGGGTAGCCTTGAGGAGGAATTCATAGAATGCATATGGGATTGTTTCTTAGAACAGTATGTTACAGAACCTACAAGGGAGCAAGCTATCTTAGATCTGGTCCTGTGTAATGAGACAGGAATAATAAACGATCTCCTAGTAAAAGATCCTCTCGGAATGAGTGATCACAGTATGGTTGAATTTGTAATACAGATTGAGGGTGAGGAAGTACTGTCTCAAACGAGCGTACAATGCTTAAACAAAGGGGACTACAGTGGGATGAGGGCAGAGTTGGCTAAAGTAGACTGGAAACAAGGACTAAACGGTGGCACAATTGAGGAACAGCGGAGGACTTTTAAGGAGCTCTTTCATAGTGCTCTACAAAAATATATTCCAGTGAAAAAGAAGGGCGGTAAGAGAAGGGATAACCAGTCATGGATAACCAAGGAAATAAAGGAGAGTATCAAATTAAAAACTAATGCGTATAAGGTGGACAAGGTTAGTGGGAAAATAGAAGATTGGGAAAATTTTAAACGACAGCAAAGAATGACTAAGAAAGCAATAAAGAAAGGAAAGATAGATTACGAAGGTAAACTTGCGCAAAACATAAAAACGGATAGTAAAAGCTTTTACAGATATATAAAACGGAAAAGAGTGACTAAAGTAAATGTTGGTCCCTTAGAAGATGAAAAGGGGGATTTAATAATGGGAAATGTGGAAATGGCTGAGACCTTAAACAATTATTTTGCTTCGGTCTTCACAGTGGAAGACACAGAAACCATGCCAGAAATTGCTGGTCACAGGAATGTGGGAAGGGAGGACCTTGAGACAATCACTATCACTAGGGGGGTAGTGCTGGACAGGCTAATGGGACTCAAGGTAGACAAGTCCCCAGGGTATTAAAAGAGATGGTGGAAGTTATAGCAGATGCATTCGTTATAATCTACCAAAATTCTCTGGACTCTGGTGAGGTACCAGCGGATTGGAAAGCAGCTAATGTAACACCTCTGTTTAAAAAAGGGGTCAGACAAAAGGCAGGTAACTATAGGCCGGTTAGTTTAACATCTATAGTGGGGAGAATGCTTGAAATGATCATTAAAGAAGAAATAGCGGGACATCTAGATAGGAATAGTGCAATCAAGCAGACGCAGCATGGATTCATGAAGGGGAAATCATGTTTAACTAATTTACTGGAATTCTTTGAGGATATAACGAGCATGGTGGATAGAGGTGCACCGATGGATGTGGTGTATTTAGATTTTCAAAAGGCATTCGATAAGGTGCCACACAAAAGGTTACTCCAGAAGATAAAGGTACGCGGAGTCAGTGGAAATGTATTAGCATGGATAGAGAATTGGCTGGCTAACAGAAAGCAGCGAGTCGGGATAAATGGGTCCTTTTCGGGTTGGAAATTGGTGGTTAGTCCCAGGATCAGTGCTGGGACCACAACTGTTTACAATATACATAGATGTCCTCGAAGAGGGGACAGAGTGTAGTGTAACAAAATTTGCAGATGACACAAAGATTAGTGGGAAAGTGGGTTGTGTCGAGGACACAGAGAGGCTGCAAAAAGATTTAGATAGGTTAAGCGAATGGGCTAAGGTTTGGCAGATGGAATACAATGTCGGAAAGTGTGAGGTCATCCACCTTGGGAAAAAAAACAGTAAAAGGGAATATTATTTGAATGGGGAGAAATTACAACATGCTGCGGTGCAGAGGGACCTGGGGGTCCTTGTGCATGAGTCCCAAAAAGTTTGTTTGCAGGTGCAACAGGTAATCAGGAAGGCGAATGGAATGTTGGCCTTCATTGCGAGAGGGATGGAGTACAAAAGCAAGGAGGTCCTTCTGCAACTGTATAGGGTATTAGTGAGGCCGCACCTGGAGTACTGCGTGCAATTTTGGTCACCTTACTTAAGGAAGGATATACTAGCTTTGGAGGGGGTACAGAGACGATTCACTAGGCTGATTCCGGAGATGAGGGGGTTACCTTATGATGATAGATTGAGTAGACTGGGTCTTTACTTGTTGGAGTTCAGAAGGATGAGGGGTGATCTTATAGAAACATTTAAAATAATGAAAGGGATAGACAAGATAGAGGCAGAGAGGTTGTTTCCACTGGTCGGGGAGACTAGAACTAGGGGGCACAGCCTCAAAATATGGGGGAGCCAATTTAAAACTGAGTTGAGAAGGAATTTCTTCTCCCAGAGGGTTGTGATTCTGTGGAATTCTCTGCCCAAGGAAGCAGTTGAGGCTAGCTCATTGAATGTATTCAAGTCACAGATAGATAGATTTTTAACCAATAAGGGAATTAAGGGTTATGGGGAGCAGGCGGGTAAGTGGAGCTGAGTCCACGGCCAGATCAGCCATGATCTTGTTGAAGGGCGGAGCAGGCTCGAGGGGCTAGATGGCCTACTCCTGTTCCTAATTCTTATGTTCTTATGTTCTTATAACGGTTTGATGGTGCTTGCTTGTTATTTCACATTCAGAAACAGTTTCAGATCATAGAATCATACAGCACAGAAGGTGGCCATTTGGCCCATCGCACCAAGTCCCGCTCACCCATCACCCCTGTGCTCGCTGACTTACATTGGCTCCCAGTTAAGCAACACCTTGATTTCAAAATTCTCAAGCTTGTTTACAAATCCCTCCATGGCTCGCCCCTTCCTATCTCTGTAATCTCCTTCAGCCTCACAACCACCCGAGATGTCTGCACTCCTCAAATTCAGCCCTTTTGAGCATCTCTGATTATAATTGCTCAGCCATCGGTGGCCGTGCCTTCAACTGCCTGGGCCCTAAGCTCTGGAACTCCCTCCCTAAACCTCCCCGCCTCTTTACCTCTCTTTCCTCCCTTAAGACGCTCCTTAAAACCTACCTTTTTTGACCAGGCTTTTGGTCATCTGCCATTATTTCTTTTTATGTGGCTCGGTGTCAAATTTATTTATTTTTGTCTTATAACACTTGTGAAGCACTTTGGAAAGTTTTACTATGTTTAAGGTGCTATATAAATACAATTTGTTGTTTTTATCTCTGTGCCGACTTTCTAAAAGAGCTATCCAATTAGTCCCACTTCCCTGCTCTTTCCTCATTTCCCTGCATTTTTTTTCTTTTCAAGTATTTATCCAATTCCCTTTTGAAAGTTACTATTGAATCTGCTTCCACCACCCTTTCAGGCAGTGTGTTTCAGATCATCATAACTCGCTGTGTAAAATAAATTTTCCTCATCTCCCCTCTGCTTCTTTTAGCAATTATCTTCAATCTGTATCATAAGAACATAACATAAGAAATAGGAGCAGGGGTAGGCCATTTGGCCCCTCGAGCCTGCTCCGCCATTTAATAAGATCATGGCTGATCTGATCATGGACTCGGCTCCACTTCCCTGCCTGCTCCCCATTCCCCAGTCGCTCAAAAATCTGTCCATCTCCGCCATAAATATATTCAATGACCCAGCCTCCACAGCTCTCTGAAACAGAGAACTCCATAGATTTACAACCCTCTGAGAGAAGAAATTCCTCCTCATCTCAGTTTTAAATGGCCACTTATTCTGAGACTATGTTCCCTAGTTTTAGTTTCCCCTATGAGTGGAAATATCCTCTCTGCATCCACCTTGTCGAGCCCCCTCATTATCTTACATATTTCAATAAGATCACCTCTCATTCTTCTGAACGCCAATGAGTATAGGCCCAACCTATTCAACCTATCTTCATAAGTCAACCCCCTCATCTCCGGAATCAACCGAGTGAACCTTCTCTGAACAGCCTTCAAAGCAAGCATATCCTTCCTTAAATACGGAGACCAAAACTGTACGCAGTACTCTAGGTGTGGCCTCACCAATACCCAGTACAGTTGTAACAGGACTTCTCTGCTTTTAGACTCTATCCCCCTTGCAATAAAGGCCAACATTCCATTTGTCTTCCAGATACTAACTTTTTGTGTTTCATGCAAAAAGTCCCTCTCTATGGCAGCACTTTGCAATTTTTCTCCATTTAAATTATAATTTGCTTTTCTATTTTTCTGCCAAAGTGGATAACCTTATATTTTCCCACATTATACTCCATCTGCCAAATTTTTGCCCACTCACTTAGCCTGTCTATATCCCTTTGCAGATTTTTTGTGTCCTCTTCAAAATTTGCTTTCCCACCCATCTTTGTATCATCAGCAAACTTGGTTACATTACACTCGGTCCCTTTATCCAAGTCATTAATATAGATTGTAAATAGTTGAGGCCTCAGCACCGATCCTTGCGGCACCCCACTAGTTACTGTTTGCCAACCAGAAAATGACCCATTTATCCCGACTCTCTATTTTCTGTAGTTAGCCAATCCTCTATCCATGCTAATAGATTACCCCCAACCCTGTGAACTTTTATCTTGTGCAGTAACCTTTTATGTGGCACCTTATCGAATGCCTTCTGGAAATCCAAATACACCACATCCACTGGTTCTCCCTTATCCACCCTGCTCGATACATCCTCAAAGAACTCCAGCAAATTTGTCAAACATGGTTTCCCTTTCATAAAACCATGCTGAGTCTGCTTGATTGAATGATGCTTTTCCAAATGTCCTGCTACTGCTTCCTTAATAATGCACTCCAGCATTTTCCCAATGACAGATGTTAGGCTAACTGGTCTATAGTTTCCTGCTTTTTGTCTGCCTCCATTTTTAAATAAGGGCGTTGCATTTGTGGTTTTCCAATCCGCTGGGTCCGCCCCAGAATCCAGGGAATTTTGGTAGATTACAACCAATGCATCCACTATCTTTGCAGCCACTTCTTTTAAGACCCTAGGACGTAAACCATCAGGTCCAGGGAACTTCTCCGTCTTTCCTTAGTTGGTCACAGATGGTTATCCCTTCTCTTACAGTCTTTCCTTCTCATTGTGATATATTTTTGTTGAGAGTTATGAAATATCTCCTTAAATGTCTGCCACTGCTCATCAACTGTCCCATATCTAATCTATTTTCTCAGTCCACTTTAGGCAACTTTGTCTTCATACCTTTGTAGTCTCATTTATTTAGGACACTGGCTTGAGATCCAACTTTCTCACCCTCCAACTGAATTTGAAATTCAACCATGTTATGGTCACTCATTCCTAGAGAAGCTTTTACTAGTAGATCATTTATTAACCCTGTTTCATTACACAGTACCAGATCTAAGATAGCCTGCTCCCTGGTTGTTTCCACAACATACTATTCAAGGAAACTATCCAGGATACACTCTATGAACTCCTCCTCAAGGCGGGAGTCCAGAGAGGCAGCGGCAGCGGCAGCGGCCTATAAAAGGCTCAGCAGTCCGGGGAGCGTCGAGAGAGGCGGGAGTCGAGAGAGGCAGCGGCCTATAAAAGGCTCAGCAGTCCGGGGAGCGTCGAGAGAGGCGGGAGTCCAGAGAGGCAGCGGCCTATAAAAGGCTCAGCAGTCCGGGGAGCATCGAGAGAGGCGGGAGTCCAGAGAGGCAGCGGCCTATAAAAGGCTCAGCAGTCCGGGGAGCATCGAGAGAGGCGGGAGTCCAGAGAGGCAGCGGCCTATAAAAGGCTCAGCAGTCCGGGGAGCGTCGAGAGAGGCGGGAGTCCAGAGAGGCAGCGGCCTATAAAAGGCTCAGCAGTCCGGGGAGCGTCGAGAGACGCGGGAGTCCAGAGAGGCGTACTTGTGCAGCTCCAGCTGAGAGAAGTCAAAAAAGAAGTAGAAAGAAATCAAAAGGTGACGTCACAGCCAACGTGGTAAGTGATTGCTGCTGATTGGTGAGTAGTTTTTCTTTTTCTTTATTAGTCAGTAACTTTTAACATTGTTGTCGGCAATTTAAGTGTATCTAAGGGTTAAGTCATGGCAGGACAGCTCGGTCACGTGATATGCTCCTCCTGTACCATGTGGGAACACGGGGACAACACCAGTGTCCCTGACGACTACATGTGCGGGAAGTGTGTCCACCTTCGGCTACTGACGGTCCGCGTTGCGGAGTTGGAGCTGAAGGTGGATTCACTCTGGAGCATCCACGATGCTGAGAATGACGTGAGTATCACGTGTAGCGAGTTGGTCTTACCGCAGGAGAAGGGTCCACAGCCAGCGAGGGAATGGAAGACCAGCAGGAAGAGTAGTGCAAGGAAGGTAGTGCAGGGGTCCCCTGTGGTCATCCCACTGCAAAACAGATACACTGCTTTGAGTGCTGTTGAGGGGGATGACTCATCAGGAGCGGGCAGCAGCAGCCAAGTTCATGGCACCATGGCTGGCTCTGTTGCACAGGAGGGCAGGAAAAAGAGTGGGCGAGCGATTGTGATAGGGGATTCAATTGTAAGGGGAATAGATAGGCGTTTCTGCGGCCGCAACCGAGACTCCAGGATGGTATGTTGCCTCCCTGGTGCAAGGGTCAAGGATGTCTCGGAGCGGGTGCAGGACATTCTAAAAAGGGAGGGAGAACAGCCAGTTGTCGTGGTGCACGTTGGTACCAATGACATAGGTAAAAAAAGGGATGAGTTCCTACGAAACGAATTTAAGGAGCTAGGAGCTAAATTAAAAAGTAGGACCTCAAAAGTAGTAATCTCGGGATTGCTACCAGTGCCACGTGCTAGTCAGAGTAGGAATCGCAGGATAGCTCAGATGAATACGTGGCTTGAGCAATGGTGCAGCAGGGAGGGATTCAAATTCCTGGGGCATTGGAACCGGTTCTGGGGGAGGTGGGACCAGTACAATCCGGACGGTCTGCACCTGGGCAGAATCGGAACCAATGTCCTCGGGGGAGTGTTTGCTAGTGCTGTTGGGGAGGAGTTAAACTAATATGGCAGGGGGATGGGAACCAATGCAGGGAGATAGAGGGAAACAAAAAGGAGGCAAAAACAAAAGACAGAAAGGAGATGAGGAAAAGTGGAGGGCAGAGAAACCCAAGGCAAAGAACAAAAGGCCATTGTACAGCAAAATTCTAAAAGGACAGAGGGTGTTAAAAAAACAAGCCTAAAGGCTTTGTGTCTTAATGCAAGGAGTATCCGCAATAACGTGGATGAATTAACTGTGCAAATAGATGTTAACAAATATGATGTGATTGGGATTACGGAGACGTGGCTCCAGGATGAGCAGGGCTGGGAACTCAACATCCAGGGGTATTCAACATTCAGGAAGGATAGAATAAAAGGAAAAGGAGGTGGGGTAGCATTGCTGGTTAAGGAGGAGATTAAGGCAATAGTTAGGAAGGACATTAGCTTGGATGATGTGGAATCTATATGGGTAGAGCTGCAGAACACCAAAGGGCAAAAAACGTTAGTGGGAGTTGTGTACAGACCTCCAAACAGTAGTAGTGATGTTGGGGAGGGCATCAAACAGGAAATTAGGGGTGCGTGCAATAAAGGTGCAGCAGTTATAATGGGTGACTTTAATATGCACATAGATTGGGCTAACCAAACTGGAAGCAATACGGTGGAGGAGGATTTTCTGGAGTGCATAAGGGATGGTTTTTTAGACCAATATGTCGAGGAACCAACTAGGGGGGAGGCCATCTTAGACTGGGTGTTATGTAATGAGAGAGGATTAATTAGCAATCTCGTTGTGCGAGGCCCCTTGGGGAAGAGTGACCATAATATGGTGGAATTCTGCATTGGGATGGAGAATGAAACAGTTAATTCAGAGACCATGGTCCAGAACTTAAAGAAGGCTAACTTTGAAGGTATGAGGCGCGAATTGGCTGGGATGGATTGGCGAATGATACTTAAGGGGTTGACTGTGGATGGGCAATGGCAGACATTTAGAGACCGCATGGATGAACTACAACAATTGTACATTCCTGTCTGGCATAGAAATAAAAAAGGGAAGGTGGCTCAACCGTGGCTATCAAGGGAAATCAGGGATAGTATTAAAGCCAAGGAAGTGGCATACAAATTGGCCAGAAATAGCAGCGAACCTGGGGACTGGGAGAAATTTAGAACTCAGCAGAGGAGGACAAAGGGTTTGATTAGGGCAGGAAAAATGGAGTATGAGAAGAAGCTTGCAGGGAACATTAAGATGGATTGCAAAAGTTTCTATAGATATGTAAAGAGAAAAAGGTTAGTAAAGACAAATGTAGGTCCCCTGCAGTCAGAATCAGGGGAAGTCATAACGGGGAACAAAGAAATGGCGGACCAATTGAACAAGTACTTTGGTTCGGTATTCACGAAGGAGGACACGAACAACCTTCCAGTTATAAAAGGGGTCGGAGGGTCTAGTAAGGAGGAGGAACTGAGGGAAATCCTTATTAGCCGGGAAATTGTGTTGGGGAAATTGATGGAATTGAAGGCCGATAAATCCCCAGGGCCTGATGGACTGCATCCCAGAGTACTTAAGGAGGTGGCCTTGGAAATAGTGGATGCGTTGACAGTCATTTTCCAACATTCCATTGACTCTGGATCAGTTCCTATGGAGTGGAGGGTAGCCAATGTAACCCCACTTTTTAAAAAAGGAGGGAGAGAGAAAACAGGGAATTATAGACCGGTCAGCCTGACATCGGTAGTGGGTAAAATGATGGAATCAATTATTAAGGATGTCATAGCAGTGCATTTGGAAAGAGGTGACATGATAGGTCCAAGTCAGCATGGATTTGTGAAAGGGAAATCATGCTTGACAAATCTTCTGGAATTTTTTGAGGATGTTTCCAGTAGAGTGGATAAGGGAGAACCAGTTGATGTGGTATATTTGGACTTTCAGAAGGCGTTCGACAAGGTCCCACACAAGAGATTGATGTGCAAAGTTAGAGCACATGGGATTGGGGGTAGTGTACTGACATGGATTGAGAACTGGTTGTCAGACAGGAAGCAAAGAGTAGGAGTAAATGGGTACTTTTCAGAATGGCAGGCAGTGACTAGTGGGGTACCGCAAGGTTCTGTGCTGGGGCCCCAGCTGTTTACACTGTACATTAATGATTTAGATGAGGGGATTAAATGTAGTATCTCCAAATTTGCGGATGACACTAAGTTGGGTGGCAGTGTGAGCTGCGAGGAGGATGCTGTGAGGCTGCAGAGCGACTTGGATAGGTTAGGTGAGTGGGCAAATGCATGGCAGATGAAGTATAATGTGGATAAATGTGAGGTTATCCACTTTAGTGGTAAAAACAGAGAGACAGACTATTATCTGAATGGTGACAGATTAGGAAAAGGGGAGGTGCAAAGAGACCTGGGTGTCATGGTACATCAGTCATTGAAGGTTGGCATGCAGGTGCAGCAGGCGGTTAAGAAAGCAAATGGCATGTTGGCCTTCATAGCAAGGGGATTTGAGTACAGGGGCAGGGAGGTGTTGCTACAGTTGTACAGGGCATTGGTGAGGCCACACCTGGAGTATTGTGTACAGTTTTGGTCTCCTAACCTGAGGAAGGACATTCTTGCTATTGAGGGAGTGCAGCGAAGGTTCACCAGACTGATTCCTGGGATGGCGGACTGACCTATCAAGAAAGACTGGATCAACTGGGCTTGTATTCACTGGAGTTCAGAAGAATGAGAGGGGACCTCATAGAAACATTTAAAATTCTGACGGGGTTAGACAGGTTAGATGCAGGAAGAATGTTCCCAATGTTGGGGAAGTCCAGAACCAGAGGTCACAGTCTAAGGATAAGGGGTAAGCCATTTAGGACCGAGAGGCGGAGGACCTTCTTCACCCAGAGAGTGGTGAACCTGTGGAATTCTCTACCACAGAAAGTTGTTGAGGCCAATTCACTAAATATATTCAAAAAGGAGTTAGATGAGGTCCTTACTATTAGGGGGATCAAGGGGTATGGCGAGAAAGCAGGAATGGGGTAGTGAAGTTGAATGTTCAGCCATGAACTCATTGAATGGCGGTGCAGGCTAGAAGGGCCGAATGGCCTACTCCTGCACCTATTTTCTATGTTTCTATGTTCCTATGTTACCCTGGCCAATGATTTGTCCAATCAATATGAAGGTTAAAATCACCCATGATTATTGCTGTTCCTTTTTTACAAGCCTCCATTATTTCTTGATTTATACTCCGTCCATCAGTGTAGCTGCTGTTTGGGAACCTATAGACTACGTCCACCAGCAACATTTTCCCCTTATCATTCCTTTTCTCCACCCAAACTGATTCACCATTTTGATCTTCTGAGCCAATATCGTTTCTCACTAACGCACTGATCACATCCTTTATCAACAGTAACCTCTGGATATCGACCTTCCTGCCACTAGAAATACTTTCTCCTTATGAAGAGGAAAGTCATGGGCTGCAGAAGGATATCAATCTACTGGTCAGGTGGGCAGAGCAGTGGCAAATGGAATTTAATTCAGAGAAGTGTGAGATGATGCACTTTGGGAGGGCTAATAAAGAAAGGGTATACACATTAAGCGTTAAGCCACTTAATAGTGTAGATGAACAAAGGGACCTTGGAGTGCTTGTCCGCAGATCCATGAACGTAGCAGGCCAGTGGATAAGGTGGTTAAGAAGGCATACAGAATGCTTGCCTTTATTGGCCAAGGCATAGAATATAAGAGCAGAGAGGTTATGCTTAAATTGTATAATACTTTGGTTAGGCCACAGCTGGAGTACTGCGTGCAATTCTGGTTGCCGTATTAAAGGAAGGACGTGATTGCACTAGAGAGGGTACCGAGGAGATTTACTAGGATGCTGCCTGGAATGGAGAATCTTAGTTATGAGGACAGATTGGATAGGCTGGATTTGTTCTCATTGGAATAGAGGAGGCTGCGAGGAGACCTCATCGAGGTGTACAAAATATTGAGGCGCTTGGAAATAGTGGATAGTAAGGGTCTATTTCCATTGGTGGAGGGGACTATTATGAGGGGGCATAGTTTTAAGGTGGTTGGTGGAAGGTTTAGAGGAGATTTGAAGGCGGGGGCTTCTTTACGCAGAGGGTTGTGGGGATCTGGAACTCGCTGCCTGAAAGAGTGGTGGATGCAGAAACCCTCACCACTTTTAAGAGATGGTTGGATGGGCACTTAAAGTGGCATAACCTGCAGGATTACGGACCTAGAGCTGGTAACTGGAATTAGACTAGATGACCTTTTGTTGGTCGGTACAGATATAATGATAAGTACTGCAGGGAATAGAATATAGCCAGGGTGATCTCCTGGACTAGTTTCGATCTCCTGGATGGGTCAGAGAGGAATTTTCCCAGATTTCTTCTCCCTAAATTGGCCTGGGTTTTTATCTGTTTTTTGCCTCTCCCAGGAGATCACATGGCTCGGGTTGGGGTGGAGTGTAGATGTTTTTAGTATAAGGGGTGTTGCAGTGGTGTGGGGCGGTCTGGTTGGGCTGGGTGCTCTTTGCCTTTCCGTCATTGTTCATAGCTTTATATGTAACCTTTAGGGCTGCTGACAAGGGGCCGTGCGGCTCTTTGTCGGCCGGCGCAGACACGATGGGCCAAAATGGCCTCCTTCTGCGCTGTACATTTCTATGTTTCTATGTTTCTATGTTTCTATGTTTCTTATTTACTGATTATGTCATTTTTAACCATATTGGACAGTTTCACTATTCGGATCAACTAAGTTCCAGATGCATGATTCTGAATTTGAGCTAAGATATTTGATTATGAGATAATGCAAAGGTACAAGGAGGTTTGATGAGCATGACACAGTTAAGCATTTCTGGTGAGGGAACAAACCCTGAGTATACACATTAGCAATAATCTAGGATTGTGATGCTCTCTTGGGTTCAACTTTCTCCAGCCAATGATTTTTAAAATTTTCTATAGATTGTTTCGTATATTAGTTTTTTTATGATATAATCAAATTGATGATAATGATCGTATGACTGGTTGAAGAGTGTTACAAGCAAGCTACTTTTGATACTTGCTTTAATGTGTCAACATCCCCTGCTTTCTATATGGCATAAGAATACATTTCTGTAGTGTTTATTCATCAGGTGTGTATATATTCAATTGATAATTTTTATATTCTGATACTAGGTATTTCACTAATTCCACATTTAATGCTTATTTTTACATTGATATAATTGTTGGCACTTTACACTTTCATACAACTCAAGTAAATGTATTTTAGCAAGGTAATAAACTGAGAGAAAATCAATAAGATAGGAAACAAACAGTCCTAGTCTTTCAACTGCGAGAGACAAATGACAATAACACCAGATTTTTGCTAATCTTTTTATTCACCATTATCAACCTAAATGCTCCATACATTCAATGAAAACTATAACTTTGGTACTCAATAAGGTTTAATTATTTTAAAATATGAACATGCCTTTGATTGCATTAACTTTTTGTTACTGACAATAAGTCAGAATTTAGCAATCTTCAAATTATAAAACATTTCTATCCAGCAAGTCTTTTTTGAAATAATCTCTCAAAATATATTTTGTTTTACTCTGAAGTGATTTGTTCTAATTGAAAGTTTAAGGAATTGGATTGTCCTTGTAACATTCCTTTTTGATTTTTCATAAAAGTACCGATTGTAAGGTTTTCTCTTGAACTTCTATTTTGAATTACCTTTAGTTGCCTTTCAATGAGAGAACAATATGCCTCAGTGGGGATCTGAATCCCATTCAAAACAGCAGTGATTTGTCCAAAACCAAACATATGATAAAAGGACAATTCTTAAATTTGTTCAAGAACTCAAAACGCTAGCCTAATAAAAAAAAATTGAAAACAAATCCATTGCTCTGGTCATTTTTGAAAAATTCTACTCATTAATATTTATTGCTAGGCTGCAGAATTTCCTCTTTCCCACTGTCTCCAGCTGTTTGATGATTGGGTAACTCCCAACTAGCTTCTTCCTGTTTTCCAAATTAAAATAAAACCAACCACTTGCTTTTGTGGGGTGGCTTTGTGGAGATTTCTGCAATGAGATGTTATCCTCCAGTTTTGTGAAGTAAGGTTTGGCAATTGGATGTTGGACTTCTGATGCCGAAGAGTTCTCTCCATCTCTTACAAATGTTCATTAGCATCTTCCTCATTGTCCTCAGATGTGACACAGTCCTTTGATCCATGCTGCTCGCTTCCACACTGGATGGTTCCACATTTATTAACTGAGTTATCAGAGGGCTGCATTTTAATACAAAAGCAAAATACTGCGGATTCTGGAATCTGGAATAAAAACAGAAAATGCTGGAAATCTCAGTGGGTCAGGCAGCATCTGTGGAGAGAAAGCAGAGTTAACGTTTCAGGTCGACGTCTCTTCGTCAGAACTGGAGAGTGTTCGGAAAGAACAGATTCTTAACAAGCACTGAAAGCGGAGGGGAAGGAAGAACAAAAAGGAAGGTCTATGATAGGGTGGAAAGTGGGCGAGATTAGAGAGACATGGGTCGAATTGAAATGGTAATGCCAGGAGTTCGATAAACATTAGTTAGAAAAGCATTTTAATGCTTGGCCAGTGCCAGCATGTAACTATCATAAATTTACCACCCAATTAATGGTGATGGACAGGAATTTATTTCTGTCCGTTAAGTAAATATATATTGGACATGGAATCTCATGGTAATCAACGGTAGATTAGTTCTCAATAATCTGTCATTAACGTCATGACAATAATGAAATCTTTTATGTTAAATAAATTAATCACTGAGGATACTTTAACTTTGATTTTTCTTTAAGAATGAATGAGATTGTTAAGTGGGACAGTTAATAACTGAAAAGGCATCGTCAGTTCACTAGGGAGCTTTGAGGTGAGTGAAATTTCTGGGAAGTCAAAATAGTCCTTACCTCAGTGGCCCTTTGCAAAAATACCTCTCAAAATTCGCCGGCTGTGCTCGGGATGGGAATTCCCACTGCAGAAACTTTAACAATGAGTCTTGAATTTTATACTATTCTATTAGGAAACTGAGATACACACTATCCTTTCACTTTGGGACCTGCATTCAAAGCCTGCCCAAAATTGATGGCTGATCCAAGAAATGGGGAGAAACCATCCTAATTCAGCAAGGGTTTTCTTTCAGAAGTTCAGATTGAGACACACTGTTGAGGTTAACTCTGCCTTTAGTCGTGCTGCAGCCATGGAGAGCTTGATGCTGAAACTGCTTCCTGAAAGTGGAAAAGTATTCCAATCTCTAGTAGGAACATTGTTTATTTTTGATGAGTGGAAAATAAATATGAATTTTAATTCCTACTACTCAGTACCTTTTAAAACCTTACAATGCCAGAGATAGTCCCATGTTTGTGGAATCCTTTGTCATGTTGCAAACGACAATACCATTTTAAACATAACAAAATTGGTGAGCGATTGAATACCTTTTGAATTTTCTCACATTACTTTAATAAGAACATAAGAAATAGGAGCAGGAGTAGGCCATTCGGCTCCTCGAGCCTGTTCCGCCATTCAATAAGATCATGGCTGATCAGCGACCTTGACTCCACTTTCCTGCCCGAGCTCTATATTCCTTGATTTGCCCAGAGTCCAATGGTGGGAGGAGGCTTGTGTGGAGCTTAAACACCAGCATCGGCCAGTTGGGCCAAGTGGCCTGTTTCTGTGCTATAATTTCTATGTAAACAAAATTATGATACAGAGTTTACGGTAATATTAGTAAAAACAGGGCATCGATTTAGGATTTGTACTAGAAGGTTGGGAAGAAGTTAGAAGAAGGTGTATTAGAATATGCGATGCACTAACGCTGGAATCAACTACATTTCAGAGGCAATTAGACAAACATGAAGTACAATATCAAAAGTTGTGGAGAAAGAACAGGAAACCAGGACGAGAGTACATAGTTGCCGCAGGTACGGTGGGCGGAATGGCATTCAGTGCTGGAATTTCTATGACTCAATTATATGAAAACTGAAATAAAAATATAATTTAAAACTGTGAAACAGAACGAGATTAAATCAATATATTCACCTATAGTTACCTCACATTTCTGTTTGTGGGAGCAAGTTGGCTGCCGCGTTTCCCACATTATGGAACAGACTCGAAGGGCCGAATGAAGTCCTGCTCCTAATTCTTATGTCCTAATTCTTATATCACAACAGTGACTGCACTCCAAAAGTACTTCATTAGCTGGTAAGCGCTTTGAGATGTCCGGTCGTCGTGAAAGGCGCTATATAAATGCAAGTCTTTCTTTCGTTCTTACGGGAGAAATTTCACTCTATTTGTAATCCTGGTTGGTAAAATTGAACAAACACAGGGTCATTCTCAAACGCTCTAGGTTGTTATAATAATATATTATTTAAAAACTTTCTCAGGAAATCGAGACATCTGTCAGTTTGAGAGATGTATTGCCTGTGCTGTCTCCCATATTAATCTCTTCAGTCCTGTCTATTCTCGTGGCCTTTATCAGTTCCTCACACAGTGGACATAAACAAAGTCTGAGCACTACCTGGAGGTCATTAGGGATGAGGGACAGTGTAGCAGAGGAAGTTCCCAGCATTTTGTTATATTTCCTTTTCAACAGTTTTTCAAAATCCGGGACTGGCATGTTCTAGAGAAAGTGCTAGAACATCCCAAGGGACTTTTTTTTTGTGATTCTAAAGCTTCGAAAATAATAGCAGGGTCATAAATCTCCAGCGGTAATAGGCTGTCTGGATGATCCAGAAAGTAGTCACAGTGTTGTGAAATATATGCAGCTGGTTGTCATGGGCACTGCCACATTGACGTGTGCTTTTAATCCCAAGAAGTTAACGTTAAAAGTTGATTGGAATTTTTAAAAAATACATTAAAAAAGCACATTTTGTGGCTGCAGGGTTTGTTTTCAATGGGATTACTTATTAGTAACACAAATGCTAGATCATCCCTGATTTAGTATCAGGGTGGAATTATTGATGAAAAAAAACATTGTTTAAAAAAGAAGTACTGCACAAAATTATGGGGGTTAAAGGCAGAATGGAACACTACCCAAAATAAATGGAAGGGGATGTTGACACATTAAAGCAAGTATCAAAAGTATAATGTAACCGGAGTATGTTCAAGAAAAGGCATATAAGGATATTTGGTGTGCTGCTCATTCTAATACAGCTCTTCTTTGTACCTGAAGCAATCACACTTAAGTTATTAAAAGAAAACTTAATCTGGGGTTGGCCAGGAAATCTTATTTCAATGGTAAAAATCAGAAGATAACGTTAAGAGCTTGCTGCGTGAGGTTCGAACAAGGTACAAACCATGTATGCTTTTTTTGGCAGTGATAGTTAGAGGTACGAAGGTAATGAGACTGTTTTACAAAAGAGTCATTCTTTGGAGCTGCATTTGAAGTTTTATACCAAAGGGCAGTAAAAAAATTCAAAGGCTCTGAGGGAATGGGACATACGTTTGTACTTTTATTTTTCAGTTCAGGTACAGCTACTGTTCCATAGTCCTTTTTGATGAAGGCTCTCAGTAGCATATCTGTGACATTGCCAAAGATAATATAGCAATGGAATTTTTTTATTTTTTTAGCATCTAGAAATTGTACCTACGGAGAGAAAGGCATTCCACGTTTAGGACATTGGAAAGCGGACACACTTCTAACTTTCTCAGATGTTGGGCACCATTTTGGGCCTCAACGGGTTAAGCTTTGCCAGTCTAATTGTTACCAGCCACAAAACCTGATTCTAATCAACATGTCACTGCTCAAAATGGATGCATCTCATTAAATGTGGCACGGTACAAATTACCTTCACTTATTAAGTGGTTCAATTCACAGCGTGTTTCAATGCGCATCTCGTGCAGTTACACGAGAAAACAGCCAGTACAGACGCAGATAAACTGCTGCAGCTGCTGCAGGCTGATTAGAATCAGGCCCCAGAGCAATTTACTAGACTGAGCAAGATAGAGAGATTCGTGAATCGTGGTATATTATTGGACAATAACTTCAATTTGGGCAACGCTGCACCAATGAGAATCTGTCCAATATCCCTGTGCACTCAGAGGTTTGTGAATCTTTGGATTTCTTTGCGCCAAAGATTCACAACCCAAAGGGCTGTAGATGCTCAATTGTTTATTATATTCAAGACTAAGACAGATAGATTTTTTGACTCTAGAGGGATCAAGAGCTATAGGGATAGGGCAGGAAAGTGGAGTTGAGGTTATTATTGATTGGCGCAGCAGGCTCGAAGGGCATTATGACCTACTGCTGCTCTTAATTCTTATGTTCTTAGGTCCTTATACATGAAACTGATTATTGTGTGCAACAAATCTATGGGATATGATGGGTCCTGTACTTCTGGGATGTGTGAGGAGGAGGTGATGATTGCCTGTGGCACAAAGTAGCCATGAGCTGAATAGTATAGATGTGAATGGGTGAATTTTCTGAAGTTTTACTTGATAACCATTTAGGGCTTGAAGAATTCTGAGGCAGAAGTTTGCCACAGGAGGTTGAATAGGTACCAGGGATGGTTGTACATAGAAACATAGAAACATAGAAAATAGGTGCAGGAGTAGGCCATTTGGCCCTTCTAGCCTGCACCGCCATTCAATGAGTTCATGGCTGAACATGCAACTTCAGTACCCCATTCCTGCTTTCTCGCCATACCCCTTGATCCCCCTAGTAGTAAGGACCTCATCTAACTCCTTTTTGAATATATTTAGTGAATTGGCCTCAACAACTTTCTGTGGTAGAGAATTCCACAGGTTCACCACTCTCTGGGTGAAGAAGTTCCTCCGCATCTCGGTCCTAAATGGCTTACCCCTTATCCTTAGACTGTGACCTCTGGTTCTGGACTTCCCCAACATTGGGGACATTCTTCCTGCATCTAACCTGTCTAACCCCGTCAGAATTTTAAATGTTTCTATGAGGTCCCCTCTCATTCTTCTGAACTCCAGTGAATACAAGCCCAGTTGATCCAGTCTTTCTTGATAGGTCAGTCCCGCCATCCCGGGAATCAGTCTGGTGAACCTTCGCTGCACTCCCTCAATAGCAAGAATGTCCTTCCTCAGGTTAGGAGACCAAAACTGTACACAATACTCCAGGTGTGGCCTCACCAATGCCCTGTACAACTGTAGCAACACCTCCCTGCCCCTGTACTCAAATCCCCTTGCTATGAAGGCCAACATGCCATTTGCTTTCTTAACCGCCTGCTGCACCTGCATGCCAACCTTCAATGACTGATGTACCACGACACCCAGGTCTCTTTGCACCTCCCCTTTTCCAAATCTGTCACCATTCAGATAATAGTCTGTCCCTCTGTTTTTACCACCAAAGTGGATAACCTCACATTTATCCACATTATACTTCATCTGCCATGCATTTGCCCACTCACCTAACCTATCCAAGTCGCTCTGCAGCCTCACAGCATCCTCCTCGCAGCTCACACTGCCACCCAACTTAGTGTCATCCGCAAATTTGGAGATACTACATTTAATCCCCTCATCTAAATCATTAATGTACAGTGTAAACAGCTGGGGCCCCAGCATAGAACCTTGCGGTACCCCACTAGTCACTGCCTGCCATTCTGAAAAGTACCCATTTACTCCTACTCTTTGCTTCCTGTCTGACAACCAGTTCTCAATCCATGTCAGCACACTACCCCCAATCCCATGTGCTCTAACTTTGCACATCATCTCTTGTGTGGGACCTTGTCAAACGCCTTCTGAAAGTCCAAACATACCACATCAACTGGTTCTCCCTTGTCCACTCTACTGGAAACATCCTCAAAAAATTCCAGAAGATTTGTCAAGCATGATTTCCCTTTCACAAATCCATGCTGACTTGGACCTATCATGTCACCTCTTTCCAAATGCACTGCTATGACATCCTTAATAATTGATTCCATCATTTTACCCACTACCGATGTCAGGCTGACCGGTTTATAATTCCCTGTTTTCTCTCTCCCTCCTTTTTTAAAAAGTGGGGTTACATTGGCTACCCTCCACTCTATAGGAGGGTAGCCACATGGTCTGTGGAAGGGGCAGGCTCAAAAGGTGTGTTTTCTTGCAAAGGTTCTTGTGACTGGTCAACAAAATTGGAAAAAGATCTTCTCCCTCCAACCTGTTTAAAGGCAGCCGATGTTTTGTCATTCAAATCTTTTTTGTGATGACTTTTTGTTGTCAGTAAATTTCAAAATTACGATTCGTTCTGGAGCGAGCTGACATCTACAGCACATACAGCAGCCAAAGTATCCGACACCCGATACCTGCACAAAGTATCCAGGTCTGTACATCAGAGAGTGGTTCCCAGGATTTAGGACCAAAGTGTCAGCTCACATTTGTTGCCAACTATATGTAAAGCCGAGCTTGTCGGTCGCCTTTCAGAATTTTGAGACAAATTTCCCGATTTGATGAGTAAGTAGCGATTATAATGGCCCGAAACTTGCTGGCAAAATAACAGCGATTTGAATGCACATGCCATTATTAGTATGTAAATAACCCAGCAATATGTGGCAAGGAAGAGATGACCCGTGAGTTGCGAATCGACACAAATTTCTAGGCGATTTGTTCCGCTCCGTCGTTAGCCTCGCTGAAGATTTTTGAGCTGAAGGTGAGGGAAAAATATCTAACAAACGGGGCACATCACAAGATGCTCCGCTCCAACAAATTGTGGGCCATGAAATCTGCCGTTGCATTTCTGTTAAAAAAAATAATAGAATTAGATGATGTAGTAGTTAACAGCAAACTTGCTACCACACCATGGAATCTATAGAATAGGACTTTGTGTATCGAGCTCTTGGGCCAGACAGCAGTTGAAGAAAGCTAGGTGAAATGAAGGGTAATTTGTTGTGCCACCCAGGTATGTTCAGGGATTTGCAGTGAAACACCAGAGGTAAAACTGACCACTCAAAGAAAATCACAGATCACTGGAAATACACCATACTTCTGTCATACTGGGAAGACTGAAGCCATTGTCTTCGGTCCCCGCCGCAAAATATGTTCCCTAGCCACCGACTCCATCCCTCTACCTGGCAACTGTCTGAGGCTGAACCAGACTGTTAACAACCTTGGTGTCGTATTTGACCCCGAGATGAGCTTCCGACCACATATCCGCGCTATAACTAAGACCGCCTACTTCCCTCTCCGTAACATCGCCCGACTCCGCTCGTGCCTCAGCTCATCTGCTGCTGAAACCCTCATCCGTGCCTTTATTACCTCTCCTCTTAACTATTCCAATGCACCTTTTGGCAGGAGTCCCATCTTCCACCCTCCGTAAACTTGAGATCGTCCAAATCTCTGCTGCCTTTATCCTAACTCGCACCAAGTCCCGTTCACCCATCATCCCCTGTGCTTGACGATCTATGTTGGCTCCCGGTTGAGCAACAGCTCGATTTTAAAATTCTTATCCTTGTTTTCAAATCCCTCCATGGCCTTGTCTCTCCTTATCTAATGTAACCTCCTGCAGTCCTACAGCCTTCCAAGATATCTGCAATTCTGGGCTCTTGCACATCCCTAATTTTAATTGCTCCACCATTGTTGGCTGTGACTTCAGCTGCCTAGGCCCTAAGCTCTGGAATTCCCTCTCTAAGCCTCTCCGCCTCTCTATCTCGCTCTCCTCCTTTAAGA
The DNA here is from genome assembly GCF_044704955.1 of Pristiophorus japonicus. Classification (NCBI taxonomy): domain Eukaryota; kingdom Metazoa; phylum Chordata; class Chondrichthyes; family Pristiophoridae; genus Pristiophorus; species Pristiophorus japonicus. Next base: position 170,323,330 of record NC_091989.1, read on the forward strand.
TGTTCCTTAAAACCTACCTCTCTGCCCTAATATCGCCTTATATGGCTCGGTGTCAAATTTTGTTTGCTAACACTCCTGTGAAGTGCCTTGGGAGGCTTTACTGCCTAAAAGCCACTATACAAATGCAAGTTGTTGTTTTCAGAATCTGAAAAGATGTCGGAACTAGAATGTAAAACAAGAGGAGCCTCTCTGTGGCTGATCAAAAGCTGGGTGTCCGCTGACTTGCTCAAGGAGTGCTTTCCTTTAGATTAGAGGATAGTAAGTTCAGGACTTGACAGGGAGATTTCAACAGAAAATGTGCTTTGGTGTTCAAAAAGATACTGTATTGTAGCATGAAATCTTTAACTTTCCATTGAGCTGTTCTTGATCTCTTTTCCGAGTACTGATGTAAACCCGTTTTTCAATTTTATTGCTCTGTATAACTGCAAACCAATACACATCCCCTCTTCCCACTCTGCATGCTGATTAGTACAAAACGTAATGTGAGTATAGAGTAGTGTGAATAATGGATGTTATTGAGGTGCAGAACACGATTACAGAGGGATCAATTGTAAAAGGTAATCTCTACCTTTGGCTATAGGTCTAATTGTGAGAACAAGGTTTGTTTTTGGTATCCGTGTCAGGAATATTCATGATGTAGCCATGCCAATGTTCAAACCTCTTTTTTGCCTCTTGCTCCCTCATCCTTAGAGTACCCAACCCGAAACAAGCTCTTCTAGTTGAGTGGGCTTTACATATTGGGCTGCATGATCTGCACTACATGGCATCTGCAAGGCCAATATCAGTGATGCCCCATCTTTGATGAGTAAGAGCCACAATTAAAGGAGATTGGTGTACTGCCAGCTGTGGCTCAGTGGATAGCACACTCACCTCACAGTCAGAAGGTTGTGGGTTCAAGTCTCACTCCAGAGACTTGAGCATATAAATCTAGGCTGACACTGCAGGGAGTACTGCACTGTTGGAGGTGCTATCTTTCAGATGAGACATTAAATCAAGGCCACGTCTGCTCTGGCAGGAGGACATAAAAGATCCCATGGCACTATTTCGAAGAAGAGCAGTGGAATTATCCCTGGTGTCCTGGCCAATATTTATCCCTCAATCAACATAACAAAATAGATTATCTGGTCATGATTACATTGCTGTTTATGGGAGCTTGCTGTGTGCAAATTAGCTGCCGTGATTCCCACATTACAACAGTGACTACACTTCAAAATAATTTAATTGGCTGTTAAGCGCTTTGAGATGTCCGGTGGAGGTAAAAGGCATTACATAAATGCAATTCTTTCTTTCTGCCTCTCCCATCCACTTTCAATAATGGAATACCTCGACACAATGTATTCATCTGTTTAGCAGTCGCCATTTGAGAGCCCAGCTGAGGCAGATCTTAAACCCAAATAAAGCAAAGCTTTGCAAACTGGAGAAAATCTTTCAACAATCGCTTAATTAGCAGAAATGATTTGCTAATATTTGTACTTTTTTCTAACATTTTGCGTAATCCTCACAGGGTTAAAGACATTTTCGGAAACTAGTCGACACTTGTGTTATCTGTGCGGTGCTAAGTAGAGTGTTCTTTATGTAAACCCTCGGGATTTCCGGCTGGACACTTTACTGCAGGTCCCTGAAGTCACACACTGTCACAGCCCTGGCCGGGCAGAGGGCGAGAAGACATTTGTTCTGCTCTGCATTCCTAGTTAACTGTGTCAAAAGTTTGAAGGTGCCAGACAGTTATGGCATGTGATCACACACATTTTTCAAACACAAAGCTGAGCGGGGCTTGTGTAGATGTGTGTGGTAGAACCCTGCTGCTTTCTGGTCACCCTGTAACCTGTTTAACCCCTATTTAGTGCTGCGCTTAATAGCCAAATGTTATAAACCAAATGTTCACTTCAAGGCTCAAGTGTTAACCCTTTCACCTGCAGGGGAAACTCTCCCTGCCCCACTACACATAGTGTTCGACAGAGAGCCTGCAGGACTGTGGAAAGCTACATTTAGTTTTGCACTGCTAGCTTTTATTTTTGTTTTCTTTATGGGGAAGGAGGCGTCAGATCACTATAATGTTTCACTGAAGCGGGTTTCTGGCTTAAAGAGCAGAAAGAACAGATGGAGTTCAGCAAAGACTTTAATAAGTTACTCTTAGAAAGTCAAATTGCATAGGTAGCAAGGGATCAAGTACAAACTACATATCTTCTCTCAAATTACATAGAAATTACAGCATTGAAATAGGCCATTTGGCCCAACTGGTCTATGCCGGAGTTTAATCTCCACACGAGCCTCCTCACACCCTAATTTATCTGACACTATCAGCATATCCTTCTATTCCTCTCCCCCTTGTACTTACCTAGCTTCCCTTTAAATGCATCAATGCTATTCATCTCAACTATTCCATGTGGTAGTAAGTTTCATATTCCAACCACTCTCTGCATAACAAAGTTTCTCCTTAATTCCTTATTGAATTTATTAGTGATTATCCTATATTTATGGCCCCCAGTTTTGGACTCCCCATTAAAAAAAAAAGATTTGCACTTATATAGCACCTTTCATGAACACTGGACGTCTCAAAGTGATTTACAGCTAATGAAGTACTTTTTGAAGTGTAGTCACTGTTGTAATGTGAGAAACGCGGCAGCCAATTTACGCACAGCAAGTTTCCACAAACAGCAATGTGATAATGACCAGATAATCTGTTTTGTTATGTTAATTGAGGGATAAATATTAGCCATGACACCTGGGATAACTCCCCTGCTCTTCTTTGAAATAGTGCAGTGGGATCTTTAACACCCAACTGAGAGAGCAGATGGGGCCTCAGTTTAACATCTCATCCAAAAGACGGCCTCTCCGACAGTGCAGCACTCCCTCAGCACTGTACTCGAGTATCAGCCCAGATTAATACATAAACATTCTCTCTACATCTACCCTATCAAACCTCTTCATAATTTAAAGATCTCTATCAGGTTGCCTCTCAGTCTACTTTTTTCCATGGAAAAGAGCCCCAGTTTGTTCAGTCTTTCCTGATAGTTGTACCCTTTCTTGAACTTTCTCCATATTCTTTTTTTAATATGGTGACCAGAACTGTGCGCAGTACTCTAAAAGTGGGGTTGAACCAAGGTTCTATTTAAGTTTAAGTGCACTCCTCCGCACATGGTTTCTCTGTATTCCATGTAACCAGGTAAGCCGATAGTTCAAGAAATAGGAAAATCCACAATCTTTGGTGAAATATATAGATTTCCTGTAAAAAAAATGTATACCTTTGAGATTTACCCAATTTTAAAGATTTTCAGGCTTCCCTCCAATTCAATGTTTGTTCGGTTGAGTTGAACAAAAGGGGAGAATAATTGTCAATCTTGTGGAGAAGTTGTGCTGCAAAATTGTCTGGGTGTATGTTTTGACACCAGCGTTGTGACAGTACTTTCAGTGAGCTGGTGCCAAATGGGTACTTTGCTGGTATGGAATGGCACCACCTCCAAGTGGTTATCACACTTCATTTTGTTGTGCATAGATTCCGGCTTTACAAACTTAATTTTCCAATGTGGCCATTCAGTTTCTAAGGAATGAGATAAGCTGGTTGTACACTGCCTCTTTAAAGCCCTGATTTTAACTTGGAGCGGGAATCGGGTGGGTGGGAGCCAAGGTTAGCACCAAACCTTCCTGACCGCGGCAGCGTGAGGCCCAGGAGAATTTGACTCCCAGGCCTTATCTGCACGCCCTTACTCAGCTGCCCACCCAAAACTGGCAGGAAGTGGCAAGGAGCCGATTCTAGGACAGCAGGAGGCTGCCGACCAGAGCCAAATACAAGAATGTGAAATAAACTCCCATCAAAAGTAATTAATGCTACACATTAACTGTTAAAAGAAATTCAACAAATATCTCAATTGAGAACAGAACTGAATGTTATAAAGAAAGAGAAAGATGGTCAATACTGTATAGAGCCTATTAGTTCCTGTGCTGTCGGAACCATAGATCTGTCATCTGTGGAATGCATCTGGTTAAGGTTGAAGTGTGGAGTATAGACCTGGATTGATACCCTGCAGTTTTGTTTGATTACCCTTGGGGAGAAATTTCACAGAGCTTCATCCTGCGGGATATTTTATCTTGAGGAGATGAGAGGATTTGGTAGTCTATGATAAGGCCAATTCTGCACGGTCTGAGGTGGGACCAGGCTTGAGGAGCCCGGTCGTCCTTTTTCCGATTCCATATTGGTACCACTTATAAAAGGGGAGGCTCACGTCACAAAACTTGCTTTCTTAATTCCAATTTAGAATAATCTTTTCATTGAGGAGTTTCCGAACAGAAGTTTTAGCCTGACATTGTGATGGAGTTAAATTAGTATCTACAGGATATGATCATTAAGCTAGGGTGCTCTAGATACCATCTCATTTTAACTTGACCTGTAGAACTCTCTACTAAGGCTACTTTGCCTTCCTACCTCTCTCCCTGCCTTCAACAAATACCCAACAACTTAGCCCTTCAACCGTGCCTTCAGTGATCATCCCTTAAATTCCTCCCCTTACTGCTCAGTGTATCCTTTCCCCTTTGTAAAATGCTTTGAGATGTTGAGATGTGTGAGCAGTTCTACATCAATGCAAGTTATTGTTGTAGAAGATGAACATTTTGTTATGTACAATTAATACTTCAATGAAGGTAGCAATTACTATGAATAGTTTCAGTTATGCAGCTTTTGCATAGGGATTAGGACTAGCACATACATAAAACCAGTATTCCAACAATCATTCATAAGAAAATCATCACAACCAGTCCATAGAACTGAGCATTAGCAAAAAGGCAGTAACATTTATAATGATTGTAACTATAACGGATCATGGAGCCCACAACATGAACTGCTAATTAGGGTCTGTTGTATATTTATTAAAAAAGTGATCTGGGAGATTAAAATTGCATTTACGACAACAAGATTTACAAAAGAGATACAAATACAGAACACATTTCATCTATTATGCATTTCCCAATATTACGAGACTTGAAAGCCAAGAGAAACATAAAATACATCTGAAACAAGGATATAAAACTAAGGGTTCGTATAGGCTTAGCATTCATTTTATAGCATTAGAGTTCAGATATCTTTAAAAAAAATCACCTTTAAAAAGGTGTAAGTGATACAATTCCCTATTTGTAACATTGTTAGCCCCACAAAAATATGTATTATTAGTGATAACTGATAAATTTCTATTTTGATTGTTGTCATTTCCTTACGATATTTTAAAATAACTCTTAACCGATCATTTCAGATCCCCTCTAGTTGCTATGGCTGTCTTCACATTATATAATGTGTAGTACTGCATGCAGTTCTGGACACCACATTACAGGGAAGATGTGATTGCACTAGTGAGGGTACAGAGGAGATTTACGAGGATGTTGTCTGGACTGGAGAGTTTTAGCTATTAGAGGAAAGATTGGATAGGCTGGGGTTGTTTTCTTTGGAACAGAGGAGGCTGAGGGGAGACCTAATTGAGGTGTATAAAATTATGAGGGGCGTAGATAGAGGGGATAGGAAGGACCTAATTTTTCCCTTAGCAGAGTGGTCAATAACCAGGGGGCATAGATTGAAAGTAATTGGTAGGAGGTTTAGAGGGGACTTGGGGAGAAATCTTTTCACCCAGAGGGCAATGGAGGTCTGGAACTCACTGCCTGAAAGGGTGGTCAAGGCAGAAACCATCACCACATTTAAACAGTACTTGGATATTCACTTGAAGTGCTGTAACCTACAAGGCTACGAACCAAGAGCTTGAAAGTGGGATTAGACTGGATAGCTCTTTGTCAGCCGGCACGAACACGATGGGCTGAATGGCCTCCTTCTGTGCTGTAAATTTCTCAGATTCTATGAAAAGAACTAATGAAACAATCTAATTGATGCCAGCAAATGTATTGTCAATGTGAAATCTTAGCGCATGTGATTCATTTCTGTCTTTCCTTCAATTGGAATGTAACTGAGCTTTTATGATGTACCAAATACAAAAAAACTGTGTTGCATGCTTAATGCATTATTTTATTACATTATTTTGGTTCTATTAGTAATACTTAAAAAAAAACATATCTGAATTATTTGGCTAAGCTGACAGTTAAGATCTTGCTCTTCTTTTCGATAATTAAAGGAAGTTCTGAATATGAGTTCCAGACTTACTTTGCATTTATCTTCCCTGTTCAGTGCGACACAGCTTTCTGAGAGGCTATCAGCAGGGCATTTACAAGCAAACCTCTTTTTTCCCCACTAATTTCCTTTCACCCATTTTAGGATGGGAGCAAGACTGAAGCTGCCTTTATATTGGTTTATCATCATAGTCATAGGCAGTCCCTCGGGATCAAGGAAGACTTGCTTCCACTCTTAGCATGAGTTCTTAGATGGCTGAACAGTCCAATACGAGAACCACAGTTTCTGTCACAGGTGGGACAGATAGTCGTTGAGGGAAAGGGTGGGCAGGGAGCCTCGTTTGCCGCACGCTCCTTCCGCTGCATGCGCTTGATTTCTGCATGCTCTCGGCGCCGAGACTCGAGGAGCTCGGCGCCCTCCCGAATGCACTTCCTCCACTTAGGGCACTCTATGGCCAAGGCATTCCCAGGTGTCAGTGGGGATGGCTTTGAGGGTGTCCTTGTAACGTTTCCTCTGCCCGCCTTTGGCTCGTTTGATGTGGACGAGTTCCGAGTAGAGTGCTTGCTTTAGGAGTCTCGTGTCTGGCATGCGAACTATGTGGCCTGCCCAGCGGAGCTGATCAAGTGTGGTCAGTGCTTCAATGCTGGGGATGTTGGCCTGGACGAGGACACTAATGTTTGTGCGTCTGTCCTCCCAGGGGATTTGCAGGACCTTGCGGAGACATCGCTGGTGGTATTTCTCCAGCGACTTGAGGTGTCTACTGTACATGGTCCACGTCTCTGAGCTATACAGGAGGGCGGGTATTACTGCAGCCCTGTAGACTATGAGCTTGGTGACAGTGTTGAGGGACTGATCTTCAAACATTCCTTTCCTCAGGTGGCCGAAGGCTGCATTGGCGCGCTGGAGGCGGTGTTGGATCTTATCATCAATGCCTGCTCTTGTTGATAGGAGGCTCCCGAAATAGGGGAAGTGGTCCACGTTGTCTAGGGCCACGCCGTGGATCTTGATGTTTGGGGGGCAGTGCTGTGCTGCGAGGACAGGCTGGTGTAGGACCTTTGTCTTACCAGTGTTTAGCGTAAGGTCCATGCTTTCATACGCCTTGGTAAATACGTCGACTATGTCCTGGAGTTCAGCCTCTGTGTGCACAGACGCAGGCGTCGTCCGCGTACTGTAGCTCGATGACAACAGTGTCAGTGTCAGCTGTGGCTCAGTGGGTAACACACTCACCTCTAAGTCAGAATGTTGTGGGTTCAAATCCCATTCCAGGATCTTGTGCTCATAATCTAGGCTGACACTCCCAGTGCAGTGCTGAGGGAGCACTGCACTGTTGGAGGTGTCGTCTTTCAGATGCCTTCCCAAGTGGACGTAGATGATCCTATGGCACTATTTTGAAGAGCAGGGGAATTATCCTTAGTGTGCCGGCCAATGCTAATCGCTCAATCAACATAACAAAAACAAATTAGCTGGTCATTATTTCATTGCTATTTGTGGGAGTTTGCTGTGTGCGAGTTGGCTGCCACATTACAACAGTGACTGTTGTAAAAGTACTTCATTGGCTTGAGACATCTGGTGATCGTGAAAAGCGCTAAGTAATCCAAGTCTTTCTTTTTTTCTTTAATGCTGTGTTGATGCTGACAGCTGCATCAGATTTGTTTGTCAATGGCATGAGCACTGTATCAAACTGTTGAACGAGTAACAGGGACAATGGGACAAAATCATTTTCACTGATTTTCAATGCATAAAGATTACTAAACATGATGGTTAATCTTGCAAGGAGCTACGCTGCTGGCAGTGTATATCAATATATCGACCTAGAAATCACGGCCTACTCGGGTCTGTACTGAGTGTGTCATCATCATCATCATCATAGGCAGTCCCTCGAAACGAGGATGACTTGCTTCCACACCAAAAAGGGATGAGTTCACAGGTGTTTCAATAAAGACCTAATATTCCAGGTCCCGAACTACATCTTAAAGGGTGAAAGATGCCTATGCGTGGAGTTTTTTAATGTGTGGTGGCCGTTGCATACCAACCACCTGGGAAGGCCCTGCAAAGCCGGTTTTCAGCACACAATGCGTATGCACTGAAAACCGGCTTTCCCGATCTGTCAAGCTCTGGTTTGACAGATCCTCCATATCCCCACAGCCAGGACATTCGCATGGGCAAGAGAACGGTAATTCTTGCCATCTCTTGCCCAGCGGATGTCTTGAAAACTCTTACGCCTGATAAAAGCAGGCACATAGTCTACTTTTGCAGGCGTAAGAGTTTTAAAACATACAAAAATATAGTAAAATAATATTTTAAAAACACATTTCATTGTTAAAAATCCTGCCCACTAAGGTAAGTTTATTTTAAACCATAATTAAAAAAACTTTTCAAAAAATCGGAAAAATATTTTTTTTTGTTATTAGACATTAATAACGTTGATTTAAATTAATCTTAAATATGTGGTGTATTTTTTCTATTTTTTATTTTTGTTTTGGTGTTGGGGGGGGATGTTTCTCAATCATGATAATGGGAACTCCAACTTACGCAGTTCCCATCATTCTGAATGAGAAAATACTGTACCTGGATTGGCTGCCCAGATCCATGTGACTCCAGCTCCAGCTTACGGACGATCAGACGTGCACGCGCTCCGACACACAGTGAGTGAAGGCCTCAGGACCGGGATCGCTGGTGGGCGCAGCAGGAACAGGTAGGTGCGCATCATTTTTACCTTTTTCTGTTGTTCGCCCGCAGGAAGACCTCGACCAGGATTTTTAGGCCATCATGTTTATCACATGATATTCCAGCCATTCAGTTTAATCGACATGGGCAGTGTATCTCATGAGTGGGCAGGGCCTTGCAAAATGTATCTCATCATTCCAAACATTATTTTAAGTGCAATCCAATCTGAGTTACTCTCCACCACCAGGGAAATAAAGATAAAGTAAGGTGATCTTTTCCCCCCTGTTTTCTGTTGTTCATTGTTTTGCTTTTGTTATCTGTCTTCTTGTCACATCGGATTCTACTCCTGTGCTTGAGAGGGTAGTGCTGCTGGGTAAACAGCCACTCGGAGGTGAGTGGGAGCTAAGTTTTCTTTTGATTCAGTTGGTGTCATCTGTGGCTCGAATTAGAACATTGTGGCTTTGGGAGCACCACGTCAAGGCTGACATTCCTGTGCTGTACTGAGGGAGTGCTGCATTGTTGGAGGTGTCGTCTTTTGGATGAGATTTTAAACTGAGGCCTCGCCTACCCTCTCGGGTGGTTGTATGTTACTGCGTTTCATAAATTACAACATTGGCTGCATTTCAAAAGTACTTCACTGGCTGTAAAGACCTTTTGGGATGTCCTAAGGTCATGTTAGGCAATATGTCAATTTCCTTCTTTATAAGCAGCAGCATCCAGCAACATTGGCAGCCAGTATAAATAAATAGACATAAAACTGCAAATGCTGGAAATACACTAAAATACTTACCGTTTAGCCTTCAGTTCATCTAAAATGCAAACTTACCTTTTGTCTGTAAATGCTGGGGGATTCCAGCATTTACACTTTTGTACTCTTTTACTTATAATGAAAGGCTAGTGATGGATGGAAAACCAGGAGGGTTACATAGGATTACATAGGATATACGGCACAGAAACATGTCATTTGGCCCCACCAGTCCATGCTGGCATTTATGCTCCACTTGAGTTTTCTCCCGTCTTTCCATATCTAACTCTATCAGCATAACCCTTTATTCCCTTCTCCCTCATATGCTTGTCTAGCCTTCCCTTAAATGCATCTATACTATTCACTTCAATCGCTCCCTGTGGTGGTGAGATCGACATTCTCACCACTCTCTGTGTAAAGAAATTTCCTTTGAATTCCCTATTGGATTTCTTGGTGACTATCATATATTGATGGCCTTTAGTTTTGCTGTTCCCCACAAGTGGAAACTCTCTGTATCCGCTCTATCAAAACCTTTCATATTTTCAAAGAGGTCTATTAGGTTGTCCTTCAGCCTTCTCTTTTCAAGAGAAAAGAGACCCAGCCTGTTCATCCTTTCCTGATATGTATACCCTCGCATTTCAAGTATCATCCTTGTAAATTTTCTCTGCACCCTCTCCAATGCCTCTATATCCTTTTTATAATATGGCAACCAGTACTCTAAGTGTGGTCTAACCAAGGTTCAATACAAGTTTCGCATAACCTCTCTACTTTTCAATTCCATCCCTCTAGAAATAAACCCTAGTGCTTGATTTGCCTTTTTTATGGCCTTATTAACCCTGTGTCGATACTTTTAGTGATATCCTATCCAATATTCCCAGGTGTGCACTCCTATAATATGTGCCTGGAGCACAAAAGTGAAATTAAGTTGTTAAAATTTTGTTCACGGCAAACATTAGTGGTGAGGCACAATTGTTTCACATATACATCAGATATCCAAAATGGGTCATTATTTTGAGAGATCTTTTATATCACAATGGTCAATAGAACATCAGCTACATGTAAACAGATGGAATAATCATAGATTCATACAACATAAATGGGGCCATTCAACCCACTGTGCCTGCGCAGGCTCTTTGAAAGAGCTTTCCAATTAGTCCCACTTCTCTGCTCCTACCCCACAGCCACCCTGAAAATGGTTCCTTTTTAAGAATATATCCAATTCCCTTTTGAAAGTTGCTTTCGAGCCTGCTTCCATCACCATTTCAGGCAGTGCAATCCAGATTATAACCACTCGCTGCGTAAAAATATTTCTCCACATCTCATCCGGTTCCTTTGCCATGGTGTTGACCTAATTTGATGTCTAGCCTTTCGAATGATAGTTTGGAAATTGGCCTTGACTCCCCTGATAGTTTCTGCGGGTAAATCCAATGCGTGGCATGGTACTGACCATACGGCCTAGGAATATCGCATGTGCTGAGTTACTTGTCTCAGTTGAGGTGCCAGTTAGGATACTTTAATTGGTATCACTTACCCTGGGCTTGTAAGAGGGTAGATTCCAGGTTTCTAGCTTCCTGGTTACACTCCTTCTGCAAACCGCTCATGTGGACAACGGGTGAGGATAAATTGGTCTTGGCTATGATGCCCCAATGGGTGAATAGTTTGCCCATGCTCACACAAGAAGAATAGCCTACTGGGCGAGGTGCCAGAGAGCTGAAGAAATCAGTAGCCCAGTGTTTCTGCCTAAGTCCTGTAGGATAGAGGGCAGAAAAGAGGGAAAGAAAAATACACCTCTTTCAACCTGACGTAATCACAATTAATGAGTGCTATATGATATTCTTGCTGCTAACTGCTTAAAGCCAACCCTCCCCTCCACTACTGCTCCTGCTAAACTCCCTGAGATACATGACTGCTGCAAAGATCACAAGTTAAATGCATTTCATTTTTTTCAAATATCATAAAGAATGTTTTGCTGAGATGAACTGCATATGATTAGTGATTTTTTTAATTTCCTGTGCTGCTCCCAGGTTAACCTGTCAATCATTGCATCATTGTGCTTCATGCCAGGGATCGGAGCCAACATCCACTTCTGTTTTATTTTTTTCTTGTTCTTAAGAAGAAAAGCCGTGCACTGATCAAACATTCTACACATCTTCTCTGATCCCCGCTGTCAGGATGAAGTGACCATGCCGGGAACGTCTGTCAGTGTGTGTGTGTGGGGGGAGAGAGAGGAGATGGGGGGGAGGGGGGGGGTGGTGTGTGGAGAGAGTGGAGATGTGGGGGCGGGGGGGGAAGGTGGGGGAAGAGAGGGGAGATGTGGGGGCAGGGGGTTGAGAAGATAAGCCTGGTTGCCTCTAGGCATCTATTTACAAATGTTTTTCTCCGGGAAGGTTGTTGAGGAAGTAGTGACGTTAGGTTAATAACAGCTCTTCTTGAAGTTTAATGATAGTGATTGGGGGTGTGACACAAATGATTGCGGGAAGGCAGATCTGAGTGCTGCTTCACTGAAGATCCTGATTGTAAGACCAACCCACTTGGCGCTATCAGTTCCCGAAGAATTAAAAGGTCAAACACAATGCATTTCCTCTGATAAAAGGCTGTTATAAATAAAGGCAGACAATTTCACTCATTTTAAGTGGGAAATCTGACATTTACTGGCACAGGAAGAATTACAGCGAGGCGGTAGTGAGATGATGGACCTGTGAGTTGTTTTGGGTAAAGTATACTTACAAATTTTTTTTCCCACATATATATTTAGGGCCAAGTTTCAGGATGTTTGACGTGAGTACACAATGACTTATTCTCCCCCACCCCCAGAAGAGATGAGGATCTGGCTGGTTGTGGTGATTTGTCAAGATGGACAAAGTCAAAGGTTATCTTTTGTTGGGTAGTATGAGATTGCCTGCCGACCTCGCCTCCCCTCACCCGTTCCATCTGCAAAAATCATTAGTGGATTTTATTTTCCCCGCTAGAATTCCCAGCATCTTTTTAGCACCATGATCAGATTACGAGCCTCGGCCCTGGTAATGCCTTGTGGACCAGAAGAAGTGAAGGATACTTTGTTTTGAAAAGGCTTGTCGTGAGGAAAGATAAATTGTTAAACTGAAGTAAAGTCTCTGGCTTTTCCTTTTCAATTGGACGCTTTTTTCTTGTTGAAAAGCCTTGTTTACTGCCACTTGTTGAAAGGCTCCTGAGGTATCTCGAGCTCCCGATCAAGAATAAAAGAGTTGCATTATAGCATGTCAGAGTCAGACAATGTCTATTTGATTTTACTGTGCACTATTACTTCAAGGTGGCAATTTGAGTATAAAGACAATATTAAGGAATTTGGATTCCATTTGGTCTGAACTTGCTTTGTGGTGTGCAGGGACCTCAGTACAGACTAAGTCATGAAAGCAAACTGGATTTCCAACAACACTTTGCCACATTTTTGAGTCACCGTACTGATGAAATTCATAGAAATTGAAAAGGAAAGTATTAATTTCTTCAAAAAGTACTTTGCTTCTCACACTGTGCTTTTTGTGCATGTGTTTATTTAGACTGGTGCATATTTCTTTTTCCTCCGACAAAGTGACGTTGTCACCCTCCCCCACTTCCATCCCACCCCTACATTCTCTCTATTTTTAGAATGTTGGTCTGTTGGATTGTAGCCTGAGGAGACCTGTTGGTACACCGGGTTGGTTCCTTATAAAATATGGAGGTGTCATTGCGGGGGGGATTTTAACCCCCAAGGATGGGTGGGAGAGGGGCAAGGGGCGTTAAATTCGTACAATTCTGAAACCCTACCCTAACCCACTGCGAACAGGCCCACTTCATGTTTAAGGGTTCAGGGGGGCGGCGGGGCGAGTAACCTTCTCTCGAGAGGCGGGTCAGGCGTTGGAATACTTTAATGAGGCTGCGAGCCTCGGATTTTAGCAGCCTTTTAGATTTAATGATGGTGGTCCAGGTCTCTCAGGGCTCTGGAAACCTGGCAGCGGAAGGGAGGCGAGGACAGCCGGATCCAGCTGCTAAGTGCTTTTCCAGCACTTGTCGGCCAGGAGGATCAGGAGTGCTTTCTCCGGCCTGCCAAGCTAACCTGCCGTGATCAGCCTCCCTCCCATGATTCGATGCACCCCCGATCTCCAGGTCAACCCATGATCTGCGCCCATCATGATCTAACCCCTCCCCCTCCCGGGATCTCTCCCCACCCCTCTTCTCTGTTCCCCACTGCGGTTAAATGGCAGAGGTCTTCCCGCCTGAAAGCCAGCAGGCTAGGAAATTGATTTTTTTAAATTCAAATAAGATCCTGGCTTTAAATTGGGCAGGAACAGCGCTTTTCCTGCATTTCTGAGTTTCTCGGCCACTATAAGCCCCCCTGCTCCCTCCACGCTTTCCCATAAATAACGGGGCTGTTTCTCGGGCTCCTTTTCCTTACACCACGATCGCGGTGGTGTAAGTCTTGAGCAAAACTGGTTCTGATTCACTTTGAAATTAACATTAATTTACCCTGCTTGTGGTAATTTACTTTCCTGCAGTGATCAAGTGGCTCAATCCAGGTCGCAAAGAAAATATCTGCTTCTGTTTGTCTTGTACCCCACCAAGATCACAATCGAGGAAGAATCCATTCTGCGTAACATTTGCAAGTGGGGCATATGCGATTCTGCTAGGATACTAGATAGACTGGGGACACACACTTTAAACTCAGCATTATTGATATCACAGGGCTGTAATCTTGCTGTAGATAAGAGTGTCCACTTGTGCTGTAGTGACTCGCTGTCCTCAGTTGCAAGATTTTTAAATGTCTATTGAAACGACATATATTAGATTGGAGTAGAAATATTAGTACAATGCTCTTCAGGTACTGGAGGAGCCAAAATAAATTTCATTACTTATCTATTTTTGTGTATGCTAAAGCTGCAAAGTAAAGTGATCAAATGATCAAGTTGACAGAACCAGTAGGGCAGGTAAGATATTTGCCATGCAATAATCACAGGATTATGTTAAATGCAAACAAGGGAGGCCACTTTTATTCATCCAACCAGAATGTCTCAAACCCATGTCATCTACCTAGATCTTAATCAATATTTGTTTTGCCTCTGCTTATGTACCTCAAAGAGCATTTTAAATGTATATCACTCTTTGTGCAAAGATATTCCATGGCAGAACTCCCATTGTATGTAAAGAGATCATACACTGTAGTGCAAGGACTGTGCATGATCATTGCAGCTGTATGACCATAGGAAAAATACAAGAGACAAAAATCTAATTTTTCTGATCAATGTTATTTTGCTTCCAGTGACCTCCTTGATTCACAATTTCCATATTTTTCTTCTTGCAAATTTAAAACCATTTTCGATACTGATGGCAGTGTCCTGCTGTAAGATGACGGAACATTGCTTCTAGAAAGGGACCCATGTTGAGTCTTATACCCACATTATAAGATCTCTGTGATACTGGGAATTGTATGAATGGGAGGTTGCGTGCTCCTTGCATTATTTCAAAACTTTTGTTCACAACCATTGTTCTTGGCTTTTGAAGTATCGCAAACTATGTTAAGGAAGAGGGGCTCATCTTATACTTGGACTCAGTTGCCTTCTGAGATCAGTGCCATTACAAGGGAAATGTAATTTGTACATTTGATAACTCTTCTGTGAAGAACCTTGGGATGTTTTTCGATGTTAAAGGTGCTATACAAATGTAAGTTGTTGTTGTAAAGGAGTGATCAGGAATGTATGGCCCTTTGAAGGCATGATAACCAGAGCCACTCATGGCATCCAATCCATTTACAGGAGGGTTTCTTTTTCAGTTTGCTTGTGATCATTTCCAGTGAACATTTCCAATATAAGCTTTCACCTGGGACCTACAGAAGGTAGATCTTTTTGTTAGGTAAGGGTAGTAATGGAGTGTTGCATTGTTGGAGGTGCCATCTTTCAAATGAGCCTTTTGGAGTGTAGTCACTGTTGAACTGTAGGAAATGCGGCAGCCAATTTGCAAACAGCAAGCATCCACAAACTGCAACGTGATAATGAGCAGGCAACCTGATTTTAATGATGTTGGTTGTCATCTGCTCTCTCAGGTGGATGTAAAAGATCCCATGGTGTCATTTAAAGAAGAGCAGGAGAGTTCTCCCCAATGTCCTGGCCATTGTTTATCCCTCAACCAACATCATTAAAATCAGGTTGCCTGCTCATTATCACGTTGCCGTTTGTGGGAGCTTGCTGTGTGCAAATTGGCTGCCGCATTTCCTACAGTTCAACAGTGACTACACTCCAAAAGTACTTCATTGGCTGTAAAGCGCTTTGAGATGTCCCGAAAAGCACTATATGAATGCAAGACTTTCATGGTCTCTTGCAGCTCTTTCCTATCTTACTGTAGTTAGAATATGTAATTGCATATATAACCATCAGATGGAGCTCAGTCAGGGAGGTAACTTGTTTGGGAAAATTCTGGCTGAAATGTAGAGGATCAGAAAGTTTGTTCGAATATGGTGCTGCTAGTGATCTAAACAGGAGCAGAGACAGGCATGTTGTGCGCATTTCCTACACGTTACATGAAATTCCTTCCTCAGCTATTTTAAAGGAGACATAAACCAATTTCTTTTAAATGGGTTAACGGAGTGGGAAAAAGGAATGTCATGGGAAGATACCAAGCAATCGTATACTAAAATTGCAAAGCATAATTTCAAGGACAATAAGGAATAGTGTCTCTTCAATTTTATTTGAACCTAATTTTACCCACACACACCCTCCCCCTTCTATATTAAAGGCACATTTTAGTTTTTTAGGATTCATTTCCTCTAGTTAGACTACAGGTCAGAGTTTTGGTGAGTGAAAAGTTCATGTAGGTGATTTGAAAAGAACAAAATAATTGGGCACAGATGTAAGATCATGAATGACCCAGTATCTCACTTCATATAGAACAAAAAGGAACTTGTAAGCTACGACTAATATTCCAAATTTATGTTGTATCACGATATTTGTGATAACGTGCACTCATTTCTGTCACTTTAACGAGGATGAGGAAATTCTGAATACCAGCTCATATTTACAACTTCCACAAAAAGATTGTAAGTACGACTACATAATAGAGCCAAGATGCCCGTCAACTCATTGTTGACATGTTCATTAGTGTAACCCCCCTATGTACCAATGAATCTCATTGGCCCAGATTTTCCAGGGCCTATGACCGTGTATGTGGCGTAAGTGCCCCGAAAGTTCTGGGTTATGCATGCCTGAAAACCCAGAACTTGCGATCTATTTGTTTACGCTTGACAGAAGCACCGCATCCCTGGAAAATGGGCATTTGCTGGCGAAGAGTTGGATTATCTGCCCGTGAAACTCTTATGCCTGGTAAAAGCAGGCATAGGGCCTTCTGTTACCAGCATAAGTGTTTAAATAAATATTAAAATATATTTTTAAAAATTATTTAAACAGAAAAAACTTTAAAATTAGTTATAGGTTATTTTTTGTCCCTTTCAAACATTTAAATTTATTTTTCATAAAATTTAATTTTGTTTTAAATGTTTAATTTAATTGTATTTTAATTAATTTTGAACATATAACAATTTATTTTTATTTAACTGGTGTGTAATTGTTATTTTTAGGGCATTCCTATTCATGCTTATGGGAATTCTGTACGGAAATGGAATCCCCATAATCATAATGGGGATCCCGTTTTTCATTGGTTGGCCTGGCCCATGTGATCCCAGGGGCGCTTGTAAACCACATGCACCCCTGGGATACATGGGTCTTTATGCATGCGTATGCATAGAGGCCGAAGAGCGCGAGTCGACGAACTTCCGGGACCATCAGGTCGGTTCGTACTGTTCTAGCGGTTCGGAGGCATTCAGGAAGCCTCCGACTGCAAATTCAGGCCCATTATGTCGCAGTCTAACATATTATTAATCAGGCAAATCAGGCCAGTTAGTTTTTCTTGTGAAAACAATGACTGCTGTACGGTTTAGATACATCAGTGTTTTCCTGGTGTAGTTTAAATCACAGCATGTGTTCGCTGCTACTGAATGTCATCTCAGTTTGTGAAGAAGTTATGTGCCTTCATTGCTGGGACTGGATGGGTTTGTGCACATATTGTGACTTGTAAATGAAATCTGCAAAGGATACAAAAGTGTTATAAAAATAAACAGCAGAAAACTGAAGGCACTAACATCATCTCGGCTTTCAGATAACTTGCATGAACAAGTTTAATCCTGCAATTGGCGAGCGTTTTATTTCCTCATTGCTCACTCTGCAAGTTCATTAGTGTATTTTACCATTACATTATTCTAATTATATGTTGTGCATTTTAATCAGTCCATTACTCTATTTCTCGACATAACAACAGTTTCTGAGTCATTAAATATATTCAAGGCGGAGATAGACAGATATTTGAACTATAAGAGAGACAAGGGTTATGGGAAACAGGCAAGAAAGTGGAGTTGAGGCCAAGATCAGATCAGCCATGATCTTAGTGAATGGCACAGCAGGCTTGAGGGGCCGAATGGCCTACTCCTGCTCCTATTTCTTATGTTCCTAAGTTCTCTGCAAATTTGTTGTGTGAGACGTTTCAATGTGATAAGATGCTAAATAAT
The DNA here is from genome assembly GCF_044704955.1 of Pristiophorus japonicus. Lineage (NCBI taxonomy): Eukaryota > Metazoa > Chordata > Chondrichthyes > Pristiophoridae > Pristiophorus > Pristiophorus japonicus. Next base: position 170,341,408 of record NC_091989.1, read on the forward strand.
TGCACATGCTATTATTCCATTTGGCTCCAATATGACTGATCACACTGTGTTTAAAAGGCAAAAAAGGAATTAAAAGAAATTCTGCAGGTCTTCTATTTGCTCTCTTGCTGAGAATGGCCTGGGAGTTCTGTTGGACTCCCACTGGAATTAAGGAAGAACCTCCTTAATTCCAGTGGAATTTCAAGGCCATTGAACTTACAAAAAGCTCTGATTCAACACATTCTAATCTTTGCCACTCCAACAGAAGAAGTGCATAAACACATTATTTTCCTAGAAAATAAACCAATTTAGAATGAGCTTATTACTTATCCGTAGTAGGAATGATATGGCGCTGGATGCCACCCAGCCACTAATACTACACTCAGTGTATGTAGTGGGATTTGCTGCCACACTGCAATTTTGCATTAAAAGTCCTGAAGCAGTGAAAATGCCACTTTCTGATTGATTCCCAGTTGCTTGTTGCAACAAATCTCTTAGCCCTTCTGATCAGATAGTCAGTTGATCTGCGGTTCCAATTTTTAAGTGCATTAACATAATTGGATTTTTTTTGGCTCTCGTCCCAGTGAACTACACAGCGAACCCATCGCTGCACAAGACATTATTCAGGTTACAGATAAATAGGTTAACATTTTGAATTCCCATTTGTCCTTACTAAATCTGAGCAGAATAGTCTACCTGCCCCGCTCTCCCTCCCCACCCAAAAATGTTTACCTTCTTCCTCCAGGCCATTGTTTGAATCTGGGAGCATTGTTAATTGAATCTGTGTCCATTCTCTGCGCCTTTTTTCTGCAATACATCAGTGTCTGACTTCACCTGTGAAACTCTATGCTGTGAACTACTGCGTTATTCTATTACAAACTCGAGATTTATTTGGCTGTGACAAGCCTTCTAGGATTTTATGATGCACATGGCGCCACACCATTCTATTAACCTATTTGTTACATTTACACAACCACTCTTCATCATCTTTGACATGGGTCCATCTGTTGCTAGTCATTCATGAACGAGGCTCCTGTTTCATAGGCCAAAGCTTGTTCGCTGTCTGACATTACCCAGCAAATAAATCCCTCAGTGTAGGTGATAGTCGGAGGGCAGCAGCACTTCCCCCGCTCCCCACCATGCAGCCCTGGTGTGACGTCTTATCCCTCTGTAAACATTACACGAGCCTGAGGAATAGCTTAAGCTCTATTGGGACGGAGCCATTTTGTTACAAGATCCACATCTCTTCGATGAATGCAAATGCTATTTCCCTTGCCTCCCCACCACCACCACCGCAAATGATATATTGCATTATGACAATTTAAAAAATATTAAACGCTTCTGTAAAAATAAAAGATTACACTTGTGAACAATATCAACCGTCACTGCCACACACATAGCTTGCACCTCTAGTGTCAAGAGGGCACTGCGGACAATCAGAGACTGAGATAGATCTTCACAGTGTGCCCTTTATGGGCTGTGCAGGAACTATCATGTACTACAAAACATCAAAAAAAGTTTCATAGTCAGAACAATTATCAATTGTTTCACCTTTAATCTTTTTACCAATAGTATGTGTTGTTAGAATAAATGCAGCATGCACGAGTTTCTCTCAGAGAAAACGATGATAATTGTGCTGCTCATACTCAAACTAATGAAACATTTTTGGTACAGTTGTATACAATAAAAATCAATAGGGAAATATCTATGGCATATGTGCGTACACTGTGTGTACATGAACATGTCGTACCCACGTGTATCTTTTGAAATAGAGTATTCTCATAAAGGTGCTGCTAGCATAAGTGTACCGGAAAATTTATATTAAAAGTCTTGCATATAGAGCGCACTATCTGTAAGTGCCACACTTCCTGCCATATGTTTTCCATACAATTTCCCCACAATGCTACCTGCAGGAATAATAGATACTGCTGCTACTAATAATGAGCTTGCAATGAAACATACCCTACACTGCTAAATGTAATATGTATAGATAGATATAGAACTATTACATGTTAAATTTGGCAGCAGGTGAAGCAGGTACTTCATTGGCAGCTCATTTGAAGTACTTACCATACCTGTTATTTGTGTAGATGGTGCTGTGTTAGACAATTTCAATGTTAAAGGTGTCACACTACATAACATACAATAGCTAATATTTGTAGAGTGGTCACTAGATTTCCACAAATCACTCACAATAATTGTTTCCATCTGTCATTTTTCCCGTCAGTATCACAGAATGGTTACAGCACAGAAGGAGACCATTTGGCCCGTCGAGCCCGTGCCGGTTCTCTGCAAGAGCACTTCAGTTAGCCCTTTCCCCAGTAACTAAAATTCTTTGTCCAAAATAAGGGCTTAAAGGAAATGAAAACCAAAAATTACTTATTCAAAGTGACATGAATACTTTATTCATTGAATTGCCTTTAATGCTTTCATTAAAGTTTTGACTTGAAAGCCTTGACTTCTTCTAAAAGCATGGATTGATATTTTTACGAATATAGAGCTGTGGCTTTGTGAGTTGAATTTGGATTGTGCAGTCTGAGCATGTGCAGTGTGCATACTTTCCCAGGATGCAACAGTATGGTTCAATCAGTTATGGTGATGGAATATTTGTTTTTGATTTTCTTTGTAATAGCTTTACTTCAAATAATTTTGAAAACAAAAGAATGAATGTTTAAAGCAGAGGTTGTGTGTTTAGGAAATGTTGACATAATTTATATTGGTAACTATTAATGCAAAGCGTGATCAAACATTATGACAACAGGAAACAAAGTTTGTGGACAAGATGTGTGTGCCCCATGCAAGAATTTTAATAATACAAGGATATAATTAGTTATATGAGGCACTGTAAGCAATGTTATAGATTTCAAATCGTAATTAGTTTAACAGTTGTGCTTTGACTTCAATTTGTAATGATCTGCATATTTTTAATTTCTATTCAAGTAACATTCTATTTTGTTTTTTATCCTAAGGTGGAAAATGACTTGAATGTTGTGGAAGACCACTAAATAAATCCTTGCCACTAATATCTCTAAATTGTCATATAATCTGAGCTATTATTTAGTGGCTGGAATTTTATACAGTGCACTACTTAAATTCGGTATTATATCAAACTGTCGAGGAAGTATGCTTCCTTTTAGAGTGAGCCAACTATAAACTCTTTTACCCCCATATTTCTGAATTATTCAATTAGGAAGATTTTGATCTAATACTTTATTCCCTATAAAACGAAAACAGCACATTGCTGTATGGTTACATCAAACAACTATGATCTATTTTTAAAATGCAACTCATGCTCAAATCTGCAGAAGTTAAATTATGATTAAAGCACGCAGAAGAATTCTTCTTCGTTGAAATATTAATAAAGCAAAAAATTTCAAAAATTTGTAATTTTTTCATAATATTCACTGATACAGTCCAAATGCTGTTACTGAGGTCAAGTAAAGGTGAAAGGGCCATTTTTCCAAATTAAAACAAATCCCAAATGACTTTTTTATGGAACTGCTTCACTTCCCATGTCTCATTCGATTATGGTTTTCCAGTGCTGAATGGCCCCCCTGTCAACGCTATAAATGAACAATGTCACAATTCTGCCTTCTAAAGCGTGTAGCAGAGAGGAAAGCCTCATACTCTTGCCCCACAGCCCACCTGTCTGTATTATTTTACAGTGTCGATAAGGGAAGAGGAGAGGAAAAAAAAAATATTAAGAGAGTTTAACTCCAGATATTAAATTTTAAAAGACAGTCCTGATCTCGCCAACTTATTAAAGTATGTGAGGAACTTGAAATGTGATCTGCTGCAGACTGGAGCTGGAAATGTTACTATAAGGGGCAGTTTCATTTTGCATTCTGCCCGAGGGGAGGTTTTTTATGGTGATGGCATGAACATTTCTAACAGTTACATTGTGTGTGGCTTGATTTGTTTTAAGCAGCTTTAACCCAAGTCAAGTAGGGTACATATCTTTCTCAGCTTCAATCCAGATGTTCCTCCACAGCCAAGGTTGATCAAAATGATAATATTGTTTATCCTGACATTCTCATATAGTTCCAAACAGTTGTGTTATAATTGGTTTTCCCTTTGGCTATGCTAATGGCATAAAAGTGCAGCATCGAGTCATGTGGTATGTATTAGGCCTCCTCTCACACTGTGTCAACTTGGGTGTTCTGTGGGGTGGCTGGGTGTTGGCTTTGCTTTTCTAATGGCAGGATCTGCCCTGCTCAGGCCAGATGTGAAATGGTGGGAACGGAGGAGTAGAAAAGGTACCCTGGAAACAGTTCCGCGTGGGTGGAGATAGATCGTTTCTGGGTAATTTGAGTTTACGGGCCTTGTAAGCAGGCTGAATGTGGGTGTTTGAGATAAGTCTGTTTTTTAATAGGTTGATTTCTAATATCCATTAGGAGTAAAGGTCTGCTAATGTGTGAGCAGCCCCAGCTGCTTGAAGTAAAGACTGGCTTCATTTCCCATTCGCTGTCCTCTTCCTCCCTCACGTGTTAAAAATGTGGTTTTAAATTTGCAAAGCACAATTGACAGGTGCTGTTCTCTCATAAACATTAATGTTGATAACTAGTTTTAATATCAATAGGCCATATTTATTCTTCTGTGGTTCCAATGTACAGATTCTAGGAATACCTGTACAGTCTGAGCTCTGAAGAGATATTTATGGACAGCATGAAGTAAGTACTAAGCATCACTGAACTACTTATTGGGCCTGAATTTAGGGTGGGCAATAATGGCCAACTAATAGCTTTCGCTGTTATTACCCCTTTAAAACTGACCGCAAGCTCAGGACAAAGCGCATGCGCATCTAAACGCGGAAATCCTGAAGTTGCGGTCAGTCACTCGCTGCTCCGACACTGGCTGCATTGTGACCCCCCCGTCCCCCGCACCCCCCCCGGCCATCAATCAGTGAAATCAGTGAAACTGCTGAAAACTTGGGCTTTTCCGCAGTAATATCGCTGTTAAACACCGCATTAAACCTTAAGCCTTGTTGGATTAGGTGTCATCATCATCATCATAGGCAGTCCCTCGAATCGAGGATGACTTGATTCCACGTCAAAAAGTTCACAGTTGTTTCAATAATGGACCTAATGCACGCACACATATAGCAGTGTGGGTTGGCCCGTGCTGCCCCTGGGCCCTCGCCTCTTCTGGGCCCCAGACTCACGCCTCTCCTGGGCCCCTGTCACTTCCTTCTACAAATTCTTGCCACTTCTTCGCCCCTCCTGCTGTGCCTGCTCGCACTACAATGAGTGACCTGGCTTCGCAGCCGTCACCCTCCTGCAGTGGTATGTCGCCGCACGCAGCTCCCTTTGATGGCCCCGGCCTGCTGATGGTCTTGCAGGCCGGGACCACACTGATTTCCGGGCCAGGCAGCCGTACACTGCTCCCTCTAATGCATAACTGGATTTTAACAACGTATTGACTGCTAAGCAAATGTTATGGCCCTGAAAAACTCATTTTAATTTTGTGGCGTGTCAAATTTCTCCATTATGATTAAAAAGTGCAATTTTTAAGAATCTTTATAAAAAAAAATTACTTTTTAATGTTTGTTCATGATATTTCAGGTTCGACCTTATACCCATGTGAGAGCCTCAATCCTTGTTTCGCTCTTTGTAACATTTTTTAAAAGTCTGAATAAAAACAGCTTCTCATTTCCTGGTTCTGCTGTCTGTGAGAATTCTGATTGGCTGCTTAGACAGCTTGTTGACGTCACGGCAGATCACACTGGGGAATTCACGCTACACTGCGCTGAAATCAATTACGCATCGAAAAAGGCAAACTTCTCGCCACAGTGATCGCGAGATCTCTGTGAACAGCTTTCTTTGGGGGCAACGGCAATGCCTTTGCTTCACCACTGACCGCAAATTCCGGACCAAAATGTATCAACAACATGTGAATGCTGGACCCATTTGTTTGGCGTTTTTAATACATTGCTGAGGAGCACCATCCAACATACGGGACCTCTCCTTCCAAAATATGTTCCTTGATTATTCAGTTTTATTCTTCCAAAAATATGAGATATGATGTTCCTGTGATGACAGGGTTAACAGTTGGCACCTCAATCTGTAAAAACAAAACTTGCCATCGTACCCTCATTTTATTTAGGTCCATAAATAATGTTTGATCTAAACAATGGACTAGGGATTACTTTTTGCTAGAGTCTGTATAGCGATAACAGATTGAATTGTGAAAAAGAGCAGCAAATTATAAATGGACACAGATTAAACAAGTGAGCAGATCAGCAGCAGTTTAATGTAACTAAGTGTGAGCTAGTACACGTTGGACGACAATCTAATGGGATAGAAAGGGGGTAGATGAAGAAAGTGATTTAAGGTCCAGGTATGTAATTCTTCAAAAGCCTGTCCACAAGTATAGGAAATGCAGAAAAAGGAGTTACAAAGTATTCCAAACATAGGAACAGGCTATTTGGCCCAATAGATCCATGCTGGTGTTTATGTTCTACACGAGCCTCTTCCCACCCTTCTTCATCTAACCCCATCAACATGTACTTCTTTTCTTTTCTCCCTCATGTATTTATTTATGCTTCCCCTTAAATGCATCTATGCTATTCGCCTCAACCACTCCTTGTGGTAGCTTGTTCTGGCATCAGAACCGTTATATACAAATGACTCCAAAACCTCTTCCAGTTGTCACTGTAGACTGTAATGTGTATTGTTTTAACAGAATGCTGTTTTAGGAAGTATTGGGAGCTCAATATTCACACTCTAAATAAGCAGCTCTAAACTTTAAAATCTAATTCTGGAAGGGAAGGGGGATGTGAAGTTTCCTAATCCCTAAATACTGTGCTGAATGTCTAATTAGTTACACTTGACTTTGCAATTAATTGCTGTCCCCCTACTATGGCTTCTGACCCTGTATTCCAGACATTCTTATCAGCACTTGATGGTAAGATGTAAATTAACTCACTTGTTGACTCTACACGGCATCAAGAGCAGCAGCAACAATCTGACCTGTATGCATTGTTTTATAAACCCAACTAATAGACTGCACTGAATATGGATTAGTAAGGATGCATAGAGTGTATTGCTACTCTTATTATTTGTTGATGAATAATAAGCTCTTTGTGTTAGCCTACATTTATCCTGCTTTGAATGACAAATTAACTGTATACTTACCTTTTAAGCCACTTTGTACTTTTAAGACATTTTTTCAAATATTCCATTTTTAGAAAACGTGCAGAAAATAAATATGCATTTGTGCTATGTTCTTTAATCAAAATTAATTCCCAATTATTTGTCCTGGATCCTATCTAAATATAGAGTTTTTCTAAATGCATCAGAATTTTTCTCCATTTTGAAAATTTGCAATTGAGAGGAAAATAATCTCTAACAACAAATTTTTCATGACTGTATAATTTTTCCTGAAGATCTGATGGTTTCTATAAATTGATGAGTTCTTCTTCAAATTGTTGCAAACAATCGACAGTTCTATGGTGTGCAAGAGTTAAATGTGTATATTCAGTTTAAGCACTGGGAACAGGATAGCACTATGAACTTATGACCTCTGACCTGGAAAGGGTGGAGCTAAAGCTAGAAGGAACATGTGGAGAGCAGAAGCAGAAATCAGCTGTACGGCAGGAAAAAAATTATTGAGTGGTCAATTGTGACTGGAGTTGGATTTATAGCTCTCTGGACCAATTCCAACTGTTACACTTATAATATTTCAATCATAAAACTATTTCCAAGGGTTAACTTCTTTGTGACCAGCAAGAATACAGATTAAATTCAGCATGAACAAAGCACAAGAAAGAATGATGGTGTTATTTTATGCTGGGGATAGATGAGTAGGGTTTGCAATGTTCTGAATCACTGCTCACATTGTAAAACCCACGTGTGAATTATGCCAAATGCATACGAGTAAAATAGTTTGTTTAGTGATCACTCCTATGAGACATTGAATGAAGTGAATCATAGTGATTGTTGCTTTTTTAAATTAAATTACATGTTTAAATTAGGAACCTGGCAATTCTCAGGATCTCAACTTTTTAAACCTCTTTCAGGTCCTCTCTTCCTCAAATTCTATGGCTTTTCAAAGATGGTATCACCTAACCACGACGCCTTGGTTTGCATTGCCTTATTTTCTACAAAAGCAAAATACTGCAGATGCTGGAATCTGGAATAAGGCCAGAAAATGCTGGAAATCTCAGCGGGTCAGGCAGCATCTGTGGAGAGAAAGCAGAGTTAACGTTTCGGGTCGATGACCCTTCGTCAGAACTGGAGAGTGTTCGGAAAGAACAGATTCTTAACAAGCACTGAAAGAACCTGGGAGGATAGACGCACTAACGTCAGTGTTCTCAATTAGGCCACCATCCCCAGCATCGAAGCACTGACCACACTCGACCAGCTCCGTTGGGCTGGCCACATTGTCCGCATGTCCGACAAGACTCCCGAAGCAAGCATTCTACTCGGAACTCCTACACGGCAAGCGAGCCCCAGGTGGGCAGAGGAAATGTTTCGAGGACACCCTCAAAGCCTCACCGGCACCTGGGACTCTCTGGTCAAAGAACGCCCTAAGTGGAGGAAGAGCATCTGGGAGGGCGCTGAGCACCTCAAGTCTCATCGCCGAGAGCATGCAGAAACCAAGCACCATCAGCAGAAGGAGCGTGTGGCAAACCAGACTTCCCACCCACCCTTTCCTTCAACGACTGTGACAGAGACTGTAATTCCTGTATTGGACTGTACAATCACCTGAGAACTCACTTTTAGAGTGGATGCAAGTCTTCCTCGATCCCGAGGGACTGCCTATGATGATGATGTTGCTATGTTTTTCCACAAAAAATAGTTTAGCATGCAGTAAACCGGGATCTGCAGAACAAATAGACTCCTCACTCAGCCGTCTCAGCTCTCAGTGACTAGGTTTGAATAGCTAAATGATAGCAAGTTGGTTTGGAATATCACTGTATCTTGAAACTAGAATGTATGCACCAGTTCAAGCAATGTGTCAGTGTCGATGCTCAAATGTGAGTTACGAGGACTAATTGTTGACTGAGGGAAAGGGGAGTTCAGGCATCATCTGAACCTCACAGTTGGGGAAAGAGGGAGAAGTCTTAACTTGTGCCCTGTCTTGTTCTAGTCATCTTCAATCCATCTGAGTGTTGTTCCTATGGTTTGGCAACTTAAGGTCTGCAGCAATCCATCAGAGGTTTGGCTTGAATTTCAAACACTGCCTGAGAGCATGACATGGGGCTGAAATGTGTGCATCTCATGGCTGACGTGTGAGGAGAGACTCGACGTGTCTCAGCTAGTACTTTTATTAGCGAGTCTGAAACAAAGGCTGTGGGAGCTTTGTACCGTTTCATCTTTTATATAAAACCAGATTAAAAACAATGTTATTCAATCTCGAGCCTTCAAACTTTATCTTAACACTATAGCGTCAAAACTAAAAACATGCAGGCATAAATCTTTAACGGAAAGGCTCCTAGAATTTCATAGTTATTCCCGTAATACCCTGCGAGGCCTCTCACTGTAGAAATGCTGCAGAAGTAGAATGAGATTCTATTTTGCTTTCTGTTTCATTATGTACACTGACACTGACATATATTGTTCATGACAGAGAGCTGAAAGCATTTTATTTGCAGTGCAGTGTGGAATTATTATGTGCCTTCAGGTGACTGCCTAATGTTTGTTTAGATATATTTGCAATGGACTTCAACGTCACCACTTATATTCAGCTGGAGAGCTGAGACCAGTAGTTAGAGTTCCCATTCCCAATCTCTCGAACTACAAAAAGAATGAGGCTTCCACCAGGGTGGGAAATTGTAGAATCAGAGAATGTTACAGCACAGAAAGAGGCTATTCGGCCTATTAAGCCTGTTTTTTGAGGCCATGGTAGCATAGTGGTTATGTTGTTGGAGTAGTAATTCAGAGTCCTGGACTAATAATCCATAGACATGAGTGCAAATCCCAATTCAGTTAAGAATTTTTAAAAAAGCTAATATCAGTAATGGAGATCATGAAACTTCAGGATTGTCGTAAAAATTCAACTGGTTCACGAATGTCCTTCAGGGAAGGAAACTTGCCGTCTTCACCCGGTTTGGCCGACATGTGACTCCGGACCCACAGCACTCTGGTTGACTCTTCACTGCTCTCTGAAATGGCCTAGCAAGCCACTCAATATCAAACTGCTACGACAAAGTCAGCACTGTGGGAATACCTTCACCACAAAGACTACAGCGGTTCAAGAAGGCGGTTCACCACCACCTTCTCGAGGGCAATTAGGAATGGGCAATAAATGGCGACCTTGCCAGCGACGCCCACATCCCAGGAACGAATAAAACATTCTCCAATAAGCCATCGAGCCTAATCCCACTATCTTGCTCGCTTGCCATTTCTCTATATAATGCATTCAAAATCTTGTATCTGCACAAACTTCCTGTCATCTTTTCTATTATAAACTCATATGTTAATATTTATAACAGAGATATAAAAAATAAGGGCAGATTGTGTAACATTAAAATGGAGACTGCATTATATCTGTGTGTCCCAGATCTGCCCTCAAACCTTGATTTACCTGAAGTCTTGACTCCACAGTGTAGATTTTTGCCTTTAATGCCTGGGTATTATGCATCGCTCGGGGGGAAGCACAGAGAGGAACAGCTGGCAGTGAGGATCGCTCATCAGTAACGGAACTAACCATTGCATTAAGCTGCGTGACAATCTGGAGGTTTTTATTGTGTTCCTAACACAGATGAGACTGCACACAGGGAGGTTAAAGTAACAGTGACCTCAGTCTTTAATAAGACACTCCCGAGTGAGGAACAGGCCTTAGGGGCCGGCTTATATACAGTGCTCCCAAGGGATGCAGGGATCCCTTGGGACTTCAGGGGATGAGCACCCTGGTGGTGGAACATGGGAGTGTATGCTTTACAGATGCACAACATCACTCCCCCCGAAAGTCAAAGTGAAAACTATTTACAAGGTGAGGCGGTCGGGAGCCTTTCTTTCCCTGGTGGACCGCCTCGGTACAAATGTCTGTTCTGGTGTGTTGGCTGTGCCCTCGCTGGGCTGGTGTGTTGTTGGCCCTGTAGGGCTGCTGGGTGAGCCTGGTCTTGCTGGGCTGTTGGGCGTGATGGGTTCGATTTTCTGGTCCGGCGTGGTGTCGTTGATCCGTTGGGTGTATGTTGTAGGCTCGAAAAAGGTGGTGTCTGTTGTGGATTGTTCAGGGCAGTCTGTGAACCGCAGCCTCATTTGGTCCAGGTGCTTTCTGCAAATTTGTCCATTATCTAGTTTGACTGCAAACACCCTATTCCCTTCTTTAGCTATCACCGTGCCCGCGATCCACTTGGGATCATGTCCATAGTTTAGCACATACACAGGGTCATTCTGATCAATTTCCCGTGACACAGTGGCGTGACCATCTTTTACATTTTGTTGCTGCCACCTGCTCTCTACCTGATCATGCAGGTTGGGGTGAACCAGCGAGGGTCTGGTTTTAAGTGTCCTTTTCGTGAGTAGCTCAGCCAGGGGCACCCCGGTGAGCGAGTGGGGTCTCGTCCAAAGCTGAGCAGTACTCGGGACAGGCGGGTTTGGAGTGAGCCTTCTGTGACTTGTTTAAAGCTCTGTTTGATTGTTTGTACTGCCCACTCTGCCTGCCCATTGGAGGCTGATTTAAACGGGACCGAGGTGATATGTTTGATCCCATTGCGGGTCATGAATTCTTTAAATTTGGTACTGGTGAAACATGGCCCGTTGTCACTGACCAGTATGTTAGGCAGACCGTGGGTGGGAAACAAGGCCCTCAGGCTTTCAATGATGGCAGTGGCGGTGCTTTTCGAAATTATTTTACATTCAATCCATTTTGAAAAAGCATCCACCACCACCAGGAACATTTTACCGAGAAATGGGCCTGCCTAGTCGACATGCATCCTCGACCATGGTCTGGAGGGACAGGACCACAAACTTAGTGGTGCCTCTCTGGGCGCGTTGCTCAACTGAGCACATACGCTGTATTGCGGTACACAGGACTCTAAGTCAGAGTTGATACCGGACCACCTCACGTGGGATCTGGCTATCGCTTTCATCATTACTATACCCGGGTGTGTGCTGTGGAGATCCGAGATGAACGTCTCCATGCCCTTTTTTGGTAGCACTACGCGGTTACCCCACAACAGGCAGTCTGCCTGACTGGACAGCTCGTCCTTTCGCCGCTGGAACGGCTTGATTGGCTCTTGCATTTCAACGGGGATGCTGGCCCTGCTCCCATGCAGTACACAGTTTTATACTAGGGCAGCAGAGGATCTTGGCTGGTCCAAGTCCTAATCTGGCGAGCCGTGACAGGCTATTTATCATTTTCATACGCTTCCATGACCATCAACAAGTCTGCGGGCTGCGCCATCATCAACAAGTTTGCAGGCTGCGCCATTTCCAACCCGTGGTGAGCAATGGTAGCTGACTGAGTGCATCTGCAAAGTTCTCGATGCCTGGCCTGTGGCGGATGGTATAGTTATACGCTGATAGCACAAGTGCCCACCTTTGTATACAGGCTGAGGCATTAGTATTTATCCCCTAATTTGCAGCGAACAGGAATGTGAGGGGCTTGCGATCGGTTTCCAGCTCAAATTTGAGGCCAAACAGATACTGATGCATTTTCTTTACCCCGAACACACACGCTAATGCCTCTTTCTCAATCATGCTGTAGGCCCTCTCGGCCTTAGACAAGCTCCTGGAAGCATAGGCGACAGGTTACAACTTCCCCGCAAAGTTAGCTTGTTAGAATACACACTCGACTCCGTACGACGACGCGTCACATGCTAGCACAAGTCTTTTACACGAATTATACAATACAAGCAACTTGTTGGAGCATAAAATGTTTCTGGCTTTCTCAAAAGCAATTATTTGGTTATTTCCCCATTCCCAGTTCTTACCTTTGCACAATAAGACATGTAGGGGCTCTAAAAGGGTGCTTAACCCCGGTAGCAAGTTCCCAAAATAGTTGAGGAGTCCCAGGAATGACCGCAGCTCTGCGACATTCTGTGGCCTGGGCATGTTCCTGATAGCCTCTGTCTGGGCGTTTGTGGGCCGAATGCTGTCCACCGCGACCTTTCTCCCCAAAAACTCCACTTCTGTTGCCATGAAAATGCAGCCCTACGCGATCCAGTCGCTGGAGGACCTCCTCCAGGTTTCGTAGGTGCTCGGCGGTGTCCCGACCCGTGACCAATATGTCGTCCTGAAAGACCACTGTGTGTGGTACCGACTTGAGTAGGCTCTCCATGTTTCTCTGGAAGATCGCTGCAGCCGACCGAATTGCAAACGGGCATCTGTTGTAGATGAACAGTCCCTTGTGCGTGTTGATGCAGGTGAGGCCCTTCGAAGACTCCTCCAGCTCCTGCGTCATGTAGGCCGAAGTCAGGTCGAGCTTGGTGAACGTCTTGCCTCCTGCCAGTGTCGCAAATAGGTCGTCTGCCTTAGGTAGCGGGTATTGGTCCTGTAGCGAGAAACGATTAATAGTTACTTTATAATCGCCGCAAATCCTGACCGTGCCATCACTTTTGAGTACTGGACCAATCGGGCTGGCCCACTCGCTGAATTCCACTGGGGAGATGATGTCCTCGCATTGCAGCTTGATTTCCACTCTTTCCCTCATCATGTGAGGTACCGCTCACACCTTGTGGTGAATGGGTCGTGCCTCTGGGACCAAGTGAATCTGTACCTTCGCTCCGGAAAAGTTTCCAATGCCTGGCTCAAAAAGGGAAGGAAATTTGTTAAGAACCTGGGTACATGAGGCCTCAGCGACATGTGATAGCGCTCGGATGTCATCCCAGTTCCAGCGGATTTTGCCCAGCCAGCTCCTTCCAAGCATTGTGGGGCCATCGCCCGGGACAATCCAGAGTGGCAGTTCGTGCACCGTGCCCTCGTAGGTGACCTTGACCATGGCGCTGCCCAGGACAGTGATGAACTCTTTGGTGTACGTTCTCAGTTTCATGTGGATGGGGCTCAGGGCTGGTCTGAATACCTTGTTGCACCACAGTCTCTCAAATATCTTTTTACTCATGGTGGATTGGCTAGCGCCAGTGTCCAGTTCCATGGCTACGGGTAAGCCACTCATTTTTACATTTAGCATTATAGGTGGACATTTGGTCGAAAATGTGTGCACCCCGTGTACTTCAGCATCTGCCTCCTCTCTCTGAGGCTCGAAATTGCTTTGATCCACCATGGACCAATCTTCCTCTGCCACATGGTGGTTAGCAGGTTTTGCAAGCTCGTTGGAGGTGCCCTATTATTCCACAGCTCTTGTAAACATACCCTTTGAAGCGGCAAGAATAGGCTGAATGGAAGCCTTCACAATTCCAACAAGGTGTGAATTGCCTTGCATTCATCCTTTGTTGGGAACTCTGAGTCATCTGGGTCACCTGAGGGCTGGATCAATTGCAGACTCCTTGGTTCTGCCCTGTACATTTCTGCTCGCAAACACAGTTCCAGTTAATTAATGAACATTGTGTGCTGAGAGATTTGTTTGGTGTTATCACTGGTGGACATAAACGCCTGTGCTATCACAATGGCCTTACTGAGGGTCGGTGTCTCTACAGGCAAAAGTTTTTATAGAATGGTCTCGTGGCCAATGCCCAGTACAAAAAAGTCTCTGAGTATTTGCTCCAGGTAGCCATCAAACTCACATTGTCCTGCAAGTTGCCTTAGCTCGGCGACGTAACTCGACACTTCCTGACCTTCAGATCGCTGGCACGTGTAGAACCGATACCTCACCATTAGCACGCTCTCCCTCGGGTTAAGATGCTCCTGAACCAGTGTACACAGCTCCTCATACGACTTATCTGTGGGTTTCACCAGAGCTAGAAGATTCTTCATGAGGCTGTAGGTCGGTGCCCCGCAGACTGTGAGGAGGATCGCTCTCCTTTTTGCAACACTTCCTTCTCCGTCCAGCTCATTGGCTACAAAGTACTGGCCTCGCCATTCAACATAAGCTCACCAGTCCTCACCCTCCGAGTACTTCTCCAGGATGCCCACAGTTTGCTGCATCTTTGCGTTGGATTAGTATTCTTGTCGCCTGTTATTGTGTTCCGAACAAAGATGAGGCTGCATACAGGGAGGTTAAAGTAACAGTGACCTCAGTCTTTAATAAGACACTCCAGAGTGAGGAATAGGCCTTAGGGGCCGGCTTATATACAGTGCTCCCAAGGGATGCTGGGATGAGCTCCCTGGTGGCGGAACATGGGAGTGCATGCTTTACAGATACACAACAGTTTTATACAACTTTTATATGGAAAAAACGCGTATGTGAGAGAATCTGAATGGGCCGCGCAGCCGGTTAAAGGGACCACGCACGAGAAAAATAAATTAGCAGGATAATTGAACGGAACCCACCTGATTATCCTCCCATTTAAATGAAGCAGGTTATCATCCTCCTTGTTGGATTTTTGATACACTCAGCCCAGTCGATAAAGGCAAATATCGTCCCCATCTCCTGAGTGCTCGGGAGATCGACTATGAATACATGCTATGTCTGCGTGTATTTTCTTCCTGTAAAACCTTAGGGATGGGAAATAAATGGCGACCTTGTCAGCCACGCCTGCATCCCAATTATGAATAAAAAATACTTACTGTCGTCAACGACAACAACATATATTTATATAGCGCCTTTAAAGTAATAAGATGTTCCAAGGTGCTTCACAGGAGTGTTACATGACAAAAATTAAATTTGACACCGAGCCAGATAAGAAGAAATTACGGCAGATGAGGTCAAAGAGGTAGGTTTTAAAGAGCGTCTTGAAGAAGGAAAGAGAGGTCGAGAGGCAGAGAGGTTTAGGGAGTATATTACACAGCTTAGGGCCCAGGCAGCTGAAGGCACGGCTACCAATGGTTGAGTGATTATAATCAGGGATGCTCAATAGGGCAGAATTCGAGGAGCACAGACATCTTGGGAGGTTGTGAGGCCGGAGGAGATTACAGAGATAGGGAGGGGCGAGGCCATGGAGGGATTTGTAAACAAGGACAAGAATTTTGAAATCGAGGCATTGCTTAACCGGGAGCCAATGTAGGTCAGCGAGCACAGGGGGTATGGGTGAGCGGGACTTGATGTGAGTTAGGACACAGGCAACCGAGGTTTGGATGACCTCAAGTCACACTATTGTGTCAATTTTTCCCCATGCAAATTCTTCTGTTGGCATTTCTATTTTTAAAGCTGATTGTCGAAATTTGCCATGCCGTAATGACACTGTCCTGTCAGTGGTGGCGCTGTCACACCTCAGTCTCCCGCAGATAAAACCCTGCACTCCAACTAACCCCACTCCTCTGCTTCCCAAATTGACCAGATATTTTGCTATTCAACCACAGATACTAATATAACATCCAAAGTATTATCTAAAAATAAGGACTGAATGTACGACTTTAAAATGGCGGCTGACTTCCATCTGCCTGATCTGGCCCAATCCCCTGCCCTCTAACCCGCGTCATCTGAAGACCACATGTGATTGTCTTATGCAGTATCTGGGGAAATCAACTGGTATCCTTTCCTAGACCTCGTTTGCAAGCAACTATCGAATTCCATTTTAAAAGGATTTTTGGAACTCTGCTTCAACAACGATTTGTGGCAGAGAATTCCACATTCTAAGCAGCTGCTATGCAAATAAATGTTTTCCGTCTTCCCTTTAATTTGTTTTGTGATTATCTTAAATTTGTTCCCTCTTGTTATCATCTCACCGATTTGTGGAAACCATCCATCCATCACTAATTAGCTCATCATACTCTATAATCTTGAAAACTTCTACCAGCTCACCTTTTAAACCTCAGTTCCAATGAAAAAATTCCCAATTTGTCAAATTCCTCCGCAACTGTAACCCTACATCTTAGTGAATGAATCTTGCGGCTTTTTCATTGCTTTTATATCCTTTGTGTAATGACGTGTGAAAATTTGGACTTGATTATCTGTGGCTTAAATACGGTGCTGTATGAATTCAACATAACCTGCTTGCTTTTGTATTCTATGCCTCTAGATAAAAGAGCACAGATCCTATGTGCCGTCTTTATGGTCTTATCTATTTGTGCTGTCACCTTTAATGATCTGTGTATTTGCATCCCTGGGTCCCGCAGCTCCCCTACTCAATTTCAAATCACAACGTTTGAGATGTATTTCTATTCCATGTTTTTCCTTCCAGTAGCAGTATCACAGTGCCACCTTAAGTCCCCAAGGTGGTGTTATTGGTGTAACTCAAGAAGTTGTGGCGTTGCAGATTGATCAGGATTAAATTGGAGACACTAATCTCCATTTGAAAACAGTTGTTTGTTATGGTTTTTGTGCTGCACTTTGTTTTTAACTGGGCTATTTGTGCCTGCATGTTTTTAGCCAAGGTCCTTGCACTGTAGCGTTGGTGCTTTAGTCAAGCAATTATTGATCATCTGGTTTGTACCCACCATACTCATCTGCCCATGTAGTGCTGCTAATAGGTTGGGATGGGATGAAATAAAAATACAATGTTTTGTTTGAGTATGTTTAAACAGCGTCATTCTGCTGCACTCCCACAGTTATAGGAAAATTATGTGTAAGGTGGGCAGGAGTAATAAAATAACAAAACCAGATTCAGGTTCCCACTGTTTACTACTATGTTCTAGATTTGTGTTTCCAGACTCTAAAATGGTGTGGCAGGTTGTGTCAGAGGCTAATTAAAAGATTGGCTAAGCAGATTTTCTATGACCAGATTTCATGCCCATTCATACTCAATGGATGAAAAATGATCACTTTACTAGTTAACCATCAAAACCAATTGATTCTTTCCATATCTTTCCGTTGTGTGTTTTCACTTATGGGTTTATACAGGAGAAAACCTGATCAGGATCTGGGAGGAAACCACACACAGTGCGGTAGATACTATTCAAAATTTGCTGCTACTGTTGTATAGTGTATCAAACATTTGGACATGTTTAACAACAACAACTTGTATTCCGATAGCACCTTTAACATAGTGAAACATTCCAAGGTGCTTCACAGGAGCACTATCGAACAATATTTGACACCGAGCCACATAAGGAAATATTAGGACAGGTGACCAATAGCTAGGTCAAAGAGATTGGTTTTAAGGTGCGCCTTAAACATAGAATCATAGAAACATAGAAAATAGGTGCAGGAGTAGGCCATTCGGCTCTTCTAGCCTGCACCGCCATTCAATGAGTTCATGGCTGAACATGCAACTTCAGTACCCCATTCCTGCTTTCTCGCCATACCCCTTGAGCCCCCTAGTAGTAAGGACTTCATCTAACTCCTTTTTGAATATATTTAGTGAATTGGCCTCAACAACTTTCTGTGGTAGAGAATTCCACAGGTTCACCACTCTCTGGGTGAAGAAGTTTCTCCTCATCTCGGTCCTAAATGGCTTACCCCTTATCCTTAGACTATGATCCCTGGTTCTGGACTTCCCCAACATTGGGAACATTCTTCCTGCATCTAACCTGTCTGAACCCATCAGAATTTTAAACGTTTCTCTGAGGTCCCCTCTCATTCTTCTGAACTCCAGTGAATACAAGCCCAGTTGATCCAGTCTTTCTTGATAGGTCAGTCCCGCCATCCCGGGAATCAGTCTGGTGAACCTTCGTTGCACTCCCTCAATAGCAAGAATGTCCTTCCTCAAGTTAGGAGACCAAAACTGTACACAATACTCCAGGTGTGGCCTCACCAAGGCCCTGTACAACTGTAGCAACACCTCCCTGCCCCTGTACTCAAATCCTCTCACTATGAAGGCCAACATGCCATTTGCTTTCCGCCTGCTGTACCTGCATGCTAACTTTCAATGACTGATGTACCATGACACCCAGGTCTCGTTGCACCTCCCCTTTTCCTAATCTGTCACCATTCAGATAATAGTCTGTCTCTCTATTTTTACCACCAAAGTGGATAACCTCACATTTATCCACATTATACTTCATCTGCCATGCATTTGCCCACTCACCTAACCTATCCAAGTCACTCTGCAGCCTCATAGCATCCTCTTCGCAGTTCACACTGCCACCCAACTTAGTGTCATCCGCAAATTTGGAGATACTACATTTAATCCCCTCGTCTAAATCATTAATGTACAGTGTAAACATCTGGGGCCCCAGCACAGAACCTTGCGGTACCCCACTAGTCACTGCCTGTCATTCTGAAAAGTACCCATTTACTCCTACTCTTTGCTTCCTGTCTGACAACCAGTTCTCAATCCATGTCAGCACACTACCCCCAATCCCATGTGCTTTAACTTTGCACATTAATCTCTTGTGTGGGACCTTGTTGAAAGCCTTCTGAAAGTCCAAATATACCACATCAACTGGTTCTCCCTTGTCCACTCTACTGGAAACATCCTCAAAAAATTCCAGAAGATTTTTCAAGCATGATTTCCCTTTCACAAATCCATGCTGACTTGGACCTATCATGTCACCTCTTTCCAAATGCGCTGCTATGACATCCTTAATAATTGATTCCATCATTTTACCCACTACTGAGGTCAGGCTGACTGGTCTATAATTCCCTGTTTTCTCTCTCCCTCCTTTTTTAAAGGAGGAGAGAGAGGTAAGAGGTGAAGAGGTTTAGGCAGGGAGTTCCAGAGCTTAGGGCTCAGGCAGCTGAAGGCACAGCTACCAACGGTAAAGTGATTAAAATCAGGGATGTGCAAGAAACCAGAAGTGGAGGATAGCAGAGATCTTGGAGGGTTGTGGGGCTGGAGGAGGACACAGAGACAGGGAGGGGTGAGGCCATGGAGAGAGTTGGAAACAAGGATGAGAATTTTAAAATGGAGGTGTTGCCAGACTGAGCTCCAATGTACGTCAGTGAGCACAGGGGTGATGGGTGAATGGGATTAGTGCGGGTTCGGAACCGGGCAGCAGAGTTTTGGATGAGCTCAAGTTTATGGAGGGTGGAGGATGGGTGGCTGGCCAGGAGAGCTTTGGAATAGCCAAGTCTAGAGGTAACAAATGCATTGATAAGGGTTTAAGCAGCAGATAAGATGTTCCTTAAAAGCCTGTGCTTAAGAAAGAAAGACTTGGATTTATATAGCGCCGTTCACGACCACCAGATGTCTCGATGCGCTTTACAGCCAATAAGTACTTTTGGAGTGTAGTCACTGTTGTAATGTTGCGGCTAACTTGCGCAAGCAAACTCCCACAAGCAGCAATGTGATCATGACCAGATAATCTGTTTTTGTTACATTGATTGAGGGATAAATATTGGCCAGGACACCGGGGATAACTCCCCTGCTCTTCTTCGAAATAATGCCATGGGATATTTTACAGGGGAGATAGGACCTCAGTTTAACATCTCATCTGAAAGGCGGCACCTCCAACAGTGCAGCACTCCTTCAGCACTGCACTGGAGTGTCAGACTAGATTTTTTGTGCTCAAGTCTCTGGAGTGGGACTTGAACCCACAAATCGCTGACTCAGAGACAAGTGTACTGCCCACTGAGCTTTATAGAGTGAACAGTTATTACCTGTGATATAAACATGTTTGCATAGAGCTAGAATGTGGCCTCTGATAAATCATCATCTCATTTGACTCTGGTAATTCAGGTTATGCAGTCTGTGGAAGATGAAGAGAAAAATAGGTTGAAAAATTCAAGCCTGCATAACTGTTGAATGTATTCAGTTCCTTTGTCCACTATTTTAATAGAACTGTTCACATAGTTATTCTTAATGGGTTGGTGCTTCCTTTAAAATAGGGAACAAATTAATTTCATATGAGCTCATTAAGCATTCATCTATTAATATTCAACGAGCCCAGTTATAAGCCAAATGTACATGAGCATGTCAAAAATTAGATACATATATACAGTTACAAAGTGATGGAGTTGTTTACAGTGGTGGTTTTCAGGCTGAAAGATCATAGAAAGAAAGAGTTTGCATTTATATAGCGCCTTTCATAACCTCAGAATGTACAAAGATATTTCACAGCCAATGAATTCCTTTTGAAGTGTAACCACCGTTATTATGTAGGCAAATGCAGCAGTCAATTTGCAAGGTGCCACAAACAGCAAATGAGATACATTAATCTGACCTGGTGTTGTTTATTGAGGGATGAATGTTGTCCTGGACACTGGGGGATCCCACTGGCACCAGATACATAAGCAAACCATTCATGAAATAAAGAAGTTCCATTGGGAATGTAACCCCTTCAGTTTAGTCCAACAGGGAGCTTGTTGAGCGTGAGGTGGATCATTGCAGCGAGGAAGATCGAGAAGAAGGTTTGGCACATTGACGCAGCCCTGCTTGACCCCGGTCCAGACGTGGATTGGGTCTGTGGTGGATCCATTGGTCAGAATCACAGCTTGTATGTCATCATGGAGCAGGCAGAGGATAACATAAGAACATAAGAACATAAGAATTAGGAGCAGGAGTCGGCCATCTAGACCCTCGAGCCTGATCCGCCATTCAACAAGGTCATGGCTGATCTGGCCGTGGACTCAGCTCCATTTACCCGCCCGCTCCCCATAACCCTTTATTCCCTTATTTGTTAAAAATCTATTTATCTGTGATTTGAATACATTCAGTGAGCAAGCCTCAACTGCTTCCTTGGGCAGAGAATTCCACAGATTCACAACCCTCTGGGAGAAGAAATTCCTTCTCAACTCGGTTTTAAATTGGCTCCCCCGTACTTTGAGGCTGTGTCCCCTAGTTCTAGTCTCCCCGACCAGTGGAAACAACCTCTCTGCTTCTATCTTGTCTATCTCTTTCATTATTTTAAATGTTTCTATAAGATCACCCCTCATCCTTCTGAACTTCAACGAGTAAAGACCCAGTCTACTCAATCTATCATCATAAGGTAACCCCCTCAACTCCGGAATCAGCCTAGTGAATCGTCTCTGTACCCCCTCCAAAGCTAGTATATCCTTCCTTAAGTAAGGTGACCAAAACTGCACGCAGTACTCCAGGTGCGGCCTCACCAATACCCTGTACAGTTGCAGCAGGACCTCCCTGCTTTTGTACTCCATCCCTCTCGCAATGAAGGCCAACATTCCATTCCATTCCATTCGTCTTCCTGATTACCTGCTGCACCTGCAAACTAACTTTTTGGGATGGATGCACAAGGGCCCCCAGGTCCCTCTGCACCGCAGCATGTTGTAATTTTTCCCCATTCAAATAATATTCCCTTTTACTGATGGTGACAAACTTTTGGGGGCAGCCGAAACGGAGGAGGACGCTACATAGTCCCTCGGGGTTAACAGTGTCAAAGGCCTTTGTGAGGTCAAAGAAGGCCTGTCCCTGCATTTCTCTTGTAGTTGTCACGCAGTGAAGGTCCAACACTGCCTCCAGTGTGCCAGCACAGCCTTCGGTCACCTGAGGAAGAGAGTGTTCGGAGACCAGGACCTCAAATCTGGCATCAAGCTTATGGTCTACAGGGCTGTAGTGATACCCGCCCTCCTATATGGCTCAGAGATGTGGACCATATACATTAGACACCTCAAATCACTAGATAAATACCACCAATGATGTCTCCGCAAGATCCTACAAATCCACTGGGAGGATAGATGCACCAACGTCAGTGTTCTCGATCAGTCCAACATCCCCAGCATCGAAGCACTGACCACATTCAACTAGCTCCGTTGGGCAGGCCACATCATCTGCATGCCCGACACGAGACTCCCAAAGCAAGTGCTCTACTCAGAACTCCTACACGGCAAGCGAGCCCCAGATGGGCAGAGGAAACGTTACAAGGACACCCTCAAAACCTCCTTGATAAAGTGCAACATCCCCACCGGCACATGGGAATCCCTGACCCAAAACCACCCAAAATGGAGGAAGAGCATCCAGGAGGGCCCTGAGCATCTCGAGTCTCGTCATCGAGAGCATACAGAAAACAAGTGCAGGCAGCGGAAGGAGCATGTGGCAAACCAGACTCCCCACCCACCCTTTCCTTCAACCACTATCCATTCCACCTGTGACAGAGACTGTAATTCCCGTATTGGACTGTACAGTCACCTGAGAACTCACTGCCTATGATGATGATGATGGTAACTCTTTCATTTTATGAGTGATTTTCACATGGATTTAATGCAATGTTGAATTATGTGTGCAAAGCCCCTTATGTTAATTGATGTGATAATGTAGGAGACCCGCTATATTGCTGAAATGAATTAGGCCCATCAAAGATGTGATCAGTATCTCTATCCAGTATGTTCAATGCAATGCTCACTTTGCAAAAACTGATGGGTTTTTCTTTTGTATCGAATAATGCTGCCAATATGTCACGCCACAGTAATGCTGACTTGGCTGTCCTAGACCCTTCCATTGCATTATATATAATCAAGGCATGTTACATTAGAGATTATGGCTCTATTTTCCACTTTACCGATTTTTGGCACCCATGAGGAAGTACAGCCGATTTTTTTTGTGCCTGTTTGCGCCGAAATAAAAAAATACAATTTTCACCAAAGTAAAATTTTATTTTGGCGCTGCGGTACCCGAAGTTAAATCTGGGGGTGGAGCTTCAAGTGTGCACCAAAAAGTCAGTGAGCAGGCACCAGAAAAAAAAACTTTTTCCACATGACGGGTGTGTCCGCGCATCCACAGTGAACTTCCTGGTCTGGATCAGCGGCTTGTGAGAACACATTGTGATCGGAGCTGGATCTGGACATTTAAATTTTAGCTGCAAAAGATGGATCCAAGGGAAAGGGAAGGAGAAGGACAAAGAGAAGGGGGAAGGGCCAAGAGATTTCTAGCAGAAGAAATTGAGCCCCTGGTAAACATAATTGAGAGGAGATGGGACAAAATAACCTGAAACCCTCTCTACTAGCAAACCTTTGGAAATAAGTTGCAGAAGAGTTCAATGCAGTGGCCATGACCCCGAGAAGTGGCAGAACCTTGGCCAAGCAGTTACTGTAAGTAATTTTTATAGTTATGCACTGCAATTACATTTGTAAATGTGGCTAATATGTGTGTGTGTGTGTGTGAGAATGACTCTCTCTTAAAAAGTTATATTTTCAGCTTTGTAGAGGAAGGTGTCACAGATCAACCGAGAAAGGTCAAAAACTGCAGGAGGTGCACCAAGTCGGCTGCAACTAACAGCCGTGGAACAGAGGATCGCTGATATGATTAAATCTCACAAGAGAAGATCAACCACCAATGTGGACGTTGGGCCCAGGTTACCGACAGAAGGTAAGCCCTGCCTCGTACTCATGTCACCCTGCGCCCTCTGCCCCCTCCCCTGCTGCTAACCGAACACCTGCTCTGTTATGTTTTGCAGATGTTGCGCATCAGGAAGAGACAGAAGCTGAAGAAGAAGATCAGGAAGCCGTCAGTCCAGATCTGCTTCATCAACTTCAGGACGAGGATGAGCTGGACAATGAAGGGCAGCAGAAGTCCCCAATGATGAGATGGTTACATTACAACTGGAGCCGGTGAACTCCCTGAGGACACCAAGCCCTTTGCTGGGCGATACAACCGACGTTTCATGGGGTAGAGTCTGAGGCTGCGGGTCCCAGTGGGTTGTAGCAAGCTACACCTGGGAGACAGCCAAGAGGGTGGGAAGGAGAGCTCAACCTGAAATGCAGGATGCAGGGGACATAGGACAGATTATGGGAAAGAGTAGGGAGAGCATTTGAGCTAACCAGATCACTCCTGGCCACCATGGGTCGGGTATCGATAGAATTAGGGGGACTTTCAGTAGAAATAGCAACACTGTCTGGAGGAATTGGAGCAGTGTTGGGACAGATGAGGGAGGGGATGTCAGAGATTAGGGAGGGAATGTCGGAGATAGCTGGTGCAGTGTCGGTACAGATTAAGGAGCGAATGTTGGAGATAACTGCTGCAATAAATGGACACACCCAGGCTGTCATTGCCCAACAGCAATTGGCAACATCAACTGCTGACACTCACTTTCCAATTCCCAGACCGGAGGTTCATCCACAGGCTGAAGAAAAGTCCGATGATGAACCCTGGCCATCCCCAAGGCTGTCTGCTAGGTCTGTCCCTGTCCAACTCCACCAACAACAAATAAGCCTTCACGCAGAAAGCAGAAAAAACTTTGGGGTCATAGTGAGGAAGCAGAAGTCTGAGACAACAGGCATGGGTAGGGGTAGAAGCAAAAACAGGGACAAGAGGGGCGCACAGCGCCATGGTCTTTGCATAAGGGGGAGGAGAGATGGCTGCAGCTAGAATCCTGCACGTTATTTTTTGAATTAAAGCAATATAAACCATCACAACATTACGTACATATGATGCACATCATCTTTTCACACTAACAGGTGCAAAGAGTCAACACTGTCAGACCGTTTAGCCTTCAGGCAGAAAAGCAATCATGGATTAGCCGCTGACGCAAGGCTCTATGGCTATAGGTGCATGAGGCCGCCTCGTCCGCTGTCATCCTGTGAGTTGAGGTGGTGGCATGGGTTTGTCCTCCTCCTCCTGCTGCTGGTCCTCCTCGTCCTCCTGCTGCTCCTCCTCCTCGACCTCGTTGTCAGCCTCCTCGTTCATCTCTCCCTCCCTCCCTCCTCCTCCCCGCAGGAGGATCTTCAATGTCAAGGGCCTGGCCCCTTATAATGGCCAAATTGTGCAGCATGCAGCACACAACAGTGCACTGACCGACGTGGTGAGGGGCATATTGCAGGTAGCCTCCAGAGTGGTCCAGGTATCGTAAACGCTGCTTCTATGATGTTCCGTGTCGTTATGTGCGACATATTGTACTGATGCTCTGGCTCAGTGCGGGGATTGCGTAGAGGGGGGGGTCATAAGCCAGGTGGCGAGCCCGTACCCTTTGTCCCCGAGCAACCAGCTGTGCCCTTCTGGCAGCTCCTGAAACATCGCAGATATAACGCTCTCACGTAGAATGAAAGCATCATGGATGCTACCTGGGTATTTGGCATCCACTGCCATGATCCGATACACATCATCACAGGCGAGCTGCACTTTTAGGAAATGGAACCCAGTTGCAATAAGCCTCAGAGTCTTCCAAAGGTGCTCTCAAGGCGATGTGGGTACAGTCAATTGCACCCTGTACCTTTGGGAAACCAGCAATTCTGGAGAACCCCACAGCTCTGTCTTGCATTGCTTGCGTGGTCATAGGGAAATTGATGAACTGGTCCCTTTTGGCACACAGTGCAGCAGTCAACTGTCGAATGCAGCAATATGTGGCGTGCTGCGAGATGCAGCAGATGTCCCCAGTTGCTGCTTGAAATGAGCCAGAAGCATAGAAGGCAAGTGCTGCAGTGACCTTCACTTCCACAGGTAGGGCAGTCCTCCTGCCACTTCTTGGCTCTATGGCTGACCTGATTAGCTGGAAGATCTCGGTCATGACCTACTTTCTAAATCACAAGTGCCGAGCTGCTGTGCTTGTGTCCAACCGAGGGAGCGATCCTTCGGCCGGCCGGAACTCCTCTGACCCATGCCTGGAGCCCCGTGAGCAGAGATTCAATGGTGTGGTGGGGTGGGATCGCAAGTTGCCCATTCTCAAAAACATTCTGTGGGAAAAATGAACTTTCCGAGTAATTTTCGGAGTTCCCTCTGCAAAAATCATCATGAATTTGTGTTTTAAATTGTCTTCTTCCCTTGCTCCAAAAACTCAGAAACATACTCAGTGCCGATTTCCTTAAGTTAACGTAGGGTTTTTCTGATCGGTCCTTAAGGCCACTGTGCGCCGCCCTGAAAAACATTGTTGTTGGTGAAAATCGGTTAAAGGGCCAAAAACGGCACGGAAATAAGTTTTCAACCAGACTTGTGGCAAAAAATCTTGCGTACAAAAAAACAGCGCCGACAATCGCTGCTGGCGTACAAACTTTGAGGAAAGTTGCAAAATCAAGATTGCTCAAAAAAAAATCAGCGGACACCAAAAAAAACGCCGTTCAATGGTTGTGAAAATAGAGCCCTATATACATAGGAGAGCACTATTCAGAAGGGCTGGTAAGATGGACAAAGCCCTCTCTATAGAGCTGTCTTTGGGAACCCTACTAAAAGTCTGTGCTCATAGACATCTAACTTTTTTCTTAGGAAAGAAGCTATGAGCTGTACTGGATATAATAGCGATTTTAGTATGTCATTGTTTTTTATGTCTCCACAAGATCCTGCAGATCTCCTGGGAGGATAGGCACAGCAACATCAGTGTCCTCAATCAGGCTAATATCCCCAGCATTGAAGCACTGACCACACTCGATCAGCTTCACTGGGCAGGCCACATCGTACGCATGCCAGATACAAGACTCCCTCAGCAAATGTTTTATGCGGAGCTCCTTCATGGTAAACGAGCCAAAGAAGGACAGCGGAAATGTTATAAGGACACCCTCAAAGCCTCCCTGGTAAAGTGCGACATCACCACTGACACCTGGGAGACCCTGGCCGCAGACTGCCCGAGGTGGAGAAAGTCCATCCGGGAGGGCATTGAGCTCTTTGAGTCTCGACGCAAGAAGCATGAAGAGGCCAGGCGCAGGCAGCGGAAGGAGCGCACGGCAAACCAGCCCTACTAACCCCTTCCCCCGATGAATGTCTGTCCCACCTGTGACAGGGTCTGTGGCTCCTGTATCGGACTTTTCAGCCATCAAAGAACTCACTTAGGGAGTGGAAGCAAGTCCTCCTCGATTCCGAGGGACTGCCTTTGATGATGATGATGATGATGGTGAAGATTGTTTTATAGACTGTATTTTATATTATTTGTGGGAGAGATTATAACTACAACATTCTGATATTTCAGCATGTGTCATGGAGAGGTGAGTGTATAGTTTAAGCGCTGCTTATTATGCTTTTTTTTGGAAATGCCACAAAGGGCATGTTTTTGCAAATGTATATTGTAGGGGGAGTTTTTAATTGGTTTCTGCATTAAAGAGGAGCAATCATTCCGACTGATTATTTCAGATAGTTTTAGACTGAAATGCATCTTGTAGAAATGGGATTGAATTGTCCAGTACTGACAAAAGACCATCAACCTGAAACGTTAACTCTGTTTCTCTCTCCACAGATGCTGCCTGACCTGCTGAGTGTTTTCTGCATTTTCTGTTTTTATTTCAGATTTCCAGCATCAGCATTTTGTTTTTGTTAAATTGTCTATGACAGAGAGAGATACTTAAGCAATGATGTGTTAACTGAGTAGTATTGTTATAGCAAAGACTAGTTTTGTTACGGAGAGTAGTGTATTTATTAGGTTTTATGTCGTTAGAGCATTTTATAGTGGTAAACCAGGAGTAAACATGTCAATGGGATAAAATTTGACACCTGGCGGTGGGCAGTTAAAATCACACTAACTCTTTCCTGTCCAAAAGCTGCCATGATCGCAACATCTGCGATTTTAACCTGCTCTCCTGAGCAGGGAGCAAGGACACGCACCCGGAGCCAACAGGGTCCTTCTTTACATGTGCATGTTGCGGCCCGATGACCATTGAGAACCGACTGTAATTTTAACGCAGGCCTGAGCGGGGAATCCACCTGGAGTTAAAATTGGGACCCAGTCATTTGTGGGAAAGACGCCATGGTGTTACAAAGATATACAACCAGTAAATCTCCAGAGATTGAAAAAACAACCGCAAATGCAGGAAACTGATATTAAAATCAGAAAATACTGGAACTACAACTCTGTCAGTTTTTGTAAAGAGAAGAAGATGGATTAACATGTCATACGTCAGAATGACCTACAAGTTATGCATTATTGGAATTTTGAATTTTGACGAATGCCATCTTCATGCTAGGATAATGATAGTGTCAGAAAATGCCTGGAATCCAACAAAGATTCATTAATTCAGACATTTCAGTACCAAGGAGTTTATTATTGGAATAGTTTCAAGACTGTTAAGTTGGCTGTTTATTAGTATTATTTCATAGACAAATGTAGCTACCTATTGTTCACTAGATATGTCTTGCCGGAAAAGCCTAAAGCATGTAAATTATCAGAAGCAGCTCTAGTTTTCCAAAGAAAGCTTTTTACAGTGAAAATAAATGGCACTTTCAAAACGTATGGTACAGATTTCACTCT
Source organism: Pristiophorus japonicus (assembly GCF_044704955.1). NCBI lineage: Eukaryota > Metazoa > Chordata > Chondrichthyes > Pristiophoridae > Pristiophorus > Pristiophorus japonicus. The sequence continues at coordinate 170,370,267 of NC_091989.1, forward strand.
TGACCTTTCGGTACAGTTATACCGTCAGTTTTGCATTGACACACTCAGGCGTGCATCAGTGTAAGAGTCACAGTGTAACTCAGCAGTCAGGCCCCAGTCCCAACTGCACTAAATCCAACTTGAGCAACATCCCATCTCCGCCAAACTCACTAACCTGAGTTTGCACCAGCTGCGGTATAACGACAACCCCATGCAAAGCTGTAATATAAAAGTGTTTCACTGGTCCATTGGAATGCTTGAGAATTTTATGACTGTATATTTCAATGTTTTTGATTTAGGAGGCGATAGTTCAACCCATCTGCTCTCTCCCAACACCAAAAATGTCCTTCATCATCAACCTCAGTGCAACCTGCAGCAATACATAGTCAGCAGTATAATCGCTGCACATTACATTTTATGCCTGATGGCAAATGTGAAAATTCACCCCTCGCTATCTTATTTTCACTCCTGCCTATCCCCAGAAATGGAGACAGGGAAGTTGAGGAAGGGAGGGGAAGAGTCAGAGATGGAGTATGTTGGGTGAGGGAAGCGTGGAAATTGGAAGCAAAGTTGATGACATTTTCAAGTTGGGGGCGATAGCAGGAAACGGCACTGATGCAGTCATCAATGTATCAGAAAAGCAGGTGAAGGAGGGGACCTGAGAAGGATTGGAACAAAAACTGTTGCACAATCCCATGCAAAGGCAGGCAAAACCCTCCATTCTCTCACTTCCTGAATAACTGCCTCCATTACATGGTTGTCAAATTTGGGCTTACTTGACACCTTTGCCATGTGCATGATTCAACAAAATGATCAAGCAAGCCCCTGGTCTGTTCTCCCCCTCCCTTTGCAAATATAGGGGCTTAAATGCTTCTTCACGCCACTTAACATCTGCTCTTCATAGTAATCAGTTGTAGTGGTGAGATGGTAAATTGCACAGCTTAGAATTGCAGCAGAAAACATACACTAGGGGGTTAACCAACAGGCAAGAATTCTCCCAAAAACTTTTAGTAACCCACAGCTAATCCCCGATTACTGCACCAAGGCTGAAAAGAGCAGATACTGAAATATCAATGTGTTGCCTGTTCTAGACAGCAGTGATATGAGCTGGATTGGCTTCTGTTGACTGAAAAGAACAAGGGCAGTTTTCTGTTTGTTTAGAGCGAGAGGATTAGTGGAGCTTAAATATTCTCAATAGGTTAAGCACATGTTTATGTTCACCCCACAGCTTAAGAGTGTGCAGGCAGATGGGGATTGGGTAACCGACGGACATATCACTGGTGGACATAAACGCCTATGCTATCGCAATAGCCTTACTGAGGATCGGTGTCTCTACAGTTAAAAGTTTTTGTAGGATGGTCTCATGGCCAATGCCCAGTATAAAAAGGTCTCTGAGCATTTGCTCCAGGTAGCCATCAAACTCACATTGTCCTGCAAGTAGCCTTAGCTCGGTGACGTAGCTCGCCACTTCCTGACCTTCAGATCACTGGCACGTGTAGAACCGATAACTCGCCATCAGCACGCTCTCCCGCGGGTTAAGATGCTCCTGAACCAGTGTACACAGCTCCTCATATGACTTATCTGTGGGTTTCACCGGACCAGAAGATTCTTCATGAGGCTGTAGGTCGGTGCCCCGCAGACTGTGAGGAGGACCGCTCTCCTTTTTGCAGCGCTTCCTTCTCCATTCAGCTCGTTGGCTACAAAGTACTGGTCTAGCTGTTCGACATAGGCTTCCCAGTCCTCACCCTCCGAGAACTTCTCCAGGATGCTCACAGTTTGCTGCATCTTTGCGTTGGATTCGTATTCTTGTCGCCAGTTATTGTGTTCCTAACACAGATGAGGCTGCACACAGGGAGGTTAAAGTAACAGTGACCTCAGTCTTTAATAAGACACTCCAGAGTGAGGAACAGGCCTTAGGGGCCGGCTTATATACAGTGCTCCCAAGGGATGCTGGGATCCCTTGGGACTTCAGTGGATGAGCTCCCTGGTGGCGGAACATGGGAGTGCATGCTTTAAAGATACACAAAAATTTTAACCTCCATACTGATTGGACAAATCAAATTTGTCAGGGTAGCCTTGAGGAGGAATTCATAGAGTGCATAAGGGACGGGTTCCTTGAGCAGTATGTAATGGAGCAACCAGGGGCAGGCTATCTTCGATCTGGTCCTGTATAATGAGACAGGATTAATAAACAATCTCTTGGTAAAGGATCCCCTCGAAATGAGTGATCAAAGCATGATAAAATTTCAAATTCAGATAGCAGGATAAATAGCAGGATTGGCTAACTAACAGAAAGTCGGGATAATTGGTTCATTCTCTGGTTGGCAATCAGTAGCTAGTGGGGTGCCGCAGGGATCAGTGCTGGGACCCCAACTATTTACAATCTACATTAACAACTTGGAAGAAGGGACTGAGTGTAACGTAGCCAAGTTTGCTGATGATACAAAGATGGGAGGAAAAGCAATGTGTGAGGAGGACACAAAATATCTGCAAAAGGACATAGATAGGCTAAGTGAGTGGGCAAAAATCTGGCAGGTGGAGTATAATGTTGGAAAGTGTGAGGTCATGCACTTTGGCAGAAAAAAATCAAAAAGCAAGTTATTATTTAAATGGAAAAAGATTGTAAAGTGCCACAGTACAGCGGGACCTGGGGGTACTTGTGCATGAAACATAAAAGGATAGTATGCAGGTACAGCAAGTGATCAGGAAGGCCAATGGTATCTTGGCCTTTATTGCAAAGGGGATGGAGTAGAAAAGTCGGGAACTCTTGCTGCAGCTGTACAGGGTATTGCTGAGGCCACACCTGGAATACTGCGTGCAATTTTGGTTTCCATATTTATGAAAGGATATGCATGCTTTGGAGGCAGTTCAGAGAAGGTTCACTCAGTTGATTCTGGGGATGAGGGGGTTGACTTATGAGGAAAGGTTGAGTAGGTTGAGCCTCTACTAATTGGAGTTCAGAAGAATGAGAGGCGATCTTAACGAAACATATAAGATTATGAGGGGGCTTGACAAGGCGGATGCAGAGATGATGTTTCCACTGATGGGGGAGTCTAGAACTAGAGGGCATGATCTCAGAATAAGCGGCCGCCCATTTAAAACAGAGATGCTGAGAGCTGTGGCAGCTGGGGCATTGAATAAATTTCACAAAAATAGACAGTTTCTTAAATGATAAGGGGTTATGGGGTGTGGGCGGGGAAGCGGAGCTAAGTCCATGACCAGATCAGCCATGATCTTATTGAATGGCGGAGCAGGCTCGGGGGGCCGTATGGCCTACTCTTGTTCCTATTTCTTACATTCTTATTATGTTCTTATGTTTATTGGTTAACAAAGCGACGAGGGGTTAGTGTCTGATTACAGAAGGAGCAGATAGCTCGCAAAACTATCATTACAGTTGAAGGGCCAAATATGTGACCATTTTGGGTATTGTAGTAACCTCTGTTTGGAAATCACGCAAGCCAAAGACTTGGCAGTTCTGAATACAAGTTCTGTAGTTACATAAATTTTAATCGAAATTCATGAGCCCTTTGCGAATAAATAATTCTCCATTGCTAACTATGACTGATCGCACAAGTAACCAAGACCATTGGTTTTGATTTTCACAGGAAAATTGGACAGTATTGGAGAAAGCGATCCCCAAAGTGCTGGTAAAAATTCCAGATTCCCGTGTAATAAAAACACAATTTGACTCTTTCAGTCACCATAAACCAGTGGGCCTGATTATGCGAAATAGCAGCCCCTTTGTGCATTATCGCCAAAGTTTCAACGAAAAAGGGAAAGAATTGCAGAATGTGATCCCCAAAACACTAGTAAATAAAATGTAAATAAAAAAATTGAATCTGACTTATTCAATCACCATAAACAGTGGCCCGAAAATAATGAACCGAGTGTAACCTTAAAGAATACAGTCAGACGGCAAATTTAAATCTGCAGTGTTCTCGAGCATAATTGGCCATTTCTGTCTCCACGCACAAACTTTGGGCCAGGTCTGCTGCAGGCTTGCGAAGTGTTAACTATCCCAAGAAGTGGGCTTACATCATTTTGGGTTCCACCAGTAGTAGTATAAATGTGGAACCTACTTTTAAGTACTTTTAAACCTAAAAGATAAATGACCTGATTTCTTTATTCACAGATTTTTTAAAACCTTTATTCAAATTTTCAAACTGCCATATTGGGCTTTGAACTCACATTCCATGGATAAATATCTATGTTAATGCAGGCCTCCACATTACTATTTCAGCAACATAGGGCTCAAGTTTCGGCCTGAGTTGCTCCTATTTTTTTGGAGCAACTAGTTTAGAATGGAGCATCTTAGAAATTGCAATTCTCGGCATTTAGTTTGCTCCAGTTCTAGTGAGTTAGAATAGTTCCATTTTAGAACAGATTTTTTTTTCAAAAGTGGGTGTGTCCAGCCACTTACGCCTGTTTTGAAAGTTTAGGCAGCAAAAACTTACTCCAAACTAACTTAGAATGGAGTAAGTGTAGATTTTTGTACGCTCAGAAAAACCTTGCCTACACTTATAAATCAGGCGTAGGGAACGAGAGATGGCCGGGGGGTGAAGAGGGGTTTACAAACATTAAACACTTCAATTTTACAAAAAAAGAATCATCATCAATAATAAATGATAAATAAATCACTAAATCAACCAATAAATCAATCAAAAAAATAAAAAAAATTAAAAATTAAAAAAATAATAAAAAATCAATCAATAAATAAAAAATTAAGTTTCTACTCACCGACTGCAGCACCAGGAACCCTCCAACAGCGTGCTGGGATGGGTCCACCCCCCCTCCCCCCAGTGTCTCTCTCTCTCTCTGTCAGAGTCTCTCTCTCTGTCAGTGTCTCTCTCTGTTTCTGACAGCGAGGGGTGGGGGGGGTGGGGGGAGAGTGGGGGGAGAGGGGATGGTGGGGGGGAGAGAGGGGGGAGGGAGAGAGAGCGAGGGAGGGAGAGAGAGAGGGAGAGAGGGGGAGGGGGAGGGGGAGAGAGGGGGAGGGGGGAGAGAGAGGGGGAGAGAGGAGGGAGAGGGGAGGAGGGGGAGGGGGAGCAGAGGGGGGAGAGGGGGGAGGGAGAGAGGGGAGAGGGGAGAGGGGAGGGAGGGGAAAGGAGAGGGAGGGGGAGAGAGGAGGGAGAGAGGAGGGGGAGGGGGAGCAGAGAGGGGGGAGTGGAGGGGAGAGGAGGGGGGAGGGAAGGAGAGAGGAGGGGAGAGGATGGGGAGGGAGGGGAGGGGAGAGGATGGGGAGGGAGGGGAGGGGAGAGGATGGGGAGGGAGGGGAGGGGAGAGGATGGGGAGGGAGGGGAGGGGAGAGGGGAGAGGAGAGGGGAGGGGGAGCAGAGAGGGGGGAGGGGAGAGAGGGAAGAGGAGAGGGGAGGGGAGAGGAGGGGGGAGGGAGTGGAGGGGAGAGGAGGGGGAGGGAAGGAGAGAGGAGGGGAGAGGATGGGGAGGGAGGGGAGGGGAGAGAATGGGGAGGGAGGGGAGGGGAGAGGGGAGAGAGGAGGGGAGGGAGAGGAGGGGGGAGAGGGGAGAGGAGGGGGGAGAGGGGAGAGGAGGGGGGAGAGGGGAGAGATGGGGGAGAGGGGAGGGGAGGGAGGGGAAGGGGGAAGAGAGAGGGGCTGAACAGGGGGCTGAATAGAGGAGGGCGGGAGGTATGGAGGCTGAACGGGCCCCGCCGCCGGGCTCCCACGGAGTACTTCACACGGGGCCCACCCCCAACGAGAGGCGGGGCGGGCAGGCCCCGCCGCCGACGATGAGGGGGGAGAGGAGTGGGGAGGAGGGGGAATGGCTGAATGGGAGTGGGGGGGTGGGGAGCGGGAGCTGAATGGGAGGGAGGGGGGGAGTGGGAGCTGAACGAGAGGGAGGGAGACCCAAGTCCGATCTTCGCCGCCCCGGTGAGCCCATTCAGCCAGGGTTAGGGGCGGTGTGCTTCATGCCCTTCCCACGCAGCCTTGGGGGCCTAGAGCTACTGCACATGCGCGCACACTCTAGCGCGCATGTGCAGAGGTCCCGGCACTGTTTTCAGCGCCGGGACCTGGCTCCACCCCCCCACGCGTTCTGCTGCACTGCACCAAGGGCCTGGATCAACCGGACGGAGGGGAGCATACCAAAGTAAATAATAGGCGCCATTTCTGTTCTAAAAAGTCGGTGCACCACACGGAGATGCGCCGTTCTAACCCTGGGGCAAACTTGGGCCCATAACCACTACACCACTGTGCCCTTCATTGAAGCTACTGTACAGAGCTCAGTGTCCTCTGTTTGAGTGCAAATGTGTAAAGCTCTACCACCCTACAGAGCTCCCAATTTGCATTGCTGCTCAAAATGGTGTCAGCGTTTTTTTTTAGGTTCAGCATCCAGAAAATCAAATTTCTCGGCTTTCCCTAAACTAATCCTTTATTGGCTGCATTTCCACAGCAAAATAAATAAAAAATATAACTTTGTTTGGGGTAGGTGAATGAAACATATTTGTATAGTTCTGTATATATGAACATTGGAACGTAGGAACAGGAGGAGGCGATTTAGCCCCTCAAATCTGTTCTGCCATTCAATGAGATCATGGTTGATCTGCATCCTAATTCCATCTACCCGCCTTTTCCCCATATCCCTTAATAACTTTGGTTAACAAAAATCTATCAATCTCAGATTTAAAATGAACATTGATCTAGCATCAATTGCCATTTGCGGAAGAGAGTTCCAAACGTCTACCACCTTTGTGTGTAGAAGTGTTTCCTAACTTCACTCCTGAAAGGCCTAGCTCTTATTTTTAGACCACGGGGCCGAAATTCAGGCCTGCCAGAAAGCTGGCGCACCTACCTTTTTGTGATGTTTTTGCCGTCGGGTGGGATGAGTCAGGCTCGCGATCGATTTTCTCCTCTTTGCCCTTTTTTTCGGATCAGACCGGAAGCCGGTCATAATGGGGGTGGAAGTGTGGCGGTAAGTGCTGGTGAGGGGTGGAAGTTGAGGGTGGGATGGATTCTCCACCACTGGGTTCGGCCACTGGGCCACCAGGGAGGATTTCGGCTGGGCCAGATGCCTGGCACCCAAGAGGGGGTGTTAGGCTGCCTGTTGGCGGCTCGACCGAACCCGGGGCGATAATTGTCCGGCCGATTGGGAAGTTGGCCGGCAAAATGAAAACATGGCGGTGAGCGCTGCGGTGGCTCACACACTAGAAAACCAGCTGCAGCGACAGAAAAAGCTGCCAGGGGCACCGTGCAGCGGATCGTGGATTTTCTCAGGTAAATTTGTACGGAGTGGGATGGAGGTGCGGGCGAGCGGTGGTGCGCGCTTTGATGATGCGCATGGGGCAGTCGGCAGCAGCGGGGTGGAGGTGGAGAACACCAGAAAATTCCACGAGGTGAATTTGGATCGTGGCGGCCAATGGACTGCAACGCGGCGGACACTCGATTCCGCCGCATGGCCGCCGCAAAACGGCGGTAACAGGCCTTATCCGGACTCTGAATTTCAGCCCCCATGATTCCTAGTCCTACACTACGCAACCAGTGGAAATAGTTTCTCTCTATCTACCCTATCAGATCCCTTTAATATCTCGAAAACTTTTTATCAAATCACCTCTGACCTTCTAAATTCCAGGGAATGCAACTTTGTGTAATCTCACCTCGTAATTTAACCCTCGGAGTCCAGATATCATTCTGGTAAATCCTGCACTCCCTCCAAGCCGAATATATCCTTCCTAAGGTGTGGTACCCAGAGCTGCTCACAGTACTCTTGATGTGGTCTAACCAGAGCTTTGTGTAAACTGCCACCAAGCTCATGGTCTACAGGCCTGTAGTAATACCCGCCCTCCTGTATGGCTCAGAGACATGGACCATGTACAGTAGACACCTCAAGTCACTGTAGAAATACCACCAATGATGTCTCTGCAAGATCCTACAAATGCCCTGGGAGGACAGACGCACCAATATTCACATCCTTGACCAGGCCAGCAGCCCCAGCATTGAAGCACTGACCACACTTGCTCAGTTCCGCTGGACAGGCCGCATCGTCCGCATGCCAGACACAAGGCTCCCAAAGTAAGCGCTCTACTCGGAGCTCCTTCACAGCAAGCGAACCAAAGATGGGCAGAGGAAACGTTACAAGGACACCCTCAAAGCCTCCCTGATAAAGTGCAACATCCGCACCGACACCTGGGAGTCCCTGGCCAAAGACCGCCCTAAGTGGAGGAAGTGCACCCGGGAGGGCGCTGAGCACCTCGAGTCTCATCACCGAGAGCATGCAGAAATCAAGCGCAGACAGTGGAATGAGCATGCGGTAAACCTGTCCCCCACCCTTTTCCCCAAAGACTATCTGTCCCACCTGTGACAGGGACTGTGGTTCTTGTATTGGACTGTTCAGCACCTAAGGACTCATTTTAAGAATGGAAGCAAGTCTTCCTCGATTCCGAGGGACTACCTATGATGATGATGTATAACTGTAGTATAACTTCTACTTCTTTGTACAATTTCTTAACTTTAGATTATAATATTCAGATCACACTTGTAGATTATCCTTTGGGGGCCATATTTGTTCAGGCTTCAGTTCTGCAGTGCGCCCTTTCCTTGAATGGCCGCCGCACAGCCATGTCGCACACACTGAAAATACCATGCACTGACAGAAAAAGCTGTCAGGGGCACTGCTCGGTGATTTTTGTAGCTGAATTTGGATTGAGGTGTGGGAGATCGGCAGTGCGCTCTTTGATGACGCAATTAGGTGGGGTCGGCAGCAGCGGGGCGGAATTGGGGATCGCCGGAAAAAGCACTTAGGAGAATTTAGCTGGTGGCGGCCATTGGACTCCAAATCGGTGACCACTCGACTTTGCCGCTTGGCTGGCAGTAAGAGGCCTTTTTGGGAGACTGAATTTCGACCCCAATGACTGAAAACTAATGGTGAAATGTGCACAATGGAAGTACATTTGCCCTCTGTAAATTTTTAGCTTTTTATTTTAAAGAAACAAGGCAACTCAAATCCATAATTATCCAAATTGGGCAGAATTTCAGGTATTTCCAAATTAACACAATCCAATCCAATCCAGGTGACATCAGGTCGTGAATGTGGCCCACAGCTCATCCACAATATTATCCTACAGATAAAAGAAAAGACAGATGGATTTTGCTAAGGACAAAATCCTGTAATATTTAAGGAGATAATATGAATAAATGTCAGACTATCTGAAGAAGTTGCAATAACATTGTATTCCAGCTGGTTTGTAGCTTAGTTTACAGATTTATAACTTAGTTAAACGTGTAAAAGATATAACTTTCATACAAGGTCTTATATGCCCCTCAAACAAAGTTATGTCAAAAAGTAATAATTGTTCAGTAACAGTCACGTCTCTTGTATATCTTTTAACTTCAAGCCAGAAAATCAAGACATTTCTCCCTTATGAAATAAACATCATGACTATTATCCAATAAATTTCTAATTTGTGCAATATGAGTTTAGAAATGAATCTGAATTATAAGCTGCAAAACCTTGCAAATTCCTAGGGGAAGAAATTCAATCGTGCCTCATTTGGGGCAGTAAACCAGACGGAGCAGTAATTTTAGTGCATTGAAAAGGTTTTCACCCTCCACCCAGAAATTCGTCAGAATCAGTCGAAGAGCTGACAGAGGTGCTAAATCAGCTGTTGCACACTGCAACTGCGGGGGCTGTAACAAAGGTTTGGTCGGTAAATTTTGCGGACCCATTGTGCATTCGCCGAACTCCGATTCAGATCCCGGCAAAGGCTGAGTCTTAAAGGCACGGCAAAGTTTGCAAAATCATTTGTTTGTAAGCTGTACTGTTATGTATATCTGCCACTGCAAACTCATGTACCGTGCTGTGTGTAAACGTTGCACTGACTGTGACCAACCGAAGTTCCAGCCCCTAATATCCAAAGATTACTTTTCCACATCAACGTATTCCCATGGGCATTAATCACACACTCATAATATTTATAGATGCTGCATTGTCTTTTCTCTTTTTCATCCAAGTAATGTGGCTGGCTGATTTACACCGTTCCCATTTAGTGTTGGTATTCTGAGTTGCTTAGTTAAAAACTCAAGATTTGCATTGTGTCTTCCCTGTATGCCATTGGGATACACACTATAAAACATAGAAAAAAAAACTTACAACAGAGCTCTCCAATGGCTCAATTTGTATATTCTCCACCCAGTCTGAACAGGGGTGCACAGACAGGGAAGGTCCCAGATTCACTCCCCAGTCTGTGCTGAATTTGTTAAAGACGCCTGGGCTGTCACAATTGGTCTCAAGTACATCTGATCCCTATCCAAAGATGGCAACTAGAAAGTGGATAGCTGATGAGGATGAAATTAAGCTCAACTCTGTTGAGTCAAATAGCCTCCAAGCACTCTCTATCAAACATACCGCTGGAACCTACACTTCCATTTTCCATACCTCGGGAATCTACTGTCAGCAAGAGCAGACATCGACAACGAGTTCCAACACCGCCTTCAGTGTGCCAGTGCAGCCTTCAGTCACCTGAGGAAGAAACTGTTTGAGGACCAGGACCGTAAACCCAGCACCAAGCTCATAGTCTACAGGGTAATAATGATACCCGCCCTCTTATATGGCTCAGAGACGTGGACTATATACAGCAGACACCTCAAAGCGCTGGAGAAGAACCACCAGCACTGCCTCCACAAGATCCTGCAAATCCGTTGGCAGGACAGTCGCACCAACATCAGTGTTCTCGCTCAGGCCAACATCCCCAGCATCAAAGCATTGACCACGCTCGACCAGCTCCGTTGAGCGGGCCACATCATCCGCATGCCCAACACGAGACTCCCAAAGCAAGTGCTCCACGTGGAGCTTCGACACAGAAAGCAAGCCCCAGTTGGGCAGAGGAAACATTTCAAGGACACCCTCAAAGCCTCCTTGATAAAGTGCAACATCCCCACCGGCACCTGGGAATCCCTGGCCCATGACTGCCCAAAGTAGAAGAAGAGCATCCTGGAGGATACTGAGCACCTCGAGTCTCATCGCCGAGAGCGTGCAGAAATCAAACGCAGGCAGCGGAAAGAGCGTGCGGCAAATCTGTCCCACCCACCCCTTCCCTCAATAACTATCTGTCCCACCTGTGACAGGGACTGTGATTCTCATATTGGACTGTTCAGCCACCTAAGGACTCAATTTTAGAGTGGAAGCAAGTCTTCCTCGATTCCGAGGGACTGCCTATGATGATGATGTGGTGATACAATGCATTGCTATAAAATCAATGTCATATTATTGTATGTCAGACAAGCACAATCTCTTAATAACTGCACATTTCTAATAGTGAATAGCTGGGTAACTGATATGAAAGAAAGACTTGCATTTATATAGCGCTTTTCACAATCACCAGATGTCGCAAAGCGCTTTACAGCCAACTAAGTACTTTTGGCATGCAGTCACTGTTATAACATGGGAAACACAGCAGCAAAATTGCACACAACAAACAGTTAGCAATGTGATAATAACCAGATTTATTATGTTGATTGAGGGATAAATATTGGCCAGGACACCACAGATAACCCCCCTGCTTTTCTTCACAATTAGTGCCTTGGGATCTTTTCCATACACCTGAGAGGGCAGACAGGACCTCAGTTTAATGTCTCATCTGAAAGACAGCACCTCCGACAGTGCAGTACTCCCTCAGCACTGCACTGGAGTGTCAGCCTAGATTTTGTGCTCAAGTTCCTGGGATGGGATGTCGAACTCACAACCTTCTGACTCAGAGGTGAATGTGCTACCCACTGAGCCACAGCTGACACTGATATAGTGATATACAAGTGTTGAATTTGGTTTCTTTTAAAGTATGAAGTGCTGTAGAAACAGCTGTGTACTGGGTCAGAACATAGTCCTTTCAACTGTCGGAATGGGTTTCATCCAGTGAAGACAGATTCAATAAAAGTCTTCTCTTGCTGACTGTATTATGGATATTTAATGAAATATGGTTCCATACAGTTTTCAATACATACAGAGATGAGTTAAGCCACATTATTGGGACCATGGCGGGAGTTCTATATTTCAGATGTATCTAACACACCAACACTAGGTGCAAAGCAGGAATGCAATGCAGGCCCAAACTCAACACTATTGGCCCCAACCCTCAGAAGCACTCAAAAATACGACAAAAAAAATCTATGACAAGTTGCAAATCCTTTTTTATATCTATATTGGTGTTTGAAACAACAACGAAAAATGTTCCTGCCTTGATTTAATATTTTGTTTAAATTATAATGCATTTTTTTTTACAATTTAAATTTGTAGGATGATACCATTTGATAATCATTTCCTCCTTAATTACAATTCTGACCGTGTGAGTGATTTGAAATGAGCAACCTCACAGATCTTTGGAAAGGAGCTTCAAAATGCACTCTGATTATATTTTATTTGGAGTCGGCTTCTGATCTGTTTGAACAGCTGTTCGCTAGAAATAAATGCTAATGGGAACATTTTACACTGGCGAATATTTACCAAGTAGCAAAATTGTCAGCTCTTAGCGCTAGCGCTGACATCAGTATTATATTCTAATGATGAATGTTTTTTTAAGGAATTTTGATTCTAATGGGGTGGGGGTGGGGGAAGTTAATGCATTTTAAAATTCCAATGGCTTTAGTAAATACAAGGGTGATCGTGAAGTAAGAGGGAAAAAAACTAGAGCTATGCATAGTTTGACGGACAATCCCGCTCTCCTTTACTCTTTGCTCATATATGTCTCTGTCAGTGGAAGAAGTCCGGCATCCTGTCAGAAAAAAAGCTGAAAGATGGGTCCCAACTGGAACAGGCTGATAATCGATCTGGAGCCCAAAACTGCAGCAGGGAGCCAGGCTCTGACAGAGGTGGCTAACCCCTCGGCTCCCCAGGGTCCTGTCAATCATGGTTAAAGGTGAAACGTTGGGGAGGAGGGGAAGAGGATGAGACGAGCACCGCAGGAACCTCAAAAAGCCACACACACAACAAGCAGCGGAATCGGGTCTGTGTCTTTTATTTCTCCGGAACCAGCTTTGCAAAAATCAAGACGTCGGTAGGTATGAGGAAACACAATCAGTTTGTGTGTTTCCTCACTCTGATGTGTGTGTTGGGGCTACAATTGACCCCAGTTTCTTGCATGCACATGCAGGTCGATTGTCAATGCTGTTAACTTGCATGGCTAAAACAAGATAAATATTTAAAATCTGTGCACCCAGTCTGCTTGTGTGTGTGTGTGTTTTTTTTCAAAATGCATGCCGCTTTATTTTCTATTGCACAAGGGATTTTTGTGCTGAGCAAACTGGGAGTTGTGGCAGGAGTGACAGTAGTTATCCGTTTTAATTTATATCATTGAAGTCTGTCGCACTGCCTCCTCCCCCATGCTTTTCTCTCTGGCCTGTCCATTTATATGGCATAGCATTTCGTATTTTCAGCTGCGAGCTGACCCTGCACAGAGCTCGGCGGCGCCAGCAATTTTCCGTCCTTTGTACAGCTGTCTATGGGTCTCAGTGTTGATTGGTGTAGAATCGCTGACAATGTTTGGACGGGCCAAGTCTCGCTGTATCAGCTTTATCCAGCGAGCTCTTCCTTCCAGTGTGCTCGAAGCAGCAGTCTGGTGGTACCTAGTGAGATTTTCGCAGCATAAATCTGTGCCTCTATTTTTCTGCTTTCTCTGGTTTCAAATGTACATCACTGTTAATGGCCTCCCCCCACTTTCCTTATTTTAATCCAAAATTACAATGACTTTTAAAAGGAGGCTGCAGAAATCCTTCTACAGAAGCTACACACAATACAGTAGCTCTCATTAAGGTCACAATCTTCACAAACAAGTGTTTGTCAAACATATTTGTGTATTAATGAGGGAGAGGTATATGTTATTTTTGTAATACACACCTCACTTGCAAGTGATCTCTTTTGATGTAATATATTGTATCTGTTTACAAGCATATGAAGAAAAGGTGTCCCAAACACATTTTTCATACAGATGACACCTTTATAAAAAAACACCCAGTGGGTGAAGCATGCGTAATCTGTCATAGATTATATTTCCATGTTTTATATATTCGATTAACAAGAAATAAGAGCAGGAGTAGGCCATTCGGCCCCTCGAGCCTGCTCCATCATTCAATAAGATCATGGTTGATCTAGCTCAAATCTGCTTGCCTGCACTGTCCCCATATCCCTTGATTCCCTTAATATTCCAAAATCTATCAATATGTGTCTTGAATATATTCGAAAAACTGAGCATCCTCCGCCCTCTGGAATAGAGAATTCCAAAGATTCACCACCCTCTGAGTGAAGAAATTTCTCCTCATCTCAGTACTAACCCCTTATTCTGAGACTGTGACCTCTGGTTCTAGACTTTGCAGCCAACATCCTCCCTGCATCTACCCGTCAAGTCCTGTAAGAAACTTGTATGTTTCAATGAGATCACCTATCATTCGTCTAAACTCTAGAGCATATAGGCCTGGTCTACTCAATCTCTCCTCAGAGGACAATCCCCCCATCCCAGGAATCAGTCTGGTGAACCTTTGTTGCACTCCCTCTATGGCAAGTTATATCCTTCCTTAGGTAAGGAGACCAAAACTGAACACAATACTCCAGGTGTGATCTCACCAAGGCCCGAGATAATTGTAATACGATGTCTTTACTGTTATACTCAAATCCTCGTGTAATAAAGGCCAACATACCATTTGCTTTCTTAATTGCTTGCTGTACATGCATGATAACTTTCAGTGATTCATTGATATAGAAACATAGAAAATAGGTGCACGAGTAGGCCATTCTACCATTTGAGCCTGCATCACCATTCAATATTATCATGGCTGATCATTTTTGCAACTTTAGTACCCCATTCCTGCTTTCTCTCCATACCCCTTGATCTCTTTAGCCGTAAGGATCACATCTAACTCCTTTTTGAATATATCTAACAAACTGGCCTCAAAACTTTCTGTGGTAGAGAATTCCACAGGTTCACAATTCTCTGAGTGAAGAAGTTTCTCCTCATCTCGGTTCTAAATGGCTTACCCCTTACCCTTAGACTGGGACCCCTGGTTCCAAACTTCCCCAACATCGGGAACATTCTTCCTGCATCTAACCTGTCCAATCCCGTCAAAATTTTAAATTCAGGTGAATATAAGCCTAGTCAATCCAGTCTTTCTTCATATGTCAGTCCTGCCATCCCAGGAATCAGTCTGGTGAACCTTCGGTGCACTCCCTCAATAGCAAGAATGCCCTTCCTCAGATTAGGAGACCAAACCTGTACACAATATTCAAGGTGTGGCCTCACCAAGGCCCTGTACAACCATTCAACTGTTACACATTTTATTTACAGTTATGTTACATTTCACAATCTCTCGCTATGAAGGCCAACTTGCCATTTGCCTTCTTCACCGCCTGCTGTACCTGCATGCCAACTTTCAATGACTGATGTACCATGACACCCAGGTCTCATTGCACCTCCCCTTTTCCTAATCTGTCACCATTCAGATAATATTCTGCCTTCCTGTTTTTGCCACCAAAGTGGATAACCTCACATTTATCTACATTATACTGCATCTGCCATGCATTTGCCCACTCACCTAACCTGTCCAAGTCACTCTGCAGCCTCTTAGCATCCTCCTCACAGCTCACACTGCCACCCTTAGTATCATCTGCAAACTTCATTTCCTTCATCTAAATCGTTAATGTATATTGTAAATAGCTGGAGTCCCAGCACTGAATGTTGCGGTACCCCACTAGTCACTGCCTGCCATTCTGAAAAGCACCCTTTTATTCCTACTCTTTGCTTCCTGTTTGCCAACCAGTTCTCTATCCACGTCAATACATTACCCCCAATACCATGTGCTTTAATTTTGCATATTAATCTCTTGTGTGGGACCTCGTCAAAAGCCTTTTGAAAGTCCAAATACACCACATCCACTGGATCTCCCTTATCCATTCTACTAGTTACATCGTCAAAAAATTTTAGAAGATTTGTCAAGCATGATTTCCCTTTCATAAATCCATGCTGACTTGGACTGATCCTGTCACTGCTTTCCAAATGCGCTGATATTACATCTTTAATAATTGATTCCAACATTTTCCCCACTACTGATGTCAGGCTAACCAGCCTATAATTCCCTGTTTTCTCTCCCTCCTTTTTAAAAAAGTGGTGTTACAGTAGCTTCCCTGGAATCCATAGGAACTGATCCAGAGTCTATAGAATGTTGGAAAATGACCACCAGTGCATCCACTATTTCTAGGGCCACTTCCTTAAGTACTCTGGGATGCAGACGATCAGGCCTTTTATAAGTACAAGGACACCCAGGTCCCTCAACACCACATTTCCCAATCTCTCACCATTTAAAAAATACTCTGCTTTTCTATTTTTCCTACCAAAGTGGATAACTTCACATTTCTCCACATTATATTCCATTTGCCATGATCTTGCCCATTCACTTAGCCTGTCTATATTCCCTTGAAGCCTCTTCGAATCCTTCTTATATACCCATGTAGCTTTGTACTATCAGCAAAATAGGATATATTACATTTGGTCCCCTCATCCAAATCATCCAAATATAGATTATAATTAGCTGAGTCATTAGGGAGATGACTCATCAGGGGAGAGCAGCAGCAGCCAAGTTCATGGCACTGTGGCTGGCTCTGTTGTACAGGAGGGCATAAAAAAGAGTGGGAGAGCGATAGTGATAGGGGATTCAATCATAAGGGGAATAGATAGGCGTTTCTGCGGCCGCAATCGAGACTCCAGGATGGTATGTTGCCTCCCTGGTACAAGGGTCAAGGATGTCTCCGAGCAAGTGCAGGACATTCTAAAAAGGGAGGGAGAACAGCCAGTTGTCGTGGTGCACAATGGTACCAACGACATAGGTAAAAAAAGGGATGAGGTCCTACGAGATGAATTTAAGGAGCTAGGAGCTAAATTAAAACGTAGGACCTCAAAAGTAGTAATCTTGGGATTGCTACCAGTGCCACGTGCTAGTCAGAGTAGGAATCACAGGATAGCACAGATGAATACTTGGCTTGAGCAGTGGTGCAGCAGGGAGGGATTCAAATTCGTGGGGCATTGGAATAGGTTCTGGGGGAGGTGGGATCAGTACAAACTGGACGGTCTGCACTTGGGCAGGACCGGAACCAATGTCCTAGGGGGAGTGTTTGCTAGTGCTGTTGGTGAGGAGTTAAACTAATATGGCAGGGGGATGGGAACCAATACAGGGAGACAGAGGGAAACAAAAAGGAGACAAAAACAAAAGACAGAAAAGAGATGAGTAAAAGTGGAAGGCAGAGAAACCAAAGGCAAGAAACAAAAAGGGCCACTGAATATAAAAGGGCTGCAGGAGGGGTCAAAACTAAAAATCATGGTTTAAAAACTAGGATGAAAACACTCTACCTAAATGCACGCAGCATTCGAAATAAAGTAAACGAGTTGATGGCACAAATCATTACAAATGGGTATGATTTGGTGGCCATTACAGAAACATGGTTGCAAGGTGGCCAAGACTGGGAATTAAACATACAGGGGTATCTGACGATTCAGAAAGATAGGCAAGAACGGAAAGGAGGTGGGGTAGCTCTGTTAATAAAAGATGATATCAGGGCAGTTGTGAGGGATGATATTGGCTCCAATGAACAAAATGTTGAATCATTGTGGGTGGAGATTAGAGATAGTAAGGGGAAAAAGTCACTGGTCGGCCTAGTTTATAGGCCCCCAAATAATAATTTCACGGTGGGGCGGGCAATAATCAAGGGAATAATGGAGGCATGTGAAAAAGGAATGGCAGTCGTCATGGGAGATTTTAACCTACATATCGATTGGTCAAATCAAATCGCACGGGGTAGCCTGGAGGAGGAATTCATAGAATGCATACGGGATTGTTTCTTAGAACAGTATGTAACAGAACCTACAAGGGAGCAAGCCATCTTAGATCTGGTCCTGTGTAATGAGACAGGAAAAAATAAACGATCTCCTCATAAAAGATCCTCTCGGAATGAGTGATCACAATATGGTTGAATTTGTAATACAGATTGAGGATGAGGAAGTTGTGTCAGAAACGAGTGTACTATGCTTAAACAAAGGGGACTACAGTGGGATGAGGGCAGAGTTGGCTAAAGTAGACTGGAAACAAGGACTAAACGGTGGCACAATTGAGGAACAGTGGAGGACTTTTAAGGAGCTCTTTCATAGTGCGCAACAAAAATATATTCCAGTGAAAAAGAAGGGCGGCAAGAGAAGGGATAACCAGCCGTGGATAACCAAGGAAATAAAGGAAAGTATCAAATCAAAGACCAATGCGTATAAGGTGGCCAAGGTTAGTGGGAAACTAGAGGATTGGGAAAATTTTAAGCAACAGCAAAGAATGACTAAAAAAGCAATAAAGAAAGGGAAGATAGATTACGAAGGTAAACTTGCGCAAAACATAAAAACAGATAGTAAAAGCTTTTACAGATATATAAAATGGAAAAGAGTGACTAAAGTAAATGTTGGTCCCTTAGAAGATGAAAAGGGGGATTTAATAATGGGAAATGTGGAAATGGCTGAGACCTTAAACAATTATTTTGCTTCCGTCTTCACAGTGGAAGACACAAAAACCATGCCAAAATTTGCAGGCCACAGGAATGTGGGAAGGGAGTACCTTGAGACAATCACTATCACTAGGGGGGTAGTGCTGGACAGGCTAATGGGACTGAAGGTAGACAAGTCCCCTGGTCCTGATGAAATGCATCCCAGGGTATTAAAAGAGATGACGGAAGTTATAGCAGATGCATTCGTTATAATCTACCAAAATTCTTTGTACTCTGGTGAGGTACCAGCGGATTGGAAAGCAGCTAATGTAACGCCTCTGTTTAAAAAAGGGGGCAGGCAAAAGGCAGGTAACTATCGGTCGGTTAGTTTAACATCTGTAGTGGGGAAAATGCTTGAAACTATCATTAAGGAAGAAATCGCGGGACATCGAGATAGGAATAGTGCAATCAAGCAGACGCAGCATGGATTCATGAAAGGGAAATCATGTTTAACAAACTTACTGGAATTCTTTGAGGATATAACGAGCATGGTGGATAGAGGTGTACCGATGGATGCGGTGTATTTAGATTTCCAAAAGGCATTCGATAAGGTGCCACACAAAAGGTTACTGCAGAAGATAAAGGTACGCGGAGTCAAAGGAAATGTATTAGCATGGATAGAGAATTGGCTAGCGAACAGAAAGCAGAGAGTCGGGATAAATGGATCCTTTTCCGGTTGGAAATCAGTGGTTAGTGGTGTGCCACAGGGATCAGTGCTGGGACCACAACTGTTTACAATATACATAGATGACCTAGAAGAGGGGACAGAGTGTAGTGCAACAAAATTTGCAGATGACGCTAAGATTAGTGGGAAAGCGGGTTGTGTAGAGAACTCAGAGAGGCTGCAAGGAGATTTGGATAGGTTAAGCGAATGGGCTAAGGTTTGGCAGATGGAATACAATGTCGGAAAGTGTGAGGTCATCCACCATGGGAAAAAAAACAATAAAAGGGAATATTATTTGAATGGGGAGAAATTACAACATGCTGTGGTGCAGAGGGACCTGGGGGTCCTTGTGCATGAAACTCTTTTAGAGTCTACCTGTAAAACATAAAACATTAAACCATGCCACCCGCCCTGGATGACACAGCAGACATTTAAAAGGCCCTTTTTTTCTTTTTTGTGTTTTTTTTTTGTGTTTTTCTTTTTTTTTTGGTTTTTTTTTGGGCGCTAAAATCAAATTTTTTCCAGTGCCCCCTATAAAAGGGGAGGGGGACACCAAAAGCACCGGCAATTAAAACAAATTAAACTTTAAAACGTAAAATCAAATTAAAATTTGGTTGCCGGGCGTGATGATGCACTCCAGTCCCTCCGGTGCCCACCTCTCGCGGAAGGCCGCGAGCGTACCGGTGGACACCGCGTGCTCCATCTCCAAGGACATCCTTGTGCATGAATCCCAAAAAAGGTTAGTTTGCAGGTGCAGCAGGTAATCAGGAAGGCAAATGGAATGTTGGCCTTCATTGCGAGAGGGATAGAGTACAAAAGCAGGGAGGTCTTGCTGCAACTGTATAAGGTATTGGTAAGGCCGCACCTGGAGTACTGCGTGCAGTTTTGGTCACCTTACTTAAGGAAGGATATACTAGCTTTGGAAAGGGTACAGAGACAATTCACTAGGCTGATTCCAGAAATGAGGGGGTTACCTTATGATGATAGATTGAGTAGACTGGGTCTTTACTCGTTGGAGTTCAGAAGGATGAGGGGTGATCTTATAGAAACATTTAAAATCATGAAAGGGATAGACAAGATAGAGGCAAAGAGGTTGTTTCCATTGGTAGGGGAGACTAGAACTAGGGGGCACAGCCTCAAAATACGGAGGAGCCAATTTAAAACGGAGTTGAGAAAGAATTTCTTCTCCCAGAGGGTTGTGAATCTGTGGAATTCTCTGCCCAAGGAAGCAGTTGAGACTAGCTCATTAAATGTTTTCAAGTCAAAGATAGATAGATTTTTAACCAATAAGGGAATTAAAGGTTACGGGGAGAGGGCGGGTAAGTGGAGCTGAGTCCATGACCAGATCAGCCATGATCTTATTGAATCGAGGGGCTAGATGGCCTACTCCTGTTCCTAATTCTTATGTTCTTATGAGTCCCCACTTGTTACAGCCTGCCAACCCAAAAATGACCCGTTTATTGTTACTCTCTGATTTCTGTCCGTTAACCAATCCTAAGTACCATGAGCCCTAATTTTGTTTAATAACCTCTTGTGTGGCACCTTATCGAATGCCATTGTAAAATCCAAATACACCACATCCACTGGTTCCCCTAATCTATTCTGCTAGTTACAATCTCAAAAACTCTAACATATGTGTCAAACACAATTTCCCTTTCATAAATCTGTGTTCACTCTGCCCAATCTTATTATTATTTTCTAAGTGCCCTGTTACCATGTCCTTAATAATAGATTCCAGCATTTTCCCTACTACTGATATCAGGCTAACTAGTCTGTAGTTCCCCATTTTCTCTCTCCCTCCTTTCTTAAATAGTGGGGTTACATTTGTTACCTTCTAATCTGTGGGAACTGTTCGAGAATCTGTGAAATTTTGGAAGATGACAACCAATGCATCCACTATCTCTATAGCCACTCTTTTTAAAACTCTAGGATGTAGGCCATCAGGTCCAGGGGATTTATCAGTTTTCAGTCTTATTAATTTATCCAGTATTATTTTTTTACTAATACTAATTTCTTTCAGTTCCTCATTCTTGCTAGACCCTTGGTTCTCCATTATTTCCGGCAAGATTTTTGCATCTTCTTCCGTGAAGACAGTCACAAAGTATTTGTATAATTTCTTTGCCATTTCCTTACTTCCCATTATAAGTTCTCATTTCTCAGCCTGTAAGGGACCCACATATTTTCCTTTTTAGAAACCTATAGAAGCTTTTACAATCTGTTTTTATGTCTCTCGCTAGTTTACTCTCATATTCTATTTTCACTTTCTTTAACAATTTTTTTGTTGTCCTTTGCTGAATTCTAAAATCTTCCCAATCTTCAGGCTTACTACTCTTTTTGGCAACATTATAAGCCTCTTGATCTAATAATTTTTTTTAACTTCTCTTGTTAGCCACAGTTGAACCACTTTTTCTGTGGGGTTTTTTGTGCATTAAACAAATGTATATTTGTTGTAAATGATGTATTAATTCTTTAAATGCTATCCACTGCTTGTCTACCATCATACCTTTTTAATATAGTTTCCTAATGTACCTTAGCTAACTTGCTCCTCATAACTACGTAGTTTTCATTTTTTAGATTTAAGACCCTAGATTCGGATTTAACTAAATCATTTTCAAACTCAATATAAAATTCTATCATATTATGGTCACTCTTCCCTAAAGGTCCATTTATAACAAGGTTATTAATTAACACTTTCTAATAGCACAACACTAGATCTAAAATAGCCTGTTCCCTAGTTGGTTCCTCAAAATATTGATCTAGAGAACTATCTTGTATACATTCCATGAATTCATCCACCCGACTATTACTGCAAATTTGGTGTGTCCAGTTTATATGTAGATTAAAGTCCCCCATGATTACTGTATTATCCTTGTTACATGCACCTTTAATTTTGTGATTTATTCTCTGCCCTACATTAGAACTTTTGTTTGGGGGCCTATAAACAACTCCCACCAATGTTTTCTGCCCCTTGCTGTTTCTTTGCTCTACCAAAACTATTTCTGCTTTTGATTTTCAGAACTGAGATCCTTTCTCCCAACCTTTGTTATCAGGACTACGCCGCCTCCTTTTCCATTTTGCCTTTCTCTTCTAAAAGTTAAGTATCCTGGAATATTTAGTTCCCAACCTTGGCCACTTTGCAACCACATCTCTGTAATGGCTATTAGATCAAACCTATTAATATCTTTCTGTGCTATTAATTTATCTTCATACTTCGCGCATTCAGATATATTGTCTTTAGCTTTGACATATTTCTATTTTTCACTGATGTTGCCTTATTCACTGATGCCTTATTACCTTTGTTACTCTCTCTGTCCCTTCCTGACCCATTCTGCTTATTTTTACCCCAAACTGTGCTCTGCTCTAGAGTCTTGGACAGTTTTCTTGCTGCTTTTAAATTGACTCTTTCCTGAATACCCCCACCCACTCAATCATTAGTTTAAAGCCCTGTCTACTATTGATGTCTTGCTTCTTCTGTGGGAAGCTGTTTAACTTTCGCTACCGCCAGGCCAGGTCCAAGATCACCCCAACCTCTGTCGTTGAGCTACATTACACGGATGACGCCTGCGTCTGCGCACATTCTGAGGCTGAACTCCAGGATATAGTCGACGTATTTACTGAGGCATACGAAAGCATGGGCCTTGCGCTAAACATCCATAAGGCAAAGGTCCTCCACCAGCCTGTCCTCGCCGCATAGCACTGTCCCCCAGTCATCAAGATCCACGGCACGGCCCTCAACAACATGGACCATTTCCCATACCTTTGGAGCCTCCTATCAACAAAAGCAGACATTGATAAGGAGATTCAACACTGCCTCCAGTGCGCTAGTGCAGCCTTCGGCCGCCTGAGGAAAAGCGTGTTCGAAGACCAGGCTCTCAAATCTACCACCAAGCTCATAATAGTAGTAAAACCCACCCTCCTGTATGGCTCAGAAGCATGGACCATGTACAGTAGAGACCTCAAGTCGCTGGAGATATATCACCAACAATGTCTCCGCAAGATACTATAAATCCCCTAGGAGGACAGGCGCACCAACATCAGCGTCCTCGTCCAGGCTAACTGACCACACTCGATAAGCTCCGCTGGGCAAGCCACATAGTTTGCATGCCAGACACGAGACTCCCAAAGCAAGTGCTTTATGCGGAGCTCCTTCACGGCAAGCGAGCCAAAGGTGGGCAGCAGAAATGTTACAAGGACACCCTCAAAGCCTCCCTGATAAAGTGCGACATCACCACTGACACCTGGGAGTCCCTGGCCAAAGACTGCCCGAAGTGAAAAAAATGCTTCCGGAAGGGCGCTGAGCACCTAGAGTCTCATCGCCGAAAGCTTGCAGAAATCAAGCACTGGCAGCAGAAAGAGTGTGTGGCAAACCAGTTCCACCCACCCCCTCCCTCAAAGACTATCTGTCCCACCTGTGACAGAGTCTGTGGCTCTCGTATTGGATTGTTCAGCCACCAAAAGAACTCACTTCAGGAATGGAAGCAAGTCTTCCTCAATTCTGAGGGACTGCCTATGATGATGATGATGATAGCTCCTTCTGTTACCTCCACTGCATGTCATTACTTATTCTAAAGCCCCAATTCTTCTCTCCTCTTCTTTCTGAAGGTGTTGACTCACACTTGGGTATTGTTAACAGGTGCCATTCACTGGTATTTTTTATGTGGAAGCCTCCATGGTGAGCAGTCAGCAGCTTATCCAATTGTTGGGAGACTGATCCTATTCTCAACTGATGCCCACTTTAATAAATTTTGCATCTGCACTAGATATTCTCCTGGAAACAGCATCATTGGTCAGCTTGTAAATGGACCACGAGTCCACTACATCCTGAAGAACACCTTAACTGTAGTGCAGACAGTGGAACTGGGAGCAGGAAAACTGTTGTGCCATAGTGCTACCACTAGAGGGAGGTGTCATTATAGCGTGACAAGTTTGCACAGGCAGTTTCCATTATAAATATGGATATTTATATGAGGGAGTCCAAAATTAGAGTTATAAATATAAGATAACCACTAAAAAATTCAATAACGATTTGAGGAGAAACTTCTTTACCCAGAGAGTGGAACTCTCTACCACATTGAGAAGTTGAGGCAAATAGCTTAGATTCATTTAAAGGAAGCTAGATATGTATATGAGGGAGAAAGGAATAGAAGGATATACTGATAGGGTTAGATGAAGTAGGGTAGAAGGAGGCTCGTGTGGAGCATAAATACTGGCATAGACCAGTTGGGCCGAAGGGCCTGTTTCGGTGCTATAAATTCTATGCAATCGATGGATATTAGAATTTATAATGGAAAAAAGTTGACACAGAAGTGTGACAAACCATGAAGACAGGAAGTAAGATTTTGTAGACATGATGTGCAAAGAGACACAAGATTGTTAATAGAATATATATACACAAGTTGTAAGATTTGGATCACAGGTCACACACAGATTACCCAAAGAATCTTAGGAGTTGTAAGGCGTTTTATTAAAGAGCGGCAGTTTTCAGCATAATCAGATACAACACGTGATTAAGAGAGATATGGTAGACATACAACCCATGACAGATGAGAACGATCTATGGGCCCGGAACAGACGGGCAGACATTGAGGCAGAACGGTGGTCTCTGAACAGATCCGAGCTGTTGGAGATGTTGGGCCGAAGATAGCATGGGGTCCACCTCAGAGGTTTGAGCTTGACCAAGGTGTTAGACCGAAGCCCACATGAGAGCCACCTCGAGGAAACTCTGTCCTCAGTCTGCCTGTTTCTCTCTCTCCCTCGGTTGCCTATTTTTATACCTTATTTCGGTGGACCGGTGGATACCTTTCATCAATCATCTTTTACCCATTCAATTGTCTAATCACAGGGGAGAGGGTACCTATGAGAGAATTTTCTTCCTTATCTCTGTCTGAATGTCTTGTTGCCTTTTCAAGAGACAGCTTGTTTATCTTTAAAGCTCCTTGCTAAATCCCTTGAAGGCCTGCTTTTCTCTCTGACATCGCAACTCAGCCTGCTGTACAACTCTTCTCCTGACATGACTGGAATCTTTCTATATCCTCAACTTAAGCAAACTGCTGAGCTAGGGAACCCGTAACAGACTATTATTTCTTCCACTCTACGATTTCTTACAGAGTCAACCTTCCATGGCAATGCATGGTAAGTATCTCTTGTCTCTGATTTTTGGGATGTGGGCAGTGCTGCCATGGCTGCAGTTAATTCCCACTCCTGGTTTCTCTGAAATTATGGCGGTAGACCTTCTTGATGGTTGCAGTCCTTATAGTGATGGTGCTCCCGTAGGGAGTGAATTTCAAGATATTGACCCAACAAAGTTAAAGAGACAGCAAATCAGGACGGTGTGTGACTTGGAGGTATGGTCTTCTGGTGTCCACATTACTATGAAGTCGCTCTCTTTCTCTCCCTCTGTTAATAATAAGGATGGCCGATTGCTGAGTTTATGATTATGATTATAATTTGTAAAGCCAGTGAAGACAGTAAGGATCAACAGTGGGATTTGTGCTAATTTTGTAAATCACTGTTCACTGATCTGAATCCTCTAGATATTTTTCACGTTCAACTGCCAATATAAAAACTGCCACAAAATTAGAAGGAATTGGGCCAATATGCAAACTGGTATTTTCCAAGTGCACAATGAAAGTCAAAATTAGTTGACATTTATAATTTTCAAATTGAGGAATTCATTCCATGGACTATGTTTTGCGCTCAACGGACAACCGGCTGGGAGTTGCGTTAAAATGGCCTCCTCAGAGATCTGCACAGCCTTCTGCTCCGTGCAATTCCTCATCGGATTCTAAAGGGGAGGGGACTGGCAGGCATGAGTAATGCCTTTCATTTATCCCGTCCCTCCACGCGCTGCTGAGGAGAAACTCAGGATGGCTCAGATCGCCAGTGCACCGTCAACCTGTGTTGGACCACTGGACCCATCCACCTATTGATTACCACAATATCACTGTATCCCACCCTTCTATGTTGTTTCTACACTGCTCTGGGCTGTGTGGATATGGAATGTGAAATATATAATCTCCCCTTGGATGTGCTCCAATTGGAAAATTCAGTACAGGCATACAGTATCCACACACCCCTGAGCAATACATGTCTTGGCTGTGTGATGAGATGGAGGGGTTATCATATGAAGAAAGGTTGGGCCTATACTCATTGGAGTTTAGAAGAATGGGAGGTGATCTTATTGAAACATATGATTCTGAGGGGGGTTGACAGGGTAGATGCAGAGAGGATGTTTCCCCTCGGGGAATCGAGAACTAGGGGGGCATAGTTTCAGAATAAGGGGCCACCCATTTAAAATAGAAATGAGGGGGAATTTCTTCTCTCAGAGAGTTGAAATTCTCTACCCCAGAGAGCTGTGGAGGCTGGGTCTTTGAATATATTTTAGGTGGAGATAGACAGATTTTTGAATGATAAGGGAGTCAAGAGTTATGGAGGGTTGGCGGGGAAATGGATTTGAAGCCATGATCTTATTGAATGGTGGAGCAGGCTCGAAGGGCCAAATGGCCTACTCCTGCTCCTATTTCTTATGTTCTTATGATAGATAATGAGTTTCCTAACAGTCTATTCCCCTTGCAGGTTTATGATTTAGAAACAAGTTTCCATCAGTAGTCAAATTCCTGTCTTAATGCAGACTATTTGTTAAAAATGTCATTATTTTATTCCCCCGCTTCCAGATTGTCCTTCCACACCTCCAAACCCTCCTGAGCACTTGCTCCGATGCTTTTTGGAAACCTGTTAATGTCATTTTTAAACCAGCTGCTTCAAGGTGTGTAATGTCAGAAACTTAGCATCATAGTGTTCCATCTTTCCCTGTGAGGCAGTATCTCCGCCAGAGAGTTCAGTAAAAATAGTGGAGGTAATTTTGTTGCGTGCAAGCGTAGACACTGCCACTCTGGCTCTGTAGATTGGTGCTGTAATACACTTCACAACCAGGCAACTAAGAAAATGTTTCTAACTTCTGCCATTACCATCTCAAGTCGGTCCATCATTCCCTTTGTCTCTCAAATCTCTCCTGATCACAGACCGATCACAGACCTTCCCTTTTGTTCTTAGCTCCCCTCCCCTTTTCAGTGCTCCTTAAGAATCTATTCATTTCGAACATTCGCCAGTTCTGACGAAGGGTCATTGACCCGAAACGTTAACTCTGTTTCTCTCCACAGGTGCTGCCTAACCCGCTGAGATTTCGAGCATTTTCTGTTTTTATAACTAAGAAATGTTTACTGTTCCGAAGACAAAAATTCCAAAAGGAGCCCATTGTTACTGATTCGCATGTAATCCATTAAATATGTTGCCAGTGGATCACATTGATTGTTACAAGGAGTGCATATGTGTCTTGATACTATCCAGCCTGGCCTTTCCCCAGCCTAACATCTGGGTGAAGCTACAAAACAGATGAACTGTTCAGCAGCAGCAAGAACCAGAAAAATGAGCAGAGGCTGTCCAAAACAGTAACCTCAAGGAAATTGCAGCAATGGAGGTGTCCAGTCGTGACCGTTTTTGCCTCAGGGGGAATTGCATAGGTTTCTGCAGCTCTTCTGTTGAAGTTAACAGTGGACAAGTGAGAGAACCTCTGCAGAAATTCACCCTAAAGTCTCAGATTGAAAAATTGAATTAGTTATATTCAGGGATTGAAAGCAAATTGAACCAGTGGAATGAGTGATGAGAAAGAAATTGATGATGACTTGATTTAATCTGCTTTTTTCATCCCAATACTAGATGGCTACATGGGTGTAGTCTGTTACCCTGTGGACATGATGTTAGCCAGCCACTGTGGTACATCTCGGAGCGTTCTCAGTTTAGCTGTTGGCATTTATGGGAAAGGTGATGTATTGGTTGGCCCTGGAAAAGATGACATTGGTGACCTGCTTGATGCAGTTGTGCAGTGCAGACTGGGAGGCGCTGGGGAAGTCCCCTCAGAGGCATCCTGGAATGAGCCCGAGGCTAAATAGTTAAACGCGGTAGTGACTTTGACAGCCACTGGCAAAGCAAGGCCACCAGGATCAGCGGGTCTTGGTGTAGGAGGCTGCGGAGATTAGGGACAGCCTGCCTGGAGCATAGAGTCTCCTCATTCGCTACTCCTCAGAGACATCTAAGAAAGAGTCTCTTGACTTATAGACCTTGTGGGCTGGGTAAGGCCCTGTGGGCTGAGATGAGAAGTCCCCTCACCAGCTGCTCCCCTTGGTTGTTGAAGCTGTTGCTGCTGTTGCTGCCCTGTGCCTCCAACTCCTCTTCCATCCAAAACAATGAAGCAAAAATGGCCCCCATTCTATAATGAACCAAGACAACCAAATACTGATCTAGTTTACATTGAGTCTCTTTTAGTTTGACACTGGCGAGACTTATTTTTAGAGGTGCCCTCTTAAAGGGTTATTTGTAGTGATGGTATTTGTTTGGTGCCACTGGGGAAACCCAGCACTACCATTACTGGTCCATTAAAAAGGAATAAGCTGTAAGTGCTTATTCAGGGTGAGTAAGGCAAAAATAAGCAGAAACAAGCAATCTCCAAGTTAAAACTTCACTTGAAAATCCAAAAAGCACAGTAGCACACAGAACTATATGAACTGGGTACCTGCACCTGACTGCCCCTTTAAATACTGTTTCCAATTATCCTCTGAAACCAATCCCGTGAGGTTTTACTCAGTCAGTTGGGCGCTGGGTGGAATTTACCAATTTTTCCAGTTAAAAATGCATTGCAGTCCTAGTTACTTCATAGGACCCTGAATTGCATGTATTCGGGAGGTGCGCATCTAAAAAAAATACTATGGTCGAATTGGCACTGAGCAGGAATACATAGGATTACATAGGATACCGGGCACAGAAACAGGCCATTCAGCCCAACAAGTCCATGCCGGTGCTTATGCTCCACTCGAGTCTCCTCCCGTTTTTCCTCATCTAACTCTATCAGCATAATATGGGATGGTAAGTGCACTGAAGCAATCTTACATGCGTACCCACCTATTCCTGCTGGGCAGGTTTGGTTAAAATCACTCTTCCCCTACCCACCTTCCCCACACCCCCCCACCTCCCCACCACAAATTTTTCCCGATGTGCTGAGTTCCAATTTGAACTGCATCATTAGGGGAATCAAAGCCATTTGCACATGGGATGGAAGAGTGAGTGAGAAACATGAAACATCAGAGTCATTGTTGTCATGTCCTGCAGACCTTCCAGCTGGAATTGACAATGGTCTGGGATAGATTCCCTGGCCTCTTGTGAAAGCAAGTGGTACATAGAAGGATGAAGGAGAGGTAAGAAACATAACTTGGACATGAGTAAAATCGACACACTAATAGAGCCGTGTTTTCTGGGTGAATTGTTGGAGTTATTAAACTGTGTTTCACTAACACATTGGTTGTCTTTATCACATCTTCCGTTTGTCTTTTGTTTTGTTATTAAACTATGAGTATGACAAAATAATATATACATTTTGCTCTGTTTCTTCTATTGATTATTTGTCGCAAGGAGGAAAAACCCTTAAAAACTGAATTAGGCAGTAAGTATATCACCTAATAGATTTCCCAAACAAGAGAGTAATAAAATAAACATTCAAGAGTACAGATAAAAATGAATGCAGATATTTTGTGTTTCCCTGAGGAATTCTTCTGTAATTATAAAAACAAGTGCCATATAAATGAACAATTCAAACATACGCAAATGGTATTTGGCAATGCTGGCTTTGGCAATAGACCATTTCACTTTCTTTTGGCTTAAAAATACTTGGCAGCTCCGTTAATCAGCCCAAACATATTTATTATTAACAATTCTGTCTTTTAAATGAGTTAAAATGAAGTTTTGTGCTTTTACTATGTCTATTAGCCCTTTACAGCCCACGTAACATTAATTAATTTTAACTTGAAGAACGAAGGGGCTGAAATTTGCATATGGCCCCATTTTGGGGCCACATGCATATGATGAGGCGGGACTTCCTGTGCCTGGCGCAGAAGTCCCGCCCCACGACCGGAATTGGGGTTAATCGTCCCCGACAGGAAGTGGGACGCAATGTCGGGTGCTCCACTTCTTCTCGGGGGCGGGCCTGGGGTGCTAACCTCGGGAATGTTGGAGTGCCAAATGGCCTCTCCGCATAGCGCTGACGCAATCACAGACCCTTCCCTTTCCGTTAAAGGGGACGGCACGCTGCGAGCTCTGCAATGGTTTTGAACAGCCTCCACTAGGCCATTGGGGATGCGGGTGCGCTGGCCACAGCCTGGCGCAGAAGCGGAGTGCCGGGCTGCAATATCACATAAGGCCGGACCGGTAAGTCGGCTGAAAAATCAAAATGGCACCATGCACCTTCCCTTTCAACTTTCGCATGCGGAGTGCGGCCCGGTTCGCGACCTGCGAGGCTGGCGCTGACAACGCCCGTGGCAGCCTTACGGGTCGCTGCCCAATTTCCGCCAGCGGGGCGAAAACGGGGTGCCGCGCATGACGATGATGTCATCGCCGGAGGCACGGCAGCCCGGGGTGATACCAGTTTTGTAACTCCACTAACACCAGCAGTCACAAACCACGAGTATTTCTCCTCCCTAAGAGTCTACTATTTGAAAAGTGTTGTAAACAAGATTGGTATCTGGAGCACAGATCGGACAGAGCCAATGATTTTAAAAGATTGTAGAGACTGGTTGCAATAATGACCATAAAGGTTTGTTTGTTTCCATTTGAACCTGCTGTTCACAACAACTTGACTTCTTCCCTTGCCCCATAGCGTAGAAATGTAATTTTGGTAACAAAATTCAAACATGTTATCATTTGAGTCTTTCAAAGCCATTAGGCATAATTGTAGTTTGGACTTGTAGAGCTATTCTTCAATGAGCATCTGGCACTGATACTCAGTCCTTAGTCTGCTTTGGAAGAAGGAAAAAGCATTTGCTCTTACCAACCAATAACATTGCAGTTTCGTGTACTTCCTGTGATGTCATTCAATTTACCGCCAATCATCTTCACTATATTGAAACTCTGTTGAGAGGCATTAAGTACCCTAATGTCTCGCTGTATACTTGATTATGTTTTAAATAATAACACTCCTTTTTATACACGTAAACAATGCCAAGTTCGAGTTTGGCACAAAGCAAGCACAGAAAATGTGCCTTTAATTTGATAGTAAAAACCTTTCCATGAATAAATTAGGTGCATATTGAAATTCCTGTGAGTATTGTGGGGAAGTGATTTCTAGATACAGAGCTTGATAATAATCAGAAATGCATATTGGCCTTTTGCTTGAACTGTTGCCCACAATTTCTATGAACTATGTTGTGTAAGGAAAAAAATATATAAAGCCATAAGCAAAGGAATGAAATGGCCAAAAGGTAGCAGGATTCCAAACTAACATAGCACAGCTGTGATCCCAATATCCCAACATGTGCTTTCATTTCAACCAGGTAATTTACAATTGCAGTCAATCATACGCTATTTGAATTACTGCCAATTCTTTGGTGTATTGCAGAAGATAAAATGACAGATACGTTCCCATCCTATCGGCAAGATTCATCGTAAAGTGGAACTTTTACTAAAATGCAACATTGTTAATTATACCTGGATTTACAATAATCATTCATCTTTGTCAGATGAAAACAATCTGACTGATGAAAACAATCAGTATGGATCTATGTGACTTTATTCCTTCAAGAAGTGGAAGGAGTATTGTAGTGAATACCTAAAAAATCAAAGGAAAAGATTTCAGTAATCTTCACGAGCACTATCAGTTTAAAATCCTAGGTGGCACTTGTTTACACTGGGTCCTGGTGGTGCTAGAGTATGGAAGAACTTTCATTGCCATCTAGACCAGTCCACTGTTTGATTCAACAACAACAACAACAACTTGTATTTATATAGCACCTTTAACACAGTGAAACATCCCATGGCGCTTCACAGGAGTATTATGAGATAAAACATTTGACACCAAGCCGCATAAGGTTAGGGCAGGTTATCAAAAGCTTGGTCAATGAGGTAGGTTTTAAGGAGCAGCTTGAAGGAGGAAAGAGAGGTAAAGATGCGGAGAGGTTTAGGTGGAGAGGTTTCCTGTGCATTGTGTGTGAATGTCCATATGGGAGATAATCTTTCACCATTGTTTTCCACCAGTATGTTCCATGGCCCTCTGTGCAAAGAAAAATCTTATCTTCACCTTTCATTCTTTCAGTGATGATCTTAAATTTATGCTCTTTAGTTGCTGACTTACTGAAGGGTCAAACTAGTTGCTCTCTACCTTATCAAAACCATTCATAATTTTGAACAGCTGTATCAGAAACTTGAGGAAACATTAATGTCAGAGATCCATATTTTGGGCTGTGTTTTTAAAAACTGAGCCATTGCCAAGCACCTTTGGGTAGAAATTCATCAGCTCCCGGTTTCGGGTGCAAAGGCTGCTGTGTGGCTGCAATGCAAGCCCAAAACAGGAGGCCCGAGGAGGGCTCATCAAAATAACCTGGGTTAACTGTTGTGCCTCTATAGGAGGCTCGTCCTTCTGAATTAACACATTTTAGACAGGCTGCCTCCCCAGCAAGGGGGGGTTGGTAAAGGATAGCGAGGGGGAGGGGGGCGATCGCAGCCGGCAAGAGTGCTACGGAGCCGAGAGGAGTATGTTAATTTAACAACAAAAATTATCGACACTCACCTTTCGGTCACATCCATATCAGGTGAAGCTGAACGGAGCAGCAAGGTGCGTTCTCCATTCCTCGGGACACCAATTTCCTAAGCGGTCCGAAAATGGGCATTAGGCCCCTTATTTACATATGTAAACAGCCTAATACCCATTTTAGCCAGTGATGTTTGAAAAATTGTTCCACACAATTTTGGGTTGGATGTTTTCAGGAGCTCTCGGGGACAGGGCATTTGCCCCCAAAATTGGGCCTCATTTGGCCATTTTACACCTGTAAAATTGGCACATCAAGGTCCAATTTCCACTTGTGGCAAATTTTAGAATATAATTTTGAACAGTTGTCACAACAGAATCTTCATGATACTAAGTGCCAAAAGACAACAATCTTTTTTTTAAAGAAAATGCTGTGGGCATCATCTATCCAACATTGCTATTTTAAACAAACCCTTGAGGAAGCAGGAAGGGTTTTACAGTGAGTCAGCGTGAATGTTTTGTAACTGAGGTTCTCCAAGTGACACAGAGCCTTTCACTGCACAAATTTTTCATTCTTTTTGTTTAATTATGATCACTAATCATTTTGATTTAGTAACACGTGATAAATTCACTGCTTTCAGATTTTGAAACAATTCTGTGCAGTTGTTCCTCAGGCTGTACTTAACGTTCATATTTTGAGTCCGATAAATTGAAATCCATAATAAGTTGGGTTATGTACTTCGTAAAATGGAAAACAATATTGACTGGAACTTGGATATTAAAATCATACTAACTAGCCTACGACAGGTACTGAGTACGTAAGCATAAAGCAGGCCCAAATTATAAATGATGAGCTGTATAATAGAGCATGGCTGAACAAGAATAATATGAGCATTAATTATATCTTGAATGCAAGTGCTTTGAAAATATAATGACAGATTGATGCAACAATGTTGCAAGATGAGGTCGGTGAAATGTGCTAAAAGCAAACTTCACACTTACTGTTACACATGAATTGGGGATTATATTAAATCTCTGTTAATTAAGGATAAGCAGTTGGCTTCTTTTGAAGGTTTGGCTGTAATTCTAGACACTAATAGAATTATCTAAATGTGCAATTGGAAGGAGGCCATTTAGCCCATTTCTGTCTGTGTCAATTCTCTGAAAAGAACTATTTGCTTAGGTCCATTCTCTACTACAGTATCATAGAAAAGTACAGCACAGAAAGAAGGAGGCCATTTGACCTATCGAGCCTGTGCCGGCTCTTTCAAAGAGCAATCCAATTAGTCCCACTTTCCACCCCCTCCCGCAGCTCTTTCCCCATATCTCTGCAATTTTTTCTCCTTCAAGTAATTATCCAATTCCCATTTGAAGGCTACTATTGAATCTGTATCTGCTACCCTATCGGGTAGTACATTCCAAATCCTGACCACTCATTGCGTAAAAAAGTATTTTCCTCATGTTGCCTCTGATTCTTTCGCCAATCACGTTAAATCTGTGCCCTTTGGTTATCAACCTTTCAGCCATTGAAAGCAGTTTCTCTTTATTTATGCTATCTAAACAATTTATGATTTTGAACACCTCAGCAGAGGAGGACTAAGGGTTGAATTAGAAGGGGGAAATAGAGTATGAGAGTAAGCTAGCAGGGAACATAAAAACTGATTTTAAAAAGCTTCTATAGTGAAGAGAAAAAGATTAGTGAAGACTAATGTAGGACCTGTGCAGTCAGAATCAGGTGAATTCAAAATAGGGAACAAGGAAATGGCAGACCAATTGAACAAATACTTTGGTTCTGGCTTCAATAAGGAAGGTACGAATAACCTCCCGAAAATACTAGGGGACCGAGGGTCTAGCGAGAAGGAGGAACTGAGGGAACTGAGAGAAATCCTTATTAGTCAGGAAATGGTGTTAGGGAAATTGATGGGATTGAAGGCCGATAAATCCCCAGGGCCTGATAGTCTGCATCCCAGAGTACTTAAGGAAGTGGCCCTAGAAATAGTAGATGCATTGGTGGTCATTTTCCAAATTCCATGGATTGGAGGGTAGCTAATGTAACCCCACTTTTTAAAAAAGGAGGGAGAGAGAAAACAGAGAATTATAGACTGGTTAGCCTGACATCGGTAGTGGGGAAAATGCTGGAATCAATTATTAAATATGTAATAGCAGCGCATTTGGAAAGCAGTGACAGGATTGGTCCAAGTCAGCATGGATTTATGAAAGGGAAATCATGCTTGACAAATCTTCTAGAATTTTTTGAATGGAGTAGAGTGGATAAAGGAGAACCAGTGGATGTGGTGTATTTGGACTTTCAAAAGGCTTTTGACAAGGTCCCACACAAGAGATTAGTGTGCAAAATTAAGGCACATGATTGGGGGTAATGTACTGACGTGGATAGAGAACTGGTTGGCAGACAGGAGCGAAGAGTGGGAATAAATGGGTCCTTTTCAGAATGGCAGGCTGTGACTAGTGGGGTACCACAAGGTTCAGTGCTGGGACCCCAGCTATTTACAATATATATATTAATGATTTAGACAAAGGAATTGAATGTAATATCTCCAAGTTTGCAGATGACACTAAGTTGGGTGGCAGTGTGAGCTGTGAGGAGGATGCTAAGAGGCCGCAGGGTAACTTGGACAGGTTAGGTTAGTGGGCAAATGCATGGCAGATGCAGTATAATGTGGATAAGTATGAAGTTATCCACTTTGGTGGCAAATCAGAAGGCAGATTATTATCTGAATGGTGACAGATTAGTAAAAGGGGAGGTGCAACGAGATCTGGGTGTCATGGTACATCAGTCATTGAAAGTAAGCATGCAGGTACAGCAGGCAGTTAAGAAAGCAAATGGCATGTTGGCCTTCATAGCGAGAGGATTTGAGTATAGGAGCAGGGAGGTCTTGCTGCAGCTGTAACGGGCCTTGATGAGTTTTGGTCTCCTAATCTGAGGAAGGACATTCTTGCTATTGAGGGAGTGCAGCGAAGGTTCACCAGACTGATTACCGGGATGGCAGGACTGACATATGAAGAAAGACCGTATCTATTAGGCTTATATTCACTGGAATTTAGAAGAATGAGAGGGGACCTCATAAAAGCATCTAAAATTCTGACGGGACTGGACAGGTTAGATGCAGGAAGAATATTCCCGATGTTGGAGAAGTCCAGAACCAGGGGTCACAGTCTAAGGATAAGGGGTAAGCCACTTAGGACCGAGATGAGGAGAAACTTTTTCATCCAGAGAATTGTGAACCTGTGGAATTCTCTACCACAGAAAGTTGTTGAGTCCAGTTCGTTGGATATATTCAAAAGGGAGTTAGATGTGGTCCTTACTGCTAAAAGGGATCAGGGGGTATGGAGAGAAGACAGGAGTTGGGTACTGAAGTTGCATGATCAGTCATGATCATATTGAATGGTGGTGCAGGCTCGAAGGGCTGATTGGCCTGCTCCTGTACCTATTTTCTATATTTCTATGTTTCTATCACTTAGTATTCTCTGCTCTAAGAAGAACAATCCCAGTTTCTCCAGTCTATCCACGTCACTGTAATCCCTGATCCATGGAAAAGTTCTAGTAACTCTCTTCTCTACCCTTTCCAAAGAATTCAAGTCCTTCCTAAAGAATGGAGCCCAGCATTGGGCATAATACTCCAGCTGGGGTCAAACCAATGTTTTATATAGGTTCAACATAACTTCATTGTGGACTCTATAGAGGAATTTTAACCCCAAAAACAGGTGGGTTTGGGGGTCAGGTTAAAGTGTTAAAAATCTGAATCCCAACCCCAATGTATTTGCTTCATGGGTTTTTTGCTTAAGAATTCATAGCAACACATTGCTATTTAAGAACTAGTTGATTTATTAGCAAAGTTTTAACAATCACACTATACATTACCAGTTCATCCACCAGGCTCACAACCACCTGCCTCACCGTGGATCCCCCGAACCCAACTGGCTGGGGTATAATTGAGTCTTGTGTACATCACGTGACTGGCTAAGCCATTCACAACTCAACAGCTCTACCAACCAGTGAGCATACTCACAGGTGAAATTACACCCTCCAACCCACCCACTTTAATTGGAGGCAGAACAGGGGTGGGCAGCCGACGCACTCCCAGGAGGCGGGCTGGCACTTTAAATATGATACTGAGGCAGGAAGCCTCAGATTTAACCTGGTGTAACTGTGGCCGGCCGGGTTCAGCTGCAGCGAAGTGAGGACAGTCTAGGAGAACCCTCCTTGTGGGCTGGGAGGAGCAGGAGGGCTTCCCCTCGGACCCACAAGCTCCCCCACAATCAGCACTGCCCCCATACAAACCACCTCCTCCCACCACTGCGCCCCCCCCCTCCATCCCCCACCCCCACCCCCACCAGATTCAGATCCTTCCCTGGATTTGTGGATTGGAACCCCCACCCCCTGAGAGAGATTGGGGATGGATACCCCTCCCCCCCCCACCCCAGGGTTGGGGATCGGACCTACCTGGGCCTGCGGCCTCTTCTCCAGCATTCCCTGCCCAACAGGAAGCCAAGCCTGTCCATCATGCTGACTTCCAGGTGGGGAAGCTGTCAGTGACATTACATGCACACTGTGGAGTTAAAACAGTTTGCAGGGAGACCCAGATTTCTGGGTTTCCTGCGCTCTAACGAGCCTCCCTGCACCAGGCGGGTCCAAATGTTAAAATTCTCCCCATGCCTCTATTTATAAAGTCCAGGTTCCCAGATTAACTGTTTTGTTAAACTGTCCGACAAACTTCAAAGATTTCTGCACAAACATCCCTGGGCTACTCTCTTCTCGAACTCCCTTTAAAATTGTACATTTTCGATTTTTCTTTTTCAAATATTTATCCACCCTTTTTAAAAATAATAAGGATTTCACTTCCATGAAGGTTTTTGGAAGGGCACTGAATGTCCTAAGAACCTTCTGTATGTAAAAAAAATACTAACCACTCTCTCTGGGAAAATTATTGGAGAAAATTCTGAGGGCTAGGATAAATCTTCATTCAGAAAGATACCGATTAATCTGGGGCAGTCAGTATGGATTTGTTAAGGGAAGGACATGTCTGACTAACTTGATTGAATTTTTTAAGGAGGGTCGATGAGGGTAGTGCGTTTGATGTAGTGTATATGGATCTTAGCAAGGCAAGGCGCTTCCCTTCGATAGCTCAGTTGGTAGAGCGGAGGACTGTAGTGGAATACTCAGCAAAGTCATCCTTAGGTCGCTGGTTCAATTCCGGCTCAAAGGAGCTAGTGTACTTTTGGATTAAGCAGCAATTCGCTCAAACCAGTTCTCATCACTTTATGGTGCATCATGTTAATGGGGTACTGAAGTTGAATGTTCAGCCATGAACTCATTGAATGGCGGTGCAGGCTAGAAGGGCCGAATGGCCTACTCCTGCACCTATTTTCTATGTTTCCATGTTTCTATGATAAAGGCCCACATGGCAGACTGGTCATGAAAGTAAAAGCCCATGGGATCCAAGGCAAAGTGGCAAGTTGGATTCAAAATTGGTTCAGAGGCAGGAAGCAAAGGGTAATGTTTGATGGGTGTTATTGTGAATGGAAGGCTGTTTCCAGTGGGGTTCCACAGAGCTCAGTACTGGGTCCCTTGCTTTTTGTGGTATATATCAATGATTTAGACTTGAATGTAGGGGGTGTGATTAAGAAGTTTGCAGATGATACAAAAATTGTCTGTGTGGTTGATAATGAAGAAGAAAGCTGTCAACTGCAGGAAGATATCAATGAACTGTCCCCTCTTGGGTGCCAGGCCGCTGGCCCGGCCAAAACCCTTCCTGGTGGCCCAGTGAACCAAAGCTAACTCATCGCTGGTTCTCTCCCCTTTAAATGAGGAGTGAGACGTGGCGACGCACATGCGCACTGACATCAGCACTGCTCCACCGCTGACTGACAGTGGCGAGACTCCATCCTATCCCTCACCAGTACTTACTGCCGCATTTCCGCCCCCATTATGACCGACTTCCAGTCCACTCAAAAAAAATTGCTAAAGAGTTGAAAATCGATCAAGAGTTCACCTCGTCTGACGTGCACCAGGTTTCCGGCGGGGGTGAATTTCTACCCCGAGGAGCTGGATGGAACTCCTGATTAAACGGCTTCTGATTGGATGCGGACCACACCCTGGGCTACGAGGAATTGGATTCTCTTCATCATGACATGAAAGATGAAGGAGACAATATTTAAATATACAATGAAGGGAGAAGCATTTTCCAACACGAATCTACTGGGAATTAGTCATCCCAACTAGCCTGTCCTCTTCCATCATTTCCATATTGTTTCAGTGCAATGGAACGCACATCATTTCCTTTTTGCTTCCAACAGATTTGAAATTAAAACAAAGTTGAACATGGAAAATACAGAAAGAATGAATGGAGAAAATGGCACTGAATCTACCAAGTCTGCTCCTTCAATAATTGGAACAACTATCTCAAATTGGAGTCGACTCCACCCATTTAATTTCCTGAGGGAACATTCTGCACAAGTATTACCTAAACAAAGCTATATTTATCAATCTCCTTAAATCCACTTTTTATCTTTGGCTTACATTTTCCCCAGACAACATTTATCAGCCTCCCCGCTGGAAAGTGTCAACTGTGGCTCTGTGTCATTGTTCGTATCTCTGAATCAGCAGTTTGTGGGTTCAAGCCCCACTCTCGAGACTTGAGCACATAATCTCGGCTGTCACTTCACTGCAGTACGGATGGAGTGCTGCACTGTTGGAGGTACTGTCTTGTCGAATGAGACTTTAAACCGAGGCATTGTCTACCCTCTCACGTGTATGTAAAAGATTCTCCCAGTGCCCTGGCCAGCATTTACCCCCTCAGCCAAAATCACTAAAACAAATAATCTGGTGTTTGTGGGACCTTGTTGTGTGCAAATTGCCAGCCCTCTCCCTTACAACTGAGTGCTTACCCCTCCCAATGTTTCCATCCCTCTCCCAGTACCTGAGGGCTGCCGCCAGCAACAAAGTGGCCCAAAATTGACATCCTGTTCACCGGCAAGCTGCCCAAGGATGCTAACATAGATACATAGAAACATAGAAAATAGGTGCAGGAGTAGGCCATTCAGCCCTTCGAGCCTGCACCACCATTCAATATTATCATGGCTGATCATGCAACTTCAGTACCCCATTCCTGCTTTCTCCCCATACCCCTTTAGCCGCAAGGGGTTTGCATCTCTCCAGCCTCATGAAAATGAGCCCGAGGCCTAATAGTGGGTGTTCACCCGGCCTACTCATTCACACAGTTGGTGCTGGCAGGCTGATGTGAACATATTTCTGGACCACTATTTGTCTCCTCCTGTCATGTATTCACCCAGCATTGTAACCCATGTATAATCTGACCTAAGTTGTACACTGAGAACAATGACCAATAGGTGGTGAACTTGTGGGAGACACTCCTAACCTAGACCTTCAGGTATAAAAGGGGAAGCTCCACCCACTTTCATCATTTGAGTGTGAAGGAATAAAGGACAGGCCACAGACTGACCTCTCAAGCATGGGCCTCGTGTGCATTTATACTGTATAGTAAGGACGAATCAATGGCAACGAGGATGGGAACCAAACCAATGCCTGCAAAGCAAAGCTCAGCCAGAGTTTGCAGAGATGAGCAAAATACCTGCAGAAATTGCAGAAATGAACGCTGGGGGAAATCGCTGGAAGCTGAAGTTCAGCGAGTTCATGTGGAGCACGTATACAGTTCATACACCAGGACACCACCGATAATGATGAAAGTGCTCCTCAATGGTATCCCAGTATCAATGGAGCTAGACATGGGGGCCAACCAGTCCCTGATGGGTATCAAACAGTTCGAAAAGTTGTGGGCGTCCAAAGCCAGGAGGCCAAAATTATCGGCGATTGACGCACAGCTACGGACATACACAAAGGAGATCATTCCGGTGCTAGGCAGCGCCACGATAGTCGTGACCCACAAAGATTTTGAGAACAGGTTGCCACTCTCGGTTGTCCCGGGGGACGGTCCCGCACTACTGGGGAGGAGTTGGCTTGCTGTCATGAACTGGAAATGGGGCGATGTCAATGCAATTTCCTCTGTGGAGCGAGTATCATGCTCACAGATCCTTGGCAAATTTGACTCATTATTTCAACCTGGCATTGGTACTTTCATGGGGGCCAAGGTAGTGAATCACATAAACCCGGATGCCAGGCCAGTACACCACAAGGCCAGAGCGGTGCCGTACGTGATGCGGGAAAAGATAGAAGGCGAATTGGACCGCCTGCTGAGGGAAGACATCATCTCGCCAGTCAAATTCAGTGACTGGGCGAGCCCGATTGTACCGGTGCTCAAGGCGGATGGGTCGGTCAGGATATGTGGTGATTACAAGGCCACCATCAATCGGGTGTTACTCCAAGACCAGTACCCGCTACCGAGAGCGGAGGACCTCTTTGCAACGCTATCCGGTGGCAAACTTTTTTCAAATTGGACCTGACCTCAGCTTACATGACCCAGGA
Source organism: Pristiophorus japonicus (assembly GCF_044704955.1). Classification (NCBI taxonomy): domain Eukaryota; kingdom Metazoa; phylum Chordata; class Chondrichthyes; family Pristiophoridae; genus Pristiophorus; species Pristiophorus japonicus. The sequence goes on from NC_091989.1 coordinate 170,411,439, forward strand.
GCTGGCAAGTGAGTCGAAGAAGCTGACCACCATCACCACACACAAGGGGTTGTTTGAATACAACAGATGTCCGTTCGGGATTCACTCGGCCGCCACGATCTTCCAATGAAATATGGGAAGCCTCCTCAAGTTGATTCCAGGAACGGTGGTTTTTCAGGACGACATCCTCATCACGGGTTATGATACTGAAGAACACCTCCACAACCTGGAGAAGGTGCTACGCAGACTGGACCGGGTAGGGCTGCGACTGAAAAAGGCGAAGTGCGTCTTCCTTGCTCCAGAGGTAGAATTCCTGGGGATGAGGGTAGCAGCAGATGGGAACAGCCCTACTGCGTTCAAGACAGAAGCGATCCAGAGAGCACCCAGACCCCATAACACGACGGAGCTGCGTTCATTCCTGGGGTTCCTGAACTATATTGATAACTTTCTTCCCAAATTGAGCACACTGCTAGAGCCGCTACACGTGCTCCTACGGAAAGGTCGCGAATGGGTCTGGGGGGACAGCCAGGAAAGGGTTTTGATAGAGAATGAAATTTGTTATGCTCCAACAATCTGTTAACGCTATATGACCATGTAAGAAACTGGTGATAACATGCGATGCGTCATCCTATGGTTTCAGGTGTGTGTTGCAGCATGTCAATGCCAAGGGTCAGTTACAGCCGGTAGCTTATGCCTCCAGAAGTCTGTCCCAGGCAGAAAGGAGCTACGGGATAGTAGAAAAGGAGGCGCTAGCATGTGAATATGCGGTAAAGAAAATGCACCAGTACCTGTTTGACAGTAAATTTGAGCTGCAGACAGATCACAAACCCCTAACGTCCCTTTTGGCCGACAACAAGGCCATAAATGCAAATGCATCAGCCCGCATACAGAGGTGGGCACTCACGTTAGCCGCCTATGCCTACAAAACTGCGCCGATGCACTCAGCAGGCTCCCACTAGCCACCAGTGAGGGGGCTACCAAGCATGCTGCTGAGATTGTCATGGCTGTTGAAGCTTTCGGAAGCAAAGGCTCACCCGTGACAGCCCGTCAGATTAAAATCTAGACAAATAGAGACCCGCTATTGTCTCTAGTCAAGAAATGTGTCCTGAATGGGGACTGGGCAGCCACGTACAGGGTATGCCCTGAGGAATTTAAACCATTTCACAGGTGCAGGGATGAACTCTCGATTCAGGCTGATTGCCTACTGTGGGGAAACCGTGTAGTCATGCCCCAGATGGGCAGAGAGGTGTTCATCAGAGAACTCCACAATGAGCACCTGGCCATTGTCATGATGAAGGTAATTGCCAGGTCACACGTTTGGTGGCCAGGGGTAGACGCAGATCTGGAACTTTGTGTTCGCAGGTGCAACACGTGTGCCCAGCTGGACAATGCGCCCAAGGAAGCCCCCCTTAGCCCCTGGCCATGGCCCGTCAAGCCTTGGTCACACATCCATGTGGACTACGCAGGTCCTTTCATGGGAAAAATGTTTTTGGTTGTAGTCGATGCCGACTCCAAATGGATCGAGTGTGACATTTTAAATTCAAGCACATCCTCTGCCACGGTAGAAAGTCTACGGGCAATGTTCGCCGCCCACGGTCTACCGGACATCTTGGTCAGCGACAGTGGCCCGTGCTTCACAAGCGCTCAATTCCAGACTTCATGGCAGGCAATGGAATCAACCATGTCAGAACGGCACCGTTCAAGCCAGCCTCAAATGGCCAGGCAGAACGAGCAGTGCAGATAATCAAACAGGGGATGCTCAGAATCCAAGGGGGTTCCCTACAAAGCCGCTTATCATGCTTCCTGTTGGCCTACAGATCCCGACCACACTCGCTCACAGGGGTTCCACCGGCAGAGCTGCGAATGAAAAGGACGCTCAAAACCTGGTTATCCCTTATACATAATAAGAGCAAAAGAACATAAGAATTAGGAACAGGAGTAGGCCATCTAGCCCCTCAAGCCTGCTCCGCCATTCAATAAGATCATGGCTGATCTGGCCGTGGACTCAGCTCCACTTACCCGCCCTCTCCCCGTAACGCTTAATTCCCTTATTGGTTAAAAATCTATCTATCTGTGACTTGAATACATTCAATGAACTAGCCTCAACTGCTTCCTTGGGCAGAGAATTCCACAGATTCACAACCCTCTGGGAGAAGAAATTCCTTCTCAACTCGGTTTTAAATTGGCTCCCCCATATTTTGAGGCTGTGCCCCCTAGTTCTAGTCTCCCCTACCAGTGGAAACAACCTCTCTGCCTCTATCTTGTCGATCCCTTTCATTATTTTAAATGTTTCTATAAGATCACCCCTCATTCTGAACTCCAACAAGTAAAGACCCAGTCTACTCAATCTATCATCATAAGGTAACCCCCTCATCTCCGGAATCAGCCTAGTGAATCGTCTCTGTACCCCCTCCAAAGCCAGTATATCCTTCCTTAAGTAAGGTGAACAAAACTGCACGCAGTACTCCAGGTGCGGCCTTACCAATACCCGATACAGTTGCAGCAGGACCTCCCTGCTTTTGTACTCCATCCCTCTCGCAATGAAGGCCAACACTCCATTCGCCTTCCTGATTACCTGCTGCACCTGCAAACTAACTTTTTGGGATTCATGCACAAGGACCCCCAGGTCCCTCTGCACCTCAGCATGTTGTAATTTCTCCCCATTCAAATAATATTCCCTTTTACTGTTTTTTTCCCCAAGGTGGATGGCCTCACATTTTCCGACATTGTATTCCATCTGTCAAACCTTCGCCCATTCGCTTAACCTATCCAAATCTCTTTGCAGCCTCTCTGTGTCCTCTACACAACCCGCTTTCCCACTAATCTTAGTGTCATCTGCAAATTTTGTTATACTACACTCTGTCCCCTCTTCCAGGTCATCTATGTATATTGTAAACAGTTGTGGTCCCTGCACCGATCCCTGTGGCACACCACTAACCACCGTTTTTCAACCCGAAAAGGACCCATTTATCCCGATTCTCTGCTTTCTGTTCGCCATCCAATTCTCTATCCATGCTAATACATTTCCTCTGACTCCGCGTACCTCTATCTTCTGCAGTAACGTTTTGTGTAGCACCTTATCGAATGCCTTTTGGAAATCTAAATACACCACATCCATCAGTACACTTCTATCCACCATGCTCATTATATCCTCAAAGAATTCCAGTAAATTAGTTAAACATGATTTCCCCTTCATGAATCCATGCTGCGTCTGCTTGATTGCACTATTCCTATCTAGATGTCCCGCAATTTCTTCCTTAATGATAGCTTCAAGCATTTTCCCCACTATAGATGTTAAACTAACAGCCTATAGTTACCTGCCTTTTGTCTGCCCCCTTTTTAAACAGAAGCATTACATTAGCTGCTTTCCAATCTGCTGGTACCTCCCCAGAGTCCAGAGACTTTTGGTAGATTATAACTTCCGCCATCTCTTTTAATACCCTGGGATGCATTTCATCAGGACCAGGGGACTTGTCTACCTTGAGTCCCATTCGCCTGTCTAGCACTACCCCCCTAGTGATAGTGATTGTCTCAAGGTCCTCCCTTCCCACATTCCTGTGACCAGCAATGTTTGGCATGGTTTTTGTGTCTTCCACTGTGAAGACCGAAGCAAAATAATTGTTTAAGGTCTCAGCCATTTCCACATTTCCCATTATTAAATCCCCCTTCTCATCTTCTAAGGGACCAACATTTACTTTAGTCACTCTTTTCCATTTTATATATCTGTAAAAGCTTTTACTATCTGTTTTTATGTTTTGCGCAAGTTTACCTTCGTAATCTATCTTTCCTTTCTTTATTGCTTTTTTAGTCATTCTTTGCTGTTGTTTAAAATTTTCCCAATCCTCTAGTTTCCCACTAACCTTGACCACCTTATACGCATTGGTCTTTGATTTGATACTCTCCTTTATTTCCTTGGTTATCCACGGCTGGTTATCCCTTCTCTTACCGCTCTTCTTTTTCACTGGAATATATTTTTGTTGCGCATTATGAAAGAGCTCCTTAAATGTCCTCCACTGTTCCTCAATTGTGCCACTGTTTAGTCTGTGTTCCCAGTCTACTTTAGCCAACTCTGCCCTCATCCCACTGTAGTCCCCTTTGTTTAAGCATAGCACGCTCGTTTCTGACACAACTTCCTCACCCTCAATCTGTATTACAAATTCAACCATACTGTGATCACTCATTCCGAGAGGATCTTTTACGAGGAGATCGTTTAGTATTCCTGTCTCATTACACAGGACCAGATCTAAGATAGCTTGCTCCCTTGTAGGTTCTGTAACATACTGTTCTTAGAAACAATCCCGTATGCATTCTATGAATTCCTCCTCCAGGCTACCCCGTGCGATTTGAGTTGACCAATCGATATGTAGGTTAAAATCTCCCATGATTACTGCCATTCCTTTTTCACATGCCTCCATTATTCCCTTGATTATTGCCTGCCCCACCGTGAAGTTATTATTTGAGGGCCTTTCAACTACGCCCACCAGTGACTTTTTCCCCTTACTATCTCTAATCTCCACCCACAATGATTCAACATTTTGTTCATTAGAGCCAATATCGTCTCTCACAACTGCCCTGATATCATCCTTTATTTAGAGAGCTACCCCACCTCCTTTAGCTTCTTCTCTATCTTTCCGAATTGTCAGATACCTCTGTATGTTTAATTCCCAGCCTTGGCCACCCTGCAACCATGTTTCCGTAATGACCACCAAATCATACCCATTTGTAATGATTTGTGCCGTCAACTCATTTACTTTATTTCGAATGCTGCGTGCATTTAGGTAGTGTTTTAATCCTAGTTTTTAAACCATGATTTTTAGTTTTGACCCCTCCTGCAGCCCCTTTATATTCAGTGGCCCTTTTTGTTTTTTGCCTTGGGGTTTCACCCCACCATGAAAGAAATTGTCGAGAGCAGGTGCCAGTCACAATATCACTACCATGACAGGAATGCGAGGGCGCGATGTATTGATGTAAATGATCCTGTTTTTTTTCCTCAACTACGCTGCAGGGCCCAAATGGCTCGCAGGCACTGTGATTACCAAAGTGGGAAATAGGATTCTGGTAGTTAAACTTACCGATGGGCAACTCTGCCGCAAACACGTGGATCAAACAAAAAGGCGGTTCAGCAACCCCATAGAAGAAGCAGAGTAAGAACACGGTATAGAGTTCACTCCACCACAGGTGACCGAACATCGGAACCAAAGGGAAGAGAGCCCAGTCACCTCCGTATAGGCCTGAGGCACCACAAACAGCAGACACTCAGGCCAGCGCCCAACAACCGGAGCTCCAACTCAGGCGCTCTACAAGAGAGCGTAAACCACCAGAGAGACTCCACCTGTGATCCCAATAAGACTTTGTTGGGGGAGGTGATGTCATGTATTCAACCAGCATTGTAACCCATGTGTAATCTGACCTAAGTTGTACACTGAGAACAATGACCACTAGGTGGTGAACTTGTGGGAGACACTCCTAACCTGGACCTTCAGGTATAAAAGGGGAAGCTCCACCTACTTTCATCACTTGAGTGCTAAGGAATAAAGGACAGGTCACAGACTGACCTTCTCTCAAGCATGGGCCTCATGTGCACTTATACTGTATAGTAAGGACGTATCACCTCCAATCCTATTCCCAATCAGTATTGGTAAACAGTTCCTTTTCAATGAGCTGATCAATTAGTTTCAACTACTTTTGTTATGAATCTGTTCCATGTATTAACAACTCAGGATAAAACTAAATTCTAGGAGGCGAAATTGTTCATTTTTATCTTCCCGTGAGCACATCCGGTCCCGCACTACCCTGGTGGCCTAGTGGAGGCCATTGGAAGCTGTGCAGCGTGTGCAGCGGCCCATCCCTTTAAGCGAAGGGGAGGGGCGTTGAAGCGCATCAGCGCTATGTAGAGCATCTGTGCAGCATTTGACTCCCGCCCCAGTCGTGCCCCAGTTACCGCCCCCAAAGGAAGTGGAGCACAGGAGATTGCATTCCGCTTCCTTTCAGGGGTGATAAGGGCAATTCCATGTCAGGGTCGGGACTTCCCCACCAGGTGCTAAAAGTTCCAGCCCTGGAAGGTTACTGCTCCCAATTGGGGCGTGGGACAATTTCACCCCTCTCATCTTTAATATCAATAATTTAATGCCATATCAAACCCATGTCCTAAGTATCATAACTGTTGAAGTGTAACAAAGGTAAAATTATTACTTGTTGAAACTTGTGTGCTTTAGCTTCATGCTCACAGCTTGATAGCCATCTTACATTATCCATGTTTCTTAATATTTTTAAGTTCTGCATCATGACCCCTCCCAATCATCTTTCCTCATAACGTTTCAGGACCTAAAACCCAGAATCTTCCTAACATTTGTTTTCTGAACCTTACCCAATGCATTAGTCTCCTTTTCAATATAGGTTGCCTAAAATTGCACTCAATATTCCAAATGTGGCCTCATCAGTGAACAATACAAGGTTAGAATAACTTCAATAACTAACAATCAAACATCTGAGAGAAGTAACATAGTATTTGATTAACTTTGTTGATAACAGCCTCATATTGACCTAAAACATTCAATGAAATAGCAATAATCACACCTATTCCATTCTCCACCTTTACTAATGCACGCCTCATTAAACGTATAATCAAAACTGTCACTTAATTGAGAGTGATGAAATATGAGTTGTATCATACCAGTAAGCATGAGCTGCAGTACTCCCTTCTAATGTTAGTGTTTATGTCCAATTGGAACTCACACTTTCATATCGTATAGTTTATATCTCCACGGAATGAATTTAGATCAAAATTTAGAGTTTTTCCAAATTAGTTTGAAAACTTTTCATGTGTAAATATTGTGTGCTGCATCTTAGCGCAATTTTTATTCCCTATATTCATTGCTATATCTTAAACATAGAAACATAGAAACATAGAAAATAGGTGCAGGAGTAGGCCATTCGGCCCTTCTAGCCTGCACCGCCATTCAATGAGTTCATGGCTGAACATGCAACTTCAGTACCCCCTTCCTGCTTTCTCGCCATACCCCTTGATCCCCCTAGTAGTAAGGACTTCATCTAACTCCCTTTTGAATATATTTAGTGAATTGGCCTCAACAACTTTCTGTGGTAGAGAATTCCACAGGTTCACCACTCTCTGGGTGAAGAAGTTTCTCCTCATCTCGGTCCTAAATGGCTTACCCCTTATCCTTAGACTGTGACCCCTGGTTCTGGACTTCCCCAACATTGGGAACATTCTTCCTGCATCTAACCTGTCTAAACCCGTCAGAATTTTAAACGTTTCTATGAGGTCCCCTCTCATTCTTCTGAACTCCAGTGAATACAAGCCCAGTTGATCCAGTCTTTCTTGATAGGTCAGTCCCACCATCCCGGGTATCAGTCTGGTGAACCTTCGCTGCACTCCCTCAATAGCAAGAATGTCCTTCCTCAAGTTAGGAGCCCAAAACTGTACACAATACTCCAGGTGTGGCTTCACCAAGGCCCTGTACAACTGTAGCAACACCTCCCTGCCCCTGTACTCAAATCCCCTCGCTATGAAGGCCAACATGCCATTTGCTTTCTTAACTGCCTGCTGTACCTACATGCCAACCTTCAATGACTGATGTACCATGACACCCAGGTCTCGTTGCACCTGCCCTTTTCCTAATCTGTCACCATTCAGATAATAGTCTGTCTCTCTGTTTTTACCACCAAAGTGGATAACCTCACATTTATCCACATTATACTTCATCTGCCATGCATTTGCCCACTCACCTAACCTATCCAAGTCACTCTGCAGTCTCAGAGCATACTCCTCGCAGCTCACAATGCCACCCAACTTAGTTTCATCCGCAAATTTGGAGATACTACATTTAATCCCCTCGTCTAAATCATTAATGTACAGTGTAAACAGCTGGGGCCCCAGCACAGAACCTTGCGGTACCCCACTAGTCACTGCCTGCCATTCTGAAAAGTACCCATTTACTCCTACTCTTTGCTTCCTGTCTGACAACCAGTTCTCAATCCACGTCAGCACACTACCTCCAATCCCATGTGCTTTAACTTTGCACATTAATCTCTTGTGTGGGACCTTGTTGAAAGCCTTCTGAAAGTCCAAATATATCACATCAACTGGTTCTCCCTTGTCCACTCTACTGGAAACATCCTCAAAAAATTCCATAAGATTTGTCAAGCATGATTTCCCTTTCACAAATCCATGCTGACTTGGACCTATCATGTCACCTCTTTCCAAATGCGCTGCTATGACATCCTTAATAATTGATTCCATCATTTTACCCACTACCAATGTCAGGCTGACCGGTCTATAATTCCCTGTTTTCTCTCTCCCTCCTTTTTTAAAAAGTGAGGTTACATTGGCTACCCTCCACTCGATAGGAACTGATCCAGAGTCAATGGAATGTTGGAAAATGACTGTCAATGCATCCGCTATTTCCAAGGCCACCTTAAGTACTCTGGGATGCAGTCCATCAGGCCCTGGGGATTTATCGGCCTTCAATCCCATCAATTTCCCCAACACAATTTCCCGATTAATAAAGATTTCCCTCAGTTCCTCCTCCTTACTAGACCCTCTGATTCATCATCATAGACAGTCCCTCAAAATCGAGGAAGACTTGCTTCCACTCCAAAAGTGAGTTCTCAGGTGACTGTACAGTCCAATACGGGAATTACAGTCTCTGTCACAGGTGGGACAGACAATGGTTGAAGGGAAGGATGGATGGGGAGTCTGGTTTGCCGCACGCTCCTTCCGCTGTCTGCGCTTGGTTTCTGCATGCTCTCGATGACGAGACTTGAGGTGCTCAGCACCCTCCCGGGTGCTCTTCCTCCACTTAGGACGCTCTTGGGCCAGGGATTCCCAGATGCCGGTGGGGATGGTGCACTTCATCAAGGAGGCTTTGAGGGTGTCCTTGAAACGTTTCTTCTGCCCACATGGGGCTTGCTTGCCATGTAGGAATTCCGAGTAGAGCGCTTGTTTTTGGAGTCTCGTGTCGGGCATGCGGATGATGTGGCCCACCCAATGGAGCTGGTTTAGTGTGGTCAGTCTTTCAATGCTGGGGATGTTGGCCTGATCGAGAACACTGACTTTGGTGCGTGTATCGTCCCAGTGGATTTGCAGGATCTTACGGAGGCAGCACTGGTGGTACTTCTCCAGCACTTTGAGGTGTCTACTGTATATGGTCCACGCCTCTGAGACATATAGGAGGACAGGCATCGCTACTGCTCTGTAGACTATAAGCTTGGTGACAGGTTTGAGGTCCTGGTCTTCAAACACTCTCTTCCTCAGGCGACCGAATTCTGTGCTGGCGCACTGGAGGCAGTGTTGGGCCTCGTCGTCGATATCTGCCCTTGCTGATAGTAGGCTCCCGAGGGATGGAAAATGGTCCACGTTGTCCAAGGCCGCACCATGGATTTTGATGACCGGCGGGCAGTGCTGTGAGGCGGGGTCAGGTTGGTGGAGGTTCTTTGCCTTACAGATGTTTAGTGTAAGGCCCATGCTTTTGTACACCTTGGTGAAGACGTTGACTTGGAGTTCGGCCTCTGAATGTGCGCTGACGCAAGTGTATTGTAGTTTGATGACAGAGGATGGGACAACCTTGGATGTAGCCTGGAGGCGACGAAGGTTGAACACATTCTCACTGATTCTACAGTTTACTTCCACTCCAACGGAGAGCTTGCTGAAAGTGAGATGGAGCATTGTAGCGAGAAGGATCGAGAAGAACGTTGGCGCGATGACGCAGCCCTGCTTGACCCCGGTCCAGACATGGATTGGTCTGTGGTGGATCTGTTGGTCAGGATCACAGCTTGCATGTCATCATGGAGCAGGCGGAGTATGGTGACAAACTTTTGGGGGAAGCTGAAACGGAGGAGGACGCTCCATAGTCCCTCATCGTAAATGAATATTGGGAGCTCACAGAAAGTCTAACAATGAAAGGAATGCTTAAAATTGAAATAGCTTGAATGTTAGCTTATCAGATGTAACAGATTGAAATCTAAAAGTATCTTACCTAACAGTAGATGGTGTTTGACCACAAACGTTTGGTTTATCTTTGTTATTCTCCAACTCGGGTATTTAAGTTATGTATGTGAGCTATGGAATGCAGTGCATTAGATGAAGGTTTTTATTAGTTAATTGATAAATTGAAACACATGGGTGGCTGGGTAAACAGTGTTATATACAAGGAATGCAGTACATTGCACAGGGTTTTTTTTTATTGGATAATAGTTAATTTAAACCATCTGGTAGAATATAGTGAAGTTCATGGGAACCACCCTGCTGAAACCCATTTTAGTGACAGCAATGGAAATGATTACAAAGAAAGCAAATGAAATCGGTTGTGTAAATTCAGATTATGTAAAGGCCTATTAAGATGGCTTATGTAACCCTGATTGTGGTTACTGATATAGTGCAGAAACTGCTTTTGGTAAACAACCATTGGATTATCATCATTGGAGTTTTTGTTGATATCTGATTTTCATTTAAATTGCTTAAAATGATAATAAAGAGCTGATTAATATTACTGAGTTTTTAATTCTTCCATCTCCCAATTCCTAAAATATTTTCTCAATCCCTACCTATACACGGCCTGTGTGTTTTCCCCTTAAGTATCTCCATTTTCCAGAGGGCCCTGAGTGAGAGTGAGATTATCAGAGGCAGTTTTAGGATATGAACACACAACCACTAGAAACCTGATTAAGACTGTTCAGACTCATTTCATGTAGGACCTTAAATCCAGTGGCTGGAAATTTTTAAAAATCCTATATCAGCCCAAATTGGATTTAAATTCCAGTAATTGCAAGTGTCATATTTAATCCACTGCACCACACAATATTTTCTGATCAATAGGGCAGGCCTCTGGTGCTCTTCACCCAGCCTGTAGGAGATGCAACAGAGGAGCACCACTTGACTCACCTTCCACCCTTTGGTCCATCTCAAAAGAATGTCGTTCTTCTGCTTGGTGTCTTCCACACAGTCCAAGTGAGATTGAAACCCCATTGTGTGGTGAATAATATGGTCACATTCTGATCAACTACAATGTTTGTCAAGAAAATTAGTACAGAATTTTTATAAACGGAAGGGAAGCTGATTGATAACTCCTTACCCAAAAGTATCCTATCTATTCATTCAACACTTTAATCAGAATTGTAACAACAGAAAACATTTAATTCAAACTACGGAGCCTATTACAATCTTTCAATTATAACAAGCATTTTCTTTTGCTGATCCCACTAGAAATGTTATCATAGTCAGTACAGGAGATCAAACTTGATAAGATACAGTCCTAATAAGGATAATCACTGATCTCCAAACTTAATAATAATGAAGTGTGATTGTTTATTTTATGTTATAATGATTTTGTATTTAATTGTGATGTTTGGTTGAAAATTCCTGCAGAATGGTAATGAATGGAAGTAGTTTGATACTCATGAATTCTACATTTATACTTGGACAAAGTTCTTGACTTTCTGGAGTTAACCATATATACACTTCATTACATTTCACTTTATATTAATAGCTTTACTGTATTTCGTGACATGCTCCATTAATTTGCCCTATTAATGCCACAAAGGCAGGCCCACAAACTACTGAGCAGCATCCGTTGGATGGAATTACATGTGAGACTACATGAGGGAAACATGGTGCATTTTTCTGACCTCCATCAACTGTCACTATGAGTGTCATTGCACTTCACAGAAACAAGTACCTCAGGATGTCTAAAAAAAAATCAAGTTCTAAAATGTGTTTTGGTCCATGGAATAAACAAGATATGTGATGGGTAACGATATATGAATAATGTTTCATAAAGGTGCAACCACAGCACTCACAGCTTTGATGCATGTGGTTGATGATTCATGGCATCATAAAATAATTTGCCTATTCCACATAACTATTATTTAAGGGCTCTATTTCTAGCTGTTGAAATGGAGCAATGTATGGAACCAAGGAGTCGATCAATTTGGCATCTGTGTTGCCATTTTGAAGTAAGTTCCTTTTTCTGTTTATTTCCTGTGAGTATATATCCTTCCATTTAATGATTCAGAGTGGAGATCTCAACAGAGGCATGTGTCAGAAAAGTTAGCACCAACTACTTGAATGGCTTTGACTGTGAAATGAAGAGTATGGGATGTGCCTTCAGTTGCCTAGGCCCTAAGCTCTGGAATTCCCTGCCTAAACCTCTCCGTCCCTCCACCTCTCTTTCCTCCTTAAAACCTACTTCTTTGACCAAGCTTTTGGTCATCCACCCTAATTTCTCCTAATGTGTTGGGTGTCAATTTTTTTTGTCTTATAACACTCCTGTGAAACGTCTTGGGACGTTTTACTATGTTAAAGGTGCTATAGAAATGCAAGTTGTTGTCGGCTTCAGTAATCTAGGATCAGTTCACCAATCCTATGGCTCCTGAAGCTAATGGGATTTTGCCCACATGAAAAATGTTTTCTCCCAAAAAGTAAATATCATCAAAAGCCTTTTCCCTGTTACCCTTTAGAACTTTTCCAAACAGATTTCTAGCTAGGGGCCACTCTTTGTTCTTAACAAAATCCAAATTTCTATTTGTGAACAAAGGACCTAATAGGTAACATCACAGATGACCAGAGACATCTGTGGAACAACAAAGGGATACTTTAGAGCAGTTTATCTTTATATATGAAACATAACTAAACTTCAAGCTCAAATTTTTACTTCTGCTTTTGATTTCAGAATATTTGGATTTGGGGCATTCAACTTTCTGTGAGTTATAATGTTAATGTATTTCATGAAGTGCAACATGCCTCAAGAAACCATGCAATCAATTTAAGCTCTGCCCTTCACTCCGTTCCCCTATAAAAACACCTGGTTTAAATCCATTTAAAACATTTGCCACAAAACTCTGACCCTCACACTCATCCCATTATTCATTTAGGTCCTGACTGGGAGTTGGATATGACTTTCAGAGATGACCATGTTGAGTAATTTGCTCTTGAGATTTCAACCTGGAAGTCCCACGATTTGGATTGTCTAATCTATAGATACAATCAAACAGGCAAATGAATGATGCTTCATATTTGATCACTGGAAAATGAGATACATATGCTCACCAGAGAATTGGGAATATACTTCCATTATATGAACAATACATATCCCCACTCGATTGACAAGAAATTAGATAGAAAATCAATATTCTGTCTGGGATTGGTTGTCATGTACTAATAGCCAGCCAGAAGAGCACCTTGCAAGATTGATGCAAACTCTTCAAAGCCACAAGAGGACTGAATAACAGAATCCTAACCAATCACCAAGGAACTGAACACTGCAGATATGCAGCTCCATGGAAACATGGAAGAATTTCCAGTCACCTCCATCTTCGAGTGTGATCTCTAAGCATTTAATATGTACAGAATTGACAAAAGCTGGCTAGATGCTGTAATGTGTTGTCATTTTCTTAGTGGAACTTAGTCATCGAGATCCACGGCGTGGCCCTGGACAACGTGGACCACTTCCCTTATCTCAGGAGTCTCCTTTCAACAAGAGCATGCATTGATGACGAGATCCAACACCACCTCCAGTGCGCCAGTGCAGTCTTCGGCCACCTGAGGAAAAGAGTGTTTGAAGACCAGGCCCTCAAAACTGCCACCAAGCTCATGGTCTACAGGGCTGTAGTAATACCCGCCTCCCTGTATGGCTCAGAAACATGTACCAGGTACAGTAGACATCTCAAGTCGCTGGAGAAATATCACCAATGAAGTCTCTGCAAGATCCTACAAATCTCCTGGGAAGACAGACACACCAACGTTAGCGTCCTTGACCAGGCCAACATCCCCAGCATTGAAGCACTGATCAGCTCCGCTGGGCAGGCCACATAGTTCGCATGCCAGACACGAGACTCCCAAAGCAAGTGCTCTACTCGGAACTCCTTCACGGCAAGTGAGCCAAAGGTGGGCAGTGACTAGTGGAGTGCCGCAGGGCTCAGTGCTGGGAACCCAGCTCTTTACAATATACATTAACGATTTGGATGAAGGAATTGAGTGTAATATCTCCAAGTTTGCAGATGACACTAAACTGGGTGGTGGTGTGAACTGTGAGGGGGACGCTAAGAGACTGCAGGGTGACTTGGACAGGTTAGGTGAGTGGGCAAATGCATGGCAGATGCAGTATAATGTGGATAAATGTGAGATTATCCATTTTGGTGGCAAAAACACGAAGGCAGAATATTATCTGAATGGCAGCAGATTAGGAAAAGGAGATGTGCAATGAGACCTGGGTATCATGGTTCATCAATCATTGAAGGTTGGCATGCAGGTACAACAGGTGGTGAAGAAGGCAAATTGGTATGTAGGCCTTCATAGCTAGGGGATTTGAGTTAGGAGCAGGGAGGTCTTACTGCAGTTGTACAGGGCCTTAGTGAGGCCTCACCTGGAATATTGTGTTCAGTTTTGGTCTCCTAATCTGAGGAAGGACGTTCTTGCTATTGAGGGAGTGCAGCGAAGGTTCACCAGACTAATTCCAAGGATGGCTGCACTGTCATATGAGGAGAGACTGGATCAACTGGGCCTTTATTCACTGGAGTTTAGAAGGATGAGAGGGGATCTCAAAGAAACGTATAAGATTCTGACAGGACTGGACAGGTTAGATGCGGGAAGAATGTTCCCGATGTTGGGGAAGTCCAGAACCAGGGGACATAGTCTTAGGATAAGGGGTAGGCCATTTAGGACTGAGATGAGGAGAAACTTCTTCACTCAGAGAGTTGTTAACCTGTGGAATTCCCTGCCGCAGAGAGTTGTTGATGCCAGTTCATTGGATATATTTAAGAGGGAGTTAGATATGGCCCTTATGGCTAAGGGGATCAAGGGGTATGGAGAGAAAGCAGGAATGGGGCACTGAGGAAATGATCAACCATGATCTTATTGAATGGTGGTGCAGGCTCGAAGAGCTGAATGGCCTACTCCTGCATCTATTTTCTATGTTTCTATGTTAAATGTTACAAAGACACCCTCAAAGCCTCCCTGATAAAGTGCAACATCCCCACCGACACCTGGGAGTCCCTGGCAAAAGACCGCCCTAAGTGGAGGAAGTGCATCCGGAAGGCGCTGAGCACCTTGAGTCTCATCGCCGAGAGCATGCAGAAACCAAGCGCAGGCAGCGGAAAGAGCTTGCGGCAAGCCAGTCCCACCCACCCCTTCCCTCAATGACTATCTGTCCCACCTGTGACAGAGACTGTGGTTTTCGTATTGGACTGTACAGCCACCTAAAAACTCATGTTAAGAGTGGAAACAAGTCTTCCTCGATTCCGAGGGACTGCCTATGATGATGATGATGATGATCTGAGGTCAAAATTCTGACTTTTACAAACACCTGAACAAATTCATGCTGATTCAGATTTTTTAAATATTTTGGAATCCGTCGTAATATTTGAATATTTATTATTTGATTTTTTTTCTGTCATATCATTTAATTTTGTAATGCGTAATTTCTATTTAACTAACTACAGAATCATACTTCAGATCACCTGTGTTAATAATTTTGTCTTCTATATCGGGCCTTGCTCAGACCGGAACCAGTAAAAGTAAAAAAATTGCTGCAAATTGTCAAAATCATGAGCTCTTTGGTTTTAATTCATGCCTATTATTTCACATCAAAACAAATGAAGATCAACACAAGATCAATTCGGAGACTTTCTGTGATATCTCTTCAGTCAAAGTGAGGAGTACTTTGTTATAGAATCATACAAATTTCAGCACCAAAGAAAGCCATTTTGTCTTTTTGTTAATTTATTCATTCACGGGATGTCGGTGTCGTTGGCAAAGCCAGCATTTATTGCCCATTCTTAATTGCCCTCGAGAAGGTGGTGAAGAGCCACCTTCTTGAGCTGCTGTTGTCCGTGTGGTGAAGATGCTCCCATAGTGCTGTTCGGTAGGGAATTCCAGGATTCTGACCCAGTGACGATGAAGGAACAGGCGATACATTTCCAAATCAAGCTGGTGTGTGACTTGGAGGGGAATTAGAGGTGGTGGTGCTCCCAATGCACCTGCTGCCCTTGTCCTTCTACTGGTAGGGGTTGCGGGTTTGGGAGGTGTTGCCGAAGAAACCTTAGTGAGTTGATGCTGAGCATCTTGTAGATGGTACACACTGCGGCCTCATTGTGCCGGTGGTGGGCGGTCAAAAACTTCGTATCACCGGAATGCCGCCGAGAAATGGTCAATGGCGGTACTTCACCAATTTTGGGCTCTGAATGTTTAAGCCTTTTCCTGGCTGGAGTTGAGCTTCAAAAGTGTTGCTGGAACTGCACTCATCTAGGCAATTGGAGAGTATTCCATCACATTCCTGACTTGTCCCTTGTAGGTAATGGAAAGTCTTTGGGGAGTTAGAAGCAATGTTCCTGCTGAGCTGCACAGCCGTGCAGTCATCTGGAGATCCCCGTAGACCACTTCTGGCTTTACAATGAAATTTGAAGGGTCCGTGCAGCCCGTTAAAGGGGCTGTACACACCCCAAAAAATTAGAGGGAACATTGGTCAGGAGGTGAATCACTTGTCGCAGAATACCCAGCCTCTGACCTGCTCTTGCAGCCACAGTATTTATGTGGCTGGTCCAGTTACGTTTCTGGTCAATGGTGACCCCCCAGGCTCTTGATGGAGGGGAATTCAACAATGGTAATGCCAATGAATGTCAAGGGTCAAGGTTAGACTCTCTCTTGTTGGAGATAGTCATTGGCTGGCACTTGTGTGTCATGAATGGTGTGCTACTTATCAGCCCAAGCCAGAATGTTGACCAGCTCTTGCTATAGGCAGTCACTGATTATTTAATTATCTGAGGAATTGTGAATGGAACTGAACACTGTGCATTTGTCAGCAAGCATTCCCGTCTCTGACCTTTTAATGGAGGGAAGATGGAATTCTCTACCGCAGAAAGTTGTTGAGGCCAGTTCGTTAGATATATTCAAAAGGGAGTTAGATATGGCCCTTACGGCTAAAGGGATCAAGGGGTATGGAGAGAAAGCAGGAAAGGGGTACTGAGGTTGAATGATCAGCCATGATCTTATTGAATGGCGGTGCAGGCTCGAAGGGCCGAATGGCCTGCCCCTGCACCTAATTTCTATGTTTCTATGTTTCACTGCTTTTCTTCTTCAGCCTCTGCACCGACCGACTTCTGATCCTTGGTGATTTCAACCTACATCTCAATCATCGTGCTTGCTCTCATCTGAGTTCACTACCCTCCTGTCTTCCCTTAATCTCTCCCTCCATGTTAGCTTGCCAACCCATATTCATGGCCACCCCCTTGACCTTGCCATCTCTCGTGGCCTTGCTATTCCCATCGTGCCAATCACAGATAATGCCATCTCTGATCACTTCCTTGTATCGCTCTCCACCCACATCCCCCTTCCACCACCCCATCCCACCTCCTTCTATGTCCGCCTCTGGAAAAAACTCTCTCCCGACTCTCTTACAACCGCACCATGAACTGTCCAGTCTTTGGCCCTCCATTCACCATGACAGTTCTGCAGCTACCGATCTGCTCAATCACACCCTCACCACTACCTTTGATGCCCGAGTCCCTGTTAAAACAAGTACTCTCTCTCACTTGGTACAGCCCTAATTTTCGCTCCCTTAAGTCCAAGGGACGCAGAAGTGAACGGACATCGCGGCCAACTGAATTGGCCATTCACTGCCAGATCTGGCTGGACCACATAAAGCATTATCAGGTCCAACCTTCGTCTGCCAAATTTACTCACTATTCCAGAATCATTCTGGAATATAAAGATAAACCCCAGCTTCTATTCTCCACTGTGAACCGTCTTTTTAAACTCCTCTCCCCAGTCTCTACCTTCACCTCCGACAATAAGTGTGAGCAGCTCATGTGGACTTCTTTATCTCTAAGAGTGAGATCATCCATTCGGCCGCCTCTGTCTCTTATCTTCCTTCTCCTAGCTCACCTGGTCAAACTTTCTCTAATGATCCTACCTGCCCTATGCCTGACCACACATCTTTCTCCAGTTTCTCTCTGATCCCCCCTCATGACCTCTCCAAGCTCATCCTGTCCATGAGACCCACTTCCTGCTCCATTGACCCTATTCCCACCAAACTGCTGACCACCCAACTTCCTTTTCTGCCACCCATGTTAGCCGACATTGTTAACGGTTCTCTCTCTTCAGGTCCTGTCGCCCTCTTCCTCAAATCTGCTGTCATCACCCACTCGACCCCTCTGTCCTTGCAAACTACGACCCCATCTCCAACCTCCCTTTCCTTTCCAAAGTCCTTGAATGTGTTGTCGCCTCCCAAATCCGTGCCCATCTTTCCCGCAACTCCATGTTTGAGTCCCTCCAATCAGGTTTCTGCCTCTGCTACAGTACCGAAATGGTTCTGAAATGACATCCTTTGTGACTGTGACAAAGGCAAACTATCCCTCCTCGATCGTCTTGTCTTCAGCCTTTGACATGGTTGACCACTCTATCCTTCTCCAACGCATCTCCACCGTCGTCCAGCCTGGTTCCATTCTTAACTATCTAATCGTAGGCAGAGAATCACTTGCAATGGCTTCTCTTCCCGCCCTTGCATCGTTATCTCTGGTGTCCCCCAAGAATCTATCCTTGGCCCCCTCCTATTTCTCATCTATATGTTTCCCCTTGGCATCATCTACCGAAAACGCAGCATCAGTTTCTACACGAACGCTGATGACACCCAGCTCTACCTCTCTACCACTTCTCCCAACCCCTCCACAGTCTCTAAATTGTCAGACTACTTGTCCGACATCCACTTCTGGATGAGCCTAAATTTTCTCCAATTAAATATTGGGAAGACCAAACCATTGTTTTTGGTCCCCGCCACAAACTCTGTTACCTAACCACTGACTCCATCCCTCTCCCTAACTTCTATCTGAGGCAGAACCACACTGTTCGCAACCTTGGTGCATATTTGACCCTGAAATGAACTTTCGACCACATATCCGCAGCATAAGTAAGACCGCCTATTTCCACCTCTGTAACATTGCCCATTTCCGCCCTTGCCTCAGCTCATCCGCTGCTGAGGTCTTCATCCATGCCTTTGTGACCTCTAGACTTGACTATTCCAATGCACTCCTGGCTGGGCTCCCACATTCTACCCTACGTAAACTTGAGGTCATCCAAAACTCGGCTGCCCATGTCCTAACTCGCACCAAGTCCCGCTCACCCATCACCCCTGTGCTCGGTGACCTACATTGACTCCCGGTTAAGTAACACCTCGATTTCAAAATTCTCATCCTTGTTTTCAAATCCCTCTCTGGCTTCGCCTCTCTCTACCTCTGTAATCAGGGATGGATTATGGTGGGGAGCAGGGGGTGGGGGAGGGGTGCAGATAGGGCAGTCACCCGGGGTCAGATTAAGGGTAAGAGTAAATGGTATTGACATAAGCGTCATAGCAAGAGTGGAGCAGAGCCGCGAGGACTCAGGTACATGTTATTCTTGACTTCATTAAACAGACTCTCGATGCCCTTTTTCTAGAGATGCATTCTACACAGAAATCGGGGGCGAAAAAAAGGAAAGAGCACCTGGTACATGAGGAGCAAAAGAGACGAGAAGTAGCTAAACTGCTTAAACTAGATAATTTTTTCCAACTAAAAACTCAAGATCATGAAGATGAAGGCCAAGACGACGCTGTGCAGTCAACTTCAACAATGAAACCACTAGTGGCACCGGACCCGGAGTTGGCCGAGTTGGAACTCCAAGTCCAAAAATTTGAAGAAGATGAAAACCATCTGGCGCATACTGAGCTGAAAGAGGCGCAACTTACGAGTGACATTGGGCTGTTGGGGAGACAATATCTCAGAAGCCATGCAAAGCCATTGGATTGCCGAAAGTGTGATAAAGATTCATGCCTAGGAAGGATGTCGCCGATACTGCTCGAAGTCCTTCTTCACACATGTGCACCCGCTGACAGGGGAGCATGTGGAGCGAACGTGCCTCTGTTATTCACCTTCAAATGGTAGAGTATACTGCTTTGCATGCAAGGTCACAGCACAAACAAGTAGCCACTTTAGTCACGGTTTTAATGACTGGAAGCATGGAGATAAGAGGATTTCATCTCACGAAAACAGCCACCAGCATTGAGAAGCCATGGTAGTAATGTGCACTAGAAAAGCAGGCACTGGTTATGTGGATGGTCATCTTGTCTTCCAGTTTGAAAATGAATGGCAGTACTGGCACAAGGTGCTAGAGCTGGCTGTCTGTGTGAGAACGTTTCTCTGTGAACAAGATCTTTCATTGCGAGGCAGAGACAAAATCGTTGGGGCTCGAAGTAAAGGTAATTATCTGGGTGTGTTGGAGGTTCTCACAAACTACAATGCTTTTCTTGCTGAAAACATCAAGCGGTTCACCAACAAAGGCAAGTGGCATACTTCATACATGTCTTCCACCACTTGTGAAGAACTGATTAGTCTGATGGGTGGCAAAGTACTTGAGACGATTATCCAAGAATCGAAATCAGCGAAGTTCTATTTAATATCTGTTGATTCAACGCTAGATGTCACACACTCAGATTAGCTGACATTTGCCGTCTGCTATATTCTACCGACTGGTCCTGAGGAAAGGTTCCTAAAGTTCTTGCCGATAATCGGTCATACTGGAGAAGAAATAGCAGAAATAATGCTGTTCTTTCTGGATGAGAATGGGATCGACATACAAAATTGTCACGGACAATCTTATTATAATGCTTCAAATATGAGTGGGAAATACATTGGTGTCCAAACTATCATCAAAGATCGACATTTATACCATGCGCAACACACTCACTCAACCTTGTGGGAAAAAACAGTGCTGAATACAGCCCAGTGATCGTCAGATTTTTTGACATTGTGCAAAAGTTGTACACTTTTCTCTCTGCATCGTATTATCGCTGGCGACTGCTTTATGAAAAATTAAAGCCTTTAGGGCTGTCTGTCATCAAACAGCTTTCTGCTTCTCGATTATCAGCAAGGTATGAAGCAGTGTCAGCCCCCTACTCAAAGGTTACACTCCCATATGCAAAGTGTTGGAATCCCTGGCAACTGACATGGAACAGAAAGTTGAATGCTGAAATGAAGCTCAGTTGATCCTTGACAAACTGGGCAAACTGGATTCAGCTATTCTCATTGTTATTTGGAATACAGTCTTGAAGTGCTTTCACCTGACCAATCTCTCGCTTCAAGAGACTGGCTTGAATCTAAATATCATGGTGTCCTTACTCGAGTCCCTGTTGATTTTGTCAAGAGCCAGCGGACAGAGTTTGAGGACTTCGAAGACCTAGGAATTAAACTGTACGGCCACAACGAGTGCAATTCAGCTCAGAGGCGCGTCCGGGTACGCAACCGTCGCTATGATGATAGGGATGCTGAAAACACTG
The DNA here is from genome assembly GCF_044704955.1 of Pristiophorus japonicus. Classification (NCBI taxonomy): domain Eukaryota; kingdom Metazoa; phylum Chordata; class Chondrichthyes; family Pristiophoridae; genus Pristiophorus; species Pristiophorus japonicus. The sequence goes on from NC_091989.1 coordinate 170,432,732, forward strand.
CGCTGTCACCCAAGGCGAAATTCAAAACTGAAGTGTTCCTTGTCATCATTAATAAACTAATCAGTACCTGGAAATACCGCCTTGAAGCATACAAGAAAATCAACTGTAAGTTTGGATTCCTGTCCAAGCTAGTCGACTGATGAGATCAAGCAAGCCGCAGAAAATCTTGCCCGCTCCTATCCCAAAGATCTGGAACCTATGATTGAAAGTGAATTCATCCAGTTTTCTAGCTTGGTGGCACCCTCAACAGAACTTCAAACCTCAATTTGTGTCAAACAAACTAAGTCAGCAGAGCTGAGAATGTACCGATTCCTCATCCAAAACTTTTCTAACCTTGAAATAGCTCTTCGGATACATCTGTTGATGATGGTATCAAATTGCAGTGGTGAGCGGTCCTTCTCGAAACTAAAACACATCAAGGATGAGGTCAGGAATGAAATGGAACAAGATCTATTTAATAGTCTTTAAATCATGAGCATTGAGAGCGAAGAACTGAGAGGACTTGACTTCTCGAAAATCATTGACGAGTTTAGCCGACAAAAATCTAGGAAAAGACCAATGGAATGTTATATTTTTAGTTGCCTCTGTGGAGAAAATAGAATGCAAATGACAAATGATGGTCATCCAAAAAAATTGTGCTGTCTTGTTCTAAATTGTTGTCATTGTCAATTTTGTTTCAAAAGGATTTATTTTATTAAAGCGTTGTTTACTGTTTATATAGGGTTTCATCAAGGTATCTGTTTGATTGTTTGGAACTATAATAAAATATTAAATGAGTGTTGTCATAGTATCAATGAGAACATAACCTGAGATGTAGATCTGACCTGACCTTGACTTGATGCATACTCAGTATAGTGTCCTGTGACTTAGCTCACTAATGTCATTTATTGTAGGATGTGAATGGGAGTAGGGGGCTCATGGGTTGTCTACTGCTCAAGGCACCCTTAATCCATCCCTGTCTGTAATTTCTTTCAGCCCTACACACCACTGAGATGTCTGCCCTCATCTAATTCTATGCTCTTGAGCATCCCTGATTATAATCGCTCAACCATTGGTGGCCATGCCTTTTGTTGCCTTGGCCCTAAGCTCTGGAATTCCCTGCCTAATCTTCTCTTCATCTCTACCTCTCTTTCCTCCTTCTTGATGCTGCTTAAAACCTATCTCTTTGACCAAGCTTTTGGTCACCTGCCCTAATTTCTCCTTCTGTAGCTTGGTGTCAATGTTTTTGTCTCATAATACTTCTGTGAAGTCTCTTGGAACATTTCACTATGTTAAAGGCGCTATATAAATAAATACAAGTTGTTGTTCTGATTAATGGTGGTGTCAACTGTGGCTCAGTGGGTAGCACACTTGCCTCCGAGTCAGAAGGTTGCGGGTAGGGACTTGAACACAAAAAAAATCTAGGCTGACGCTCCAGTGCAGTGCTGAGGGAGCTGCACTGTTGGAGGTGCCGTCTTTCGGATGAGACGTTAAACCGAGGCCCCATCTGCCCTCTCAAGTGGCCGTAAAAGATCCCATGGCACTATTTTGAAGAAGAGCAGGGGAGATATCCCCAGTGTCCTGGCCAATATTTATCCCTCAATCAACATAACAAAAACAGATTATCTGGTCATTATCACGTTGCTGTTTGTGGGAGCTGGCTGTGTGTAAATTGGCTGCCGCATTTCCCACATTACAACAGTGGCTACACTCCAATAGTACTTCATTGGTTGTAAAGCGCTTTGAGATGTCCGGTGGTCATGAAAGGCGCTATATAAATCCATGTCTTTCTTTTTTCTTTCTTTAATGGTAGAATGAGGGATATGCCGAGACATGAGGTTTCAGATTGTGATGGATTACAATTCTGCTGCTGCTGATGGCCTACTCATTGATGCTTAGTTTTGAGTTGCTGGAACTTTTCTGAATCTATCGCATTTAGCACCATGGTAGTGCCACACAACATGATGGTCTTTGCGGTGGTCACTCTTACCATTTCAATTATGGATAAAGGCATCTGCAACAGGTAGATTGGTGAGGACGGTGTGAAGTAGGTTTTTCCTTGTTGGTTCTCTCACCACCTGTTGCAGGCCCAGTCTGACACCTGAAGTGTCCTTCAGGACTTGGCCAGCTCGGTCAGTAGTGGTGCTGCCAAGCCACTCTTGGTGATGGACATTGAAGTCTCCACCTAGAGTACATTCTGTGCCCTTGTTACCCTCAGTGCTTCTTCCAAGTGGTGCTCAATATGAATGAACACTGATTCCTTAGCCAACAGAGAGTGATAGGTGGTAATCAGCAGGAGATTTCCTTGCCCATGCTTGACCTGAAGCCATTAGACTTCAGTAGGTCCAGAGTCAATGTTGAGGACTCCCTGGGCCACTCCATCCCGACTGTATACCACTGTGCAGCCACCTCTGGTGGCTCTATCCTGCTAGTGGGACAGGACATACCCAGAGATGGTGATGGAGGAGTCTGGGATGTTGTCTGATAGTATGATTCTGTGAATATGAATTGACTAATCTGTGGGACAACTCTCCCAATTTGTCACAAATTCTCAGATATTAGTGAGAAGGACTTTGCAGGGTCGAATGTGCCTTTGTCATGTCCAAATCTGATGCCTATCAAGCGGTTCGTCCAGCTTTATCCTTATTGTAATTTTTTGTAGCAATTTGATACAACAGGGTTGCTCGGCCATTTCAGAGAGCATATAAGAGTCAACATTGCTGTGGGTCTGGAGTCACCTATAGGCCAGATCAGCTGAAGGACATGAGTGAACCAGATGGGTTTTTACATCAACCCGACAGCTTCATGTTCACCATTACTAATACTAGCTTTTTTATTCCAAATTGATTTAATTAACTGAATTAAAATTTACAAACTTCCATGGTGGGATTTGAATTCATGTATCTGGATTATTAGTCCAGCAACATACCCACTATGCTACCATACCCCCATTGACTCTATGCTGACATTATCTTCAGATTGATTCTATTGTGCTATTCAAAGAGCAGGGATGTTCTCCCAATGTCCTGGCCAACATTTATCCATCTAACACTACCATCAAAAAAACCCTCAAAGAGATAATCTAAGTATTTATCTCGTTGCTGTTAGTGGAACCTTGTTGAGCATAAATTGTCCCCTTATATTTTGCTACATTACAAATGATTACACTTCAAAAAATAAAGTACTTTGTTCGTTGTGAATTATGGGATGCCTGAGGTTGTATAAATTTAAGTACTTTTCACTTCTTTTTTTTAACTGCTGTAATCCCATCTCCCTACTATTTCCACTTACCATTTAATATTTTTCTTGTTGACGTGTTTATCTAATTCACCGATAATAGTTATCTGTCTCAGGCTGTTTCCATGTTTTGTCATTTATTGTGTATTGTGTGGCTATACAGGGGTATATGATTATTTCCTTTAAACTAGTAGGTTCATGATGACAGTCTAATTAAAGAATTTCCCTTTAAATTTACACACCAAGCAAAATACATTCACAATGTGACATTTTGTGTGTGCTTACTCAGCCCATCCTCAGACACCGCCAGATCCCTTGTTAGGTGGTCTTGCTAATTGGAACATTCACACAGTCCTGCTTTCGATTTTAAAATCAGAATATTTTACCAATTTTAAGATAATTAGCAAAAGAACCAGGGGGAGATGAGGAGAATTTTTATACAAGTTGTTATGATTTGGAAAGCATTGCCTCAAAGGTTTCTGGAAGCAGATTGAATAGTAGCAGGGGAGTGGGATTAGTTGGATGGCTCTTTCAGAGAGCCAGCACAGGCACGATGGGCCAAATGGCCTCCTTCTGTGCTGCATGAATCTCTGATCTGGTAAGCACTTAAATAAAATCATAGCAAATAATCATCAATATATGTAATACCTACATTACAATCAAGACAGGAATCTAGGTGTAAGCAGATTCAACAGTAACTTTAAAAAGGGGATTTGGATATATATTTCAAAAGAAGAATTTTCAGGGCTATGGGGAAAAAGCTCATTCAAAGAGCCGGCGCAAGCACAATGGTCCAAATGGCCTCCTTCTGTGCTGTACCATTCTGTTATGTATGTAATAACTCGATAGATTGAATACAGTAAACACACTCGGGTGCAAACCTGGCTCAACTTTATTCGGGCCCAAAGTGCCCACATTACATGGTGGCTTCCTTTATATACCTGACCCGCACACCTGTGCATACAGCCCAATGATCTCTGACAGTGGCGCCCCCTGGTGGCTAATAACCCCAAGCATACATACATGACAACATCCCCCTTCAAGATCTTAGCATCAGTCTTTTTACAAGTTAAGACGGTCCGGGGCTTTCCGCTCACAAATTGATCGTCTCAGTTCAACCCCACTTCTGGACGAGTGTTCTGAGTCAGTTATGACTGGAGGCTGGGGTAGCCGACCTGATGGGAGTGGCAATGACCATGTCAGAGATTAAAAGTCCAGATTCATTGATGATGGCGGAGTCCTCTGATGAATGAATATAGATTGGTTGGTCACTGATCGTATCTTCCTCAACTTGTTCCAGTTCATCCGTGTGCCGCAGCTTTATCTGATCAACATGTTTCCTGCATGTTTGCCCATTCTTGAGCTTGACAATAAACACTCTGTTACCCTCCTTGGCCGTAACAGTACCAGCGACCAACTTGGGACCTTAACCATAATTTAGCACATACACAGGATCATTAACAGAGATGTCGCGTGACACAACAGCACAATCATGATACCACTGCTGATTTTGCCGTCTGTTTTCAACACGGTTGTTCAAGTCAGGGTGGATGAGAGAGAGCTTGGTCTTGAGACATTTCTTCATCAATAATTCAGCAGGGGAGACTCCGGTAAGCAGGTGGGGTCTTGTCCTGGAACTAAGCAATATGCATGACAGGTGAGTTTGCAGTGAACCCTGAGTTACACGTTTCATACTCTGCTTGATTGTTTGGACAGCACGCTCTGTTTGACCATTAGAAGCAGGTATGAATGGTGCTGACCTCACATGTTTAATACCATTGAGTTTCATGAACTCTTGAAACTCCAGACTTGTGAAGCAAGATCTGTTGTTGCTCACAACGATGTCAGACAGACCATGAGTAGCAATCATAACATGAAGGCTCTCAATGGTAGCTGTGGATGGTACTGGATGACATGATTATACACTCTATCCACTTGAAATATGCATCCAACACATCTTACCCAGGAAAGACCCGCAACGTCGATGTGGATCCCCGACCATAGTTTGGATGGCCACGACCACAGACTCAGCGGAGATTCCGCTGGTACTTTGCTTAGCTGCATGCAAGTTTTGCACTGATGCACACATGATTCCAGATCAGAGTCAATTCCAGGCCATCATACGTGAGACCTGGTGATGGCTTTCATCATGACATTACTGGGATGAGTGCTTTGTAGATCACGTACAAATTTCTCTCTGCCTTTCTTAGGCATAACAACACGATTATTCCACAGTAAACAATCTGACTAAATAGATAGTTCATCTTTGCGATGGTTGTAAGGTTTGGTCTCATCACACAGTTCCATAGGTATAGCAGACCAATCACTAGTAAGGACACAACGTTTAACAACCGATAAAGTCGGTCCTGTTTGGTCCAGGTACTAACTTGTTGAGCAATGACAGGGGTTCCTTCACTCTCAAAAGCATCCATAACTAACAGTAGATCTGTCAGGTGTGGCGTCTCCACCTCCGGTGTGGACAAAGGCAGATGGCTCAGTGCATCAGCACAATTCTCGGTTCCAGGTCTGTGGCGAATGACATAATCATCGGCAGATAATGTCAGCGCTCACCTCTGGATGCGGGACGACGCATTGGTATTGATACCTTTGTTTTCCGCAAATAATGAAATGAGTGGCTTGTGATCCGTTTCGAGTACGAAACAAAGACCAAACAGGTACTGATGCATCTTCTTAACCCCATACACGCAGACTAAAGCTTCTTTTTCTACCATGCTGTAGGCTCTTTCCACCTTTGACAAACTTTTCAAAGCATACGCAACAGGTTGTAGTTTACCTGACTCATTAGCTTGTTGGAGCACGCAGCCAACCCCATATGATGAAGCATCACAGGCCAATACTAGACGCTTACATGGATCATAATGTACCAGCAACTTGTTAGAGCAAAGCAGATTAGTAGCTTTCTCGAAAGCTCTATCTTGAGACACACCCCAAATCCAGTTGTCGCCTTTTCTGAGCAGCATGTGCAGTGGCTCTAATAAAGTGCTCAATCTAGGTAAGAAATTACCAAAGTAGTTGAGTTCACTAAGGAACGAACCCAGCTCCATCACATTCTGAGGCTTGGGTGCATTTTTGATGGCCTTGGTTTTCGAGTCTGTAGGCCTAATGCCATTAGCAGCAATCTTCCTCCCCAGAAATTCGACTTACGATGCCATGAAGATGCGCTTTGAACGTTTCAGCCTGAGTCCCACTTTGTCCAGATGATGTAGAACCTCTTCAAGGTTGTTCAGGCGTTCGGCAGTGTCATGGCTTCTGACCAGAATGTCATCTTGAAACACTACGGTTCTAGGGATGGACTTCAGTCGACCCTCCATGTTCCTATGAAATATGGCTACAGCCAAGCGAATTCCAAAAGGACACCTGTTGTAGATAAACAGTCCTTTATGAGTGTTGAAGCACGTCAGTTTCTTCAACATCTCGACGAGCTCCTATGTGATATAGGCCGACATCAGATCCAGTTTAGTGAACGACTTCCCACCGGCTGGCATTGCAAACAGGTCATCAGCCTTCGGTAACGGGTACTGATCCTGTTTCGAAAATTGGTTGATCGTAACCTTGTAGTCTCCACAAATCCTGACAGTGCCATCACTCTTCAACACAGGAACAATAGGACTGGCCCACTCATTAAATTCAACCGGTGATATGACCCCTTCATGTTGGAGTCTGTTCAGCTCAATTTCGACCTTCTCCCTCATCATGTATGGAACAGCTTGAGCTTTGTGATGGACGGGTCTTGCACCTGAGTCCAGGTGAATCTGCACCTTGGCTCATAGAAACATAGACACATAGAAAATATGTGCAGGAGTAGGCCATTCGGCCATTTGAGCCTGCACCGCCATTCAATGAGTTCATGGCTGAACATGCAACTTCAGTACCCCATTCCTACTTTCTCGCCATACCCCTTGATCTCCCTAGTAGTAAGGACTACATCTAACTCCTTCTTGAATATATTTAGTGAATTGGCCTCAACAACTTTCTGTGGTAGAGAATTCCACAGGTTCACCACTCTCTGGGTGAAGAAGTTTCTCCTCATCTCGGTCCTAAATGGCTTATCCCTTATCCTTAGGCTGTGACCCCTGGTTCTGGACTTCCCCAACATTGGGAACATTCTTCCTGCATCTACCCTGTCTAAACCCGTCAGAATTTTAAACGTTTCTATGAGATCCCCTCTCATTCGTCTGAACTCCAGTGAATACAAGCCCAGTTGATCCAGTCTTTCTTGATATGTCAGTCCCGCCATCCCGGGAATCAGTCTGGTGAACCTTCGCTGCGCTCCCTCAACAGCAAGAACGTCCTTCCTCAAGTTAGGAGACCAAAACTGCACATAATACTCCAGGTGTGGCCTCACCAAGGCCCTGTACAACTGTAGTAACACCTCCCTGCCCCTGTACTCAAATCCCCTCGCTATGAAGGCCAACATGCCATTTGCTTTCTTAACCGCCTGCTGTACCTGCATGCCAACCTTCAATGACTGATGTACCATGACACCGAGGTCTTGTTGCACCTCCCCTTTTCCTGATCTGTCACCATTCAGATAATAATCTGTCTCTCTGTTTTACCACCAAAGTGAAATTGCCGATGCCCGGTTCAAACAGCGAGGGAAACTTGCTCAGCACTTAAGCACATGAAGTGTCATCCACTAATTACAACACTTTGATATTGATTTTTTTGAGCCAATTCCTGTCGAACAGCGTCGGATCATTTCCTAGAACAATCCATAACGGTAGATCATGAACCACACCATCATATGACACTTGACTACTGCACTGCCAATCACTGGAATGAGTTCTTTGGTGCAAGTATGCAACTTGGCATTGACTGGATTCAGCTTAGGCTTCACAGCCTTAGCTTCTCACAGCTTGTCGAATGTCCTTTGGCTCATTACCGACTGACTCGCACCCATGTCCAATTCCATCGATGCCGGCACGCCATTTAGTTTCACATTAACCATTATCGGTTGGCTCTTTGTCAGGAACGAATACAGTCCATACACTTCCTCCTCGGGTATCTCGGCTTGCATATCCATGTCTGCTCTGGACTGGTCGTCATCATCCACGTGGTGAGTCACAGCACGCTTGCACAGTTGTAGACACATTCGCTGAAGATGCCCCACTTTCGAACAGCCTTTACAGATGTAATGTTTAAAATGACACTGATGATGCCGATGATTGCCCCCACAATGCCAATAGGGTGAAATCGGATTCATACCCTTGGTGGACTTTGAGCAGCTACAGGTTTCGCATATGCAGTCGAGTAGGCCCTGCCATAAGCAGCTCTGCCAGACGATGACACAATCCTGTTTACAGTACTTACCGTGGAGCTCCGACTCTTCGATGATATCTGCCTTAAATTATCATCCGTCGTCATGCATGCCCGGGGAATCGCGATGGTCTTGCTCAAATCCAGCTGCTCCGCAGTCAATAACTTCCGGAGGATTACCTCGTGGTTGATTCCTATTACAGAGAAATCTCGCAGCATGTCTCCCAACGTGTCTTCGAATTTACATGGCCCAGCAAGATGTCTGAGGTTGGAATTCCAACACATCCTGGCCCTGAGAACGAACATGTGTGTAGAATCGATAGCATGAGATGATAATGCCTTTTTTTGGTTTGAGGTGGCCATGTACCAGAGTACACAATTCCTCATAGTCCTTGTTCGTTGGACGTGCAGGCGAAAGGAGATTCTTTATGAGGCCATAGATTTTTGGACCGCAAACAGCGAGGAAAACCGTCCTGCGCCTAACTGCGTCAGTAGCTTCCTCCATTTTGTTGGCCATGAAGTACTGGTCCAGGCAATCAATAAAATCCGACCAGTCCTCTCCCTCCACGAATCTCTCCAAAATTCCAATGGTGCTCATTTTGCATGCAAAGGTTCTTGAGTTACCTCGTCGTCAAATGTTATGTATGTAATAATTCGATAGACTGAATACTGTAAACTCACTCAGGTGCAAACCTGGCTCAACTTTATTCAGGCCCAAAGTGCCCACATTACATGGTGGCTTCCTTTATATACCTGGCCCGCACACCCGTGCGTACAGCCCAATGACCTCGACAGTGGCGCCCCTTGGTGGCTAGTAACCCTAAGCATACATACATGACACATTCTATGTCAAACTAGATGAACTCCAGCAACATCACACAACATTCATGTTATCCAACCCACTGAATCTCCTGAGGAAAGTTTTATAAAGTTCCTCCCTGTGCACCAGACTTAAAACATAAACAAGGTTTAAAACTGCCAGTAGCCAGACAATGGGACATGGTGCGAGAAGTTTATGTACCCATTAACTTTTTTCCAAGTTTCCAGGCTCCAAATCAAATCAATGTGCATAGCAGTATATTACATTTTAGTAATGTTTGCCAATAGATGTTATATTTCAATCAGGATCAGGAGTGTTGTCAGCTATGAACAGTGTGAAATTACTGAATTTTATGCTTCAACTGGGTAAAATGTGTATTTTGTTATCGCATTTTAATCCCCAAACCTATGAGTTTGGTTAATTTAAAAGAAAGAAAGACTTGCATTAGCACCTTTCATGGCCTCAGGATGTCCCAAAGTGCTTTACAATCAAAGACTTGTACTTTTGAAGTGTAGCCAATGTTGTAATTGATATGTCCTTACTATACAGTATAAATGCACACGAGGCCCATACTTGAGAGAAGGTCACTCTGTGACCAGTTACCTTTATTACCAAGACCTCAAGTGATGAAGGTGGGTGGAGCTTCCCTTTTTATACCTGAAAGTCCTGGTTAGGAGTGTCTCCCACAAGTTCGCCCCTTGTGGTCAATGTTCTCAAGGTGTACAACTTAGGTCAGCTTATACATGGGTTACAATGATAGTTGAATACATGACATCACCTCTCCCCCAAAGTCTTATTGGGATCACAGGTTAAGTCTCTCTGGTGGTTTACGCTCCCTTGTAGAGTGCCTGAGTTGGGGCTCCGGTTGTTGGGTGCTGGCCTGAGTGTCTGCTGTTTGCGGTGCCTCAGGCCTGTCCGGACTGTCCACAGTGACTGGGCTCTCCTCCACTTGGCTCCAGTGTTCGGTCACCTGTGGGAGAGTACACTCTACGTCGTGTTCTTCCTCTGCTTCTTCTATGGGGTTGCTGAACCTCCTTTTAGTTTGATCCACGTGTTTGCGGCAGATTTGTCCATTGGTAAGCTTAACTACCAAAACCCTATTCCCCTCTTTGGCAATCACAGTGCCTGCAAGCCATTTGGGCCCTGCTGCGTAATTAAGGACAAAAACAGGGTCATTCACATCAATACATCGTGCCCTTGCATTCCTGTCATGGTAGTCACATTGTGACTGACGCCTGCTCTCAACAATTTCTTTCATAGTAGGGTGTATAAGGGATAACCTGGTTTTGAGTGTCCTTTTCATTAGCAGCTCCACGGGTGGAACCCCTGTGAGTGAGTGTGGTCGGGATCTATTAGACAACAGGAGGTGTGATAAGCGACTTTGTAGGGGAACCCCCTTGGATTCTGAGCATCCTCTGTTTGATTATCTGCACTGTTCGTTCCGCCTGGCCGTTTGAGGCCGGCTTGAACGGTGCCGTTCTGACATGGTTGATTCCATTGCCTGCCATGAAGTCCTGGAATTCAGGGCTTGTGAAGCACGGGCCATTGTCGCTGACCAAGAAATCCAGTAGACCATGAGCGGTCAACATTGCCCGTAGACTTTCTACCGTGGCAGAGGATGTGCTTGAATTTAAAATGGCAAACTCAATCCACTTGGAGTAGGCGTCTACTACAATCAAAAACATTTTTCCCATGAAAGGACCTGTGTAGTCCACATGGATGCGTGACCATGGCTTGGCGGGCCAGGGCCAGGGGCTAAGGGGGGCTTCCCTGGGTGTGTTGCCCAGCTGAGCACACGTGTTGCACCTGCGAACACAAAGTTCCAGGTCTGCATCTATCCCTGGCCACCAAACGTGTGACCTGGCAATTGCCTTCATCATGACAATGCCCGGGTGTTCATTGTGAAGTTCTCTGATAAAGACCTCTCTGCCCATCTGGGGCATGACTACTCAGTTTCCCCACAGTAGGCAATCGACCTGAATCGAGAGTTCATCTTTGCGTCTATGAAACGGCTTAAATTCCTCAGGGCATGCCCCATACATGGCTGCCCAGTCCCCATTCAGGGCACATTTCTTAACTAAAGACAGTAGCGGGTCTTTATATGTCCAGACTTTAATCTGACGGGCTGTCACAGGTGAGCCTTCGATTTTGAAAGCTTAAACAGCCATGAGCATCTCAGCATCATGCTCAGTTGTCCCCTCAGTGGTGGCTAGTGGGAACCTGCTGAGTGCATCGGCGCAGTTTTCAGTGCCCGGTCTGTGCTGAATTGTGTAGTCATAGGCGGCTAACGTGAGTGCCCACCTCTGTATGCAGGCCGATGCATTTGCATTTATGGCCTTGTTGTCGGCCAAAAGGGACGTTAGGGGTTTGTGATCTGTCTCCAGCTCAAATTTCCTGCCAAACAGGTACTGATGCATTTTCTTTACTGCATATACGCATGCTAGCACTTCCTTTTCTACCTTCCCATAGCCCCTTTCTGCCTGAGACAGACTTCCGGAGGCATAAGCTATCGGCTGTAACTGACCCTTGGCATTGACATGCTGCAACACACACCTGACCCCATAGGACGACGCATCGTACGTTAAAACAAGTTTCTTACATAGGTCATATAACGTTAACAGTTTGTTGGAGCATAACAAATTGTGTGCTCTATCAAAAACCCTTTCCTGGTTGTCCCCCCAGACCCAATCGCGACCTTTGCATAGGAGCACGTGTAGCGGCTCTAACAGCGTGCTCAATTTGGGAAGAAAGTTACCAAAATAGTTCAGGAGCCCCAGGAATGAACGCAGCTCCATTGTATTTCCGGGTCTGGGTGCTCTCTGGATCGCTTCTGTTTTGGACCCAGTAGGTCTGATCCTGTCTGCTGCTACCCTCCTCCCCAGGAATTCTACCTCTGGAGCTAAGAAGACGCACTTCGCCTTTTTCAGTCGCAGCCCTACCCGGTCCAGTCTGCGTAGCACCTCCTCCAGGCTGTGGAGGCGTTCTTCAGTATCGTGACCCGTGATGAAGATGTCGTCTTGAAAAACTACTGTACTTGGAATCGACTTGAGGAGGCTTTCCATATTACGTTGGAAGATCGCGGCGGCCGAGTGAATCCTGACCGGACATCTGTTATACTCAAACAACCCCTTGTGTGTCATGATGGTGGTCAGCTTCTTCGACTCACTCGCCAGCTCCTGGGTCATATAAGCTGAGGTCAGCTCCAATTTTGAAAAAAGTTTGCCACCGAATAGGGTGGCAAAGAGGTCCTCCGCTCTCGGTAGCGGGTACTGGTCTTGGAGTGACACCCGATTGATGGTGGCCTTGTAATCGCCACATCCTGACCGACCCATCCGCCTTGAGCACCAGCACAATCGGGCTAGCCCAGTCACCGAATTCGACTGGTGAGATGATACCTTCCCGCAGCAGGCAGTCCAATTCGCATTCTATCTTTTCCCGCATCATGTATGGCACCACTCTGGCCTTGTGGTGTACTGGCCTGGCGTCCGGGTTTATGTGAATCACTACCTTGGCCCCCATGAAAGTGCCGATGCCGGGTTGAAATAGTGAGTCAAATTTGTCCAGGACCTGTGAGCATGATACTCGCTCCACAGAAGAAATTGCATTGACATTGCTCCATTTCCAGTTCATGACAGCAAGCCAACTCCTCCCCAGTTGTGCGGGACCATCCCCCGGGACAATCCAGAGTGGCAACCTGTTCTCCAAATCTTTGTGGGACACGGCTACCGAGGCGCTGCCTAGCACTGGAATGATCTCCTTTGTATATGTCCGTAGCTGTGCGTCAATTGACAATAATTTTGGCCTCCTGGCCTTGGACACCCACAACCTTTCGAACTGTTTGATACTCATCAGGGACTGGCTGGCCCCCGTGTCTAGCTCCATTAATACTGGGATGCCATTGAGGAGCACTTCCATAATTATCGGTGGCGTCCTGGTATATGAACTGTATATGTGCTCCACTTGAACTCGATGAACTTCAGCTTCCAGCGGTTTCCCCCAGTATTCATTTGGCCTCGTAGGGCTTACATCGAGCCCGTCCTCCTCATACATCATCCTGGCTGCAGGCTTCCTGCACATACGTGCCAAGTGACCATTGACGTTGCAGTTTCTGCAGGTAAATTGCTGATACCTGCAAGCTCTGGCTGGGTGTTTGCCTCCACACTACCAGCATGAGCTGGAGGCCCCGTTGTTGGAAACAAAAGGTCCATTACCAGTCGATCATCTCTGACTGTCTCTGTAACTGTCCTTAAGTGCACCATTAACAAGTGTTGATGGCTCCATTACTGGCCGCATTGTCCATTGCGATGGCATGAATTGCCATTCAGCTAGCCATTGTCTCTGTGTCATCCACCGAGGACAACGCTTTGACATCATTCCAGTTCAGCTTGATTTTCTCGTGCCAATTTCTGCTGAACAGCATTGGAACATTACCTGAGATGATCCATAATGATAGATCTTGAATCACACCATCATATGACACATTGACTATTGCACTGCCAATCACCGGTATGAGTTCCTTAGTGTAAGTTCGCAACTTGGCATTGACTGGACTCAGCTTAGGCTTCACAGCCTCAGTGTCCCACAGCTTGTCAAATGTCCTTCGGCTCATTATCGACTGACTCGCACCCATGTCCCGCTCCAGTGATACAGGCACGCCATTCAGCTTCACATTAACCATTATCGGCTGGCTCTTTGCCAAGAACAAATACAGACCATACACTTCCTCCTCGGGTTATGTATCCGGGCCAGCACTGGATTGGTCATCTTCAGCAATGTGATGAGCAGCAGCACACTTGCTCAGTTGTGGGCACATTTTCTGAAGATGCCCCATTTTTGAACAGCCATTACAGGAGTATTGTTTAAACCGACACTGATGAGGCTGATGATTGCCCCCACGATACCAACAGGGTGAAATCAGACTCGTACCAGTTGGCGGACTCTGAGCAGCTGCAGGTTTCACATAAACATTCGAATGGGCCCTGCCATAAGCAGCTCTGCCAGAAGATGATACAATCTTGTTTACCTGCCGTGGAGCTCCGACTCTTCGATGGTATCTGCCTCAAATTATCATCAGTCATCATGCATGCCTGTGCAGTTGTGATGGCCTTTTTCAAATCCAGTTTCTCTTCGGCCAATAACTTCCGAAGAATCACATCGTGCTTGATGTCTATTACGAAGAAATCTCTCACCATGTCTTCCAACATGTTCCCAAACTTACACGGCTCAGAAAGACATCATAGGTCGGCGACGAATCCCGACACATCTTGGCCCTCAGCACGAACATGCGTATAAAAGCGATAGCGTGAGATGATGATCCCCTCTTTTGGCTAAAGGTGGTCACACACCAAAACACACAAATCCTCAAACTCTTTGTCCATTGGAAGTAAAGGCGAGAGAAGGTTCTTCATGAGGCTGTAAACTTTCTGACCACGAACGGTGAGGAAAATTGCACTGCGCCGAACTGCATCAGCCTCTCTCTACATTTTGTTGGCCACAAAATATTGATCCAGGCGGTCAACGAAATCCGCCCAATCCTTGCCACCCACGGATTTGTGAAGAATTCCAATAGTGCCCATTGTACATGCGAAGGTTCTTAATTTACCTTGTCGCCAAATGTAATGACTCAAGAGTCTTGTTACTGTAAACTGCGTCAGTTGTAAACCTGATCCATCTTTATTCGTGCCCAAAGTACCCGTGTGACATAGTACCCGCGCTTATATACACCTGTGACCACGCACATGCACATACAGCCCGATGACCTCCGACAGTAGCGCCCTCTGGTATCTGGTGACCCAAGGCATCAATACATAACACAAAGAAAAGAGACCCAACCTGTTAATCCCTTCTTGATATGTATACCCTCACATCAGTTATCAGCATCTGGTATATTTGTGGCTCTCTTGCTCTCACCCTGGCTGGGAACAGGTAACCCACATACCACAGTTGAGAGAACATTATCATTCCTTATGACCTCAGAATACAATGTACCAACATGATGTCACCCAGGGTCTACACAGCAAGTGGAGAGAATCTAATATGTTGAACACGTTCAGATCTGCTAAATATTTTAGCAAGGGGTCTCATAACATTTTGCAACAATGTGTGGAGTGTTTCTGTTCTTCCTGCAGCTTGCATTAATTTTAAAACATCAGTTTTTCATATAGTATTTAAGACATGTGGGGAGATTCAACTGCAGCTTCCCTCAGGGGGAAAAAACACAGCCAGCCACCAACTTGATTCAATCTCTAGCCACCATTAGGGTAATTCATTTTTAAAAATTCGTTCTTGTCGGGAACACCTAACGGCAAGATTACTATTTATTGCCCATCCTTAGTTGAGCAGAGAGCATGAAAAAACTACCACAGTAGGTCAGACGTGGTAGGGGTGACAGGTTCCATTCGCAGAAGGACTTTACTCAACCAGTTGGATGTCTTACAATGATCCACGACCATTTTCTGGTTTTAGTGCGCAAATGACCAGATTTATTGAACTCAATTTCTCAATTTGCCACGGTGGAATTTGAATTGAATAATCCCTGCATTACTAGTCCAGTACCATAACCACTATGCTACCATACCAATTTGCTACAGTAAGTGTTTTGTTATCACCCAGATCTGCTCAGAAACCGACTCTTTGGCTCAGGGCATTTTATGCAAAAGTGTAGTGCTTCGGCTACACGCAGTAATTGAGGACATGCATAAAATCTGCCGTGGGATAGCATGCCATATCGAATCAGTTGGCCCAGCCACAATCCATACATGCCAACATGAGGGGAGGCTAAATTTGTGTGCAAATGAGACAATTATCATCACATGCACAGGAAGCACCTGCTTCACTCTATATCTGCAGCGTCATTAAATTAAAGGGCCATCTTATTCTGAATTAAAATGGTCAGAAATAGGCTGACATTAGGATTACAACTATTCCTATTTTGATTAAATTGGAATTAGTGTTCACAGTTAACACCTACATAATGAAGTTTGGCAATTAATTGTCTTGGTGATTAGGGATTTTGCTAGATAGGTTTCCTGACAGTATCCTGGCTGAAATGCTGAAGATCTTGCACCACATGTAGCCGCTAGTTGCTAAGCTATGGCACTAGTATCTACCTGACAATGAGGAAGACTGCCTCGGTATAGCCTACCTACAACCATAGGAACATGAAAATGTAGGCCATTTGGCCCTTCGAACCTATTTCTTCATTCAATTCTACCATGGCTGAATCGTATCTAAAATCCATTTACCCGCCTTTGTCCCATATCCCTTCATATTCTTACCTAACAAAAATCTATTGATCTCAGTCTTGAAAATTTTAATTTACCAAGCATCCAAAGCCATTTGGGGAAGAGAATTCCAGATTTCTTCTCCCCCTTGAGTGAAAAGGTGCTCTTGATTTCACTCCTAAATCTCCTCGCTCTAATTTTAAGATTATGTCACCAGAGGAAATAGTTTCTCTGTATCTACCCTATCACGTCTTTTTATCCTTTTAAATACTTTGATTAGAACACCCCTCAACCGTTTAAATTCAAATGAATGCAAGCCACATTTATGCAACGTTCTTCATAATTTAACCCTTTAAGCCCTGGTTTAACTTGGCTGCCTGTGTCCTAACTCAGACCAAGTCCCGTTCACCCATCATCCCTGTGCTCGCTGACCTACATTGGCTTCCGGTTAAGCAATGCCTCGATTTAAAAATTCTCATCCTTGTTTTCAAACCCTTCCATGGCCTCACCCCTCCCTATCTCTGTAATCTCCATCAGCCTCACAACCCCCCGAGATATCTGCGCTCTTCAAATTCTGCCCTCTTGAGCATCCCTGATTATAATCGCTCAACCATCGATGGCCGTGCCTTCAGCTGCCGAGGCCCTAAGCTCTGGAATTTCATCCCTAAACCTCTCTACCTCACTACCTCTCTTTCCTCCTTTGAGACTCTCCTTAACATCTACCTCTTTGACCAAGCTGGCTCAATTTCTTCTTATGTGGCTCAGTGTCAAGTTTGTACCTTCTCACACTCCTGTGGAGCACTTTGGGATGCTTTACTATGTTAAAGGTGCTATATAAATACAAGCTGTCGTTGTTGTTGGTATCATTCTGGTGAATCTGTGCTGTATTCCCTCGAAGGCCAATATATATTTTCTAAATATATATTGCCCAAAGCTGAAAGCAGTGCTCCAGATGGAGTCTGAGCAAGGCTCTGTACAACTGAAGCATCACTTCCTCACTTTTGAATTCAAACCTCCTTGAGATAAAGGCCATCTTTCCATTAACCTTTTTGATTATTTTTTGTATCTGTGCAGTAGCTTTTAGTGATGTGTGTACATGGGCACCTAAACCCCTTTGCTCCTCTATTGCTCCTAGTCTCTCACCATGCAGAAAATATTTCAATTTATCTTTCACAGATCCAAAGTGAATACCCTGACACTTCCCTATATTCAACTCCATCTGCCATAACTTTGCCACTCACTTAGTCTGTCTATGTAGTTGCTGTTAGCTTTGAAATCCTTTGCAAGTTCATTTCTATATTCCTTTTTTGCATCTTATTACTATCTATATGTATCCCATTATTGCTTGTTATAGTTCTGGCAGTCCTCTAGATTTCCATTTTCCCTTGCATTGAAAGCCTTTTTGTTTAGTTTGATACTGTCTCTTATTTGTTGACCATGATTGCTTAATTACCAGTGAAGCATTTGCCTTTTAAGGGTATGCACTAGTTTTGTATCTTATCAAATACTTTTTTGAATACAGTGTACTTGTTATTCTTTTAAGGTTTACCCATTAACAGTTCCTCCCAGTTTATTATGGTTAATTAATTTCTCATCCCTTCAAAGTTTGCCTCACTTAAATTTAAAATCTTGGTTTGTGACTCTCCCTCCTCCTTCTCAAACGTAATATAAAATGCAGTCACACTATTGTCACTATTTTCGACCTGCTCCCTTACTGTGAAATTGTTAACTGATTGTGATTCATTACTCATCATTAATTCCAGTATAGCCTGTTCCATTGTTAGTTCATTGTTATGGAAAACTATCCCAAATACATTCTAGAAATGAATTGCCTTTACGACTTGATATGTTCTGCTTCTCGCAGTCTATGTCAAATTAAAATCACCTTTTATAACCACTTTTTTTTTGCTACCCTGATCTCTGTATTTATACATCCTGCCATTACATTACTATTATCAGGAGATCGGTAGATAACTTCTACCAGAGTCTTCATCCATTGCTGTGTTTTAAATCTACCCATTGTGTTGTGTTCACTCTTCTCAAATGGCTCAACAGCCACTTAATTAGTTGATGTAAAATCTCATGTCATTAAGTAAACTATAAAGAATGAAATGCCAGGTTGACTAAATCTCAACTTTAGTAAAGTTCGCTTCACTGACAGCTCTTCACTGAATTTTGTAGATGCAGTCTTGGAGAGGAGGTACACTCTTTTTGTCCAATGGCTGTTAACGCCACCAAAGTCAGATGCCAGTGCACTGGTCTTGAGGTTGCTAATAGAGTCAATGCTGTTTCTCCTCCCCCTCCCCCCTCCACCTTCCGACCACTGAAGAGATCAGGAAGAACTTGCCTGAAAGTACACAGACTGCTGCAGTTGTGTATTTGCACTCTTCCCTTGGAGAATAGTGGGAAGTGCTGGAAGGATTCGCAGTCTCCAGACATGAATGAGGAAGTGAGCCTCTCAGCGGATATCTTTGAGCAGAGGATGCTTGTTCTTGGTGTTTCCACTTTAATTAGCTCCAGGAGAAGCTCTGTGCAGCAAGGTTTGGGTGGTCTGAATGAATGTGTGTCAACATCTGGGTCAGACTGAATGACATTAGTAAGGCTATTGAAGAAGGCTTGTCCAGCCCAAAATCTGAAGTGCGGCGTTTCCGAGCTGCTGTGGTATGTGCTGTAGCTGCCTCAGTAAATGAGATCATAGCATACAGTGTACCGCTCATAGTGATGGTCCCACTGTACCAACGGAAATCATCAGTGACAAAATTCAGGAATTTACGGACCTGCTTTGACTTATTAAGGGTAAGATGGTTCATAATCAGCGATTCCATTAGCTGATACAGGTGCATTGTCCTATGTTGCAGGATAGTGCCTCTTGTTTTGGTATACCTTTCTGATGTCTTTTCTGAACATGGCTCCGGTTGGGGTAGAGTGTAGAATGTTTCAGTATGAGGGGTGTTGCAGTTGTGTGGGGTGGACTGGTTGGGCTGGGTGCTCTTTACCTTTCCGCCATTGTTCATTATTCATAGATTTATATCAGGGCTGCTGACTGAGGGCTGTGTGGCTCTTTGTCGGCTGGCGCGGACACGATGGGCTGAAACGTCTCCTTCTGCGCTGTAAATTTCTATGTTCTATATTTCTATGTTTATAAGTTTGAGGCAAGGCCGCAAGCGGGGTGTGATGGTTGCCTTCAGGCTAGTGGCAGTACTATATAAACTCAAAGTCCAGCATAAGATTTGTAGAACACTCCTCTGACTCATTGGATGTAAGAACAAGGTGGTATAAACTTGCCTCGGGCGGTAGTGCAGGATGGTCGGTGGAGAATCGTCAGCCCGCCCATTTTCTTTTCCATTGAAATCCAAGATGAATTCATACCCAATATGTCTCAGGATGTTCTTGGCTGATGTGAGTGCATCAGGTTTCCTCTCCACTAGAGGCAGAGGGCCTCCTGCTTTCTCAAAACTAGATAGTAGAGTTTCTCAGCCATCAGCCACTGGCACCCCCCCCCCCGCCCCCCCGCCCCCTCCAGATTAGCACTATAATCATAGGAGCACAATGGCTAAATAAATGCAATCGATTTATATCATCCATTTATTTGAATGCACCCATTTTGGTTATAATACACACACATTTCTAAGCATAAATACAGCTTTTCACACATTGCACTTCTTTAAGGCATATAACCATGTGGACGCATTGATGGACTTGCATAGTAATGTCCATTACAGTTAAGTAAAGGCTAAATAATATGTCATGCTGCCTATGCCTGCGCTGAACGCATCAAAGGTTATCAGCACATGCTTGTGATGATGAGTTACTGGTAAGGTGCAAACAAATAGGATGGAAAGAGGGCTTGACAGGGCAGATGCAGGGAGGATGTTTCCTCTGGTTGGGAAGTCTCGAACCAGGGGTCACAGTCTCTGAATAAGGGATCGGCCATTTAGGACTGAGATGAGGAGAAATTTCTTCACTCAGAGGATGGTGAATCTTTGGAATTTTCTATCCCAGAGACTGTGGAGGCTCAGTCTTTGATCATATTCAAGAAAGACATCGATAGATTTTTGGATTTTACAGGAATCAAGGGATATGGGGATAATGAAGGAAAGTGAAGTTGAGGTAGAAGATCAGCCATGATCTTATTGAATGGCGTAGCAGGCTCGAGGGGCCGAATGGTCTACTCCTGCTCCTATTTCTTATGTTCATGTATTATGTCCTTATGTCATTGCGCCTGACACAAATGTTGCGGCTTGAGGGAAAGCACTGTCAGTTGCTGCCAATGTTCTTCTGCTGTTAATGGTCCTTTTTTTCTCAGAAATTTCATGACTCCTTCTCCGCTTGCTTGGTAACTGCATTCTGCAGGTCTGCATGATCGGCCTACAAATACTGTGCAAGGGCTTCAGTCCCAGTGTGCAGGTTGAGACTCATGTTAGGATTACAAGTGTGCCTTGACATTGCCATGATTCACAGTTGCACTGTATAGTCATTGTTTCCCAGCAGCCTACCATCAAAACCCCCCTTCTCTTGGAACCGCTCGCGAATATATTGACACAGGATGTATGAACCATGGATGCTCCAAAGGAAATGAGCACAAATGCGTATAAGTTAGAAGTTGCATAACATCTGTTCGTTCAGGGAATGAAAGCCCTTTCAATATATGTAACCATTGGATGACAATCAAGTAGTAACAGTGTACAATGGATTATTCCTGGAAACCAACTTGGGACAACTGGTTGTGAGTGCCATATCCGTCTTTCACTCCCATTCTGCGCCTGTGGCCAAACAGGCTACTAATATTGTAATTGTAATCTTCCCTGCATGTTCACCTATCCGGGGCAACTCCATCTCAGGCCAGGAACAACAAGTGCCAAGGGAGAATTTATCACACGGAGCAGCAACAATCAGTATTAAAAGTCATTAATAAGCACTAATGGCAGTATGTAGGCACCAATGTTCCCTTTAAGCTGTGCGCGCTTGCGGCCATGCCCCAATCTGAAAGGCTCCACACAGGCCACTCACCGGCTTTAACATTGTAAATACTGCGCTTGCACAGAAATTTAAAGGGAAAGCGCCGCTCACTCGGAACATTGGTTGGCACGTGCCTTTTTCACAGGGTGGCAAATAGAAGTAGTGCTACAACCACCATCTGATGCTGCCAGTGCTTTGCGTTGAATTATCTGCCTTTTTAATGCCAAACTCTTCAGGTGCTAGCAGTGGAAAATTGAAGAGAAACCAAAAAAAGAAGCCCATTATTCTTCAACTGAACCAGTAAAAGATGTGTGTCCTGAAAGGGTTAAAGTCTTAACTTGCGATCCTGCTCTTTTGGCACTTTGTGTGAGGTGCACTGGTTGACCTCAGCAGTACAGAGGGCTCTAATTTGAAATGAATTTGTAACTAGTTCAACCTGTAGCCCAGTGGGTATGGGATTTCCTTTATAATAAATTCCAGATTTTAACTTTGTTGATAGATGTCTTAGGGTTCTTTGTGCTCCAAGGGTCAAGCACCCTGTAAAAGGTGTTTACTGCTGATTGACTCAAGTAGAGCCAGAAGGTGTAGGTTGATATATTATATAAAATTGGCTCAGCATATATCATCATTTATCATGCTGTAACCTCTCCATAATTTAGTAGACCATCTTGGATCTGAGCAAAGTAACTATGTCCAATTTTCTTCCCTGTCGAGTTCTCAATCTTTATTATTTCCAAGGAATCTTCAGGATTTTTTCCCAATACAATTGCAATTACAAAATGTAGAAAGTTAATAGACGACAATCTAATTGGGGATGGGATAGTGCAATTGTGTACCACACATTTGATGTGATGTTCTTTAATGTTCTCCCATGCACCTGTTTTTTTATGGGGTATTAAAAACAAGCAGTCTTACAGTTATTTCTTGTCCAGTCAGGTGTCTGCATTTTGCAGCGTGTATTCAGCACATTTAGCAAAACGACAGGAGCAGAGGCATATTTTAGTCTTTAATGATGAAACAAGACAGGAAGTTAAGAAAGTACGGACCAGTGGAGGTGATAGAGATAGTGGATGGAGGAAATGCAGTGGATGTGGTGTACAGGGAACTTTTAGAAAGCACGGTATCAAACAGGAAAAGGAAAGAATGACTTGCATTTCTATAGCGCTTTTCATAACTTCAAGACATCCCAAATTGCTTTACAGCCAATTAAGTACTTTTTGAAGCATAGTCACTGTTGTAATGTGGGAAACGCCGCAACCAATTTGCGCACAGCAAGCTCCCACAGACAGCAATGTGATAATGACCAGATAACCTGTTTTTTGTTATGTTGGTTGAGGAAAAAATATTGGCCAGGATGCTGGGGCTAACTCCCCTGCTCTTCTTCAAAATAGTGCCATGGGATCTTTTACGCCCACCTAAGAGAGCAGACAGGCCAAGGGTCTACTGGAGAAGAAGGATATGGAATTCGGAAGAGCGTAGCTAATTGGATTGAAAACTGGTTGAAAGGGATGGAAGTGAGGGCAATTTCTCACAGTGGATGGAAGTATCCCACAGGATTCTGTGTTGTGATCGGTCTTGTTCACTGTGCACATAGGACTAGAGGGAATGCTGCACAGATTTGCAGACAAATAGTAAAATAGGAGACATAGTGGTGATTTTCGCTTTGTGTGGACATTGGATGGGTAGAGGTGGGACCATTGCACTGTTTGCCTGAACTCCTTCACGAGAGGTCCAAACCATTATGAGGACCAGACCGCAATATCCATTTGAACAGCAAGCTGGAAGGAGTGGTTGGAAATATAGGTCCTACATGGACCCAAGCCAGAAATAAAGGCACGGATCTTGACAGTGGGAGGGGCAAAGTTTTGGTTGGGAAACCGAGAAGTCTGGGTTTCGCTGCATGCTGTGGATTGTTAACTCCACTGCGCGCTTCTTTTTCCTTTGCCTGGATCCCCGCCCGGAATACAGCCTGATTGACAGGCTTAGCTCCCAGCCAGGCGGGCAGCACTCTGGAGCAGGCCACAGGACCAGGTAAGGAGCCTGCAGCTGCTACTAGGAGCATGTGGGTGGGGGTTGGGGGGGGTCTAATCCCAGACCCCGAGGGGGGACCGATGAGGGGGGACCGATCCCCATTCAGAAGGTCAATGTATGAGGAAGGGGGGGTGTTCTGATGAGTGGAGGTGTTCCGATCCTAGGGAAAAAGGTAAGCTTTCGAGGGAGTTGGGAAGAAGCACTCCTGCTCCTCCTGGCCCACAATCAATGCTGCAAAGGCACGGACCTTCTCCCCTCCCTTGAGCCGGCTAGGTTCAAAATTTGAGGCTGCCAGCCTCATTAAAATATTTAAATTTCCAAACTGGAATTGCATCTATTGGAGGCGAGTTGGGGTCAGCTTTAAGATTTTAAAAATGTTAACATCTCGCCGACCCCAACCCAACTGTTTTTGGGCTTAAAATTCACCCCAATGGGTGGACGTGGGGGGAGGGAGGGTGGGGGAATAAACCACTCTGGATTGTGTGTGGGGGGGGGGGGGCAATGGAGATGGGCTGGAAGAGGGTAGGAAACCTTTTGTGGAGCCAAGAGGAGCATTCACCCACAAAGCCACAGCGATTCTGGCTGCATTCTCTGAGCGGCCTGCAGCAGTTGTGTTTAGGCTGCTCACTGCTCAACACCTGTTACCAATGGATAGAATGTGGCACACAATCCACCCATTGTTCGCTACAACTGTAAGACCACAATTGCATATTTAAAGTGCCCCCACAACCCCCAGGCCTGAATGCAGAGAGTAGGTTACCCGCAGGTATCCAAATGTGCCTCAGTTTGTAATGTATGCACCTGTGGGTAGGTTCACAGGTTTCGAGAGCTGTTGCAAATCCCCTCCATGCTTTTCAGTTCTGCGTGGAGGGGATTCCTGTACGGGCTGCTCTTGCACACTCTCTACGTTGCCATCCTCGTCTGCCATCCGGACACGCCATGGCATACCATCTTACCGTCCGGAGGAGACATGGGTCCCCAGTGGAGTGGTCTCTACGCAGGAGTTCTCCCTTTATTTATTGGGAACTTGGCCTGGAGGGTGTTTCACGGAGTAGTGCCATGCAATAAGTTTTTAAGTTGGTTCACGGACTCCCAGGCCATCTGCAATTTCTGCGGTCTATGTCGAATGTGTGAGGTTGCAGTCCCTATTCCAATATTTGAAGGGGTTGCTCCTCAAATTCTGGTTGCACTTCAGTCCTACACTCCTGATCTTTGGGCACCCTGTGAGGAGGGGAGCGGGCAAGTTGGAAGGCCTCCTCGTAGGAATGCTCCTGGGCATGGCCAAGGTG
The DNA here is from genome assembly GCF_044704955.1 of Pristiophorus japonicus. Classification (NCBI taxonomy): domain Eukaryota; kingdom Metazoa; phylum Chordata; class Chondrichthyes; family Pristiophoridae; genus Pristiophorus; species Pristiophorus japonicus. Next base: position 170,457,547 of record NC_091989.1, read on the forward strand.
GCCATAAACCAGTCTAGGCAGCGGGCGGTCGAGGGGGTCGTTCAGCCCGACCACCTGCCTCTCTTCTGTGGTTACATCCGAGCCAGGGTGTCCCTGAAGATGGAGCACACGGTGTCCACCGGTACGCCCATGGCCTTCCACGAGATGTGGGCGCCGGAGGGACTGGAGTGGATCATCACCCCCGGCAACCAAATTTTAATTTGACTGTTTAAAGTTTAATTTCTTTAAATTGTCGGTTTTGGTGCCCCTTTAACATAGGGGCATTTGATTTACATTTGATTTACAGGTGCAACTGAAATCATCATCATCATAGGCAATCCCTTGGAATCGAGAACCACAGTCCCTGCCACAGGTGGGACGTACAATCGTTGAGGGTAAGGGAGGGTGGGACAGGTTTGCTGCACGCTCCTTCTGCTGCCTACGCTTGATTTTTGCATGCACTTGGCGATGAAACTCGAGGCACTCAGTGCCCTCCAGGATGCACCTCCTCCACTTAGGGCAGTCTTTGGCTAGGGACTCCCAGGTGTCGGTGGGGATGTTGCACTTTATCAGTGAGGCTTTGAGGGTATCCTTGTAACGTTTCCTCTGTCCACCTTTGGCTCTTTTGCCATGAAGGAGTTCCGAGTAGCAACTGAAATAGTTGTAGAGCTGTTGCATTATGAATTCCTTAGCCAGTCACATAATGCTCATAAAACTCAATAAAACTCCAGTCAGTTGTGTCTCGGTCATCCACGATGAGGTATGCAGTTGTGAGCCCAGTGAATGAACTGGTAATGTATAGTGTGATTGTTAAACCTTTAATAATAAACCAACTATTTCTTAATAGAAAAAGTAAAATACTGCGAATGCTGGAATCTGGAATAAAAACAGAAAATGCTGGAAATCTCAGCGGGTCAGACAGCATTTGTGGAGAGAAAGCAGAGTTAATGGTCGATGATATCTTCATCAGAACTGGAGAGTATTCGAAAATAAATTAGTTCTTAATAGCAATGTGTTATTAAGCAAAGAACCCATGAAACAAATATATTACACCATTAAAACAAGAAGTTGGAGACGAGCTGCGGTCACGATCTAAAAATGACTTATTTTAACTACACACCTGCCCCCAACCCACCTGTTCTTGGGGGTTTAAAATTCCCCCTGTGCCAATATTCAATATTAGATTGGCTAGGTGGATGGAGGAAATGGGATTGAAGGGATATGGTAACATGGGGCTAAATGTGATTAGAACTACTTTCTGATGTGGAGGGTACCAAATGATCTGTTTCAATTTGTATATGGTATCCATATTGTAACTTCTATGTCTATGTAGAACATCCAGGCTATCATTATGTACCAGGTCGAAGTGTACTACAAGGTCTTTCTTGTAATCAGTAACAGGAGAGCCTACGTTATAGTATTTAATATTGTGTTACTTGTTACAATAGGGGCAGCACGGGCCAGCCCACACTGTGATATGTGTGCGCACTAGGTCCATGCAGCAGAGCGGGTCTCCAGTCATCTTGGATACTCCTTGCCACTGGACCAAGATCTAGCTCTGTCAAGTCCGTGTGGTGGCTGGTGTATCCATGCACAGGCATCTTCCACCCTTCAGGATGTAGTTCAGGACCTGGAATTTTAGGTCCTTCATTGGAACACATGTGAACTTATCCTTTTTTGGCGTGGAAGCAAGCCATCCTCATTTCGAGAGACCGCCTCTGGTGATGATGATGATTTGTTACAAAGTTACACGTATGCCCAGCATGATGTTTTGGCAGCCATTTTCCGCTGGAAGAATAGGCACATTAAAAGTAAACTTACTTATCAAATAAACATATGTTTGAAACCAACTTGCAGCAAAATGCATAAGCATTTAACTAAATGGTGCTCAAGGGGTGCAAGAAATGATAAATAAGGACCAATTTACAAAGTCAGGGGACAAAATTGCCCTGCACCTTGATTGGGAGCAGTAACCTTCTGGGCAGGGAAGTTTAGCACCCGGCGCAGAAGACCCGTCCCCACCGCGGAATTGCTCTTATTGCCCCTCAAAGGAAGTGGAGAGCAATCCCGCATGCTCACTTCCTTTGGCGGCAGTAACCGGGGCACTACTGGAAAGCTGACGCGCTTCAATGCCCCTCCCCTTCAATTAAACGTGCACTCTGCAAGGCCTCTGATGGGCTCTACTAGGCCACCAGGGTAGCGTGCGACCGGGCCAGCAACCCGCACCCAAAAAGGAGTGCCGGGCTGCATGATAGCATTCCAGACCACGCTAGGGGAGCCATGGTCGAGCTGACCCGAGAATCGGCCGACAAAAAAAGATGGCTGTCTGAGACTCTGGCGCCCTCCCCTTTCAGGACAGCCCGAGAGTGGATGTCGGCCAACTTCGCAAGCTGTGACGCTGACATTGACATTTGCTCGCGTCTGCCTTGCACACCATGGGGCAATTTCCCCCACGGGGCGTTAAGGGGTTGGCGTGGGGCGGTGAGGGTTCAACGTGATGGCGCTGACTTTATCGCCAGTTGCGCGGTGACCTTGGGCGCTAACCACGGGGCACGGCGCTGCCATGGCAGTGGCTCCACAAACTCTCAGGCAATTTCCTGGGCGGCAGTAGCGACCCCCTCTCCCGGGCAAAAAGTGTCTTTGTTCCATATACCAACGAGCTGAAGGCATGAGAGGCGATTTTGTAGACGCTGATCCCTTTGGGAGTGTATTGTCATCCCATTATATTACCTTGCTTTGTATTGTATTATATATTGCCTCCATATGCAGCTGATCTGCAGTTAATTTCTGTCATCAATAACATCTGTTGAATTTGCACTGCTCTCACAGGGATGAGCTGCATCACATTTTAATCAAAAATATTAAAAGTAGATTTGATTTTGAGCCAATTCCTGACTTTAAAATTGGTGCAAGTTCCTGTCAATTATTAGTTATAAGCAGTTCCTCTGGGACCTACCATTCAAACAGGACTTCAAACAGTTCGTGGAAGATCAAAAATATAATGTTGGATGGACAATTTGAATTATATCATGAAATTGCAACCAGTAGAAATGATGATAGCTGGCAGGGCTCTAAATATACCTAGTCAACCCTTTCAATGATTCTGCACAGAAACATTATTTAAGTATCAGAGATAATAATGTACATCAGACAGGTTAAATTAGTTGTGGGGAGTTCAAAACTAGGGGCCATGAATATAAGATAGTCAACAATAAATCCAGTCGGGATTTCAGGAGAAATCTCTTTACTCAGAGAGTGGTGAGAATGTGGAATTCTTTACCAAATGGAGTGCTTGAGGTGAATAGCATTGATGCATTTATAGGGAAGCTGGATAAACACATGAGGGAGAAAGGAATAGAAGGATATTTTGACAGGGTAAGGCGAGAGAAGGCTCGGGTGGAGCACAAACAGAGCATAGACCCGGTGGGAGAATGGTCCGTTTCTGTGCTGTAAAATTCGATGGAGTCTTCATTCTCTTTGACTGGGACTTTGAAGGTTGTGTGGGGAACTGTTTACAGAAAATAAAAGACTTCCCATTCTCCATTGTTATCTTCGGATATCTAGAGGAAGCAAAGGATACATGAACTATCCCAGATATCAATGCACTCGGAGTTCTCCCTCTCTCCAAAATTGCAGTTACAGAAATTACTAAATCAAACCTGTCAATATGTACCTCAGGAGTTGCAGACTCATATCCATGAATTGATATTGGACATAGCTTGTACCTTGGAACTACTGTTGACAATTCCTCACCCCTAATAAAAAGCCTTTTCATTCTTCATTTCTGTTCACTCTGTACATCAATGATTTGGAAATGTGGCTGGTGGCGGTGCTTTGAAAACTTATAGAATCATAGAATTTTACAGCACAGAAGGAGGGCATTTCGGCCCATCATGTCCCTGCTGGCCAACAAGAGGCTATCCAGCAGAATCCCACTTTCCAGCTCTAGGTCCGTAACCCTGCAGGTTACAGCACTTCAAGTGCACATCCAAATACTTTTAAAATGTGGTGAGGGTTTCTGCCTCGACCACCCTTTCAGGCAGTGAATTCCAGAAATTTATGCCCCCTGGTTGTTGACCCCTTTGCTAAGTGAAATAGGCCCTTTCTATCCACTATATCTAGGCCTCTCATAATTTTATACACCTCAATGAGGTCTCCCCTAAGCCTCACCTGTTCCAAAGAAAACAAATCCAGCCTATCCATCTGTCCTCGTAGCTAAGATTCTCCACTCCCAGCAACATCCTCGTAAATCTACCCTGTACCCTCTCCAGTGCAATCATGTCCTTCCTGTAATGTGGTGACCAGAACTGCACGCAGTACTCCAGCTGTGGCCTAACCAGTGCTTTATACAGTTCAAGCATAACCCCCCCATGCCTCGGCTAATAAAGGCAAGCATTCCGTCTGTCTTCTTAACCACCTTATCTACCTGGCCTGCTACCTTCAGGGATCTGTAGACATGCACTCCAAGGTCCCTTTGTTCCTCTATACCTCTCAGTGTCCTACCATTTAATGTGTATTCCCTTTCCTTGTTAGCCCTCCCCAAATGCATTACCTCACACTTCTCTGGATTAAATTCCATTTGCCACTATTCTGCCCACCTGACCAGTTGATTGATATCTTCCTGCAGTCCGCAGCTTTCTTCTTCATTATCAACCACACAGCCTATTTTTGTATCAAATGCAAACTTCTTAATCGTAACCCCTATATTCAAGTCTCATCATTATCATAGGCAGTCCCTCGGAATCGAGGAAGACCTGCTTCCACTGTTAAAATTAGTTCTTAGGTGGCTGAACAGTCCAATACGAGAGCAACAGACTCTGTCACAGGTGAGACAGATAATCGTTGAGGGAAGGGTTGGGTGGGACAGGTTTGCTGCACGCTCTTTCCGCTGCCTGCACGTGAATTCTGCACGCTCTCGGCAATGAGACTTGAGGTGCTCAGTGCCCTCCCGGATGCACTTCCTCCACTTAGAGCGATCTTTGGCCAGGGACTCCCAGGTGTCAGTGGGGATGTTGCACTTTATCAGGGAAGCTTTGAGGGTGTCCTTGTGACGCTTCTTCTGCCCACCTTTGGTTCGTTTGCCATGAAGGAGTTCCGAGTAGAGTATTTGCTTTGGGAGTCTCGTGTCTGAGATGTGAACTATGTGGCCTGTCCAGCGGAGCTGATCAAGTGTGGTCTGTGCTTCAATGCTGGGGATGTTGGCCTGGTCGAGGATGCTAATATTGGTGCGTCTGTCCTCCCAGGGGATTTGTAGGATCTTGCGGAAATATCGTTCGTGGTATTTCTCCAGCGACTTGAGGTGTCTACTGTACATGGTCCATGTCTCTGAGCCATACAGGAGGGTGGGTATTCAAGTCTAGATCATTGATGTATATCACAAAAAGCAAGGGACCTAGTACTGAGCCCTGCAGAACCCCACTGGAAACATCCTTCCAGTCACAAAAACATCCATCAACCATTACCCTTTGCTTCTGATGCTAAATTAGTAAACTTAGTAAAGGAAGCTACAAAGTGAGATTATTTATGGTGGAACGGGTAAATAAGTAGCAGAAGGAAGTCAATGTCAAAAAGTATAAGTTGCTTTATTTAGTTTAAAAAAGGTAACAATTATGCTTTGAATGAGGGCAGTCTGGGTTACATGAAAGAACAGATGGATTTGGAGGCTCAGGTTCATGAAGTTAACGAAGGTTCACTAGATTGTTTCCTGGGATGAGAGGGTTGTCCTATGAGGAGACATTGAGTAGTTTGGGCCTATACTCTCTGGAGTTGAGAAGAATGAGAGCTGATCTCATTGAAACAAACAAGATTCTGAAGGGGATAGACAGGGTAGATGCTGAGAGGTTGTTTCCCCTGGCTGGAGTATCTAGAACTAGGAGGCAGAGTCTCAAGAACAAGGGCCGGCCAGTTAAGACAGAGATGAGGAGGAATTTCTTCACAGGGGGTTGTGAATCTTTAGAATTCTCTGCCCGGGAGGGTTGTGGATGCTGAATCGTTGAGTATATTCAAGGCTGAGATAGATAGATTTTTGGAATCTAGAGGAATTAAGGGATATGGAGATCAGGCAGGAAAGTGGAGTTGAGGTCGATGATCAGCCATGATCTTATTGAATGACGGAGTAGGCTCGAGGAGCCATATGGCCTACTCCTGCTCCTATTTCTTATGCTCTTAAACATATAAATTAGCACCCATAAGGCCATAAAGAAAGCTAATGCAATACTGTTTTCTTTTGCAAGAGTATAGAATATAAAAGTTGAGATGTAATGGTGAATCTATATAAACTCTCAGTAAGAGCACAGTTCAGAGTACTGTGTGCAGTTCTGAGCTCCTCACTACAGGAAGGATTTTGAGGTAATAGAGGGCAGAGCGCAGATTCACTCGGATACTGCTCAGTATGAGGAAATACAGATATGAAGAAAGACTAAAAAAAATTAGGGGTTATTTTTGTTATAATGATGCAAATTGTGTGGTGATTTGATAGAGGTGTTTAAAATGGAAAGGATCAGACTGGACAAATAGAAACAATCTTCAACAGTTTCATGTATATAAGAATGATTGACTACAAAACAAAACCTCTAGACTGGAGGCAAGAAGCATGATTTAAAATTTTAAAAGCTGGGCTTGCTGATGAACCCGAAGATGTCCCAAACGTAACCATCCAGAAGATAGCTATCACAAAAGCAAAATACTGTGGTTGCTGGAATCTGAAATAAAAACAGAGCATTCTGGAAATCTCAACAGGTCAGGCAGCATCTATGGAGCGAAAAACAGAGTTAACATTTAAGGTCGATGACCCTTCATCAGAACTGACAAATTTTCAAAATGAACAAATTCTTAAGGAGCACAAAAAGAGGGAGGGGAGAAAAGAACAAAAGGGAAGGTCTGTGATAGGGTGGAAGACAGGAGAGATTAGAGAGACAGAAGAGATGCTGGGCCAACTTGAGATGGTAATGGCAGAAGTTACAAAAAGGTTAGTTTAGATAGGGTCTGAATGGCAGGATAATTACCAGCTGCCATGAGAAACAAAGAGAGAGAAAAAATACATCAGAGCAAAATATGGGTAGAGGTTATGCTCTGAAATTGTTGAGCTCGATGTTGAGTCCAGAAGGCTGTAAAGTGCCTAAACGAAAGATGAGGTGCTGTTGCTTGAGCTTGCATTGAGTTTCATTGGATCAGTGTAGGAGACCAAGAATGGAGAGATCAAAGTGGGAGTGGAGCGGAAAATTAAACTGACAGGCGACCAGAAGCACAGGGTCAAGCTTATGGACTGAACGGAGGTGCTCCGCAAAGCAGTCACCTAATCTGCATTTGGTCTTCCAATGTAGAGGAGACCACATTGTGAGCAATGAATAAATTGAAAGAAGTACAAGTAAATCACTGTTTCACCTGGGAGGAGTATTTGGGGCCCTGGACAATGGGAAGGGAGGAGGTAAAAGGGCAGGTGTTGCATCTCCTGCACTTGCAGGGGAAGGTGCCGTGGGAAGGGGAGGGGGTGCTGGGGGTGATTGCGGAATGGACCAGGGTGTCGCGGAGGGAGCGGTCACTTCAGAATGCTGAGGGGGAGAGGGGAAGATGTGATTAGTGGTGGGGTCACGCTGGAGGTGGCAAAAATGGTAGAGGATGATCCATTGAACGTGGAGGCTGGTGAAGATAGCGATGTTGGGAGCTTGACATTACACCATCTGGATGGCAGCATGTTTATCAGAGAATATTTTGCGTTTCCTTCTGCTGGAATAAGAATAGTAGCAAAGGAATACCTCAAGACCTTAGGACTGATGGTTGCAACAAGCCAGAATCTTAATTAAAGCAATTTAGTCAAATCTTTAACTATTTACTTTGGCACGATAGACACAGTGAGGGAAGTTTAACCCCCACCAAACATCGGGTGAGAAATGGTCGGGGGATGGGGGGGTGGGGGGGGGGGAATGTTAAATTGGTAAATATGTGAAACCCATCATGAACATGCCTACTTCTGGTTTAACCGCAGTGAGTTGGGCTCGGCCATGTACCTCGCCCTGGAGAGATGGGTCAGCGATTTTAATATGTTAACGAGCTTGCATTTCTCAGATTTTGGCAGCCATTTGAATTTAACGACTGTGTGCCGAGTTTCATCGGGCTTGGTGAACCCGGCAGCTAAAGGGAGGTGGGAGATGCCAGATCCGGCGGGAAAGTGCTTTTCCAGCGCTGTTTGTGGGCCAGAAGGAGTGCCTCCCTCTAGCCCGTCAAGCAAGCTTGCCATGTTTCTCCCATCCTTCACGATCTCTTGGCCCACCCGCGGTTTAACCCCGCGTTGTTCCACCCACCCCGCCAATCTCTCCACTCCCCCCCATGATCTTTCACCCACCCCACTGCAATCCCTCCCTCTCTGCTTCCTCACTGTTGCACACTGAACAATCCCACCCCCGCCAACCCCCGATCTTTTTAATTGCCGGACACAACCTGAGCGCTCCTGAGCTGCGGCCTTCTACCGCAGGCTTTCCCACCTGGCAGCCAGCCAGCATCTCAATCTGGTTTCTCAATCTGGGAAACGGAGTAAAAACATTCTCGTGAAGTCCTGTTGTTAAATTCAGCGGGACCCCCTCCTTCCCAGTATTCCTAGATTTCCTCTCCCTGCCCGTAAATATCAAGGTTTTTTTTCTCTTCCCTCCCCCCAAATCAGGAATTTAGAAGCATGCCCAGCACAATTGGAATTTTAAGCCTTGCTTCCATCAATCTGCCCATGAAAATGGACACAAACCACTATGTTTTGTGAATTTATTTTTTTCCAATTTTTTTCCCCCTTCCCAATGCCTTTCTCGCAGTGGTATCGGCCCCAGACTAAAGTTGCCGAAATTCACAGTTTGCACAGTGAATCCTCGTGCAACGTCGATTTTTACCACTGCGCAAATGAAAGGCTGAATATCGGGCCTACTAATGGTAGCGAAGCGAAAACGGTAATTTTGGCGTAAAAATACAATTTTCACTGAAAACCGAATTTCTAGCCCCAACAGTTTTGATCCAGAATTGTATTTTATATATTAATAATGTAATCCAGTTGCAGTCTTAAAACAAAATAAGTACAATTGAAGCTCATTACTAGTGATCTAAGTAATTGGAGTTATTAATAGGAACCATCCTCATGCCCAAAGGGATATAAGGAATGAATTATCCATCAAATTCAGCATCCAAGATAGCAGTGATCGCTCAGTCGCTCAGAGAGTGGTGAACCTGTGGAATTCTCTACCACAGAAAGTTGTTGAGGCTAATTCACTAAATATATTCAAAAAGGAGTTAGATGTAGTCCTTACTACTTGGGGGATCAAGGGGTATGGTGAGAAAGCAGGAATGGGGTACTGAAGTTGCATGTTCAGCCATGAACTCATTGAATGGCGGTGCAGGCTCGAAGGGCCGAATGGCCTACTCCTGCACCTATTTTCTATGTTTCTATGTTTTTCTATAACAACAACAACAACTTATATTTATATAACGCTTTTAACGTAGTTAATCATCCCAGGGTGCTTCACAACAAGCAACATAAGGAGAAATTAGGGCAGGTGACCAAAAGCTTGAACCAAGAAGTGGGTTGCAAGGAGTATCTTAAAGGAGGAGAGGAAGGTAGAGAGGCGGAGAGGTTTCGGCAGGGAATTTCAGACCTTAGAGCCTTGGCAGCTGAAGGCACGGCCACCAATGATTAAAATCAGGGATGCTCAAGAGGGCAGAATTAGAGGGGCGCAGATATCTTGGAGGATTGTGGAACTGGAGGAGATCACAGAGATAGGGAGGGAAGAGGCCATGGAGTGATTTGAAAACAAGGATGAGAATTTTAAAATTAAGGTGATGTTTAACCAGGAGCTAATGTAGGCCAGCGAGCACACGGGGTGATGGGTGAACGGGCAGCAGAGTATTGAATGACTTCAAGTTTATGTAGGGTAGAATGTAGCAGGCAGGTTCAATGACAAAATAAAATATTTACCTTTCAATTATCCCCAACTTGAGACGAGCAATTTGTCAGAATCTCGCATTTGCCATTATTATAAGTGGGACAGAGCTCTCTCCTGAAATGCATGTGTATGTGGAGATCATCCATCATATATGAAGAATAACAAATCAAGAATTAGATCATTTTTAAAGGTTTTCTTCTCCACCCCTTCCACTTCCCCCGCCCAAAAAATTCTCTTTATGGTCCCTGATTTAATAGAATCATAGAAATTTACAGCACAGAAGGAGGCCATTCGGCCCATCGAGTCTGTGCCGGCCGACAAAAAGTTATCCAGCCTAAACCCACTTTCCAGCTTTTGGCCCGTAGCCCTGTAGGTTACGGCAATTCAAGTGCACATCCAAATACTTTTGAAATGTGGTGAGGGTTTCTGCCTCTACCATCCTCTCAGGCAGTGAGTTCCAGACCCCCACCACCCTCTGAGTGAAACAATTTCCCCTCAAGTCCCATCTAAACCTCCTACCAATTACTTTAAATCTATGCCCTTTGGTTATTCATCCTTCTGCTAAGGGAAAGAGGTCCTTCCTATCCACTCCATCTAGGCCCCTCATAATTTTATTTAATTTAAAAAAGAAAAGTGGTGTACCCATCTTTTGATGGAAGTGATGTGGTTGGGCAAAAGAGGACTGGGTAGGTGCAGTGATTAGCGCATTACACAATGGAGAGTCATCAGAGTAATAGTGACATGTCAACTGGTAGTGCACGTGAGATACTGGGCAGTGCAGAGAACACTGCCCCTTCAGATGGAACTTGGAGTCATGACAGACCACATCCAGACCACATCAACGGGCTGGCAGAAATTATCCTACATGAATTAAGTTCCCTGTGGATGTGGGCCCACAGCACAAAATAAACTGCCACAATTCAGTATAAGTTGAGAACTAAGTTTGCAATCTTACCCAGGCGTAATAAGGATGATTGGCAGGGAAACTGGAAAAGGTGGCCTTGGAGCAGTAGGAAGTACTCTTCTAAGGTTGGCAGGAAGGCACATGGTTGGGGCAGAGCAAAATCAGCTTTATGCTTCACCTGGCTGCACAATCGCTGACACTGGGTGCCCAATATGGAAAAGTATTCCGTTCCCCAGCACTGGCATCCCTCGCCTTGAAGAAGAAAGCAAATTGAAAGGTTCTGGCTCTCTCCAATCCCCACCATCCAAAGAAAAGACAGCAGGAACTGTGGGTAAGACATAGTTCTGTGTAAGAAAAAACAAACAGGAGCTATATATACTCAATTTATTTTTCTTGCTTTTCCTTTTTTTTCTTAAAGAGGCATATATATATTATGCTTGAGTCAGAAGAAGCATTTCCTTCCCTGTTTTGATTGGCAAGTGTGCTAAATACAGGATACGAAACTCCCAGTGGTTGTTTACAAATTTATATCATGAATGAAGTTGACTGCATTACCAACCAGTAATAAAGTGTGCTATTTATACCATGTGTGAGTGTACTCTAGATGAAAGGTATTCTGCAGAAGTGCCACATAGCACTAAATGTTAAAACGTGTTAAAATCCACTGCACTTATCGGTGTCTCTCAGTTCTGCTTGATTTCTCTGTATTTTCAAAGGTTTGCTCTGAAGCAGTCCAGGAGCAGACATTTTGGCCATGATTCCCCCTACCTCAGTGGGTCTGGTGCGGCCGGGATCCGTGGCGGCTTAGTGAGTTGTAGTGAATGGTGAGACATCACGGTACCCCCCGCAATGCTGATGAGTGTGAACGGAATGGCTTGGACATTTTAGGGATACTTTATGGTGTTGGTGTGGGGTGGTACCAATCTGGCGCATCATGTGGCAGCCAGGGTGTACATCGTCAAGTGAAGTAAATCTGGCCATGGTGAGTCCATTCCCGGCATCCCGGGCAGCAATGTGGCCGGGTGCTCATACCCTGTGTCCTGTGCAGCATCAGTTGATTATGGAGAAGGTTGGTGTTGTTGTTGGTGCTGCTGGTGTTGGGACCGATCATGGTGGGATTCTGAGGACCAAGGTGAGAGAGTTTCAAGGGCACTGATGCTAATGTAATAGATGGCAGGTGAACTTGAGATGACAGAAGCGATCTGTCAATGGTGAGAGAGGTTGTTCCAATGATGTGACACTGGATAGAGAATTTTCTCCAAACAGTTGCTACCTGCATAGAGCTCAATTTGCCTTCCAAATGCAGTAAACAACTGATTTTGATCCTGAAAAGTGAACAGCTGTGAGATGGGAGCTTTTATAGCATATTTACAGCTGTCAAGTAAAGAAATTAATTCATGGTCACACAACTCCCGACATCCTTAAAAAAGACTTGACATATAGCGACTTTCATGACCACCGGATGTCTCAAAGAGCTTTACAGCCAATTAATTATTTTTTGAGTGTTGTAATGTGGGAAACATTACCTGACGTGATCCCTGAGCAGCATAGACCCCATGGACAACCTGGTAAAATAGTAAGGTGAGTTCAAAATGCTATTTAAAGGGCTGTTAATAGGGTCGTAATGATCTAAATTGCTTCCCCCGCCACTGCGTGTCAGGTCTGTTCAGCGTCTTGAAGGAGGGAATGTAGCATGGAGGTGGGTTGGCAGCAGGTTCCCGACCCACTGTCAAAAAATAATTCCCACCCGATCCGCCACCATACGCGCCCGCTGACCTTCCGAAAAATTCCCCCCTTTGTGGGGACACCAAGCCAGCCCAACAGCAGGCATTTTGTGGAGGAATACCTTTGCAGTGAAATTGTAAAGATATTTATTTGTCGCATCATGAAAGATGAATGACATATATGATTAGGATCTCCAATTCACAATGTTGCTGGAGGAAACTTCACATTGTCACTGGAAAGTGATTCTCACAGACTTTCTGTTCCCTGACAGTATGTAAGATGGACTTTGAATTATAAATCACAGTAATAGGAGGTTCCTGAGAAACAGTGATAAGTATATAGATATTTCCCTTTTATAAGACTTAAGATTGTTCAGCAGTTCAGTAGAATATCGATTTTATTTAATTTCTTTAAAGAACTCCATTTTGACATCAGTTTGTAAAGCAAGGCCTGTTCCTGAAGTAGTCAGTCTGAAAGCTCCATTTCCCAGTTACCAGATGTGTTGTCAAGTACAGGGTAGTGTGTAAGCCTCTATAATACAGATTTAATTTTGTAGCAAAACCAGTCAGCCATAATCAGTGACACCATTGGCGGAAGTGCTTTTAGCTGCCTACGCCCTAAGCTCTGGAATTTCCTCCCTTGACCTCTCTACCTCTGTACCTCTCTCCCGTCTTTTAAAGAGCAAATTATATTCAATAAAGAATGAATTTCCTGTTTGGTAGATATATTGTAGTTCCCAGTGAGATCACGAGAGAGATATGATAACCCAACTTTATAATTTTAGCAATAAGTACAGCTGATGCTCATTTACACCAGTTACCATCTTTGACTGAGGAATTTAGCTGATTTCCTCTACCACACTATGATGGCATTTGGTCAGTAAAACTATTAAAACATGTGGAAATAATTAAATAAAACCAATAAACGCTCAGCAGATCAGCCAGCAACTGAAAGAGAAAGATTGGCGAACATTTTTAGCTGGGCATTTCAACAACAACAATAACAATTTATATTTATATAGCACCTTTAACATAGTGAAATGTCTCAAAGGCGCTGCACAGGAGTATTATGAGACAAAGAAAATTGACACTGAGCAACATAAGGAGAAATTAGGGCAGATGAGCAAAAGCTTGGTAGGTTTTAAGGAGCGTCTTGAAGGAGCAATGAGTGGTGGAGAGGCGGTGAGGTTTAGGTAAGGAATTCTAGAGCTTAGGGCCTAGGCAATATAAGGCACGGCCACCAATGGTTGAGCGATTATAATCAGGGATGATCAAGAGAGCAGAATTAGGAGAATTCAGTGGCCTTGTGACATGAGGCCTTGCCCTGGGTTGTTACCCATGTACTCGTACTTAAATTATTGTTCAGTTTTGTCGTTTGCTTTTGATTATATCAGTCCTTGGTAAATACCACTTGGTATAAAAAGAAGAATGGACAAGAGCAGACCACAGAGCACAATGGCACATCCCAACATTTGTGTGATTGGCTTAAAAACCTCTCCCAACTTCTTTCTCTGAGTAAGTGCTCCGAGTAGAATCCCATTGAAAATAACCAAGGATAAATACGTAGGTGTCAGAAATATTTTCACTGAGCCAGAAATTTTTTGATTTTCTCCAGCTGTAGCTCCACAATGGTGCACACTTCCTTACTAGGGGTTAATGCCTTTCTTCATGCCGGAGTCAAGTAATGGACCTTTTTTTTACAGTACAGAGTTGATAGCAATTTCTTTTATTGAGTCAAAAGCAGTGCACCTGCCAAAATAAGCAATCTGTGCTGTTTCTCTCAGGGACAACTCTCTCTCATAAATCATACAATTTCAAATAGCAGTTAAATGTGCTTCATAACATATATAAGCTATATTTATCAATGCAAGATAAAACAGGGTTTATCCAGTGTAAACATTAGGACTACTGTAGAATGTTTGGCAAGTCCCCTTCACTTAACTTGCTCATAAATTGATCCTTCTAACACATGCATGTCTGAGAGGAAAGTGGATTATTCATTTTCATCTTTAACTCAAACAGCTCACAGTAGCTGCGCTCCAATAATTATTTCAATCTTGGGAGTGTGTTATAACGTGGAGTAACTTAGCAGGATTATCTGGTGCAAATCGCTGCCACACAGAGCTGTGGAAGCTGGGACATTGAATAAATTTAAGACAGAAATAGACAGTTTCTTAAATGATAAGGGGATAAGGGGTCATGGGGAGTGAGCGGGAAAGTGGAGCTGAGTCCATGAACAGATCAGCCATGATCTTATTGAATGGCAGAGCAGGCTCGAGGGGCCGAATAGTCTACTCCTGTTCCTATTTCTTATGTTTTAAACTGATATTGGCCGGAATGGTTAAATGGAGCCTTCTGGGGGCGGGGATGGTGGGATTGAACCAACACTAGCACAACTTTGAACTGGCTTAAAGGGGGACTCTGCAGCTCAGTGGTGAAATCATATAGCCTTCATTAAATTACTGACTTTTCTCTTCATTTAATTAACAGGAATGCTTCTCAGCTGGTTTTTATTCCTCTGGTCAGAGCACTCTGCACTTACTTATTTAGGCCACCTGGGTTGCCATGACATTTTTTTTTCTCAAGTAAGAAGTCTTGATGAATTATATCACCGTGAATGTGCAGCTCCAATATAGAGCACCCCACATCGCTCCCTCATTATGAATTTAATTTCATTACTTAAATAAGAATTATGTCATGCCTGCTGGGGGAACTATAAGTCCATAGTGACATAATTTGCCAATATTTCTTAGCAGGAACAAAGATCCTAAGGCAACCAAGGTGGTCTAAATAAGTGAGGACCAAGTACTGAGATCAGAAGGATAAGAAACAGCTGAGAAACATTTTCAGTTATTAAATAGAGAGAAAATTGAGGGCCTGGTTTTTTATTATGTTTATGTCACATAATTGAGTTAAAAGAAATACTCGTATTTATACAGTACTTATCACCTCATCCAAACATCTCAAAGCGCTTTCCACAACGAATTACTTTTTGGGTGCAGTGACTGCTTTGTGAATACTTCAGTTCCCATACAAATAAGGTCAGTAATTTTCTTCTAATGTTCGCTGACCTACATTGGCTTCCGGTTAAGCAACGCCTTGATGTCAAAATTCTCAACCTTGTTTTCAAATCCCTCCATGGCCTCGCTCTTTCCTATCTCGGTAATCTCCTCCAGTTCCACAACCCACCCCCGAGATATCTGCGCTCCTCTAATTCTGCCCTCTTGAGCATCCCTAATTATAATCGCTCAACCATTGATGGCCGTGCCTTCAGTTGCCTAGGCCCCAAGCTCTGGAACTCCCTGCCTAAACCTCTCTACCTCTCTTTCCTCCTTTACTACGCTCCTTAAAACCTACCTCTTCAACCAAGCTTTTGGTCATCTGCCCTAATTTATCCTTATGTGGCTCGGTGTAAATTTTTGTTTGTCTTATAATACTCCTGTGAAGCTCTCCTTGGGACTTTTTACTACATTAAAGACGCCATGTAAATACAAGTTGTTGTCAAGTTGTTTTCTCCTGAAGAGATTAAGCAAAATTCTCAACACTAGTTGTGCCCTGAGGCCTTGCCCAGTTGGCTATTCGTCGTGATTGAGCCTAGACTGTTGGCGTAGAAATTGGTTTTGAGTGGCAGGGCGAAACGGGTGGTATTGCATAGTCAGCTCCATTGCCTTTAATAGAACTGACTCTGAAGCGGGGCGTGTAACAGGTAGTCGATGGGATAACGCCTGTTTAGCACTACCGTCCAAGGCGAATTTCTCCCCCGTGAGTTTTAGTGGGCTCTTTAACCAAGGGAGTTATCACAGCCTTATCGTGTCACCAGCCACATTCATACTTTATAAGAGTGACTGATTTTATTTCTCCCCCTGTCATGATACCTGTTGTAATGCCCGACTGCCGCCCCAGCTCAGATCAGTATAGCTCAGTACCACAAGGTGTTGCCCATTTACCTATTGAGGGGAGCCCTGTATAACCTCATTTCTTGGAGGGAGGAATGGGAAAATTCTAAGGAGAAAATGATCACGCATCTTCCTTTCGATGTTTTTCTGTTGCCTTTTCTAATAAACCCACCAGAGTCATCAAACAAAAAAAACAAATGTAAGTGCACCCTTTTTTTTTTAGAGAGGCACAACTAATAAGGAACTAAACCCTAAAACAAAGGAAACTTATAAAATTAAATAATAATATAATTTTCAGTGTCCACTATGTACTCCAGTCCCTCCGGTCGCGGAAGGCCTCAAACCTATTGGCGGACACCGCATGCTCCTTCTCCAGGGCCACCCTGGTGCAGGCATTCAGAGCGACAACCCCCATGGGCCCCGTCCAACCTGGACCCGTAGATGGTTCATTTTTCCGTTGCAACCTATTGGGTGGAATGGTAAACATTTTTTATCGCAATCATTGCTGCATTATATTATTAATAACAAGTTTTAAAACAGTTTAAAGATTTATTTAACATGCCTCAAAATAATAATGAATGTAAAATGCAGGAAGAAATTTCACAAGACTTATCTGTACTCTGTTAGCTATTCTTCTCCTTCGTAACAACTCCTATTCACTTACAATAATTTATTCTGGAAAAGACAATGCTAAAAGAGACAACATAAATACATATACAATCGTTCCTTTGTTCTCAAGCACAAAAGTGCATTGGAGTATGACCAAAAATTGCAGAATCAAACCTGAGCAATATAATAGAGGGAATAAAAAGGGAAAATGGTGGAAAACACAAAGATGTTCTTCAACACCTGAAAAAATCAACATCAGGGAGTAGATTTTTCATCTGAAAAGACCCTACACCTTCAGCCAAACCATCTGTAATGTATGTGCTTGTGAGTATGCTCACAGGTTTATAGAGATGTTGTGATGTCAGTGCCTCACAACTTGAGCCTCCTCCAGGAAATCCTCTCTGTGCCTTTCACTTCTGCGTGGAGGGAATTCCTGTATGGGCTGCTCTTGCACACTCTACACTTTGCCATCCTCGTCTGCCATCTGGACATGCCATGACAGAGAAACATAGGCCCCAAGTTTCGTGCCGCGGCAAAAACGGCGCACCTCCAAGCTGGGCGCCTGTTTTTTGCGCCGAAAACTGCGCCTAAAAAAAAGTTCGATATTCTCGAGCTCCTTGGAGCTCGATGTCTGCTTGGCGCGGCGCGCTCTTCGCAGCAGGGGGCAGAGCCTAACACTCGCACCGATTTTCTAAGTAGCAGGGGGCGGGTACAATTTAAATTAGCCTTCGTGGTGCCGGCAACCCTGCGCGTGCGCGTTGGAGCGTGCGCGCAGTCTCACACAAACATTGGCACTCGGCCATTTTTTAAAATACTGCAGAAAAAGTGAAGATTTGTTTCTTGGACCCTGCAAAGGCTTGTAATTTAATTTTTTTTGATATTTCTGTGTGTGAGGGAGTGCTTTTAGCAGCACTGCTGAATAAATCACCTGCTGAAATCAGTGAGTTCAACTTTTCACTGCTAAACTTGCAGAACCGGTGCTGCATTGGTACATGCAAAGTAAGGACTGTGTGTTTGGAGAAATAAGAGTGCCAATTCAACTTTACAATAATACGTGGTGTTGACAATGCAGCACCCATTCTGCAAATTTAAATATAAAACTGTCGATGTGGCTGCCTCTCCCTGTCCAAATGGCCTCAGTCCCCCCCACAGCTCGAAGGTTGCTGCTGTATCTTCGGCTGCCGGCCAGCCACTGACGCCGCTGATATCCTATGGCCGAATGGCCTCACGTCCGTCCGCTGCTGATTCTTTGGCTGCCGGCCAGCCACTGACGCCGCTCCTAAAGCGTGGCCGAATGGCCTCAAGAACCTTAATGAGCTGCGTGTGTCCTGCATTGATTCTTTGGCTGCCGGCCAGCCACTGACGCCACTGCTATCTCATGGCCGAATGGCCTCACATCGGTCCGCTGATTCTTCGGCTGCCAGCCAGCCACTGACGCCGCTGGTATCTCTTGGCCGAATGGCCTCGGGTCCGTCCGGTGCTGCTTCTTCGCGGCCAGCCATGAAGAGAATGAAGGCCTGCCTCAAGCACTGCAGCTCAGCTCGAAGCTTGCTGCCGCTGCTGTCGAGACACTGACTCCACACCGCTGCCTGTCTCCAACATGAAAGGCCAGCCTGAAGCACTTTCACACAGGTAGGAACATGGTTTATTTAATCTTTTCTTTGCTTATAAATTTTTATTCAGGTTGGATTTATTTGTATAATATTTGTATAAGTATAACTAAGGATTGATTGTAGAATTTAATCACTTCCCTTCCCCCCCTCCCCCCCCCCACCATTCCCTACGCCTAATTTGTAACCTACGCCTGATTTTCTAAAGTGTAGACAAGGTTTTTTCGAGCGTACAAAAATCTTCACTTACTCCATTCTAAGTTAGTTTGGAGTAAGTTTTCACTCACGAAACTTTGAAATCAGGCGTAAGTGGCCGGACATGCCCCCTTTTGAAAACAAAATTCTGTTCCAAAGTGAAACTGTTCTAACTGACTAGAACTGGAGCAAACTAAATGTGGAGAATTCCGATTTCTAAGATACTCTGTTCTACACCAGTTGCTCCTAAAAATCAGGAGCAAATCATGTGGAAATTTGGGGCCATAAAAACATCGAAAATAGGTGCAGGAGTAGGCCATTCAGCCCTTCTAGCCTGCACCGCCATTCAATGAGTTCATGGCTGAACATGCAACTTCAGTACCCCATTCCTGCTTTCTCACCATACCCCTTGATCCCCCTAGTAGTAAGGACTTCATCTAACTCCATGACGCACCATCTTGCCGTCCGGAGGAGGCGGGGGTCCCCAATGGAATGCTCTCTATGCAGGAGTTCTCCCTTTATTTATTGGGGACTTGACCTGGAGGGTGTTGCACGGGGCAGTCCCATGCAATTGGTTTTTAAGTCAGTTCACGGACTCCCAGGCCGTCTGTAATTTCTGCGGTCTGGAAGAGTCCGTGTTCCATGTTTATGTGGAGTTTGTCAGGTTGCAGCCCCTGTTCCAATATTTGAAGGGGCTGCTCCTCAAATTCTGGTTACACTTCAGTCCCACGCTCCTGATCTTTGGGCATCCTATGCAGAGGGGAGCGGGCAGTTTGGAAGCCCTCCTCGTAGGACTGCTCCTGGGCATGGCCAAGGTGGCCATTAACCGGTCCAGGAAGCAGGCAGTTGAGGAGGTCATTCAGCCCGACTGCCTACCTCTCTTCCGTGGTTACGTTCGAGCCAGGGTGTCCCTGGAGATGGAATACGCAGTGTCCACCGGTACGCTCACAGTCTTCCGCGAGAAGTGGGCGCTGGAGAGACTGGAGTGCATCATCACCCCCGGCAACCAATTTTAATTTGATTTAGGTTTTGTTAAAGTTTAAAATGTTAATTTGTGGGTTCTAGTGCCCTTGCCAAAAGGGGACATTTGATTTAAATTTCAACTAAAATAGTTGTAGAGATGTTGCATTGGGAGTGGCTTAGCCAGTCACATATGGTTCACAAGACTCAATAAAACCAATCAGTTGGGTCTAGGTCATCCACGATGAGGTATGCAATTGTGAGCCTAGTGGATGAACTATTAAGGTGTAGTGTGATTGTTAAATCTTTGTTAATAAACTAACTAGTTCTTAATAGCAACATGTTGCTATAAATTCTTAAACAAGTACTCATGAAGCAAAACATTACACCATCAACGTGTCTTTTCTCTTTCAGATACTGATAGAACAACTCTACTATTTTTTCTCAGATTTGCAATGTATTATATTTTTATCATACCTATGGGAAATCAGATTAACCCAGGGGTCTGATCCATCTTTAAATTATAAGCACATAAAAGCATGGAACACAATAAGACTGTCGAACCCATCCAGCCTGTTGAGCGATGACATTACCCAGGTCTCTATAAAATGCTGAATGATATGGATAATGTCAATGTAAGCAGCTTATCTAATTTAAACAGTGATCACAGAATGAGAGGCGAATACCAAATGAAAAAGCCTCCAGCAAGAGTAAAGAGGAGAAATAGCTTTATCATAAGAAGACCGTACTAATAACAAGTTTGAAAACAGTTTACAGATCTATTCAACATGCCTCAAAATAATAATGTATGTAAAGTGCAGGAAGAAATGTCACAAGACTTATCTGTACTCTGTTGGTATTCTTCTCTTTAATAACAACTCCTATTCACTTACAGTAATTTATTCTGGAAAAGACAATGCTAAAAGAGACAACATAAAGAAAGATTTCGATTTATATAGCGCCTTTCACGACCACCAGACGTCTCAAAGTGCTTTACAGCCAATTAAGTACTTTTGTAATGTAGGAAATGCAGAAGCCAATTTACACACAAGCATGCTGCCACAAACAGCATGTGATAATGACCAGATAAACTCTTATTGTTATGTTGATTGAGGGATAAATATTGGTCAGGACACCGGAATAACTCCCCTGCTCTTCTTCAAGATAGTGCCATCGGATCTTTTATGTCCACCTGAGAGAGCAGACGGCGTCTCATCCGAAAGACGGCAACTCTGACAGTGCAGCTCTCCTGCAGTACTGCACTGGAGTATCAGCCTAGATTTATGTGCTCAGGTCCCTGGAGTGGAACTTGAACCTACAATTTTCTGACTCAGAGGTGACTGTGCTACCTACTGAGCCACAGCTGACATATAGAGACATATAATAATAATAACTTTTATTTATATAGCACCTTTAACTTAATAAAACGTCCCAAGGTGCTTCACAACAATTTTACAACATGTTAGATATTGACTATTGAAGGAAAGAGAGAAAAAGCATGAGAAGGAAGTGTAAAAAGAGCTTAAAGGCTCAGGTCTGAAGCGGCAGTGAAAATGCGCACGCAGATAGACACAGGTGAAAAAAATCAAAAAAAAAATAAATTCAAATTACATTGTAAATAACACAATGAGGAATATACAATAGTAAAATCAGTATAATAAAGATTGAAACAAATTAAATCAGTTATTAGCTGTCATTAAGATTAATTCCCTGTCCAGTGATTCAATTAATCTGGAAGAACCAAGCCCTGTCCTCCATCCTTGTGATGGCACAATGTTATTACTTTTTATTTCTCATTTTGTCCTCTTGATAGGACCTGTAACAGTTAGCTTATGTTTCTAACTCCCTCCAGCTGCTCCAGGATTGAGCTGCCTCCGTTGCCAGGGAGACGCTTATGTTTCAAACTCCCTTCAGTCGCTCCAGGCTTGAGCTGCCTCCATTATCAGGGAGACGCTTATGTTTCAAACTCCCTCTAGATGCTCCAGGCTTGAGCTGCCTCTGTTGTCAAGGAGACACTTATGTTTCAAACTCCCTCCAGCTGCTCCAGGCTTAAGCTGCCTCCGTTGTCAGGGAGACGCTTATGTTTCAAACTCCCTCCAGCTGCTCCAGGCTTAAGCTGCCTCTGTTGTCAGGGAGACGCTTATGTTTCAAACTCCCTCCAGCTGCTCCAAGCTCAAGTTGCCTCCATTATCAGGGAGATGCTTATGTTTAGTTATATACTATATAATATATAGCAATTTATATAATTTATATACAATAGTTCCTTTGTTCTCAAGCACAAAGGTGCATTGGAGTACAACCAAAGATTGCAGAATTAAAACTGAGCAATAGAATTGAGGGAGTAAAAAGGGAAAACATGTAACATTTGCCCTGTCTTGAAATACACCCCAAGGAAAACTCAGTGTATGTATCTGCAAGTAATGCTTCATCTGCAAGGTGGGATGTATTCTGTTGATTCGTATCATGTCATCATTTTTTCCTACAGGTACTTATCCAGTTCCCTTTTGAAAGGCTTGATTGGATCTGCCTCCAACACCCTTTCAGGCAGTGCATTCCAGATCCTAACCACTCGCTGCGTAAAAAAGTTTTTCCTCATGTTGCCTTTGGTTCTTCTGCCAACCTGTGTTCTCTGTTTCCCAACCCTTCCGCCAATGGGAACAGTTTCTCTTCATCTACTCTGTCTAGAGCGCTCATGATTTTGAACACCTCTATCAAATCTCCTCTCAACCTTCTTTGCTCTAAGGAGAACAACCCCAGCATCTCCAGTCTATCCATGAACTACCTCATCCCTGGACCCATTCTTGTAAATCTTTTCTGCACCCTCTCTAAGCCCTTCACAACCTTCCTAAAGAGCGGGGCCCAGAATTAGACACAATACTCCAGTTGAGGCCAAACCACTTTTTTATAAAAGTTCATCATAACGTCCTTGCTTTTGTACTCTATGCCTCTATTTATGAAGCCCAGGATCCCAAATGCTTTTTTAACCACTTTCTCAACCTGCTCTGCCACCTTCAATGATTTGTGTACATATACCCCCAGCTTTCTGTTCATGTACCCACTTTAGTATTGTACCCTTTAGTTTATATTACCTCTCATTATTCTTCCAACCAAAATGTATCACTTTGCACTTTTCTGCTTTATATTTCATCTGCCACATGTCCACCCATTCCACCGGCCTGTCTATGTCCTCTTGAAGTCTATCACTATTCACTATACTTCCAAGTATTGTGTTATCTGCATTTCTACACTATCCATACCTTCCAGCATTTAACAAAACTGAGTTATATCCCCTGTTCACCATTTAAATAAAATTCAAATCTATAAGCTTCATTTCATAACTGAAGAGTTGATGTCCCACAGTCATCTCTGTTGTTCTTTTCTGAAAGTTGTCCAATGCATCAATGGTAATTTTTTTTTTTAATGTAGACTACTCAAAATTGCACACAATATTATAAAATATGGCCTTACCAATAAGTACAAGTTTAAATAAATGTGTTTTAACTCATAACAGGGTACAGAGAAGATTTATGAGAATGTTGCCTGGACTGGGGAATTTTAGCTATGAGGAAAGATCGGATGGGCTGGGGTTGTTTTCTTTGGAACAGAGGAGGCTGAGGGGAGATTTGATTGAGGTGTATAAAATTATGAGGTCCTATATTTAGTGGATAGGTAGGACCTAGTTCCCCCGGCAGAGAGGTCAATAACCAGGGGGCATAGATTTAAAGTGATTGGTAGAAGTATTAGAGGGGAGTTGGGGAGAACTTTTTTCACCCAGAGGGTGGTGGGGGTCTGGAACTCACTGCCTGAAAGATTGCATTTAAAAAGAACTTGGATATGCACTTGAACTGCCATAACCTGCAAGGTTACCCAAGAGCTGGAAAGTGAGATTTGGCTGGATGGCTCTTTTTCGGCTGACACAGACACGATGGGTCAAATGGCCTCCTTCTGTGCCATAAATTTCTATGATTCTATGATAACAGATGTCTTAAGGAGTATCCTTTTAAATTGTTGATAGGTTCAGGTAAGGACAAGGCCTTACACATTGGAAGAAAAATTGAGGTGCACGTTTTATTTTATAAATGGTGTTGTAAGAGGGGACAAACATAAAATGATCTGGGAGTGATAGTACACTTAACTCTTACCATGTCAGGGCATCGCAGAATAATAACTAACAAAATAAATAGATTGCTGAGCAAAATGACTGCAGCAGTGGATATTATGTTTGTGTTCGTCATCCTGAAGCTATACAGTGCTCTGGTGAGGCTGCAACTTGAATATTACATTCAGTCACTGAAGCACAAGGGAACATCCAACTCGTGGAAACAGTACAGAAAATGGCAATGAGCTCACCCCCAGTGCGTTATGAAGAAAGGTTAGAAAAATTTGGACTCTTCAGCTTTGAAAGGAGACAAATGATTGGAAATTATATAAGATAGTGATAGAAAAGATAGAACAGAATGGGTTCATCCTGAGCACTATATCAAGTTAAATCCTGATTGCAGGACAAGAGGATACAGGTTCAAACCAGCAAGATCAGTAAGACTGAGGCCAAGAAGATGCTCTTCACACAAAGAGTGATTCATACTTGGAATGGTGAGGTATTGGAAGCGAAACCTTGGAATCATGTAAGAAACAGTTCAGTGCTGTGATGAGTCACTGCAGAATTATTTCAACTGTATTAGTTAAAGGTGAGCTGAATAGCCTTCTTCAGCTATATCTATCTTATGATCTTGTTATATTCTCAGTGAACAGTCAAGAATCGCATCCAACATCTTTTTCTTTACCATGTTATTATGTATCCACAGTTCACAATGCACAGAACTGCCAGGCAAAGACTGGTTACAACAACAACAGCAACTTGTATTTATATAGCGCCTTTAACAGAGTGAAACATCCAAAGGCGCTTCACAGGAGTATTATGCGATAAAAATTTGACAGCAAGCTGCATAAGTAGAAATTAGCACAGGTAACCAAAAGCTTGGTCAAAGAAATATGTTTTAAGGAGCAACTTGAAGGAGGAAAGAGAGGTAGAGCAGTGTAGGGGTTTATGGAGGGAGTTTCAGAGCTTGGGGCTTAGGCAACAGAAGGCACGGCTACCAATGGTTGAGCGATTATAATCATGGATGCTCAAGAGGGCAGAATTAGAGAAGCGCAGACATCTCGGGGGGTGGGGGTGGGGGTGTTGTGGGTCTGGAGGACATGACAGAGACAGGGAGGGATGAGGCCATGGAGGGATTTGAAAATAAGGACAAGAATTTTGAAATTGAGGCATTGCTTAATCGGAAGCCAATGTAGGTCAGCAAGCACAGGGGTGACGTGTGAGCGGGACTTGGTGCGAGTTAGGACAAGGGCAGCCGAGGTTACATATGTTTAGAGATCTGAAATATTCCCAGGAGGCCTTTGAGCACCTTCGATCACCCCTTTATTGTGTACATATATGTCACATTTCCTGTTCATATGTATATAACTTTATATTTATCCACATTAAAAATTCAGCTATTATTCCTTAGCCCTCCCACTTAATTGATTTGAATCCTTCTGAATGTTGACAATCTATTCAATACTAAACTCACCTCTATATTTGATGTAATCAATATATTTTAAAAATATTGCTGGAACCACTTTGCTCCATGTCATTTGTGAATAATATTTGTAGACAGTCGTGTAAGATGTAGAATCACAGGTCACACACAGATACCAAAGGTTCTTAGGAGTTATAAGACATTTTATTAAGGGAGCAATAGTTTACACATAGTCAAACACAACACACAATCAGGATAGACATAGTAAGCATACGACCATGACAAATAGTTGTTATTAGTCCCGATCGGACAGACGGCTGGTGGTACGAACAGTTCTTATCTTTATCATCTGCCCTGAAACGCCTTCTGGGTCTTTCTTTTATTCTCTTTTTAGGGGTGGGCCTGGTGTAGGATATTGGCAGAACCATTTAACCTATGATATGTCGGGTTCTTTGTCTCAATTCTTGGTTGAAACCCTCCTCCTCACATCCTCCCAAGGTAGGAGTCAGACAGGCCATTCTTGGCCTTCAGATGTTTGGAGCTGCCTGTTGTCAGTTATTGATGTTCACGCTGTTCAAGTCGCTTTAGCTATTATACCATGGAGTGAATCTTTCAATTCTAACACCAGTCTGAAGTGACCTTTTGGTCTCAAGTTATTTCTTCCAATTCATAATTTCTTACATTTGCACTATTTAAAGGGCAGACTTCTGTTAAAATTCAAAGTTACTGCTCCCTAACCAGAGTGTTGATGAATTAATATTGAAATTCTGGTTTCCAGTATCAGGCCAATTTTCAATCTAAGGAGCTAATTTTCCATTAATTTCTTCAACACCATCTCCTAAACTCCCGACCTCTACCACCTAGAAGGACAATGGCAGCGAGCACACTGGAACACCATCACCTCCATGTTCCCCTCCAAGTCACACGCCATCCCGACTTGAAAATATGTCACCGTTCCTTCATCGTCACTGGGTCAAATTCCTGGAACTCCCTCTCTAACATCACTGTAGGAGTACCTTCACCACACAGACTGTAGCGGTTTAAAGTGGCGGCTCACCACTACCTTCTCAAGGGCAATTAGGGATGGCCAATAAATGTTGGTTGTGTCAGTGACACCCACATCCCGTGAACAAATTTTTAAAATCCTGATTCCTATTTAAATGCTTTTTATATAGAAATTTAACAAATGTCTTCTGAAAATCTATATAAAACATATGTACTGGAGACTCCTTCTCAGCTAAGTTAGTTATTTCCTCAAAGAATTCGGGTAAATTTATCAGGCATGGCCTATTGCTTATAAAACCATGCTGGCGACTCCTGAAACAAAAGCAAACTTTTGCAGTTGCTGGAAATCTGAAATGAAAAACGAAAATGCTGGAAATACTCAGCAGGTTAGGCAGCACCTGTGGAGAGAGAAACAGAGTTAACATCTCAGGATGGTGTTTCTTCGTCAGAACTGGAAGGTATTAGAGTTGTAGCAGGTTTTAAGCAAGTACAGAGGCAGGGAAAGTGTGGGGAGGGGGGGCGGTGGTGCTGGAGGAAAGAACACAAGGGAAGGTCTATGATAGGGTGGAAGTCAGGAGTGCTTAAATGACAAAAGGGATGATGGTGCAAAGCAAAAAGGGGGTGCTAATAGTTCAAGTAAAGAAACAAAAGATGGGTCTAGAGGAGCTATAAATGGCAGCAATAGAACCAGTACCAGCACCTGCTGTCTGAAAAAATGGCAGCGGTGGTTATGATTTGAAACTGTTGAGCTCAATGTTGGGTCTGGAAGGCTGTAAAACTGTAAAGTGTCTAATCGAAAAATGCTGTTCTGTTCTTTGAGATACTCCTTCTGGCTTCTACACTGTCCAGATGAATATTGATGACATCCCATCAAATGCTCTCAAGGGTTCAAGTTGATATGGCTACCTTAGTAAGCTAGTTAACCTAGATTGCCATTGAACTATAATTGGCAGATTAGAAGTAAATAATGCCATATGTTACTTTACATCACAATTTCATACCATCCGAATTTTTCACAAAATTCTTCTTTCTCTGTTCATTGAAACTATCTGGCATTGCAGTAAACTAAGTGAAGTATATAAGTAGCAGACTGTCAGTAATGAAGTGCAATGGTTGTTAAGTATCACAGGGATCATCTACACAGTAGCATCTAACATGGGACCTGTAAATTAAAATAGTCCGCTTATAAAACTATGCAGTTTACAGAGCTATAATTTCTCATAAATGGAAGAGTGTGAATTACAGTAATATGTAAATATTATAGCTGGAATGACATAGGGCTAGAACCTCCACTTTGTTTGCATGCTTAACGCCCACTTAGTGCCCATTTTACCACTGAAATGACATATAACGCCCATATATCGCCCATTTTGGCACAAAATGGAAACTGACTGGCATTTTTAGGAAACTTATCGCCGAGCGTTACTTTCCCCATGTGCTTAACGCCGGGAAAAGATATTACCGCCTGCCCACTTTTTTTGGGCGGAATTATCAGAATACATGAAATCAACGTCCATAATATCGCCCAGCGTTAATTTCCGCACTAATTTAACGCCGAGATTCAATAATACCGCCTGCCCACATTTTTTTGTTGTAAAGAGCATATTTACCAAAACTAACGGCCCATGAGATCAGCCAGCGCCAATTTCACCACCTCGCACACATATCGCCCACAATATCGTTTGCCCAAAAAACCGCCGAGAAAAAGTGGAACTAACCAGAACTAATCACTGTGTTATGGACGCCATGTTCTAGATCACATGTCGCGTCTTTTAAAAGGCTGTTGTGCTTCAACCTCGGCGGAGTTCGGATGTACTCTGCAGGTCGTTGGAGTTGATGTGAACATCTCTACAAACATCTTGACCATACTATGACCGATTTGGAATTGAATAGGTGTCTTCGTCGGGACATTCCTTGTTTGTGACCAATCGGTGGAAAACAGAGAGCTATTGCAATGGGATCTGTCCTTTCTCACCCACTCTTGGTGACCAATTACATGCAGCAGACGCAAGATCGCCGAAGGGATGCTCCACTGCATTATGTGCCCAATGTAAGATGTGACAGACTGATGAGGAGGACCAGACATTACATCCCCCTGCAAGTATAAGGAGAAGCATTCTTACCTCGACTTGCCCGACACCACCTGGCTTCAGAGACTGCACTTCCACAAAGAGGTTATCACTGAGGTATGCCAGCTGATAAGGGAAGATCTGCAGCCTGCCAGCATCATCAGTACTGCATTGTCGGTCGAGGTCAAAGTCACCGCGGCACTGTCGTTCTATGCCTCGGATTCTTTTCAGGCCACAGCTGGAGACAATTGAGGACTTTCTCATCATGCCACACATCGCTGCATTAGACAAGTCACTGAAGCCCTATACGCAAGCAGGAGAGACTTGATCAGCTTTCCTATCGCCAGGGAGGCACAGAGTGAGAGAGCTCTAGGATTCTCCAGAATTGCAAACTTCCCCAAGGTGCAGGGAGCAATAGACTGTACGCTCATCATGATGCGGGCACCTTTTCAGGATGAAGGGGTTTTCAGGAAGCACAAGGGATTCCACTCCCTGAATGTCCAACTGGTTGTCGACCACAAGCAAATTATACTGGCAGTGAATGCTTAATTTCCGGGCAGCATCCATGATGCTCACATCCTACGTGAGAGCACTGTATCTGACTTGTTTAACAATCAGCCACAAGGTTAATGCTGGATGCTTGGTGACAAAAGATAGGGCCTTACCACCTGACTAATGACCCCACTGCATGACACCCACACCAAAGCCAAGAGGCGATACAATGAAAGCCACAGAGCCATTCGCAATATCGTGGAGAAAACCAATGGACTGCTGAAGTAACACTTTAGATGCCTGGACCACTCAGGAGGCGAGCTCCAATACAATCCTGAGCAGGTAGCTCAATTTGTGGTGGTGTGCTCCATGCTGCACAAGTTGGCTATCAGTATTGTGTTCTTAACACAGATGAGACTGCACACAGGGAGGTTAAAGTAACAGTGACCTCAGTCTTTATTAAGACACTCCAGAGTGAGAAACAGGCCTTAGGGGCCGGCTTATATACAGTGCTTCCAGGGGATGCTGGGATCCTTTGGGACCTCAGGGGATGCGCTCCCTGGTGGCGGAACATGGGAGTGCATGCTTTACAGATACACAACAATCAGGAGGGGATAAGAATTGCCTGATGAGTCTGACAGTCCACCTCACCAGAGAGAGGAAGAGGAGGACGAGGAGGCGGACGTTGACATCGGCCCAGACAATCAGGCTGACGCTGAAGCCATGCCCCCGCCCCCTGTAGACTGCATGAAAGGGCCCATGGTGGCATGATAGCTGCAAGAGCCTTACATCAAGAGCTCATCAATGATCACTTTGCCTGAAAGAACATTGGTGTTATTTACAAGGCTGACACACTGCTGGGTGTACAGGTCATACATCAATGGTGGGCATCACCTTGGTGACAGTTAAAGTTTAAGTTGATTGAAGTTACGTGTAATTATACCCTTTGATGTTAAGGAATCACCAGTGTGTAACGGTGCAGCTATCTGAGCCAATGTGCTACAAGGTTTTGTTAAAAAAAACATTTAAACCGAACATTAGTCTGAAATCATCAGTATTTCTGTACAAACCAACTCTTCCCTCCGCCCCCCCTGCCCCACCTCGCTTCTCCTCCCCACCTCTACCCCTTCCCCTTCCCCTCCTGACTCCAAGCCGCCTGGCCGAGGAGCTTCTCAGGCGATGCTTCATTGGGGGGTGGGGGGGAGGCAGGTGGTGTGATGGCCGAAACGCTGCTTGGACGGATACGGGAGAGGATGGTCCTGAGGTGGGAACGGGCTCCGAGCCAGAAGCAAGATGTTGCTGCTGGCTCTCATGTGTGGTTGGCAATGGGAGTGCAGCACCTTGGGGTGCAGTGTTGCGCTCCGGGACACTGGGTAGCCCTCTGTCACCACTGTTCCTGGCTACCAGCTCCAGGGCCTGTTCCATCCCTTCCATATTATATATTATTTGTTCGACCAGAACTCAGTGTCAACAATGTTCGTGGTGCTTGGTAGGCTTTTTGCTGCTGGTGAATCTCCCTAGTGCCTCCCACAACAGCCAGATAAGCACACACCACAGCCACATACGCTTTCAGAGCCTCTGAGCTCCCTCTCTCTCTGTCTCCTCTTCTGCCCATGTCATGATGACCCTTGACCTCCTGAATCACGGGAATCAAGCGTTGCCATGCCGTTGCTACACTTTACGGAAGAAGGTCAAAAAAATTTAACGCTACCGCCCATTTCATATCGCTCACGGTAACGCCCATTTTCAAAAATGGAGACTAGGTGCTTTG
This sequence comes from Pristiophorus japonicus, assembly GCF_044704955.1. Taxonomy (NCBI): domain Eukaryota; kingdom Metazoa; phylum Chordata; class Chondrichthyes; family Pristiophoridae; genus Pristiophorus; species Pristiophorus japonicus. Next base: position 170,488,200 of record NC_091989.1, read on the forward strand.
AAAATGGGCGAGAAACCCTTTTTTACCGCCCACGCCGGAAATATCGCCCATTGGGCGATAAGCCCAAAAACAGAGGTTCTAGCCCAGAGGGTTTAACATGTGTTCCATTTTTGATAACATATTAGTTGGAGCCTGTTACAGAGATACATTTGAGGGCTGAAATGATAAGTGAAGTTTGAGCACTTTATTTATTTTATTCAGTTTTCTTCTTGCGGTTCACCGTTGGAATTTGCATCTTCATCTCCAGCTTCCAACATCTCCTCACTGACAGCTGTCATAATGGTTGCCAACTCTGGCTATACAAGAACAACTTGCATTTATCGGGGTGGAAATTTGGTTGGAGACTAATTAGGGCGCTAATGGCGGCAGGACGATAAATTTTGCGCCGGGAAATGGTTTGCGCCTGCAGCCACAAAATTCAGCAGCTGGGCGCAAAGGGAGGAGTTCCACACCTCTCTTAGGGTGCTAGGCCAGCTGAGCAACTGAAAATCCCAAGCTAAAGAGCCTGCTTTGGAGCTCCGTAAGAGAGGCTTCCCTGGGAAAAAAATATTTCCACAGAAAATACAAAAAAATATTCCCAATACCTTGCTCACCCCACATAAAGATAAATTGCAAAAATAAAACAAAAACACGATCACACTTACTTCATTAATTCCTACCCTCACCACTGCTGGGACAGCACTGGTTTTTCAGGCGGTCCCACTAAGGGGCACTATGGGGCGCTATAGGGCCAGCGCGAAACAAAAATCAAAGCGTTGTCGAAACCGGGGGCATTGCACACCAGCGCGTAGGTGATACTGGTTAGTGCCGCGGCACCAACACACTGAATGTGCCGAGCGGCGTGAATGCTGCCGCCCGCGGCTCCTAGCCCTTTAATGGCCCTGTTCCGACCCTTTCCAGGGGCGCTAAGCGACCGAATTTTTACCCCATTGTGTCTGTCATTTTGAAGCAAATCTCAGACCACTTTACCAAGCAGGAGTGCAGGATGTTAAATAGGAGATGGATGGGTTGGGGTGAGGAGAGTGAAAATATGGATGGGGAGTTTGGGGGGGGGGGGGGCGGTGGGGGTGGGTGTAATAGCATAAAAGAATAGAAGAAATACTATTTTCCCCATTGAGTCCACATTTCCCAACATACTTTGTATGATTTCCATTGTTATAGATTAATCTTGTCTCATTCAGCCATCTGAATAAGCACAAGTAGGGCTTCCAAAAAGACAATTCACTCTAAACCATTTCTCTAACCCCTGATGGTAATCAAGCAAAAACTCCAGGGTACAACCCAGAGTTCAATCCCAACCAGTTGCATTCCACAGATGACATTCCTGCAGGACTAGAACTGCCTTATTTGATAGATTATTTATTTTATCCATGTCAGTGCTTAGAATCCTTATATTGCCACTCCCATTCTTAACCAATTATTTTTTTTACGTAAATTGATCAATGTCGCATTAATTGCAGTTGCTTTGCTTGTGTCCCGTTTATCCGTTGCTCTGTGCAAGTAGTCTATGCAGCTTAAGTTGTTGCTGACTTTTTTTTTAACAATACTATACCAATGGGACAAGGTTGGCATAACATGAGACCAATTTTTTTTAATCGTAGATAACAAGGGAATTTGCAATACAGTATACATACTGTAATACATTGTGTTGTTAAATGAATGTATAAATATCATGGGTTTTCAGACATTCTTATACGTACACTTAGGCAATTTGCTTTCTTGGAAGTAATCAAGTAGATATTTTTGGCTAATACAATTATACATTCCTATAATATATTCTAGGTGACTCATGGCACAGTATGCTAGAATACAATCACTTCACATCTTGGGTCTGAGTTCCAAGAGATGGGATGACAATCTCCTGTCTCAGTCAAGGGCCCTATGAAATAAGAACCGTAGGCCTCAACGCAGATGTTGGTGGATATGAGTTTATGATATAACATTGGCCACAAATTGGTACTGATTTGGCAGCATCACTTTAGGGCTGAAATTACTCTTGGCACAGAGAGAATGGATTTAAACGCGAGTTACTTTTGCACCTCCCCTTGTTTAACTCTCTCTGAGGAACATCTGTAAGCTTACGTTGCGATCTCATAGGGAGATTGGGTGAATGACTTTCATATGAAGAGCCAATCAAAACACATGTAGCAATGTGTGCTGAGACACTTGACAACTAGCTGAACAGCCACGTGCCTAGTCAAACTGGCACACAGTGGGTTGGTCCAGTTATGGGGTGTACGACTGTGTGAAAAAGTGTAGGGAGGGTGTAGAGGTGGTCTTAAAACTGATGGAAGACACGGGGATAAGCTGAAGCCAGGTTTTTTCACCCTTTTTTCTGTGCTTATCCCTTTTATCCACCAAAAAAACAAAAGGAACTGGAATTTATTTTTTTAATTTGCTAGTGCTTGTTAACGCCTGTCAAAATCATGCAAATGCACTTACAAAGAAGTATGTGGTATTTTGCTGCTGTGGGGAATGAAAATGACCAAAAAGGAATGAGAGCACCCATTGAGCTAAAGATAATTCAGTGATAGAGCAGCTTAAAGCCTTTGATAGTGTATCTTTTCAATATGGATTTTGCTGAAACTATTACATTAATTGATTTGGATTCACGGCGGTTTGGATGTGTGTACACAACTGATTTAGTGTTATATTTGATGGAAGAGGTCAGAAGGTGGTTGTGAGTTCAAGTCTCACTCCAGAAATTTGAGCACAAAAATCTAGGCTGACACTCCAGTGCAGTACTGAGGGAGTGTTGCACTGTCGGAGGTGCTGTCTTTTGGATGGGACGTTAAACCGAGGTCCCATCTGCTCTCTCAGGTGGACGTAAAAGATCCTATGGCACTATTTCGAAGAAGAGCAGGGGAGTTATCCCTGATGCCCTGACCAATATTTATCCCTCAATCAAAATCACGAGAACAGATTATCATATTGCTGTTTAGAATCATTACAGTGAGTCATTATGGCACATAAGGCCATTTGGCCCATTGAGTCCATGTTTGTGGGAACTTGCTGTGCTCAAATTGCCTGTCGTGTTTCCACATTACAACAGTGACTACACTTCAAAAAAGTACTTCATTGGCTGTAAAGTGCTTTGGGATGTCTGCAAGTCTTTTTTTCTTTCTGTCTTTCTTTCTTTCTTTCTTGCTACCTTGAAGTGCAGATGCCACTGTAGATAACACACCTCCTCCATGTCTACCATCTGGGCTTTTATGCAGTTTACTGCACTCTGCTCACCGGCACTTTAATCAGCTGAGCTGCCCTAGGCTCAGGAGCACTTTAAACAGATCAGTTGTAAACTATTGTAATCCAATCCAACGCTCCGCTGTATATTTCATTGTCCCTCACAGGTAATCAAAAGTTGCAAAGTCTGAACGATGTTTAAATATTCCTACATGTACAGGAAGACCAGAACTAACCAAGAATGTAATTGAAATATTATTTTCAATATAAACTATGCAAGCAGATAGCGCATACTATTTTTAAACTTGTAATTGTAGTTTATTGTTTGCTTTCAATTTCAAATCACAGAGGTTTCCATATACATAAAAGCAAGCATTTTTCTTCTGATGCCATCAACCTATAAATCAGTCATTCAAAGTTCAAAAATGGCCATGTTAGTAAATCGGGATCACAAATCTATACCTTAGTTAGATTTCTTATCGTTTACTGCTCTCTGGAGCTCGATTAATGTTCTTGGCCTTTGACAAGTGTGATATATTCACAGAGCACAAGCACATACAGCTTCCTACATGGCAGGCAGCTCTGTCGGAAGCCTCCGGAATCTGCCTGGTTCTGTTTATTATTAACACTGCACTTGCAGTACACAATACGTCCACATCCACAGTGTGGAGCTACAAACATTACAAGCTTACAGACATTACACTTCTCCCTCCTTAATGAAGAAGTTCTTACAGCAAACATCATACATAACTTGCATGTTTATACATAACATAGGATATAAACTTATTTTTTTTCATATTTACAAATTTAACTTTACCACTTGTTTTCTGTTTTGAAGAGGATACCTTCGTTCTCGAACAGAACCTTCCAAACATGGTGTCGAATCGAAACTCATTCGAGGCTCATCCTGAGGAATGTTTTCCTCCACGGAATTTCCTTGATTTTCATTTGAACTCACTCTAACTTCAGGCTCTTTGTTTTCATAACTCGGACTCAGACTTTCATTCTGATTCTCTCCTGGATTTGTTTCCAGTACATTGGATTTAGGATTTGCTACTCGTGTATCAAAACTATCTGATGAGTCAGAAATAATTGAATCATTCCCACCTTCAACTCCTTCCATGTCTGTAGGTAAAATAAGATCAATATGAACAAACCTAACCGGCCCCTCTGACAGTGCAGCACTCCCTCAGTATTGCCCCTCCGACAGTGCTGCACTCCCTCAGTACTGCCCCTCCGACAGTGCAGCATCCCTCAGTACTGCCCCTCCGACAGTGCAGCACTCCCTCAGTACTGCCCCTCTGACAGTACAGTGCTCCCTCAGTACTGCCCCTCCGTCAGTGCGGCACTCCCTCAGCACTGCACTGGGGGTGCCGGTATAAATTTTGTGCTCAAGTCTCTGGAGTGGGACTTGAACCCACAACCTTCTGACTCAGAGGCGAGAGAGCTAGCTCAGAGGATGGAGAGGGAGGAGAAATGGAAGGGAGAGGCGTGGATAGAGAAGGGGGGCTGAGATGGTGTGGAGAGGGAGGGGAGGGAAGGGGAGAAAAACAGAGGGGAGGGGAGGGTGGAGAGAGGGAGGAGAGGGGGAGAGAGACAGGCACAAAGCAAAAGTCATGGGTTGGCCTATACAATATTGACCGCATTGCTCTCCGACAAATGATGTTTTACCCCGCCCCCTGCCCCGCTCCCTCACCACCTCCACCCGCCCCCACCCACCCGGCCCAGTGTAGTTCCTACTCAGGGGTTAAAGCAATGACACCAATTGGAATAGGAAACAATTCAAATTACATATTTTTAATAAACTGAACACAATACAAGAGAAACAACTCGGCTGCCCGTGTCCTAACTCGCACCAAGTCTCGCTCACCCATCACCCACTGTGCTCGCTGACCCATGTCCTAACTCGCACCGACTCCCGCTCACCCATCATCCCCTGTGCCCCGTGTCCTAACTCGCACTGAGTCCCACTCACCTATCACCCCCTGTGCTCACTGACCCATGTCCTAACTCGCACTGCGTCCCGCTCACCCATCACCCCCTGTGCTCGCTGCCCCATGACCTAACTCTCACCGAGTCCCACTCACCCATCACCTTGTGCTCGCTGCTCCGTGTCCTAACTCACACCACGTCCCGCTCACCCATCACCCCCTGTGCTCGCTGCCCTGTGTCCTAACTCGCACCAAGTCTCGCTCATCCATCACCCCCTGTGCTCGCTGCCCCGTGTCCTAACTCGCACCAAGTCCCGCTCACACATCACCCCCTATGCTCACTGCCTCGTGTCTTAACTCGCACCGAGTCCCGGTCACACATCACCCCTTGTGCTTGCTGACCTGTGTCCTAACTTGCACCGAGTCCTGCTCACCCATCACCCGCTGTGCCCCGTGTCCTAACTCGCACCGAGTCCCGCTCACCCATCACCCCCTGTGCTCGCTGCTCCATGTCCTAACGCTTACCGAGTCCCGCTCACCCATCACCCGCTGTGCTCGCCGACCTCCATTGGCTCCTGGTCGGGCAACACTTCGATTTTTAAATCTCATCTTTGTTTTCAGATCCCTCCATGGCCCTCGCCCCTCTCTAACTCTGCAATCTCGTCCAGCCTCACAACCTGTCTGTGCTCCTCTAAAACTGGTCTCATATGCATCCCCAATTTCCATCGCTCCACCATCGGTGGCCGTGCCTTCTGTTGCATGGGCCCCAAGCTCTAAAATTTACTTTCTAAATCTCTCACCCTCTTTACCTCTCCTTCCTCCTTGAATGTGCTCCTTAATGTGATGTATTCACAGAGCACAAGCACACATAGCTTCCAACATGGCAGGCAGCTCTCTCGGAAGCCTCCGGAAATCTGCCTGGTTCTGTTTAATCATTAACTCTGCACTTGCAGTACACAATATGTCCACATCCACAGTGTGGAGCTACAAACATTACAAGCTTACAGACATTACACTTCTCCCTCCTTAATGAAGAAGTTATTATAACAAACATCATGCATAACTTTCATGTTTATACATAACACAGGATATAAACTTATTTTTTTTTCCATATTTACAAATTTAACTTTACCACTTGTTTTCTGTTTTGAAGAGAATACCTTCGCTCTCGAACAGAACCTTCCAAACATGGTGTCGAATCTAAACTCATTCGAGGCTCATCCTGAGGAACGTTTTCCTCCATGGAATTTCCTTGATTTTCATTTGCACTCACTCTAACTTCAGGCTCTTTGTTTTCCTGACTCGGACTCAGACTTACATTCTGATTCTCTCCTGGATTTGTTTCCAGTACGTTGGATTTAGGATTTGCTACTGGTTTATCAAAACTATCTGATGTGTCAGAACTAATTGAATCATTCACACCTTCAACTCCTTCCTTGTCTGTAGGTAAAATATGATCAATATGAACAAACCTAACCTGTCCATTATCAAACATTTTTACCAAATATGTGCGAGCACCACATATCTTCACCACTCTTCCTGGTAACCACTTTAACCATTTATGATGATGGTTTTTCACTCTTACCTTCTGGTTTAATTTCACACTTCTCTCTTTTACTCTACCTCTATCATGATTCTCTTTCTGTCTTAATTGTGTCTCTTCTACAGACTGTGCCAAATTTGGCTTTAACGACGAGAATCTGATTCGTGGCTGTCGTTTGAGAAACAACTCTGCTGGTGTTCTACCAGTAGTTGTATGAGGAGTATTTTGATATATAATCAAAAACTTAGCCAATTTGTGATCCAATGGCAACTGTCATTTCCTTGGATTTGTTTTATGAGGGCATGTTTTACAATTTGTACAGTGCGCTCTGCTGCACCATTCGAAGCAGGATGGTATGGTGGAACGTTGGTATGTTTCACACCATTTTTGCTCGTGAACTGTGTAAATTCTTCTTAACGGAATTGTGGTCCATTATCCGAAACAATCTCTTTAAGGAGGCCAAATGAAGAAAATAATTTCGCAAAATGTCCAATGTTTTACATTTGTTATTTTCCACATTGGAAACACCTCAACCCACTTTGAGCATGCATTCATGAAGGGGAAATCATGTTTAACTAATTTACTGGAATTCTTTGAGGATATAACGAGCATGGTGGATAGAGGTGTACCGATGGATGTGGTGTATTTAGATTTCCAAAAAGCATTCGATAAGGTGCCACACAAAAGGTTACTGCAGAAGATAGAGGTACGCGGAGTCAGAGGAAATGTATTAGCATGGATAGAGAATTGGCTGGCGAACAGAAAGCAGAGAGTCGGGATAAATGGGTCCTTTTCGGGTTGGAAATTGGTGGTTAGTGCTGTGCCACAGGGATCGGTGCTGGGACCACAACTGTTTACAATATACATAGATGACCTGGAAGAGGGGACAGAGTGTAGTGTAACAAAATCTGCAGATGACACAAAGATTAGTGGGAAAGCGGGTTGTGTAGAGGACACAGAGAGGCTGCAAAGAGATTTGGATAGGTTAAGCGAATGGGCTAAGGTTTGGCAGATGGAATACAATGTCGGAAAGTGCGAGGTCATCCACCTTGGGAAAAAAAACAGTAACAGGGAATATTATTTGAATGGGGAGAAATTACAACATGCTGAGGTGCAGAGGGACCTGGGGGTCCTTGTGCATGAGTCCCAAAAAGTTAGTTTGCAGGTGCAGCAGGTAATCAGGAAGGCGAGTGGAATGTTGGCCTTCATTGCGAGAGGGATGGAGTACAAAAGCAGGGAGGTCCTGCTGCAACTGTATAGGGTATTGGTGAGACCGCACCTGGAGTGCTGCGTACAGTTTTGGTCACCTTACTTACGGAAGGATATACTGGCTTTGGAGGGAGTACAGAGACGGTTCACTAGGCTGATTCCGGAGATGAGGGGGTTACCTTATGATGATAGATTGAGTAGACTGGGTCTTTACTCATTGGAGTTCAGAAGGATGAGGGGTGATCTTATAGAAACATTTAAAATAATGAAAGGGATAGACAAGATAGAGGCAGAGAGGTTGTTTCCACTGGTAGGGGAGACTAGAACTAGGGGGCACAGCCTCAAAATACGGGGGAGCCAATTTAAAACCGAGTTGAGAAGGAATTTCTTTTACCAGGGGGTTGTGAATCTGTGGAATTCTCTGCCCAAGGAAGCAATTGAGGCTAGCTCATTGAATGTATTCAAGTTACAGATAGATAGATTTTTAACCAATAAGGGAATTAAGGGTTACGGGGAGCGGGCGGGTAAGTGGAGCTGAGTCCACGGCCAGATCAGCCATGATCTTGTTGAATGGCGGAGCAGGCTCGAGGGGCTAGATGGCCTACTCCTGTTCCTAATTCTTATGTTCTTATGTTCTTATGAATGGCTATCAATCACAATGAACAATTGTTATGCTTCTAACTCAGCAAAATCAATATGTAGCCTTTGCCACACCCTGGGAGGCTATTTCCATGGCTGCAATGGTATTGGTGGTGGTTGCTTGCTTACCGATTGACATGTCGTACATTGACTCACGATGTACTCCATATCTTTATCAAGACCTGGTCACCATAAATAACTGCGTGCAAAACTCTTGGTCAAGCACATTCCCAGATGCTGGTCATGGAGGTCTCCTAATAATTTGGATCTGAATTTATTTGGTATAACCACTCTTGCACCCCACATGATACAATATTTATCAACTGATAATTCATTCCTCTGAATGAAGAATAGATGTGTATCTTTGTCTGTTACCTGTTTGGCCATCCATTTGCAATATACTCATACACCTTTGACATCACTGGGTCACGTTTGATTGCTCTACTAATCTCTTCAGCTGTGACTGGCAGTTCATCAATGTATGAAAAATAAAACACTTCTTCCCTATCAGGTGTAACTTGTGATGGGGAAGACAATCTAGACATTGCATCAGCATTAACGTGACCAGCTGATCGTCTGTATTCAATATCATGTGTCTATGCTGATAAAATCAAAGCTCATCTCTGCATTCGGGCTGCAGCTAATGTTGGAACTGGGAACTTTGGATGGAGGATTGCTGTTAGGGGCTTATGGTCCGTAACTTCATGACCCCAAAAATTAATGCCAAAGCTTCCCTTTCAATTTGCGCATAATTACTCTCACTGGCACTGAGAGTGTGTGAAGCAAAAGCAATTGGTCTCTCCTCCCCACTACATGTTACATGAGAGATCACTGCCCCAACTCCATACGGAGAGGCATCACATGCTAGCTTAATCTCCTTAGATATGTCATAGTGAACTAACTTGGTGCTCTCTACCAAATTGCTTTTACACTCCTTGAATGCTGCATTGTATTCTTTTGACCATTTCCAATGGACCTGTTTTTTCAAAAGTTCATTCAGTGGATGTAATACTGTAGCCAAATTTGGTAGGAACTTCCATAATAGTTCAAAAGACCCAAGAATGAATGACATTCCTGGGACTGGGTGCATTTCTAATTGCATCCAATTTTTCCATGTTTGGATATAAACCATCTTTGTCTACTCTATACCCTAAGTACTCCACTGATTTTTTAAATAACTCACACTTACGAGCAGACACTTGTACTGTGTGCTTCTCTAGCTGTTTGAGGACTTCATTCACTATGTTATTATGAATTTGCCTATTTGGTGCTGAAATTAGTATGTCATCCAAATAACATACCACCCCTTCAATACCTTGCAAAATCTGGTTCACCACCCCTTGGAATATGGCAGGGGTGGAAGACACTCCAAACGGTAGCCTATTAAATTGATATAGGCCTTGATGAGTATTTATAGTCAAACATGACTTGGACTCCTCATCTAGTTCAAGCTGTAAGTAGGCATTCGTAAGATCTAGTTTTGAGAAGATCTGACCACCTGTCAGTGTTGTGAACAAATCTTCTATATTCGGGAATGTATTGGGGACATTACCCTCTAGAACCTGGTTTACGGTTACGTTATAATCACCATACAATCTTACTTTACCATCGAACTTGGGTACAACAACAATAGGTGTAGCCCAATTACATCGATCTATCTTACAAATAATGTTCTCAGTCTCTAGTCTTTTGAGTTCTTGCTCAACTTTCTCTTTGAGTGAATATGGTGTGGAACGTGGCTTGTAGTAAACCGATCTAGCGTCCTTCTGTACCCTGACACTCGCCTTGAAGCCTTGTTTCGCAGAACACCTTTGGATACTTCTTGATAACCTCATCCATTGATGAAAATCTCGCTTCCACACTGAAAATCTTACTCCAATCCAGCTTCAGTGAGCTCAACGAATTTCTTCCTCGTAAGGCAGATTTGTCTCCTTTCACTACTATTAGAGGCAAGTTGTGAAATTGATCTTTATATTTCACGGTGATATCACCTACCACAGGAATTTTCTCTCCCGAGTAGCCTCGCAGCTCTATCTTGGATTTCTCCAGTTGGAAATCACGCAATTTGTCGAGGTACAGTGACTTCGGTACTACACTCACGGATGCACCCGTGTCAATTTCCATTGGTATCTTGAATCCCGCAACATCTATGTGGATTTTGATGCTTTCCGGACCATTGTCCGTTAACCTCGTGCTCCTGATGACGTGTAACTCTAAAATCTCCTCGTCCTGTTGTTGTACTTCCATGCTATGTAGTCTCTTGGGATTTCTACTCATAGCTTTGAACGCTGGACTCATAGCTTTGGAAGCTGGTTTACCCTTCAGTCAGCATGCCTTCGCAAGATGCCCAGTCTTCCTGCAGAAGAAACACTCTGCCTTCATATATAGACAACTTTGAGCAATGTGTTGTCCCAAGCACCTATAGCATGACTTCGACACTCTGGTAGAATTTCCAGTTTCTGAGACTTTGGGCCCCCACTGTCTTTTACTTTGAACCTGCAGGTGATTTACCTCGGTTGACTGATGACCGTAATCATTATTTAATTCTCGGGAATATTGTTCGGCCATGCTCATCGACCTCGCTGTCTGACAAGTAATCTCAAAAGTCAAGTCATCCGTCGTCAATAACTTCCTTCTGATTGCATAATTTTTCACCCCACAAACAAAACAATCCCATAATGCTCGGTTTTGAAAGTTTCAAAAATTACAGTGCATCAATAGCTTTTTTAATGCTATGATTTAATCACTGATACTTTCATCAGACTTTTGATTCCGAATCCTGAAACGATAGCTTTCAGCAATTTCTAACTGTTTGGGGTTATAATGCTGCTCCAGCTTCGTTAAAATCTCTTTAAGCATTGTGTCCTTTGGCTCGTCAGGCACAAGCAGATTTACAAGGGTTTTGTACAATGCCAGACCCGCCTCCGATAAGAAGATTGCTTTCTTATGTTCCAACACAGACCGATTCTGGACTACATTGTCTGGAACTTCGATTATGTTATTTGCGGTGAAATACATTTCTAGCCGATCCACATACGCTTTAAAACGTTACTGGTCATGTCTATATTCCCCCAAATGCCCGATTACACCTGCCATTTTAATCTCTAGCTGTTCACACCGTGTGCTGTATTTTACCTCGGATTTTGTAGCTTTTTTCCAAAGACAGAAACTTCCAAAGTCTTTCTGTCGGCTGGCTGAATCTTTCAGCAACACAATTTAAGCTTTAAATCATCCGAAAAAATCCCATCTCATCGCCAAATGTGATATATTCACAGGGCACAAGCACACACAGCTTCCTACATGGCAGGCAGCTTTGTCAGAAGTCTCCGGAATCTGCCTGGTTCTATTTAATTATTAACTCTGCAGTTGCAGTACACAATACGTCCACATCCACATTGTGGAGCTACAAACATTACAAGCTTACAGACATTACAAATAGTTAAATGGCCAAGAACATTCATTGAGCTCTTTTTAAAATCATCCCACGAACATTTTTAGAAAGTGTATATGTAAAAAGGTATCATGACCAACAATTAAACCTTACATCACACCCTGTAGTGACTACACTATGCATCCTGTACATGACGCAGCAGTTAAGTCATCCCAAGTATTTGCTGGAAAAAAAACATTTGGACCGCTAACTTTTAAAAGTTTAAAAAATTAGTAGCAGGCGCTAATGTTTTCAAACTTTAAAAGAATTTGGCGGTTGTGCTCCAGGAAGCAAGTCGAGCGCTAAATCAGGCGCTCCACTTCCTGGAACGCAATTGGCTGCCGGTGGGGCGGTGCGTGGAGCAGCGTTACACACTGGGCCGTGCAGTGCTGCCATGTTGAAAGGGTCCATCCCTCCCTTAAGGGGAAGGACCATCAATGCAGACTCTGCAAAGAAAAAAAACACATATCTTGTACACGACGGTAGTCGTGATCCTGCCCGATCAGCCCAACACTCAAGCAGAGTGCCGGGGTGATCGATCACAGGCAGGGACCCGTGAAAAAATATGCAAGAATGAAGGTCATCTTTTTTTTTACTTACCTCGGCCACCTCACCTTTAAACATCGCCCCCAAAGCACCCAATGGATGCCCTGCTGCAGCTGCTGGGGCTTTAGCCCGGAGATGCTGCAGGGGATGGAACGCAAGTTTGGGTCCGGGGTATTACCGGGGCAATGCACACGGCGATGACGTCACAATCTCTGGACAAAGGAGATCGGGGCGCAACGCCATACTGTCACCACAAAACTCCCACCGAATATGGCGGGAGTCGATGTTATCACTGCGCCCAGTCGCAACCCGGATAGTGCCCTGTTATCACTCCCCGGAGGCGACAGCGGGAGGCACTAACAAGTCCAATTTCTAGGCCCTAAATTGATAATATGGGGGAATTCAAGCTTCCCTGTCTCCCAACCACCCAAAAAACCACTCCCGGTTAAAAGTTCCCCAAAATGTCATCTAGGGAACATACTACAGTAGATATTTCATAATACTTGCAATGAGGATTGTCCATAGTTATATAGTTCTATACATTAGGGTGAGGTGTGCTCTTTAACAGGGCTAGGCTCATCCACTGTTAAGGCCTTGAGCAAAGGGGGATAGAATGCTGAAATAGGTACAATCCTTTTCTAGCTAGCAATGGAAATTGTCTCGTTATTTTGGTAGAGGTTCCAATCAAATAACTCCTCTTCAAAGGTTTTGAAACAAACTCATAGATATAAAAAGGCAAATGGATATTTCCTTCTGAAATTGCGGCTCAGCAGAATTTGAATAACTGTCAATATATTCAATTTGCACATCTAAAAAATGTATGTCTGAAAAATATTCACACAGAATGCTCATAGTTGAATTGAGTGACATAAGTTCCTTCTTCAAGGCAAACTGCTCAGCGTCAAACTGCAAAATGATTGCAACATTGTACTGAGTCAAGCTGGGGCCTTATTTCAGTGAGTGAGGCTGTTTTTTTTACTCTTTAGGTACTGTGACAGAATTAAAGAAGTCAAATTCAAACTCAAACTTAGATGTTTAATGGTTCATTATTTTCATAGGGGTCTTTATGTGATACCTCCCCTCAGTGGCATGGCTGAGATTGTTTGCTAACTGTGTGGAGAATTTCAGGCACAGGGTTTTAACATGCCACCCAATGGCCTCGAGTTCTTTGCCACCATGCCATCCTTTATTACTATTTTGTACAGCTGAGCATGCTTGACATATAGGGGGCATTCTTGGGGGCAGAGGAAACTTCGCTTGCTGCTTTTATAAATGGTTAATTGCATCAGTGTGTTAAAAAACATGATTGTATTTTGCTGAGTTATTTCACAACTATTTGATTCTGCTGCTGGTAGGGTTACACGGTCAGGGGTGAGAGCTGCAGAACAGCTGTAAATCTCAGATGCGGAGGCATGTACTTCCAGCTCATGACAGTTGCAGATCCATTCATTTGTCAGCATTTACGCTTCACATTTCAATATGAATTGGCTGCAGATTCCCCTTGGATAAAAAATGTGCAACTGTATTATAAATGAGGCTAGTATCTAACAAGGGCTGCAAACATCAGAGCTCAGTTGGCTCGAATGAGGCACCAGATTTCCTGTTTCTAATCTGTAGTGAGCAATCAGTGCTGAAGCTCTTATTAAATGGTTCTATCATTTTTGTAAGTCCATTTAAAAACAAATCAAATATTGCTCCCAAAATCTGACAGAAACCCACATATGCGGCACTTTTTTTTCTGCTTTAATTGTTCACGTTTGTATTTTACCCAGATGGAAACTCTTATTGGCCAAGGGAATAAATGGCAAAAATGTGAGCAATTGGACATACCGGTTTATTTTTAGAACATCATAATGTGATAATTAAGGCCGATAGATTAAGAGACATTCTGTTCACCCGCCAGTTCAGTCTCAAATTGAACGAAAGCAATTGGCCAATAAGTCACTGATGAACATATATGAACTCATTCGTGAGCCAGGACTGTTTCTCAGTATACATAAAGCTTATATTGGCAGCAATGGGAGCCATTTGCACTGTAATTTCATCCTATGAATCAGCTTGATCAGCTCCGCTGGGCAGGCCACATTGTCCGCATGCCAGACACAAGACGCCCGAAGCAAGCGCTCTACTCGAACTCCTTCACGGCAAATGAGCCAAAGGTGGGCAGAGGAAACGTTACAAGGACACCCTCAAAGCCTCCCTGATAAAGTGCAACATCCCCACTGACACCTGGGAGTCCCTGGCCAAAGACCGCCCTAAGTGGAGGAAGTGCATCGGGGAGAGCGCTGAGCACCTCGAGTCTCATCGCTGAGAGCGTACCAAAATCAAGCGCAGGCAGCAGAAAGAGCGTGCAGCAAACTTGTCCCACCCTCCCTTACCCTCAATGGCTATCTGTCCCACCTGTGACAGGGACTGTGGCTCTCATACTGGACTGTTCAGCCACCTAAGCACTGCCTATGATGATGCACTTCAACCCATACTCTAACTTTCATCATTGCAAAGCTATGGCTTCTTCAAGACCAACCATGTTAAATTAGTTACTGCTTTGGGTATATTTGTTGGAAAGTGACTGGAGGACATCTATGGATTTTACAGAACCAAACTGATGGCGCTCGGATGTCATTTCATAAATTGAGAAATCCAGGTGCCGACTTCCAAGACCCATAATGTTGAGCACCGTCAGTAGAATAGAAGACAGTATAGATCCAAAGTAGTTAGCTGATGCCAAGCTTTGGGTTTTAAGAACCTGTAGAATTTAAGAGGTAGGGAAGATTGATGGGAGTGAAGAGGTCCACTCTTTGGAAGAAAAGCAGAAAATGCTAGAAGCACTCAAGCATCAGTGGAGAGTGGAAGGTAGGGTTAACATTTCAGGTCTATAACACATCGTCAGAACTGTGATGAAGGGTCAAAGAACTGAAATGTTTACCTTATCATCTTCTCGCTACAGAAGCTGACTGAACTGCTGAGTGTTTCCAGCATTTCTTCTTTTTATTTCAGATTTCCAGTATCTGCGCCTTTTTGCCCACTGTTTGGAATTCCTGGGCAACAATGAGTTAAAGTAGAAAATTGTGCAATGGCTTTGATTCTGATGCAGGGAGGAGGAAGGGCATGTAAAAATAAAGCTCTAAATCAAGAAAGAAGGAAGCAAGAAAGACTTGCATTTATATAGCACCTTTCACGACCACCGGACATCCCAACACACTTTATAGCCAATGAAGTACTTTTGAAGTGTACTCACTGTTGTAATGTAGTAAATGCGGCAGCCAATTTGTGCACAGCAAGGTCCCACAAACGGCAATATGATGAAGACCAGATAATCTGTTTTAGTGATGTCGACTGAGGGATAAATATTGGCCAAGACACCAGGGATAACTGCTCTTCTTCGACATAGTGCTACTGGATCTTTTTGTCCACCTGAGAGAGCAGATGTCTCATCTGAATGACGGCATCTCTGACAGTACAGCACTCCCTCAGTACTGCACTGGAGTGTCAGCCTAGATTTTTTTGCTCAAGCCCCTGGAGAGAAATCCAGATTTGTATGATCACTGTTGTCAGTAGAGGCTGGACCAGCGCTGATTCAGGGACACCTATTCATCACTACAGTCATCTTGTAGTATACCTCTCAATTGTCCTAATTGAATCAGAATTTCCCAAATTTGCAGCTGAATTACAATCTTGTTCTTTTATCTTGACTTCTGGTCAGGGTCAGTTTCAGAGTTGCATTCCTAAATGTTAAAAATATTCCGGCTGTGAAGACTCCCCTCTGGAGTGCAGGTTTTGGTGATATAATAAGCCTAGTATAAACTTAATTTGTTTTATTA
The DNA here is from genome assembly GCF_044704955.1 of Pristiophorus japonicus. NCBI lineage: Eukaryota > Metazoa > Chordata > Chondrichthyes > Pristiophoridae > Pristiophorus > Pristiophorus japonicus. Next base: position 170,504,502 of record NC_091989.1, read on the forward strand.
GTCAGCAAGGTTAACAGTTTATTTTAATATAGTGGTGCATGATTTAAAGTTTTTATGTAGATATATATTTGGCCAGGGAGGCTACGGACGGAACATGATGAGAATGTGGACAGTAGCGAGCAGGTTAGATTGCAGGATTGATCGGAATTTGTCGAGTATGTGTGGGGGTGAGGTAAGTTCAGTGTGGGACTCTCTAGTGCAGAGATCACTGCAGTTCTCCTCCATGCCCTCCTCTAGTCCTTTCTTGTTCATATGTTGCTTAGATATTTTTTCCTAGGGTTAAGCAGAGTCTCTGTGCTACCTGTTGTCATGCAGGAGGGCATGAAGTAGCAAGAGGAGATGTGTTGGGATGTGCTTGCACTGTATTTTGGGAAGTTATGGTGGAGAACTGGCGGTCAGTCTGTCATTGGATAAGCTCCTGGAAGGACCTTATTTGGCTTTTGTGGAGCAGTGTGCTATTTTTGTAATGTCCTTTTTGTGCAATGTCTTGAAGCCACTCACAGCAATTACTCCAGGGAGATTATTACTGTACCATAGCAGGAGGCTGTTGGCAGGCCCAAAGGTATTTTTGATATGATGCAGACTTCTCCCCAGGCTACCAGAGTTAGTAGCTTGTTCTGGAGTTCTTTCAGGTCTTCTCTGGGGGTCTGTGAAGGGACAGTTGTTTAAAGTGCAAGCAGTAGGGCACACCTCTAGTTAGAGGTTTTAGAAGGAGACTCTGTTCTGAGCAATACTCCCTGGAGTTGCATTAACCAGTAGCAATGTTTGAAGTGAGAGAAATATTACTGCCTTCCTGTTTGCTGAGTTGAAGCCCCCATGGCCATATTCTTGGCTGTCTCCCTGGAGATGTACCTATTAAGTTTTCAGGAGATCACATGGCTCCAGTTGGAGTGGAGTGTGGAATGTTTCAGTGTAAGGGGTGGCGCAGTTGTGTGGGGCGGACTGGTTGGGCTGGGTGCTCCTTACCTTTCCGCCATTGTTCATTGTTCATAGGTTTATATGTAACCTTCAGGGCTGCTGACCGAAGGCCGTGCGGCTCTTTGTCGGCCGGTGTGGACATGACGGGTCGAAATTTCCTCCTTCTGTGCTGTAAATTTCTTTGTTTCTAACTGGCTTTCCATGATTCAGATGCATGGTATCTGGAAGAGATGGGTGAGGACAATAATGATTTTATAGCACCAACACTCCCTAGCAGAGACACGAGTAAGTTATTCCGCCTGTTCAGGTCTGTTATGCATGTAACTATGTAATACTTGCCACCAGAGGGCGCGACTGTTGGAGTCCTAATGGTCACCTACACACACGTGCAGGGCCAGTATAAAAGGTTGGCTGCCATGTTGTTTAGGCACTCTGGTGTTGTAGCAAAGAAGACTAAGGTCACACTAAGTTTAGCTCACAGTACTCAGCCTCGTGGAGTTCTTCTATACACAACAAGGTCAACATATCATCATCATAGGCAGTCCCTCGAATCAAGGATGACTTGCTTCCACGTCAAAAGTTCACAGGTGTTTCAATGAAGGACCTAAAATTATAGGTCAACATATATGCTGAAGAGGAAGGGGGACAATTTTTTCTTGGAAGATTCTGAAGGTTTGACCATCGGTGATATGCCTAGTTACGTCGAGTTAATTTCCACCATGCGAAGGGAAGGCCTCTTTTCAGATGCCCTGGAAAAAGACCATGGTCTCCGTTTTGGTGCGACTTGAGCTTGTAACTCAAAGGTAGGCTAAATTTCCATTTCATTGGAAACATGCTAAGGAGGGACATGGTGAATTTAATGACATGGAGGAAGAAGTCAGCTGCATAATAGAGTTATATTGTGGGCTCTACAACCCCAGTGTGCACAATACAAATGGATGGGTTCACTCTTATGATGTTCGCTGGGAATTCAGCAGCCAGAGCGAACAAAAAGGATGGTTAAGGTGTGTCCTTACCTAGCTTCTCTCTGGAGGAGAAATGTGGGCAGTTGCAACCATTAATGTTAACTCAAAATCAGGAGCAGACAAAGAGGATTCTAATTCATAAGCTTTGTTATTTTTGGTAACAAACTAAGGACTGCTTACTGACACAAAAACTTGATGGTTACTATGTGACACCTTGTGATGTAATGTCTGTTGTACTGCTGGAGGGAGAGGCCTCTTGGTGTTGTGTTGGTTGTCATGGGGCATTGTCCTGGTGCACGAATAGAACCTGGGACTTTTCCAGAGAGCTCGGCATTTTAGCGGGGCTGGATCTTTTTCAGGTGAGCTGGCTTCAAGTAAGTATTTATCTGGTTGCTATGGTTTGTTTTGGGAAACAAAGGTCTTGTCTGTGAGTCAAAATGATGCTGGGTTCACACTGGGGTTTACAGAGGTATTGAACGCGTACTGAGCAGTGTGAGAAATATTTGAGCAGTGATGTTATTTAGCGGATGTTATTTAATGGTTTTAGTGTAGACATGGCATAAAAAATAACGAGATTGCTTTCCCAAAACAATTTTTATTGCTGTGCTTTTGTGGCTAGGCCCTGGGAGTAGCCAATGCTCAAAACCATCATCCGAAATGTGGTGTCTTTTGAACTTACTCCATTCTCTGTGCGGTCGTGGTTTTGATGCTGCCCTGCCTCACTGAAGTCTAACTCCTGGTGGTACAGCCACAATGAGCCACAGCTAGGAGGAGTATTGGAGCAGTCCATTTCTGATCCCTTTGCCTTTGCAGCTGGCAGAGAGAACCTGTGAAAAAGGAAAAGCTCAAAGCAACAAAAACAACTGAATAGAAAAACAAATTTCAAACTGATTTAACAAGGAGGAAATCTCTCAAAGCAAATATTTGAGGCACCTCAGCAGCCAGTCTAAGGGGGTGCAGCTATGTTTCAATAACACTGTTGCCACAGTGGAGAAGATATTAAAATTTTTTTTTTTTATTTGTTCATGAGCTGTGCGTGTCGCTGGCAAGGCCGACATTTATTGCCCGTCCCTAATTGTCCTTAAGAAGGTGGTGGTGAGCTGCCTTCTTGAACTGCGGAGGTTCGAGATGATGCAAAGATGGGTGGGAAAGCAAGTTGTGAGGCGGACATAAAAAATCTTCAAAGGGATATAGACAGGCTAAGTGAGTGGGCAAACATTTGGCAGTTGGAGTGTAATGTGGGAAAGTTTGAGTTTATCCACTTTGGCAGGAAAAATAAAAAAGCAAATTATTATTTAAATGGATGGAAATTACAAAATGCTGCAGTACAGAGAGACCTGGGGTCCTTGTGTATGAAACACAAAAAGTTAGTATACAGGTACAGCAAATAATCAGGAAAGCAAATGGAATGTTGGCCTTTATTGCAAAGGGGATGGAGTAGAAAAGCAAAGAAGTCCTGTTACAACTGTACAGGGTATTGGTGAGGTCAGACCTAAAGTACTGCGTGCAGTTTTGGTCTCCATATTTAAGGAAGGATATACTTGCATTGGAGACTGTTCAGAGAAGGTTCACTAGGTTGATTCCTGAGATGAAGGGGTTGACTTATGATGAAAGGTTGAGTAGGTTGGGCCTATACTCATTGGAGTTTAGAAGAATGAAAGGTAATCTTATTGAAACATAAAAGATAATGAGGGGGTTCGTCAAAGTAGATGCAGAGAGGATGTTTCCCCTCGTGAGGGAATCTAGAACTAGGGGGACATAGTTTCAGAATACGGGGTCGCTCATTAAAAACTGAGATGAGGAGGAATTTCTTCTCTCAGAGGGTTGTAAACCTGTGGAATTCTCTGCCCCAGAGAGCTGTGGAGGCTGAGTCATTGAGTATATTTAAGGCAGAGATAGACAGATTTTTGATTGATAAGGGAGTGAAGGGTAATGAGGAGCGGGCAGGGAAGTGGAGCTGAGTCCATGATCAGATCAACCATGATCTTATTGAATGGCGAAGCAGGCTCGAGGGACAAATTATCTAAATGTTAAAGCTTTTTGATTTGTGTCAAACCATTCAGTGTTTTTCATTTCTTGAACTGCGAATGATTTTAATACAAGCTCTGTGTTTAATGTACAAAACCTGCATCGCCTTTTGGTTTTTCTCCCTCCTGTGTCCTCCCGACTTTTCCTGAAGGTGCCAGTGCCTAGAGTACAGTTGCACTGGTATTATCCACTGTCTGGTACATGCCTAGATGGGCTTTCTTTATGGGTGAGCCCAGACAGAGTGCGTTGGCCGACTATTCAAATGTGAAGTCATCATGGCCAATCTGATCCTGTCCTCTTCCGAAGTCCATGGGTGCATTTTCCAGCAGGAGTCATCCGATAGCAGTCAGGAGCGGGAACCCTGGCTGATTCTTCCGCTCGCTAATCCTGGATTGCTGAAGCCATTTGTAGCACCACCCGGGGCTGAGATTAGCTAGCCTAACACAAACTGGACACACTTCCACACTGGGCACCCACTGAAACAGCCAATCATTTTTTTTTATGGAAAATAATCATCAGGGATCCTTTACTCAATTAAGATATTCTGTGATTACCAATGTAAATTCCAAAATCCAATTTTTGAATAATAGGAAAGGATAAAATCAAAAGATTAAGGCCAGAATTTTCTGGGGTCCGTGCGGGCACGATTGGAGGCGGGTCGAGTGGGAAATTTGCAATATCTTGGAATGGGTCATAAATCCGCCGTCACCCCGCCCCCTCGTGCCTTTTCCTCGGGTGCATTTGCCGGAGCGGCAGTGACCCAAGCAGCAGAGATGGGTGAACTGTCAGATGGTTGCCTTTTTAAGCCTACCTTTCAAATTTCCCTGGATGACCATGGGAATCACACAGCTAGGGAATCACATCTGTCAACCTGAGGCAGAAGTTGAGTGGCCATTGATCCAGCTGATTAGTTGACAGCGTGCCTGGCATGATATTCTGTCCAGTGTAATTGTAAAATTTGACCTTTATTGCCACTTCCTTTCATGTTGAGTACGTTTGCTAAAACAAATTGTCCTCATTGATTCATCTTAACATGTTGTTTCCAGCATTAAAAGAAGTTATTTAATTAAGCCAACCATTGTTGCAGTATGACCCATGTAGGATTGGTGGCTATGGGGTTGCAATGGCACTAAGCTGGGTGGCAGTGTGAGCTGTGAGGAGGATGCTAAGAGGCTGCAGGGTGAGTTGGACAGGTTAGGTGAGTGGGAAAATGCATGGCAGATGCAGTATAATGTAGAAAAATGTGAGGTTATCCACTTTGGTGGCAAAAACAGGAAAACAGAATATTATCTGAATGGTGACAGATTAGGAAAAGGGGAGGTGCAACGAGACTTGGGTGTCATGGTACGTCAGTCATTGAAAGTTGGCATGCAGGTACAGCAGGCGGTGAAGAAGGCAAATGGCATGTTGGCCTTCATAGCGAGAGGATTTGAGTATAGGAGCAGGGAGGTCTAACTGCAGTTGTACAGGCCTTGGTGAGGCCACACCTTGAATATTGTGTTCAGTTTTGGTCTCCTAATCTGAGGAAGGACATTCTTACTATTGAGGCGGTGCAGCGATTGATTCCCGGAATGGCAGGACCGACATATGAAGAAAGACTGGATTGACTAGGCTTATATTCACTGGAATTTAGAAGAATGAGAGGGGATCTCATAGAAACATATAAAATTTTGATGGAATTGGACAGGTTAGATGCAGGAAGAATGTTCCCGATGTTGGGGAAGTGCAGAACCAGGGGTCACAGTCTAAGGATAAGGGGTAAGCAATTTAGGACCGAGATGAGGAGAAATTTCTTTACTCAGAGAATTGTGAACCTGTGGTGTTGTCTACCACAGAAAGTTGTTGAAGCCAGTTCGTTAGATATATTCAAAAGGGAGTTAGATGTGGCCCTTACGGCTAAAGGGATCAAGGGGTATGGAGAGAAAGCAGGAATGGGGTACTGAAGCTGCACGATCAACCATGATCATATTGAATGGTGGTGCCGGCTCAAAGGGCCGAATTGCCTACTCCTGCACCTATTTTCTATGTTTCTATGTTTCTTAGCAGGGTTAATACCTCGATTGCAGTAGATAACATTCTATCTCACTGCTCACTACTCATATCATACATATTGTTCTATTCTGAATTGGCCGTTTTCTCAGTACCTGAATTTTAAAATAAGATATAATATTTGAGCCTAACTGCTCAAATTGCAGGCTTCCTCATCGAGTGTGTATCAGAAAATCAAACCACAAAGCCTGCAATTGATATCAATAGACAGGAAATCACAAACAGTTTGCTTGTGGTTTTCCCAATTTGTGCTGTTGCTGGCTGAGGTCACTCACCACTAACCTGGGTTCAGAAAATTAACCTTATAGCGTATCCTTTTTTGAAAACAAAAAGTACGTTAATACAACTATTAACAGGTTAAATGTAGTAGTTGTACTTTGCCTAGAGCAGCAGAGCAAGCTACACCCAAACACATCAACTGAAGTATTATCTTTTACAGTTCTAAATTACAAGGAAACAGCAGGAAAATAGGATTCACGTAAATATTCCAGTGTGGACTTAGAACCAGCATGGCTCTAATGGGCTGAATAGCCTGTTTCTGTGCTGAGATTTCTGTTACAACAAGTAAATGATGCAAGGGCTTTGCTCGGCACCCAAGAAAGGCACCCTTGGACACCAAGGGGGAAAAAATTCAGCACCTTAGTGTCTCCAGTTAGTGCCTGGCGGGGACGCTAACGGGGCGCTGAGGCAGTAGCTGGGGTAATGCTAATCCAGCAATGCACGCCAAATCACCTCCCCCCTCCCGAAGAGCCGCCACTACGAGTTTGCACCGCGGACTTCAGCGCCAGGCATATCGTGACACCCGTGAACGTGCAATGCTCACTGGAAGCCCGATCTGCCAAATTCATTGTTGTCCCCTGTTACTTAGCGCCTCGCCCCGACAGCGACAGGCAGAGAAGGCATCAAGCCAGCTCCAGGGGCACTACTTAAACGGATCATGAGAAATGAGTCACAGCTATCAGGTTAGTGCTGTTTCACAGCTTCTTTGTCAGACTGACATTGTGCAACAGTTGAATTCAGTCATTTAAATGTTGTTTAGTCTCCGGAGCGATGTGGCTACGAAAAATTTGTAACATTTTTATTCTGAATGATAAGCTACACTAGAATGAAGGAGAACCAGTAGATGTCATATATTTGGATTTCCAGAAAGCATTTGATAAGGTGCCACACAAAAGGTTACTACACAAGATAAGAGCTGAAGGGTTTGGGGGTAATATATTAGCGTGGATGGAGAATTGGCTAACTAACAGAAAACAAAGAGCCGTGATAAATGGGTAATTTTCAGGTTGGCAAACTGTAACTCGTGGGGTGCCACAGAGATCAGTGCTGGGGCCTCAACTATTTACAATTTATATTAATGACTTGGATGAAGGGACTGAGTGTAACATAGTCAAATTTGCTGATGATACAAAGATAGGTGGGAAAGCAATTTGTGAGGAGGACGCAAAGAATCTACAAAGGGATATAAATAGGCTCAGATGGACTGTAATGTGGGAAAATGTGAGGTTATCCACTTTGGTAGGAAAAATTTAAAAAATATATTATTTAAATGGGGAGCAATTACAAAATGCTGTAGTACAGAGGGATCTGGGGGTTCTTATGCATGAAATGTAAAAGTTAGCATGCAGGTACAGCAACTTATCAGGAAGGCAAATGGAATGCTGGCCTTTATTGCAAAGGGGGTGGAGTATAAAAGTAGGGAAATCCTGCTACAACTGTACAGGGCATTGGTAAGGTCACACCTAGAGTACTGCATACAGTTTTGATCTCCGTATTTAAGGAAGGATATACTTGCATTGAAGGCAGTTCAAAGAAGGTTCATGAGGTTGATTCCTGAGATAAAGGGATTGTCATATGAAGAAAGGTTTAGCAGGTTGGGCCGATACTCCTTGGAGTTTAAAAGAATGAGCGATGATCTTACTGAAACATATAAGGGTAGATGCAGAGAGGATGTTTCCCCTCAATTCTATGTTTCTATGTTTCTATGGGGGAATCTAGAACTAGGGGGCATTGTTTCAGAATAAGGGGTCACCCATTTAAAACAGAAATGAGGAGGAATTTCTTCTCTCAGAGGATCGTGAATCTTTGGAATTCTCTACCCCAGAGAGCTGTGGAGGCTGGATCATTGAATATATTTAAGGTGGAGATAGACAGATTTTTGAATGATAAGGAAGTCAAGGGTTATGGGGACCTGGCGGGGAAGTGGAACTGTGGCCAGGATCATATCAGCCAGGATCTTATTGAATGGCGGAGCAGGCTCGAGGGGCCAAATGGCCTACTCCTATCCCTATTTCTTATGTCATTATGTTCTTTTGAGGTTCTGCAGCATCGATGAACCTCCAGTTTAAGAACGGGAAAGAGGCTGTGACAATGATGACTTGCGATTAGACTGCACCTGATATTGCTTCGCGGGTTGAATCTAACGCTAGGCCATTAGCGTTTGATTTAGTGCTCCAATCCTTTCTTTGAGCAATGAGACTTAATTTTACGAGCAGTGTGATCCATTAGCGCCTGGCACTAAATCTCAAACTTTTCTAAAGTTACCGCCCAAACCTGGGCTATAATTAATTTACCCCCCCTAGAAACTATTGTCAACAGTGTTAGCAAACATGTTCATGTGACACATTGAGATGCAATTTTAATGGAAGCCTTAACCTGATTAACAATTTCATTAGGAAAATAGACAGAGGATCATTATACGAATGTGTTAATTTTTCATTTACAGTAATTTCTAGCCTGCAGCAATAAGTAGGTTCTTCCGAGTTTACAATATATGTCCCTGCAATGTGCTAGGAAAAAAAAATGTGTTACCACAGTACCAGTTAAATGAAAATATAACACTTCAGATCCTTTGTCACTATCTGTCATGTATTCAACCAGCATTGTAACCCATGTATAAACTGACCTAAGTTGTATACCGTGAGAACACTGACCACAAGGTGGGAGACACTCCTAACCTGGACCTTCAGGTATAAAAGGGGAAGCTCCACCCACCTTCATCACTTGAGTGCTAAGGAATAAAGGACAGGTCACAGACTGACCTTCTCTCAAGCATGGGCCTCGTGTGCATTTATACTGTGTAGTAAGGACGTATCAATGGCGACAAGAAACTGGGATTTAAACCACGCGAGCATGGCCACTAGCAGAACAGACGAGAGGTACTGTGTTAAGGAATGGTTGGGACAGAGATTCAACATTGTTAAAGCAGCACACAGTTCTCCAGGCAGACAAGGGCAGTCAGGCATGCCCCAACATGTAGTCGAACCCAGAGGGGGAGTTCGACAGAGACAATGGCAAGCTGAACAGCGATTCACGCCATTGCAAGGGACAATGCGGCCAGTAATGGGGCCATCAACACCTGTTAATGGTGCACTCAAGGACAATAACAGGGGCAGTCAGGGACGATCGACTGGCAAGGGACCTTTTGTTTCAAACCGCAACTCATGCTGGAGGCGTGGAGGCATACATTCAGCCGGAGTTTGCAGAGATGAGCAAAATACCTGCAGAAATTGCAGAAATGGACACTGGGAATTGCAGAAATGGACACTGGGGGAAATCGCTGCAAGCTAAAGTTCAGCGAGTTCATGTGGAGCACGTAGACAGTTCATACACCAGGACGCCACCGATAATGATGAAAGTGCTCCTCAATGGCATCCCAGTATCAATGGAGTTAGACAAGGGTGCCAGCCAGTCCCTGATGGGTATCAAACAGTTCGAAAAGTTGTGGGCATCCAAGGCCAGGAGGCCAAAATTATCGCCGATTGACGCACAGCTACGGACTTACACAAAGCAGATCATTCCGGTGCTAGGCAGCGCCACGGTAGTCGTGACCCACAAAGATTCGGAGAACAGGTTGCCACCCTGGATTGTCCCAGGGGACGGTCCCGCACGACTGGGGAGGAGTTGGCTTGCTGTCATGAACTGGAAATGGGGCGATGTCAATGCAATTTCCTCTGTGGAGCGAGCATCATGCTCACAGGTCCTGGACAAATTTGACTCATTATTTCAACCCGGCATTGGCACTTTCATGGGGGCCAAGGCAGTGATTCACATAAACCCGGACGCCAGGCCAGTACACCACAAGGCCAGAGCGGTGCCGTACGTGATGCGGGAAAAGATAGAAGGCGAATTGTTGAGGGAAGGCATCATCTCGCCAGTCGAATTCAGTGACTGGGCGAGCCCGATTGTGCCGGTGCTCAAGGCGGATGGGTCGGTCAGGATATGTGGCGATTACAAGGCCACCATCAATCGGGTGTCACTCCAAGACCAGTACCTGCTACCGAGAGCGGAGGACCTCTTTGCGACGCTATCCGGTGGCAAACTTTTTCAAAATTGGACCTGACCTCAGCTTACATGACCCAGGAGCTGGCGAGTGAGTCGAAGAAGCTGACCACCATCACGACACACAAGGGGTTGTTTGAGTACAACAGATGTCCGTTCGCGATTCGCTCGACCGCCGCGATCTTCCAACGAAATATGGAAAGCCTCCTCAAGTCGATTCCAGGGACGGTGGTTTTTCAGGACGACATCCTTATTACGGGTTACGATACTGAAGAACACCTCCACAACCTGGAGGAGGTGCTACGCAGACTGGACCGGGTAGGTCTGCGACTGAAAAAGGCGAGTGCGTCTTCCTAGCTCCAGAGGTAGAATTCCTGGGGATGAGGGTAACAGCAGACGGGATCAGCCCTACTACATCCAAGACAGAAGCGATCCAGAGAGCACCCAGACCCCGTAACACGACGGAGCTGCGTTCGTTCCTGGGGCTCCTGAACTATTTTGGTAACTTCCTTCCCAAATTGAGCACGCTGCTAGAGCCGCTACATGTGCTCCTACGCAAAGGTCGCGAATGGGTCTGGGGGGACAGCCAGGAAAGGGCTTTTAATAGAGCACGCAATTTGTTATGTTCCAACAATCTGTTAACGCTATATGACCCATGTAAGAAACTTGTGTTAACGTGCGATGCGTCGGCCTATGGTGTCGGGTGTGTGTTGCAGCATGTCAATGCCAAGGGTCAGTTACAGCCGGTAGCTTATGCCTCCAGGAGTTTGTCCCAGGCAGAAAGGGGCTACGGGATGGTAGAAAAGGAGGCGCTCACATGTGTATATGCTGTAAAGAAAATGCACCAGTTCCTGTTTGGCAGGAAATTTGAGCTGGAGACAGATCACAAACCCCTAACGTCCCTTTTGGCTGACAACAAGGCCATAAATGCAAACGCATCGACCCACATACAGAGGTGGGCACTCACATTAGCTGCCTATGACTACACAATTCGGCACAGACCGGGCACTGAAAACTGCGCCGATGCACTCAGCAGCCTCCCACTAGCCACCACTGAGGGGGCTACCAAGCATGGTGCTGAGATGGTCATGGCTGTTGAAGCTTTTGGAAGCGAAGGCTCACCCGTGACAGCCCGTCAGATTAAAGTCTGGACAAATAGAGACCCGCTATTGGCTCTAGTCAAGAAATGTGTCCTGAATGGGGACTGGGCAGCCATGTACAGGGCATGCCCTGAGAAATTTAAACCATTTCACAGGCGCAAGGATGAACTCTCGATTCAGGCCGATTGCCTACTGTGGGGAAACCGCGTAGTCATGCCCCAGATGGGCAGAGAGGTGTTCATCAGAGAACTCCACAATGGGCACCCGGGCATTGTCACGATGAAGGCAATTGCCAGGTCACACGTTTGGTGGCCAGGGATAGACGCAGATCTGGAACTTTGTGTTCGCAGGTGCAACACGTGTGCCCAGCTGGGCCATGCGCCCAGGGAAGCCCCCCCTTAGCCCCTGGCCATGGCCCGTCAAGCCTTGGTCACACATCTATGTGGACTACGCAGGTCCTTTCATGGGGAAAATGTTTTTAGTTGTAGTAGATGCCTACTCCAAATGGATCGAGTGTGACATTTTAAATTCAAGCACATCCTCTGCCACGGTAGAAAGTCTATGGGCAATGTTCGCCGCCCACGGTCTACCGGACATCTTGGTCAGCGACAATGGCCCGTGCTTCACAAGCACTGAATTCCAGGACTTCATGGCAGGCAATGGAATTAACCATGTTAGAACGGCACCGTTCAAGCCGGCCTCAAACTGCCAGGCAGAACGAGCAATGCAGATAATCAAACAGGGGATGCTCAGATTCCAAGGGGGTTCCCTACAAACCCGCTTATCACGCCTCCTGTTGGCCTATAGATCCCGACCACACTCGCTCTCAGGGGTTCCACCAGCAGAGCTACTGATGAAAAGTACGCTCAAAACCCGATTATCCCTTATACACCCCACCATGAAAGAAATTGTCGAGAGCAGGCACCAGTCACAATATCACTACCATGACAGGAATGCGAGGGCGCGATGTATTGATGTAAATGATCCTGTTTTTGTCCTCAACTACGCTGCAGGGCCCAAATGGCTCGCAGGCACTGTGGTTGCCAAAGAGGGAAATAGGATTCTGGTAGTTAAACTTACCAATGGACAAATCTGCCGCAAACATGTGGATTAAACAAAAAGGAGGTTCAGCAACCCCATAGAAAAAGCAGAGGAAGAACACGATATAGAGTTCACTCCACCACAGGTGACCGAACACCGGAACCAAAGGGAGGAGAACCCAGTCACTGTGGGCAGTCCGGACAGGCCTGAGGCACTGCAAACAGCAGACACTCAGGCCAGCACCCAACAACCGGAGCCCCAACTCAGGCGCTCTACAAGGGAGCGTAAACCACCAGAGAGACTCAACCTGTGATCCCAATAAGACTTTGGGGGGGAGGTGATGTCATGTATTCAACCAGCATTGTAACCCATGTATAAACTGACCAAAGTTGTATACCGTGAGAACACTGACCACTAGGCGGGACTGACCTATCAAGAAAGACTGGATCAACTGGGCTTGTATTCACTGGAGTTCAGAAGAATGAGAGGGGACCTCATAGAAACGTTTAAAATTCTGACGGGGTTAGACAGATTAGATGCAGAAAGAATGTTCCCAATGTTGGGGAAGTCCAGAACCAGGGGACACAGTCTAAGGATAAGGGGGAAGCCATTTAGGACCGAGATGAGGAGGAATTTCTTCACCCAGAGAGTGGTGAACCTGTGGAATTCTCTACCACAGAAAGTTGTTGAGGCCAATTCACTAAATATATTCAAAAAGGAGTTAGATGAAGTCCTTACTACTAGGGGAATCAAGGGGTATGGTGAGAAAGCAGGAATGGGGTACTGAAGTTACATGTTCAGCCATGAACTCATTGAATGGCGGTGCAGGCTAGAAGGGCCGAATGGCCTACTCCTGCACCTATTTTCTATGTTTTTATGTTTCTAAGGACGTATCACTATCCTCTTTGCCCCATTCTGCATTTTTTTCAGAGCAAAAAGTAACTTAATAAAGCTACAAATAGCTTAAATATCACAATGATCATATTTTACCTAGAACAGCAGAACAAGATACATTCAAATACATCAACCATTTTACAGTTCTAAATTTTAGAGACAGAAATTTGTCACATTCTGATATAATCGCTAGCTTGCTGGGCGCACTTGCTGGGTAACAGTTAAAGTATCATTTTTATTAATAAACTATAAACTCTAGACTGTACGTTATAAAGAACAGATTCCAGACTACTGCTGTAAGGCAGCAGTTGAACTTTAGGGTTCTGTTAATGTTCTGAAATTGCTTGAGCTTTGCTCCCATGGTTTATGATGCTATCAAAACTACCCGACTGAATTATTGCCTTGTAACTCACTAGTCAGTTATCATCCATATGTAATTATAGATTTGACATGGTATTTGAAGACTATTTCCTTTATATAATAAAACCTGTATTTCTGGCCATGTTGAATAATGTCCCGGTTGTATTGGACTATGTGATGCAATTCTTGAAGCATTTCTGAAAATGATTTGCGTGGGCTGCAGTGATTATGCTGCTAACTTGCATCACTCAGAGAATCATAGAATTCCACACCTGTGCACTGAAACATTTGTACAGAGCTCTGCTTCCTGGGCTCTGATTGCTGGCGGAATTTCTAACGTCAGAACTAAGCCGAAAGAGCGAATCAGCATTTTCTGATCATTCGAAACTTGAAGTCTGTGTGTCAGACCCCTGTGGTTCCTTTCACTTTACATTGAGATGGTTGGTCCCACACCAATGCAGTGTAAATAGTGCCAAGGGTGCAGGGCTCACAGCCAACACAAAATGACCGATTTTTCGTAAATCGACAGCATTATGCTGCACATTTGGGCCTGGGAATTAATCGGCGCCCAACTTTGGGCGCGAGCCCTGGGGAAAATATGAACCGTCCCGGCAAAACTGATGAGCAAGGTTGTTCTACTTGTGTCAACAGATCCTAAGTGGCATGCCTGTTACGCTCCAGGAGGCAGTGCGGCACTCGTGAAGAACATGAAGATTGGCCGGTGGGGACACCAGTATCAGACCTACCATGAATCCCTGGGGGGTGGTGGGGGCGGGTTTGGGACGGGAGGAGGAGATCAGTAGTGGGGGGGGCGGGGTGGCGGCATGTGGTAACCGGCAGCAGCCCACAGCCTTAGTGTGGAGTCAGGAGGAGCACTCCTGCCCAATCCAACTGCACATACAGGTAAGTAAAACACCTTCTTTGCGAGAACTCCCCATAAAGACTGCTTGTTTGGATGCTGTGCACCTAGGAAAAATGACCACAGCATGCATGGTGTATCCCACGGTCAGTCATGAATCAATTTTGGAAATGTGCCTGAAACAGGCATTAGGCCCCCAATTTGCAGAGGCAACGGGCCTATCATAAAGCAAGAAAGGAAGACTTACATTTATATAGCGCCTTACATGACCAGGGGGGTCTCAAAGCCCTTTACAGCCAATGAAGTACTATTGGAGTGTAGTCACTGTTGTAATATGGGAATCTCAGCAGCCAACTTGCGCACAGCAAACTCCCACAAACAGCAATGCGATAATGACCTGATAATCTGTTTTTGTGATGTTGATTGAGGGATAAATATTGGCCAGAACACCGGGGCTCACTGCCCTACTCTTCTTCAAAATAGTGCCGTGGGATCTTTTACATCCATGTGAGAGGGCAGACGGGGCCTCAGTTTAACATTTCATCTAAACGACGGCATCGGCGACAGTGCAGCACTCCTTCAGAACTGCACTGGAATGTCAGCCTAGATTTATGTACTCAAGTTCCTGGAGTGGCACTTGAACCCACAACCTTCTGACTCAGAGGCAAGTGTGCTACCCACTGAGCCACAGTTGGAACATAAGAACAGGAATAGGCCATTCTGCCCCTCGAACCTGTTCTACCATTCAATTAGATCAGGCGGGCACCCTGGACGACTCCAGGGCGACTTAACCAATATAGCCCGTGGCACGCACCCAACACTGAATGAGTGCTCACATGCCATACTGGACCCTTATGTCTCTGTTTTTCATGTGAACAATGTGCACTGTGCAATCCAATATCTAGACCTT
The DNA here is from genome assembly GCF_044704955.1 of Pristiophorus japonicus. Classification (NCBI taxonomy): domain Eukaryota; kingdom Metazoa; phylum Chordata; class Chondrichthyes; family Pristiophoridae; genus Pristiophorus; species Pristiophorus japonicus. Next base: position 170,519,907 of record NC_091989.1, read on the forward strand.
GAAGACAGGCATGTGTGATATTTACATGCATTGTAAATATCACACTGCAGCGAAGCTTTAACCAGATCCTAAAACAAAGCTTGATCAAATCACGTAGGTGATTACTTGATACTAGCTTCACAGTAACACACTCAGAATTAAAGCAAAATGACCGTGTGCGATCACTTATGTAAGTCAAGAAGTAATCTGCTTGAATAAAGTGTAACTAATTTCTATAATTTAAATAAATGAGTTGAAGCACACTTTCTTTTTTCAAACTGTGCTTCATACAGTGGAATCCTGATATGAACTATTCTACTTTACAAAGAGAAAGTGGCCTACTCTGGGACATAAATCAATTGACTACAAAATTCCATTAAAAATAACACATTGTGACATCTAAAAAATGTTCTACTTTCACATCCACATGATCCTTTGATATGTTTCTCACATCAACAGAACTCGACTGCGTGCATTTGGGTTGCAAGTAAACAGTTCACATCAGCTTTTCCCAGTGATATTTCACTGCACCGAGCAGATGTTTGCAGCGACATCTGTAGCGCTTGTAAATTCTTTGATGAACTACAGATGTTGTGCGTCCAGTGAGGACGCATATGGACATTTACAGATTGGGAAAGCCTGTATACTGCTCAGTGTCAACTTCATGTGCGTTCTCGTAAATGGTTTTTAACTGCACATGGAAGACGTAGCAGGGGAAAGAATTGCTGTGGTCGCTATGTGTAGCAACAATGCGAGAGCATCCACAAAGAGTTGCTCTGGTTGATAGATCTAAGTCGTAAATCTGTTCCTTTTGCTACCCATTGACGGCAAAGTCACAGTACACAGTGCACACAAAGTGAATGATTTTATCCAGGATCTGAGCGCATTGAGGTTGAATTTTTGCAGTCATGGTAATGCAGGATTATTGGACTCTTGACAAATGGACCTCACAACGAATCCCAATCTTGTTTAGTATAGCGTCCCCTGGGAGGGGAAGACTTCTTTAAGATACATCAGATATGGTGATTTACTAAAGGAAATTGACTGGTGAGGAAAGGGGCTGAGGTGGGAGGGGGTGGGGGGCACTCTCTCCTGTATTGCTGAAGCACGCTTCCTGATGGAACCGACTGAGGAAGAATATTGATGCTATCCTTAGAGATGACAATCCTACCTTCATTGAAAAGGACAACATGAATTCAGATGGCTAACATGAGGGAAATAACAAAATGTTCACTCCGATTTTTTTTTGCACCATTTATTATTGTTGAAGTGGATTTTTTGTTCACTGGATAGTTTAAGAAATCTGGATTTTAAAACAGTCAGTTCAGCCTTGGCTGGATCGCTGTCCAAGTAACAATGATTCACTGTTGTTCCCAGTCTTTAGATCTCATCCAATTTTTGAAACTGTGGATGTGCTAAAGTTACACATTTTTCCTTTCATGATCCACACTGTTACTCAGGATGAGGTCAACTTATCTCACAGTGTGGAACGTATTTCAGCCTGAAAAGATCCCAGAGGAGAAGGAGCCTGCTGCACACATCTGAAGGTTTTTACTGATCTACAATGCGATCGGGATGTAGAAAAAGTGCAGTGAGTTCTCCAGAGCCCTCTTAATATGCAGCCATTGCAATCATTTTCCAGTGACTGTACCACACAGAAACTTGCAACACGATAGGAAGAAAGAAAGTTTTGAATTGAGGTCATGTCTTTCATGTCTCCAGGACATCCCACAGTGTGTTGCAATCCATGAGTTATGTTTGAAGTGTAATCCCTGTTATTTTGCAGAAAAATGTGGCAGCCAATTTGGGCACAGCAAGGTCCCACAAAAAGCAATGCATTAAATGACAAGTTAATCTATTTTTTGTAGTTACCACTGGACCAAGGTTTTGCTCTGCTAAGCCCGTGTGATAGCCGGTGTGCAACAGCCACCCCATGTTAAAATAACTGACTCACAGGAATCTTCCACCCCTCAAAATGACACGGCAAGCGAGCCCCAGTTGGGCAGAGGAAATGTTTCAAGGACACCCTCAAAGCCACCTTGCTAAAGTGCAACATCCCCACCGACACCTGGGAGTCCCTAGTCAACGACCGCCCTAAGTGGAGGAAGAGCATCCAGGAGGGCGTTGAGCACCTCGAGTCTCATCGCCAAGAGCATGCAGAAAACAAGCACAGGCAGCAGAAGACTCCCTGCCCACCCTTTCCTCCAACGATTGTCTGTCCCACCTGTGACAGAGGCTGTAATTTCCGTCTTGGACTGTACAGTTACCTGAGAACTCACTTTTGGAGTGGAAGCAAGCCTTCCTCGATTTCGAGGGATTGCCTATGATGATAATGTAACAGAAAATGTTTGGATGAAAAATTACACCTGGGCAAAGATTTGCTGACATAAATAATATTTGATTCTAAACCTTGTTGTCTAATACCCGCAATAATGATTGACACTTAAGAAGGGAGGGTTCCTCGATGGCTGAATTTGAAAATGAACTGCTTAGTGTGGAACAGAGTCACAAAGACCAGAGGGAAAGATTTCCTCTGGTCACTGTGTGTTAGCAAAATCATAAAATTAGCGGAAAGATTTTCTCTGCCCTCTATTTCTAGCATTCTAAAAGCTCCACACATCGTGCTAATTTTGCCCAACTGAAGGTGATGTTAATGCACTACAGAGAGCAACAGAGTTTGAAGGGTGTGCACAATGAGAGACAGCTTAAAGAATAAGGTAAAGGGGAGTCTTTGGGTCAGCACAGCAACATGCTTGTGGCAGAAAGCACCTCAATGGTAGATATTTTAGAGGAGGAGGAGCAAGAACAACAGATCGCCACCAGCTTTGGGTAGAAAAGGTGAACCCTTAGGACCTGCTACTACCTGATGCGTCCTGTATCAGTGGCACCTACCTGGACTTCAGTGAGGAATGGTATGTAAAGAGGTTGTGCCTTGTCAACGACGTCATCTCTGAACTGTGTCAAACCCTGGAACCAGACACAAAGCTAAGCAATGATATCTGAATGTGCAAGTAACTATTATGCTCAATTTCCACGCTACTAGAGGCTACCAGTAACAGATGTTACTCAGATCAGCCGCACTAAGGCAATAGATAGCCTCTTTTGCAACACATTGGATACAATACAACCATCACTGCTCGACATCCACCAGAGAGGTAGACTGCACTCGCAGGCCCAAGTTTGAGGCCAGGATATTTGAACTCCTTGGCCTTATCTGTATGTTGCCGGTCAGATGCCAACCTGAAAAGGGCAGAAAACAGCAGCTGACCAGCTGGTGGGAACAGGAGTTTGGGCGTCTGGAGGCCAACGAAAGGCACGCTGGCAAGCAAGGGAAGACCCAGGGGGAGTCTACGGCAGAGGAGGCTGTGACATTCCTTGTGGGCCCGGAGGCAGCCCTGCTCCTCCTCGCCCCACCGAGGTAAGATTGCGACTTACCTTGGATGGGCCAATTCGTCCTCCTGACAACTCCTGGCCTGCCTTCACCTGGCGGGAAAAACATGGCTGTTTCCCTGCCCAGGCCCTATTAAAACCCAGTCAGGGTCCTATTGATGTAATGGACCCTGATTTGCAGATATTGATGGAGTTTGATATGCCTGCTTCAGCCACCCAAGTGAGCAGTGAAAAATTGTTGCTAGTGGGATTCCAGCAGGACTGTGGCAGGAAGGCCAAACACTCAATTTTAATGGTCCCTTTGTCGTGCTCCCATCAGGTGGGGTGGGTTAAAACTGTCCCCTATTATTCTCTCCATATTAATGCTGTGGAAACTGTCATGTATCTTACATTATTATATATAACTGTATCCTAACATGCTACACATGACTGTAATAAGATGTGACCTGTAACTACCAGCATACCTTACCACCAGGGGTGCACTTGCAAGAGACAGGTATATAAGGACAGGTCTCAGGCAAGTGCAGCATTCCAGAGCTGCGAAATAAAGGTGCAGGTCCAGAGTGACCTTGACTTCATGACATGCCTCGTGTGAATCTGTACTGAGGGGACAGGACTTTACAATGGTGACGAGTTACGGGATTACAGAATCCACAGAATGGCGAACAACGGATCAGATGAAAAGTACAATGCGGGAGACAATTGGGAGGACTTTATAGAAAGGCTCCAGCAAAGCTTTGCAACCAAAGACTGGTTAGGCGATGATAAGGCAGACAAGAGAAGAGCCCATCTCTTGACCAGCTGTGGCTCGAAAACATACGCTTTAATGAAGGATCTGTTGGCACCCGAGAAACCAGCATGCAAGTCTTTCGAAGAATTGAGTAAGAGACCACCTGAAGTCAGCGAGCAGCCTACACATGGCCAGACACAGGTTCTACAACTACAGATGCTGTGTGGGCCAGAGCATACCCGACTTCGTGGCGGAACTTCGGAGGTTGGCTAGTTTATGTGAGTTCTCCGATGAACTGAGGAGAGAAATGCTGAGAGACTTTTTCATTGAAGGAATAGGCCACGCAGGCATATTCTGAAAGCTCATAGAGACCAAGAACCTGACCTTAGAGGCAGCAGCACTGGTTGCACAGACATTCTTGGTAGGGGAAGAAGAAACGAGGTTGATTTACAATGCAGGTACGACAACTAACGAAATATCGGAAGAAGAAGTTCACAGCACTAAACAAGCTGCTACCCCCACACACAGACAAAACCGGGAGAACAGGCTCTCGATAGCAGGCAGAGGCCATCAAGGGCCACAGGAACGGCCGTTCACACCTCATCAACCCACAATGCGAGCAATCAACTACAAACTGAGAGAAGCTCAAGAGAGATCAGCCAGACGCAGCTCATTCTTTGGAACACTTTGAACAATGGAACAGGTCTGTGCTGGAGGTGTGGGGGTGGGCACTCATCAAGGGGATGTCGATTTCAGCAGGCTGTTTGCAGAAATTGCGAATATACAGGACATTTGGCCCGCTTGTGCAAAAAAACGGCAGCTCGGCTGGTATACGTATCAGATGGGTCGGAAAGCGGACCAGAAGATGGTGGGGACAGTACCCGGGACACCGATGTACAGCGGGTTAACAGGATCAATGGCCGCTGCTCCTACAACAGGACGCCTCCTATAATGATGAGGGTCCTACTCAATGGGATATCTGTCAATGTGGAGCTGGATACGGGAGCGAGTCAATCTCTCATGGGCGCTCAACAATTTGAACTGTGGCCGCATAAAAGAGACAGACCAAAACTCACAAGGGTCGACACCAAACTAAGGACCGATACCAAAGAAATCATACCAGTCCTCGGCAGCGCCATGCTCTCTGTCACACACAAAGGGACAATGAACCGACTTCCCCTGTGGATTGTCCCTGGAGACCCCCCAGCACTGCTGGGGAGAAGCTGGCTGGCAAAACTAAACTGGAAATGGGATGATGTCCATGCCATGTTATTAGAGGAACGGACCTCCTGCTCAACAGTTATAAAGCGATTTGAACATCTCTTTCAGCCAGGTGTGGGCACTTTCAAAGGGACCAAAGTCAAAATCTACATTGCAAAGGATGCTAGACCGGTCCATCACAAGGCCAGAGCTATACCCTATGTGATGAGGGAAAAGATTGAACACAAACTAAACAGGCTTCTGCGGGAAGGCATTATATCACCTGTGGAATTTAGCGACTGGGCAAGTCCCATCGTCCCAGTCATGAAGCCTGATAGATCCGCACGAATCTGTGGGGACTACGAATCTACCATAAACAGAGTCTCCCTACAGGACCAGTACCCACTGCCCAGAGCGGAGGACTTATTTGCCACATTGGCTGGAGGTAAACTTTTCTCAAAATTAGACCTCACATCTGCGTATATGACGCAAGAATTGATCGAGGAATCCAAGCTACTCACCACCATCAACACACATCGAGGCCTTTTCATGTACAATCGATGCCCATTCGGCATCAGGTCGGCAGCTGCCATATTCCAGCGCAACATGGAGAGTTTGCTCAAGTCCATCCCGGGGACGGTTGTATTTCAAGACGACATACTTATCACGGGCAGGGACACCGACTCCCGTCTCCGCAATTTGGAGGAAGTACTAAAGCGGTTGGATCGGGTATGCCTATGAGTCAAGAAATCCAAGTGCCTGTTTCTCGCACCCGAGGTTTTGGGCAGAAGGATTGCCGCTGATGGAATCCGCCCAACAGAGTCCAAAACAGAAGCAATTCGCCTGGCACCCAGGCCCCGGAATGGCCCCGGAATGCACGCCTTTCTCGGGCTACTCAATTACTTTGGGAACTTTATGCAGAACTTAAGCACGCTGCTGGAGCCTTTCCACATGCTACTCAGGAAGGGGTGCGATTGGTTTTGGGGGGACGCCCAAAAACGTGCCTTCAATAAGGCACGCAACCTTCTGTGTTCCAACAGTGTTTTGACTTTCTTTGACCCAGGTAAAAAGTTAGTTCTCACATGCGATGCGTCAGCGTATGGGGTTCGGGTGCGTTTTGCAACATGTCATTAGTGCGGGCAAATTACAACCCATAACTTATGCCTCCAGGTCACTTTCGCGGGCGGAGCCCGGGTACGGAATGGTAGAGAAGGAGGCGCTCGCGTGCGTGTACGGTGTCAAAAAGATGCACCAATACCTTTTCGGGGCCAAGTTCGCGTTAGAAACCGACCACAAGCCCCTCACGTCCCTCCTATCCGAGAGCAAGGCAATAAACACCAACGACTCGGCGCGAATTCAACGGTGGGCACTCATGCTGGCGTCCTACGACTATACTATAAGGCACAGACCAGGCACAGACAACTGTGATGACACGCTCAGCAGGCTACCCCTGGTGACCACGAAGGGTCTGTCGAACAGGACTGTGAGATAGTCATGGCAATCAATGCCTTTGAGTCCACAGGTTCGCCCATGACGGCTCGCCAAATCAGAGCCTGGACGGCCAGCGACCCCACGTTATCCTTAGTAAAAAGATGTGTCCTAACCAGTGACTGGGCAGAGGCTCACGATGCCTGTCCCGAGGAATTAAAACCCTTTCACAGGCGCATGCATGAGCTATCACTACAAGCAGACTGTCTGATGTGGGGCAGAGAGGCATTTGTCCGGGAGCTCCACCGTAAGCACCCGGGGATCATTCTCATGAAAGCCATAGCCAGATCCCACGTCTGGTGGCCTGGTATTGACGCGGACTTGGAGCTCTGCGTCCGAAGGTGCACCATTTGTGCCCAACTCAGCAATGCCCCCAGGGAGGCTCCACTGAGCCCCTGGCCCTGGCCTACCAAACCGTGGTCGCGGGTGCACGTAGACTATGCGGACCCATTCATGGGCAAAATGTTCCTCGTAGTTGTAGATGCATTTTCAAAGTGGATCGAATGCACCATTTTAAACTCAAGCACAAACTCCACCACTGTGGAGAGCCTTGCAACCATGTTTGCAACGCACGGAATCCCTGACATATTGGTCAGTGACAATGGTCCGTGCTTCACCAGCGCAGAATTCCAAGACTTTATAATTGACCACGGCATAAATCACATCAAGAAGGCACCGTTCAAGCCGGCCTCCAACGGCCAGGTGGAGAGAGCAGTGCAAATCATTAAACAAGGCATGCTTAAAATCCAAGGTCCCACGTTGCAGGGTCGCCTGTCGCGACTGCTGCTGGCATACAGATCTCGTCCGCACTCACTGACTGGGATCCCCCCTGCGCAACTATTGATGAAAAGGACTTTAAAAACAAGGCTCTCATTAATCCTCCCAGACATGCACAAAATCGTTGAGGCAAAGCGCCGTAAGCTGACTGAGTACCATGACAGAAATTCGAGGGGGAGATGGAATGAGATAGGGGACAAAGTGTTTGTACTAAACTATGGCAGGGGTCCCAAATGCCTTGCAGGGACAGTAACGGGCAAGGAAGGAAACAGGCTACTGGTAGTACAAATGGACAATGGCAAAACCTTGGGGAGGCATGTAGACCAAGTCAAAAGCAGATTTACCAACAACACTGCAGAACTAGAGGCAGACTACAATGTGGAACTCGCACCACACCTGGTGGACAGACAGAGGGAACAACCTGAGGAAAGGGCAATCCCAACAGACAGCCCAGGTGAGTCAACTCAATCATACCAATCGAAACAGACACACCAGGCAAGATACCAGCAACCACACCCAAAGAAAAACAGACACCAAGGCAAACAACTGAACCACAACTCAGACGCTCCATGCGAGAGCGTAGACCACCTGAGAGATTAAACCTATAAAGACAATAAGACCTTGGGGGAGGGTGATGTCATGTATCTTACATTATTATATATAACTGTATCCTAACATGCTATATATGACAGTAATAAGATATGACCTGTAACCACCAGCATACCTTACCACCAGGGGTGCACTTGCAAGAGACAGGTATATAAGGACAGGTCTCAGGCAAGTGTAGCATTCCAGAGCTGTGAAATAAAGGTGCAGGTCCAGAGTGACCTTGACTTCACTACATGCCTCGTGTGAATCTGTACTGAGGGGACAGGACTTTACAAAAACGGTAATCACCACTGAGGTCTGCATAGTTTGGAGTTGGCTGATTACCCTGTTAATTTAAAGTAACATGCTGGGGTCTTCAAGTTTACTTCAGCTACAAACTGCAACACAGAGGCCCGCCATGTCCAATGTATTTGGATGTTCATACTGATTCTTTGCAGCATATAATGGTGCAGCTCAGGTACACACTGCTTCCTAAATTATTCCATGTGGTATTTTAATTCACTATCTTCTGTTCCTGTCCCCATGGCATGAAGAAACCATGTTGCCTTGTTATTTATCGGTATTATTTATTTTTGCAAACTGCCCCCCAATGCTCCTCTTATCATACAGAAATAATACAGTAAGTATAAAATATGCTTCATTTTTAAAGACAAGAGCTGATGTGTTACTCTGGCAAAAATGTTTGAATAGCCCCGTAAGTCAAAAAGCAAATAGTTCAAATCACTATCGACAGTTTTTCAAAATTCTGTTTGTAGTAAATGCTGTTGTTGTTGTTTTAACAGATGAGGTACAAAATGGTGCAGTGGAACTTTGAGCAAGAGAAAGTTAAAGGGTCAAGTAATTAGGCAAGAATGTGTTCACAAAACTCTCCTTGAACCACTTCAAGTGCATTTACAACAGCAAGAAGTAATACGGGCCTATGTTTACCAAAGGATATGTTGTATGCTTAGAAACATAGAGGTCTATTCCTTGATTCTGAGGGACTGCCTATGATGATGATAATGAGAAGTTTACAGCACAGAAGGAGGCCATTCGGCCCATCGTGTCTGTGCCGGCCGACAAAGAGCTATCCAGCCTAATCCGACTTTCCAGCTTTTGGTCTGTAGCCCTGTAGGTTATGGCACTCCAAGTGCATATCCAAGTACTTTTTAAATGCAATGAGGGTTTCTGCCTTGACCTTACAAAGGACGTGGAAGTGATTTGAACAACTGCCATAAAGATCTGTGAGACTAGATTTATAATGTCCATCTTTGTTACCAGCAGAACCCAACAGCTCAATACTGCTCTCTGCTCTGATTGGTAAAAATGCACCCAGCTTACTTCATGTATGCATGTGGGAGTTCACACTATCTCACCTGTTCAGCGGCACCCCTGCAATATAAATGTCTCTGTGTATATGTATCCTTAGACCTCACTGTGCCTCTGGAAATAACATGTATCAGTGACAAAGGCTGCCTCTACTTGGATACAGTGTTGGATCTGCCATTTTGACTCTGACTGGTAAATTGATCACTGCTATTCAGTGGGGCTGTTTTCTCTAGAGAAGTGAAGACTGACAGAGGTCTTTAAGTTTATGAAAGAGTTTGGTAGGGTAGATGTAGGGAAGATATTTCCACTTGTGGGGGAGACCAAAACTAGGGGCTAGAAATTGCGTTGCGTCCCGTTTAGGGTGATAACTTTTCAGGGAGCTTAAAAGTATCTAAGAGAGTGCAGGGCTAAGCAATCGCGGGGGAGAAACAAATCAGGGGGCATCAGAATTGGGAGATAAATAAATTTTGCCCTACCTGATCACCACTGCCGTTAAATATCACTCCCCAAGCGGCAGGCCGAGGTGACAATGCCTCCTGCAGCTGCCGTTGTTGACACCTGGTGATGCTGCAGGGGGCGGAAGCGAATATTACAACCTGGGTGGTAACGGGGCGCTGCGCACCGGATGATGTCACAATCTACAGGGCGCAACAGTGAGAGGCGGTAAGAGTTAGCGCCAACACAAAACCGCCACAGACGCTAACAGGTGGCGCAAACCAAGCCAATTTCACCCCCTTGGGTCATAAATATAAGATTGACACTAAATAAATCCAACAGGGAATTCAGGAGAAACTTCTTTACCAGAGAGTGGTTAGAATGTGCCACTTGCTACCACAAGTAGTAGTTCATAAAATCATACAATGGTTGCAGCACAGAAAGAAGCCATTTGGCCCATTGAGCCCATGCCGGCTCTCTGCAAGAGCACCTCAGCTAATCCCACGTCCACTGCCCTTTCCCAGTACCCCTGCAAGTTTTTTTTCTTCAGGTACTTATCCAGTTCCCTTTTGAAAATTGAGATGAATAGAATAGATGCATTTAAGGGGTAGGTAGACAACTATATTAAGTGAGAAAGGAATAGAAGGTGATGGTGACAGAGTTAGATGAAGATGGGCGGGAGGAGGCTCATATGGAGCATAAACATTGGTATAGATTAGTTGAGCTGAATGGTCTGTTTAGGTCCTGTACATTCTGCATAAAAAGAAAAGAGAGACTTGTATTTATATAGAGCCATTCACGACCACCGGCCGCCTCAAAGTGCTTTACAGTCAATGAACTACTATTGGAGTGTAGTCACTGTTGTAATGTGGGAAATGCAGCAACCAATTTACGCACAACAAGCTCCCACAAACAGAAATATGATAATGATCATATAATCTGTTTTTCTTATGTTGATTGAGGGATACATATTCGTCAGGACACCAGGGATAACTCCCCTGTTTTTCTTCAAAATAGTGCCATGGGATCTTTTACATCCACCTGAGAGAGCAGATAGTGCCTCAGTTTAACGTCTCATCTGAAAGACAGCATCTCCGACTGTGCAGCACTCCCTCAGCACTGCACTGGGAGTGTCAGCTTAGATTTTTGTGCTCAAGTTCCTGGAATGGGACTTGAACCCACAATCTTCTGACTCAGAGGCAAGTTTGCTACCCACTGACACAATACATGGAACAGAAGTGTAAAAGAGTTCTTGTACTGTCTCCGAGAAAGGAAGCATTTAATGTTAACATTTAACAGCAGGTTGGCAGCCAAAACCAGAAAGAGGACGATCCCAACAATTCTTATAATGCCAATATGGAAATGAGTCAAAACCAATCTGTAAGGCTGCCCACACAGCAGTTGGAAAGACTGACGCTATTGTTCGCTGTCCTCTGCTGTGGGATTCTTCCTCGTCTGGAGGGTGGGGGTGGGGACAGGGAAGAGAAGAAGCAAATCCCACAAGCAAGTTTCAGGTGTCTGGTGAAATATTTCAGGAGTCACTCTCCTGTTCCAGCAGACAGCATAAAGATTTTTGAGAACCAGATTAGTGCATGTCTGAACAGGAGATTTAATTTATCGAGAAGCACTATAACCTTTTGTGAAAGTTTTAGTTGTTTGATCTTAAAATCAACATCCTGAACCATGACCTGTGGCTTTAATGAAACTCGAGTACAATTTAGGAATCATAGGTGTGAACCTCAGGGGGACTACAGGGTTCACCCCGCATCCCTTCAAAAAAAATCTGCATTATAACTCATCTCCCTCCCCCTTCCAAAGAAAAGAGCTAACTTAAAATAATTGTGCCATCCCCCAACCACCAACAATAGACAAATGGGTTGAAATCACTCAATCACTCATACTTCCATATGAATATTATTTTACCTCAGGCATTAATCCATTTATAAGTATTGTACCCTGGACAGTCTGTTTGGCTGGATCAGCATCTTGAGTTGAAGTACTGTCTGGTTGAATTTCCAGTCATATTTAACATCCAAATAGTTTAAGTATAGATGACAGTTATGCTACAACAAAACTAAAAAAATCTGTCAACCCTTGCTCTTAATGTGACAGAATGTCACTTATGCTGCTGATGTTGTGTAAGTAAAGCAATCACCAGCCTCTGATTACATCTATAAAAGAAGCAAGGTGAAAGCTCAAATTTCCAAACTCGTGCAATATGACATCACCACAAGCCCAGCAAAGAGCTTTCAAGAGGGCATATTCTTCCAGTTGTCCAATTGACCGGGGACAAACTTGAGTTTGACAGTCTTAAATTTGTTAGGATGTTTTAATTTAACAACATTTCTGGCTCCATTTTCTTTCGGAGATGAAAATCTTGCCAAGTTCAGCGGCTCTCCCTCCTGAGCAGATTTTTCGGGCACTCACACAGCGAGTCCAATTGACTTGCCAATGCATGCCAGGACTGCCTGTCCTGACAGCCTCGTGTGATTAATGGCTGACAGTCACAATCTTATTTGGGATCTCATTCTATGCCACATTTTCCCAGGTTGCTCGGCACTGCAATTATTTGCTTTCAACGCTTCATTTAGCAACATGTCATTTTGGTTTTTTCGAAAGCTTTGTCCAAATCCGTACAGTCCCATACAAGACAAGCTGTAAGGGTTGTACAGAATTCCAGGGAGGAAGGCATTTAATAGGAAGGAACTGAATAGACAGTAACAAAAAGATTGCCAAGGGTATTTTGCAAGATGGCAGTGTTGTAATATTGGTGCGTTTGATTGTTTGTTCAGATCATATAATAATTAAGATATGTATGGAAAAAAGTAGCACATTAAATCATTGCACAGTTGCTAAGGAGGAGAAATTGGCCTGGTTTGCACCTCCCATTAGCACCTGAGGGAGCCGGTAATGGGGCGCTAAGGGGTTAACGACCGGGCGCGGCAAAATCAGCAACGCCCGCAAACTTCCTTCGTGATTTTGCGCTGGCGCTAACACTTACCGCCTCGCTCTGTTGCACCCCGTAGATTGTGACAACATCCGGTGTACAGCGTTCTGTTGCCACCCTGGATGTAAATTCCGCTTCCACATCAACAACGGTAGCTGCAGGAGGTGTTGTCATCACAGCTGGCCGCTTGGGGAGAGATATTTAAAGGTAGCGATGGTCAGGTAGGGCAAAATTTATTTATCTCCCCATTCTGATGCCTCTGATAAACATAAGAACATAAGAATTAGGAACAGGAGTAGGCCATCTAGCCACTCGAGCCTGCTCCGCCATTCAACAAGATCATGGCTGATCTGGCCGTGGACTAAGCTCCACTTACCCGCCCGCTCCCCGTAACCCTTAATTCCCTTATTGGTTAAAAATCTATCTCTCTGTGATTTGAATACATTCAATGAGCTAGGCTCAACTGCTTCCTTGGGTAGAGAATTCCACAGATTCACAACCCTCTGGGAGAAGAAATTCCTTCTCAACTCGGTTTTAAATTGGCTCCCCCTTATTTTGAGGCTGTGCCCCCTAGTTCTAGTCTCCCCGACCAGTGGAAACAACCTCTCTGCCTCGATCTTGTCTATCCCTTTCATTATTTTAAATGTTTCTATAAGATCACCCCTCATCCTTCTGAACTCCAAGGAGTAAAGACCCAGTCTACTCAATCTATCTCCGGAATCAGCCTAGTGAATCATCTCTGTACCCCCTCCAAAGCTAGTATATCCTTCCTTAAGTAAGGTGACCAAAACTGCACACAGTACTCCAGGTGTGGCCTCACTAATACCCGATACAGTTGCAGCAGGACCTCCCTGCTTTTGTACTCCATCCCTTTCGCAATGAAGGCCAACATTCCATTTGCCTTCCTGATTACCTGCTGCATCTGCAAACTAACTTTTTGGGATTCACGCACAAGGACCCCCAGGTCCCTCTGCACTGCAGCATTTGGAATTTCTCCCCATTCAAATAATATTCCCTTTTACTGTTTTTTTTTCCAAGGTGGATGACCTCACATTTTCCGACATTGTATTCCATCTGCCAAACCTTAGCCCATTCGCTTAACCTATCTAAATCTCTTTGCAGCCTCTCTGTGTCCTCTACACAACCTGCTTTCCCACTAATATTTGTGTCATCTGCAAATTTTGTTACACTACACTCTGTCCCCTCTTCCAGGTCATCTATGTATATTGTAAACAGTTGTGTTCCCAGCACCGATCCCTGTGGCATACCACTAACCACCGATTTCCAACCCGAAAAGGTTGCATTTATCCCGACTTTCTGCTTTCTGGTAGCCAGCTAATTATCTGTCCATGCTAATACATTTCCTCTGACTCCGCGTAACTTTATCTTCTGCAGTAACCTTTTGTGTGGCACCTTATCGAATGCCTTTTGGAAATCTAAATACACCACATCCATCGGTACACCTCTATCCACCATGCTCGTTATATCCTCAAAGAATTCCAGTAAATTAGTTAAACATGATTTCCCCTTCATGAATCCAAGTTGTGTCTGCTTGATTGCACTATTCCTATCTAGATGTCCCGCTATTTCTTCCTTAATGATAGTTTCAAGCATTTTCTCCAGTACAGATGTTAAACTAACCGGCCTATAGTTACCTGCCTTTTGTCTGCCCCCTTTTTTAAACAGAGCCATTACATTAGCTGCTTTCCAAACCGCTGGTACCTTCCCAGAGTCCAGAGAATGTTGGTAGATTATAACAAATGCATCTGCTATAACTTCCGCCATCTCTTTTAATACCCTGGGATGCATTTCATCAGGACCAGGGGACTTGTCTACCTTGAGTCCCATTAGCCTTGTCCAGCACTACCCCCTAGTGATAGTGATTATCTCAAGGTCCTCCCTTCCCACATTCCCGTGACCAGCAATTTTTGGCATGGTTTTTGTGTCTTCCACTGTGAAGACCGAAGCAAAATAATTGTTTAAGGTCTCAGCCATTTCCACATTTCCCATTATTAAATCTCCTTTCTCAACTTCTAAGGGACCAACATTTACTTTAGTCACTCTTTTCCGTTTTATATATCTGTAAAAGCTTTTACGATCCGTTTTTATGTTTTGCGCAAGTTTACCTTCGTAATCTATCTTTCCTTTCTTTCTTGCTTTCTTAGTCATTCTTTGCTGTCGTTTAAAATTTTCCCAATCTTCTAGTTTCCCACTAACCTTGGCCACTTTATACGCATTGGTTTTTAATTTGATACTTTCCTTTATTTCCTTGGTTATCTACGGCTGGTTATCCCTTCTCTTACCACCTTCTTTTTCACTGGGATATATTTTTGTTGAGCACTATGAAAGAGCTCCTTAAAAGTCCTCCACTGTTCCTCAATTGTGCCACCGTTTAGTCTGTGTTTCCAGTCTACTTTAGCTAACTCTGCCCTCATCCCACTGTCGTCCCCTTTGTTTAAGCATCGTACACTCGTTTGAGACACTACTTCCTCACCCTCAATCTGTATTACAAATTCAACCATACTGTGATCACTCATTCCGAGAGGATCTTTTACCAGGAGATCATTTAGTATTCCTGTCTCATTACACAGGACCAGATCTAAGATAGCTTGCTCCCTTTAGGTTCTGTAACATACTGTTCTAAGAAACAATCCCATATGCATTCTATGAATTCCTCCTCAAGGCTACCCCGTGCGATTTGATTTGACCAATCGATATGTAGGTTAAAATCCCCCATGATTACTGCCGTTCCTTTTCAACATGCCTCCATTATTCCCTTGATTATTGCCCGCCCCACCGTGAAGTTATTATTTGGGGGCCTATAAACTACGCCCACCAGTGACTTTTTCCCCTTACTATCTCTAATCTCCACCCACAATGATTCAACATTTTGTTCATTGGAGCCAATATCATCTCTCACAACTGCCCTGATATCTTCCTTTATTAACAGAGCTACCCCACCTCCTTTCCCTTCTTGTCTATCTTTCCGAATTGTCAGATACCCCTGTATGTTTAATTCCCAGTCTTGGCCCCCCTGCAACCACGTTTCTGTAATGGCCACCAAATCATACCCAATTGTAATGATTTGTGCCGTCAACTCATTTACTTTATTTCGAATACTGTGTGCGTTTAGGTAGAGTGTTTTAATACTAGTTTTTAAACCATGATTTTTAGTTTTGTCCCCTCCTGCAGCCCCTTTATATTCATACATATTGTCCCTTCCTATCACCTTGTGGTTTACACTTACCCCAGTGTTACTCTGCTCCTGCCTTTTGCATTCTTTCTTGGATCCTGTTCATCTGAGCTCTCACCCACTCTAACTAGCTCAGAGCCCTCTCTTGGGTTCCGAATACTCCTTGCATTGAGGCACCGAGCTTTCATGCTTGCCTTTTTATTATGCTTTGACCCTTTAGAATTTTGCTGTACAGTGGACCTTTTTGGTTTTTGCCTTGGGTTTCTCTGCCCTCCACTTTTACTCATCTCCTTTCTGTCTTTTGCTTCTGTCTCCATTTTGTTTCCCTCTGTCTCCCTGCATTGGTTCCCATCCCCCTGCCATATTAGTTTAACTCCTCCCCAACAGCACTAGCAAACACTCCCCCTTGGACATTGGTTCCGGTCCTGCTCAGGTGCAGATGTCCGGTTTGTACTGGTCCCACCTCCCCCAGAACCTGTTCCAATGCCCCAGGAATTTGAATCCCTCCCTGCTGCACCACTGCTCAAGCCATGTATTCATCTGAGCTATCCTGCGATTCTTACTCTGACTAGCACATGGCACTGGTAGCAATCCCGAGATTACTACTTTTGAGGTCCTACGTTTTAATTTAGCTCCTAGCTCCTTAAATTCGTCTCGTAGGACCCCATCCCTTTTTTTACCAATATCGTTGGTACCAATGTGCACCACGACAACTGGCTGTTCACCCTCCCTTTTCAGAATGTCCTGCACCCGCTCCGAGACATCCTTGACCCTTGCACCAGGGAGGCAACATACCATCCTGGAGTCTCGGTTGCAGCCGCAGAAATGCCTATCTATTCCCCTTACAATTGAATCCCCTATCACTATCACTCTCCCATGCTTTTTCCTGCCCTCCTATGCAGCAGAGCCAGCCATGGTGCCATGAATTTGGCTGCTGCTGCCCTCCCCTGATGAGTCATCCCCCCCAACAGTACTCAAAGTGGTGTATCTTTTTTGTAGGGGGATGACCGCACGGGACCCCTGCACTACCTTCCTTGCACTGCTCTTCCTGCTGGTCTTCCATTCCCTATCTGGCTGTGGACCCTTCACCTGCGTTAAAACCAACTCGGTACACGTGCTACTCACATCATTCTCAGCATCGTGGATGCTCCAGAGTAAATCCACCCTCAGCTGCAATTCCGCAATGCGGACCATCAGGAGCTGGAGGCAGATACACTTACCGCACACATAGTCACCAGGAACACCGGAAGTGACCCTGAGTTCCCACATGGTACAGGAGGAGCATATCACGTGACCGAGCTCTCCTGCCATGACTTAACCCTTTGATACACTTAAATTGGCAACAACAATGCTAAAGTTTACTCACTGTTATAGAAGAGAAAAAAGAAAAACTACTCACCAATCACCAGCCAATCACTTACCCCCTTGGCTGTGACATCACCTTTCTGTTTCTTTCTACTTCTTTTTTGCCTTCTCCCTGTAGCTGCACAAGCCACGCCTCTCGCCGAACTCGCACTGCTCCCGGTCTCACTGGCCTTTTGTAGGCCTCTCCGATCCCCGGAACTCCCGCCTCTCGCCGAACTCGCACTGCTCCTGGTCACACTGGCCTTTTGTAGGCCTCTCCGATCCCCGGAACTCCCGCCTCTCGCCGAACTCGCACTGCTCCTGGTCTCACTGGCCTTTTGTACGCCTCTCCGATCCCCGGAACTCCCGCCTCTCGCCGAACTCGAACTGCTCCTGGTCACACTGGCCTTTTGTAGGCCTCTCCGATCCCCGGAACTCCCGCCTCTTGCCGAACTCGCACTGCTCCTGGTCTCACTGGCCTTTTGTAGGCCTCTCCGATCCCCGGAACTCCCGCCTCTCGCCGAACTCGAACTGCTCCTGGTCACACTGGCCTTTTGTAGGCCTTTCCGATCCCCGAAACTCCCGCCTCTCGCCGAACTCGCACTGCTCCTGGTCTCACTGGCTTTTTGTAGGCCTCTCCAATCCCCGGAACTCCCGCCTCTCACCGAACTCGCACTGCTCCTGGTCACACTGGCCTTTTGTAGGCCTCTCCGATCCCCAGAACTCCCGCCTCCCGTTTCTCGCCGAACTCGTGCTGCTCCTGGGTCTCCTACTTGCTTTTGACCCCACGATTGCTCAGCCCTGCACTCTCGTAGCGTGCTTCAGGCTGCTGTGCATGTAGCATAGGTACCGTGGCCCAGCAGACACAGCCTGGAGATTCATTCAACTCAGCATTGGCACTTCCCTTTAAGGGAGGGAAGGAGCCTGTACAGACGGCAGCGCTGCCCTGAACATTGCTCAGCGCTCTAAGGGAAGTGGTAGCACTTGATTTAACGCTCCACTTCCCTTTTGGAGCGCTAAAGCAGAAGTTCCCGGCAGAAACAAATCTTTTCTGCCAGGTGATAATTTTGCACTCCCTGAAAAGTTATCGGCCCAAACGGGGTGCTCTGCAATTTCTAGCCCTAAAATTTTTAAACACTGGCCTAGCTTCAAATGTAGGTACTACATATGTCGATGATTTTGGTAATGATTTTACTTAGTCCTGATCAGATCATAGAACAGGAGGCCATTCGGCCCATCGTGCCTGTGGCAGCTCTTTGAAAGAGCTATCTAATCAGTCCTGCTCGCCTACTAGTATTACATCTGCTTCCACCCCCCTTTCAGGTAGTGCAGTCCAGATCATAACAATTCCCTGCATGAAAAAATGTCTCTTCATCTGCCCCCTGGATCTTTTGCCAATTATCTTAAATCACTGTCCCTGGTTACCGACCCTCCTGATGTTGGAAACAGTTTCTCCTTACCTACTCTATCAAAACCCAACAGCCTCTCCACAGAACTGAAGTCCATCCTCTCTGGTTCCATTCTAGTTCATCTCTGCACCTTCTCCATGGCATTGATGGTTTACCTAAAGTGAGGTGCCCACAATTGGACACAATCCAGCACTCCAAATGAGGCCTTAACAGTGCTTTATAAAGGTTTAGCATAATTTCCTTGCATTTGTACTCTATGCCTCTATTTATAAAGCTAGCAGCCGTATCACCTTATCCTGACACTGTCAAAGATTTATATATGTGCCCCCCGCCCTCCCCCCGCCCCACCAGGTCTCTCTGTTCCTGCACATGCTTTAAAATTGTACTGTATCATTTATATTGTCGCTCCTCATTTTTCTTCCTAAATCCATGTGTGTGCCTATTTCAGTTGTCTGTTTGGGTCCTCCTGTCTGCCACTGTCCCCCTCACTATTTACTACATTTCCAAATATTGTCAAACTTTGAAATTGTGCCTCCTATACCCAAGTCCAGGACATTAATAAATACAAAAAAGAACAGTGATCCTAATACCCACCCCTGGGGGACACAACTGTACTTACCTCCAGTTTGCTAAATAACCGTTCACGACTCCTCTCTGCTATCTGTCCCTTAGTCAATTCCGTATCCATGCTGCCACTACCCCTTTAATTCCCCCGGGCTTTAACTTTGCAAGCAAGTCTATTTTGTGGCATTTTATGAAACAGATAAAGTGCTTTTCTTCAGGGTACTCACCCAAGTGGCTTAAATAATCACGATCACAGCTTCGGCAAGTTAAAAATATTTGTATAAATCTTTCTTCATTTTCTGCTATGGTCTGATCTACAGTTGTATGTTCATATGCCATTTGGTGTGCGAAGTAATCCTGGAATAGTACAGCACAGAAGGAGGCCATTCGGCCAATTGAGTCTGCAGCGGCTCTTTCAAAGGGCAATCCAGTTAGTCCCAAGCACCCCCCCCCCCCCGACCCCCTACTCTTTCTCCTTAACCCTGCAATTTTTTCCCCTTCAAGTATTTATCCAATTCCCTTTTGAAGACTACGATTGAATCTGTATCCACCACCCTATCAGGCAGTGCATTCCAAATCTTAACCACTCGTTATGTAAAAATATTTTTCCTCATGTCGCCTCTGGTTCTTTTGCCGAACACTTTAAATCTGTCCCCTCTCATTATCGACCCTTCAGCCATTGGAAACAGTTTCTCTTTATTTAGTCTATCTGAACCCTTCATGATTTTGAACACCTCAATCAAATCTCCTCTTAGCCTTCTCTGCTCTCAGGAGAACAACCCCAACTTCTCCAGTCTATCCAGGTTACTTTAATCCCGTATCCCTGGAACCATTCCAGGAAATCTCTTCTGTACCCTCTCCAAATCCTTCATACCCTTTCTAAAGTGTGGTGTCCAGAATTGGACACAATATTCCATTGGGGGCCTGTCATGTATCTCACACTACTGTATATAACTGTATCTTACCATGCTATACATGACTGTAACTAGATATGATCTGTAACCACAAGCATACTTTACCACCAGGGGTGCACTTGCAGGAGAAACTGCATACCTGTTCCACACAGGTATATAAAGGCAGGTCTCAGGCAAGTGTGACATTCAAGAGCTGTGAAATAAAGGTGCAGGTCCTGAGTGACCTTGACTTCAGCATGTGCCTCGTGTGAGTCTGTACTGCAGGGTCAGGACTTTAAAGTGGCAACGAGTTACGGGATCACAGAATCCACAGAATGGCTACCAACGGCTCAGATGAGAAATACAATGCTGGAGACAATTGGGGGGACTTTATAGAAAGGCTCCAGCAAAGCTTTGTAACCAAAGACTGGTTGGGCGATGATAAGGCAGACAAGAGAAGAGCCCATCTCTTGACCAGCTGTGGCTCGAAAACATACGCATTAATGAAGGACCTGCTGGCACCCGAGAAACCAGCAAGCAAGTCGTTTGAGGAGTTGAGCACACTGGTGAGAGACCACCTGAAGCCAGCGAGCAGCCTACACATGGCCAGACACAGGTTCTACAACTACAGACGCTGTGTGGGCCAGAGCATACCCGACTTTGTGGCGGAACTTCGGAGGCTGGCTAGTTTATGTGAGTTCTCCGATGAACTAAGGAGAGAGATATTGAGAGACTTTTTTTATTGAAGGAATAGGCCACGCAGGCATATTCCGAAAGCTTATAGAGACCAAGAACATGACCCTAGAGGCAGCAGCACTGGTTGCACAGACATTCTTGGCAGGAGAAGAAGAAACGAGGTTGATCTACACTGCGGGTACGACAACTAACGAAACATCGGAACAAGGGGTTCACAGCGTGAAATGAGCCGCTACCCCCACACACAGACAAAGGCAGGAGAGCAGGTCGTCAACAGCAGGCAGTGGCGCCAGAAGCCATCAAGGGCCACAGGAACGGCCGTTCACACCTCATCAACCCACAATGCGAGCAATCAACTACAGACTGAGAGAAGCTCAAGAGCGATCAGCCAGACGCAGCTCATCCTTTGGAAACAATGGAAGCGGTCTGTGTTGGAGATGTGGGGGAAGGCACTCAACAAGGGGGTGTCGATTTCAGTATGCTGTTTGCAGAAACTGCAACTATACAGGACATCTGGCCCGCATGTGCAGAAAAGCAGCAGCTCGGCTGGTATACGAATCGGAAGGGTCGGAAAGCGGACCAGAAGACGGTGGGGACAGTGCCCGGGACGCCGGGGTACAGCGGGTCAACATGATCAATGTCCACTGTTCTTACAACAAGACGCCTCCAATAATGATGAGGGTCCTACTCAACGGGATACCCATCAACATGGAACTGGACACGGGAGCTAGTCAATCTCTCATGAGCGTCCAACAATTTGAATAGCTGTGGCCGCACAAAAGCAACAGACCAAAACTCACAAGGATCGACACCAAACTAAGGACCTATACCAAAGATATTATCCCAGTCCTTGGCAGCGCCATTCTCTCAGTCACACAAAAAGGGACAGTGAACCGACTTCCCCTGTTGATTGCCCCCGGAGATTTCCCAGCACTGTTGGGGAGAAGCTGGCTGTCAAAACTAAATTGGAAATGGGATGATGTTCACGCCATGTCGTCAGAGGAACAGACCTCATGCTCAACAGTTCTAAGTCGTTTTGAACATCTCTTTCAGCCAGGTGTGGGCACCTTCAAAGGGGCTAAAGTTAAAATCTACATCACACAGGATGCCAGACCGGCCCATCACAAGGCTAGAGCTGTGCCTTATGTGATGAGGGAAAAGATTGAACACAAACTGGACCGGCTTCTGCGGGAAGACATTATCTCACCCATGGAATTTAGCGACTGGGCAAGTCCCATCATCCCCGTCATGAAGCCTGATGGATCCGTACGAATCTGTGAGGATTACAAGTCTACCATAAACAGAGTCTCCCTACAGGACCAATACCCGCTGCCCAGAGCGGAGGACGTATTTGCCACATTGGCTGGAGGAAAACTTTTCTCGAAACTAGATCTCACATCTGCGTATATGACGCAAGAACTGACCGAAGAGTCTAAACTACTCACCACCATCAACACACATCGAGGCCTTTTTATGTACAATCGATGCCCATTCGGCATCAGGTCGACAGCTGCTATATTCCAGCGCAACATGGAGAGTCTGCTCAAGTCCATCCCGGGGACGGTTGTGTTTCAAGATGACATGCTCATCATGGGCAGGGACACCGACTCCCGTCTCCGCAATTTGGAGGAAGTACTAAGTCGATTAGATCGGGTAAGCCTAAGAGTTAAGAAATCCAAGTGTCTGTTTCTCGCGCCCGAGGTTGAATTTTTGGGCAGAAGGATTGCCGCTGATGGAATCCGCCGAACAGAATCCAAATCCAAGCAATTCGTCTGGCACCCAGGCCCCGTAATGTTTCGGAACTGTGCACCTTTCTCGGGCTAGTCAATTACATTGGGAACTTTATGCGAACTTGAGCACATTTCTGGAGCCTCTCCACGTGCTGCTCAGAAAGGGGTGAGATTGATTTTGGGGGGACGCCCAAGAACGCGCCTTCAATAAGGCACGAAACCTTCTATGTTCCAACAGTGTTTTGGTCTTTTTTGACATATTGTTACATATTATGCATCACTTGAGAAAGAGGCACTCACGTGCTTGTACGGTGACAAAAAGATGCACCAATACCTTTTCTGGGCCAAGTTCACATTAGAAACCGACCACAAACCCCTCACATCCCTGCTATCCGAGTCCAAGGCAATAAACGCCAACGCCTCGGCGCGCATTCAGCGGTGGGCACTCATGCTGGCGTCTTACGGCTACACAATAAGGCACAGACCAGGAACAGACAACTGTGCCGATGTGCTTAACAGGCTACCCCTGGCAACCACAGAAGGGTCCGACGAACAGGACTGTGAGATGGTCATGGCAATCAATGCCTTTGAATCCACAGGTTCGCCCATGACAGCTCGCCAAATCAGAGCCTGGACGACCAGCGACCCCACGTTATCCTTAGTCAAAAAATGT
Organism: Pristiophorus japonicus; assembly: GCF_044704955.1. Lineage (NCBI taxonomy): Eukaryota > Metazoa > Chordata > Chondrichthyes > Pristiophoridae > Pristiophorus > Pristiophorus japonicus. The sequence continues at coordinate 170,543,272 of NC_091989.1, forward strand.
GTTTTAACTGGTGACTGGGCAGAGGCTCGCGATGCCTGCTCCGAGGAGATCAAACTTTTCCATCGGCGCATGCATGAACTATCACTACAGGCAGACTGCCTGATGTGAGGCAGCTGAGTAGTCATGCCCTTGCGAGGCAGAGAGGCGTTTGTCCGGGAGCTCCACCACGAGCACCCGGGGATCGTCCTTATGAAGGCCATAGCCAGATCCCACGTCTGGTGGCCTGGCATTGACGCGGACTTGGAGCTCTGCGTCCGGCGGTGCACCATTTGTGTCCAATTCAGTAATGCCCCCAGGGAGGCCCCCCTAAGCCCTTGACCCTGGCCCACCAAACCGTGGTCGCGAGTGCATGTAGACTATGCGGACCCATTCATGGGCAAAATGTTCCTCGTAGTCGTCGATGCATTTTCAAAGTGGATCGAGTGCACCATTTTAAACTCGAGCACCACCTCCACCACTGTAGAGAACCTAAGAACCATGTTTGCAATGCACGGAATTCCTGACATATTGGTCAGTGATAATGGTCCATGCTTCACCAGTGCAGAATTTCAAGATTTTATAGTTGACCACGGCATAAATCACGTTAAGACAGCACCGTTCAAGCCGGCCTCCAATGGCCAGGTGGAGCGAGCAGTGCAAATCATTAAACAAGGCATGCTAAAAATCCAAGGTCCCACGCTGCAGAGCCGCCTGGCGTGACTGCTGCTGGCATACAATCCGCATTCATTGACCGGGGTTCCCCCCACGCAACTATTGATGAAATGGACCTTAAAGACTAGGCTCTCGTTAATCCTCCCAGACATGCATGAAATTGTTGAGGCAAAGCGCTGGAAGCTAACTGAGTACCATGACCGAAATTCGAGGGGGAGGTGGAATGAGATAGGGGACAAAGTGTTTGTGCTAAACTATGGCAGGGGTCCCAAATGGCTTGCAGGGACAGTAATAGACAAGGAAGGAAACAAGCTACTGGTTGTACAAATGGATAATGGCCAAACCTGCCGGAGGCATGTAGATCAAGTAAAAAGTAGATTCACCAACAATACTGCAGAACCAGAGGCAGACTACAATGTGGAACTCACACCACACCTGGTGGACAGACAGAGGGAACAACCTGAGGAAAGGGCAGTCTCAACAGACAGCCCAGGCGAGATACCAGAAATCATACTGAACGAAACAGACAGCCCAGGCAAGATACCAGCAATCACACCAAAAGAAAAACAGGCACCAAGGCAAACAACTGAACCACAAATAAGATGCTCCACGCGAGAGCGTAGACCACCTGAGAGACTGAATCTATAAAGACAATAAGACCTTGGGGGAGGGTGATGTCATGTATCTCACACTACTGTACATAACTGTATCTTACCATGCTATACATGACTGTAATTAGATATGACCTGTAACCATAAACTTACCTTACCACCAGGGGTGCACTTGCAGGTGACACTGCATACCTGTTCCACACAGGTATGTAAAGGCAGGTCTCAGGCAAGTGTGGCACTCGAGAGCTGTGAAATAAAGGTGCAGGTCCTGAGTGACCTTGACTTCAGCATGTGCCTCGTGTGAGTCTGTACTGCAGGGTCAGGACTTTACAGGGCCGAACTAACATTTTACATAGGTTTAGCATAACTTCCTTGTTTTTGTACTCTGTGCCTCTTCCTAAAGTGTGATATCCAAATTGTTCAAAAAAACTGCATCAAGCCACTTTTCATTGCAAGGCTGCTCATCCTGTCTTTTTGAACTTGCAATATTCTTGTTTTCCTCCGTCATGCTGACAGTAAAAGATGTTTTAAAGTAAAGGCTCACAGCTGCAATTGGGAATACCAGCTGCAGCAGCAGTGTGGTCCTTCAGGGTGTAACAGCTCCAACGCATTGCATCATGGAGTGGTGGGACGTGGGTTACGACATGCAATCCACCATCCCAAATTCTTGACCTCAGCTGTGGCAGTGCGAAATAGCAGAGGCTCCCCCGCAGGAAGGAAGGGGACATGGATGGGAACATTTTCCTTGGTCTGCTCCTGTGCATCTGCAGGCAGCCAATTCAGATCAGCTCAGCAATAGGTGACAGTCTGGCCTTATAGAAATTTACAGCACGGAAGGAGGCCTTTTCGGCCCATCGTGTCCATGCTGGCCGACACAGAGTTATCCAGCCTAATCCCACTTTCCAGCACTAGTTCCATTGCCTTGTAGGTTGCAGCACTTCAAGTGCTCATCCAAGTACTTTTAAAATGTGGGGAGGGTTTCTACCACCCTATCAAGCAGTGAGCTCCAGAACTCCACCACCCTCTGTGTGAAAAAAAAAATCCCCTCAAATCCCCTCTAAACTTCCTACCAATTACTTTAAATCTATGCCCACTGATTGTTGACCCTCCTGCTAAGGGAAATAGGTCCTTCCTATCCACTCTATCTAGGCCCCTCATAATTTTATATACCTCAATAAGATCTCGCCTCAGTCTCCTCTGTTCCAAAAAAAACAACACCAGCCTATCCAATCTTTCCTCACATCTAAAATTCTCCAGTCCAGGCAACATCCTTGTAAATCTCCTCTATACCCTTTCTAGTGCAATCACATCTTTCCTGTAATATGGTGACTAGAACTGCACGCAGTACTCTAACTGCGACCTAACTAGTGTTTTATACAGTTAAACCATAACCTCCCTGCTCTTTGGTTATCTAAGAACATAAGAATTAGGAGCAGGAGTAGGCCATAAGGCCCCTCGAGCCTGCTCTGCCATTCAATAAGATCATGGCTGATCTTCGAACTCAACTCCACTTTCCAGCCTGATCTCCATATCCCTTGATTCCCGTAGAGTCCAAGGGCTAGAACCTCCACTTTTGTGCTTATCGCCCAAAAATGGGCGTTATTTCTGGCATGGGTGGTAAAAATGGGTTTTCAGATCGCCGGCTTCTCGCCCATTCTCAAAACACCTAGTTTACATTTTTGAAAATGGGCGTTACCGTGAGCGATATCAAATGAGTGCTAGCGTTAAATTTTTTTGACCTTCTGCCGTAAAGTGTGGCCGTCCTTAGCAACGGCACGGCAACGCTCGATTCCTGCGATTCTGGAGGTCAAGGGTCACCATGACATGCGCAAAAGAGGAGACAGTGAGAGAGGGAGCTCAGAGGGACTGAAGGCGTGGCTAGGTGTGGTGTGGCTGCTTTGGGACGAAGGAGGGAGACTTTAGAGCTTCACAGCAAGTAGGCAAACAAAAAGTAGCTGTTACCAGCCACATATTTGACCAAATTTGCCCTATAATGGAGGGAAAGGAGGAGGCATCACAGCACACTGTGGAGACTGACGCTGGAGAGAGCAGTGAGGTGGGAGAGGGGCAGATTGGAGGCAGCAAAAGAGCCAGGGGATTCTCGGACGAGGCAAATGTCTCCCTCCTGCAGGAGGTCGAATTACGCTGGGGTGATTTGACCCAGGGAGGGCGTGGGAAGCCCATCCCAAAGGCATACCAGAAGATATGGACCGAGATAGCAGAGGTGGTCTCGTCGGCGACCAACGAGGTGCGTGAGGGCAACCAATGCCGCAAACGATGGAACAACCTTGTCCGATCCACAAGAGTAAGTATTACTTTGATTTACATGTACTTATGTATTTATATAATTTGATTTGTAACAGTCATGAGTGACTATCAGCAGATGTGAGGTCTTGCACTTTTACCGGGAATGTTTTACTCAAAGCCTGCGGTCACAGTGTACATCTTTGTAAAGTGTAAAGAATGATAATAATCATATTAATCATGATTACATCTGTCGGTTATATGTTGTATCAGTCTCTGTGACAGTACCGAGCAATGATATCACGCAATGATCTCATGCCATGTCATCCTGTCACCTTTTACAAAAGAAGCTATCGACGATGAGGTCCATGCAGAGGCGAACGGGTGGGAGGGCCACCAGTCCCCAGTGACATTATAGAGATGGAGGACCGAGTCCTAGCACTCGTGAGGAAGCACCACTGGACAGCCACGGACACATCTGCAGACTCTGAAGAGATGCCACGTGAGTAAAGCTTACACCATTGCGTGATGTAAAATGAATAGAAGCCACACCAACTCATATCCGAACAATCATATATGATAGATGATTTCTAAAAGTGTCATCGAAATAATGCTGGCCTAATGAAAGTCATCGCAATGCACATGAAAAGTGATGTCTGTGATGATTTTGAGAGCGATGGTGCTTTTGTCGTGCATATGCTGTGTGTAGCACTGGACTCACCTATTCACCCTAGCACCCTCTTCTCCTCTAATAACCTCATTTGTGTCTTGCAGCTCAGCCAGCAGCGCGGCCCCAGGCAAGGCCACAGAGGCCAGAACGTGGGAGTGCCAGGCAGGAGTCGGCAGACAATCCTACTACATCTGGTGCTGAGGAGCTCCGATTGTCACCCGTCAATCCGCTGGGTCTGTTCTTGATGGATGAGAGTGCGGATTTCGAAGAACCTGCATCGCCACGCTCCAGAACCCATTCCACCCCAAGGCCACCTAGTGGTCCTCCGGTCATTCCCGCCTCCACTCTGGAGGTGCCAGCCCCAAGCACCTCTCCATAGGGCACCCCATTTGTCCCCAGGACTGCACCCACCCCGCGGAGGCCTCGTGGACGCGGCAGGTCTGTCCCACGGGTGCGACATGACAGCGGAGAGATGGTACAGTTGTGCAGGAGGACTGTAGACATTCGTAACCAGCTCATCGAAGCTTTGGGGGCATATCCCGTCACCTGGCCAACATGACCAAGTACATACCGCGCATGGCGTAGTCCCTGGATGCGATAGCCAGGAACACTGCTGGCACAGCCCTCCCAGTGGTCCCCAAGTGCGGCACTCCACCCCTAGATTCCGCACCACCACTGCGAACGACAGATGAGAGCAAGGACCAAGATCCTGCTTCTGCATCAGAGAATGTTGCCCCCTCTGCAATCTCCGCTCCCGCACCCGTGCAACCACCGCATCTGCCTTCAGCCCACCCACAATGAGGCACCGCCTGAGAAGCTCCTCAGCCAGGTGCCGTGCAGCGAGGAGAGGAAGGGGTAGAGGTGGGGAGAAGAAGGAGTGGGGGGAAGGAACGTGAGATGCATGTGCGCAGTTGATGGCTGTGTTATATCTCCATCTGGGTGTATGCAATTTGTTGCAATGTATGGGGGCTGGGGACCACCATCCTGCTTTGACTTTGTATTCTGTGTTGGTGGGCATGTTGAACATGTGATTTATGTCAATGGTGAAAAATGTGGGGTGTGGACGGGGGTTGGGTGTTATTGGCTGTGATACTTATGATTTTAGACCAATGTTGGTATTAAACTTTTGTTATTGAACATAACCTTGTTGCGCATTGTCTCAGATAGCTGGACCGTTACACACTGGTGATTCCTTACCATGAAAGGGTTAAATACAACTTAACATCAATCAACGTAAACTTTAACTGGCACCAAGGTGATGAGCACCATTGATGTCTGAGCTGCACACACACACACCGTGTCAGCGCTGTCACTCACATCAGCGCTCTTTCAGGCAAATCTTTCAGATATCAGCTCCTCACGTAAGAGTGCCAGCCACACTCTCTGAGTGAAGAAATGCCTTCTCATCTCAGTCTTAAATGGCTGACCCCTTATCCTGAGACTTTACCCCCTAGTTCTAGACTCTCCAGCCAGGAGAAACAACCTCTCGGCATCTATCCTGTCAAACCCCCTCAGAATTTTACATATTCTTATAAGATCAGCTCTCATTCTTCTGAACTCCTGAGAGTATAGGCCCAATCTCTCCTCATAGGACAATCCTCTCATGCCCGGGATCAATCTAGTGAACCATCGATGTGAGGTGTGGTTTGAGCAGGGAAGTGGGTGACCATATAACTACACACATCCATGCACACATATACACACAGCTACACATGCATACATGCACACACACACATATATACATTCACACACACAAACATATCATCGTCATAGGCAGTCCCTCGAAATCGAGGAAGACTTGCTTCCACTCTAAAAGTGAGTTCTCAGGTGGCTGTACAGTCCAATGCAGGAATTACAGTCTCTGTAACAGGTGGGGCAGACAGTGGTTGGAGGAAAGGGTGGGTGGGGAGTTTGGTTTGCCGTATGCTCCTTCCGCTGTCTGCGCTTGGTTTCTGCATGCTCTCGGCAACGAGACTCGAGGTGCTCAGCGCCCTCCCGGATGCTCTTCCTCCACTTTGGGCGATCTGGGCCAGGGATTCGCAGATGTTGGTGGGGATGTTACACTTAATCAAGGAGGCTTTGAGGGTGTCCTTGAAGCATTTGCTCTGCCCACCTGGGGCTCGCTTGCCGTGTAGGAGTTCCGAGTAGAGCACTTGCTTTGGGAGTCTCGTGTCTGGCATGCGGACGAGATGGCCCACCCAAAGGAGCTGGTCGAGCGTGGTCAGTGCTTCGATGTTGGGGATGTTGGCCTGAGCGAGAACACTGACATAGGTGCGTCTATCCTCCCAGGGGATTTGCAGGATCTTGCGGAGGCAGCGCTGGTGGTAATTCTCCAGCGCTTTGAGTTATCTGCTGTTTATAGTCCATGTCTCTGAGCCATATAGGAGGGCAGGTATCACTACTGCCTTGTAGACCATAAGCTTGTTGCCAGATTTGAGGTCCTCATCTTCAAACACTCTCTTTCTCAGGTGACCGAAGGCTGCGCTGGCATACTGGAAGAGGTGCTGGATCTCGTCGTCGATGATGGCCCTTGCTGATAGTAGGCTCCCAAGGTATAGAAAATGTTTCACGTTGTCCAAGGCCGAGCCGTGGTTTTTGATGACCGGGGGTCAGTGCTGTGTGGCGGGGTCAGGTTGGTGAAGGACCTTTGTCTTATGGATGTTTAGCATAAGGCCCATGCTTTCGTATGCCTTGGTGAAGATGTTGACGATGGTTTGGAGTTCGACCTCTTACTGTGCGCAGACTCAAGCATCGTCCGTGTACTGTAGTTCGATGACAGAGAATGGGACGACCTTGGATCTAGCCTGGAGGCAACATAGGTTGAACAGGTTCCCATTGGTTCTATAGTTTAGTTCCACTCCAGCAGGGAGCTTGTTGATAGTGAGATAGAGCATTGCAGCAAGGAAGATCGGAAAGAGCATTGGTGCGATGACGCAGCCCTGCTTGACCCCGGTCCGGACGTGGATTGGGTCTGTGGTGGATCCATTGGTCAGGATCACAGCTTGCATGTCGTCGTGGAGCAGGCAGAGGATGGTGCCAAACTTTTGAGGGCAGCCAAAAGGAGAAGGCTTCATAATCCTTTATGGTTGATTGTGTCAAAGGCCTTTGTGAGGTCAAAGAAGGACATGTACAAGGGTTGGTGCTGTTCCCTGCATTTCTCTTGTAGTTGTCATGTGGCAAAGATCATGGGCTAGAACTTCCACTTTTTTTGCATGCTTAATGCCAACTTAACGCCCATTTTACCGCTGAAATGACGTATAACGTCCATATATCGCCCATTTTGGCACAAAATGGAAACTGACGGGTTTTTTAGGAGACTTATCAGCAACCGTTATTTTCTCAATGGGCTTAAGGTCGAGAAAAAATATTACCGCCTGCCCACTTTTTTGGGGCGGAATCAGCAGAATGGGCGAAATCAACGCCCACAATATCGCCCAGCGTTACTTTCTGCACGGAATTAATGCCGAGATTCAATATGAACGCCTGCCCACTGTTTTTTGTCATAAAGAACATATTTACCCAAACTAGTGGCCATGGAGATCGCCAATCGCCAATTTCACCACCTTGCACATATATCGTTCACAATATCGCTCGCTCAAAAAAACGCCCACAAAAAGTGGAACTAACCGGAACGAACGCCAGCGGCGTGGTTGGCATTTGTTAAATCCCACTCTTATGTGAGGAGCTGATATCTGAAAGATTTGCCTAAAGGAACGCTGATGTGAGTGACAACGCTGACACACTGCTGTGTGTGTGCAGCTCAGACATGAATGGTGCCCATCACCTTGGTGTCAGTTAAAGTTTACGTTGATTAATGTTAAGTTGTATTTAACCCTTTCATGGTAAGGAATCACCAGTGTGTAATGGTTCAGCTATCTGAGATCACATGTTCAACATGCCCACCAACACAGAATACAAAGTCAAAGCAGGAGCGTGGTCCCCAGCCCCCATACATTGCAACAAATTGCATACACCCAGATGGAGATCTGACACAGTCATCAACTGCGCATATGCATCTCACGTTGTTTCCCCCCTCCCCTTCTTCTCCCCACCTCTACCTTTCCCCTCCTCGCTCCACGGCGCCTGGCCGAGCAGCTCCTCAGGCGGTGCATCATTGGGAGGGGTGAAGGCAGATGCGGTGGTTGCATAGGTACAGGAGCGGGGGGGTGCCGAGGGAGAAACATTCTCTGATGCAGAAGCAGGATCTTGGTCCTGCCTTTCATCTGTCGTTCGCAGTGGTGGTGCGGAACCTAGGGGTGGAGTGCCGCACTTGGGGACCACTGAGAGGCCTGTGGCAGCAGTGTTCCAGGCTATCGCATCCAGGGACTCCGTCACGCGTGGAATGTACTCGGTCATGGTGGCCAGATGTCAGGATATGCCCCCCAATGTTTCGATGAGCTGGTCACCAATGTCTACAGTCCTCCTGGAAAACTGTACCATCTCTCCCCTGTCATGTCGCGCTCGTGGAACAGACCTGCTGCGTCCACGAGGCCTCCGCGAGGTGGGTGCCGTCCTGGGGACAAATGGGGTGCCCTGTGGAGAGGTGCTTGGGGCTGGCACCTCCAGAGTGGAGGCAGGAATGACCGGAGGACCACTAGATGGCATTGGAGCATGGCGATGCGTCGAGAACAGACCCAGCGGATTGATGGGCGACAATCGGAGCTCCTCAGCCCCAGATGTAGTAGGATTGTCTTCCGACTCCTGCCCTGCACCCCCACCTTCTGGCCTCTGTGGCCTTGCCTGGGGCCGCACTGTTGGCTGAGCTGCAAGACACAAATTCGATTATTAGAGGAGTAGGGGTTGCTAGGGTGAAAAGGTGAGTCCAGCGCTACACACAGCATATGCACGACAAAAGCACCACCACTCTCAAAATCATCGCACACATCACATTTCATGACCATCAACACATTGTGCATTGCAGTGATTTTCATTAGGCCAGCATTATTTCTATGACACTTTAAAAAATCATCTATGATATATGATTGTTCGGATATGAGTGGGTGTGGCATCTATTGACTTTACATCACACAATGGTGTAAGCTTTACTCACGTGGCATCACTTCAGGGTCTGCAGATGTGTCCGTGGCTGTCCGGGGGTGCTTCCCCACGAGTGCGAGCATTCGCTCCTCCATCTCTGTGGTGTCGCTGGGGACTGGTGGCCCCCCACCAGTTTGCCTCATCATTGATAGCTTCTTCTGTAAAAGGTGACAGGACGACATGGCATGAGATCATAGAGTGATATCTTTGCTAGGTACTGTCACAGACACAGATACAACACATAACCGACAGATGTAATCATGATTATTATGATTATTATCATTCCTTATATAAAGACGTACACCGCGACCGCAGGCTTTGAGTAAAACATTCCCGGTAAAAGTGCAAGACCTCACATCTGCTGATAGTCACTCATGACTGTTACAAATCAAATTATATAAATACATAAGTACATGTAAATCAATGTAATACTTACTCTTGCGGATCTCAAAAGGTCGTTCCATCGTTTGCGGCATTGGTTGCCCTCATGCACCTCGTTGGTCGCTGATGAGACCACCTCTGCTATCTCAGTCCATATCCTCTGGTAGGCCTTTGGTGTGGGCTTTCCACGCCCTCCCTGTGTCAAATCACCCCAGCATAACTCGACCTCCTGCAGGAGGGAGACATTTGCTCGTCCGAGAAACTCCTTGCTCTTTTGCGCCCTCTAATATGCTCCTCTCCCAGCTCACTGCTCTTGCCAGCATCCATCTCCAAAGCGTGCTGTGATGCCTCCTCCTCTCCCTCTATTATAGGGCAAAGTCAGTCAAATATGTGGCTGATATCATCTAATTTTTGTTTGCCTACTTGCTGTGAAGTTCTAAAGTCTCCCTCCTTCCTCCCAAAGCAGCCACACCACACCCAGCCACGCCTTGAGTCCTTCTGTGCTCCCTCTCACTCTGTCTCCTTTTCTGCACATGTCGTGGTGACCCTTGATCTCCAGAATCACGGGAGTCGAGCGTTGCCATGCCGTTGCTAAGGATGGCCATACTTCACGGCAGGAGGTCAAAAAAATGTAACGCTACCGCCCATTTGATATCGCTCATGGTAACGCCCATTTTCAAAAATGTAAACTGGGTGTTTTGAGAATGGGTGAGAAGCTGGCGATCTGAAAACCCTTTTTTACCGCCCATGCTGGAAATAACGCCCATTTTTTGTCGATAAGCACAAAAGTGGAGGTTCTAGCCCCAAGTTCGTGTACCCTTTATTGTGACTCTGGGAGGAGCTCTTCAGCCAAAGGGAGAAGACGGTGAAGGAGAATTCTTGCAATGACTTTCCCAGTGGCCGACAGCTCCCTCTCCTTCTCCTCTCCTCCTTCCACAAAGTGGATCTCTGGTTATCCCAATGCCTGCCCACAGCCAGCATCTAACACCTGGACGAGGGAAGCGTTACCTCAAATCTCTCACATATATACACACACATACATACACACATACATATAAATACACACGCACATACGTCCACTCACACACACACACACACACACACACACAGCTACACACACATGCAAACACATTCCAATAACTATAGATGTTTAGCTTAAACGGTGTGACCACACTGGCCTATAAGTTTCACAATTATACCAGTATATAGATATGACGATATGAATAGTTGTTCCATAACTAGATTGACAATGAGCTAAACTGTAGACCGAGTGTTTTTTCATGATCTGTATTAGGCCCAAAGGCTAATCATGAAAATAATAAACATCCACTTCAGACCTGTATGTTTAACAAGATCTACAGAATAGTTGGGCAAAGGTATTGCAGCTTAAATGTAAATTTGATGAGTGAAACATCCCTGCCACATGATATATTTATTTGTACAAATACGGTTAAGTATTTTTATAATTTAAATCTAGTCTAAATTGTCTGCTTTGTGCTTGGATTATATGAATCTATGTTGACATTTCTCTCTTGCTGAGCGAGTTTATTATCACAGCAGATAAGACTATTACAGCTCACATGTGGTACTGTAGCACTGTCTAGCATCGTGCTAGCTCTGACTGTTTTATGACTCTGTGCCATCTGTATCAAATACCAGTAGCTATTTGTTGTTGGTTTTAGGGTCAACTGCTGAATCCTAGACTGGACAAATGGATTACCATTTTATCCACTGTCTGAGGCAGTGATAGGTGAAATAGCAAGGCACAGCATTGGAAGATGCTACTTACTGCCTTTTAATTAAAGTACGGAATTAGTGCGGAATGTCCTGTTCTTTGTTGCTGTTTCATTCAATGAGTTTCTAGAAAATATAAAATTGTTTTACTCTCTTTATTGACTTTTCTCATTTTTTCTATTTTGTTGGAGCTCACTTTCCCAACCATTGTTGGCCGCGCCTTCAGCTGCCTCGGCCCTAAGTTCTGGAACTTCCACCCTAAACCTCTCCGCCTCTCGACCTTGCCTTCCTCCTTTAAGACATTCCATAAAACATAGAATGTATGCACCTGCGAGTAAGCTCAGAGGTTTGTAGCTGTTGTGTTGGGAGTGGCTGAGCCAGTCACGTGATGTTCACACGGGAGCCCCAGGTGGGCAGAGGAAACGTTTCAAGGACACCCTCAAAGCCTCCTTGATAAAGTGCAACATCCCCACCGACACCTGGGAGTCCCTGGCCAAAGACTGCCCGAAGTGAAGGAAGAGCATCCGGGAGGGCGCTGAGCACCTCAAGTCTCGTCGCCGAGAGCATGCAGAAATCAAGCGCAGGCAGGGGAAAGAGCGTGCGGCAAACCAGACTCCCCACCCACCCTTTCCTTCAACGACTGTTTGTCCCACCTGTGACAGAGATTGTAGTTCCCGTATTGGATGCAATTCTTCATCGATTTCGTGGGACTGCCTATGATGATGATGACAAGAATTAATAAAACCCCAGCCAGTTGGGTTCGGGAGATCCACGATGAGGCAGGTGATTGTGAGCCTGGTGGATAAACTGGTGCTGTGTTGTGTGATTTTAAACCTTTTGCTAATAAACTAACTAGTTCTTAATAGCAAAGTGTTGTATGAATTCTTAAGCAAAGGACACACAAAGCAAATACATTACACAACCTAACTCTTTGGCCAAGCTTTTAGTCATCTGTCCTAATTTCTCTTTATATGGCTTGGTGTCCATATTTTCTGTTTTATAACACTCCTGTGAAGCACCTTGGGATGTTTTAATATGTTAAAGGTGCTAATTAAAGACAAGTTGTTATTGTTGTTGTTGTTTTCTCCTGACGATGCTGCAGGTGCTGGGGTATAGTTCCATGGGCGTCTGCTCCCCTTCAATACCTCACCCAAATATGCATTCTTCATGAAATAAAAACACAAAATGCTGGATATACTCAACAGGTCAGGCAGCATCTGTGGGGAGAGAAACTCCACAGTTAACGTTAATGTTTAAGATCAGTGTCCTTTCATCAGAACTGGAATAGGTTAGAGCTGTAACAGGTTTTAAGCAAGTGCAGCGATGGGGCAAGAGAGTGGGCGGAGGAAGGAACAGAAAGGAAGGCCTGTGGAGGGTAGGAGTGCTTAAATCACAAAAGGGATGATGGTGCAAGGCAAGAGGGGATGGTAATGGGACAAGTGAAGAAACAAAAGATGGTTTGAGAGGAGCAGTAAATGGCAACAGCATAACCATTACCAGCACCTGCTCTCTGAACAAAATGGAAGCAGTGGTTATGAGTTGGAATTGTTAAAGTCAATGTTGAGTTCATGCGTGAGTGTAAACAAGTATCGGCAGGCTAGGCCATCAGGTGGGTGGGTGGGAGGGGGGCTGCAGAAGCAGAGGCCTGTTCTTGTACCCACCCAACGACCACACATCTACCCCTTTCCCAATGGGTCACTGAATGGCCTTCTTGAGTGGAAATTCTGGCTGGCTTTTCCCCTCCCTGGACTAGAGACACTGAAGTCAGCTTTAGCATCCCATTCTCTGGATGAGATCAGCAAGCTCAGTATAGATAGGGAGAATAGTAGGATGATCTCTCTGTTCTGTACAGCTCAATGCCACAGTTGGCAGTGAATTTACTCACCAGGCCATAGAGGGATCCAGCATGGTAGATTTTTGTTATTACATAACAACATAGAACATAAGAACATAAGAATTGGGAACAGGACGAGGCCATCTAGCCCCTTGAGCCTGCTCCGCCATTCAACAAGATCATGGCTGATCTGGCCATGGACTCAGTTCCACTTACCCGCCCGCTCCCCGTAACCCTTAATTCCCTTATTGGTTAAAAATCTATCTATCTGTGATTTGAATACATTCAATGAGCTAGCCTCAACTGCTTCCTTGGGCAGAGAATTCCACAGATTGACAACCCACTGGGAGAAGAAATTCCTTCTCAACTCGGTTTTAAATTGGCTCCCCCGTATTTTGAGACTGTGCCCCCTAGTTCTAGTCTCCCCGACTAGTGGAAACAACCTCTCTGCCTCAATCTTGTCTATCCCTTTCATTATTTTAAATGTTTCTATAAGATCACCCCTCATTCTTCTGAACTCCAATGAGTATAGACCCAGTCTACTCAATCTATCATCATAAGGTAACCCCCTCATCTCCGGAATCAGCCTAGTGAATCGACTCTGTACCCCCTCCAAAGCTAGTATATCCTTCCTGAAGTAAGGTGACCAAAACTGCACACAGTACTCCAGGTGCGGCCTCACCAATACCCTGTACAATTGCAGCAGGACTCCCTGCTTTTGTACTCCATCCCTCTCGCAATGAAGGCCAACATTCCATTCGCCTTCCTGATTACCTGCTGCACCTGCAAACTAACTTTTTGGGATTCATGTACAAGGACCCCCAGGTCCCTCTGCACCGCAGCATGTTGTAATTTCTCCCCATTCAAATAATATTCCCTTTTACTGTTTTTTTTTCCAAGGTGGATGACCTCACATTTTCTAACATTGTATTCCATCTGCCAAACCTTAGTCCATTCGCTTAATCTATCTAAATCTCTTTGCAGCCTCTCTGTGTCCTCTACACAACCCGCTTTCCCACTAATCTTTGTGTCATCTGCAAATTTTGTTGCACTACACTCTGTCCCCTCTTCCAGGTCATCTATGTATATTGTAAACAGTTGTAGTCCCAGCACCGATCCCTGTGGCACACCACTAACCATCGATTTCCAAGCCGAAAAGGACCCATTTATCCCGACTCTCTGCTTTCTGGTAGCCAGCCAATTCTCGATCCATGCTAATACATTTCCTCTGACTCCGCATACCTTTATCTTCTGCAGTAACCTTTTGTGTGGCACCTTATCGAATGTCTTTTGGAAGTCTAAATACACCACATCCATCGGTACACCTCTATCCACCATGCTCGTTATATCCTCAAAGAATTCCAGTAAATTAGTTAAACATGATTTCCCCTTCATGAATCCATGTTGCGTCTGCTTGATTGCACTATTCCTATCTAGATGTCCCGCTATTTCTTCCTTAATGATAACTTCAAGCATTTTCCCCACTACAGATGTTAAACAAACCGGCCTATATTTACCTGCCTTTTGTCTGCCCCCTTTTTTAAACAGCGGCATTACATGAGCCGTTGGTACCTCCCCAGAGTCCAGAGAATTTTGGTAGATTATAACGAATGCATCTGCTATAACTTCCGCCATCTCTTTTAATACCCTGGGATGCATTTCATCCGGACCAGGGGACTTGTCTACCTTGAGTCCCATTAGCCTATCCAGCACTACCCTCCTGATGATCGTGATTATCTCAAGGTCCTCCCTTGCCACATTCCCGTGACCAGCAATTTTTGGCATGGTTTTTGTGTCTTCCACTGTGAAGACCGAAGCAAAATAATTGTTTAAGGTCTCAGCCATTTCCACATTTCCCATTATTAAATCCCCCTTCTCATCTTCTAAGGGACCAACATTTACTTTAGTCACTCTTTTCCATTTTATATATCGGTAAAAGCTTTTACTATCTGTTTTTATGTTTTGCGCAAGTTTACTTTCGTAATCTAGCTTTCCTTTCTTTATTGCTTTCTTAGTCATTCTTTGCTGTCGTTTAAAAATTTCCCAATCTTCTAGTTTCCCACTAACCTTGGCCACCTTATACGCATTGGTTTTTAATTTGATACTCTCCATTATTTCCTTGGTTATCCACAGCTGGTTATCCCTTCTCTTACCACCCTTCTTTTTCACTGGAATATATTTTTGTTGAGCACTATGAAAGAGCTCCTTAAAAGTCCTCCACTGTTCCTCAATTGTGCCACCGTTTAGTCTGTGTTTCCAGTCTACTTTAGCCAAATCTGCCCTCATCCCACTGTAGTCCCCTTTGTTTAAGCATACTATGCTCGTTTGAGACACTACTTCCTCACCCTCAATCTGTATTACAAATTCAACCATACTGTGATCACTCATTCCGAGAGGATCTTTTACCAGGAGATCGTTTAGTATTCCTGTCTCATTACACAGGACCAGACCTAAGATAGCTTGCTCCCTTGTAGGTTCTGTAACATACTGTTCTAAGAAACAATCCCGTATGCATTCTATTAATTCCTCCTCCAGGCTACCCCGTGCGATTTGATTTGACCAATCGATATGTAGGTTAAAATACTGCCGTTCCTTTTTCACATGCCTCCATTATTCCTTTAATTATTGTCCGCCCCACCGTGAAGTTATTATTTGGGGGCCTATAAACTACGCCCACTAGTGACTTTTTCCCCTTACTATCTCTAATCTCCACCCACAATGATTCAACATTTGGTTCATTAGAGCCAATATCATCTCTCACAACTGCCCTGATATCATCCTTTATTAACAGAGCTACCCCATCTCCTTTCCCTTCTTGTCTATCTTTCCAAATTGTCAGATACCCCTGTATGTTTAATTACCAGTCTTGGTCACCCTGCAACCACGTTTCTGTAATGGCCACCAAATCATACCCATTTGTAATGATTTGTGCCGTCAACTCATTTACTTTATTTCGAATGCTGCGTGCGTTTAGGTAGAGTGTTTGAATACTAGTTTTTAAACCATGATTTTTAGTTTTGACCCCTCCTGCAGCCCCTTTATATTCATACATATTGTCACTTCCAATCACCTTGTGGTTTACACTTACCCCAGTGCTACTCTGCTCTGTTGCCTCCTGCCTTTTGCATTCTTTCTTGGGGTCCTGTTCATCTGAGCTCTCACCCATTCTAACTATCTCAGAGCCCTCTCCTGGGTTCCGAATACTCCTTGCATTGAGGCACCGAGCTTTCATGCTTGCCTTTTTATTACACTTTGACCCTTTAGAATTTTGCTGTACAGTGGCCCTTTTTGTTTTTTGCCTTGGGTTTCTCTGCCCTTCACTTTTACTCATCTCCTTTCTGTATTTTGCTGCTGTCTCCATTTTGTTTCCCTCTGTCTCCCTGCATTGGTTCCAATCCCCCTGCCATTTTAGTTTAACTCCTCCCCAACAGCACTAGCAAACACTCCCCCTTGGACATTGGTTCCGGTCCTGTCTAGGTGCAGAGCGTCCGGTTCGTACTGGTCCCACCTCACCCAGAACCAGTTCCAATGCCCCACGAATTTGAATCCCTCCCTGCTGCACCACTGCTCAAGCCACGTATTCTTCTGAGTTATCCTGCGATTCCTACTCTGACTAGCACGTGGCACTGGTAGCAATCCCGAGATTACTACTTTTGAGGTCCTACATTTTAATTTAGCACCTAGCTCCTTAAATTCGTCTCGTAGGACCTCATCCCTTTTTTTACCAATATCGTTGGTACCAATGTGCACCACGACAACTGCCTGTTCACCCTCCCTTTTTAGAATGTCCTGCACTCGTTCCGAGACATCCTTGACCCTTGCACCAGGGAGGCAACATACCATCCTGGAGTCTCGGCTGCGGTCGCAGAAACGCCTATCTATTCCCCTTACAATTGAATCCCCTATCACTATCGCTCTCCCACTCTTTTTCCTGCCCTCCTGTGCAGCAGAGCCAGCCACGGTGTCATGAATTTGGCTGCTGCTGCCTCCCCTGATGAGTCATCCCCCCAACAGTACTCAAAGCGGTGTATCTGTTTTGCAGGGGGATGCCCACAGGGGACCCCTGCACTACCTTCCTTGCACTGCTCTTCCTGCTGGTCTTCCATTCCCTATCTGGCTGTGGACCCTTCACCTGCAGTAAGACCAACTCACTACACGTGCTACGCACGTCATTCTCAGCATCCTGGATGCTCCAGAGTAAATCCACCCTCAGCTCCAATTCCGCAACGCGGACCGTCAGGAGCTGGAGGCGGATACACATCCCGCACACGTAGTCGTCAAGACACCGGAAGTGTCCCTGAGTTCCCACGTGGTACAGGAGGAGCATATCACGTGACTGAGCTCTCCTGCCATGACTTAACCCTTAGATACACTTAAATTGGCAACAACAATGCTAAAGGTTACTCACTATTATAGAAGAGAAAAAAGAAAAACTACTCACCAATCACCAGCCAATCACTTACCCCCTTGGCTGTGACGTCACCTTTCTGTTTCTTTCTACTTCTTTTTTGCCTTCTCCCTGTAGCTGCACAAGCCACGCCTCTCGCCGACCCCGGACTCACGCCTCTCCACACACCTCCGACGCTGCTCCCGACTGCCGCCGCGTTGGGCCTTTTATAGGCCTCTCGCCGACCCCGGACTCACGCCTCTCCATGCACCTCCGACACTGCTAGCACCTGGGCATACAGCATCTCCTGGATGTAGAATACGGAGACAAATATCATACACACAATGGAATCTGCTCAATTTTCCTTTCTGTTTTGTTGATCATCATAGAATCATAGAAACTTACAGCACAGAAGGAGGCCATTCGGCCCAACCTGTCTGTGCCGGCTGAAAAAGAGCTAGCCAGCCTAATCCTATTTTCCAGCTCTTGATCCGTAGCCTTGTAGGTTATACCACTTCAAGTGCACATCCAAGTACTTATTCAATGTGTTGAGGGCTTCTGCCTCTACCACCCTTTCAGGCAGTGAGTTCCAGACCCCCACCACCCTCTGGGTGAAAGAAGTTATCCTCAACAGCCCTCCAAATTGTTTACCAATTACTTTAAACATGATGATTTACCCCCTGGCGTTAGAGACACAAATCTACTCTTGAATTTTCTCTGTTATGTTTGGGTAAAAACCCAATGGTGATTGACCATAACAGAATGGGTCATGATCAGTGTCCTGCTGTGACTGAAATCAGTGGACATTAGTACTGCTGCGACTGAAATCTGTCTCAAGGGGTTTCTCCTGGCAGCTGCTGTTCATTTGACCGAGCACAACAGGCACATGTGGGCAAGCCACATGAATTTGATTCTTTTAAGAAACAAACGTTATTAAAAAGAAACGGAAGTGCACTGCCATAGTGCGGTACTGATTCATACAGACTAGGAAGATTCTGGTTCCAATCCTGCCTATGTTGAGTTGCTACGCCATCGTTACAGGCATTGGGGCGGAAATTCGATCATGCCTCAGTTGCGGCGTTGGTCCAGACGGAGCGGTAAATTTTGTGCCGGCAAATGCTTTGTGTCTGCCGCCACAAAATTCATCAGCTGGGCCCGGAGTTTTGAGCGGGGCGCTAAGGGAGGTGTTGTGCCTCTTTTAGGGCGCTAGGCCGGCTGAGCAAAGGAAAATCCCGAGCTAAACAGCCGGCCTCGGAGCACCACAGAAGAGGCCTGGGTGGGGTGGGGGGAACCTGAAAAAAACCCACCAAAAACATTTCCAATACATAGCTCACGCCTCCACAACATAAATTGCAACAAACAAAAGAGTTAAAAAAAACAATCACACTTACCTGAGGTCGGCATTAATTATCTCACTGCGGCTGCTACAGCTCGGACCGCCAGCTTTCACAGGAGTTTCCACCAGGGCGCGCTACAGAGCGCTACGGGTTGGGCAGCAACCAAAAATCAAGCCGATGTCACAGCCAGGGGCGTTTCACACCGGCTCACCTCTCCTGGGCGGGACTGCTCTGCGCCCCGTCGATACCGGCATCAAATGTCGCGGCGGTGCGCTGGAAGCTGGCCACTGGGCGCAAGTGCTTCCCGCCGCCATTGCCGCCCGTCCGAGGTGCTAAGAGGGGCGGCAGAAGACCGAATTTCTACCCCATTATGTTGGCCCCCAGTACCCCTGGGCTAAAGAGGAGGGAAATTAGCCAGACTCTATGCATACAGTGGTTAATTTAATATGTATGATCAGGCCCATCAAAAGGCCAGCAAGCATTACTAATACTGCATTAAACTAGTCTGTCTTCCCTGCAAGATTGATGATTCAGTGACATGATGCCTTCTTGTACTTTCAGTGATTGCTACACTTAATTAGGCAAATAAATCTTTGTCAAGTAACACCTGAAGCATTTGAACTGACAAGTGACCCTGGCCCCACCAGCAGTGCTCTGCACCCTAAGGCTTTACCACCTTGCGGTGTGCTTGACGATTTTTATCAGAACTCACGCACTCTTCTGTTATCTCTCTTCCTATCTTTGACCTTTTCAGTTCTCTGAGAGGAGTTCTTCATTAGGGCCTTTGTCCTAGGCTATGTTATTTTTTCTTCATCAAGCTTCACCCATCCATTAAAAATTATCATTTAATTTTGCCCTCCTCTTTTAATCGGCAATGTCAAAGACCTTGCTCACCTGGAGGTGCCCCTTTACCCCTTAGTTAAATTATCAGTGCTACAGTCCTCTTCGTCCTTGTTTGAAGCTCTTTAAATAATGTCATATATTGGTCCATTAATGAAATCTGAACCAACTCCAACATGTAAGTAAGTTGAATTTCTAACTTTTCACTGTCTAATTGCAATCAGCTTTTCAGTTTCATTTTCTTACAATAGCTACTTGGGCTCTCACTCCAGATTCAGGCTGCATTTGCACTATAATCGCAGCATTAGTGCAAAGTGAATCAACTTCACACAAAAGTAACACTTTTCGTGCGGATGTATTCTTCAAATAAATCAGATTGTCTTTTTTTTTTCGCTATTTGCTGGCGACAAAATTACCCAGGCCACATCATTTCCCAGCAATCAAATCATGGCCCAGTTTTTCTACTTTCTTCAGATTTGGAACTCCCCCTCTGATGTGGCAGGATTTCCAGCCATCACAAAGGTGCACCCTGTATACAAGAGCCAATCTTCTGGCCTGAGGGTCTTTACAATATTGTAGTTAGGCTCCCCGGCCTTCAACAGAGGCTCTGACTGGAGAGGGGGCCACGGAGCCAAGCAACTGAATGGTGGTGGATGTTTAAATCAGTTTTCAAAAATCTTTAAATCCTCTGCCATCGATCACTCTATCATTGATTGCTTGCTTAAACAGCCTCCCATCCCACCCTGCTCATCGCCATAGTAAAGCTGGACCAACTTGGGTCCTTGGTACCCAATGTTGCTATGATGCAAATGATAGGAAACATGCCACCAGGTTCTGCCAATGAGAAATCAGGCTGATGGAAAAAATGAGTGGGGAATGTGTCCCCAAGCCACTTCCTCCTCCTGCCCGTCACGGTTACACTGAAAAATCAACAGAAAACTCTCGGAATAAGCCGTGCAAATCTTCCAGTCCATCCAGGAGAATTCCAATGTATCTGCGCTAGGTGCTGTCTCCTAAAAGTTGCCAAGAAATCTTCCAACGGCACAGTGTGAAGTCATACAATCAGGAGATCTGCCTGCAACATTGGGAGCTGAGAGCTGGCAACTTAATCCAGGGGTCCCCGAGGAGATTTGTAATAGAAACATAGAAACATAGAAAATAGGTGCAGGAGTAGGCCATTCGGCCCTTCTAGCCTGCACCGCCATTCAATGAGTTCATGGCTGAACATGCAACTTCAGTACCCCATTCCTGCTTTCTCACCATACCCCTTGATTCCCCTAGTAGTAAGGACTTCATCTAACTCCTTTTTGAATATATTTAGTGAATTGGCCTCAACAACTTTCTGTGGTAGAGAATTCCACAGGTTCACCACTCTCTGGGTGAAGAAATTCCTCCTCATCTCAGTCCTAAATGGCTTCCCCCTTATCCTTAGACTGTGTCCCCTGGTTCTGGACTTCCCCAACATTGGGAACATTCTTCCTGCATCTAACCTGTCTAACCCCGTCAGAATTTTAAACGTTTCTATGAGGTCCCCTCTCATTCTTCTGAACTCCAGTGAATACAAGCCCAGTTGATCCAGTCTTTCTTGATAGGTCAGTCCCGCCATCCCGGAAATCAGTCTGGTGAACCTTCGCTGCACTCCCTCAATAGCAAGAATGTCCTTCCTCAGGTTAGGAGACAAAAACTGTACACAATACTCCAGGTGTGGCCTCACCAAGGCCCTGTACAATTGTAGCAACACCTCCCTGCCCTTGTACTCAAATCCCCTCGCTATGAAGGCCAACATGCCATTTGCTTTCTTAACCGCCTGCTGTACCTGCATGCCAACCTTCAATGACTGATGTACCATGACACCCAGGTCTCGTTGCACCTCTCCTTTTCCTAATCTGTCACCATTCAGATAATAGTCTGTCTCTCTGTTTTTACCACCAAAGTGGATAACCTCACATTTATCCACATTATACTTCATCTGCCATGCATTTGCCCACTCACCTAACCTATCCAAGTCGCTCTGCAGCCTCATAGAATACTCCTTGCAGCTCACACTGCCACCCAACTTAGTGTCATCCGCAAATTTGGAGATACTACATTTAATCCCCTCATCTAAATCATTAATGTACAGTGTAAACAGCTGGGGCCCCAGCACAGAACCTTGCGGTACTCCACTCGTCACTGCCTGCCATTCTGAAAAGTCCCCATTTACTCCTACTCTTTGCTTCCTGTCTGACAACCAGTTCTCAATCCATGTCAGCACACTACCCCCAATCCCATGTGCTTTAACTTTGCACATTAATCTCTTGTGTGGGACCTTGTCGAAAGCCTTCTGAAAGTCCAAATATACCACATCGACTGGTTCTCCCTTGTCCACTCTACTGGAAACATCCTCAAAAAATTCCAGAAGATTTGTCAAGCATGATTTCCCTTTCACAAATCCATGCTGACTTGGACCTATCATATTACCTCTTTCCAAATGCACTGCGATCACATCCTTAATAATTGATTCCATCATTTTACCCACTACCGATGTCAGGCTGACCGGTCTGTAATTCCCTGTTTTCTCTCTCCCTCCTTTTTTAAAAAGTGGGGTTACATTGGCTACCCTCCACTCCATAGGAACTGATCCAGAGTCAATGGAATGTTGGAAAATGACTGTCAATGCATCCGCTATTTCCAAGGCCACCTCCTTAAGTACTCTGGGATGCAGTCCATCAGGCCCTGGGGATTTATCGGCCTTCAATCCCATCAATTTCCCCAACACAATTTCCCGACTAATAAGGATTTCCCTCAGTTCCTCCTCCTTACTAGACCCTCCGACCCCTTTTATATCCGGAAGGTTGTTTGTGTCCTCCTCAGTGAATACCGAACCAAAGTACTTGTTCAATTGGTCCGCCATTTCTTTGTTCCCCGTTATGACTTCCCCTGATTCTGACTGCAGGGGACCTACGTTTGTCTTTACTAACCTTTTTCTCTTTACATATCTATAGAAACTTTTGCAATCCGTCTTAATGTTCCCTGCAAGCTTCTTCTCGTACTCCATTTTCCCTGCCCTAATCAAACCCTTTGTCCTCCTCTGCTGAGTTCTAAATTTCTCCCAGTCCCCGGGTTCTCTGCTATTTCTGGCCAATTTGTATGCCACTTCCTTGGCTTTAATGCTATCCCTGATTTCCCTTGATAGCCACGGTTGAGCCACCTTCCCTTTTTTATTTTTACGACAGACAGGAATGTACAATTGTTGTAGTTCATCCATGCGGTCTCTAAATGTCTGCCATTGCCCATCCACAGTCAACCCCTTCAGTATCATTCGCCAATCTACCCTAGCCAATTCACGCCTCATACCTTCAAAGTTACCCTTCTTTAAGTTCTGGACCATGGTCTCTGAATTAACTGTTTCATTCTCCATCCTAATGCAGAATTCCACCATATTATGGTCACTCTTCCCCAAGGGGCCTCGCACAACGAGATTGCTAATTAATCCTCTCTCATTACACAACACCCAGTCTAAGATGGCCTCCCCCCTAGTTGGTTCCTCGACATATTGGTCTAAAAAACCATCCCTTATGCACTCCAGGAAATCCTCCTCTACCGTATTGCTTCCAGTTTGGTTAACCCAATCTATGTGCATATTAAAGTCACCCATTATAACTGCTGCACCTTTATTGCACGCACCCCTAATTTCATGTTTGATGCCCTCCCCAACATCACTCCTACTGTTTGGAGGTCTGTACACAACTCCCACTAACGTTTTTTGTCCTTTGGTATTCTGCAGCTCTACCCATATAGATTCCACATCATCCAAGCTAATGTCCTTCCGAACTATTGCCTTAATTTGCTCCTTAACCAGCAATGCTACCCCACCTCCTTTTCCTTTTATTCTATCTTTCCTGAATGTTGAATACCCCTGGATGTTGAGTTCCCAGCCCTGATCATCCTGGAGCCACGTCTCCGTAATCCCAATCACATCATATTTGTTAACATCTATTTGCACAGTTAATTCATCCACTTTATTGCGGATACTCCTTGCATTAAGACACAAAGCCTTCAGGCTTGTTCTTTTAACACCCTTTGTCCTTTTAGAATTTTGCTGTACAGTGGCCCTTTTTGTTCTTTGCCTTGGGTTTCTCTGCCCTCCACTTTTCCTCATCTCCTTTCTGTCTTTTGCTTTTGCCTCATTTTTGTTTCCCTCTGTCTCCCTGCATTGGTTCCCATCCCCCTGCCATATCAGTTTAAATCCTCCCCAACAGCACTAGCAAACACTCCCCCTAGGACATTGGTTCCGGTCCTGCCCAGGTGCAGACCGTCCGGTTTGTACTGGTCCCACCTCCCCCAGAACCGGTTCCAATGCCCCAGGAATTTGAATCCCTCCCTGTTGCACCACTGCTCAAGCCACGTATTCATCTGCGCTATCCTGCGATTCCTACTCTGACTATCACGTGGCACTGGTAGCAATCCCGAGATTACTACTTTTGAGGTCCTACTTTTTAATTTAGCTCCTAGCTCCTTAAATTCGTTTCGTAGGACCTCATCCCTCTTTTTACCTATGTCTCGGTTGCGGCCGCAGAAACGCCTATCTATTCCCCTCACCATTGAATCCCCAATCCCCAATCAATGTATACAATATATCAGTAGCCATTAATTCTCTGGTGGGAACCTCATCAGACATCAATGCCACTGAATTTACTAACAGCCACTGTCAGCACATCTCAGTAAAATCAATCTATTTAATTAACAATATATATGTTATTAAAAATAATAGCCAGCAGTGATTTCAAGGCAGTAATCTAATCTAGGTTTCAGATGGCAGTTAAGAATTGCTGAAGCTTTGTGGTTTGTGGAATCACTTCAACCGCTCGCTGTTTTAGAGTCAGTGTGAGTTATGCTTCATGGAAGGATAATTAATACAGGTGAAGAGATGTGAATAACCACAATTAGAATAAACGTTCTTATGTATGGCATAATGTCTTGCAGCAATGCTTTTAACTAGTGGCTAACGTGGCACAGAGATGTAAAGTGTGCTTGAAATATGACTCCATCCTATTTATACATTTCAGTTGGGGAATAGGTAGTGCATTTGATTTGCATGCTGACCTTTCAAAATTTCTCTGCACTGATGGACTGAAATTCTCCTTCCTCAGCTAATTCAAATTAGGGCCGGATTTTCGACTTTTGGGGTTTTTCACTGAAAACGGTAGCGATATGTGAAAATTTTTAGGCTGAACTTTCGGCCTTTGGGGTCATCAATAAGGGAGGCATTCCACGATTATTTGCGGCACAAAGTGAGAGTTTCAGCAATATTAGTCCGGGGTCGTTTGCACTGCGAGAGAGGCCTTGGGAGGACAAAAGTTCCCCTAATTCAACACTAAAATGCTCATCTCAGTCACAGGAATCATTTTATGAAATCACACTCTCCTCTAAGGAAAGGATGAAAAACCATGGTGAGTACACACTTGATTTCCTAATATCCACTCCCTGCTGGGAAGCTCTGCAGTGGTAACATATAATATTACTACTAACGTGTCTAGTGTGAAAAACTTAAAATTGGCAGCAGGAGGTGTTACGTAGAGTTTGGGAGAGACATCTATCTTGGCACCCTCCTCTTTCTCAACCCAATAGCCATGGGGTTAGCTTCTACAGGGCTGTAGTGATGCCCGCCCTCCTGTATGGCTCAGAGACGTGGACCATATACAGTAAACACATCAAATCATTGGAGAAATACCACCAACGATGTCCCCACAAGATCCTGCAAATCCCCTGGGAGGATAGATGCACCGTCAGTGTTCTCGATCAGGCCAACATCCCCAGCATCGAGGCACTGACCACACTCGACCAGTTCCATTGGGCGGGCCACATTGTCCACATGCCCGACACAAGACTCTCAAAGCAAGCGCTCTACTCAGAACTCCTACATGGCAAGCAAACCTCAGGTGGACAGAGGAAATGTTTTGTGGACACCCTCAAAGCCTCTTTGATAAAATGCAACATCCCCACCGACACCTGGAAGTCCCTGGCCAAAGACCGCCCTAAGTGGAGGAAGAGCATCTGGGAGGGCGCTGAGCACCTTGAGTCTCATCGCTGATAGCATGCAGAAACCATGCGCAGGCAGCGGAAAAAGCGCGCGGCAAACCAGTCCCACCCATCCCTTCTTCAATGACTGTCCGTCCTACGTGCGACAGAGACTGTGGCTCTCATATTGGACTGTAAAGTCATCTGAGAACTCACTTTTAGAGTGGAAGGAAGTCTTCCTCGATTTCAAGGGACTGCCTATGATGATGATGACATGATGATGATGTACGCTGACGATACCTCCTTGTCCACTTTTCTGCAGCTGTGTTGTCAGACTGTTTCTCTGGCATCCAGTCTCAGATTAATTATAATTTACTCCAGCAAAACATTGGGAAAACTGAATCCATCATTTCCAGCCCCCGCCACAAAATTTAAGAACATAAGAACATAAGAAATAGGAATAGGAGTAGGCCATATGGCACCTCAAGCCTGCTCTGCCATTCAATAAGATCATGGCTGATCTGATCATGAACTCAGCTCCACTTCCCTGCCCACCCCATAACCCCTTATCCCCTTATCATTTAAGAAACTATCTATTTCTGTCTTAAATTAATTCAATGTCCCAGCTTCCACAGCTCTCTGAGGCAGCGACTTCCACAGATTTACAACCCTCTGAGGGTAGAAATTTCTCCTCATCTCTGTTTTAAATGGGCGGCCCCTTATTCTAAGATCATGCCCTCTAGATGTAGTCTCCCCCATCAACGGAAACATCCTCTCTGCATCCACCTTGTCAAGCCCCCTCATAATCTTATACGTTTCGATAAGATCACCTCTCATTCTTCTGAATTCCAATGAGTAGAGGCCCAACCTACTCAACCTTTCCTCATAAGTCAACCCCCTCATCCCCAGAATCAACCTTGTGAACCTTCTCTGAAATGCCTCCAAAGCATATATATCCTTTCATAAATATGGAAACCAAAACTGCATGTAGTATTCCACCAATACCTTGTATAGCTGTTGCAAGACTTCCCTACTTTTATATTCCATTCTCTTTGCAATAAAGGCCAAGATTCCATTGGCCTTCCTGATCACTTGCTGTACCTGTCATGTATTCAAGTATCATTGTAACCCATGTATAAGCTGACCTAAGTTGTACACCTTAAGAACATTGACCACAGGGGGCGAACTTGTGGGAGACATTCCTAACCTGGACTTTCCGGTATAAAAGGGGAAGCTCCACCCACCTTAAGTCTCTTGAGGTCTTGGTAATAAAGGGAACTGGTCACAGAATGACCTTCTCTCAAGTGTGGGCCTCGTGTGTATTTAAACTGTAGAGTAAGGACATATCATTGGCGACGAGAAACTGGGATTTAAACAACGCGAGCATGGCCACTAGCAGCACAGAAGTGAGGTACTGTGTTGGTGATGATTGGGACGACTTTATTGAGAGACTACAGCAAAGTTTTGTCACTAAGGAATGGTTCGGACAGGATTCGGCCGACAAACGCAAGGCTCATCTCCTGACGGTTTGTGGATCCAGAAAGTACTCCCTGATGAAGGACCTTCTAGCGCCAGAGAAGCTGGCGGACAAGACGTTTGAAGAACTCAGTAAGTTGATCGGGGAACACCTTAAACCGGCGAGCAGCATGCACATGGTGAGACACCGGTTTTACACGCACCGGCAGCGAGAAGGGCAAAGCGTTCCCGACTTCGTGGCAGATCTCCGGCGACTGGCAAGCCTATGTAAGTTCCCAGATGCATGCAGAGCAGAGATGCTGCGAGACTTTTTTATTGAGGGCATCGGGCACGCTGGGGTTTTCAGGAAACTGATTGAGACCAAAGACTTGACCTTGGAAGTGGCGGCTCTGATAGCCCAGACATTTATCTCAGGGGAGGAAGAGACCAGAATGATTTATGGCAAAAATCTTGGCTCAAATGCAGCAAACGACCAGGGAGTCAACATTGTTAACACGGCACACAGTTCTCTAGGCAGACAAGGGCAATCGGACATGCCCCAGCATGCAGTCGAACCCAAAAGGGCAATTCAGCAGAGACAATGGCTAGCTGAACGGTGATTCATGCCATCGCAATGGATAATGCGGCCAGTAATGGGGCCATCAACACCTGTTAATGGTGTGCTTAAGGACAGTTACAGAGACAGTCAGAGACAATCGACTGGCAATGGACCTTTTGTTTCCAACAATGGGGCCTTCAGCTCATGCTGGAGGTGTGGAGGCAAACACCCAGCCAGAGCTTGCAGATTTCAGCAATATACCTGCAGAAACTGCAACGTCAGCGGGCACTTGACGCGTATGTGCAGGAAGCCTGCAGCCAGGTTGATGTACGAGGAGGGGCCCGATGTAAGCCCTACGATGCCAAATGAATACTGGGGTAAATCGCTGGAAGCTGAAGTTCAGCGAGTTCATGTGGAGCACATATCCAGTTCATATGCCAGGTCACCACCGATAATGATGAAAGTGCTCCTCAATGGCATCCCAGTATTAATGGAGCTAGACACAGAGGCCAGCCTGTCCCTGATGAGTATCAAACAGTTCGAAAGGTTGTGGGTGTCCAAGGCCAGGAGGCCAAAATTATTGCCAATTGACGCACTGCTACGGACATATAAAAGGAGATCGTTCCGGTGCTAGGCAGCGCCACGGTAGTCATGACCCACAAAGATTCAGAGAACAGGTTGCCACTCTGGATTGTCCCAGGGGACGGTCCCGCACTACTGGGGAGGAGTTGGCTTGCTGTCATGAACTGGAAATGGGGCGATGTCAATGCAATTTCTTCTGTGGAGCGAATATCATGCTCACAGGTCCTGGACAAATTTGACTCATTATTTCAACCCGGCATCGGCACTTTCATGGGGACCAAGGTAGTGATTCACTTAAACCTGGATGCCAGGCCAGTACACCACAAGGCCAGAGCGGTGCCATACGTGATGCGGGAAAAGATAGAATGCGAATTGGACTGCCTGCTGAGGGAAGGCATCAGCTCGCCAGTCCAATTCAGTGACTGGGCGAGCCCGATCGTGCCGGTGCTCAAGGCGGAGGGGTCGGTCAGGATATGTGGCGATTACAAGGCCACCATCAATCGGGTGTCACTCCAAGACCAGTACCCGCTACCGAGAGCGACGCAATCCGGTGGCAAACTTTTTTCAAAATTGGACCTGACCTCATCTTACATGACCCAGGAGCTGGCGAGTGAGTCGAAGAAGCTGACCACCATCACGACACACAAGGGGTTGTTTGAGTATAACAGATGTCCGTTCAGAATTTGTTTGGCCACCGCGATCTTTCAGCGAAATATGGAAAGCCTCCTCAAGTTAATTCCAAGGACGGTAGTTTTTCAAGACGACATCCTCATCACAGGTCGCGATACTGAAGAACACCTCCGCAACCTGGAGGAGGTGCTACGCAGACTGGACCGGGTAGGGCTGCGAATGAAAAAGGCGAAGTGCATCTTCTTAGCTCCAGAGGTACAATTCCTGGGGAGGAGGGTAGCAGCAGACGGGATCAGACCTACTGCGTCCAAAACGGAAGCGATCCAGAGAGCACCCAGACCCCGTAACACGACGGAGCTGCGTTCATTCCTGGGGCTCCTGAACTATTTTGGCAACTTTCTTCCCAAATTGAGCATGCTGTTAGAGCCGCTACACGTGCTCCTATGCAAAGGTCACGATTGGGTCTTGGGGGACAGCCAGGAAAGGCTTTTGATAGAGCACGCAATTTGTTATACTCCAACAAACTGTTAACGTTATATGACCCGTGTAAGAAACTAGTTTTAACGTGCGATGCGTCGTCCTATGGGGTCAGGTGTGTGTTGCAGCATGTGAATGCCAGTGGTCAGTTACAGCCGGTAGCTTATGCCTCCAGAAGTCTGTCCCAGGCAGAAAGGGGCTACGGGATGGTAGAAAAGGAAGCGCGAGCATGTGTAAATGCAGTAAAAAAAATGCACCAGTACCTGTTTGGCAGGAAATTTGAGCTGGAGACAGATCACAAACCCCTAATATACCTTTTGGCCGACAACAAGGTCATAAATGCGAATGCATCGGCCCGCATACAGAGGTGAGAACTTATGTTAGCCGCCTATGACTGCACAATTCGGCACAGACCGGCCACTAAAAACTGTGCCGATGCACTCAGCAGGCTACCACTAGCCACCACTGAGGGGGCAACTGAGCATGATGCTGAGATGGTCATGGCTGTTGAAGCTTTCGAAAGCGAAGGCTCACCTGTGACAGCCCGTCAGATTAAAGTCTGGACAAATAAAGACCCACTACTGTCTTTAGTTAAGAAATGTGTCCTGAATGGGGACTGGGCAGCCACGTACGGGGCATGCCCTGAGCAGTTTAAATCATTTCATAGGCGCAAGGATGAACTCTCGATTCAGGCCGATTGCCTACAGTGGGGAAACTGAGTAGTCATGCCCCAGAAGGGCAGAGAGGTGTTTATCAGAGAACTTCACAATGAGCACCCGGGCATTGTCATGATGAAGGCAATTGCCAGGTCACACGTTTGGTGGCCAGGGATAGATGCAGACCTGGAACGTTGTGTTCGCAGGTGCAACACGTGTGCTCAGCTGGGCAACACACCCAGGGAAGCCCCCTCCTAAGCCCCTGGTCCTGGCATCGCCAAGGCATGGTCACACATCCATATGGACTACACAGGTCCTTTCATGGGAAAAATGTTTTTGGTTGTAGTATATACCTACTCCATAGGAATTAAGTGTGCCATTTTAAATTCAAGCACATCCTCTGCCACAGTAGAAAGTCTACGGGCAATGTTCGCTGCCCATAGTCTACCAGACGTCTTGGTCAGCGACAATGGCCCGTGCTTCACAAGCACTGAATTCTAGGACTTCATGGCAGGCAATGGAATCAACCATGTCAGAACGGCACCATTCAAGCCGGACTCAAATGGCCAGGCGGAACGAGCAGTGCAGATAATCAAACAGGGGATGCTCAGAATCGAGGGGGTTCCCTATAAAGCCACTTATCACGCCTCCTGTTGGCCAACAGATCCCGACCACACTCGCTCACAAGGGTTCCACCCGCAGAGCTGCGAATGAAAAGGACGCTCAAAACCAGGTTATCCCCTATACACCCTAATATGAAAGAAATTGTTGAGAGCAGGCGTCAGTCACAATGTGACTACCATGACAGGAATGCGAGGGCGCGATGTATTGATGTCAATGACCCTGTTTTTGTCCTTAGTTGCGCTGCAGGGCCCAAATGGCTTGCAGGCACTGTGATTGTCAAAGAGGGGACTAGGGTTTTGGTAGTTAAACTTACCAATGGACAAATCTGCAGCAAACACGTGGATCAAACTAAAAGGAGGTTCAGCAACCCCATAGAAGAATTAGAGGAAAAACACAATGTAGAATTTACTCTACCACAGGTGACCGAACACCAGAACAAAGTGAAGGAGAGTCCAGTCACTGAGGGCAGTCCGGACAGGCCTGAGGCACCGCAAACAGCAGACACTCAGGCCAGCGCCCAACAACCGGAGCTCCAACTCAGGCGCTCTACAAGGGAGTGTAAACCACCAGAGAGACTTAACCTGTGATCCCAATAAGACTTTACAGGGGAGGTGATGTCATGTATTTAACTATCATTGTAACCCATGTATAAGCTGACCTAAGTTGTACACCTTGTGAACATTGACTACAAGGGGCGAACTTGTGGGAGACACTCCTAACCTGGACTTCCAGGTATAAAAGGGGAAGCTCCACCCACCTTCAGTCCCTTGAGGTCTTGGTAATAAAGGTAACTGGTCACAGAGTGACCTTCTCTCTAGTATGGGCCTCGTGTGCATTTATACTGTATAGTAAGGGCATATCAGTACCTGCATACTATCCTTTTGTGTTTCATGCACAAGTACCCCCAGGTTTCGCTGTGCTGCGGCACTTTGCAATCTTTCTCCATTTAAATAATAACTTACTCTTTGATTTTTTTCTGCCAAAGTGTATGACCTCACAATTTCCAACATTATACTCCATCTGCCATATTTTTGCCCACTCATTAGCCTGTCTATGTCCTTTTGCAGATTTTTTTGTCCTCCTCACACATTGCTTTCTACCCTTGTCATTGACTCCATCCCCTTCTTAGCCACTGTCTCAGGCAAAGTTCCCTCTAATTTTTTTTTCGTGCACTGCTCCTTTAAATTGCTGAGTGGCTCATGCAAATTTTGCGCATGCACGGTTTTTACAATGCAAAAGCTAGTGAGCAGCCTGCGCAGAACCTCAAACACTGCGCATCCACGAGCCTTCGAGGGAACATTGGTGTCAGGCTAAATCACACTGTTAACAAGCTCAGCATCCTATTCAACTCCAATCTGATTTTCCAACCCCATATTCTCTGCATCACATAGAGTGCTTACTTCCACCGCCATAACAACGCCCGCCTTAGCCCACCTGCTGCTGTAATCCTCATCGTACCTTTGTCACCTTCAGACTCAACTGTTCTAATGGCAGCTTTAATGGTGCTCACCATTATTAATCTGTAAATCGTCCAGCAACTTGTGGCAAGGAAGAAAGACCCCATGAATTGCACATCTCCACATGTTACCTCCGCCATTAGCTTCACACAAACAGCATCAGTTCTTAGCTTCCCTGTTATTCTTAAGAACTTGATGAATTTGCACATTGTCCATTGAACTAGCCGAAAAAAGTTAAGTCTAGTAATTAATAGCGTAAGTACCATTTTAATGGCATGATAGTTGTTAATGACTGTCAATCAACTACTCTACCCAGAAAGTGAACAATTTAAACTATGGAGTCTCATTCCTTCGGATAATGAATTGTTGTTGGGGATATTTAAAATGTTCAATTTTTAAGCTTTTTTTCTTACTTTTCATTTCTGTCTCTTTTTCTCTCTTTCTCTTTATTCCCCTCTCTTTATTTCTCATTCTGTACCTGATTTAACTCTAATTCACCCATTCCAATTCACCCTCCATCTCAGTCATTCCTCTGTTTATTTTTCTATTCTTAAATCTCTTTGGTTAAGGAGATACACTGTTGGCCCCGCTATTCACTAAGGTCCCAGATGCCCTCTCACTTCCAGCAAGTTGGGGCGCAAAACATTTTTGAGCCAAGACTGTCGGAAAAAGTCTAACTAATGGTATACGCTGTGAGATGCCCTGCTCCAGCAAGCTCTGGTCCATAGCCCATCTAAAACTCTGCTACTCGTATCCTGTCTTATCCTCCACCAAGTATCCTGTACTTGCTGACTTATAAGAACATAAGAACATAAGAAATAGGAACAGGAGTAGGCCATATGGCCCCTCGAGCCTGCTCCGTCATTTAATACAATCATGGCTGATCTGATCATGGTCTCAGGTCCACTTCCCTGCCCGCTCTCCTTAACCCATTATTCCCTTATCGTTTAAGAAACTGTCTATTTCTGTCTTAAATTTATTCAATGTCCCAGCTTCCACAGCTCTCTGAGGCAGTGAATTCCACAGATCCACAACCCTCTGAGAGAAGAAATTTCTCCACATCGCTGTTTTAAATGGGTGGCCCCTTATTCTAAGATCATGCCCTCTAGTTCTAGTCTCCCCTATCAGTGGCAACATCCTCTCTGCATCCAACTTGTCAAGCCCCCTCATAATCTTATACGTTTAGATAAGATCACTTCTCATTCTTCTGAATTCCAATGAGTAGAGGCCCAACCTACTCAACCTTTCCTCATAAGTCAACCCCCTTATCTCTGCAATCAACCTTGTGAACCTTCTCTGAACTGCCTCCAAAGCAAGTATATCCTTTCGTAAATATGGAAACCAAAACTGCACGCAGTATTCCAGGTGTGGCCTCATCAATACCCTGTACAACTGTAGCAAGATTTCCCTGCTTTTATACTCCATCCCCTTATGTTGGCTCCCAGTAACCCAACTTCTCAAATTTTAAACTCTCATAAACATAAGAACATAAGAAATAGGAGCAGGAGTAGGCCGCTTGACCCCTCGAGCCTGCTCCACCATTCAATAAGATCGTGGCTAATCTGATCTTGCCCTCAACTCCATTTCCCTGCCCGCTCCCCGTAACCCTTGACTCCCTTATCATTCAAAAATCTGCCTATCTCCAACTTAAATATGTTCAATGGCCCAGCGTCCACAGCTCTCTGGGGTAGAAAATTTCACAGATTCACAACCCGCTGAAAACTCAACTCTGTTTTAAATGGGCGACCCCTTATTCTGAAACTATGACCTTTAGTTCTAGATTCCCTCACGAGGGGAAGCATCCTCTCTGCATCTGCCCTGTCAAGCCCCCTCATAGGGCTCAGTTTTACCCAAGCCCGATTTCTGCCGTACTTGCCCGAGTTGCGCCGCTTCATTACATCAGTAGATGCGCCAGGAAAAAATCTTCGTAGTTTCCCTGATGATTGGCCACTACTCTGCAGCCACACAGCGTGGCCAATTGCCTCGGGAGGTGGAGCCTGCGGTCTGCGCTGAAAAAAGGTACCGGGACTTCTATGCATGCGCGGTGGAAAAAAGTGATGTTCCTGACGTCTCTGAAACGACCGCGCATGTGCAGTAGCGCTCCAAGTTGGCAATCAGCCATTTTTAAAGAGCAGCTTGTGTGTGTGTGCCAGAAGGAGTGCTGTGTTTAGAAAAATCCCAGCTGAATATAGAAGCAGTGCTGTGCGTGTCTCAGAGCATTGAAAAAGTGCTGTGTATGTCTGAGAGCAGCTGCAGCAATACAGCAATGCAGCAACGTGGACCAAGAACAAAGAATTTCTTGGTGCAAGAAATGGAGGCACTAGTTAATATGATTGAGGAAAGATGCAGGAGCTGGATACCAGCAGAGGTCACATAAAAGTGCCACCAAAAGAAATGAAGAAACACTGGAACCAAGTTGCAGAAGATTATTGTGCAGTGGTGAACACCAAGAGATCTGGAAGCCAGTATAAAAAGAAATGGCAGGACCTTGGTCAAGTAGTTAGTGTAAGTAATATTTTCATTTATTCAATGCAGTTGTAAATGTGACCAGCTGTATATGTCCCACCCAGCAGAAAGACACCCTCTCTAAAAAGTTGCATTTTCATCTTTGCTGGGGAAATTGGCCCACAACAAAAGGTTAAAACTCGAACAGGAGGACGCCCGCCAAATCTGCATCCAATGATACCCTTGGAAGAGAGGGTCGCTGCTTTGATGGGTCCTGCCTGGAGAAAAGCAATCAGTACTGAACCCACACTCGAGGGAGAGAGTAAGTCCTGAAAATTCACCGTGGCCCTACAAATCAACCTGCTGTCTGACCTGCTAACCATTTGACTGTTCTGTTATATTTTGCAGAACTTGAGGCCAATCCTGAAGATGTAGAAGTAGATTCAGACAAGCCTTAAGAGGAGAACATCTTCCAATCCAACCCTCCAGACCAACATGGAGGTGAGGGGAAGGGGTGGGGGGGATGGAGATGGATGAAGGCCACACTGTTCTACTGAATCTTGAGGAGGTGGCGGGCATGGAGATGACAGCCCCTTCCGTGACTAGTGGTTTGAGTGCCGGTGGGACATTCTATGGTTTCCTACCTTCCGAGGTTGCGGGTCCCAGAAATGGGGTGCAGCAAGTCACACCCAGGGTCCCATTGTCCCAGGCTATGGGTTCCATTGTTGGGGTGCAGCATGTAACACCCAGGGTCCTATCGTTCCAGGGTGCGGGTCCCAGTGGGATTCAGCAAGGCACACCCAGTGCCTCACTGTCCCAGGCTGCGGGTCCCAGTGGGATGCAGCAAGGCAGACCCAGGGTGAGGAGAAGGAGAACTCGACCACTCTCTCCTGAGATGCAGGATGTAACAGATATGGTTCAGATGATGTCATTAAGTGCGGAGAGCATTGGCCTTACCCGATCACTCCTGGACACCATCAGTGGGGTGAGTGATGAGGTAGTGGAACTGTCAGGAGAAGTAACAACACTCGCTGGGACTATCAGTGAGAGAATAGTGTCCATGAGGGAGGGAATGTTAGAGGTAGTGCAAACCACATCAATGGCCATGAGGGAGGGAACGTCAGAGGTAGTGCAAAGCATGGCAGTGGCCATGAGGGAGGGAACGCCAGAGGTAGTGCAAACTACATCAATGGCCACGAGGGAGGGAACGTCAGAGGTAGTGCAAAGCATGGCAGTGGCCATGAGGGAGGGAATGCCAGAGGTAGTGCAAAGCATGGCAGTGGCCATGAGGGAGGGAATGTCAGAGGCAATGCAAAGCATGACACTGGCAATGAGTGAGGGAATGTCAGGGGTAGTACAGGCCATCATGGAGGGAATGTTTCAGTCCCCTGAGACACTGTCAGGATGCATGAGGGACGGCATGTGTGAGTTAGCTGCTGCAATAAGAGAACACGCTCAGATCACGCGCCCATTGACAGAATCAACTGCCACTCCCACTGCACTCCCCACACCATCCTCTGAAGAGGCCCAAACCAGGCCTGCCACATTACCACCTGACCGCCGCCTCCCCCCCCACCCCCGCCCCAACCCCCCCTCCGCCTCCATCAAGAAGTACCAAGCCCAAAATCACTGCATCACTGCCTGTGGGCAGGGGTGGTAGAAAGTCCAAGACCAAGCGCAGTGGGTGGTGTTAGACTCAGGGGGATGAGAGATGGGTGCAGCCTTTCTGTTCTGCTGTTGTTGTTGTTGATGTTGTTACTGTTGTAACTGTTCTCAGCTTAAAAGATTTTTGTAAGTTATGTAAATTTACAAGTTTATAAGTGATCTTAAAGTTTTTAAGTGATCTTAAAGAGTCATATTAAAGTAAAGTTTGATACAAGAATCATTTTATTACAGTAAAGTTAAGTACATTGTAAACTTTTGAATAAAATATATTTTACATTAAAACTGAATCATGCTCCATGAACATAACACAACATTACGGAACAGCTCCAAAAAATAAATATGTCCATGTGGAATATTTATCACTGAGCCCTCAGGCATCAGTAAAGCGTTCACGGATGAGCTGCTGGTGCAAGGCTTCAGCAATCGTTAAAGGAGCACGATGGCCTGCCTTCCTCCGCCATCATGTTCCGGCCTCAGGCACTTGCATGGTTTCCTCATCCTCGTCATCATCCTCCTCCTCCTCCTCGTCACCTGCATCTTCCACATCATTATCATCACCCACTCTGACCGCAGGTGGGTCTTCCACTACCAGCTGCTGCTGCATCATGATGGCTAAGTTATGCAGCATGCAGCACACAACAGTGAACTGACCGACAATCTCAGGGGAGTATTGCAAGTAGCCTCCGGAATGGTCCAGGCATCGGAAAAGTGTTTCAAGATGCCAATGGTCCTCTGTATTATGCTGCACAATGCAATGTGCGACATGTTGTATTCACGGTCAGCTCCCGTCCGGGTTACGCGTAGGGGCGTCATGAGCCAGGTGGCGAGGCCATGCCCTTTGTCTCCCAGTAGCCAGCTCTGTCCTTCTGGCTGCTGTTGAAACGTGGCAGATAAATGCTGTTGCGTAGGATGAACGCATCAAGGGTGCTGCCAGGGTATCTTGCATCGACTGACATGATGTGATGCATAGCGTCACACAAGAGCTGCACATTAATGGAATGGAAGCCTTTTCTATTCCTGAACATCTTGTAATCCTCCAAAGGTGCTCACAAGGCGATGTGGGTATAATCAATACAGCCCTGTACCTTTGGGAAGCCAGCAATCCTTGAGAACCCCACAGCCCTGTCACGGATTGCTTGGGTGGTCATTGGGAACTTGATGAAGTCATTCCTCCGTGCATACAGTGCAGCCGTGACCTGCCGAATGGAGACATGTATTGCATGTTGAGAGATGGCACACTCATCTCCAGTTGTAGCTTGAAACGATCCGGAGGCATAGGATGAAAGTGCAGCTATATCCTTCACTTCAACTGACAAAGCAGTCCACCTGACGCTTCTTGGCT
Organism: Pristiophorus japonicus; assembly: GCF_044704955.1. Taxonomy (NCBI): domain Eukaryota; kingdom Metazoa; phylum Chordata; class Chondrichthyes; family Pristiophoridae; genus Pristiophorus; species Pristiophorus japonicus. The sequence goes on from NC_091989.1 coordinate 170,580,890, forward strand.
GCAGATCTGGTCTCAGCAACTTACAGATCTCACAGACAACTTCTCTGCAGAAATGCAGCCTTCTGACACAGTCTGCATCACTCAGATGCAGGTACGAAAGCCTGACTCGAAATTGCCGAGGTGGGTAAGGCCTCATGCCCAGCACCGTACGGGCTTAGATGTTCCTAATGTGATCTAATCAATTCCCTCCTATGTGGCACAATGATGCAGAATGCTCGCATAAGGTATGGCATTGTCAGCATTGCCCCCATACTTAAAGTTAAACTTTCAAAGAAGCTCAAAATGGCAGGAAAACTTGCAGCACAGGTTCGCACTTCTCGCTCTCTCCCCAAGATCTGTATGGATGGACCACACCCAAAGGTCTTTTGTCCTCTCCTCTCTCTTCCACCCCCTCCCGACCCCCCCTTGAGTCTGTGACCTCTCTCGCCCTCTCCCCCCACCCACCCTTGTGACCTCTCTCCCTCCCCCTTCCCCCTCTCCCGTTCCCAAGTGCGGTGCCTTCCTGGTCTGCTGGGGTGAGTACCCTCCCCGCCGCCCCCGAGCCTCTCCGGTGCCTTCCTGCCGCTTGATGTGTGGTCCCCGCCCGATACCGGCCAATTCGCTCACTCCCTCCCCCCGCCTCCCAGCCTCTCCGGTCCCGAGTGCGTGCCGGTCCAGGTCCTCTCTGCTTCCCACCCCTATCCCAGGCCGAATGGCCTCCGATGTACTTACCTGCGCTGATTTCTTTAACTCTCCGCAAGGTTTTTCTCGAGTGGCCACATACATAAGAACATAAGAACATAAGAAATAGGAGCTGGAATAGGCCATACGGTCCCTCGAGCCTGCTCCGCTATTTATTAAGATCATGGCTGATCTGATCATGGACTCAGCTCCACTTCCCCGCCGACTCCCCACAACCCCTTAGTCCCTTATCATTTAAGAAACTGTCTATTTCTGTCTTAAATTAATTCAATATCCCAGCTTCCACAGCTCTGTGAAGCAACAAATTCCACAGATTTACAACCCTCTGGTGGTAGAAATTTGTTTTAAATGGGCGGCCCCTTATTCTAAGATCATGTCCACTAGTTCTAGTCTCTCCTATCAGTGGGAACATTCTCTCTGCATCCACCTTATCAAGCCCCCTTATAATCTTATACATTTCGATAAATTCACCTCTCATTCTTCTGAATTCCAATGAGTAGAGGCCCAACCTACTCATCCTTTCCTCATAAGTCAGTCCCCTCATCCCCGGAATCAACCTAGTGAACCTTCTCTCAATTGCCTCCAAAGCGAGTATGTCCTTTCGTAAATATGGAAACCAAAACTGCATGAAGTATTCCAGGTTTGGCCTCACCAATAACTTATATAGCTGTAGCAAGACTTCCCTGCTTTTATACTCCATTCCCTTTGCAATAAAGGCCAAGATACCATTGGCCTTCCTGATCATTTGCTGTATCTGCATACTATCCTTTTGTGTTTCATGTACAAGTACCCCCAGGTCCCGCTGTACTGCGGCACTTTGCAATCCTTCTCCATTTAAATAATAACTTGCTCTTTGATTTTTTCTGCCAATGTGCATGACCTCACACTTTCCAACATTATACTCCATCTGCCAAATTTTTGCCCACTCACTTAGCCTGTCTATGTCCTTTTGCAGATTTTTTTGTGTCCTCCTCACACATTGCTTTTCCTCCCATCTTTGTATCATCAGCAAACTTGGCTACGTTACACTCAATCCCTTCTTCCAAGTCATTTATATAGATTGTAAATAGTTGGGGTCCCAGTACTAATCCCTGCGGCATCCCACTAGTTACTGATTGCCAACCCGAGAATGAACCATTTATCCCGACTCTCTGTTTTCTGTTAGTTAGCCAATCCTCTATCCATGCTAATATATTACCCCCAACCCTGTGAACTTTTATCTTGTGCAGTAAACTTTTATGTGGCACTTTGTCAAATGCCTTCTGGAAGTCCAAATACACCACATCCACTGGTTCCCCTTTATCCACCCTGTTTGTTACATCTTCAAAGAACTCCAGCAAATTTGTCAAACATGATTTCCCCTTCATAAATCCATGCTGACTCTGCCTGACCGAATTTTGCTTTTCCAAATGTCCTGCTACTGTTTCTTTGATAATGGACTCCAACATTTTCCCAACCACAGATGTTAGGCTAACTGGTCTATAGTGTCCTGCTTTTTGTCTGCCTCCTTTTTTAAATAGGGGCATTACATTTGCAGTTTTCCAATCTGCTGGGACTTCACCAGAATCCAGGGAATTTTGGTAAATTACAACCAATGCATCCACAATCCCTGCCGCTACTTTTCTTAAGACCCTAGGGTGCAAGTCATCAGGTCCAGGGGATTTATCTGCCTTTAGTCCCATTATCTACTGAATACCACCTCCTTAGTGATTGTGTTAAGTTCCTCCCCCCTTCCCCCCCACCCGCCCCCATAGCCCCTTGACTATCCACTGTTGGAATATTGTTAGTGTCCTCTACCATAAAGACTGATACAAAATATTTGTTCAGAGTTTCTGCCATCTCTATGTTCCCTATTACTAATTCCCCGGTCTCGTCCTCTAAGAAACCAACATTTATTTAGCCACCCTTTTCCTTTTTATATACCTATAGAAACTCTTGCTATCTGTTTTTATATTTTGTGCTAGTTTACTTTCATAGTCTATCTTCTCTTTCTTAATCATTTTTTTTAGTCGTTCTTTGCTGGCTTTTAAAAGCTTCCCAGTCTTCTGTCCTCCCACTAGTTTTAGTCACTTTGTATGTCCTTGTTTTTAATTGGATACCATCCTTTATTTCTTTAGTTAGCCACGGATGGCTATCTTTTCTCTTACACCCTTTCCTCCTCACTGGAATATATTTTTCTTGAGAGTTCTGAAATAGCTCCTTAAATGTACACCACTGTTCATCAACTGTCCTTCACTTTAATCTATTTTCCCAGTCCACTTTACCCAACTCTGCCCTCATACCTTCATAGTCTCCTTTATTTAAGCTTAGTACGCTGGTTAGAGATCCAACTTTCTCACCCTCCATCTGAATTTGAAATTCATTTGTGCTATGATCACTCATTCCGAGGGGATCCTTTACTAGGTGATTGAGTATTAATCCTGCCTCATTACACAGGACCAGAACTAAGATAGTTTGCCCGCTGGTTGGTTCCGTTACATACTTTTCAAGGAACCCGTCCCTTACGTACTCTATGAACTCCTCCTCAAGGCTACCCTGACCAATTTGACTTGTCCAATCAATATGGAGGTTAAAATCACCCATGATTATTGCTGTTCCCCTTTTACAAGCCCCCACTATTTCCTGGTTTATGCTCCGACCAACAGAGTTGCTACTGTTAGGGGGCCTATAGACTACGCCCACCAATGACTTTGTCCCCTTATTGTTCCTTATCTCCACCCAAACTGTTTCAACACCCTTATCATTTGAGCCAATATCGTTTCTTACTATTGCAGTGATACCATCCTTTATCGGTAGAGCTGGCCTAAGTAGAACTGGAATAACTATTAGCTGACCAAAGTTGCCTAAATGGCCAGAACTGGCGTAGGTGGCTGGTAATGCCCCCTTTTGAGCAAAAAAAACGTACCTAAAAAAACATAACTAAGTCAGTTTCGCTGGTGCAATTTGATTGGGGAAACTAGAGATTTTTAAGTTAGCCCAGAAAAAGCAGCCTGCTCCAAAACAAACAGCAAATACTGGGGAAAATTGAGCCCATAATCTTATAAGTTTCAATAAGATCACCTCTCATTCTTCTAAACTCCAATGAGCATAGGCCTAACCTGCTCAACCTTTCTTCATATGACAACCCCTTCATCTCAGGAATAAACCTAGTGAACATTCTCTGAACTTCTCATTCTTGATTTAAATCCCTCATGGCCTCACTCCTTCTTACTTCTGTAACCTGATCCAGCCTTACAACCCATCCTCCGCTCAACTCACCATTCCTCTAACTTTGGTTTCTCCTGCATACCCGCTTCCTTTGTCCCACCATCCGTGGCTGTGCCTTCAGCCACTTGGACTCCACATTTGGCAATCCCTCCATAAACCCCTTCACTTTCCATGCCATAGCCTTCTTTAAGACCCTCCTTAAAACCCACCTCATTGACCGAGCTTTTGGTCAAGCTCGATGGACCAGCTGGTTGTTTCCTGTCCATCATTTTCATATGGTCACCCCTTCTAATAACTCCTTCTTAAGCTTAGCACCCAGTCTTTTGATTACACCCCTGTGAAGCATCTTGATGCGTTTTTCTACGTTAAAGGCACTGTGTAAATGCAAGTTGTTGTTGTTGCAGCAGAGTAAAGGATATTACACTCTACATCTAGCTTGTGTTATACATATGACGCTGACTTAAACAGAAAAGAAAATTGGACGCAGTGTAGAACTGGCTAATGATTTCCTACCGTTGCTTTTGTGCTGCTGCTGAAGAACAATTTAACCCTAGGTGTCCAAACTATGAGCATGTTACAGTCCCTGGTGCTGACATTCATCCCCTTTAGTATTGCAAAATAATCTGGCAAAAGTACCAATTTAAATAGATATTTCAATAGGTAAGAGTCAGCACAGATACAGTGGATGCAATGGCCTCCTTCTGTACTGCAAGCTTTCGATTGTTCCAACTTGTCACTGTATTTATAAAAGCAACACAGTCACACTAGGAGCTGAAATTTCCATTTTATATTCCTGTGGTGTTTTGTTTAATGTTTTAATTTGAACTTAACCAGAATAAATGCAGTTCAATTATAACTATCAAATACTGCTATAAATAACAACACATGAATACATAGAGATAATGATCAGAGAAGCAATAAGGTCCCACAAAAGCAAATGTGATCAATGCCCAGTTAGCCTGCTTTGGTGAAGTTGGTTAAGAGAAGCATGTTGGCCAAGACACCAGGAGAACTCATTGGAGTTTCGAATAGTGTCAAGGGATCTTATACATCCACTTGAACAAACAGGATGGTCCATGATTAGTGGGAAGTGATTTCAATACACCCCAACTTCCCTTTCTCCGTTTAATGGGTCAGTTACAACTGGCAAAAGTGTCCATTCACAGAAAAACTTGTGTGAAAATGTCAGCGAAGAGTGGGATTCAAACTACCATCCTGTCCCAGTTGTGTTACATTTAAACACACAGAGACTTCAATGATCACCCTCATTGATGCTTCATGATTTATGAACAAGGATTATATTATCGGTGCAATGCGAGTGTCTGCCTCGCTGTCTCCTCCCTTGGTGATAGAGCGTTCTATTGATATGAAATACTCCATTGAAAGCCCTGGCCTGGAGCTATTGAAACTTAGCCATTGCAGGGAATTGAGACCAAATGATAAATAGAACTGGAATTCAAAGTTGGATCCTCAGAATGGGAGTTTACTGCTTTATTGCTGGAACTGCTGGGTCATCAGTAGATTTATTTCATACCTATCCCGGAGGTCTGTGCCAAAAGCTAGAAAATGCATTGGATACAGGCTCGTTTCATAAATGTGGAAAGACTTAGATAATGGAACTTTATCATTTTACACAAATCGTCATCTGAATATTTTCTGTTAGAAAGAAAAGCAACAGACAGTAAGAATTCATACATTACTAATACACTGTGTGAAATATATTATTCAATGGGGTACAACTCAGTTTTGCTGCTAGGCACTTGACAAGTGTGCACACTAGGAACTTGAGATACTAATATTTAGCCATAAAGTGACAAAACATGTATCACGTATTGAAAATATCTACACCACTTGCATGGCAAAAAATAATCTTTCAATAAAAAAAAGTTATTTCATGCTACGAACTGAAAAGAAACAAAATGAAAAAAAAAACTTGCATTCATATAATGCCTTTCATGACCTCAGGACATCCCAAAGTGTTTTACAACCAATGAAGTACTTTTGGAGTGTAATGTTGTAATGTAGGAAACATGGCAGCCAATTTGTGCACAGCAAGCTTCAGAAATAGCAATGAAATAAATGCCCACACCACCTATTATAGGTGTTGGTTGAGGGACACCAGAGATTACTGCCCTGCTCTTCTTTGAATAGTGCCGTGGCATCTTTTTATATTCACCTTGTTATGTTTAGAATAACTCCACAAGACTGAGTACTGTAAGCTTAAACTGATGTGACCTTAGTCTGTTTAATAAAACTCCAGAGTGCCAAAACAGCATGGCAGACAACCTTTTATACTCGCTTGCATGAGGTGTGCAGGTGACCCTTGGGCCTCCAACAGATGCGCCCTCTGGTGGCAAGTCTTAGACAGTTATAATGTTTACATACATAACACACCTGAGAGGGCAGACAATGACTTGGTTTAAAATCTCATCCACAAAACAGCACCTCTGACAATGCAGCACTCCCTCAGTGCTGCACTGGAGTGTCAGCCTAGATTTTGTGCCCAAGTCTCTGGAGTGGGACTTAATCTCACGACCTTCTGACTCAGAGGCGAGAGTGCTAACACTGAGCCATAGCTGAAAAGGTTTGGGCTCTCACAGCCCATAAATTATATACACAATAGATCACAGTGCAATTTAAAGCACTATGAAGGGTATCTGTAGGATTTTCATTCTGCAAATTAAATCAGTTTATGTACAGCAGTGTTGTGCTGCTCCCCTCAGAGGACTGAGTTTGGATCTGTCACTGTGCTTCTGTTGCCATTCCTCAAGAGCAACTGGAGAGCAGGAATTTTTGACATGCCATCAACTAACAGATTCGCTTTTGAGTTGCTCCAATATGACTGTGTGTAACTACAGTCTATTTGTCCAGCCAATCGAGCAGCCATGTCTTTTGAACCTCTTGTGTACCCAGTTATTGGACTGTAAGGGCCAGTTTTCATAATAAGTGTGGCAGTACTCAATTCTAATTGTCCAAATCATCTTTTTGTTTGGTTGCATGGGCTTAACGGCCAGTTATTTATTTACTCATTCAATGATTTTTAAATGATTTTTCTGCTGCTAAACATGAGAAAAACCACTGTTGGGAGGTGGAAGACATTGTGCACCCAGTGTCATCATTAAATATTCCTAATTTAGGCACAATACAGGCTATTAAAAAGAAAGAAAGACTTGCATTTATATAGCACCTTTCACGACCACCAGACGTCTCAAAGCGCTTTACAGCCAAGGAAGTACTTTTAGACAATTAGAACAATTAATAGAACAATGTTTCTTCTGCATTGTCCTAACACACATAACATTTGAACTAGTTTACTGACCAACTGTTAACAAACTTTGTAGATATAGCAGTCTAAATAATTTACTAAAATCGTTGCTTTGAAGACTTTCTGCAATCGCAGTCAAGCACTTCTATGAAGATGAGAAAGCCAGGCCACATTAACTGACATGGAATTACTTTAAGGCTCTCTCTGTACTTACAAAAGAAATAGATATTTTTTCACCAATTTTTTTACATAGAACTTTACAGCACAGAAACAGGCCATTCGGCCCAACAGGTCTGCGCCGGTGTTTATACTCGATATGAGTCTCCTCCCACCCTACTTCATCTAATCCTATCAACATATGCTTCTATTCCTTTCTCACTAGCTTTGCCTTAAATAATGCTATGCTTAATCGCCTCATCCACTCCATGTGGCAGCGAGTTCTACATTCTCACCACTCTCTGAGTAATGTTCTTCCTTCCTTTCCTGATGGTTCTCTTCAGGGCCTATGAGCATCAGAAGAGCTGCAGTGTCTTGCCAAGTGCCTATTCTATTACTGGGAGCCTGGACAGGAAATGCCACAGGCGAATCGACTCGCCTAGTCCTGACCTCACCCAAGTGACCATACATGCGTGCTTTCCAGCAGGGGACACTAGATGGGGAAATGGAACCTGGGTTGAATTTTCCATTTCCCGGCCCGACACTAACTATTGACCCAGTTGAGATCAACTAACTCTAACAGAGTTTAACACGGGGCCTTCATAGTCTGCTTAGCTGAACAGACTTTTATCTTTTGCATTTTTATTACTAACTCAAATACTCAATTCATTGCTGCTGAATATCACTCATCATAACATTCCTAGTCAACAGCAATACATTGAGTGCCCTGTGTATATTTCTGCTGATTCCTTATGATGTGTAATACGTACCAGGGTGGAAACTGATTTCCTAAGGATAACATCTATGTAATAACCCTCACCCTACTGCAACATGATTAGCACAGTAAATGTGGCAGTGGGAACTTCAAGAACTAATGTTGCTGAATCATTTACAAAAAGAAGGATTGACATTCTAATGAAGTGTACATCTGAGACAGAATAAATTGTGCTAGGATGCAAATAAAATGTTAAAATCACCACAACTTGATTTCATTCAACTTTGTGAGGACCATATTGATTGCTTGTCGAAAGACTTAACTATACTCATTTTTCTTTTCCTATTTAATAAGAATGTGGAATTGATTTATCTGCAAACACTGTAAAAACAGATTATTCTTTAAGCGTGGCAAGATATAAAGGCATAACCTGAACTTGGCAACTGGCTGAACTTTCATGAAATGCTTCTTTGTTACAATTTTTGAACAGTATATTTTTATAATTTATTATATTCGACCATATATTATCACATTTTAAAGTAATGAAATTTTAACTCTATTTTCCATACAAGAAGCCCCGCGCACTATTGTTACAATGCAAATATCAGAGAATTAAAAGCCTCAGTCTTTTACAGAAAGACTCACTGTATATTTAACGTGTTGTAGGATTTACAGATAAGGTTCGAAAAAAATTAATATAAAAGAGTTTGTTACTTTAACTCCCTATGGGATAATTCCTTCCCCCTAAAGCGTTCCTTGACAGAGAGAGATGATGATTGGCTTAAATCCTTCCATTCTGACCCTCTCACCTCTAGCACAGTGAACATATGATAACAAGCTGCAACCAGGTCCCTGTGGGACTGTGCTAAGGCCTGCAGTGGATTAGGCATACCAGAGGAACCCTCCAGAGAATAAATCAGTGGGTAAACTTAGAAGCAGCTGCACAGCCTCTGCAAATCGGTGGTGTATCCCACCCAGAAACTTCATACTCAGCTGTACCAGAAACCCTCACCAAGAGAACACAAACACAGAAGTTTCAGCAAAGAATTTAGTTCGAGACCAAAAGCCACCGTCTCATAGAATCAGAACTCTCATTTTCAGTGTCTGCTGCCTTATATGTCTGTGGTGAATAATGTGGAGGAAGGGCGGACAAGCTGAATTAACCTCTTTAGTCCCACGTCGATTTGAAGAACTTTAATCTGATCATTCTCTGCCTGCCGTTGGAAAACAGCAGAAAAATACAAGGAAAAAAAGAATGAGTATCCCAAAACTGAAAATAAGTTTGTTGAAGAAAACATGTATTCCATTTGAAACATGAGGCATTTTATAAAATCTCAGAATGGTGCAAGCTGCACTGGAATAAAAGAGGAACGAGTCAGTTTTTGACTTTGATTCACATGTTATTAATTACTATAATACTTTTATTTAAAATCCAAAAGCTTATCGCTAGCAACATCAGCAGAAAATTGCTGCAGAAAAAGCACAGATGAGATTTCTGGTTTGGGGTTCAGGGTCCTGACCAACATCTCAGTTAATTCTAATCAATGTGTCATTTTAAAAACAAAGGACGCTCACTAATAATACAAAGAGACAGTGTTGCTCATACTTACCCAAGGCCTGCATTCACTATTCCTTTGGAGCTGTCCAGTGCAGTTATTTTTCATCTTTCAGTTCTGCTGATTGCCTGTTGTCAACTTCTAAATATATTCTGACTACCCTTTTCGGTACCTGCCAGGTTATTTTAAGTCCAGCACAGTCTTTAGGATGGTCCTCCGCAATGTGGAGGCATCCACAGTATTGAAAGACATCCATCGCATTCCAGTTCAGTAAAATTGTTATAAATCAAAGTGGAAGACTCGGCAGAATGAATAGGGATGTGTTATAGGGCTCTGTGTTAAGTGAAGATATCTCTAATCCACCTCCTCCCCCAGTGGATTACAATGAGTCTACTTTAATAAACTCTTAGTGGGTCATTTTAATGCCCTACGACGACCAGTAGGTTAAATTTCTCAAAAATCTGAAACCTGACTCCAACATGCCTCCAACGCACCTGTTTTAACAGAGACAGGTTAAGGTGCAGGCAGCTAACTTGCTCTTGAGAGGCAGGTCAGTTACTTAAATATGTTAATGAGACAGCGTGCCTCATATTCTAAAAGCCTTTGAGATTTAATGGCTGTGAGCTGGGTTTCCCAGGGCTTGGGAAGCGCAGCAGCTAAAGGGAGGCGAGAAAGGCCGGATCCATCTGGCATGTGCCTTTCCAGCACTGCTTGTGGATTGGAGGGAGCCGGAGTGCTTCCCCCTGGGCTGGCAGGCAAAGCTGCTTCCCTCCCCGCGATTGGGCTACCTTCCCACGATCCACGCTCCGATCGCCCACCTGCTCTCCAGTCTCCTTCCCCCGCCCCCGAATCCACGCTCTGATCTCTCCCCCATTCCCCCACCACCCCCCCGACCTGCGATCTCTCCCTCCCTCCTCTCCGCTCCCCAGCTGTGGCCTTCTAGTGCAGGCCATCCCACCCAACAGCCAGCCAACCCCTCAGTCTGACCAGCCATTGGCCAGGAAACAGAAAAACAAAATTCAAATGAGGTCCTGCCGTTAAATTCGGCAGGATCGCCATGTTCCCCGAATTTCCAGGTTTCCCCATCACTATGACCCCAAAGGAGTGTTGCACACTCGGTGATGTCATCCAATGGGCGGGGCTAGAGAGCGCCGTGCTAAATGACAGCGCTGCCGCTAAATCATCAGTGAAGTTCGCAGCAGGCTGTCATGGCGCGATGCTCCGGCGGTAGGTGTTTAGTGGCCACTTAGCGCCCCTCTCTGGTACTAATGGTGGCGCTAAACAACCGAATTTCTCCCCCCTTATGTCCGCAAAGTAGTGAATATGGCTGATGTGGTTGAACTGTTGCATACGGGTTACATCAAATTACATCAAAGTTACAGCATAGAAACGGGCCATTTGGAGCACCTGGCTGGTGTTTATGCTCCACATTAGCCTCCTTCCACTCTACTTCATCTAACCCGATCGGTACATCCTTCTATTCCTTTTTCCCTCATGTGCTCTCTCGCTCATGTACTTTTCTGGTTTCCCCATAAATTTATCTATGCTTTTGGCCTCAACTACTCCATGTGGTAGCAAATACCATATCCTAACCACTCTCTGGGTAAAGAAGTTTGTACACATTGTCCGACTTACAAAAATACTTGCCAATGTGAAATCCTTTATATGTGTTTTACCAAGAGGGTTGATTGTCAGGAAGATTCAATCACATATTAGAGTAATATTCTAAGTATTCTTTCTTGATTATTGAATGTATGATTGCATATTGCAATGATCTAAATGGCACTCTTCTTCTGGCATTAAGTCTATTCATTCACAATCACGAGCTTGCATCATTTGGTTTCATGGATGCCTAGCATTTAAATATAGCATGACAGATTTTAATCTTGGTTGTGTGAGGAAGGGGGTGAGAATAAAAAAAAATGTCATTAACCATCTTGATTTACTCAATAGACATTTTCTGCCAGTCAATCATTGAGCAGCATTGAAAATAGTCCAGGTCCTGAACTGCTTTGAGCTTCAGGCTGACAGAGTCGAACTGGAGATGGATGATGATGTGAGAAAACAGGATGAAATTAAATTGTGAAAAATTGCTATGTTTTCCTCTGCGGGGCTTGTTGATGTGGTTTGCATCTGTCTAAAAATTTACTCATGCAGCAATCTTTGTTCACAAGATTATACTATGCCAGGCCGCTGTGCATCAACATAGGCGGTCCCTCCAACGAGGATGACTTGCTTCCACAAATGTTCACAGATGTTTCAATGAAGGACCCGATGTTCCAGTCCTGAACTCCAATCAAGGGGGTGGAAGATGCCTGTGCATGGATTTTTTAAACGTGTGGTGACCGTTGCACATCAGCCACCACACGGGCTCGACAGAGCTAGGCATTTATCCAGTGGCAAGGGTTAACAGGACAACTGGAGACCTGCTTTGCTGCACAGACCTAGTGCGCACACGTTACTGAGCTACTCACAGCAAATTCATAGTGTAGTAAGAAGTAGGCTTTAGTTCTTTAACAGCATCTTTTTGGCAGTATGGCAAGGGAGGTTTACACTGCAAAATGGTAGACTTTCCCATTTTTGAGCACTTGATGTTAATGTTAAGCATCCCAGGTCAAATGTAATCAACTGCAGACTAGAGCACCCTTTGTCCTGCTGTGCTTTAACTATACACCTTGCTCTCAACTTCAGTAGAGCGCCACTACTGCAACAATGCGACATTTTCAATTGTCACAGGAACCATCCTCAGCTCCTCTTGAGTGAAATTGTCAATTTAGGAACACTTTTGTCCTGGATTCCTGCATCCACTAGGAAACAGATCGAGATAGCCCAAACTCATTACACATTGGATTCTTACAGCCAACAAATAAAATTAGAAAGAAGAAAGAAAGGCTTACATTTATATAGTGCCTTCCATGACCACTGGACGTCTGACAGTGCTTTACAGCCAATGAAGTACTTTGTGAAGTGTAGTCACTGTTGTAATGTGGGAAACTAGCTTTCATCTCACCAGTGTGGCTGAATTCAAATCCAAGTTCCTGAGGTGAAAAGACCGTGTTAACCTGCCACACCACTCAATCCTCCAATAAGCAGTTTCTAAACTTTTTGAACATTCATCAAGTGTCTCTCTTAGATACAGAAATAACTCATTGGTTTGGGACCACCAGGGTTGTAACTGATCAATTGCCTCTTTACCTACCATTGAAATTGGTGCATGAAAAGAAAAAACTATTTCTTCCTGAATGCACGAATACTAGAATATTAGGATAGGCTGACAGAATTAGATTTCTTTAAGATTGACGTGATACAATAAATGACTTTGTAAACAAAGATGTATGCTTGTTGTTTAACCTAAACCACGACTGTCGGATTAAGAACAATGAGAAATTAGAAGAAATTTGTTCAGTCAGGACAACAGAACAACATCTGACCAGGAGTTTGAAACTGATGCGAAACCAAAGGGCCCTAGACATACATAAAAAATACAGAAGAAGAAAAGATTATTGGGCCCATCAAGCCCACTCCTTCCAATAAACCATATATAATCACTTTGAACGTTCCTGAATTAGTCTCGTACTGAAGATAAGTAAACACTGGTAACCTTTCCAAGAAGAGATTTAAATCTATCAATTGAATGTTAGTCATAAATTTCCACCAAAAGGCTTTTTGCGGAGATTATTAAACTGTTTTCCATGTACTGACATAAATTTACCTCAAAACCGCTAATTTAGGGGAGAATAAAATACACAAGACAATCCTCTTAGCTATTGGGGGGCCAAACAGGTGTCACGGTGCAGCTTGTCGGATTGAGGCCTCAAGATCGGGTCGGGGCCACCGCTAGCAAGATAAGTTGAGGGTGGGGGGAGGAGTCATGATTGCAGAGCATAGGGGTCTGGGGGCCTGCTGCTGCTCTCGGAGGCCCCCAATAATTATTCAACACTTGCATTTAGCTGGTCTCGTCAGTTCCATCACCCAAGTGCACGGCACAGGCTTTGACCAGTTCCAAATTAAAATGGTAATCAGGGTCCTATTTACACCATAGAACTTTGATTTGCATATTGCACGGGACCTATCGCCTGAAACAGGCAGGCACTTTGGACGCCCGGCGGTAGGCCCCTTTCAAAAAATGCTGGCTGCAATGTCAGTGTTAACGGGATAGTAAGGCTAATGACCCATTATGAGACCATTACCCCCCCATTAATGCCAAGCATAGGTAACAAAATACGAACCTACTGTCCTTAGTTTGCACCTCACAAATCTTCGCATTTACATTTTGATTAAGGTTGTACAGGTGGATGTGATACACAGCTCCTGATGGCTTAGTGGGTGGATTCTAGGCTGACATTCCAGTGTAGAACTGTGGGAGCACCGCATTGTCGGGTGTGCCGTCTTTTGGATGAGGTGTTAAACTGAGGCTCCGCCTGCCCACTCAGGTGGATGTAAAAGATCCCATGGCGCTATTTCGAAGAAGAGCAGAGGAGTTCTCCCCGGTGTCCTGGCCAATATTTATCCCTCAACCAACATCACTAAAACAGTTGATCAGGCCTTTATTATATTGCTGTTTGCGGGAGCTTGCTTCACGCAAATTGGCTGCCGTGTTTCCAACATTACAACAGTGGCTACACTTCCAAAAGTACTTCACTGGCTGTAAAGCGCTTTTGGATGTCCCGAGGTCATGAAAGGCGTTATATGAATTCAAGTTATTTTTTATTTCACTGCCCATTCTGGTTATAATTCATACAGCCCAAGAGGATCAAATCCTGGACTGTGCTGTGTTGGGACAGCAGCTGGTATGCAATGATTTGCCAAAACACCCCTGAGCAAGGGAGGGGAAGCATTGTCAGGATTTCTATTCGGATTGCTATCCAGTGAGCTTTATTGAAAAGAATATGTGTCGGCACTCGTCGGTTAGGCTCAGCCACGAAGGACGGCCTCTTGGGTGAGGTACTGAAGGCTGCCCTCTCCACCTCTCTACCTCTCTTTCCTCCTTCAAGACGCTCCTTAAAACCTACCTCTTTGACCAAGCTTTTGGTCACCTGCCCTAATTTCTCCTTATGTGGCTCGGTGTCAAATTTTTTGTCTCGTAATACTCCTGTGAAGCGCCTTGGACGTTTCACTACATTAAAGGTGCTATATAAATTCAAGTTGTTGTTGTTCTCTCAGAGGGTCATGAATCTTTGGAATTCTCTTCCCCAGAGTGCTGTGGAGGCTGGGTCATTGAATATATTTAAGGTGGGAATCGGCAGATTTTTGAACGATGAGGAAGTGAAGGGTTATGGGGAGCGGGCAGGAAAGTGGAGTTGAGGCCAAGATCAGATCAGCCATGATCTTATTGAATGGCGGAGCAGGCTCGAGGGGCCAAATGGCCTACTCCTGCTCCCATTTCTTATGTTCTTATGTTATGCTGTTGCCCAGTTGCCATTAAAAAATACCTCAATGCTCTTTTAGCCAAGGCAGAAATTGTTGAGTGATTTAAAAAAAAGGGAAGTGGCACGCACTCCTTCTCTGTGACCTATGAATATTTGATGGCATCCAAATTGAGTCACGACACAAGAGAAAGATAACGGTATAAGATAATGGCACTTATTCAGCCAGTTACTTGCAGTTCCAAGGAAGCTGGCAGTGACTGCTGGAGCAGGCAACCAGATTGGATTTCAGTGATGAATGAGCTGCAGATAAGATTCCAGCATTTGAGCTGCTTAAGAATTTCCACAGTCTCTTAACAATCAAAATAACAGCCACACTTCCTATCAAACGTTTCCAGTTCCATGCGCTTTGCAGAAATTTAAAAGTCCGTAATACAACCACCTCTGGCTAAAACATGGACCGAAGCCCAATGATCATTATCAAGAGGCTATCAGCCACGTTTGCCTCTGCCGTGCAGCTTAAGGAGAAGCTGCAAACCATTTGTGCTTTCATCACTTCACATTAGATGTGGGTGTGTTTTGTTTTTCCGACTTAGCACGCAGAGTAGGTTGAGAGTTGAATATAGTGGGTGTTTGCAATGTAATTGTTTAGCCGTACTTAAGTCCTCATATGGGTAACTTGATAATGCAAAGCATCAAAATAATTGCTCCCCTGAGTATTTAACAGTTTGACACTGGCTGCATACAAGAAATAACTCCCTGTCCACAAGAACAATATTGCCCTAGATTTTTTTTCTGGATTCATTTAAGAAGTGGAGGATCTAACCTGGCTTGCGGGTAGAAATTCAGAGGCAGTGCAAAAACCAGTTAATCCCTCTTACCACAGGATTCAAAGTGCAGTGTTGTTTATAGATTAAGAATGCTCGTTATTTTAGGAGTATTATGGTAACTCAATACATGCTTGTTCAAGTACTCCCCAATGTATGAATACATAGCTGAGCCTCCTCATTTTCATACCCAGTTTGACAGCTCAGTTTTATGATGCAGCAGGCGCAGGATTGGGTGGGCATTTTAGAGCAAACGATAGGACAAAAACGGAGCTAAATTATGCAATATTCTGGTACCTCGCCCATGTAACACGATCTATCTGTTTGACAGAGTGAAATGTGTAACATGTATTTAATAAAACAACAAATTGGTTTCTGCTGTACTGATAATGGATTTTTGCACAACCAATCAAAGTTCCATAAGGGTTTTCATAAAAATGTTTTTGGTCTTTGCAAAAAGAATATGTTATAATCAATCAAATTATGCATGTGCCTTAGTTAGGATGCTATTGGTTTAATTTCACGGATGGGATGACAATTTAACTGCAAAATAACAGCAACAACACTATGGGCTGGAAACTCACTGTGATACCGTCCCTCACGAGGGTCGGAACGGGCGGTAAAGGATCAGGAACCACGAACGCCGGCATTCACGCCACTTGGTATTTTCAGTGTCCCGGTACCGGCGGCGTGGAGGAGTACTGCCCGGGAGTGTCACACAACGCCCCCGGTATCATCCCGATCTCCAAATTTGTTTTGCGCTGACACTGTAGCACCCCGTCGAAAACTCGCCAAAGAAAGCTGGCAGTCAGAGTAGCGGTGAGGGAAGGAATGACTGCATGAGGTAAGTGTGATTGTTTTTTTTTGGGGGGGGGGGTTGTCGTTTTGCGATTTATTGTTATTTGGGGTGAGTAATATATTGGGAATGTCGTTTGTGTTTTTTGCTGACCGATTTATTTTTGCAGAGAGGCCTCTCTTTTAGGACGCTACGAATCCGGTTCTTCAGCGATGGATATTCAGTTGCTAACCCTGCCTCACGCCCTAAGATAAGTGTGGAAAGCTTCCCTTAGCGCTCCACTCCACTGTCAGGGCGCAGCTGCTGAATTTTGTGGCTGCCGACGCAAATCATTTCCCGGCGCTAAAATTATCCACTGCCTGACATTACTGCCTCTAAAATCCCTCAACCTCATTTCCAGCCCTTTGTATCTATACAGCACATGTTACGTAGAAAAACAGCCCAAGGCATTCACAAAGGGCCTATTTGAAGAAGCGCTAGGTAGTTCTCCCAATGTCTTGACCAGCATTGCTAAAACAGCTGTTTGTGTAATCTTGCTGTGTGCGAGTTGCCTGCCCTGTTTGCCTATATTACAACTACACTACAAAATTAATTAATTGGTTGTGAAATGTTTTGAGATGTCCTGAGGTCTTGAAAGGTGTTATTTGAATGCAAGCTTTCTTTCTTTAAATTGTACTGTACAATGTATAATGAGAATTGACCAGTAACAGTCATGATAATGTAATAACAGTATTGACCATCTAGTTTGTTGGGGGGCAGGCAGGGGGGGGGGCGGGGGGAGGGGGTGGGGGTGGGGAGAGATATGGCTTGTGAGTAATAACAACACACAGCGGGCCCTGAGCAGTCCCAGCAGGACAACACACAGCGGGCCCCGAGCAGCCCCAGCGGGACAACACACAGCGGGCCCTGAGCAGCCCCAGCGGGACATCACACAGCGGGCCCCGAGCAGCCCCAGCGGGACAACACACAGCGGGCCCTGAGCAGCCCAGCGGGACATCACACAGCGGGCCCTGAGCAGCCCTAGCGGGACAACACACAGCGGGCCCTGAGCAGCCCCAGCGGGACAACACACAGCGGGCCCCGAGCAGCCCCAGCGGGACAACACACAGCGGGCCCTGAGCAGCCCAGCGGGACAACACACAGCGGGCCCCGAGCAGCCCCAGCGGGACAACACACAGCGGGCCCTGAGCAGCCCCAGCGGGACAACACACAGCGGGCCCTGAGCAGCCCTAGCGGGACAACACACAGCGGGCCCTGAGCAGCCCCAGCGGGACATCACACAGCGGGCCCTGAGCAGCCCCAGCGGGACAACACACAGCGGGCCCTGAGCAGCCCAGCGGGACATCACACAGCGGGCCCTGAGCAGCCCCAGCGGGACAACACACAGCGGGCCCTGAGCAGCCCAGCGGGTCCTGAGCAGCCCCAGCAGGATAACAAATAAACGTTACCTGGCAGTTGCCGAAAGGACCCCGCACTGACCGCTTCTGTCGCGGGCTCAAGGGACCCCGCGCCAGCCCATTTCTATCCCGGGCCAAAAGGACTCCACACTGGTCCCGGGCCATCCCGGGTCGAAAGGACTCTGCACCGGCCCAGGGGCAAAGGGACTCTGCACCGGCCCATACCCATCCCGGGCCGAAAGGACTCCACGCCTGGCCACGCCAGCTGATCATTGTGCTGACAGATTGCGGGACGTCGAACCAGCCGAAGGGACTCTGGGGATGTTGAACAGCCGAAGGGACTCCGAAGCAGGCGTTCAACTGCCGAAGAGACTCCGAGCCGACGCTGAACCAACCGAAGGGACCGAGGCAGCGGCGTTCAACCCAATGTCTTAAACTCCTAAATAATATTTAATCAATTTTTAAACTTTTTAAACAATTTGGGAAAACTTTTAAAACTTACATTTCAGACTTTTAATCGAAATACTTTTAAACATCTATTATTGATTTACATCTTAGACTTTTTAACAACTCTTAGAAACTTTTTAAACAAATTAGGAATCTTTATCAACTTTTAACTTTTAAAATAACTTTGGAAGCGACCTTCCTAATGGCTGCCCCCCAACCAAGCCTCGGGCCATCTACCACCAATGGTGCTATTCGGCGCCGAGCTTGCGGCCAACACTTCGCCAGAGGCAATTAGGCTCATACAGCTGTGCCTGGTCTCCAGTTGTCTTGGCCCCCTCTTGTCACAGGACCAAGACCTTGTTCAGCTAAGCCCGTGTGATTGCTGGTGTGCAGCGGCCACCCCACGTTAAAAGAACTCACGCACAGGCATCTTCCATTTCGCTGATATGAAGTTTGGGACCTGGAACAATCCCAACAGCAACAGGCCGGAACGTCGCACCACCATAGTTGCCCGGGAACTCAGATGCTTTGACATTGACATCGCCACCCTAAGCGAGACCCGGTGAGCAGGGGAAGGCCAGTTGAAGGAACATAGTAGTGGTTACACCTTCTGGAAAGGGAAACCAGAGGCAGAACGCCGCCTTCATAGAGTCGGCTTTGCCGTCAAGAATGAACTGGTCGACCGCCTCAAAGACTCCCCCTGTGGGTTTAACGAATGCCTCATGACTCTTCATATTACCCTATCCTGGAACCAATGCGCCACAGTCATCAGTGCGTATGCCCCTACACTCGATGCAACGGATGAGGAAAAAGAGGGATTTTATTCCAACCTCAAGACATCCTTGTCCCGCGTCCCCATGGGCGACAAATTGATCCTCCTGGGTGATTTTAATGCCAGGGTCGGCAAAGACACAGCCCTCTGGGGAGGCGTGATTGGCAGAGAGGGTGTAGGAAAAGCCAGTACCCTACTCCTGACAAAATGTTTAGAACATGAACTCCTCATCACCAACACCTTTCCGACAGAGGGACAAATACAAGGCATCGTGGCAACACCCTCGCTCCAAACACTGGCACCTGCTCGACTATGTTATCATCCGAGCCAGGGATCGCAAGGATGTGAGCATCACCCGCGCCATGACAGGAGCTGACGACTGCTGGACAGACCATCGCCTAATCCGATCCATCATCAATATAAACATAGCCCCAAAGCAGAGAGGACAGCAGAAGCAGTTCCACAAAAAAGTTAATGCCGGGGCACTTAAAGACCCAGCTAAGAGAGCCCCTATACAGCCAGTGCCTCACAGCCAATCTGGCGTGCCTTGATGATCCTGAGATGCTGAATGCCCACAGCGCTTGGTCTGCCCTCCAGGCCTCTATAACCAGTGCCTGTGAAGAGACACTTGGTCACTCAACCAGAAAACATCAGGACTGGTTTGATGAAAATGATCAGGCGATCGAAGAACTAATTGATCGCAAGCGCAAAGCATTTCTGATCCTCAAGCAACAACCCAACTCGGGTGCTGCAAAACAACATTAGAGATGACTCAAGGCTCAGGTCCAACAAAAAACCCAGGACCTAAAGAACAGGTGGCGGATGGAGAAAGCACAGGAGATACAACAACTGGCCAACAGCCACGATATGCGAGGATTCTTCACTGCAGTCAAGACCACCTACGGTCCAAACTCCCAAAGCCCCACCCCACTCCTGGCCAAGAACGGAGAAACACTCATCAAGGACACCGAGGCTGTCAGGGCCCGATGGAAGGAGCACTTTGAAGATCGCCTCAATCGAGACTCTGCCTTTGACTCGAGTGTTCTCGACTCCATCCCACAGCATGCGACCCGCTACCAACTCTGTGAAACTCCAACACTGCACGAGGTAGGCAAAGCCATAAAACAGCTCAAGAATAACAAGGCTACGGGTGCAGATGGAATCCCTGCTGAGGCGCTAAAGTATGGCGGAGAGGCGCTGTTGGCGCGGATACATGACCTCATCTCTCTCATCTGGAGGGAGGAGAGCATGCCGGGAGATCTCAGAGATGCAGTGGTTCTGACCATTTTTAAAAAAGGGGACAAGTCCGACTGCGGCAACTACATGGGAATCTCCCTGCTATCAGCCACTGGAAAAGTTGTCGCTAGAGTTCGCCTCAATCCTCTTCTCCCTGTGGCCGAGGAGCTCCTCCCGGAATCACAATGCGGATTTCGTCCCCTGCGGGGCACAACAGACATGATCTTCGCAGCGCGACAGTTGCAAGAAAAATGCAGGGAGCAGCACCAGCCCTTATACATGGCCTTTTCGATCTTACAAAGGCCTTTGACACTGTCAACCGTGAGGGTTTATGGAGCGTCCTCCTCCGTTTTGGATGCCCCCAAAATTTTGTCAACATCCTTCGCCTACTCCACAATGACATGCAGGTCGTGATCCTTACCAATGGATCCATACAAACCCAATTCATGTCTGGACCGGGATCAAACAGGGCTGCGTCATCGCTCCAACCCTCTTCTCAATCTTTCTCGCTGCCATGCGCCACCTCTCAATCAACAAGCTCCCCGCTGGAGTGGAACTAAACTACAGAACCAGTGGGAAGCTGTTTAACCTACGCCGCCTCCAGGCCAGGTCCACGATCACCCCAACCTCAGTCGTTGAGCTGCAGTATGCGGATGACGCCTGCGTCTGCGCACATTCAGAGGCTGAACTCAGGATATAGTCAATGTATTCACTGAGGCATATGAAAGCATGGGCCTTACGCTTAACATCCGTAAGACAAAGCCTGTCACCGTCGCACAGCACTGCCCTCCAATCATCAAGATTCACGGCGCGGCCCTGGACAACGTGGACCACTTCCCATATCTCGGGAGCCTCTTATCAACAAAGGCAGACATTGATGCGGAGATTCAACATCGCCTCCAGTGCACCAGTGCAGCCTTCAGCCATCTGAGGAAAAGAGTGTTTGAAGACCATGCCCTCAAATCTACCACCGAGCTCATGGTCTGCAGGGCTCTAGTAATACGCACCCTCCTGTATGGGTCTGAGGCATGGACAATGTATAGAAGGCACCTCAAGTCGCTGGGGATATATCACCAATGATGTCTCCTCAAGATCCTACAAGTCAGTGTCCTCGACCAGGCTAACATCCCCAGTATTGAAGCACTGACCACACTCGATCAGCTTCGCTGGGCAGGCCACATAGTTCGCATGCCAGATACGAGACTCCCAAAGCAAATGCTTAATGCGGAGCTCCTACATGGTAAATGAGCCGAAGGAGGACAGCGGAAACGTTATAAGGACATCCTCAAAGCCTCCCTGGTAAAGTGCGACATCATCACTGACATCTGGGAGACCCTGTCCGAAGACTGCCCGAGGTGGAGAAAGTGCATCCGGGAGGGCGTTGAGTTCTTCGAGTCTCAACGCAAAGAGCGTGAAGAGGCCAAGCGCAGGCAGCGGAAGGAACGAGCGGCAAACCAGCCCCACCGACCCCTTCCCTTGACGAATATCTGTCCCACCTGTAACAGGGTCTGTGGCTCTCATATCGGACTGTCCAGCCATCAAAAAACTCACTTTGGGAGTGGAAGCAAGTCTTCCTCGATTCTGAGGGACTGCCTATGATGATCTGCCTATGATGATGAATTAATGAAAATGGAAGAATATATAAGCTGACACTAAGATCAGTTTCCAGCTCATCTTCTTCCAGTTATATAACTACCCACTGTGAAATTGAGTTATACAAATTAAGATGATCTGATCTGTGCTGAGTCAAAGCATTTTAAGCGGTAATGCCCTTTTAAAATGCAAATCAGGTTGGGGGAAGGGGGTGAAAAAAAACAACTGCAACTCACACTTCTGATCACATCCCAATGACTCCTGCTGGAAAGCCCACTTATATAGCTCTCAGGGTAGGCTTCGACCGGCCTTTGTGGATAAATAGTCTGTCGAGACACTCAGGTGTAGATTTTGAGGCTGCCCTTCAGGCAGAAATGTGGCAGCAGTGCCCCAAATACATTAGGCAAGGAGTTACTGTCCCATTTGCTCTGTCTCTGTGCTGTCCGCAATCATCCTCCGCTACCTTGGGCGGGTGGGAGCAAGACACCCCCTCCCCTGCCCTACCACCACCCCATGATTCAGGCAATAGGTCTCTTCAAAATGCAAGTCAGGGTGCTACGGCATATATAGAACTCCAATTGAGATTTTAGGACACCACTGGTTGGAGCATGCACTTTATCTGCTGGAGGACCAGGCAAGTGAAGCCCACAAATATGTTTTGTTGTTGTGGGGCTGGGAGGAGCAAGAGTGCACATTCACACAACCAGCCTGGGTTACTGCACTTCAAGTCTCCCCTCAACCCCAACCACCATCGCCCACCCTCCCCACCCTCCCCCAATGGCTTACCTTCTTCTGGTCCAGAGGCTGGCCGGTCTGCCCGATATTGCAGCAGCCTGGAGTCAGCAGGATGCCTCGAGATGTTCAATTTCCACCACCAGTCTGATGCTCATGAGGCCCATCTCTTCAAAACGGACTGGGCTGCTGTCAGCACTATCAGACGGCCTGCCGGTAGTTAAAATCTACCCCACTGTTTTGCCTCACACTTTAAGAAAGTGAGGCAGCAAAGGGTGGACCGCAACTGTGGAACTGTACTATAAAAGAAAGACAGACTTACATTTATATAGCACCTTTCATGACCTCAGGACATGTGGGCTCCTCTTTGCCTGGACCTCCAACCAATACAGGGCACGTTCCAGCTGTCCCATAATCTCAATTAGGGTTCTATGTATGTCATAATTCCCAAAGCGCTTTACAGCCAATTAAATACTTTTGAAGTGTATTCACTGTTGTAATGTAGGAGACACGCCACCTCTGACATTGCAGCGCCCCCTCAATCGGGTATCAACCTAGATTTTTGTGCTCTAGGGCTGAATTTCCTGTGGTGGTAGCAGATACGATCGTTGATGGGTTGGGAAAGTTGTTATTTTTGACAGCGGGTCAGGAACCCACTGAAATCTCGCTCCCACGTATCTTTCCCATAGGTGCGTCTGTCATCACGGAGCCAACCCGACCGGCAATGGCAGGGGACCCAATTGAAATAATTATCAGGTCATTTCCAGGCACTTAAGAGCCTATTTTCACTTACTTTTTAAATTTCTCTGCATGGCCACGGGATTAACGCAGCTCGGGAACCACGTCTGTCAACCTGAGGCGTGAGTTCCGTAGCCATTGTTCCAGCTGATTACTTGACAGCAAAATAAAATCCAAAATAAAAACATGTTCATTACATCAGTTAACAGATTGACAGAGATTCTGTACTATTTGAAAAGCTACAGGTAAATGTTACATTTTCACTGGCCATTCTTGGCTGTTGCCATCCAACTGAACAATAATTGCAGTGAATTGATCTGCACTATAAAAGATTATATATACCATTTAAATACATTTTTGTGTTGTTTCTCGTCAGGTTTTTCTCTCAGTATATTGCGATTGTCCAGTTACACGTTAAATCAAGTCATCAACCGTAACAATTTAATTCTCATCACTCACTCCACTATTTCAATTTGCTGACAGTCCCTGAATATAACGAATGTGATTTTTCAGTCTGAGACTTTGGGGGTGAATTTCTGCGGGGGCTCTCTCACTTGTCTATGTTTCTATGTTTCTATGTTTGTCCATTGTTAACTTCAACGGAAGAGTTGCAGAAATCCCAGAAACACATAAGCACCACTTACACTATTTGTCAGGGTTTCCGCAGCTCTTCCGTTGAACTTGCATAAGATTGTAAATCCATCCCTTTACAATGACATTTAAAATCTGCTTAATTTTATACAAAAGTAGATAGATTTTTGACTAAAGCACCAATAACTTCCCAATGAATGTACATTTTAAATTATGTTCTTGATTGTATTTGTGGATGGAATCATATTACTTAATGATCATTTTATTTAAATATTCCTTTGTCACTCATATATAACTTTTACTATATGATTGTTCAGTAAAGATTTAACACCCACTATGTTAGATTGAACTTAAAATTTAGTGTCCCTTTAAGGATCCCAGCTTAAAACGTGTCATGAGAGATGCCACCAGACCCACTCTATCTAATTGGGTCAGACAACACACTGGGCAGGTTACTAGGCCCCATTAAGGTCAGTTCATTCTGTTCAGTGGGATGGAACCAGCAGTGGGGTCGGGACCCACCACGGACACCAGCCATGCCAAGGTAAAAAAAATTCCGGCCCTTGTCTCTGGAGTGGGACCTGAGCCCACAACCTTCTGGCTCAGAGATGCGAGTGTTATCCACTGAGCCACAGCTGTCAGTCAACACATTTAAAAGAGGAGAAACATAGAAACATAGAAAATAGGTGCAGGAGTAGGCCATTCGGCCCTTCTCTGCTGCATGGACCTAGTGCGCACACATATCGTAGTGTGAGCTGACCCCCGCTGCCCCTGGCTCTTCTGGGCCCCATACCCTAATTTGCCGCACCTCCGCCACGATCCCTCGCCGCTCCTCCGCCACAAACATTCGCTGCAATATATTAATTTCAATTAAACATGCACATTCTGAAAACATTGTATGCAAGTGCCCAGGATATTCAACACACCATCTTCCTGCTGAACACTTTCTATAACAGATTTTATACGATATTGTCTCAACCTCCATGGTGTGAGACTGCCTCCTCTGGGAACTCTTACACAAATCGCCTATAGATCCATCCTATCGATGTTTGAGGCAGAGGAGCGGCGAGAGATCGTGGCAGAGGAACGGCGAGAGATCATGGTGGAGGAACGGTGAGTGATCATGGCGGAGGTGCAGCGAATGTTTGTGGCAGAGGAGCAGCGAGAGATCGTGGCGGGGGTGCAGCTAATGTTTGTGGCGGAGGAGCGGCAAGGGATCGTGGTGAAGGTGCGGCAAATTAGGGTATGGGACCCAGAAGAGCCAGGGGCAGCGGGGGTCAGCTCACACTACGATATGCGTGCGCACTAGGTCCATGCAGCAGAGCAGGTCTCCAGTCGTCCTGGTTAACCCTTGCCACTGGATAAAGGCCCAGCTCTGTCAAGCCCGTGTGGTGGCTGATGTGCAACGGTCACCACACGTTAAAAAAATCCTCGCACAGGCATCTTTCACCCCTTCAATTGGAGTTCAGGACTGGAATATCGGATCCTTCATTGAAACATCTGTGAACCCATGTGGAAGCAAGTCATCCTCGTTTGAGGGACCGCCTATGATAGATCCAGGTCAGAGCCCGATGCTGAAAAGCATTTCACAGCAATGCAATTGTGGCAGTATAGATTTATCCTAATATGCTAGTGGAATACTTTTTTTCTTACTTTTGCTCCAAGTTAATGGTTATGTCAACACTTTTACTGTCAAACCTGCTTATTCTTATCCAGTTCTGACAAAAGCTGAAACATTAACTTTGTTTTTCCCTCCACAGATGCTACCTGACCCGCTGAGTAGTTCCAGCATTCTCTGCTGTTATAATCAGATTTCTCGCATCCGCAGTAATTTGCTTCTGCTTATTATTGTAGTTGCCTTACTTCAGAATTTAAAAACAGCATTCCAAATCTTGCCAAAAAATCTTTAAGTCTTTTACTCTTACAGTACCAGGTGGAAAAATAAGAAGTGAGGAGGACGCAAAGAGCCTGCAAAGGGATATAAACAGGTTAAATGAATGGGCAATAAAGTGGCGGATAGAATATAATGTGGGGAAACGTGAGGTTATTCACTTTGGTAGGAAGAATACAAAAACAGAATATTTTTTAAATGGTGAGAAACTATTAAATGTTGGTGTTTAGGGAGATTTAGGTGTCCTAGTGCAGGAAACACAGAGAGTTAGCATACACGTACCATAAACAATTCGGAAGGCAAATGGCATGTTGGCTTTTATTTCTAGCGGGTCGGAGTACAAAAGTAAGGAAGTCTTGCTACAATTGTACAGGGCTTTGTGAGACCACACCTGTTGTACTGTGCACAGTTTTGGGGCCCGAAATTCAGTACCGCTGGTAATCTGGTGCTCTGCCCACCTTTTTGTGGCCATTAGTGCCAAAATTATTTAGTGGCTGGGCCACTCCATATTCAGCTCCAAAAGTGAACAAATGGGTTCTAGCGCTAATGAACCCTTCCAAAGTGGATTTTTCAGTGGTATGGCTGTCTTAATTTTACGTTATCACCACTGAGAAATTCAGCATGCAGGTAAGGGCCAGGGTTTGCAGCAAGGCACTGAGGGGGGAAGGAGTTTGGAAGGAATTTGGAGGGAAGGCTGGTGTAAGAGGTGCAAAGAGAGCCAACAAGTTCACTGATATGGAGCTGGAGACACTGATGGACGGTGTGGAGGACAGAAGAAGAATACTGTTTCCTGATGTGGGGAGACCTGGCAGACAGGCAGTACATAATGCATGGAGGGAGATCTCCGGGGGAGTATCAGGCACCTCCATATATGTGAGGACGCACCCTCCCAGGAGGGTGCTGGCCAGTCTGTACCCGGCCCTTCCAGGGTGGCGAAGGGTTGACGCCTCCTAGCTCTCGGGCACAGGGATCCTCCTCCTCCTCCTCCTGCGCCTCCACCTCCTCAGGTGGTACAGCTGGCTTGACCTCCAGCGGCTGTCCCCTCATGATGGCCAGGTTGTGCAGCATGCAGCAGACCACGACGATTATGGAGACTCATTGAGGAGAGTACTGAAAGGTGCCACCAGAGCGGTCCAGGCACCGGAACCTCTGTTTAAGGATGCCTATGCCCTGTTCGATGATGCACCTTGTGGCATAATGCGCATCATTCTATGCATGCTCTGGCGCTGTCCTGGGGTTCCACAGTGGAGTGAGTAGCCAAATGCACAGGGTATATCCCTTGTCCCCAAGCAGCCAACCACAATCCTGATTCGGGCCGGTCAAGACGGTGGGCACACTGGTCTGGCGCAGAATGAACGAATCATGGCTGCTACCTCCCTTGCCCGCTACCTCTCTGCACAGTGCTGACGGCGACACCTTCTCCTGCATGCTGCCCTGCTTCTGACCAGGTGTGCCAGGTGTCACTCTCCCAACACTCCTCCCATCCTCAGGGTGTGCCCTGCCAAGCAGGTCTCTGCAGCCCACAC
The DNA here is from genome assembly GCF_044704955.1 of Pristiophorus japonicus. Classification (NCBI taxonomy): domain Eukaryota; kingdom Metazoa; phylum Chordata; class Chondrichthyes; family Pristiophoridae; genus Pristiophorus; species Pristiophorus japonicus. Next base: position 170,608,382 of record NC_091989.1, read on the forward strand.
TAAAGAGTCAGACTTTAAAATTGTACAAAATTATGTGCAAACCTCTGAGCAGCACCCATCAGGTTTAATGGAGCCAAAACAATTAATAAAACTATATGAAAAACTAAATACTGTGAATGATGCGATATGACATAAAAACACTAATAATTAATAAAATTATATGAAAAGCTAAGTACTGCGGCTGATGGGATATGACATTAAAAACATTAATAAGTAATAAAACTATTTACCTACCAAAGGGCCCCAGCTGTATCACGTTTGAGCACTGCATTGAAAACCTCGCGGGGGCATTTAGCTGTGGTAGTCCCTTTCCAGCGGCCCGCATGCTGCTTACCTCTCCGCTGGGAAGTCACCTTTACAGCGACTTCACCCCGCCATTTCCGGTGGACGTGAACACCGCTCAAATCCTCCCCGAGCTGAATATGGCTCGCGGAGGGAAATTCATTGGACCGCGGCAGCCGATCAATTTTTTCGGCCGGCCGCCCAAACCCTGCGGTAGCCGTCGCTTCGGGGACGGTGAATTTCGAGCCCTTGAATTCCTGATTTAAGAAAGGATATACTTGCCTTAGAGGCAGTGCAACGAAGATTCACTAGATTGATTCCTGGGATGAGAGGGTCGTCCTGTGAAGAGAGATTGAGTAGATTGAACTTATACTCTCTGGAATTTAGAAGAATGAGATAAGATTCTGAGGGGGATTGACAGGATAAATGCTGAGAGATTGTTTCCCCGGTTGGAGAGTCGAGAACTAGGGCTCAATTTTGGCCGTGCCCATTTTTCGGCACACTTACCGGAGTTGCGCCGCTTATGTACGTTCCGAGATGCGCCGAAAAAAAATGTTCAAACTTTGGCCGCTGTCTGGCCTCTTCACTGCAGTCGTGCAACGTGGCCAGTCGTTCTGCGCTGGAAAATGTGCCAGGATGTCTACATATGCGCAGTGGTGATTGGTGATATCTGTGCATGTGCAGTAGCGCTGCGAGTCTGCAAGTTCGCAATCGGCCATTAAAGAGCTGCTTGTGGCTTCGCGACCAAATTTCTGAGGTCGACTATCTTGCTTTCTTGTTATTTTATTCATCAACTCACTCAGGACTTATGTGTTAATGCACCCACTCTTAAAGCTAGCTAGAATACAGTGAAAGGCAATAAAAGATGATTCTCAGATGCAAGCAATGCGGAGAGAGAACGAGCTGAACTTTTTTCATTGGAGAAAAGATTAAAAGGGGGAGGGGAGAACATGAATCTTGTCCTTAAAATTCTGAGAAGCACTAATTATGTGCTATTTATTTGGATTGAACTCTGGACACAGTGAAACTAGAGATTGGAAGTTTTTTGCCAGCTCCCTCCCTTCCTCTCTCTGCCACCCCCCCCCCCCCGCCCCCCGCCCCCAGCACTAAGAGATCGCACCAAGAGACCACTCGGCCAGGGCTAGGGGCGGGCAGGAGAACTGCCGGAGATTTCTATCAGTTCTCCTGCCCGCCCCTAGCCCTGGCCAAGTGGCCTCCTGGTGTGATCGATCGCTTAGAAATCACCGACTGGCATGAGCACTAAGAGATCAATCACACCGGCAAATTAGGGCACGGGGTCCAGAAGAGCCAGGGGCAACTGATAGAAATTACCGGAGCACTATCAGTTCTCCTGCCCGCCCCTAGCCCAGGCCGAGTGGCCTCCCGCACCTGCCACTGCCTTCCGGGGCGAGTGCAGAAAGGTGAACTGCAGTTTGAAGATGAAAGTAGGACTTTAATTTTTTATTTCTTATAGAATTGTTAGTAGTTTTTGTTTGCAAACATGGCTAAGGGTAAGGCTTGGTTGGTTTAGGTCCAGGTCCTCTCCACTTCTCGTCCCTAGCCCAGGCCAAATGGCCTCCGATGTACCTACCTGCGGCGATTTCTTTATCTCTCCGCAAGGGTTTTCTGAAGTGGCCACATACACTGGCCTAAGTAGAAATGGAATAACTATTAGCTGGCCAAAGTTGCCTAAATGGACAGAACTGGCATAGGTGGCTGGTAACGCCCCCTTTTGAGAAAAAAAATAACCTAAAAAAAACGTAACTAAGTGAGTTACGCTGGTGCAAATTGATTGGGGAAACTGGGGATTTTCAAGTTATGCCAGAAAAAGCAGGTTACGCCAAAAAAAAACGGAGTAACTCCTGACCAAAATTGAACCCAATGTCTCAGGATAATGGGCCGGCCTTTTAAGAATGAGATGAGGAGGAATTTCTTCACTAGGAGAGTAGTGAATCTTTGGAATTATCTACCCTAAAGTGCTGTGGATGCTCAGTTGTTGAGTACATTCAAGGCTGAGATAGATACATTTTTGGACTCCAGGGGAATCAAGTGATATGGGGGATAGGGCAGGAAACTGAGGAGTTGAGGTTGAAGATCAGCCATGATCTTATTGAAAGACGGAGCGAGGGGCTGTATGGCCTATTCCTGCTCTTTTATGTTCTTATGTACTATCCCATTTTTTGCTCCACTTTCTCCCCTTCTCACCTGAAGGCAGTGACTCATGCTAGAGTACAGTTCTATGACCACCGGGTACCCTGGCCAGTCAGCAAGTGGCTTTCTCAGGAGCATAGGGATTTGGATATTGGTGCACATGGAATCATGGCGAGGTGTGTTGGTCATGAAAAAGAGATCATTTCACCCTGTGTCTATATTACCCAAAAGCATATTTGCATGGTCATTCATATTCAAACAAGTTGTATTTGAATGCTAAATTCAGGTCAGTTGTGGTTTGCAGAGTTATTTTAAAATCCAAAACAAGTTACAACATGAAACGACCTTCATTGTAACAACTAAAGATTTTATAGAACGATGAAGAAACATGCCATTTTGGGGATTCTGAAATCAATAAACTACAATAATAAGCAGGTTTGACCATAGAGTGCTGAATAAGACTTAGTAGGCATCAGATCATCACCTGATGTGGAATAATATATATGGACATAAATAACACATAAAGCAATGAGATGCAGCACAAGTTAATGCCAGCTTTGCATTTGTTGACTCATTTCCTTGAGCATCAGCAGTAGAGTAAATACAGAAAGTATTGGTTAACACCTGTGGTAACCAGGTGAATCGCAGGCCAAAGAGGCATCGGGCCAGATTTTGCTGTAAAAATAATGGTGAGTCTGACAGCGCTCACCATTATTTATGTACAAACCGGACAGCAAATTCAACGACTACACATGTGCAGTTAAATGGTGAAATCCGGCCGTTGCTGTCCAAGATGTGACATTCCTCCATAAGCTTCCCGAAAATTGCATCTCGCCGTTTGACTCACCATTCAAATACATCGAACGGTGTGAGTTCCTTATAGATGCAGACTAAACTCATCAGAAAAAGTCAAGGCTTGTCCATTCCAGTGTAAGTACCCTTTTAATGGAGTGGTAAGTATTAATTACTGCCAAACAACCACTCTGGCACTGAAAATTAACTTTGACATGCATGGAGTCTCATTCCTTCAGCTTTTAATTATTGTTGGAGATTTTTTTTAAGTTTTCTTTTTCTTTTTCTTTCTCTTTGATCTCGCTCTCTTAATCCAATCTTTCTCTCCCCCTCTTTTTTTCTCTTTCTATACCTGATTTGATATTGAATTCACCATTCTAACTAACATTTCCTGGTTCAGACTCTGCACTGCTCATTAAGGATTCTTCAAACTGATTGGATAAGGAGATACACAGTTGTTTGCCCTGGTCACACAGATGCCGGATGCCCTGTAGAGGGTGCCGCACTGTTTGGCTGACAGGAACTTGCTGTGCAAAAGCCCTCCGAAAGTCTCTGGGCATGTGTAAGTCTAAGGGACAGCTGGCACCATTTGTTCGCTGTTCAGAGCAAAATCCGGCCCAATACGTTACCAGTTATTCAAATCACCTAATGCAGTAAAACAGAAAATGCTGATAACACACAGTAGTCCAGTCAGAATCTGTCAAGAGAACAGACATGTTGACATTTCAGGTTTCCAGCATCTGCAATATTTTGTTTTTCATCTAGTGCAGCACTATGTACATATGGGAATTCAAAGGAAGCAGTTGGAGAGTTCAGTGTACATTGAAGCACTCTAACATTTTGCAAGCTTCCATCATTTATCGTTCCTTTTAATGATATTGGTTTTTTTAAATTGAACATATTGAAAGCTATTGGGGTAATCTGGCAGAGCCGTCAACACACTTTATAGCGCCAACAGAATTGTCATCCCATTGAAATCAATGTAATGAAAATCAGGCGGGTTCTATAACATTCCGCCAGACTACCAGCCTGGCGGTGAAGACGAAAGTTTATCCCACTGTCCTTTTTGTATTGGGAAATTACTCTTAATAGCTGTGAGATTTAGATAAGACTTTCAACTAAAGAGTATATAAAATATAACTACAAATGCTGGAAAATCGATTCAAGTCATAACATTTAGTTTTCATGTTCTATGTCATTATGGACAATCTTTGCAGTGACCTTATACTAATGCACCTACCTTGGAAAAATAAACCCAGCAATGATAAACCCAACAAGTTGAAAGATAAGATACAATGTTAGTATTCAGTACTGCAATCGAGCAGTAGCTGATGATGGCAGAGAGAAAAGGTTTTTTTTATAGCCCGATTTGCAATAGGTGTGAATAGAGCAATCTTAATCATTGATGGACTGCGTTATTATTTGTTAACTTAGCTGGAAGGTCTGTCACACTTCCTGTCATTATGTAAATGATATGGTAAATGTCAGTCAATGCATACACTGATAGTGAGACATTACTTGCAACTGAATAATTGCTACAGGAGGAGAAAATACTGAAAACCCACAGCGTGTCAATCCCGGAACATAACCTGGACTGAACACTCCACAGATACTGATATTCCTACTGGGTTTTCCAGGATTTTCTGCTTTTGTTTCAGATTCCCTGTATCTGCAATATATTGCTTTTTAGTTGAATACTTGTTAAACGACATCACAAAGTAATTGTTAAAGTGTTAAGTACTACAAGTATTGTGTAATGTGAAATTGTTTTTCAATGCTAGGGATAAGAATCAATTCTTTTGACACTCTGAGACTGGTACTATAGCAGGATTTTCAACTATAGGATTACATTGGATTACATAGGATATACTGCACAGAAATAGGCCATTCGATGGTAAATCATTTTGTAGCATCCTGAGGATGTGATGGGGCATTTATAAATGCAAGTTATTTTTTTTCTTCACTGGAATATCAGCCTAGATTTCCCTAGATTTTATGATCATGTCTTGGAGTGGAGCTTAAGTTTACAGATCTACCGACTCAGAGTTGAGAGTGTTACCAGCTGAGCCTCGGAGGATTTTGAAATCAGAGAGGGAGATGACAAGGTGGGGATGTTGAGAGAGGAAGTTCCAAAGGGCAGGGACATAATGGTTAGAGGAGAGACCAATGATAGTCTAGCGCAGGAAGCAGGGAGCAAAAAGTCAGTCAGTGTCAGTGAAGCTGACAGTTTACAGGGAGTTTACAGCTGGAAGAGATCACTGAGGCACGCAGGGAATAGGCTGAGAGAAGAAAGAACTTGCATTTATATACGGCTAGTCCTCAGTACTTATGGCATCCCGTAGCACACAATGAGGCATTTGTGAAGTGTCGTCGCTATTGTTATGTAAGCAAATACAGCAGCCAATTTGCATACAGTACTATCGCACCTTGAGATTTTTTTAAAATTCATTCACGGGATGTGTGCGTCGCTGGCGAGGCCAGCATTTATTGCCCATCCCTAGTTGCCCTTGAGAAGATGGTGGTGAGCCATCTTCTTGAGCCGCTGCAGTCTGTGTGGTGAAAGTACTCCAAGAGTGCTGTGCGGGAGGGAGTTCCAGGATTTTGTCCCAGCGACGATGAAGGAACGGCGATATACTTCCAAGTCAGGATGGTGCGTAACTTGGAGGGGAACTTGCAGGTGATGGTGTTCCCAGGTGCCTGCTGCCCTTGTCCTTCTAGGTGGTAGAGGTCGCGGATTTGGGAGGTGCTGCCGAAGAAGCCTTGGCGAGTTGCTGCAAGGCATCTTGTAGAAGGTACACACTGCAGTCTCGGTGTACCGGTGATGGAGGGAGTGAATGTCTAAGGTAGTGGATGGGGTGCCAATCAAGCGAGCTACTCTGTCCTGGATGGTGTCGAACTTATTGAGTGTTGTTGGAGCTGCACTCATCTGAGCTGTACTCATCCAATGAGATTAATGACCAGTTAATCTGTTTTTGGTGGGTTGGCTGAGGGAAGGATGTTGGCTAGAATAGCAGGAGAATTCCTTACTCTTTGATCTTTTTACATCCAGCTAAACATGCTTCATTTCAACCTCTCATCTGAAGGATGACACTTTCAATATTACAGCAATACTGTAGTAATGCACTGATGTGTCAGTCTAAATTATGTGCTTAAATCCTGGCATAAGGCTTGAACCCACAACCTTTTGACTCTCACACAAGAGGTCTACCAACAGACCTATGTAGATACTGACATTGAGGAATTTGAAGACAGTAATGAGGATTCTAAAATCAATTTGCTGAGGTACTTGAAGCCAGGGGAGCTTAGTGTGATGGAGGTATTGGACTTTGCACAGCTGATGGTGTAAACCATGGCAATCTGGCCCTGAAGTTACACCTTGGGCTACTAACAAATGATCACTTAATGGGAGCGATTTTCACCTTTAGGTGGTAACAATTCTACCTTTAGTTAACCCTGCTTCAAGACCCTCCTGAATCCCAAGTGCTAATAGCACTCGATTCTCCAGTCTAACTTTATTTGCATAAATATTTGCGACTCCAGGTGGATCTAGGGATGTCACCACTGGAGTAAAAGGGAAATTGAGTGTAAGTTAAATATTAAAGGGATGGGAACAATCAAAGTGGAGTGTTTCAAGGAAGGACACAGAAACTTAGAGCATTTCATTCCATCAGCAATCTTTGCCAAGGCTAAAGGAGCATGAGATTAAAAAATGCTAAGATGAAGGGAAAGGGTACTGTACGTGGAGGCATGTGTGCGCAGATAATTGATGCTGCAGCCTCCTCTTTGAGGACTACTGATGTTGAAGTGTTGCTGCATCAGATGCTTGTGAAGAGGGTCGTCCTCTATGCCACTCCATTTAACCATCCCATAGGTAGCACATCAGCATGCACGTAAAAAGGTGCAGTCAAGTTTCAAGCCACCTCTGACCGTAAGGGTTGGAAAGGAATTTCCCAGATGTTTTTTTTACCAAATTGGCCTGGGTTTTTTATCTGTTTTTTCGCCTCTCCCAGGAGATCATATGGTTTCTGGTGGGGTGGAGTGTATATGTTGTGATACACAAGGTATCGCAATTGTGTGGGACAGGCTTGATGGACCAGATGGTCTATACCTGTCCGTCATTTTTTATCTGTTTATATGTTTGTCTGTTAATATTGCTGCACACGTGCAAGCTACGAACTGCATGGTAATCGTTGGTGTCCTTACAGCGAATGGCACAGCTTGGCATTTGGCATTTACTCCTTTGTTAATCCAGGCCCTAGGAAAGCAGGTTACCACGGGCAAGTTTGAGAGAGCCCGCACAAATAGGTGGTGCGATCATGGCAGGTGCAGCCACTCTGCCTCGCCTTCTTTCATGCAATATCATGTAAAGCATGCTGCGATTGGGATGCTTCTGATGAATCTTCCAGCAGAAGGATTAGACAGATATTCACATCTCACTGACTGGAGCCTTAAACCAGGCAGATTTTTTGAACTCTACTATCCAGCTAGCACCCTAAACTAGAGTGAAATTTAGACAAAAATTGGTTCCCACATGCTTATCTGATATCCTCCTCCACTATTTTACTGCAGGCACAGTGTTAATGTCTCCTTTAAAATAACACAGGGAGGAATTTCAGATGAACACAGCATTCATTAATATCCCAAGGCATCATTTCAGCTATCCACTCTTGAGCAACTCCCCAAAACTTTAATGGATGCTTGCTATTAGAGTTCGAATACGAACTGTAGATCTTGGGTGCTTATTGGACAGATTAAAAAGAAATAAAGAACTTGCATTTATATAGCGCCTTTCATGACCACCGGATGTCTCAAAGTGCTTTTCAGCCAATTAAGTACTTTTTAGAGTATAGTCACTGTTGTAATGTTAGAAATGCAGCAGCCAACTTTTGCACAGCAAGCTCCCACAAACAGCAATGTGATAATGGCCAGATAATCTGTTTTTGTTATGTTGATTGAGGAATAAATATTGGCCATGAAACCGGGGATAACTCCCCTGCTCTTCTTCAAAATAGCACCATGAGATCTTTTACATCCATCTGAGAGAGCAGACATGGTCTCGGTTTCACATCTCATTTGAAAGACCTCCAACAGTGCAGCGCTCCCTCGGCATTGGACTGGAGTGTCAGCCTAGATTTTTTTTTAATGTGCTCAAGTTCCTGGAGTGGGACTTGAACCCACAACCTTCTGACTCAACGGTGAGTGTGCTACCCACTGAGCCACTGATACTTTGTTAACTGGGATCAATGTGCATTTAACCATTTAATTGCCTTTCATTTCATGGGTATCGAAAGTCTGTGTTCACCAGAACAGTATTGTCATTTATCCAGATTGCTGCATAATTGTTTGTGCATTATCCTTTCTTTTAAGTCTGCATTGGCAACTTTTTCCACTCTGTTCATTCTGCTTACCACTGTAAAATTAACCAATGGCATTAGAATTACTTGTTTGGAGAGCTAGTGGACAACATACTGATCCTCAATCAACTGGCAAATAGGCATGATGTGAAAAGGAATCTTTCCCAGATCAATGTTGCCTACCTCCTCCACACTTTTTCTTTGGAGAAGGATTCGCAGGCTGATTACAGTCTGACAGGACGCGATATGAATGCTCTTTCCATGGCCGTAACCTTCTTTATACCAGCCGATAGAGTGACTATTCCAGCGGAAGGGTTTTATGGGCTCCTACAACCCATGCAATGAGGGAGGGGGACACCTGCATTCACCGGACTCAGGTATCCCGCTGGAGGTCAGCCCAGAACTGGAGCTCCAGTCTCCACTGACTGGGACTGTCAGGAAAGTGTCAGCTTGAACCCTGCACTTCCTGATTCAGAAGCGGGAATGCTACCACTACCCAAAGACTTTCCTCATGACCCAGGTGAGACTGCCCAACTCATTACTTATGACACCCCACCGGCACCTGGGAATCCCTGGCCCAAGATCGCCCAAAGTGGAGGAAGAGCATCCGGGAGGACGCTGAGCACCTCGAGTCTCGTTGCTGAGAGCATGCAGAAATCAAGCGCAGGCAGCGGGAAGGAGCGTGCGGCAAACCAGGCTACCCACCCACCCTTTCCTTCAACAACCGTCTGTCCAACCTATTACAGAGACTGTAATTCCTGAATTGGACTGTACAGCCACCTGAGAACTCACTTTTAGAGTGGAAGCAAGCCTTCCTCGATTTCAAGGGGCTGCCTATGATGATGATGACTTATGGGACGCCTAAGAGTAAATATAAATCAAGACCAGGATTCAACATTGCTCAAATATTGTAGCAATTGAGCCTTTTAGTTGTACACATATTTAAACATTAAAAGGACCTCTTTTCTCTGAGTTCTCAAAACCTGTCAAAAATGAGTAGAGTTCCATCGTCATAACTTCATTCATTCCAATTTTTTGCAATTGAATTTGTATGTATTTAGCACGGCCCAACTTTGCATGTTACAAGGACATTTCTGTAAGCTGATCATGGAATGGCACAAGCAGGAGTTGCGGAGCTGCTCCTGGCCTGAACCAGCCCACCCTAAAGATGAACTTTAACCTTCGGGAGGTCATGAGGAGTCAAGGGGCCTTGTGGGAGACAATAAAATTGGAAACACGAGGAGGAGGAGGAATTTCTAAAAATCCATAAAAGTATTCTTCATAACCTTTTGGAATTGACATCCTGATCTTCTTAAAAATGTGTGTACATTGAATTAGGAAAAACTGATTTTACAAGGATCTCGTATGTCAATTTATTATTTCTTTCTCTCTTGGGCTCATTTGTAAGGAATATTTTAACTGTCTTGTTACCAGCTGCACCTTTTCATACCAGTATTAGTAAAAATGACAGAATGATGTGACAGACTTTTTAAAACACACAATTAATTAAGTAGCGTGTCACTTAGGTATTATTTACAACGCAATTGTAAGCCAGTACACTAACCTCCTTGTTTTAATCACTTGCCATAAATTATTTTGACAGCATCACTTAACTGTGTCACAGCATTTTTCCTTCACCTTCTCACTCAATCTTTTCTGCGGAACCCATTTTATTCCCACATTTTATTGAGCGTCTCCTGTCCTGAATGTTTAGCATCAAGTATTCTCATCAATCAGGAATTCCAATAGCAAGAGAAGGACCAAAATGTAAAAATTTAATGTACATTTAATTTGATTTTTCCTTCACCAGCTCATAAATACAGGTATGTTTTACTCTGCAAACACTACACAGTGAAAATGAACCAACTACTATTTGGTCGGTCGATCACCTCTTTATGTCCCATTACCAGCAGAGTTTTGATTGAGAACATACACATATATATACATATTTGCGATCAGGGTGCTGAGCTCATTTTAGCCTAAAGGGAAGCACAGTTTTACTCACTCTTACTTGTCTTAATCTTACTTCATTTATCCACCAAGTTCGCCACTTAGAATGCTAATACATTTACCACTAATAATTCAAACAGTGACAAGGTAATCAAGAATAATCTGTGGGCAGGGGAAATATACACAAAGCAGCAAATTAGGAGAGCTCTTGATCTAATAAAGTAATAAATAATGCTCAGGCCTTTGGCTACATGGTATCTGCTCATTTAATAGCGAGAGGGGAAAGAAAGGCTTGACAGTCTAGTGCTCATTGTCCCGTAATAGCTTGATTACCTCAGGAAAAAATGCAGTCAGTGGTTGCTGCTGGTGAACCGTGAAATTGCCACTGCTCAGAGAGGCAATTTATCATTAGCATTTGGGAGAGGGGGTTGACCCGGTGGGGATAGGACTTCAGGTACTCATCCGTAGCTTCAGCCATTGGAATGCACACTGGAAGGTCTCCTGGCCGGGCAGCTGGTGAAGTAGCTGAACCCTGTTAAAAATGCATGTTTCAAAAATAAGGGGAGTTTAATGCACAGCCATATTGCGAGAAGAATGTCTAATCAGGGAAGGCAGATACAGGGAGCATTGTCTTCTGAGCTTTAGTGTCTTTAACTTTCCACCACAGCCGCCAAGTGTTCACTTGAACAAAAAGCTGGTGGCTGTGCCCAAGCTGTCTCGGCTGATGGGACAGTCACTCATACCCACTGAACAAGCCGAGAAAAAAATAAAAGCCCACCTATTGTTTGAGGGCTGTGGGAGACGATTGAAAACCATCTTGTTAGAAATGCTACTCCGTGAAGCTCAAGTGTGACAGAAACCCAATAGGGTTTCAGCTTTTATCGCTGATGTGTTTACATAATTAATGCAAGGCAAAGTTTTTCCAAACTGTGAGGTTAGTTTGATAATTTAGCAGAAACTGCTGTCTGGTTTGCCCTGGAATGTGTCTGAAGTGGGGTAGAGACACCATTTTGTCACCCGCACGTCTCAACTAGACTTGCTTCAGTGCACTCAAAAGCACTGTCCCTTTCACTGGTAGTGAACGGGACAATACTGTTCCACTTTCTCCACCGTCAGGATATGAGTGGGATATTTCGGATGGGACTTTAAACCGAGGCCCCGTCTGCCCTCACAGGTGGAGGTAAAAGATCCCATGGCACTATTTTAAAGAAGAGCAGGAGAGTTATCCTCAGTGTCCTGGCCAATATTTATCCCTCAATCAACGTAACAAAAAAACAGATTAGCTAGTCATTATCACATTGCTGTTTGTGGGAGCTTGCTGTGCACAAGTTGGCTGTCGCGGTTCCTACATTACAACGATGACTACACTCCAAAAGTACTTCATTGGCTGTAAAGCGCTTTGAGACGTCTGGTGGTCATGAAAGGTGCTTTATAAATGCAAGTCTTTCTTTTATTGAGCAGATACAAGAGGTATAATTGAAAGTGAGAAAACATCAATTAGGAATAGATGTGTTACAGTGCAGATTGGGAACCAGTATGGTTTAGAACTGGCCTACATTCTTTTTTAAAATTCATTCCTGGGATGTGGGGTCGCTGGCAAGGCCAGTATTTATTGTCTATCTCTAATTGCCCTTGAGGAGGTAGGTGGTGAGCTGCCTTCTTGAACCGCTGCAGTCCCTGTGCTATTAAGGAGGGAGTTCCAGGATTTTGACCCAGCGATGATGAAGAAATGGCAATATACTTCCAAGTTAGGATGGAATGTAACTTGGAGGGGAACTTGGAGGTGACAGTGTTCCCAATGCGCCTGCTGCCCTTGTCCTTCTATGTGGTAGAGGTCATACGTTGGATGGTACTGCCGAAGAAGCCTTGGCGAGTTACTGCAGTGCATCTTGTAGATGGTATACACTGCAGCCACTGGGGTACGTCGATGGTGGAGAGAGTGAATGTTTAAGGTGGTGGATGTGGTGCCAATCAAGTGGGCTGCTTTGTCCTAGATGGTGTTGAGCTTCTTGAGTGTTATTAAAGCTGCACTCATCCAGGTAAGTGGAGAGTATTCCATCACACTTCTGACTTGTGCCTTGTGGAAAGGCTTCGGGGAGTCAGGATGTGAGACACTCACCACAGAATACCCAGCCTCTGACCTGCTCTTGTTGCCACAGAACGAAACTATAGAACCAGTGGGAACGTATTCAACCTTCGTTGCCTCCAGGCCATTCCCACGCTCTGTTGTCGAATTACAGTACACAGATGACGCTTGCGTCTGCGCGCATTCAGAGGCTGAACTCCAAGTCATCGTCAACATCTTCACCGAGACATACGAAAGCACGGGCCTTACACGAAACATCCATAATACAAAGGTCCTCCACCAACCTGACCCCGCCACACAGTGCTGCCCACCAGTCATCAAGATCTACGGTGCAGCCCTAGATAACGTGGGCCATTTTCCATACCTCGGGAGCCTATTATCAGCAAGGGCAGACATCGATGACAAGCTTCAACACCAGTGCGCCAGCCCAGCCTTCGGCCACCTGAGAAAGAGAGTGTTTGAAGATCAGGCCTTCAAATCTGGCACCAAGCTCATGGTCTACAGGACTGTAGTGATACCCGCCCTCCTGTATGGCTCAGAGATGTGGACCATATACAGTAGACACCTCAAATCGCTGGAGAAATACCACCAACGATGTCTCCGCAAGATCCTGCGAATCCCCTGGGAGGACAGACGCACCAACGTCCGTGTTCTCGATCAGGCCAACATCCCCAGCATCGAAGCACTGACCTCACTTGACCAGCTCCGTTGGGCGGGCCACATTGTTCATATGCCCGACACAAGACTATCAAAGCAAGTGCTCTACTCGGAACTCCGATACTGCAAGCGAGCCCCAGGTGGGCAGAGGAAACGTTTCAAGGACACCCTCAAAGCTTCCTTCATTAAGTGCAACAACCCAATCAACACCTGGCCAAAGATCGCCCGAAGTGGAGGAAGAGCATCTGGGAGGGCACTGAGCACCTCGAGTCTCATCGCCGAGAGCATGCAGAAAACAAGCGCAGGTAGCGGAAAGAACGTTCGTCAAACCAGACGCCCCACCCACCCTTTCCTTCAACGACTGTCTGTCCCACCTGTTACAGAGACTGTAATTCCCGTATTGGACTGTTCAGTCACCTGAGAACTCACTTTTAGAGTGGAAGCAAGTCTTCCTCGAATTTGAGGGACTGCCTATGATGATGATGATGATGACTTATATGGCTGGTCTAGTTAAGTTTCTGATCAATGGTGACCCCCAGGATGTTGATGGTGGGGGATTTGGTGATGGTAATGCCATTGAACGTCAAGAGGTGGTGGTTAGACTCCTGCTTGTTGGAGATAATCATTTCCTGGCACTTGTGTGGTGTGGCGCAAATGTTACTTGTTACTTATCAGCCCTTGTTCCAGAGATGCTGTTATAACAACTCAAACTTCTCTAGAACTGGGCCAATCTGAACAAGGAAAATATTTGGCTCTGGTCCAGCAGCAGCTGCAGTATAGCTACAAGCCAATTTTGGTTCTGGGTTACATATTCGAGGTGGATGGTGCAACAATAGATGGACACACGACATTATTGCAGCATTGTCCATTGCATTTGAGACAATCCACATTTTCACAGTAAAATCAGTAAAAATTTTCATAATCCAATCTGCTGATGACACCACCCTATGCTTCAGTATATCAGCTATATCGGCATATTTACTATTCTGACCAGGTAAACATAGAAACATAGAAAATAGGTGCAGGAGTAGGCCATTCGGCACTTCGAGCCTGCACCGCCATTAAATAACATCATGGCTGATCATTCCTTCAGTAACCCTTTCCTGCTTTCTCTCCATACCCCTTGATCCCCTTAACCGTAAGGGCCATATCTCACTCCCTCTTGAATATATCCAATGAACTGGCATCAACAACTCTCTGCGGCAGGGAATTCCACAGGTCAACAACTCTCTGAGTGAAAGAAGTTTCTCTTCATCTCAGTCCTAAATGGCCTACCCCTTATCCTAAGACTATATCCCCTGGTTCTGGACTTCCCCATCATCGAGAACATTCTTCCCGCATCTAACCTGTCCAGTCCTGTCAGAATCTTATATGTTTCTATGAGATCCCCTCTCATCCTTCTAAACTCCAGTGAATAAAGGCCCAGTTGATCCAGTTCTCCTCATATGACAGCCCAGCCATCCCTGGAATCAGTCTGGTAAACCTTCGCTGCACTCCCTCAATAGCAAGAACGTCCTTCCTCAGACTAGGAGACGAAAACTGAACACAATATTCCAGGTGAAGCCTCACTAAGGCCTTGTACAGCTGCATTAAGACCTCCCTGCTTCTATATTCAAATCCCCTAACTATGAAGGCCAACATACCATTTGTCTTCTTTACCACCTGCTGTACCTGCGTGCCCACTTTCAGTGACTGATGAACCATGACACCCAGGTCTCGTTGCACCTCCCCTTTTTCTAGTCTGCCGGCATTCAGATAATATTCTGCCTTCGTGTTTTTGCCAGCATTTATCCACATTATACTGCATCTGCCATGTATTTGCCCACTCACCTAATCTGTCCAAGTCACCCTGCAACCTCTTAGCGTCCTCCTCACAGCTCACACCGCCACCCAGTTTAGTGTCATCTGCAAACTTGGAGATATTACACTCTATTCCTTCATCCAAATTGTTAATGTATATTGTAAAGAGCTGGGGTCCCAGCACTGAGCCCTGCGGCACCCCACTAGTAACTGCCTGCCATTCTGAAAAGGACGCGTTTATCCCGACTCTCTGCTTCCTGTCTGCCAACCAGTTCTCTATGCATGTCAGTTTACCCCCAATACCATGCACTTTGATTTTGTACACCAATCTCTTGTGCGGGACCTTGTCAAAAGCCTTTTGAAAGTCCAAATACACCACATCCACTGGTTCTCCCTTGTCCACTTTACTAGTTACATCCTCAAAAAATTTCAGAAGATTCGTCAAGCATGATTTCCCTTTCATAAATCCATGCTGACTCGGTCCGATCCTGTCACTGCTTTCCAAATGGGCTGCTATTTCATCCTTAATGATTGATACCAAAATTTTCCCCACTACTGATGTCAGGCTAACCGGTCTATCATTACCCGCTTTCTCTCTCCCTCCTTTTTAAAAAAGTGGCGTTACATTAGCTATACTCCAGTCCATAGGAACTGATCCAAAGTCGATGGATTGTTGGAAAATGATCACCAATGCATCCACTATTTCTAGGGCCACTTCCTTAAGTACTCTGGGATGCAGACTATCAGGACCCGGGGATTATCGGCCTTTAATCCCATCAATTTCCCTCACACAATTTCCCGCCTAATAAGGATACCTCTCAGTTCCTCATTCTCACTAGACACACTGTCCCCTAGTAAACTCGGAAGGTTATTTGTATCTTCCTTTGTGAAGACAGAACCGAGTATTGGTTCAATTGATCTGCCCTTTCTTTGTTCCTCATTATAAATTCACCTGAATCCGACTGCAAGGGACCTACGTTTGTCTTTACTAATCTTTTTCTCTTCACATATTTCTAGAAGCTTTTGCAGTCAGTTTTTATGTTCCCTGCAAGCTTCCTCTCGTACTCTATTTTCCCCTTCTTAATTAAACCCTTTGTCCTCCTCTGTTGAATTCTACATTTTTTGTTGCTTTTTCTAGTCAATTTATATGCCTCTTCCTTGGTTTTAACACTATCCTTAATTTCCCTTGTTAGCCATGGTTGAACCACCTTCCCAGTTTTATTTTTACTCCAGACAGGGTTGTACAATTGCTGAAGTTTATCCATGTGATCTTTAAATGTTTGCCATTGCTTATCCACTGTCAACCCTTTAATTATCCTCTGCCAGTCTATTCTAGCCAATTCACACCTCATACCGTCAAAGTTACCTTTCCTTAAGTTCAGGACCCTAGTTTCCGAATTAACTTTGTCACTCTCCATCTTAATAAGGGAGGGATTCAAATTCCTGGGACATTGGAACCGGTTCTGGGGGAGGTGGAACCAGTACAAACCAGAACCAATGTCCTAGGGGGATTGTTTGCTAGTGCTGTTGGGGAGGAGTTAAACTAATATGGCAGGGGGATGGGAACCTATGCAGGGAGACAGAGGGAAATAGAAGGGGGGCAGAAGCAAAAGATAGAAAGGAGAATAGTAAAAGTGGAGGGCAAAGAAACCCAAGGCAAAAAGCAAAAAGGGCCACATTACAGCAAAATTCAAAAGGGGCAAAGTGTGTTAAAAAGACAAGCCTGAAGGCTCTGTGCCTCAATGTGAGGAGTATTCGGAATAAGGTGGATGAATTCACTGTGCAGATAGAAGTTAACGGATACGATGTGATTGGCATCACGGAGACATGGCTCCAGGGTGACCAAGGCTGGGAACTCAACATCCAAGGGTATTCAGCATTTAGGAAGGATAGACAGAAAGGAAAAGGAGACGGGGTGGCGTTGCTGGTTAAAGAGGAAATCAATGCAATTGTAAGGAAGGACATTAGCCTAGATGATGTGGAATTGGTATGGGTGGAGCTGCGGAATTCCAAAGGGCAGAAAACGCTAGTGGGAGTTGTGTACAGACCACCAAACAGTAGTAGTAAGGTTGGGGACAGCATCAAACAAGAAATAAGGGATGTGTGCAATAAAGGTACAGCAGTAATCATGGGCGACTTTAATCTACATATAGATTGGGCTAACCTAACTGGTAGCAATGCGGTGGAGGAGGATTTCCTGGAGTGTATTAGGGATGGTTTTCTAGACCAATATGTCGAGGAACCAACCAAGGAGCTGGCCATCCTAGACTGGGTGATGTGTAATGAGAAGGGACTAATTAGCAATCTTGTTGTACGAGGCCCTTTGGGGAAAAGTGACCATAATATGGTAGAATTCCTTATTAAGATGGAGAGTGACAAAGTTAATTCGGAAACTATGGTCCTGAACATAAGGAAAGGTAACTTTGATGGTATAAGGTGTGAATTAAAGCTGAATAAGAAGAAAGTAGAAAGCACTATTAAACAGTTCATTCATGTTTTAGTGCTGGTCTAACCATTCTTATCGTTCCAATATTGGATTAATAATCATTAGCAAATACATGACCAAAAGAGGCAATTTTTACAGGAACATAGAAATAGGAGTAGCCTATTCAGCCCCTTGAACCTCTTCCGCCATTCAATTAGATCATGGCTGATCTGTATTGAAATTTATCTACCCATCTTGATTCTTAAACCCCCAGTCTCAAGAGCTTTTTGAGGGAGAGTTCCACATTTCCACTTTGTATGACGAAGTGCTTCCTGACATCACCAGTGAAGCCTCGTTCTAATTTTAAGGTTATGCCCTCTTGTTCTGGACTCTCCCGCCAGGGCAAATAGTTTCTCCCTTTCTACCCTATCAACTCTTTAATCATCTTAAACACCTCGATTAGATCACCTCTTAATCTTATATGCTCAAGGGAACAGAAGCCTCGTCTATGCAACGTGTCCTCAAAATGCTCTAAGCCCCAGTATTATTCTGATTAAGATCATTGATGAGAGAAGCTTGCAGCAATCAGCCAGGTCACAGTAAAATCAAAAAATGTGTATTTTACTGCAGGTCAGACTTTGCATAATGAGGTAGCACTGGGAAGGATATTGAAGAATCATCACAAGCATAAGTAGAGGCCTAAAAAACAAATTGGTTGGACAGAAATAAAAGTATGGTGTGTGCTTAGGGGAAAGGGGAGAGAAACAAGTTAAGGCATTTAGCAAATTGATGGCTTCTTTGTTCTATTTTAAAAGCAACCATCTAACAATGGTGAGATTTCTGACTGAGATTTATTTTCTGGGTGTGTCTTCGGAATTTCCCCCTCCCCAAGAAAACTTTGATTTCCAACAATCATTTAATTCATCTTCACCATTTTGGGGTGGTATTTGAGAGTGCGATTTTTCTCATTAGACATTCTGAGTTGCTGCTTTTAAACTCCAACCAGTCAATCCAAGTAGTCAATCTAATTTATTAACTAACAAAAAAATGACAGACCTCATGCCATTTAAGTTAAATCACTACAAAACGCCGGCAATTGTCCAATGACGTATTATTCCATGCATCAGGCTCTACACTATTTCTTCCAAATCACTCACTCTATTGATTTGTATTTGGTTTGATCGGTATTTGATGAAGTCAGATTTAAAACCCATATTTTAAGGCTCCAAACTGCGGTGTTTAACAAGTGAAAGTACTTTATTTAGATTGTCAATCTTTAAATCTAAACCTTTAAAGAAAGACTTGGAAAGAAAGACTTGGATTTATATAGCACCGTTCACGACCACCGGACGCCTCAAAGCGCTTTACAGCCAATTAAGTACTTTTGGAGTGTAGTCAGTGTTGTAATGTTGAAAATGCAGCAGCCAATTTGCGTACAGCAAGCTCCCACAAACAGCAATGTGATGATGGCCATATAATCTGGCTCACTGGAGGCAATGTTGGACCTCGTCGTCGATGCAGCCAGTGCAGCCTTCGGTCGCCTGAGGACGAGAGTGTTCGAAGACCAGGCCCTCAAATCTGGCACCAAGATTATGGTCTACAGGGCTGTAGTGATACCCGCCCTCCTGTATGGCTCAGAGACGTTGACCATATTAAGTAGACACCACCAACAATGTCTCCGCAAGAGCCTGCAAATCCCCTGAGAGGATAGATGCACCAATGTCAGTGTTCTCGACCAGGCCAACATCCACAGCATCGACGCACTGACCACACTTGACCAGCTCCGTTGGGAGGGCCACATTGTCCGCATGCCCGACACAAGATTCCCAAAGCAAGCACTCTATTCGGAACTCCTACACAGCAAGTAAGCCCCAGGTGGGCAGAGGAAACATTTCAAGGACATCCTCAAAGCCTCCTTGAGAAAGTGCAACATCCCCACCAATACCTGGGAATCCCTGGCCAAAGATCACCCTAAGTGGAGGAAGAGCATCTGGGAGGGCGCTGAGCACCTCGAGTCTCATCGCCGAGAGCATGCAGAAAACTAGCACAGGCAGCAGAAGTAACGTGCAGCAAACCAGACTCCCCGCCCACCGTTTCCTTCAACGACTGTCTGTCTGTCCCACCTATTACAGAGACTGAGAAAGCAAGTTTTGCTCGATTCCGAGGGACTGCCTATGATGATGCTGATAATCTGTTTTCTTTGTTATGTTGCTCAATTTTTAAATATTAGATCTGTACGCATAAATTTTGATTTGTACCAGATATTGGTAACAGTTGCTTTCACAATGATTTGATGTTAAATGTGCTGAGTTGATATAGAATGGTAAATTCCCGTGAGATCTAAAGATAAAGGCAAACAGTAGAAAAAAATAACGGAATACACAGCAAATCTGAGTAAATGCTGGAAATACACCAAACCTATCAGCATCAGAAAAAAGTAAAACATTTAGGCGTTGACATTGGGTCCCGCCGTTTTTGAGGTGTTGTCATCCCCTGAGTGCTGATTTTAGCGGCGGACATTAGGTGCAACCTTAAAGTTCGAAATTCAGTTTTTACGCCCAAAGATGAGAGAGCAGCACAAGAAAGTGGTGTTGCACACTCATCCTCAGGCGGGAGCTCAGGAGGCCGACTGAATTTCCCGACGGGAGGCTGCCGCCATGCTAGAAAAAGTGCGGGAAGAGGAAAAAAAGAACTCAAACTTCTCCGATCCACACACACACACTTCTCCACTCTTAAAACTAATGAAAACATGCAGAAATTGTGATGTATTTGCAGCCATGCTATGTACCATGCATTGTACCATGTAATTACATGTAACAGCCAACAGATGGGGAAAGCCTGGGAGGCACACATTAGACCTTCTGAAAGCCTGGGAGGCCACTGAGACCCACAGACTCCAAGATGGAGGCGATCCAGAAGGCCCCGAGACCACGCAACACGACGAATCTGCGCTCGTTCCTAGGACTACTGAACTACTTTGGTAACTTTCTGCCTGGGCTGAGCACTTTGCTTGCACCATGACATGTACTGCTCCGTAAGGGTGATGACTGGGTCTGGGGTAAAAATCAAGAAACTGCCTTCGAGAAAGCCAGAAACTTATTGTGTTCAAACAAACTACTGGCACTGTATGATTTTTTAGCGTGCGATGTGTCATCCTACATGGCGGGTAAGCTCCAACCTGTAGCGTATGCGTCCCACAGTCTTTCCAAGGCTGAAAGGGAATACAGCGTGGTTGAAAAGGAGGCCTTAGCTTGTGTGTACGCGGTAAAAAAGATGCACAGTACCTATTTGGCTGGCGGTTCGAACTAGAAACCGACCACAAGCCGCTCACGTCATTATTCTCTGAGAGCAAAGGCATTAATACCAATGCCTCAGCTCGCATTCAGAGGTGGGCATTAATGCTGTCCGCTTACGACTATATGATCCGCCACAGACCAGGCACTGATAACTGCGCAGATGCGCTTAGCCGGCTTCCACTTGCTACCACCGAGGATGAAGCGGAGCAGCCTGCGGAACTGGTCATGGCTATGGAAGCCTTTGAGGGCGAAGGGTCACCCGTCACGACGCGCCAGATAAGAATCTGAACCAGCCAAGACCCACTGCTGCCCCAGGTAAAAAACTGTACATTAAGTGGAACTTGGGCAACCACTTATGGCGAAATGCATGGTGATTTTAAGCCGTTTCACCAGCGCAAGGACGAGTTATCCGTCCAGGTCAACTGCATTTTGTCGGGAAATCACATAGTCCTGCCCAAGGATCTCCATAGCACACACCCTGGCATCGTAATAATGAAAGCCATTGCGAGATCGCACATGTGATGGCCCGGCATCGACGCAGACTTAGAGTCATGCGTACGCCAGTGCAACACGTGAATGCAACTCAGCAACGCACCCAGGGAAGCCCCCCTGAGCCTGTGGTCCTGGCCCTCCAAACCCTGGTCCCGCATCCACGTAGACTACGCAGGTCCCTTTCTAGGAAAACTTTTCTTGGTTGTAATTGATGCTTATTCTAAATGGATCGAATGTCGTCTATCACATCCACTGCCACAATAGAGAGCCTTCGGACAATGATTGCCACCCATGGCCTGCCCGACGTCCTTGTTAGTGACAATTGACCATGCTTTACGAGTTCCGAATTTTGTGAATTCATGTGCTGTAATGTCATAAAGCATGTCAGATCAGCCCTGTTCAAACCAGCCTCCAATGGCCAAGCTGAATGGGCAGTACCGATCCTAAAGCAGGGCATGCAGCGAGTGACGGAAGGCCCCTTACAGACCCGTCTGTCTCGCGTGCTGCTTGCATATCAGACAAGGCCGCATTCACTCACAGGGGTTAGAAACATAGAAACATAGAAAATAGGTGCAGGAGTAGGCCATTCGGCCCTTCGAGCCTGCACTGCCATTCGATGAGATCATGGCTGATCATTCCTTCAGTACCCCTTTCCTGCTTTCTCTCCATACCCCTTGATCCCCTTAATCGTAAGGGCCATATCTAAATCCCTCTTGAATATATCCAATGAACTGGCATCAACAACTCTCTGCGGCAGGGAATTCCACAGGTTGACAACTCTCTGAGTTGTCCGCCCGCCAAACTCCTCATGAAGAGGACCCTCAAAACAAGGTTGTCCCTCGTGCACCCGGTTTTAAGTGAGATTGTCGAAAACCGGCATCTTAAGCAATGTACATATCATGACCGCAACTCTGTAACGCGTTGTATCAACATCGATGACCCTGTTTTCGTGCTGAACTTTGGCACGGGCCCCAAGTGGCTCGCAGGCACTGTCGCAGCTAAAGCGGGGAGTAGGGTATTCGTGGTAAGACTCACTAATGGCCAAACCTGCAGGAAGCACATTGATCAAACCAAATTGCAGTTCACCGATGATCCAGAACCGCTGGATGACTACAGTGACATCGACTTCCAACCACAAGCAACAGAACCGGCAGTTCACCAAGAGACAGAACCTGTCACACCGGACAGTCCGACCAGAGCTGCAGCACCGCAAGGCAGCGACATTCCAGTCAGGCCGCTCACACCCAGCGTCCAACTCAGACGCTCAACCAGAGAGCACGACCCCCGGTCAGGCTCGACCTGTCAACCGCAGTGTTGTGATGTATTTGCAGCCATGCTCTGTACCATGCATTGTACCATGTAATTAAATGTAATAGCCAACAGATGGGGAACGCCTGGGAGGCACACATTACTGCACCTCGTGCTGCCTCCCTGTATAAAGCAGGCTCCTCCTGCAGGTTTCACTTTTGGAGTTTGCATTAAAACTAAAGGTCACAAGGTGATCAGCTCCAGCAATGGGCCACATGTGATTTATTATAGTGATAAGCATATGTATCAGAAATAAATTTAAAAAAAAACTTATCTTCCTTGCTGGATGATTCCGCCCAAGATCCGCTCTTTAGCGACCACTTTTTCCTGGCTTTACGGCAACCAGACAAAGCAAATGTCGCAACAGAGGTGTCAAAGAGGTGTTGCACTCTGGATGACATCGCCACTTGGGTGGCCTCAGCTGCCACAACGTTGCCTCTTGGCACCTCTGCCAAAGGGCCAACTCAATTTAGGACGAGGCGTCAACGCTGCTTACCGCCGGTGGTAACGGGCGTCATACAAAACCCAATTTCAACCCCTTAGAATTTAGGGTGTAGACCCCTTGATAGAAACCAATAAAACATGTTTATTATCTGATTCTTATAAAAAATATGAGCAGGAATAGGCCATTTGTCCCCTTGAGCCTGCTCCGCCATTTAAGAAGATTATGGCTGACTTGATCATGGACTCAGCTCCATTACTCTGCCCACTCCCCATAACCCTTTATTCCCTTATCACTCAAAAGTCTGTCTATCTCCGCCTTAAATATATTCGATGACCCAGCCTCCACAGGGGGCAGAGAATTCCACAGATTTACAACCCTCTGAAAGAAGAAATTCCTCGTCGCCTCAGTTTTAAATGGGCGGCCCCTTATTCTGAGACTATGCCCCCTAGTTTTCGTTTCCCCTATGAGTGGAAATATCCTCTCTGCATCCACCTTGTCGAGCCCCCTCATTATGTTATATGTTTCGATAAGTTCACCTCTCATAGAAACATAGAAACATAGAAAGTTACAGCACAAAAGGAGACCATTCTGGTCCATTGTGTCCGCGCCGGCCGACAAAAATCCACACGGCCCTTGGTCAGCAGCCCTAAAGGTTACATATAAACCTATGAACAATGACGGAAAGGCAAAGAGCACCCAGCCCAACCAATCCGTCTCACCACAACTGCGACACCCCTTATACTAAAACACTCTACATTCCACCCGAACCGGAGCCATGTGATCTCCTGGGAAAAGCAAAAATCAGATAAAGACCCAGGCCAATTTAGGGAGAAAAAATCTGAGAAAATTCCTCTCCGACCCATCCAGGCAATCGAAACTAGTCCAGGAAATCACCCTGGCCGTATTCTATTCCATGCAGTATTTACCATTATATCTGCTCCGTCCAACAAAAGGTCATCCAGTCTAATCCCGATTACCAGCCCGAGGTCTGTAACCCTGCAGGTTACTGCACTTTAAGTGCCCATCCAACCATCTCTTAAAAGTGGTGATGGTTTCTGCATCCACCACTCTTCCAGGCAATGAGTTCCAGATCCCCACAACCCTCTGCATAAAGAAGACCCCCTCAAATCCCCTCTAAATCTTCCACCAACCACCTTAAAACTATGCCCCCTTGTAGTAGACCCCTCCACCAATGGAAATAGACCATTACTATCCACTATGTCCAGGCCCCTCAATATTTTGTACACCTCAATGAGGTCTCCTCTCAACCTCCTCTGTTCCAATGAGAACAACCCCAGCCTATCCAATCTGTCCCCATAACTAAGATTCTCCATTCCAGGCAGCATCCTAGTAAGTCGCCTCTGCACTCTCTTTAATGCAATCACGTCCTTCCTATAATACGGCGACCAGAACTGCACACAATACTCCAGCTGTGCTTAACCAAAGTTTTATACAATTTAAGCATAACCTCCCTACTCTTATATTCTATGCCTCGGCCAATAAAGGCAAGCATTCCGTATGCCTTCTTAACTACCTTATCCACCTGGCCTGCTACTTTCAGGGATCTGTGGACAAGCACTCCAAGGTCTCTTTGTTCATCTACACTATTAAGTGGCCTATCACTTAATGTATATACCCTTTCCTTATTATTCCTCCCAAAGTGCATCACCTCACACTTCTCTGAATTAAATTCCATTTGCCACTGCTCTGCCCACCTGACCAGTAGATCGATATCCTCCTGCAACCCATGACTTTCCTCTTCATTATCAATCACACAGCCAATTTTAGTGTCATCTGCAAACTTCTTAATCATACTCCCTATATTCACATCTAAAACGTTGATATATACCACAAAAAGCAAGGGTCCCAGTACTGAGCCCTGTGGAACCACACTGGAAACAACCTTCCAGTCACAAAAACATCCATCAATCATTATCCTTTGCTTCTTTCCTCCAATCTAATTTTGGATCCAACTTGACACTTTGCCCTGTATCCCATGGGCTTTAACCTTCATGACCAGTCTACCATGTGGGACCTTATCAAAAGCTTTGCTAAAGTTCATATATACTACATCGTATGCACTACCCTCATCGACCCTCTTGGTTACCTCCTCAAAAAATCCAATCAGATTAGTCAGACACGATCTTCCGTTAACAAATCCGTGCTGACTGTCCCTAATTAATCCTTGCCTTTCCAAATGCAGATTTATCCTGTCTTTCAGGATTTTTTCCAATTATTTTCCCACCACTGAGGTTAGGCTGACAGGCCTGTAATTACTCTGCCTATCCCTTTCTCCCTTCTTAAACAAGGGTACTACATTTGCAGTCCTCCAATCCTCCGGCACCATGCCCAGATCCAAAAAAGACTGGAAAATGATAGTCGAGGCCTCTGCTATTTCCTCTTTTACTTCTCTCAACAGCCTGGGATGCATTTCATCCAGGCCTGGGGACTTATCTACTTTCAAAGCTGCTAAATCCCTTAATACTTCCTCTTTCATAATATTTATTTCATCCAGAATATCACACTCCTCCTCAATAACAGTATCTGCATTGCCCCTTTCCTTTGTGAAAACAGATGCAAAGTATTCGTTAAGAACCCTACCAACATCTTCCGCCTCCACACAAAGATTACCCTCATGGTCTCTAATAGGCCCTACCCTTTCTTTAGTCACCCTCTTAATATATTTATCAAACATCTTAGGGTTTTCCTTAATTTTTCTGGTCAAGAATTTCTCGTGCTCTCTCTTAGCATTCCTAATATCCTTTTTAATTTTGCCTCTTAACTTTCTATATTCCTCTAAAGATTCTATGGTATTTAGCCATTGATATATGACATCCCTTTTTTTCTTAATCCTCCCCTGTAAGTCGCTAGACATCCAGGGGGCTCTAGAATTATTTTTCCCAACCTTTTTCTTTAAGGGCACATGTTTGGCCTGAGCCTTCCGGATCTCCTCCTTAAATGCTTTCTACTGTTCCGACACTGATTTACCCACAAGTAGCTGTTTCCAGTTCACCATGGCCAAATCACTCCTTAACTTAGCAAAATTAGCTTTTCCCCAATTCAGAACTTTTATTCCAGGCCTATTCTTGTCCTTATCCATAACCAACTTGAATCTGACTGAGGTCACTGGCACTCAAGTGCTCTCCCACTAATACCCCTTCAATCTGCCCAGCTTCATTCCCCAAAACTTGCTACATACTGACTAAAAAAGTTCTCTTGAATGCATTTCAAGAATTCCGCACCCTCTATACACGTCAAACTAAATTTGTCCCAATCAATATTTGGATAGTTAAAATCCCCTACTATTACTACCCTATGGTTTTTGGACTTCACAGCAATTTGCCTACATATTTGCTCCTCTATCTCCCTCCCACTGTTTGGGGGTCTACAATACACGCCCAGTAGTGTGATCACCCCTTTTTTATTTTTCAATTCGACCCATATGGCCTCATTTGATGATTCCTCTACCATATCATCCCTCCTCACTGCTGTAATATTTTCTTTAATCAGTACCGCAAGCCCTTTATACCCCGCTCTCTATCATTCTTCTGAACTCCAATGAGTATAGGCCCAACCTACTCAACCTATCTTCATAAGTCAACCACCTCATCTCTGGAATCAACCTAGTGAACCTTCTCTGAACTGCCTCCAATGTAAGTATATCCTTCCTTACCAAAATTGTATGCAGTACTCTAGGTGTGGCCTCACCAATATGCTGTACAGTTGCAGCAGGACTTCTCTGCTTTTATACTCTATCCCCCTTGCAATAAAGGCCAACATTCCATTTGCCTTCCTGATTACTTTCTGTACCTGCATACTAACTTTTTGTGTTTCATGCACAAGGACCTCCAGGTTCCTCTGTACTGCAGCACTTTGCAATTGTTCTCCATTTAATTTATAATTTGTTTTTCTACTGTTTTCCTGTTATTTCACCTTTGGAGTCACTTTAGAAAGAAGTGCTTCTTTCTTTAAAGGTATCCAAAATACAGTTCGAATCTAGCTATGAAATTTGAAGTACTAAGGGAGCATGCTATAGCGGGCTAAATTGTTTTTTTTTCTCACATCCTTGACTGCTGTTCTGAAGAGATCCTTTTAGATACAGTGGAGGAGAGTGAGTGCAATTAGTATTGAGTTCCCCTCTAAAACATTCAATTTTCCTTTACAAGTAGTACTCAGAACATTTTTAACAGATTTTCTAGTTCCAAACTCAAATTTTGTGGCATTTATAAGGCACTGAGGGGCAGAAATTAGCCAGTCTAATGCACATTTTAACGCCAGTTTTTCACGTTAAAAGTGTTTTATGTTGTTAACAAAGTGAAACGCCATTTTGCTAATTTGGCCAGTGTTTTAACGCTGTCGTTAAAAAATAACGACCGCCTTTTTGCAAAACCGTTTTTGTGACGTCACTCGGTGTCAAAAATAGCATTGCCGTTTTTGTGAATTTGCCCAATAACGACATTTATAAAGACAGTGAGAAATACCGCGCAAACAAAGCTTGTCTTACCTGGTCGAAATCGTCGATAATGGCGCCATCTTGGAAAACGGAGCTACAGTTCAGTGAACGAAAGCTTTTGGAGGGAAGGCTGTGTTTTACACTTTGAGCTTTTTGTGTGTTTATAATTCAATTTTAAGGAAATTTAAGGACATTTAAGGAAATTTAAGGACATTAAGAATGAGACACTGCATAAGCTGAAAAAATAATTTGAAATTTATTAAGCATTTATACATTTGTACTTAAAAGCAACTTTCTTAACTTTAATAAAACATTTTTGTATTATATTAAACTTTTAAATTAACAGCACTTAAGTAACAATAAAGCAAACAACCAATCACAACAACAACAAAAGAACAGCAAAACAACAACAGTCACAGCAGCAAAAAACTTCAGCTGCAGCCACCTCTCCCCCCCTCCCTAATTTAAACTGCCCCAACCCCCCACCCTGCTCCTTCTGGCCCTTGGCATTAGTCTTGCCCGTTTCCGCAGGCTTACCCCTAGTCCCGGTGACCCCAAAGCTGTCTTTTAGTAGTTTTACAGGTAAGGCGCTTGTTGGAGGGCAGACAAAGGAGACGGCAATGGAAGCTGTCAAAAATCTGGGGCTGCGGAAGGCCCAGCTTCGGAAACTCCAGCCTGTAGCTCAACCTGCCCACTGTCTGGTAAGGTTGGTCTGGGGATTGGAGTGAGATCAGTCGAGACCGTCAATTGCCGCTGGGCATTGACAGCCTTGGTGTTTTCACGCATTGCTGCTACTATCTGCGACGTGCCCTCCCTAAGCTCTGCAGATAATACTGCTACGCTTGCCGACATGCCCCCCCTAATGTCACCAGCGAGTGCTGCGATGCTTTCCGAGATCCCACCCATGGCCGCGAAGAGCGATTTGGTGAGCTGGACGCTCTCCCCAGTCATTCACATCAAATCTACCACTTCCCGTTCAGGCTGCATTTCATCAGAGCAGTCTTGACGTCTCAGCCCCCGTGCAGATGTCAGATGGCTTGCTGCTGCCCTGGGTGTGGTGTCCTGCAACCCACTGGGACCCGGGACCTCGCATGGTGGATAATCGTGAAATGTCCCCTCTTGCATCGTGCTGGCTGGAGATGTAGCCCTTTGCGCCTGTGTGGTGTCCTCCAAAGTCAACAACACCCTCTCTCCCTCCTCACTCCTCCCCTCCCCCCCCCACCATATCCATTTGTTCCTCCTCCTCCTCCAGTGGAAGTTGGTCAGGATGGTTGAGGTTGGTTATCATTCAATTACGCTTGTGGCGAGCTGGCGGGGTCTTCTCCAGTTTCTGATTCTTCTGCAAAATATAAAAGAACAGATGATTGGTTAACAGCAGGGGAGGGGGCAGGGTGACATGAGTAGGCTCACATAGCGTAAGCTCGTTTGAAGGACCACGACAAATGACAGTACATCGCATAAACCGAAGCCTAGCCCACACAGTACTTAACATTGAGTCAACCCAGACTGTGGATTTTGAAGGACTTATTACTGTCACTCCTGAACGTGGGCTCAGCAACCGCTCAGGTGCTCGATCTCTGCGACGCACCAATCAGGCCTGCAACATTACTTTCGACGTGTGTGAGTGGGACCAGTGTTGCCGGACCGCCTCCAGTTTTCTGCTGCTGTCGTTGGTTCTGGGGCAACTTACTCTGCAAAGATGACAATATAAATTTTTAAGAGAGGGGCCTTCTACTGTTCTGGCACACACAATCATCAAAGCACTTATACCATATGCCTGCATTTAATTAAATAATCTGTATAATGCCTCTTTACTTGCATGTTCCTCATCACGGAAGCATCGAAGTGCAGTGCAGAAAAAAGCAGTCTTTATAATATGTGACGATCAGAAGCCTAGCAATACCAAGATGGGTCACATTTACAATTTAAGTAATTGGAGTGCATAAATAAATATATTACTTTCTCTGGCTGACCTGCAAAAGTCATGCCACCTCTTCCTGCACTAACGGAGTCCACAGAGGTAATCTGCTCGGCAATGCGTTTCCATACTTCTGCCATTGCAGATGGGTGCAGTTTCCCTTCACCCTTCTTTCCAGTCTGGCCCCATCCTCTCTCTACAGCATCTACCAGGGCCTCATTTGCATCTTGGGTAAACTTCCGAGCCCTCTTCCTTCCCAAATCACCTTGCATTTTTATTCTTTTGTCCTGTGTGGACGTATGAAGCATTCTCCTAGAACTTTAAATTCCCTTTAAAAATGGCTGATTCAGACCTGGAAGTGCATGCTATGATGATGACACCCGTCACATGAGAAACGGGTGAATTTTTTTCTTCTGCGCATGTGCAGAATGGCCGGTTTGTTTTATCAGGAAATATTTCAATTTTGTTGTTAAAAACGGCACTTTTTTAACGCTTTGCCAAAAGTTACAAAAAGTTTGGCGAAATATAAGCGTTTATTTTTTGGCGTTATTTCGGTGACAAAAAAAAGTCATTAACTGCGAATAATGTCAAAAACCGGTGATGTCATTATTTGGGGAAATTCTAGCCCTGAATTTAATTGAGCTGAATGACTTAATGGGCCCAAGTTTCCACAAGAAAAAAAACGGGCGCCCCTCCGAGCTGGGCGCCCGTTTTTCGCGCCTAAAACGGCGCCTAAAAAAATCCTCGGTATTCTCCACCTACTTACAGGTCCTCTGGCCCTCGGCGCAGCCAGCACGAGCTGTGTGGGGGGCAGAGCCAGGTCCTGGCGCTGAAAACAGTGCCGGGACCTCTGCACATGCGCGCTACAGTTGGCACGCAAGTGCAGTAGCTCCAGGCGCCGAACTGTGTGGGAGGGGCCCGAAGCACGCAGCTCCTAGCCCTGGCTGAATGGCCTCACTGGGGCTGCGTCAATGAGGCTCCTCCCACGGCCAGCTCCTGCTCCTCCCCCCCGACCAGACCCGACACTCGCTCCCCCCACCCCCCCCCCCGCCGACCAGACCCGACCCGACACCCGCTCCCCCCCCCCCGCCCCGACCCCCGCTCCCCGCCCCGACACCCGCTCCCACCACCCCCCGCCCCGCCCCGACCCGACACCCGCTCCCCCCCCCCCCACTGACTGACCCGACCCGACCCGCGCTCCTGTTCCCCGACCCGACCCCCCCCCCGCTCTCTCTCCTCACCTCCCCCCCCCTCTCTCTCCCTCACCCCCCTCTCCCTCCCTCCCTCCCTCTCTATCTCTCTCTCTCTCCCCCTCCCGCTCAGCGGCAGGAACGGCTGCAGAATTCTCCCTGACTGAAGCACTTTCACACAGGTAGGAAGATGGTTTATTTAATCTTTTCTTGGCTTATAAATGTTTATTCAGGTTGGATTTATTTGTATAATATTTGTAGAAGTATAAATAAGGATTTATTGTCGAATTTAATGAGTTCCCTTCCCCCCACCTCCCCCCCCACCTCGTTCTGGACGCCTAATTTGTAACCTGCGCCTGATTTTTTAATGTGTAGAACAGGTTTTTTCAGTTCTACAAAAATCTTCACTGGCTCCATTCTACTTTAGTTTGGAGTACATTTTCACTGTGGAAACTTTCAAATCAGGCGTCAGTGGCCGGACACGCCCCCTTTTGAAGAAAAAATTCTGTTCTAAACTAGAACTGTTCTACCTGACTAGAACTGCAGAAAAAAAATGTGGAGAATTGCGATTTCTAAAATAGTCCGTTCTCCACCAGTTGCTCCTAAAAATCAGGCGCGAATCATGTGGAAACTTGGGCCCAATATGTTACAGATAACAAAACTGTCTGGGGCGGTGTTTCACAGGAGAAAACCCTTTTGTGAAGCTTTGCCATTGGAATTCCACCACTGATTGGCGATTCTACTTCTGCCTCCTTGTCAAGTATCAACAAAATTCTATATGCACCACTTCCTTGTTCAATTGTTTCATTTGCTGCAGTACATTATAGGTAGGAAGCACTGTACAAAATTCTAACAGGGCTTGACAGGGTAGATGCAGGGAGGATGTTTCCTCTGGCTGAGGAGTCTAGAACAAGGGGTCATATTCTCATTGGCCATTTAGGACTGAGATGAGGAGAAACTTCTTCACTCAGAGGGTGGTGAATCTTTGGACTTCTCCACCCCAGAGGAATGTGGAGGCTCACTCTTTGAGTATATTCAAGACAGAGATCGATAGATTTTTGGATATTAAGGGAATCAAGGAAATGGGGATAGTGCAGAAAGGTGGCATTGAGGTAGAAGATCAACCATGATCTTATTGAATGGAGGAGTAGACTTGAGGGGCCGAATGACCTACTCCTGCTCCTAATGTTCTTATGTTCACTCTAGTTATCAGACCACTGTGACTGTGACTGTGCTACATGCTCCATCTTGGTTAGTAATGGTTTCGCCCAGCTGGTTCTCTCTCCAACTCGAGCTAATGCCGACTTAGAACTGTTACAGATCAATAGTTCTGATTACTTGAAAGCAGACGGCAAAGCTTTTCTGTGATGAGGCTGTGGGGTCCTCAACAAGGTTCTGAACAGAGTGGTGGCATAAGAGCTTGCAGCACTTAAACCAGACCTTCACATTTGTGACAAAAACACAAAAGCTATGACAGTTTCACCTCACTGTACTTGTATCAGTCCAAAAAATCAGCACCGAATATCAGTGGCAAAGCTTCACAAAGGATTTTCTTCTGTGAAACGTTGCTCCAGACAGTATTGCCATCCATAGCACATTAGGACATTCAACTTATTCTAACCAGGAACCAGAAAAGTCTGGCTGTTAAAAAAAACATTCTTGGTAGCATTCGTGAAGATAATATTCAAGTTTTGCCATGTGGAATTTAATAATTACTGCACTCACTGACTTTGCCCTGGAGTTCTGACATTGTGATTGGCAGGAACTGAAGAGGTCAGCAGCATTAGTAAAATTAATCTCCCAGGTGTGAATTTGAACAACGTAGGTTAGAAAGGAAATGTTTCTAACTTAAAAGCTGCAAACAATAGTGGGAGGATATTTTGGGACCACTGTAGGGGCAGAACCTTTAATATCCTAGATTTGGTTGGAGCACTCAGCATAATATTAAGGAAGGAAGGAAGACCTTGCATTTATATTGTGGTTTTCAGGTCCTCAGGACGTCCCAACTCACTTCAAAAGTAATTAAGTATTTTTGAAGTGTAGTCACTGTTGTAACGTAGTCAAACGTGGAGTCAATTTGCGCTCAGCAAGATAAGTGACCAGATAATCTATTTTAATGTGTTAGTTGCAGGATAAATATTGATGATAATGATGATGATGATTGGTCAAGGCACCAGGAGAACTCCCCTGCTCTTCTTTGAACAATACATTCGGATCTCTTATGACCACCTGAGAGGGTTTAAAGTTTCATCTGAAAGATGGCACCTCTGACAGTGCACTGCTCCTTTAGTACTGTGCTGAATTTCCTACAGTAAAATCCTGAACCAAAAATAGACATTTGAGCTTTCTTTCTATTGTTTGTTTTATAGTGAATTATTTTCAA
The DNA here is from genome assembly GCF_044704955.1 of Pristiophorus japonicus. Lineage (NCBI taxonomy): Eukaryota > Metazoa > Chordata > Chondrichthyes > Pristiophoridae > Pristiophorus > Pristiophorus japonicus. The sequence continues at coordinate 170,641,364 of NC_091989.1, forward strand.
TGGACTGCAACCAATTCTGTAACAGACTCGGAAAGATCTGGATTGGAAGAATGTTGTTCTTTCGGGGAAATGCAAGACTGTTAAGTATTGTATTCAAATATTTGTATTTGTAAACAGACAGATTTCTGAGCTATTAACAGCTGATTTAGTAAATTGTGTACAGAACCACTCAAAATGTGCCTTTTTGATACAATGCCATAATGTGAAGTGGATAAGTTGCGGCATGTGGCAAAACTCCTCCCCCCTCCACTCCAAGTCTGGTCATTTATGGCCTTAAGGTCAAAAGGTTAGACTGATCTGCCAAAATATTTGGTTCACATATATTTCATACTTTTACAGATTATAGGAAGCCAGATATGAACTAGACAGACAGTGTTTGCCTAGGACAGAAGCCAATGTCTCTCTGTATTCTGTAGTATATAGAATTAGTGTATACCACAGTAACAGGCCAATCGGCCCAACTGGTCCACGCCAGTGTTTATGCTCCACACGAGCCTCCTCCCACCCCTTTTCATCTAACTCTATCAGCATAACCTATTCATTTCTCCCTCATGTGGTTATCTAGCTCACCCTTCAATGCATCTATGCTGGTCGGCTCAGCTACTCCATGTGGTAGCGAGTGCCACATCGAACCACTCCCTGGGTAAAGAAGTTTCTCCTGAATTCCCTATTGGATGTATTGCTGACTGTCTTATATTTATGGCCCCAACCATTCTCTGGTCTTTACAGTGCAGTACTAATTATCCTCTTTATTTCTCTGTTTGTTGAATCTGTTTCAAACTATGCATCTCATTTGTCAAAACTTAGTTACACGCCTTGTAAAATAGATTATACGCAGAACATTAGGTGCTTGCCAGTCAAGTAACGCGAAGGAATGGAGCAGTCAAGTGGTTGTGATGGTGTCATAAACCGTAACAAAAAAGCTTGTGCTTTTAATATGAACCTTAAGATTAATTCATTCCTAAAACTCCCAATCACATATCTGTTATTCATTGTATCATATTGTTTTTGAATTGAACTTTGGAAGGATCTTATTCTGTGGCACGAAGAGTACTGATCCATAGGTAGAGGGATAATAAAGATGATAAACATTATATCCAGAATAAAATGTCCTTTTAATGCTGGAATTAAATTGCTGCAGATACTTAAAATTGTTGGGAGTCAGTCACAGGTTATGTTGCAGAGTTGTTGGAAATCTAATTGGCAGGTCTGATTCCATAATGGTTACAGTACTGGACTAGCAACTCAGAGATCATGAATCAACAAATCCCGCTGTGGCAAGTTGTGAAATTGAATTTAACAGATTTAGTCATTTCTGAACTAGTCCCAGAAAAGTTGTCCATGAAAGCTGCTTTATTGTATTAAAAAATCCAATTGATTCACTGGTGTTTTTCAGAGCAGAGAAGCTGCTACCCTATTCCAGCTGGCCTACACGTGGCTCTAGCCTCCATTGTTGACTTTTAATGCTCTCTGAAGTGGCCCAGGAAGCCACTCAGTTATACAAGCAATTACATGAAGAGGAAGGGCTATCACCGCCTCTTTAGAGCAACTACCGATTTCTTAAAGTACTATAGTGACTACACTTCAGAGGTACTTCATTGGCTGTGAAACACTTGGGAACGTCCTGAGGTCATGAAAGGCGCCAAATGAATGCAAGTCTTTCTATTTTTTTACAAATGAGGCTTTGCCAGTGTTGGCCACATTCTGAGAACAAATATAAAAAAGGTAAAAAGTTGGAAGTTATGGTGGAGCTGGTTTCTTCATTGAGAATTGTTGAGAAACATAGGATTACATAGGATATATAGCACAGAAACAGGCCGTTCAGCCCAAACTTTACATGCCGGCGTTTATGCTCCACTCAAGCCTCCTCCCGTCTTTCCTCATCTAAATATATCAGCGTAACGCTCTATTCCCTTCTACCTCATATTCTTGTTTATCCTCCCCTTAAATGCATCTCTACTATTTGCTTCAATCACTCCCTGTGGTAGTGAGTTCCACATTCTCACCACTCTTTGGGTAAAGAAGCTACTTCTGAATTCCCTATTGGATTTCTTGGTGACTATCTTATATTAATGGCCTCTAGTTATGCTCTTCCCCACAAGTGGAAACATTCTCTCTGTATCCACTCTATCAAAACCTTTCATAATTTGAAAGACCTTTTAAAGAAACCACAACAGTATTTTAAGATTGTCCTGTATCTGTGAGAAAGTGGCCCAAGTGGAGGAGGTAGAAAGTATAAATTATTCTCATTGTAAGAATCACTGTTTAAATGTTGTTACTTTTACACCTAGCTTAGAGCTGTGTGCTTGTTTTTATCTTAACTTGTCCACCATCTGTCTGCTGTAAATGTTGAAAAACTATAATATGAGGCTGGCAGAATTAGGCTAAAAGTCAATAAATGGGAAGAATAAAATTGTCTAACTTAGATTACATTTGATTATAATTAAGTTCGACTGAGAAGTGTTACAGAGAAGCCTTAGTAAGAAAGACTTGCATTTACACATTTATCATCATCATAGGTGGTCCCTCGAACGAGGATGACTTGCTTCCACAAACAAGAGTTCACAGATGATTCAATGAAGGACCCGATGTTCCAGTCCTGAACTCCTATTGAGGGGGTGGAAGATGCCTGTGCGTGGACTTTTTTAACGTGTGATGATCGTTGCACATTAGCCACCACACGGGCTCGACAGAGCTAGGCCTTTATCCAGTGGCAAGGGTTGAACCAGGACGACTGAAGACCTGCTCTGCTGCATGGACCTAGTGCGCACAAATATCGCAGTGCGGGCACATATCGCAGCATACCCACCCCCTTTGGCTCATATCCCTTACTACCTTTGGTTAACAAAAAGTTATCAATCTCAGATTTAAAATTGACAATTGATCCAGCATCAATTGCCGTTTGCAGATGAGAGTTCTAAAATTCTACCGCCCTTTGCGTATAGAAGTGTTTCCTGAAAGGTCTGGCTCCAGTTTTGAGATTATGCCCCCTAGTCCTAGAATCCCCAACCAGCAGAAATAGTTTCTCTCTATCTACCCTATCTGTTCCCCTTAATATCTTAAGAAACTTCAATCAGATCACCCCCTAACCTTCTAAACTCTAGGGACGACAATGCTAATTTAGATAATCACTCCTCGTAACTTAACCCTTGAAGTCCGGGTTTCATTCTGGTAAACCTACCCTGCCCTCCCTCCAAGGCCAATATATAATTCCGAAGATGTGGTGTTCAGAATTGCTAACAGTACTCCAGGTGTGGTCTAACCAAAATTTTGTAAAGCTGCAGCATAACTTCTACTCCCTTGTATTCTAGTCCTCTACATATAAAGGTCAGCATTCCATTAGCCTTTTTGATTATTTTTTGTACCTGTTCATGACATTTTAATGATCTATGTACCTGGACTCCCAAGTCTCTTTGGACATCCACTGTTTTTAGCTTTTCACCAATTAGAAAGTATCCTGTTCTAGCCTTTTTAGGTCCAAAGTGGATGGCCTCACATTTGCTTACATAGAAATCCATAAGCCACAGTTTTGCCCATTCACTTAATCTATCAATATCCCTTTGGAATGTTATGCTTTCATCTACACTGCCTACAATGCCACCTATCTTTGTGTAATCGGTAAATTTGGATACATGACTTTCTACGCTATCATCTCATTTATATACCACATTTCACAACCTCAGGACGTCACAAAGCACTTTACAGCCAATGGCATACTTTCTGAAGTGTAGCCACTGTTGTAAAGTAAGAAACATGGCAGCTGGAGAACTGCCCTGCTCTTCTTCGACTAATGCCATGGGATCCTTTGTGTCCACCTGAGAGTGCAGATGGGGACTCAGTTTAACCTTTCATTCAAAAGACAGCACCTCAAACAGTGCAGCACTCCTTCAGTACAAAGTCCAAAAGTGCTTTGGAGACATTGAAGTACTTTTGAAGTATAGTCACAGGGCCACAGTCACCTTCCGGGCCACAGGCAATAAAGTGTGTTTAACCTGGTGCTGAGCTGCAATTGGTGTTGCTACAGGTGACATAGCTATCGCAGACTCTCCCTTATAAAGTGAAGCTGCCGGACATATTGCTCCTCACTAGATAAAATATCTCCTTATAAAATATTACTTCCTCTGACTCATTTTCACAGTCCCATGGATGGAAAATCTGCCAATCCCTAATTTAATAAAATCTTGCACAAAGCCAATGTTATCACACACTTCTGCAACTTTTTTGTATAGCAATTCCTCCAGTGTCGGACATGGCTCAGTGGGTAACACTCTTGCCTCTGAGTCAGAAGGTCATGGATTCTAAGGCCACTCCAGAAAATTGAGCATAAAAGCTAGGTTGATACTCCAGTACAGTGCTGAGGGAGTGCTGCACTGTTGGAGGTGCCGTCTTTCAGATGAGACCTTAAACCAAGGCCCCCTCTGCCCCCTCAGGTGGATGTAAAAGATCCCACGGCACTACTTCCTGGCTAATATTTATCCCTCAACACACTGCGCTAAAAAGGTTGATCAGGCGGTTAGTGGTATCTTGCTGTGCGTAACTTGGCTGTCGTGGTTCCCACACCTCAGGGACAATCCAGGCTCCAGCAGATAACATAAGCAGCACTAATCAATCTGCAGTGCTTTCCCGTCATGGTTATGCTCTTCACCAATCCAAAGAAACTCTGCACAGCAAGAATCTGGTGCAAAACTACAGCTCACCCTTATACAAAGCCCTAGTGCCTGTCTTAGATGCTGTCTTCAATGGAGCCTGGGGCAGTCCGGCCCAGCTGTCTTTTTGGCACCACTATGGGCACTGGTTGAGGGTCTGGTGAGGAAGCAGGCATGCTATCACTGGGAGTGGACAGCAAGTACCTCTCCTATACTGGCACTTCCATTAGCTGCGCCTCAGCACTCCAGCTGCTCTGTGGAGAAACAGTGTCGGAGTGATGTACCGGTTTGGAAACCCATTCTGCGCTTCCCTTCACGTTTAGCAAACTGGAGGAGATGGTGGAAGCTCGAGGATGAATGGCAGCAGTTTGAGCTTCCATGGAAGCTGTAAGAGGTGTCTCCACAGGCTTCAATACTCAGGGCTCTGCTATAGTGTACATGTAATTGTTGGACTCCACTATTTTGCCGACAATGATTTGCTTGCTGTTTTGCCTGCTTTCATTATTTGTCTATGCTGTTTTGCCAGCCATTACAGAACCTAATAGAGATTTTCAAGATGAGAGGTTTTGATAGAGTAGATAGAGAAAGGCTGTTCTCTCTTGTGAGTGAGTCAATAACCAGAGGTCATAGATTTAAAACCATTGGCAAACGATCTAGAGGGGAGATGTCACTTTTTTTTCACAGAGAGTTGTTTGTATCTGTAACGCTCCTACCTGGAAAGGTGATGGAAGCTGATTCCATAAATAATTTTTAAAGGGAGCTGGACAGGTACTTGAGGATGAGGAACTTACAGGGTGAGGGACCAAGCACGATGGCTCCTTTGAAGACTGGCCGAATAGCCATCCTTCTGTGCTATAAGTTTCTATGATTGTTTGTCTGTGCTGTTTTGCCTGCCTTTGTTTAACTGTGTTGCTTTGTCGAGTATTAAATGACCATGCTGTTTTGCATGCTATTATTTGATTACTATTTTTGCTGCCATTACTTTACTCTGCTGTCTTGCCTGCGATGGTGCCTTGCAGTGGCCTAACTAAACCAACCCAAATTTGCTCAAATATTATTTTCGACTTGCATTTTATGCACTGCCAGTTCAATTTTACAGCTATTCATTTTCTTTACAAAGGGGAGCAAACTGCTAAATATAATGTCAAAGTCTGGAAATCATAGTCTCGTTACAAAGCTCTGGAGGCCAGTCTGATGTTTTGTGGTTTACCTCACACTGTGTAAACTTAGTAGTAAATGCATAATAGAATGTCTTTCTCAGTAAAACTATGTTTTCCATTTTGAACCACACTGATGCTTTCCAGTTAAAGCAGTTTCATCCGTTGCAAATTATTCCTTTGGTATCCAAGTTTTTTGAGTCATGTGGATGGATCTATTCCACAGTGGTAAACTGGGCTCATCGACAGCAGTGACAGGAAATGAAAACATGTCTTTTCATGAAAATGCCTGTCACCATAACTGGTTTAGTGTCACTTATTTTAATTTTCATGCACTATTGAGTCTGTTGTATTCATCGTTTGTGCCCTACATTACACCGGTGACTACATTTCTTGGTTGTAAATCGGTTTGAGACATCCGGTGGTCCTGAAAGGCGCTATAAAAATCCAAGTCTTTCTTTCTCTCTTTTATCTCTTATTTTATTGCGAGCAAGTTGCGCTTTATTTCTATCATTATCTGTCATGCCCATTCTCTTCTTGCTAACAAGGCCTCACCAGATACCAACAGAGATTGATGTAAGTCTCTAAACTATTTGCTAAATCAGTTTTCAAGATTCTGTCATTACATGTGTCACTCTTAATTGAAATATTTTGATTTTCTTGCATTGTCTGAAAATTCTGATTTAAAAAAAATTATTTCACAGGATGTGTGCGTCAAGGCCAGCATTTATTGCCCATCCCTAATTGCCCTTGAGAAGGTGCCAGTGAGCCACCTTCTACACAACTGAGTGGTTTGCTAGGCCATTTCAGATGGCAGCTAAGAGCCAACCACATTGCTGTGGGTCTGGAGTCACATATAGGCCAGAGCCTAAAAGGCACTAGTGAATCAGATGGGTTTTTACAACAATCCGGTCGTTTCATGGTTTCATGGTCACTAGCTTTTTATTCCAGATTTATTTAATTAACTGAATTTAAATTCCCCAGCTGCCTCATGAACTCATGTCTCTGGATTGATCGATCCAGGTCTCTGGATTACTAGTCCAGTAATGTTACCACTATGCCACCATTCCCTCATCCATGGTAAGTGCTTTGGTTAAAATCTTCTCCATAATTCTGTTCTAACAACTATTGTTAACTGCTGTTATCAACACATGTAAAATATTACCACACCACTGTGGTACTTGACATGTGTTCCAACAGCACTCACACTGAAAATATTTTAACATCCTGGATCATGCGCCCTTTTCCAATTAAACAAACGCTTTATCCCAGACTGCTTACTCATAATGTAAAGCCCTAATTCCCCATATCATTCTTGCTGCTCCTCTTTCAAATCTTTGTAATGAATCAATATTCTTTTAAAGTTAGGGCCCCAGAATTGTGCAAATACCTAAAATGTAGTCTTGCTTTTTGCCAATGAGCTCTATAAAGTGGAAGTTCTCATTTTATCTATTTGTTTATTTTTAAGAACTGATTGGCATGTGTGTGTGAGAGAGAGCGAGAGGTGGATTAGTGATGGCGGATGCATCTGTTTTCCTTGGTACTATTAGCAGCTGATCAATGTAACATGTGGGTAGTGTAATCCCTGCTGGTGCAGGTCCATCTATATCTGAACATCGGCAGTATGCAGGTAATTAGGTGTCTCTTCAGATTAGCAATACCGTAGGGTGAAGTTACTTTGTTTTCTTTGCTACCTTTTTTACCTTTGATGGTCCTGCAGTCCATACCTTGCACCTTCATTCAGGTTTCTCCACCAACGCTAAATTTCTTTGTGGTCCATTTAGGTGGATGCTGAGCTCCAAAGTCAAGAACATTTGACCAGCAAAATGTAAAAAAGATCAAACCTTAAAAGATCTTATCCCGAGCAGACCGTGCACAGGCCCTTACTTCAATCACAGCAAAAACTTACCCTTAGTAATTTTGTATTTAAACTGAAGCTTAGCATTAGCATGGCATGAAGCCCAAATGCAAATCTCCTAGTTCTGCGGTCAAGAAAAATTCCGCTCAAGAGTCAAGTGATTATAGAGCCCCCAGCGCGTGAACTGAATCGAGGCAGCACTAAACACAAACATCCGTGCCATCTATACTGGTACCAGGTGCCATTCTGGTACTACCTGCCCTGGATACCAGACAGATTAAGTATGAGCTAACCTGTAATCTGCAGCCAGAATGTCCTGCGAAGAATGTTTTGTTGACTGTGTGCAAAGTGCAATTTTTAGCATATTTTGCCATGAATGTTTTTACAATAGCAGGTTTTTTGGGGTGATTGCTCACTCAAGAAAGTTTTACATTATTATCAGGTTTATACCAACATATTTCCTTGTTTCCAGACTGAAGTGTTAATTTATCTCACACTGGAGAAGATAAACCCAAATCAAAATGGTAGATGCATGCCATTTTGCTGACAAAGTTTCTGTGTGTTTTAAATCTAGTCATGGTAACAAAAGTAAACCAGAAAATACCTGGAATGAAGTTCCTTCATTTATCTTAACAAGTTAAATTGGCACTTATTTGACATAACTGTGGAAGGATTGGTTCATCCTTTTGTATCCATAGCCTCACCATTGTCAACCGTACCTTCAGCTGCCTAGGCCCTAAGCTCTGGAATTTGCTCCCCAAACCTCTCCGCCTCTCTACCTCACTCTGCTTCTTTAAGACGTTCCTTAAAACTTATCTCTTTGACCAAGCTTTTGGTCACTTGTCCTAATATCTCTTTATGTGGCTCGGTGTCAAATTATGTTTGATATTGCACCTGTGAAGCACCTTGGGATGTTTTATGACATTAAAGACGCTATATAAATGCAAGTTGTTGTTTATTCATTCTGGGGATATGGGCATCTTTAGCAAAGCCAGCAATTATTGTCTATACCTAGTTGCCCTTGAGAACGTGATGATGAGCCATCTTCTTGAACTGCTGCATGTGATGACGGTGCCCCCATAGTGCTGTTAGTTAGCGAGTTCCAGAATCTTGACCCAGCAACCATGAAAAATCCTTAAAACATTTCCAACACAGCAGAACAAAAATTCAAGAAAATCTTGATTTTTATCTACAATGGCCAGGTCCTGCTGCAACTGTATAGGGTATTGGTGAGGCCACACCTGGATACTGCGTGCAGTTTTGGTCACCTTACTTAAGGAAGGATATACTGGCTTTGGAGGGGGTACAGAGACGATTCACTAGGCTGATTCCGGAGATGAGGGGGTTACCTTATGATGATAGATTGAGTAGACTGGGTCTTTACTCGTTGCAGTTCAGAAGGATGAGGGGTGATCTTATAGAAACATTTAAAATAATGAAAGGGATAGACCAGATAGAGACGGAGATGTTGTTTCCACTGGTCGGGGAGACTAGAACTAGGAGGCACAGCCTCAAAATACGGGGGAGCCAATTTAAAACCGAGTTGAGAAGGAATTTATTTTTCCAGAGGGTTGTGAATCTGTGGAATTCTCTGCCCAAGGAAGCAGTTGAGGCTAGCTCATTGAATGTATTCAAATCACAGATAGATAGATTTTTAACCAATAAGGGAATTAAGGGTTACGGGGAGCGGGCGGGTAAGTGGAACTGAGTCCACGGCCAGATCAGCCATGATCTTATTGAATGGCGGAGCAGGCTCGAGGGGCTAGATGGCCTACTCCTGTTCCTAATTCTTATGTTCTTATGTTCCTACCACAAAGTAAGTCTCAGCTCTTTAATATTTTTGATAAAGTCTGTTCTCTACCAGGTCATGGCATGGCTCTTATCCATCTGCAATCCCCTCATGTAATCGAAGTACATTGTATCCTGACTGGCAAAATACAGCTGTCAGTATTTTATGAATTTTCAGGTATTTATTGTAACCAAGAATTATCGTAAAATTGCATCCATATGCGGTTAAGCTGCTTTTCTTTACATAGCACCTGTCTCAGAAGGTTTAAAATATTTACTTACGATACATGACATTGATTGATCGATTGGAAGCTACAGTGAAGTGTTTATACACTATAATGCATTGTTTTTCATATGAAGTAACATTCTTAATTATGTCTCAACTTTCCATAATTAAATTCCAGCTACTGTCTGTCAGGTTGAAAATTGAAGTATGTCAATCAATAAAGATGAAGAATAATTTTTAGTGTCGTCAATCGCTTTGCGGCATCCTGAGATCATGAAAGGCACTATATAAATGCTTTCTTTCTTTTCCAAACTTCCCTCCAAATCTTATCAGCTGGCATAGCTTTCTCATCTACCTCTTGCTTATAAAACAATACCTGCTCCAACTCACTGTGTGCAGTGGCGTGTAAAATCTACAAGTGTGTGCATCAATGTTCCCACTAAGCTGCGCAATCTGGAGGTCCCGTGCAAGTCGCTCACTGGCTTTCCAGTGGAAGAAACCGTGTCAGCGTGAAAATGTGAATGGGCCGTGCAGCCAGTTAAAGGGACCGCGTCAGGAAAAAAAAAATTTGAGGGAACATTGATGTGGGTATATATTTAAATGACTAATTATTCAGTTAACTCAAATCCATGCAATTTGTTTGTGGGGTCACTTCCCAAAACGTTTCTTAGATGGGAGCTAGGCAAAAGGTTGGTTCCGCTTTCTTCCAGTCTTGCTCACCTCCTTACTCGCGTGTATTCTCTCGTTAAAAAAAAGTAAACCATAGAGGAAAATTTAGCACATAGGTCTCCAGTGTATGTTGAATTATTAAGAGAAACAGCATTCAGTTCAGATCTTTGAGATTCATGCAGAGCATGCCCTTATATGGGGAGGATTATGAAGGTAGCTTATTTGGAGCTTTCCCTATTTACACAGGGTTATGGGCGGGCGGGAGAAACAGACTTAACATTGATTCACTGGGAGAGTGAATAGAATTGATGCTCATGCTGTAGCTCCTGCTGCAGCTCCTGCCATAACATTGATATTCCTTTTGGTTTTCAACTGCACTGAAAGAGAACTCCAGTTAGCTCCTTCAACAGCCCAGTTTGAAGCTGCGTCTTACAGATGTGAAAGGTCCCAGGTTCAATCCACAGGTTTGTGCTAAGTTAGCTGGTTTCAGCCAGTGTGGCAACAAGGCTGCATTGATTGGCTTCTGTAATCCTGGGCCAGGAATTGGGCCCAGATCTGAAGCCTATCCCGTCAAACAGCCGACTGACACTCACTTTATAAACTCACATATAAAGAATGACCATTTGATTGTGGTATTAGAAGGCAACTGTTACCTTTAGAACCATACCACAGCATGATTTAGTACCTTCCGGAAAGAAGGGAGGAGCATTGGAGAGTGGTAGTAAAAGAAGAGGGGCTCCAAGTCTTCATTGATATGGAACCAACTACAGATCCAATTTGAAACAAAACAGCTCTGTTTGCAATGATGAATTAGGAACTCAAGCTGATACCAAATTCTAACTTAAGGCCTTGTAATGTATTAGCTTCATCAGTTCTTTGCTTAAGAATTCATAGCAACATATTGCTATTAAGAACTTGTTGGTTTATTAGCAAAGGTTTAACAATCACACGACACATTACCAGTTCATCCACCAGGCTCACAACCACCTGCCTCATCGTGGATCCCTTGAACTCAACTGGCTGGGGTTTTATTGAGGCTTGTGAACATCACGTGACTGGCTAAGCCATTCCCAACTCAACAGCTCTACAACTATTTTGTTGTCAACAGCTCTACACACCTGTGAGCATACTCACAGGTGCATACTTTACAGGCCTGAATTTCCTCAATTCGATTTACACCAAAAGTTATGCCAGTTTGTACATCGATCTTATTGGCGGCAATTTATGCCTATATTTCCTGAGAATCTCATTAGCTTACATCTGAACATAAAAACCAGCTTAAAACGAGTGGAAATCAACGTAAACAATCGGGACCTGAGGAGCACACAGAACATTTGCCATCTTCCTTCGTTAAGTTTGTCTTTATTTTAGCAATGTAAAAAAAAATGAATTCTGGAAACACTCAGCAGGTCAGGCAGCATATGTGGAGAGAGAAACAGAGTTAATGGGGGGAAAATTGCGGTCGGAGGCTTCCTTCGTATGAACGCATCCGACCCCCAAAAAATCTACAAAACTACTTATTGGTCCAGGAGAAATGTAGGATTCCGGTCTGAGGCCTTCATTCGCTGCGCATACGGGGATCTGTCTTCCACATATGGACGTCTATGTTGCGATCACGTGGGCCTGGACCACCAATCACTAACTAGTATTCTCATTGATACGAGTTCCCATTACTATTGTTTGTATGATTTCCCATTACTATCATTGAAAATAACCCCCTAAAACAAGAAACACAGCGCAATAAATTTAAAAACACCTCACATATTCAAAATTAATTAAAATTAAATGCAAATTAAATGGTTTAGAAAAAAAAAATTATTTGGGGGAATTTTTTTTTAAATGTGTTTTAATAGGGTTATAAAGAAACTTACCTTAATGGGCAGGCTTTTTAACATAAAAATGAATGATTACATTTAATTTTTCTATGTTTTAAAAGTGTTACGCTGGTAAAAGTAAGCTATGCGCCTGCTTTTACTAGGTGTAAAAGTTTGAAGGTCATTCGCTGGGCATGAGTTGGGAAAATAGCCCAATCCGAGCTTCGCAGACGTCCTTCCTGCGGGGATGTGTAGGATCTGTCGAAAGAAATTTTGACAGATCGGAAAAGCCGGTTTTCGGCACATGCACATGCGTGGCCACAATTTTCGGCCCAATGTTTCCGGTCGATCGACGTTAACTCTGTTTCTCTCTCCACAGATGCTGCCTGACCTGCTGAGTGTTTTCCAGCATTTTCTGCTTTTATTTCCAGCATCCGCAGAATTTGGCTTTTTTATTTTAGTGATGTTGTGAAAATGAAACTTTGAAGCCATCAAGCCATCATTTATGCGCATTAAGCGCCGCATGTGTAAGAAAATGCAATGGTGGAAATTTTTCTCGTTTTAACGTGACAGATTATGATGCCATAAAAAAAGTATACAGAAAATACAGTGCCGGTCTCCGTTAAGAGAAATATTTTTAAATTGCTAAAACACCAGAAATAGTGACTTTAGGTCCTGCTGTACCGATTGCTGTATATTTACACCCATTCAGAAATGGTGTAAATTTAGCATACTATCGTCCTCTCCGCTCTTTTAGATGGGGACGGGGCTATGTTAATGAGCTAAGTGTGGTTTTGGCGAACATAACACTGGAGTGATACAAACCAGCATACATCACTTATGTTTGAATTTCCTTGGAAAGACTCGATTGCTTACACTGGTGCAATGCGGCTCTTATGCCACTGTTGCACCAAAAATTTTGAGGGCATTTTCGGCCTTGGTGTTAGCTGAGTCTATCTCATTCTTCAACAAAATCATTCGCTCCAGGTTGAGAAGCTCCTTGTAAATGGGATTCATACTGGTCAATAAATATCGATGGGTGAAATGATACACGGTATCAATATATATTAAATAAATACATTTACTTCAATGTGTTCACATAAGAAGCTTTGCTCAGAGAGCTTGATTTTCTTCCTGCAAGCTGGCAACCCACAAGCATATTTCACATTACACGATGGTAGCTGTAAAATGGTATGTGTGGTTTGTGCCTGTTATGCCCACCCATGGATACACTGTATTATTAAGGAACTTTATAGTTAAGAACTATCATGGTTAACTACTGTATGTGCAGCACTCTCCAAGGAATATAAAGTCAAAAGCAGAAAATAATAGGGTATCAAATTGTTTCTTTCACCCAGATGTCTCTCCCCTCACAACACCAGCTGAAAATTGTTTCCTGTCAGTAAAATACACAATGCAAGCCTTTCGGCTTCCTTCTGCCTGGCAACGTGGAATTTCTTACCTTCTAATTTCAATCGGGATGACAGTATAGGTGCTAGAATTAGCCTCAACATTCCTGAGTTGGGATGGCTAAAGGGAGGGAGGGAGGGAGGGGTAATGGGAGGATGGAGGTGGGTGGAAGTGACATGCAGGGTTTTTTGCTCCTGATTGCGAAGGGGTGATCTGCTGCTGGGAGGTATGGATGTTGGACATATGGGAGTGTTGGGCTTGGCTGTGTCACCCTTCAAGATGGAACAACCTGTCAACATTCATTGACTGGGTGCACCCACATGGAATGCGCATCTGGTTGAGGTGCCTGAAGATTCCTGGCACCTGTGGAACTGTACCCGACAGGAGTCAGCTCCTTCAGGAAAGGATAGGAGAAAACTTGGGGAAAATGAGCTTGAAAAAAAATGTGAAATAAATACTAAGAGCCGATTTTCCGAATTAAAAACTCAGAGATGGAAAATGGTGCGAAATGTACCCACAATTTCTCAATCCATGCTCTTGGCAAGGCTCCATGCTGGGAGTTCCAGCTTAGGAAACTGCGCATATATTGGCTGCGGTTGTTTGAAATTTTGAGGGTATTCTATTGATTGATTTGCTCTATACAGAAGCACCTCACTTTCTTAACAGGAAACCTACAGGTTTACAGTCATTTTTTTTTGCTAATTTTAACAAGTATCTCCAAAGCTGATATTTTGGTTGAACAAGTGGCGTGCATATTCAACTGTCTTCTTGCAAACAGTGTTAAGTAGATTCTGGAATGCTTAATCGTAGCCAAGCTTATTCATGTTCAGAATGAGGGCCACTTCAGACTAATTGGTCCTCACTCTGGGAGATTGACATATGGCTTAGAGTTTCATGTAAGCATGTGAACTGGTATGTAAATAAGGGAGCAGAACTGAGAGTACCAAAAATCCAGCCAGCATCTGTTTTATTTAGAACATTCTGTACTTCTACAAAAGCTTATGGCTCCTATCTTTCTGAATTGGTTTCAGACAACAAAAGTTGCATAGCCACTCTTCTGAACAGCATGTTCCACGAATGCCAGTTTGCTCCATGTTCAAATGTTCCCATGTTCATATCAATGCAAATAAATCACACAAACAATCTCCTTTTATAAGCAAACTTTGCTCGTTTAATAGCATTGCGCAGGCAACGATGGAAAGATGCTGAGAGTCTATGAGATCGCCAACTACTGTCACTTTTATGTTACTCTATTAAGCTTTGTGGTTCCCTCCACTTAAAACTATGTGGTTTATGGAATGTTATAGAGTAGAATATGGTGAATAACATGGTGAAGCTGATTATGCTCTGAGTTCATCCTGTTCTATTTTAGGGTGGGTTCGGAACACATGTATGAACACTGAAATAACTGCATGTGTGCAAGATTACAGACACCCAGTTGTTCAAAAGCCATGATTGCAGCTTTAAGGCAATTGCGCTGGTGCAGTCTTGTGCTGCCACAGTTGTTTAAAGTCAATTCATTGGGCTGGATTTTTGGTCTTTTGCGCTCTGGATTTCGCCGGATTTCACCCCGGAGCGGCGAGAAATGGGGCGGTGAGGTCGTTTGCGTCCGGTCGCGATCCTCCGGTCGGGTTTTGCGGCAGCATTTATACGCACCGCCGGGGAGAGCTGCGCCGAGTGTGCAACGCCTCTCATTGCGACACCGGCAGTAGTTTGGACTCGCACCCAACCCATACGCCCCGAAGCGCACCCTGCGACGGTAAGGTAGGTAAGCTGCAAAAAAGATAAGTTCCGGTGTTTATTCTTTTATTTTTTTGTATCGATTTATGTTGTTGTGGTGTGGGCAATGTTTTTGGAATGTTTTTGTGATTTTTGAGGGGAGGGTGTTCCCTCCCAAGGCCTCTCTCAGAGCGTTCCCCTGCCGGCCCTGCACTTTAGTTGGTGAGGTTCCCATTTTTACGCCGCGAAAGTTGTACAACGCCACCCTTTGCGCTGGCCCAGATGGCAAAACATTTCCACACACAGCGCAAACGTTACACGGACAGTAACTTTCCTGCCCCGCCTCCGTTTTCACCCCAAAAACGGCAAAACGGATAATCCAGCCCAATGAATTTAAACTTCTAGCTCTAGCCGTTCCCCATCATCTTCAAAAGGCCCATTCTGGTCAGCAATGCAGCTTGTTGGTGCGGATGAATTGAGAGCTCAGTCCACAAATAGGCAAAACACAATGGCAGACTGCAATATCAGTGGAGGCCTTCAAACACTCTTTTCCTCAGGCGGCCAAAGGCTACATTGGCACACTGGAGGGGGTGTTGGATCTTGTCATCAATGCCTGCTCTTGTTGATAGCAGATTCCTGAGATAAGGGAAGTGGTCCACGTTGTCCAGGGCCGCGCCGTGGATCTTGATGTCTGGGGGCCAGTGCTGTGCGGTGAGGACAGCCCTGGTGGAGAACCTTTGTCTTACTGATGTTTAGCGTAAGGCCCATGCTTTCATACGCCTCGGTAAATACGTTGACTATGTCCTGAAGTTCAGCCTATGTGTGTGCACAGACGCAAGTCTATGTGGAAATGCAAATGGCTCCTGTTAATCCTAGCTCAATGTTGAGATATTTTTGTTTCTCAGGCAGGGGAGAGAAAGCAACTTTTTGTCACTTCAGCAGCTTTTAAATCTCACTAAACAAAAAAATTACTGCTCATCCAGGCAATTATTAGGTTCCACTCATAAAAAGTTATTATAAAACTCTTCAATTTGAACAATTTTGTTCGGTTCAAAACAAAGTCACACCTGGTGACTTATATCTGCATTCACTTGTCTAGAATAATTGAAAAATAAAGATCTCAAGCAATAATAAATTCTAATATCAAGTGTTCTTAAAGCTGTTACTGCATTCTTTTAATGCCAAATTATAGTAGAAGATGCAGACGAAGATGGTGCACCTCAAGGAAGTTGCCAAGGTAAGACTACTCGAAGACCAGGATCTCAAACCCAACACCAAGCTCATCGTCTACAGAACAGTAGTGATACCTGCCCTCCTATCTGCTTCAGAGACATGGACAGTATGCACCTCAAAGCACTGGAGAAGTACCACCAATGCTGCCTCCACAAAATCCTGCAAATTCATTGGCAGTATAGGTGCACCAACATCAGCGTTCTCTCTCAGGCCAACATCCCCAGCATCGAGGCTTTGACCATGCTCGACCAGCTCCGGTGGGCAGGCCACATTGTCCATATGCCCGATACTAGACTCCCAAAACATGCACTCTACTCCAAGCTACGCCACGGCAGAGGGCAGAGAAAACGCTTCAAGGACACCGTCAAAGCCTCCTTGAAAAAATTTAACATCCCCACCGACTCTTGGGAATACCTGGCCCAAGATCGCTCAAAGTGAAGGAGAAGCATCCGAGAAGGCGCTGAACACTTCGAGTCTCTCCGGCGAGAGCATGCAAAAGCCAAGTACAAAGAGCGGAAGGAGCGTACGAGAAATCAAGCACTCCACCCACCCATCCCTCCAATCACCGCTTGCCCCAACTGTGACAGAGATTGTAGATCCCACATTGGTCTCATCAGTCACCTTATAACTCATTTTAGTGTGGAAGCAAGTCATCCTCGACTCCGAGGGAGTGTCTAAGAAGAAGAAAACTCGAATATGCATATTTAGCAGGTTGATACTGCAAATATTTGTAGGATCTTGCAGAGACATCGTTGGTGGTATTTCTCCAGCGACTTGAGGTGTCTACTGTACATGGTCTCCGCAAGATCCTGCATATCCCCTGGGAGGACAGACGCACCAACATTAGCGTCCGCGACCAGGCCAGTGCATCGAAGCACTGACCACACTTGATCAGCTCCGCTGGGCAGGTCACATTGTTCGCATGTCAGACACAAGACTCCCAAAGCAAGCACTCTACTCGGAACTCCTTCACGGCAAACGAGCCAAAGGTGGGCAGCGGAAACGTTCCAAGAACACCCTCAAAGCCTCCCTGATAAAGTGCAACATCCCCACTGACACCTGGGAGACCCTGGCCAAAGACCGCACTAAGTGGAGGAAGCGCATCCAGGAGGGTGCTGAGCACTTCGAGTCTCGCTGCCGAGAGCATGCAGAAATCAAGTGGAGGCAGCGGAAGGTGCGTGCGGCAAACAAGTCCCACCCACCCCTTCCCTCAATTATCTGCCCCATCTGTGACACAGACTGCGATTCTCATATTGGACTGTACAATTCATGTTAAGAGTGGCAGCAAGTCTTTCTCGATTCCAAGGGGCTGCCTATGATGATGATGATGACTGCAAACATACATGCTACAATTTGGCCTGCATTTTGGGGTAACAATAACAGTGAGGCTGTCAGCGCTCACCGTTATTATGGAATAAATCGGACAGTGAATTCTGGCGTCCGCATATATGCAGCTAAACACAGAAATCCGGAAGTTGCTGTCCGATTTGCCCTGCTGCTCCACAAGCTTCACTACACCAGTACCCCACCAAGAGATTCGGCATTAAAATACACGCGGGATGTGATGTTGCGGTACTTACTCACTCAGACACACACTAAACATACCAGTAAAAGTTAGTACAACAGCAAAATAATGCGGATGCTGGAAATCTGAAATAAAAACAGAAAACACTGGGAATACTCAGCAGGTCAGG
Organism: Pristiophorus japonicus; assembly: GCF_044704955.1. Lineage (NCBI taxonomy): Eukaryota > Metazoa > Chordata > Chondrichthyes > Pristiophoridae > Pristiophorus > Pristiophorus japonicus. The sequence continues at coordinate 170,659,578 of NC_091989.1, forward strand.
CAGCATCTGTGGAGAGAGAAACAGAGTTAATGTTTCAGGTCGATGATTTTCATCAGGACTGGAAAAAATTAGAGATATAACAGGTTTTAAGAAGTGCAGTGGCAGTGGAAGAGGGAATGGGAGGAAGGAAGAAAAGGGAAGGTCAGTGATTGGGTGGAAGGCAGGAGAGATTCAATGACATAAAAACAGAAATGCTGGATATCTCAGCACATCAAGCAGCAGTTGTGGAGAGAAACAGAGTTTAACCTTTCGCGTCTGTGACCCTTTGTCAGAACTGGAAAAGTTCGACATGTAACAGATTCTTAAGGAAGTGCGGGGACAGTAAAAGGTTACAAACCCCCACACCTCCCTTTTTTCTCTTTCCCATGGCAGTTGGTGATGATTCCACCATTCATGTCCCGTCTAGACTCATCTTTACTTTCTTAACTTGTTCCATTACCATCTCATTTTTGCCCATTGTCCCTTTTGTCTCTTAATCTCTTCTCCTTTCCACCCTATCACAGACCTTCCCTTTTGTTCTTTCCTCCCCTCCCCCTTTTACTGCCCCTGCACTTGTTTAAGAATCTGTTAAATCTTTCTGTTTCCCTTCTAGTGTTTGATCAAGCATCTGCCAAAATTCGGGTTCACAGCCACATCTCGTTCCTCAACAACTGTCTCCATCTCCGGCTCAATCCAGGTGGATCCCAACTGAAATTCCTCCCTTCCCATTATGGATCCACCCAGGATTACAGATATCTCCGAGATATTCAGCGTTCTTCCAACCACTGCTCTCGCCGCATCCTAAGATCCACACTCAACGCTATGCACCGCCTCATGCACACTCTCGAGCTCTCTCTTCAGCAGCACTGACTCACTCTATTTCCAAACTGTCCTGGTCCGCAGTTCCATTTCATCCTTTGCCTCATCCGGCGCTTTAACAAAAAACTTTTTTCCTTCCTTTCAGGTGTCAAGGATGGTAAGCTTCAACAACTCTTGGACACCAACGCCACTCCGGAACCTTCTTCCCCTTCACTTCCGTCTGATCCCATCCCTTCTTCCAATCACACCCGCTGCCGTGTTTTCACTACACCCTCTGACCTTCCCCTCTCATTTCAGCATGTTCCTGCCCCATGAAACGTATTTCTTCCTATCTCGACTCTATTTTTTCTCCCCTTGTCTACGCTCTTCCCACCTACATCCACGACTCTTCCGACGCCCTCCTACGCTTTAACAGTTTCCAGTTACCTGGTCCCAACCGTCTGCTTTTCACCATGGACATCCAATCCTCTACACTTCCATCCCCCACCAGGATGGCCTGAGGGCGCTCCGCTTCTTCCTCGAGCAGAGGTCCAACCAGTCCCCATCCCCCACCCTCCTTTGCCTGCCTGAACTTGTTCTCAAATTGAACAACTTCTCCTTTGACTCCACTCACTTCCTCCAAATTAAAGGTGTTGCTATGGGAACCCACATGGGTCCTAGCTATGCCTGCCTTTTCGTGGGATATGTGGAACATTCTTTGTTCCAGTCCTACTCAGGTCCCCTCCCTCACCTCTTTTGTATCGGTGCCATTTCCTGCTCTTGCTCAGAACTAGAAAGTTTAATTTACTTTGCATTCAATTTCCACCGTTCCCTCACCTTTATATGGTCCACCTCTGACTCCTTCCTTTCCTTTCTCGACTTCTCTGTTTCCATTTCTAGGGTTAGTCTATTGACAAACATTCACTATAAGCCCACTGACTCCCACAGCTAACTGGACTACACTTCCTCCCACCGTTCATCCTGTAAGGACTCCATTCCATTCTTCCAGTTTCTCCGTCTCTGTTGCATCTGTTCTGACGATGCCATCTTCCACACTAGTGCCTCTGATAGTTTTTTTTTTCTTCAACCGAGGATTCCCCTCCACCGTGGTTAACATGACCCTAGACCATGTCTGTTCTATTTCCCGCACCCCTTCCCCTCTCTCTGAGAACCATGACAAGGTTCCCCTTGTTCTCACCTTTCACCCCACCAGCCTCCACGTTCAACGGATCATCCTCCGCCATTTCCACCACCTCCAGTATGATCCCACCATCAATCACATCTTCCCCTCCCCTCCCCTCTTAGCATTCCAAATGGACCGCTCCCTCCGCAACACCCTGATCCACTCCGCAATCACCCCCAGCACCCCCTCCCCTTCCCACAGCACCTTCCCGTGCAAATGCAGGAGATGCAACACCTGCCCTTTTACCTCCTCCCTTTCCACTATCCAGGGTGGCAAACACTCCTTCCAGGGCGAAATAGCGATTTACTTGTACTTCTTTCAATTTAGTATACTGTATTCGCTGCTCACGATGTTGTCTCCTCTACATTGGGGAGACCAAACACATATTGGATGACCGCTTTGTGGAACACCTTCGTTCAGTCCGAAAGTGTGACCCTGAGCTTCCGGTACCTGTCATTTTAATTCTCTGCTCCACTCCCACTCTGACCTCTCCATCCTCGGCCTCCTACACTGTTCCAATGAAACTCGTCAAAAGCCCGAGAAACAGCACCTCATCTTTCGTTCAGGCACTTTATCGTCTCTGGACTCAACCTAAAGTTCAACAATTTCAGACCATAACCACTGCCCATATTTGTTTTCCCTTTCTTCCGTTTTTTTACAAACTGCCCCTTTTTTTTCTCGTTCCCATGGCAGCTGGTGATGATTCCGCCATTCACACCCCATCGACTCATCGTTTGTTTCTTAACTTGTTCCATTATCATCTCATTTTTGCCCATCATCACTTTTGTTTCTAAAATCTCTTCTGTCTTCCAGCCTATCACAGACCTTCCCTTTTGTTCTATTCTCTCCCTTTCACTGCCCCTGCACTTCCTTAATAATCTGTAGCATCTCAAACTTTACTAGTTCAGACAAAGGGTCACAGACCTGAAACGTTAATTCTGTCACTCTCCACAGATGCTGCTTAACCCGCTGAGATTTCCAGTATTTTCTGTTTTTATTTCAGATTCCAGCATCCACAGTATTTTTGCTTTTGAGATTAAATGTCAAATGGTATGATTGCTGGGTGGGTATGCCAAGGCCTGTAGATATGGTTGATGGCATAATGGAAAGGCATGTGCAGTCAAGTTTTAGCACCTACTGATCACCTTGATTCTTTCATCTTGCACTATTTCAACAATGACATGATGGTCCTGAAATTCCGATGTCCCGGGTCCGTAAGAAGTTCCTACGGATCCAGGAAGGCATCGGAAAAGCTGGCAACCGACATTTCTGATCTGTCAAGTTTTTGGTCTTAACAGATGGCCGCATCTTGGGAGCTAGGACACTTGCAGGGTAAGATTTTCGATATTTACGAATATCTTGTCCTGCAAATGTCCTTTAAAATCCTGTGCCTGAAAAAGCAGGTATATAACCTACTTTTATAGGCTCAAGTGGTTAAAAATACACATACAAATAAAAAATAAAGTTATAAAAGCACTTTTTATGTTTAAAAACCCTCCCCACTATGGTAAGTTTATTTTAAGTGTTAGTAAAAAAAATGTTTTTTTAAGTCAGAAAACTATTTTTTTAATAACAACTTTAATTTAAATGCATGTTAATTGTGTACTTTATTTTCTATTTTTTATTAGTTTTTAAGTGTTTGGGGGGAGTTCTCATTCATACCAATAGGAGTTCCGTACTTACAGAATTCCTATTGCTATGAATGAGAAACTATACTGTACCTGATTGGCTGTTGTCTCCAGACCCCGGCCTACGCACAGCCTCATGTGCACGAGCTGCACGCGCAGTCACCTCTGGGCCTCACGCTTGGAAATTCGGACAGTCGCAGCAGCAGCAGGTAAGTGCGTATCTTTTTGCTTTTTTTAGGTCATTTCCCCACGGGAAGAGGTCGAATGGAATTTCAGGGCCATTGTATTTGTGATCATCATCATAGGCAGTCCCTCGAATTCGAGGAAGACGTCCTTCCACTCTAAAAGTGAGTTCTCAGGTGACTGAACAGTCCAATACAGGAATTACAGTCTCTGTCACAGGTGGGACAGACAGTGATTAAAGGAAAGGGTGGGTGAGGAGTCTGTTTTGCCGCACGCTCCTTCCGCTGCCTGCTCTTGTTTTCTGCATGCCCTCGGTGACGAGACTCATAGTGCTTAGCACCCTTTGGGATACTCTTCGAAACATTATAACAAACCCCCATCACTAACTTTACCTGACCTCTTCACCACTAAGGGACTCTTCACTAAGATGTGGTATTGCTCACTGAGCTCCTGTGAAAGTTTCTATCGCACAAACTCCTTTTTCAAGAATACATTTTTCTTAGCTCTTCCTCCTTCACTGAAGTCTTATAAATGCTTCAATTATATTTGTCATTCGGGGGAACTAGCAGACAAGACTTGGCTATTTCAAGTTCCAGATTAACATTGCATGCTATTAGGAGAAAGGAAATAACATTTTCTGAAAAGTTTTCTTTTTTTTTAAATATAGATTAATTTTTTTTTAAAATTAAAATACAAGCATAAATTAATAGCTGGAGCCATTTCTAATGCACTCCATAAAAAGGAGATAAGCTTCTCGGGGCGAAATTCGGTTTGGGGCGCTAAATTTTAACTTTTTGAACAGTTAACGCCCGGTGAGATGGACTGCAAAATTGTGGAAAATTGGACATTTTCACCTCAGAAATGAAGGGAGGCGGTATCTGAGGCGCTAATGGCCTCAATGGGGTGCTGCTGCAGCATTATGACAAGAGCTGTACCCAATTTCAGGTGATTTTCATTCAGCAATCATCAGCCTCCTGCTCATTTCAGTTTCAGAGCTGAGATGGCTGCTCCAATTCCTCTTGGAAGGGCCACTCAGTTCAATGAACTGGCATTGGAGACATTGGTGGGGACAGTGGAGAGAAGGAGGGAGGCATTGTTCCCTCCATCTTTGGAGAAGGCCAAATCCACAGGATTTTAGGGCTATGTGGGCAGAGGTGGCTGCGGAGGTGTCAGGCAACACAGTGGTGGATAGGAACCCCATGCAGTGTCACAAAAACTTCAACGACCTCACTCGGGTGCTCAAAGTGAGCACATGTTTCCACAACTTTCACATACCAGTCTCTGCGCCTCTCTCTGTGCACACTCTGCAAACCAGCACTTAACCCAACATGCAACCACTAAACATCTGTGCCTACTCACACTCACAGCCTCATTTCACGCCTTGCCAACATTCACAGCTATTTAAACACGACAGGCAAATCTACCACAACCATAACTGGGCTCTTCCTCACACAGCTTCCTTTCTTTTGCAGGCCAAGATGGCACACAACAGGATGGAGCAGCAGATAACCATATAGCAGATGACCAGCCTGTGCCTGAGCACCCCCAACCCATCCACGAGGGAAAAGAAGTAGGGGAGGAGGATGATGAGCTACTCTCTTCCTTTTTATATACTTGTAGAAACTCTTACTGTCTGTTTTTATTTTCATAATCTATCTTCCCTCTCTTTATTATTTTTTTAGTCATTCTTTGCTGTTTTAAAAAAAAATCCCAATCCTGTGGCCTCCCACTAACCTTGGCCTCTTTGTATGCCATTGTTTTCAATTTGATACCATCTATTACTTCCTTAGTTAGCCGCTGGAGAGAGAAACTGGGGGAAGAGTCAGAGAGACTGAGAGAGAGAGAGAGACTGGGGGAGAGTGAGAGAGTCTGGGTGAGAGAGAGAGAGAGATTGGGGAGAGAGAGAGAGATTGGGGGCGGGAGGAGAAAGAATGACTGGGGGGAGAGTGAGAGCGACTGGGGGAGAGAAAGAGAGACTGGGGAGATAGAGAATGGGGAGAGAGAAAGATTGGGGGAGAGTGAGAGAGACTGGGGGGAAAGTGAGAGAGGGAGAGTGGGGCAGAGAGAGAGAGACTTGGGGGGAGAGAGTGAGACTGGGGGAGAGAGAGGGAGAGACTGGGAGGAGAGTGAGAGAGACGGGGGAAGAGAGAATGCGGCAGAGAGGGAGACTGGGGGATAGTGAGAGAGACTGGGGGAGAGAGAGGGAATGTGGGAGAGGAGATTGGAAGGGAGAGAGGGAACTCAGTGAAGACGGATCATGTTCTTCCAACCCCAACCCCTTTACACCCTCTCCCGATTTCTCAGAAAGCTCAGTGCCTGTGTGATAGGGGACATCATTGGAGTGGATGAAATCCGGAATTCACAACACTGTCACTATTCATGTTATACCCAATAAACCTGTTAACAATCCGTGACCCACACACAACGCCCCATCTATGATGCGGCGGACAGGCAGGAAGTGGTGGTGGGGGGGGGCGGCGTTATGTCAGAAACTCGGGCTGGGATGGGGCAGGAAGTTAGGCTGGTGGGGGGTGGGGTCAAGAACTTGGGATGGGATGGGGCAGCAACTTGGGTTGGGGGGGATCAGAAACTTGGGCTGGGGTGGGACAGGAAATTGGGCGGGGCGGTGGAGTTCTCTCCTGTCTGGAGTCAGCAGTCAGAATGGTTCGAATTACACTTTGCAAAATCACTTAGAACTTGGGCTGGACGGTTCTAATTACACATTCCAAAGATTGGCTGTGTGTGTCTTATCCTCCAAGGGCACCAATCAGCAATCAGGTCATGTGATCGCGGAGAACCATTCAGACCATTTTTCTAGTGCAAATAACTATGTCCATAAAGAAATGCACAAGGGTGATGAATAAATAGACATTTATATATTTTATTATTGTTTTCTAAATGTTGGAATGTTTAATGTTTGCTGTTGTCTCTCATTCTGGTTTTGGGGCTTTAGTATGGAAGGGCTAATTGATGTGGTGATGGGGACATCCAGAGGAACTGGGAAGTAGGATGGAAATCAGCAGAAATGAGCTCTGATGAGACAGTCGCGGACCTCCCTGCAGGATCGCTGCCTCCTCCGTCGTGGGTGTTGCTGCTCCTGCTCCTCCGTGTCCTCCTGCTGTTGCTCTGATCCTTTTAAGAACTCCAGATGGGCGAAGGGAGTGCTCAACTCCATTTTGTTCCAAGCGTATGGAAAATCACATTTGGCTTTAATTCATCGCATTATAATAATTAAATAAAGCCCTCGCTTCTTTTTTGGTTGAGACCACTTTCGGCCAGTCTAGTGGTGTTCTAGAAAATCCTGTTTATCACGAAAGTTGTGCCGGTCTTGTTAGTGGAACTGAGCCAGTATTTGAGGTCTTTCAATGCCTGTTCTGCTCTTGCAACACTGGCCGTAAGGGCAGGAAATAAACCCTGTTGTCTGTTTCATATTGAATGATTCATCACAGCTGATTTATACTGAATAAAACACTGCGTTTCCTAAACTCACACATGCACGCGCTGCTCCTGAATTGGAGTGCTAGGCCCAAAATTCCTGCCGATTCACTATTGCAAATTTTGCACGTCTGCCAAAGACCAATAGCACCTGCAAAGCCTCATGTCTCCAACACAATTTTTTCTTTGAGCATCTCACATGCATTCTATGATTTTATGAGTTCTCTGCAACATTGATTGTTTTGGGATATCTCCCAGATGCAGAGAGAAACCTTGCTTAACGTTGCGTCTGAGTAGAAGCAACACCCCATTCACTGGTCCAGCTTTGTGCCCTCACCAGGCTTCAGGCACCTGAATTTGTGGATCCACCCTATTGGCAGAGGTGTATCGGGGTGGGCCTTCCACCTGCTAGTTCCTTGCGCATCTGACCCCCGTGCACTGCCCAGAGTCAGGAGCCTTTCATTATATTTTTTAATAAATTCTATTTATTTTTAATTTATCTTTGGCAAAGTGTTGTACCTGCCATGCGGCTGATTCCCGGGACAGGGATCTCAGTGACAGGTCAATGTCTTCTTTTCTTAGGCAGTCCCTCGGAGTCAAGGATGACTTGCTTCCACTCTAATATAAGTTCTCAGGTGACTGACCAGACCAATGCGGGACGTACAGTCTCTGTCACAGGTGGGGCAGACGGTGGTTGGAGGGACGGGTGGGTGAGGCGCTTGGGTTTGTTGTGTGCTCCTTCCGCTGTTTGTGCTTGGCTTCCGCATGCTCTTGGCGAAGAAACTCGAGGTGTTGTGCGTGTTCCCGGACACTTTTCCTCTACTTTGAGCGGACTTGGGCCAGGGATTCCCAAGAGTTGGTGGGGGCATTGCACTTTTTCCAAGGAGGATTTGAGGGTGTCCTTGAAGCGTTTTCTCTGCCCTCCTGGGACTTGCTTGTCGTATCGGAGCTCGGAGTAAAGTAAAGTATTACAGTGCTTGTGTTCCAGTCCATTGATGAGAAGCATGGGGAACGATGTATAGTAAACCTGTGTTGCTCCTCTCTGAGATCCACCTCATTATTTTAATGGAAGTGTCGGCGGGGGAAAGATTTCTAATTGATTCTTATTTGCTTCAAATTCTCACTGATCCCCGAACCTTCTCTGCAGCCGGTTTCCCCCTTTTCTTTGCCACAAATCCAATTCCCAGCTTGGTCCTGGATCTTACGCATGGATCAAATGAAATCTTTTGTTATATCCTTCGGAGTTCTGACCCATCAAGGAGAACTGGTTGAATGCCTGTCATGAGCTTAACCTTCATTGGGACTTTGCTGGAATCGAACAAACTCAACAAAGACCAAAGCTCCCTTCACCACCCTTCTTGTTGGAGTCATGATGGACTATTTCCAGGTAAAGTTGCCATCCACTATGACTGGGCGGTATAGAACCTAAGAGCAAAGAAAGAAAGAAAGACTTGGATTTCTATAGCACCTTTCGTGACAACCAGATGTCTCAAAGTGTTTTACAGACAATGAAGTACTTTTTGGAGTGAAGTCATTGTTGTAATATAGGAAACATGACAGCCAATTTGTGCACAGCACGCTCCCACAAATAGCAATGTGATAATGACCAGATAATCTGTTTTTTTGTTACATTGATTGAGGGATAAATATTGGCCAGGACACCAAGGATAATTCCACTGCTCTTTTTTGAAATATTGCAATGGGATTTTTAACACGGGATTGCGGTTTAACATCTCCAACAGTGCAGCACTCTCTCAGCACTGCACTGGAGTGTCAACCTAGATTATTTTTGTGCTCAAGTCCCTGGAGTGGGACTTGAACCCACAACCTTCTGACTCAGAGGCGAGAATGCTACCCACTGAGCTATAGCTGACACTGATACAGCTGATACCAGAGCAGGAGTAGGAACAAGTATCTTCTGGTCTGTATGGCTTTCATTCCCTTGCTGATCTGGGCCAGCAGAGCAGAGGGATTGTACAATTGGCCTCAGTGCCGTGGACAGGGAAAAAAGTGCCTTTGTGAATGTTAGGTGATACGTGATTGAACTCAACTCTGATGCCTTCCTCAGTTGAACAGCCTCCTCGCACACGCTATTAGTCTTTCACATTAAGAACAGCTACTTGGGCAAGGCACTAAAATGATTTGGCATTGCAGAACTGTGCCCCAATTAGAACCAGCCGCTTCAGCAGAGAAACAGTGAATATTTTTTTAAAGGATATATTGCGTGCTAGGTTTTGCATTGCAAGAGGCCCTGGCTTCTAGAGTTTGCATTTTGCCTAAACCACAAAGGAGCTAAAGCCAGCCCTGGACTTTTACCTCATCTCATATGATTGATAGTGTGCTTTTGTTTTCTGCCTATGGCCAGTTCTCCGTGGTTCTTGGTGATGGTTGTGGGATCTCTCGGGAAAATAGTCTCATGAGGCCCATGCAGAAAATCACGAGGCAAAAAAAGTAATTCTCTTCTGTGGGAATCATTTCTGCTTCCTATTTTGAAGAAAATAGCCAATTCTCTACAGAAGGCAATATTAAAATTAATCGATACATCCTTGTATATAAATAAAATTTAAGTCATTGTTGTAATTCAAGTAAAGTAGCTAATGATTTTTTTTCCACCTAATTTGGCCAAACACTTTTATTTCCCCCGACTCAGTAACACAGCATAGCATGGCTTCCTGTATAACACATTAAGCCTGACAGATTCCACTTGAGGCAACTCCATTTGCAGTCATTTCTTGTTAATTTTTCTTCACTCATAGTTTGATTTGCACGCATCCTGTGGCATGAAAAGGCTACTTGATTGAAAATGTGTTTTAACTGGCTACTTCTCGCCTCCTGTTTCCTATTGTTTTCTTTGTGGCCTGGGACCCAGACTCTTCTACCTTTCAGCTCTGCTGTCAGAGTCGATTTGTATGGGCTATTGTTTGCCACTGAGGCAAGAATCAAGGTGACAGTACGAGCGAGGTTTTATTCTGGTTAAGGTGTCCATCAATAGTGTCCTGGGTCATTGCTTCTAGTGCAATATTTACCTAATGATTCTTACCACTTCCCCTCTCTTTGTTGCTCAAGCACTTTGTTCTTTATCATGGTGTATTAATGACAATTTAAAGAACTGAAATTACAGCCAAACCCTGATAAGATTACCTTCAATACTCAGCAGAACATATTTTCTTTTATAAGAGTTGGAAACCTTCAACATTTCCTGTCAGAGCACGTGGATTTGGAAAGAAAAAGAGCCTATTTTTAAGCTAGGTAGGTTTAAAAAGTGTCCACAAAGGCCTAACTTTGTGAACCAGATTTGGCATCTACACTGGATTTATTCAACATGTTGGCAACCTGAAGTAGTGTGAGACGTACCCCTCCAGCTCTTTGCTCAGGAGTCAGATCAAGTCCTGACTCAAATATCCTCTCCATCACAGCGGCTGCGTAGTTCCTCGTCTATAAGATAAGAACATAAGAACATAAGAAATAGGAACAGGAGTAGGCCATTCGGCCCTTCGAGCCTGCTCCGCCATTCACTAAGATCATGGTGGAGCTGATCATGGACTCAGCTCCACTTCCCTGCCCGCTCCCCATAACCGCTTATTGTTTAAGAAACCGTCTATTTCTGACTTAAATTTATTCAATGTCCCAGCTTCCACAGCTCTCTGAGGCAGTGAATTCCACAGATTTACAACCCACTGAGAGAGGATCGCCCGCCTCCGAATCTGCCTCAGCCCATCTACTGCTGAAACACTCATCCCTGCCTCTGTCACCTTCCCACTCAACTCTCCTCCACCCTCCATAAACCTCGTCCTGAAAAACCACCGTGCGTGGTACAGACTTGAGTAGGCTCTCCATGTTTCTCTGGAAGATCGCTGCAGCCGACCGAATTCCAAACGGGCATCTGTTGTAGATGAACAGTCCCTTGTGCATGTTGATGCAGGTGAGGCCCTTCGAAGACTCCTCCAGCTCCTGCGTTATGTAGGCCGAAGTCAGGTCGAGCTTGGTGAATGTCTTGCCTCCTGCCAGCATCGCAAATAGGTCATCTGCCTTAGGTAGTGAGTATTGGTCCTGTAACGAGAAACAATTAATAGTTACTTTATAATCGCCGCAAATCCTGACCGTGCCATCACTTTTGAGTACTGGAACAATCAGGCTGGCCCCACTCGCTGAATTCCACTGGGGAGATGATGCCCTCGCATTGCAGCCGTCCAGCTCGATTTCCACTCTCTCCCTCATCATGTGAGGTACCGCTCGCACCTTGTGGTGAATGGGTCGTGCCTCTGAGACCAAGTGGATTTGCACCTTCTCCCCGGAAAAATTTCCAATGCCTGGCTCAAAAAGTGAAGGAAATTTGTTGGGTACATGAGGCCACATCAACAAGTGATACCGCTCAGATGTCAGCCCAGTTCCAGCGGATTTTGCCCAGCCAGCTCCTTCCAAGCAGTGTGGAGCCATCGCCCAGGACAATCCAGAGTGGCAGTTCATGCACCGTGCCCTCGTAGGTGACCTTGACCATGGCGCTGCCCAGGACAGTGATAAGCTCTTTGGTGTACGTTCTCAGTTTCGTGTGGATGGGGCTCAGGGCTGGTCTGAGTGCCTTGTTGCACCACAGTCTCTCAAACATCTTTTAACTCATGATGGATTGGCTACGCCAGTGTTCAGTTCCATGGCTACCGGTAAGCAATTCAATTTTACATTTAGCATTATAGGTGGACATTTCATCGAAAATGTTTGCACCCCATGTACTTCAGCATCTGCCTCCTCTCTCTGAGGCTCAAAATTGCTTTGGTCCACCATGGACCGATCTTCCTCTGCAACGTGGTGGTTAGCAGGTTTTGCAGAGCTTGCAGCTCGTCTGCAAGCTCTTTGGAGGTGCCCCATTGTTCCACAGCTCTTGCAAACATACCCTTTGAAGTGGCATGAATAGGCTGAATGGAAGCCTCCACAATGCGAACAAGGTGTGAATTGCCTTGCATTCATCCTTTGTTGTGGACTCTGAGTCATCTGGGTCACCTGAGGCCTGCTGGCAGTTGCAGACTCGTGGTTTCTGCCCTGTACATTTCTGCTCGCAAACACAGTTCCAGTTAATTTATGAACATTGCTAACACTTGTGTGCTGTGAGATTTGTTTGGTGTTATCACTGGTGGACATAAACGCCTGTGCTATCGCAATGGCCTTACTGAGGGTTGGTGTCTCTACAGTCAAAGGTTTTCGTAGGATGGTCTCGTGGCCAATGCCCTGTACAAAAATGTCTCTGAGAATGTTCTACAGGTAGCCATCAAACTCACATTGTCCTGCAAGTCACCTTAGCTCGGCGACGTAGCTCGCCACTTCATGAGCTTCAGATCGCCGGTACGTATAGAACCGATACCTCGCCATCAGCACGCTCTCCCTCGGGTTAAGATGCTCCCAAACCAGTGTGCACAGCTCCTCATACGACTTATCTGTGGGTTTCATGGGAGCCAGAAGATTCTTCATGAGGTTGTAGGTTGGTGTCCCGCAGAACGTGAGGAGGATCGCTTTCCTTTTTTCAGCGCTTCCTTCTCCGTCCAGTTTGTTGGCTACAAAGTACTCTACAGATGTGCATGCTTTACAGATACACAACAAGCTCCATTTTAAAATTCCCATACTTGCGTTTAGATTCCTTTATGGCCTTATCTCGGTAACCTCCTCCAGTTTTACAACCTCCCCTCCACCTTCCCCTCCTACTTGAGAACTCTGTGTTCCTCTGACCCTGGAGTGCATTTCCCCACCATTGGTGGCAGTGTCATCAGCCGTCTAGGCACAATTCTTTCCTTAAACCTCTCTGCCTCTCCACCTCCCTCTCCTTCGTTAAGACCCTACTTAAAACCTACCTCTTTGACCTCTTTCCTCAGCCTAGGCCTCGGAATCCCATCTGGCCAGTGTTAAAGCAGGGTATTGTGATGTCTTCTTGCATGGATAGAGTGGCCAACTCTGTGGAGCATCAAACGGGGCAATCAAATGAGTCCATGCACCCCTGGACCACGGTCGTGTGCAATTTGGATGTCAACATGACTGCCGCTTTAAATAGGATGACAGATACCTTAGCCTTGGCCTTACATTGCCGCAATGATATGCACCAAAGTGCTCTCCAGCAGAATGGTAGCAATGAAGGGCAACTGGCCCATGAGAGGGATGATGGCTAAGGGGAACATTGAAGTGGGGACTCAATTCTCACCTGTTTCCCCCTTTTTCAGTCAGTACCCAATATGTTGCCTCGAGTCCCGATTGCCGAGTCTGGCCCTGCACAGGTTCAGGTGGAGCCATCTTTGGTGGGGCCCTTACAGGGTCCAAAACCCAGAGGTCATCAGCCAAAAGTATCTCATCAGTCAGAGCAAGGACCTGAGCAGCCACAGGTGTTGCACCATGTAGGAAATGTAGGAAAAAGAAGAGTAAAGTTTTGTAGTTGCACAAGAGTATGGTTAAATGCGAAAATGTTATGTTGTGAAGGTTCCGCTCTTTAGTAGAAACACATAAATTTTATTAGTTTGCACCACTTTCCCATCTTGCCCATTCTTGGTTGATGTGTGGCAAGCCGCCTTTTAACTTGCTCAATGATGAATGGGAAGACGTGAATTGACGGAGTCCAATGGGGTGCGGTGCAAGGGGCGGTTAGTTGTATGCAGGACTGCATTGTGTTAGTGGCATTGGGTGGGTGGAAAGAGTGGCCATTGCATGTGGTTCTGACATCGGTCCATTGGTGCAACCTAAGTGAACCTTGCATTAATAAAGGCATCCCTGGTATCCCAGGCAGCAATGTGAGCAGCTGGAGCTGCATTGCCCTCATTACTTTCCTCCTCCTCTTCTTCCTCCTCTTCGGAATCTGCGCCCTGCACCATGTTTCTCCTGCAGGTCCAAACCTCGCTGCTGCACAATGTTATGCAGAGCGCAGCACACCATGACCATTCTGGAGACCCTGGCCGATGTTACTGAAGGCCGCCTCCAGATCTGTCCAGGCACCTGAAGCTCATCTTCAGCATGCCGATGGCTTGTTCGATCCTACATCTGGTGATCGTATGGGATTCATTGTAGCACTGTTGGGCTTCATTGGTCAGGTTTCTGATAGGCGGTCTCCTTGCACCCACCCTTAAATGCACTTGTAAGTTGAAAGAGATTGGGGAGCTTGGACTGCTGCAGGATGAAAGCATCACGGCAGCTCCCCGGGGAATCTTGTGCACACCTGCAAACATATCTTCCTGTGATTGCACACCAGCTGCACTGGAAGCCCTTGCTGTTGACGAACACTCCTGGTTGGTCTGGGGGTCCCTGTATTGCCACGTGTGTGTGCAGTCGATGACACCCTGCACCTGTTGGAAGCCAGCCAGAGATGCAAACCTGGGCTGCCACTAATTCCGACTGGCATCATCGTAGGTGAAGGTTGCATAATTGTCGGCGATGGCAAACAACTTATCAGTCATGTGTCTTATGCATTTATGGGCCGCCGACTGGGAGATTCTGGATATGTCTCTGGCAGAACCCTGGAAGGATTTGGAGGCAAAAATGTTGAGGGCAGCGGTCATTTTGACAGCCACGAGTAACATATGGCCAATCGGTCCAGCAGTGAGCTGGTCTTCTTCTTGATATCTACCACTTCCTACGTGAGTGTCTTGAAGCACTGCTGCTCAGACACGTCGAGGAAACTCAGCCTCTGCCTGTTTCGTGGGCAGTGCCTCCAGCAAACTGTACCCCTCTGCTGTTCCCCTCTCTGCTGTCCAGCTGTAGGTCTCTCAATAGCTGGCTGCTGCTGGTCATAGTGCTCCCTGTCTGAGGGCCATATCTAAGGCAGCCAAGCCACCACCCACCCTGATGTGATTCAGAAAACCTCAAAATTGTAGAATGTAAACTCTCAGCAAAAGTACTGTGAACAAACCCTTTCCCACTAATGGGCAAGAAAGCTGCATTGAGTAACGAGTATTTATCGCAGTATTTCCATGCGTTTTAATCAGGCCCTTCAATTGCCGCTTTGTTCTGGCCTACCTTTCAATGATGAGTTTCAGGAAGCTCAGGAAACCCGTGGGTGCGACATTAAACATAAAACAGTGTTGAAATCTGGCTCTAATTGAGTGATTAGCCTTTGTTAATAGGCATCGCGCCTCCCCTGAGTGGGTTGTGCGTAACCAGCCTCACACGCTCGAGTTAAACAAGGAAGCAGGCATGTTGGAGCCGGCTTCCCCACATGCTCGTATATTACCGGATTTAACCCTCATCCGCAGCAAAATCCACGCTCCTCCAGGTTAGAACATTGAAATGAAGGACCTGCCCCTTGAGAGTGGGTTGGTCACCCGTCTTCCTGTTCCCCCCCCCCGTCACCCCCTCGCCCCAGCCTCCGTTAAAACCAGAAGTGGGCAGGTTGGAGGTGGGTTGGGTTCAGGTTTGAAATTTTTACTTCCCACCCGACCCAAACCCATTTGGTTTTGGGGGGGGGGTTAGAAATTACCCATTTAGTCTCCCATTCCTGATCCAAACACCAGCCTAAACCCTTGTGGCCTCCTTCCATTTCCAGTTTCCCACTTCCTGGCTGAGCCTCAGTCCCATTTCCTGTTGATTTGTGACCCATTTCGGGCCTCGCGTTATGCCAGGTCACGCTGACAGACCACCTAGTTGCCTGAGATGAGACGGTGGTAAAAACCTGATACAGTGCTGCAACAACAGCATTTTGGAAAGAACTGCAAATCCACCAAACAAGAGGTAATAATGAGAAAAATATATTTTATAATCATGCAAGTGCTGCAAATACCCCATTGAAAGTAAGGCAAAAACATTTTTCAAGTATTTTATAATGTAAATAACTGAGTGTAGCAAGTTCTGGAGAGGGAAATTTGTTAAGTTGCAGGGAAAGTCTATTGCCAATATATCTGTGAGGCCCTTACCTCACAAGACCAGTCGTGTTGTTATTCATAGTAAATGGGGTTGAGGGGGAGAATATCCCATTTCACATCAGGCTAAAGACGGAAAATGCATAAAGTTCATGGTAAAGACGGGTGGGGTGGGGAGAGAGACTGAGACCGGAATAACTGAGCAACTCCAGCTGCAATGTCCGAACTCAGTATCAAAATTCCTCATATTGCCCCCACCCCCCCCTAACCCCATGCAAAAATCCGTCTCCATCAGCGACACAATCCAAGACTCAAGGCATTTTTACTCTAACTCATTCTTTCACAGCGCCTCAAAAATGTATGACCTTCTTCAATGTTTTCCTTCCTTCTACAGTCTTCAAACATTTTTAACCCAAGCTTGTTATCCCAAGTCACTAATTCCTGCTTTATCTTTTCTACCTTGCTGCTACCCTGCATTCTGGACCTTGCTCCTTGGATTAAAAAATTATTCGGAGACCTATATCGTTAAGGGAATGAAAACTTTCCTCTCGTCATACAAGTAAAGAGCTAATATTTTTTTGAAAACTTTGCAGTGGCAAGGTTCCCTGTCTGTCACTGATGTGTACTGGGAAAATTACCCTTCAAAAGTTTATTATTTTAACTCACTGCCACATAGTCCTTTACAGGAAGAGAGATTATAACACAAGTGTACATTTTCGTGAGGCAACTGTTTACAATTTGCTTAAATGTGTTTACTTTTTACAATTTATATTGATGGAGAACAAAATTTACAATGGTGAAAGTTAGTAATTCAAAACATTTGCAGGAGGGGGAGCAAAATTGGCCCTTTTAGCAACAGCCGTTAGCAATTGTGGGAGGTGCTAATGGGCGCTAAATAGAATTTGCCAGAATTGGCGGGGGTTTGCGGAAGCGCTACGACCTGCTTCTGCCGGGAGCGCTCCGCTTGGCGGCGTGCGATAATGATGACATCATCGCGTGCGCATAGCCTGCTTACCACCCAGAAGTAAAATTGCCACGCGCAACCTACCTTAGCACCTGCCGATAACATAAGAACATAAGAAATAGGAACAGGAGTAGGCCATTTGGCCCCTCGAGCCTGCTCTACCATTCAACAAGATCATGGCTGATCTGATCTTGGCCTCAACTCCACCTTCCTGCCCGCTCCCCATAACCCTTGACTCCCATATCATTAAAAAATCTGTCTATCTCCACCTTAAATACATTCAATGACCCAGCCTCCACAGCTCTCTGGAGCAGAGAATTCCAAAGATTCACGACCCTCTGAAAGAAGAAATTCCTCCTCAACTCCGTTTTAAATGGGCGACCCCTTATTCTGAAACTGTGCTCCCTAGTTCTAGATCCCCCCACGAGGGGAATCATCCTCTCTACATCTACCCTGTCCAGCCTACTCGGAATCTTACACGTTTCAATAAAATCACCTCTCATAAGGTGACAACAACTTGAGCTGTCGAGTTGCAGTCAGGAACCGGATGCGCCCGCGCTATTTAAAGGCGCCATCTTTGAAAGCTTTTCTGTCGGCCATTACTTATTTCTAGTTTGCAACAGTTAGGCAGAATGGCTAATGGACCAATCGCAATGATTTTTTGCTCAAAGATTCATCTGCCTCCTACCTTTTCCCCTGTATCATTCACAGCACTTTCAATGTTCTACCATTTTTGTCCCTTCATGGGGGCTGTACTGGCACTCGACCTCCTGCTCCGACTTCACCGTCAGAGGATGCTTCAACGAAGACAAAGGCGCCACCAACTACAGAGGAAAAGGCATCGAGAGAGGGAGAGAGAAAGGCTACAACAAAGAGAGGGAGCGTCACAGGGAGAGCACAAGGTGAGGCACAGGGAGAAGCCCATACAGCATGCCACAGAGAGAGGCATAGGGAGAGGCACAGGGCGAGGCACAGGGATAGGCAAGGGGACAGGCACAGACAACCACATCTAGCAACACAGGGACAACCACAGGCAGCAGCACAGGGAGAAGCACATCAAAATGTTGCCAGAGGAAGAAGGTGCCACAGTGTTGGCAACAGGAGGCCTTATTCTTCCAAGGTATTCCGGTAACAGTTCTCCTACATCAGTTTCACTGAGGAACAGTGTGTGCAAAGGCTGTGTTTCAGGAAGGACGTGGTCACAGAGCTCTGCCATCTCCTGCAACCAGACCTCGAGCCTCACACCCTGGTGAAGACGGCTCTCTCAGTGGCAGTCAAGACCACCATCGCTCTCAATTTCTATGCCAATGGATCTTTTCAACGAGCAACAGGAGATATCGCCAACATCTCCCAGTTTGGCATCCAGTGCTCCATCCGCGAGGTCACAGATGCTCTGTAGAGAAGGAGGAGGGACTACATCTCCTTCCCCATGACCAGCGAGAAGCACCTGGAGCATGCCTGTGGCTTTGTCGGGAAAACAGACTTTCCATGGTGCAGGATGCCATTGACTGTGCCCGCATCATAATCCAGAGATCTTCCACACACACAGAATAATGACCGTCAATACCAGCTATTCTGGCAGCAGCCACAATGCCTTCATCCTGCGCCAGACCGGTGTGCCAGCTCTGTTCCAGCCCCCAAATGAAGCTCGCGGCTGTCTGTTCGGAAACAAGGGCTATGCGGCTGACTCATGACTCCCCTCCACAACCCCACCACTGCTGCCCAGCACTCATACAATGCGAACCATGAAGCCACCAGGAACATCATCGAGCAGACCATCGGAGTGCTGAAGCAACAGTTCCGCTGCCTTGACCGCTTGGGAGGAGTCCTGCAATATTCGCCTGAACAGGTGTCCCTATTTGACATCATCTGCTGCATGCTGCACAACCTGGCCATGAGGGTGCAGTCATTGCGAGTCATTGCCACCAGGCATAGCCATACTACCTCAGGAGGAGGAGGAGGACCAGGAGGAGTGCCAGGAGAAGCAGGAGGAAGAGTAACAGCAGGAGGGGGAGCAGGATCAGCAACAGCCGCGACGGAGGAGGCAGCGAGTTCATCGCGATCCTGTAAGGGAGGTCCTCAACAGTCTCATCAGAGCTCATTTCCATCCCACTTCCTGGTTCCTGTACACGTTCCCACCATCACATCAATTTTCCCTTCCTTACCAAATCCCCAACACTGAAATGAGAGACAACACCAAACATTAACCGTTCCAATCACCATTTATGAAACAACAATAAAATGTATAGCTGTGTATTTAATCATCACTTTTGCACATTTCCTTAAAGCCATTGACTCTATTGCAGCACCAAGACGTTGCGTTGCTTCCACCTGTGCCACAATGGAAGCCGCCACATCGCCCATGACACACGTCATGAGGTCCGGATCTGCACAGTCTGTCTGGGAGTCCACCATCGTCTGCACACTGACAATGATGGGCCCCATGGTGTGCACAGAGCTGTCTACAATGTGGGAGTTGAATTCCTCCACGCTTCACACAACTTCTGACAGGATCTCCGGCACCCTTGCCATTGCCCCGATCATGTCGGAGTGCATGGCCATCACACTTTGTGCGAATGACTCCCCATCAAGGTCCTCATCTGAGTTCTCTCCAGCAGAACTTGTGTGCGAACTCGCCCTCTGGCGAGATGGCTCCCAAGCTTCCCTTCCCAATTGACCATGCTGCAGCCCACTAGGCCCCTGTGCATCACCCAGTGCATACCCGTGTCCTAAGCTAACCTCTAGTGACCGTGTCGTGCCAGTATCTGAGCTGGTGCCTGCAGCTGAGAGAAGCAGTGACGCAGTGCTTGGCTCCTCCTCCTCTTCCCCTTCCTCCTCATCCTCCTTCCTCACTTCTTCGTCCTTGTGACTAGGTTGGGGGTGCTCAGACACAGGCTGCTCCTCTACTGGCTGATTATCTGAAAGCATAAATGGCACAAGAGTCGTGTTAAGATGAGGGCAGGGTGGCAGGAATGGAGCAAGGATGGCAGACAGAATGAGGAGGTGGAAAGTGATTAGGCTTTCTGGTGTAACAGGGAAATGGAATGAGAAGATTTGACTTTGCGGGGGAGTGATGTTGTGTATCTGTAAAGCATGCACTCCCATGTTCCGCCACCAGGGAGCGCATCCCCTGAAGTCCCAAGGGATCCCAGCATCCCTTGGGAGCATTGTATATAAGCCGGCCCCTAAGGCCTGTTCCTCACTCTGGAGTGTCTTAATAAAGACTGAGGTCACTGTTACTTTCACCTCCCTGTGTGCAGTCTCATCTGTGTTAGGAACACAACAAGAATGACCAGGTGCTGCCTGAAACAACATCCCTTTTAAGAGCTGGAATGAACAGCAGTCTCGTTATCACCGAATGAAAGTCAGCTGAAATTGGGTACAGACCCGGTAAATGTGCCCTTGCAGCTCCCCACTGAGGCCATTAGTGCCTTAGATATCTGCTCACTGCATTTCTCAGGGAAAATGCTCAATTCTCCACAATTTTGCAGCTCATCTCGCCGGGTGCTAAATGGTCAATCATATAAAACTTACCGCCCCAAACGCAGCGCTCCAAAATTTTGCCCCCTTAACATTTGCCGACATAGCAAGACTGGATGTCGAAATCATTTATTATCCGTAAATCGCTTTAATTCATCCTGAGATGTGATAAAGAAAGAATGATATACTTGCATTTATACAGCGCCATTCACAACCTCAGGACATCCCCAAGCACTTTACAGCCATTCAAGTAATTTTGAAGTGTAATTTTGCATATAGCAAGCTCCCAAAAACAGCAATGTGATAATGACCAGATAATCTGTTTTAGTGGTGCTGGTTGAGGAATAAATATTGGCGAGGACACTGGGGAGAACGCCACTCTCTTTCTTCAAAATAGTGTCACAGGATCTTTTACATTCATTTGAGAGAGCAGACGGGGCCTCGGTTTAACATCTTATCTGAAAAGTGGTACCTCCGACAGTGCAGCACACCCTCAATACTGCACCGGAGTGTCAGCCTAGATAAGACACTATCTAGATAAGACACTATCTGCAAACCGGATGGCGGCCAACCGAGCGGTGAACCAGGGTGTCTGAAACACCATCCGAGTGACTGCAAAGAAATTGGAAGAGCAGACGACGATCGACCGGGACATCTTCGTGAAGAAATTTCTGCTTGAAACCTGTGGCATGAAAATCGCAGATGTCTTCGCCTTGCAGAACATCCCGAAGAGAGGTTACTTTGATGTAACCTTCAGAAACGTCACCCAATGCCTGAAATTCCTGAAGGGCTTGAAGGAGGCGAGTGAACCACTATGGTCAATGCTGACTTCGGAACCACATTTCATCCTCCTATCGCAGAGGAAGCGCACCATCACAGTGCACATGTACAACTCCCACATCCCGGTCATTGATGTGCTGACATTCCTCGCCAGGTATGTCGATGGGGCAGGAAACAGCATCGACCTGAAGGACTTCCATGGGATTTGTACCAGCAAGCGCCAAATCCAGGTCACCTTGAAAGTGGACGCCAGTGGAACCATCCTGCACCCCCCCTCAAGCTTTGCCATCGGAAGAAGTCGGGGCTACATGATGTACGCTGGACAACCCAATGTGTGCCGAACCTACGGGAAAGCAGGCCATGTGGCGGCAAGCTGCAAAGCAATCATTTGCCGCAACTGCAAGGAAGGAAGGACATCAGACAAAGGACTGCAGAGAGAGCAAGTGCTGCAACCTTTGTGGTCAGGCTGAACATCTGTATAAGGCCTGCCCCAAGCGCAATTTCAGCTATGCGCAGGCGGCAAAGAACATGGTGACATGTGAGGAGAAAGCTGAGGAGCACAACGCCCCAGAGGAGACCGACACCTCCCTCCCCTCGAAGACACGTGTGAACAAACCACCGCCCTAGTCGACACTGACCGAGGAGGAGGAAGGGAAGTCTGCCAAGGCAAACCCCCAGACACTAACACCCAGCAGTGAAACTTCCCCCCCCCGAGACACCGAGTCCATGGAAGAGGAGGGAGCAGAAGCAGAAGAGGAACAGGAATGGCAGCGTGTCACCAAGAAGAAGAAGGCCCGCAAATCAAAGGAAAAGAGGCCTACTGCAGAAACGAGAGGCAAAAGACGGTTACCGTCCACGATGGACAGCAGTGGCTGCAGCTCTTCCGATGACGCAGGGCGAGGCAAAAGCCCCACTACCACCAGCAGAAGAAGAGGCAAAACGCCAATGTGACCAGCGCACCCCTGCTCCGGAATTCCGGGAGCGATGAAGTAACCGATAAAACCCAGCTCCGGATTTCCGGGAGCGACGAAGCGACAGATGCACCCCAGCTCCAGAACACCGTGAGCGTCGACACCACAGGGGATGTACACAAGGAACAACCAACACCAGGCGAGGGCAGCCCAGTTGACATGGAGGACCTCCCATCCACATTGCTGGCGTCCCCTGGTCGAAGCATCCCCAAGGCAGAGGACAACCCATATCTCAGCCAAGGTGCAGTTGAAGAGTTTAAAGTTAACCTATGTATACGGGAACAGGCCACAGGGCCAAAGGATATGCGTGTTCGAAATGTAATGTTTGGATTGTAATCACCAATTTAAAAATGGGTTTAAAGGTTGCATCCATTAACATGCGTCGCATTAAGTCGACTACGCGATGTGTTTCCACCTTGGGTTACCTCGCCAAGGTCAAGGCAGACCTGCTGTTCTTGCAAGAGTGCGGCCTGCCGCACTTCAGCAGTTACCGGCAGTGGTCGCAATGATGGTCCCACGGACCATCCGTCTGGTCAGGAGGCAACAATTGGCGTTCCTCCGACCTGGGCATTATGCTGCGGGGAGGTCACTTCACCATCATCGAAGTTAAGGAGGTGGTGGGCGGTCGCCTCCTCGTAGCAGATGTATTGTATAAAAATGTTCCTCTAAGGCTAATTAACGTGAATGCCTCGCCTCTCAGAAGCGAGCGGCTGGCCCTCCCCCAGCAGCTCCCATTGCTGCTGGCGACATCCAGAACGGTCATTCTGGGCGGTGATTTCAACTGCATCATCGATGCGGCTGGACGATCCAGCAGAGCTGACAGCAAACTGGACGCCACGTCCAAACTCCTGATAGATGTGGTAAAAGATGCCAAGCTGTGCGATGACTTCAGCAACCCTGCAGATGGAGCACCGCGCAGATACACCTGGTCGAGACCAGATGGGTCCGTCCGTTCCAGAACAGACTTCCTGTTTGTGTCCCACACGCTCAAGATCAGATCCACCGACGTAACGCCGGTGTTCTTCTCTGACCACTGCCTCCTACTGGCCGACTGCCTCCCACAGGAAGACCAGAAAGTTGGCAGGGGGATATGGAAGCTCAACGTGAAACTGTTGACCCGGAAAACATTGAGGAACTCAAGAGGGATTACAAAGGTTGAAGAACCGTAAAACCCCTCTGTAATTCCCCGATGCACTGGTGGGAAATAATCAAGACAAACATCAAGAGGTTTTTCATCCTCAAAGGTGTTCAGGAGGCGAGAGGAAGACAGAGGGAATTGTCCCAACTCCAGAAGAGTATGCAAAACCTGCTCCTGCTGCAGTCGATGGGGGTTGATGTCGCGGAGGAACTCCAAGAGGTGAAGGGTCAGCAAGTCTTGCTCTTTGCCTCAGAGTCCTCCAAAATCATCTTCCGCTCCAGAGTCCGCTCCGTCAAGCAGGATGAGACGTGTCCGCGTTTCTTCTTCCAAAAGATACACAGGGGGTGCTCTGTGATCACCAGCCTAAAGGAAGAAGATGGTTCTGTGATGGCTTCACAGCCCGACATGCTGAGGATCAGTAAATCCTTCGATGCTGGACTGTATGATGTCAAGCCAACAGACCGCGCGTCCTCCCAATATTCCCTGTCGTATATCTCAGAGGTCTTAGACGACAGCGAGTGGGAGAGTCTGGACCACCCACCAAGTCTGGATGAGCTGACAAAGGCCGTCCGGTCCCTCGCAACGAATAAAACTCCCGGAAGCGACGGCTTACCGGTCAAGTTGTATTCGGCTCTGTGGGACTGGATAGGCCCAGACCTGCTGGAAGTGTACGGGGGTATGCTTCTGGCTGGCAGCATGTCAGAATCA
This sequence comes from Pristiophorus japonicus, assembly GCF_044704955.1. Taxonomy (NCBI): domain Eukaryota; kingdom Metazoa; phylum Chordata; class Chondrichthyes; family Pristiophoridae; genus Pristiophorus; species Pristiophorus japonicus. The sequence goes on from NC_091989.1 coordinate 170,683,644, forward strand.
ATGAGGAAAGGCATCATCACCCTCACCTACAAGCAGAAGGGGGAGAGGGAGGAAATCAAAAACTGGCGGCCCCTTTCGCTGCTCAATGTGGACTACAAGATCCTGTCGAAGGTCATCGCAAACAGGGTCAAGTCTGCTCTGGAGTTGGTGATCCACCTGGACCAGACCTGCGCTGTCCCTGGCAGGAAGATCTCTGATAGCCTTGCGCTACTCAGGGATACGATCGCCTACGTGCGGGACAGGAGGGTGGACATCTGTTTAATCAGCTTGGACCAGGAGAAGGCCTTTGACAGGATATCGCACACATACCTGATGGACGTGCTCTCCAAGATGGGGTTTGGGGAGAGTATCTGCAATCGGATCCAACTGCTCTACACAGATATCAGTCGCGCAGTTCTAATCAACGGGTGGGAAACTGAAAGCTTTCTGATCAGGTCTGGAGTCAGGTAAGGCTGTCCTCGCTCCTCTGCTTTGTTTGTGTGCTGTATCGAGCCCTTTGCCAAGTCCATCAGGAAGGATGTGGGCATTAGGGGGGTGACAATCCCAGGCAGCGGAGGCGCTCAGGTCAAGACCTCCCTGTACATGGATGACGTTACCGTCTTTTGCTCAGATCCGCAGTCGGTCCACGGATTGCTCACAATCTGTAACCTGGCCTCGGGAGCAAAGGTAACTTGCAGCAAAAGCGAGGCCATGTTCTTTGGAAGCTGGTCCGACCAATCTTTTAGTCCCTTCACCCTGAAGTCAGATTATCTGAAGGTTTTGGGAATATGGTTCGGAGCGGACGGGGCTTGCGTCAAAAACTGGAAAGAGCGCAACGCTAAAGCCAAACATAAACTGGGATGGTGGAAGCTGCGCTCACTCTCCGTTGCAGGACAGAACCTGGTTGTCATGTATCTCACACTACTGTACATAACTGTATCTTACCATGCTATACATGACTGTAACGAGAGATGACCTGTAACCACAAGCTTACCTTACCACCAGGGGTGCACTTGCAGGAGACACTGGATACCTGTCCCAGACAGGTATATAAGGACAGGTCTCAGGCAAGTGTGGCATTCGAGAGCTGTGTAATAAAGGTGCAGGTCCTGAGTGACTTTGACTTCAGCATGTGCCTCGTGTGAATCTGTACTGCAGGGACAGGACTTTACACTGGTCATCAGAAGTGAGGTGCTCTCGGTGTTGTTGTACGTGGCGCAGGTCTGGCCCATACCCGGCTCCTGTGCCGTGGTAGTCACCCGATCCGTCTTCCATTTCGTCTGGAGATCGAAAATGGACCATGTCCACAGAGACACGATGTACAAATCTCTGGACAAGGGGGGAAAGGACGTTGCGAACGTGGCCCTTATCCTGATGGCCACCTTTGTGTGCGGCTGCATCAAGCTGTGCATAGACCCTTCGTACGCAAACACCAAGTATCAGTAAGTGCTGAGATTCTATCTGTTCTCGGTGTTGCGAAGGATGGGTCTGGCCAAGCTGCTGCGGAATGCTCCAACCAGTTGGATCATGCCTCAGCACCTGTCCTTCGTGGAAAAGTTTTTCAAGAAAAGCACCTTTGACCACAAGGCCATAAAGCAGTGGTTGGCAAGCAAGGTCCTGGATGCCCTACAAAAGAAGGAGATGATGGATCTTGTCGGACGGTTCCCCGAGCAGACTGTCGAACTTGTTTGGCAGAATGTCTCATCGCCAGAGCTTTCACACAAGCACCAAGACATAGCTTGTTTGGCGGTGAGAAGGGCCCTACCTGTCAGATCCTTCATGCACAGCCAGGGTTTCAGAGACAGGGCACTCTGCCCCCGAGTTGGCTGTGGTGCGGACGAGACTGTCATCCATCTCCTTTGGGATTGCCCCTTTGCAAGGCATGCTGTGGTTGCTGTCGAGGTTCATCCCAAGCAGCTCTGTAACACAGGACTCTGTGCTCTGCAGACTGTTCCCATGGACGCACACCGAGACAGACATCATCTGCTGCTGGAGAGCCATCAACTCGGTGAAAGACGCTCTTTGGTCTTCCTGAAACTTGCTGGTCTTCCAGAGCAAGGAGATAGCCACGGCCGAGTGTTGCAGACTGGCGCAATCCAAGGTCCAGGAGTACATGCTGAGGGATGCACTAAAGATTGGTGCAGTCGCCGCAAAGGCATGATGGGGAAGAGCCACAGTTTAAGGCCCTTCCGCCACGGTAAACCCAGGGGATGGAATCAGACCCCCCTCGGGTTATACTTGTTAACCTGCTTGTATACATAGAGAACCATGTACTGAAAAACACCTGTGTTGTGCCACGTATAATGAAAGTCTCTGCACTGTGTAGTAACTTGTAAAGAAATGTAAATGTATTCTCATCCATTCTGTGTACTGCTTTCATCTGCATGTAATGTGATTCGTGATCGGCATTGAAATGTATCCTGGAATGTAATGTAAACCTGTTCTCATCTGCTCTATGTAATACCCCCATTTGCACAGTACTACATGTAATGTGATTTACGGATTGTACTAAACTGTACCTTGAAATGAAATGCATGTTAGTGCATTGCATGGAACTGCTGTCAGGATCCAAACGAATTGTATGGATTTGCTAACCACAAGGTACTGAGCTATTTTCCAATGTATTGTGAACACTTTATATGAATAAAGTATATTTTTGGAAAACAATTTTTTTTTCTTTTATTATCTAATTCTATTTCAATTCTCAATTCTATCATTGGATGAACTATATATAAGCATGCTATTGCTCTTAAAACCAGAAGAATCTGTGAAAAGCAAATACATTCTTGTCAGGTGAGCCCATTAGATTCCTGGTATAGTGTCACAAAGGTAGAAATTTCTGCTGTCAGCATTATCAACGGACATTTAATTTGCTTATATCAAATTCCTCTGTCTACTATGTTAAACCAGACTTAATATCCCTCTTAAAACAACAGATATTTGATATGAGTGCATTAAGCTACCATACCATTACTTTTCCAACAGTAATTACAATCCTATCATGTTAAATGTCCCTCTTGCAGTCATATGATGAGCAAGGGCACAAGCCTTTAGTGGCCAAAATGATAGCAACCAGCAACTGTAGCTGAAGGAAGAGACATTCCAAGAAGGTTACAGAACAGACAGGCAACCAAAACTAAACTGTGTTATATGCAAAAAGAAATTATGCCTGCAAGCATGTTTCTGCTCTTTTTCAGCTGAGTAAAGGGCTTAAACTTTTGTTTCTGAAACCCTCAGCCTTGCAGCACACTTCCAGTTATCATTAATACTCTCTCGAGTATTAACTGGATTCCACAACAAATGGCTCAACCATTGGGAGGGGAGCAAACAGAGACAGACAGCAGCCCACAATTGTTTTGTGCAAATAGGAGGAACACATCTGTTCCTTCCGACTCCACAAGAAACATTTCTCAAAGTTTTGGGCCCTTTAATGACCGTTGTCTAGGCCCCTCAAGACCCAGTCTAAAGTCCAACTAAATTTAGGAATGCAGATCAGAAATGCTCAAAGGAGCCTCATTTCAAAATTGGGATGAGGCCCGTACTCCTTTCAGGCAGCCGAAAAAAAGGCTTCGGCCAATTTAGCAGTGACCCGAACACCCATACAGGCCCCTGCCCCGCTTTATATGGTGCCCGTTTTAGGCCTGTAACATGATGCAATGATGTTGGATTTATACCCCTGTATTTTTATTTCCTGTGCAATTCATTAACAATCATGTTGATTGCTTTAACTTCTTTATCCCCGTTTATTTTACTGTTATTTTTGTTGAGGTGAAACTTTAGCTATGATGAATTAGCACATGATCAATTTGAGATTAAGTGACTTGAAAAAAATCCTTAATTACTGTTCCAAGTATTTTTATTCATTCTTCCCTTGCCCATAATTTGTTAAACACAGACTGTATTTTGGATGTAAAAAGTGGATGCAGTGTTTCATTAGGCTCAATGTAAACATGTAGCAACTTGTATTCGGCTGTATTCTGGGACTTGTTAGAGAGTAATATCACTGTATTATCTTACAATGAAAACATTGTCACTCAGGTTAATACCCAATGTTTTATTATGTATTTTGACTTTAGTTAGGAGTGAACACAATCTAAGACCCAGTAATTGGGCCAGATTGTTTTCAAAAGATGCAATCAATTGTTCACTGGAATCAGGTAATATTGATCTGCTTTTAAAAAATTGATCAGAATAGCTACCTTTTAGAATTGGAGGGTTGATTTTAACCTCCACCCACCTCAGCTGGGCAGTTAAAAATGAGCAGGTTACTCACACAGATCCAACCATTTCTGATATTAACCTGCATAGTTTTGCAGGCAGATGAGGCGCCTGCCTAAAGTATCGGTGTCCTCATCATCATCATAGGCAGCCCCTTGGAATCGAGGAAGACTTGCTTCCACTCCTAGAATGAGTCCTTAGGTGGCTGAACAGTCCAATATGAGAGCAACAGTCCCTGCCACAGGTGGGACAGACAGTCGTTGAGGATAAGGGTGGGTGGGGCAGGTTCCTTCCGCTGCCTGCGCTTGATTTTTGCATGCAGTCGGCGATGAGACTCGAGGCGCTCCGCGCCCTCCTGGGTGCACTTCCTCCACTTAGGGCGGTCTTTGGCCAGGGACTCCCAGGTGTCAGTGGGGATATCGCACTTTGTCAGGGAGGCTTTGAGGGTGTCCTTGTAACGTTTCCTCTGCCTACCCTTGGTTCGTGTGCCGTGAAGGAGTTCCGAGTAGAGTGCTTGCTTTGGGAGTCTCGTGTCTGGCATGTGGACAATGTGGCCTGCCCAGCGGAGCTGATCAAGTGTGGTCAGTGCTTCAATGCTGGGGATGTTGGCCTGGTCAAGGACTCTAATGTTGGTGCGTTTGTGCTCCCAAGGGATTTGTAGGATCTTGCGGAGGCATCGTTGATGGTATTTCTCCAGTGACTTGAGGTGTCTACTGTATATGGTCCATGCCTCTGAGCCTTACAGGAGGGCGGGTATTACTACAGCTCTGTAGACCATGAGCTTAGTGGTAGATTTGAGGGCTTGGTCTACGAACACTCTTTTCCTCAGGTGGCCAAATACTGTACTGGCACAGGCAGTGTTGAACCTCCTCATCAATGTCTGCTTTTGTTGATAAGAGGCTCCTGAGGTATGGGAAATGGTCCACGTTGTCCAGAGCCGCGTCCTGGATCTTGATGATTGGGGGGCAGTGCTGTGCGGTGAGGACAGGCTGGTGAAGGACCTTTGTCTTACAGATGTTTAGCCTAAGACCCATGCTTCGTATGCCTTAGTAAATACGTCGACTATATCCTGGAGTTCAGCCTCTGAATGTGTGCAGATGCAGGCGTCATCCGCATACTTTAGCTCGATGACAGAGGTCAGGGTGGTCTTGCACCTGGCCTGGAGGCAGCGAAGTTTAAACAGCTTCCCACTGGTTCTGTAGTTTAGTTCCACTCCAGCGGGGAGCTTGTTGACTGTAAGGTGGAGCATGGCAGCGAGAAAGATTGAGTAGAGGGTTGGAGCGATGACGCAGCCATTTGACACCGGTCCGATGTGGATTGAGTCTGTAATGTATCCGTTGGTAAGGATCATGGCCTGCATGTCGTCATGGAGCAGGCGAAGGATGCTGACGAACTTTTGGGGGCATCCGAAACAGAGGAGGACGCTCCAAAGACCCTCGCGGTTGACAGTGTCAAAGGCCTTTGTAAGGTCAAAGAAGGCCATATATTAGGGCTGGCGCTGTTCCCTGCATTTTTCCTGCAGCGGTCGCGCTGCAAAGGTCATGTCCGTTGTGCCCTGTAGGGGATGAAATCCGCACTGTGACTCCGGGAGGAGCTCCTCGGTCACAGGGAGAAGACGGTTGAAGAGGACTCTAGCGAGAACTTTCCCAGTGGCTGATAGCAGGGAGATTCCTCTGTAGTTGCCGTAGTCGGACTTGTCTCCTTTTTTAAAGATGGTCATGATCACTGCATCGCTGAGATCTCCCGGCGGCATGCTCTCCTCCCTCCAGATGAGAGAGATGAGGTCATGTATCTGCGCCAATAGCGCCTCTCTGCTATACTTTAGCACCTCAGCAGGGATTCCATCTGCTCCCGTAGGCTTGTTGCTCTTGAGCTGTCTTATGGCTTTTCCTACCTCGTGCAATGTTGGCGTTTCACTGAGGTGATGGCGGGTGCATGCTGCTGGATGGAGGCGAGAACACTTGCGTCAAAGGCAGAGTTTCGATTGAGAAGATCTTCGAAGTGCCCCTTTCAGCAGGCCCTGATTGCCTCGGTGTCCTTGATGAGTGTTTCCCCATTCTTGGCCAGCAGTGGGGTGGGGCCTTGGGAGTTTGGACCGTAGGTGGCTTTGACTGCGATGAAGAATCCTCACACATCATGGCTGTTGGCCAATTGTTGTATCAACTGTGCTTTCTCCATCCACCACCTGTTCTTTATGTTCCGGGTTATTTGTTGGACCTCAGCCTTGAGCCACCTGTAATATTGCTTTGCTGCTCTCGAGTTGGGTTGTTGCTTAAGGCTCAGAAATGCTCTGCGCTTGTGATCTAATAGTTCTTGGATCTCCTGATCATTCTCATAAAACCAGCCCTGGTGTTTTCTGGTTGAGTGACTAAGTATCTCTTCGCAGGCACTGGTTATGGAGGCTGGAGGGCAGATCAAGTGCTGTGGGCATTCTGCATCTCAGGGTCATCAAGGCATGCCAGGTTAGCTGTGAGACGCTGGCTGTATAGGGCTCTCTTAGCTGGGTCTTTAAGTGCTCCGGCATTGACTTTTTTGCAGCACTGCTTCTGCTGTCCCCTCCGCTTTGGGGTTATGTTAATGTCGATAATGGATCGGGGCCCAGAAGAGGCGTGGGTTCGGGGCCCAGAAGAGACGAGGGCCCAGGGCAGCATGGGTCAGCCCACACTGTGATATGTGTGTGCGCTTGGTCTGTGCAGCAGAGCTGGTCTCCAGTTGTCTTGGTTAATCCTTGCTACTGGACTAAGACCTAGCTCTGTCAATCCTGTGTGGTGGCTGGTGTGCAACGGTCACCACACATTAAAGAAATCCAAGCACAGGCATCTTCCACCCTTTAAATAATAGGTCCTGACCTGGAATTTTAGGTCCATCATTGAAACACCTGTGAACTTTTTGACATGGAAGCAAGTCATCCTCGATTCGAGGGACTGCCTATGGGTGATGAGGATCGGATTAGACGGTGGTCCGTCCAGCAGTTGTCAGCTCCTGTCATGGCGCGGGTGATGCGCACATCCTTGCGATCCCTGGCTCGGACGATGACATAGTCGAGCAGGTGCCAGGTCCAGAACTTCATGTTAACGGAATGGAAGATGCCTGCGCGTGAGTTCTTTTAACGTGGGGTGGCCATTGCACACCGGCCACCACACAGGCTTAGCTGAGCAAGGTCTTGGTCCAGTGGCAAGGGGGTCCAAGACGACTGGAGACTAGGCATTGCTGTATGAGCCTAATTGCCTACAGCGAGATGTCAGCCGCAAGCTCGGCGCCGAGTAGCGCCCTTGAGGGTAGGTGGTCCGAGGCTTGGTTGGGGGAAGACATTAGGAAGATCAGTTGTCCGCTGGAGTGGGAGGTCAGCAAGGAATGGGAGAGTGGAAGAGTCACAGCTGTGATGCCCACCAGTAGAAGAGACCAGGTCACCAGTGGGGAAGGAGAGGTCCAGCCCTCGACGTCCTATTACATCAATAGGACCCCGATGCAATTTTAAGCAGGGCCTGAGCATGGAAGCTGCGGTGGCTTTCCCACTGGACAGAAGCTGCTCCGCATCTGGCCTAAAGACCGAACAGGCCGTTCTGGTAAATCTAAAACTTTCCTTTGTGGGACCTGGGACCTGGAGCAGCAGAAGTGATCCTCCGGGTGCCTTAGACTCCCCCCTGTACTCACACCCTTCCACCCGGCACCCGCCAACCCCTCTCTTACATGTTCACCCATTCCTCAAAGTATCACAGGCCACATTCACTTTTCAAACAACTCCCACCACTTCTTGCAGCCACAATGCACCTCCGCTTTAAGACTGCCTTTAAGTAGGGCTAGTCACCCGCCATATTGGTTCCTCTGTTGACGTGTGCAGCCAATGAACAGCACGGGCAGCGCTGGCTCCATGCAAATATCACTTCAAATAGCAGGCAGCACCGATTTAATGTGCAGCCTGCAACGCAGTGAGCGGGCGCGGGTTAATCACACACCGTGCCCCCATGCCTGTTTTTGGTGGTTAACCAATTTAAACCCCTGAGTGTGTGGATTTCAGTCAGTACAAATTGTGATTCTAATTTGTTAAAAAAATGAGCCTCTATTCATCACTACATTCTTCTGGTCACTACATATAGCAGCAGCATAACGGTGCTTGTGAAGATTTCCCATGTTATGTATTTCTAGTGTAATTGTAAATGCATTGGAAGTCAAGACATCCCATTCTGTACAATCTGCTGGAAGTACAGAATGCAGCAGGGGGTTGGGTTGATTTTGACTCTTGGCCGAGCAATCGGTGGAGCGGGCTGGTTAGCCGCCTGTGCCGGCAACGTATTTGGCGGAGCACCAGGCCACTGCTGCCATCGAGCTTGCCCGATTGAGGACTGAGGATCTGGCCAGGCTGGCCACGAGCAAGGTAAATTGCAGGGATGGCGGAGGGGTTTGCAATTGTGGTGGGCGGGGGTCCCAGGGCAGCAGCGGTCCAGGTTGCTTTTGTGGGCCTCAGAGGAACACTCCCTCTCCTCCGCATCCAACACAGCAATTTGACACTTACCGTTAGAGAGCCTTGTGCAACTCAGCGATGGGCCGCTTGCAGTGCAGGACTCACCAGTACCTTTGAAGGGCCCTGGGAAATGATGGTCACGATTGGGATGCACTCGGATCCAGCTCTGTAATAATGTAGCTACTAAACAGGCCCCACCTGCTACAGCGCAACAGTATCTTAATCCTTGTCTCCATGCTTTTCGAGAGAGCAACGTCCTCACAAGAATGTTTCAAGCAGAACATTGTGCACGTGACTCCTTCCCCACCATGGACACCGACCACCTGACATGCCCTGCATATCCTTTTTCAAATCAGCACAGCCCCTCTACTTTGAAGTGCAGCTGAGGCTTTAGGAGCTGTGCTGACACTCAGGTTACAGCTCTTGAATTCTTATCACTGTCAGTGGTCTTTCCTTTGCTCACAGAGGTGGAGGGCAGTGGCACTTGTGGTGCTGACGAATATGTGCACAATGTGACCTTCTGGCCTTCTGAAGAAGTCACAAACTCCAAATGGACTGGCTCGAATAATGTCTTTTAATAACTTCTATAATCTGAGGGAATCCGTTATAAATTCTTGAGCAAATTATGTTCGCATTTGTTCTGCGGCTGTTGATTGTATCAAATCTTAGATGAACTTTACTTACAGCAGCCAATGCTAATTAATGCCATGTACATCATTTTGTTTATGATGTGTTGCATTTTGCAACTACTTTACAGGGATACAGAGAGCATCCCAGTGTAACATGGGCAGCTCCTTCAAGCCATCCACGTATGCTTCATACCACCTCTGAATTAAAGATGTAGTATGTCACAGAACCATTGTGAATGGGCATAGCGGTCGGTATATGTTCTGTAAAAAGGGATCCCAAATAATGTATCAATTAACCCGTCCAGTAGTGAGATGAGGACATTTTTGAATGATTAAAAGAAAGCAGGTCTACTGGCAGTTATTAGAATTTGAGCTATTTTTCAGTACACTTCATGTGTGCTTTCCATAGACCTCACCTTCTATACAAAAGACCACACTCCTATAAGCTGAAAATTGACCTTGCGTACAAAATTTCAGGGATATGATCCCTTGTACCACCAGGGTGTGCACTGAAAATAGTACGGGACAATCACCCAAATGCTACTTCTTGACGTCTTCTCTCTTACTATATGAGCCTTTGTGGTGTCCTGCTCTGTGCATTACAACAGTGACTACACTCCAAAAGTATGTCATTGGCTAGGAAGCGCTTTGAGAAGTCCGGTGGTTATGAAAGGTGCTATATAAATTCAAGTACTTCTTCTGTGAATCTAAGCTTTTCCATTTTATAAAGGATGCTTTGATTATATAGAAGGCATACTATAGCTGCTTGTAACAGTAATATGATTTGTATTTCCAACTAGATTTGTCTTACTGATTGAGTCCATTCTGTTAGGTCTGGCCTTTTTTCTCCTGTTCTTCTGTCTTGTCTTGGAGGTAGGAGATGTCTTCCCTTGTCTGCCAGGACACTGGGACTGTCACTGTAATTTGCTAGTGTTGGCCAACCTTTAGTCAGATTTACTCTCAACTGAAGATTTGGAGTTGGCCAGTTTCCTGAACAGCATGCCATGAACTTTATTCTACATTCATACCCTTGGGACTCAGTGCAGGAAAATTTTATACAGTGAGACATTGTTAAGGCAGAAAGCTATTGCACCTCTTTTAGAAAACAAGGGGGGAAACCAAGGGATCAAATTATCCACTGGCATAGTTATTAAACCCAATAGCTTAGTGCATAATACATTAGACTATTATTTTAGCAAGACCTGAAAAGACTTGTACTAAATCTAGGCCCAGTTCATTAATCTGTTTATCACTGTGCCTGCAAAAGTGCTTCTTTATTAAAGGAAGATTATCTTGGGAACACTACTTGAGTGTGGATAGTGAAAAATAAATGTCTGGCAGTTATATTGCTGGTTCTCACTCATTCCTATTGTATTTAAACTAAAGAATAAAGGTTCAATTCTATGCAAATGTTACTGCAGTTGGGTGGCCAATCCTCCAGAATTGTCCTCAAGTCGCCAGGAATTAATGGTTAACCTCCAGGACACTGCTGCATGCAACCCAGGAGAAAGATCATGGGGGCATTCAAGCTAATTGTATTTTAGTTTATTTGAACACTTTTGTTCAATCTGTTATAAAAATATTGCAGATGGGGAAAAAAGGTTTTTGAGTGACAGTCAAGAATCCCCAATTGCCATGGGAGAACGATGCACCACAAGGGTGGACGTGTCAGGTGACTGTAATGTATTTGCTTCATGGGTTCTTTACTTAAGAATTCATAGCAACACATTGCAATTAAAAACTAATTGGTTTATTAGCAAAAGGTTTAACAATCACACTACACATTACCAGCTCATCCACCAAGCTTACAACCACTTGCCTCATCATGGATACCCCAAACATAACTGGCTGGGGTTCTATTGAATCTTCTGAACATCACGTCACTGGCTAAACCACTCCCAACTAAACAGCTCTACAAACCTGTGAGCATACTCTACAGTGACTAATGATGGGAGCATGGGGGGTCGGGGCGGTTGGAGATGGGAGGTCATGTGATGTAACCTCTGGGACCATGTCCAGCCAGAGTTGGCAACTCTATACTGTAGTAGTGGTGGAAGTTGTAGAAACAGGTGGCAGGGCAGTGGCAGGTGGGCCTGACTTAGAGCTGCACCTGCAGACAGGTGGCACCTTAGGACCTCAATTTGTAGCATAACAGACAGCGAGGCACAAGAGAGACCTCAACTAAGAAAGAAAGGAAGAAAATGGCGGTACAGATAGACCTGACTATATGCCATCGGGGCCGTCATTAGCCAGAGCTCATTATCTCCTCATTTCTACAACCAGGGACGCTTTTGATCATGCCGTTGGTACACTTCATACATATGTTATATTCTGTCTTTACATTTCCTGTGTTTCTTTGTTTATTGTTATAGGCGTGTTTGCAAAGGGATTAAATAAACTTCAAAAGTGTAAAAAAGAACAAGCAGTCTTGGAGCGGATTCAATATGCAAAAACTTGGCAGAAATCATAACTATCACCTGTCTGTACAATTGAAAGGTTCAGAACTCACTCTCGTTTTTGAACTGTACCACGATGACCTTTTAATTGTGTGGCAAATTGCATTTAGCGATGACAATTTAATAGGCAGGTGTGCAACGATGTTCTGAAACAGGAACAACGCTGTGGAAGACACTAATGGCGCGTATTTTATTGCTTTGCTCATGAGACTGTAGGCCTTGCCATTATTCCTGCAAAATTCATGATTTATTTTTCTCTGGAAAAAACATTCTTGATTTCGGTATCCTGTGTGATAGAGGCTGTAATGAGTTGAGGAAAGAAGTGAAAGGCCTACCTTCCTGCCTGCCTTTCTTGGAAGTGGAAACTCCCTGCACTGATTGACTTGTTTGGCAGTGTGATAAGCCAAGCTGTGGGCGCTCAGCCAAGTGACTTGAAACTCCTCAGGCTCAGATTTCCCTGGGACTGGGCCAGGCTTTCACCCCTGTGATCTTCTTTTGACCTGGCAGATGGCATTTCTGAAAGCATTTCACACAATAAAATTCCAGAGTGTCACCCACAGTCAGGTACTGTCTGCTCGTAACTTGTAACCCTTTCCTTGCTGATTTGAAAATGTTAATTAAAGCATAGTCTTTTGAAAAATGTCCCTGTGACCTTATCACAATCAGCCCTTAATTATAATTTGCAACAATGATCATAAGCGGATCTCACTCACCTTTATTCTTTTGCTCCATTTCTTCACTGAATTGGAATTTACTCCTTCTGATATTTAACCCAAAAATATTCCCAATGAATGTTTGCACTCGTGTATTGCAGCAAGTATTTGCAATGTTTACAATTTATAATTTTACATACAATTCAGTCGTCTTCATCCTTTCTTAATATTTAACCTTCTCACGAGAAAAACTAATAAAAAGATAAATGTGCTTCTTTCTACCTTTTGCATTAATAGGAAAACAGCAAAAATATAACTGAGGTAAAATTTACATGGGAAAGTTTAAACTCTCGGGCAGGCAGCCTCTGCAGGCCGCCCCTTGTGGATGGTGGGAGGCCCAGTTCATATAGAGGGCTGGGCCTTATTACCATGATGCCGGCAAAGCACCCGACCCAGGCGGGCATCCAATAACAGCTTACCCGCTCCAGGTCAGCGCAATATCAGGCGGGCTGCAACCAACCCGGTTGTCAGGAAAGCAGGCCCAGGGAAGGGTTCCGATTACAGAGGGTGGGGGAACACGGAATGTCAGAGCCCGCTTTATTCTTGTGGAGCCTGCTTTATTTTTCACTTACCTTTTACGAGCCTCTTCCTCTTCACCAACTGAACTGGTTGTCCCTCGAAATTGCATTTTTTTTTTTATTCATTCATGAGTGTCCCTGGCAAAGCCAGCATTTATTGCCCATCCCTAATGCCCCTGAAGAAGGTGATGGTGAGCCGCATTCTTGAACCGTTGCAGTCCATGGGGTGAAAGCACTCCCACAGTGCAGTTAGGGAGGGAGTTCCAGGATTTTGACCCAGCGACGATGAAGGAACGGCGATATATTTCCAAGTCAGGATGGTGTGCGACTTGGAGGGGAAGTTGGAGGTGGTGGTGCTCCCCATGCACCTGCTGCTCTTATTCTTTTAGGCAGCAGAGATCGCGGGTTTAGGAGGTGCTGTCGAAGAAGCCTTGGCAAGTTTCTGCAGTGCCGGGTTAGTGCTGATGCTAACTCTTACTGCCTGGACCTCTAGCGCCTTGCAGATCATGATGTCATAAAGTGCGCAGCGTCCCATTATCGCCCCGGATGTGAAGTTGCCTCCCGCCACCTGCTGTATCGCCGGGTATGAACAACAGCAGGAAGAGGAGGTGTTGTCATCTTGGCTAGCCGCTTGGGGAGTGCTAATTAAGGGGAATGGTTTTCAGGTAGGCCAAACTTTATTATTTGCACCAGTCTGATGCGTGCTGAAAGTTTTCCATGTTTCATTGCTGCAAGATGTCCAAGCCCTCCATTTTCTGAGAGTGACTGGAGCTGTAATGGCAGTCGCGCAGGGCGCCTTGCAAAGCAGAAATCCCGAGGAGTAGGTTGCGCACCATCATTGGCCTTTCCCTTTAAGCGAGGGAAGCAGCATCTGATGCCGGTATCTTTGCACTCCACATTGTTCAGCCCTCTGCCGCTACTGCCCCGCGCCCGCACTTTAGCGCTCTAAGAGAAGTGGTGAGTGCTTGATTTAGTGCTCCACTTCCCTCTTGGAGTGCCATAGCTGAATTTCCTGGGAGCAGAAAATCATTATCACCTGCCGCTACTTTTTCGGGATTTATCCCATCTATTTATTCCATCCCTGTGATTAGTGTATCTGTTGCCTATCTGCATTTCCCTTTTCCCTCTCAATTTTGATTCTTAAATGCCAGTTTATTTTTCATTCTTCAGTTCTAATAAAGGATTACGCACCTGATACATCAATAACTCATTTTTCCTCTTTACACATGCTGACTGACCTGCTATGTATTTCCAACATTTTCTGGAAGGATGAACAGGCTGGGTCTCTTTTCTCTTGAAAAGAGAAGGCTGATTGATGGGTGACCTAATAGAGGTCTTTAAAATTATGAAAGGTTTTGATAGAGCGGATACAGAGTGAATGTTTCCACTTGTGGGGAAGAGCGAAACTAGAGGCCATTAATATAAGATAGTCACCTAGAAATCCAATAGGGAATTCAGAAACATTGTCTTTACCCAGAGAGTGGTGAGTATGTGAAACTCGCTACCACAGGGAGTGGTTGAAGTGTATAGTATAGATGCATTTAAAGGGAGGCTAGACAAGGGAGAAGGGAATAGAGGATTATGCTGATAGATTTAGACAAGGAAAGATGGGAGGAGATTCGAGTGGAGCATAGATGCCGGCATGGACTGGTTGGGCCAAATGGCCTGTTTCTGTGCTGTATATCCTGTGTAATCCTATGTAGTTATTTCCAGCATTTGGAGTTTTTTTCTCTTTACTTAAAGATGGGTTAAGGTTTTCAGATGGAATGCTGCACATTTTGAGCATCTTAAGAACATAAGAAATAGGAGCAGGAGTAGGTCATACAGCCCCTCGAGCCTGCTCTGCCATTTCATAAGATCATGGCTGATCTGATCATGGGCTCAGCTCCACTTCCCCGCCCGTTCCCCATAACCCCTTACTCCCTTATCGTTCAAAAATCTGTTTATCTCTGCCTTAAATATATTCAATGACCCAGTCTCCACAGTTCTCTGGGGCAGAGAATTCCATAGATTTACAACCCTCTAAGAGAAGACATTTCTCCTCATCTCAGTTTTAAATGGCGGCCCCTTATTCTGAGACTATGTCCCCTATTTTTAATTTCCCCTATGAGTGGAAATATCCTCTCTGCATCCATCTTGTCGAGCCCCCTCATTATCTTATATGTTTCAATAAGATCACCTCTCATTCTTCTGAACTCCAATGTGTATATTTTGGCATTCTTGGGTTTTTATGCCATTGCTACAAATTGAGGCATCATATGTCCAACAACACACCATGGTGCGTTAGCTATATTTTAACCAGTAATTATGGGACCAAAATGTAAGGGAGTTTATGATCCATAAGCTTCTGTAAAGCATTGCATTAAACAGAATAGACACAGCTTTCTTCTCACAGAAAAATGATGATATTTTATTGCAGCAGTGACAGAGGTCATTTTAGCTTCAGAGTGCGAGTTAATGGCTTGAATATTCTCAGTTACAGTCAGGTTTCAGTAATTGCTTTTAATCTGTTAGGAAGTGGTGCTATATTGATAACGAGCAGAAGAATCACACACCTCCTCACTTGCAGTACACAGCAAACGTGTCTGCCCTTCGTACAGAGATAAGTTCGGACATGTTTATTTTCATAACAGCGATTGCAACTCAGTTATTAATGCAGTGCTGCCAAGTAGTTGTGTCGTTTTACAAGAAAGGAGGCACAATGCTGGTAAAGTAACTCTATGGATGAGAAATAAATCTCCATAATTGTCCTGACATGAATTTAAAACAAAAATACTGAAGGGATGAGGAAGTGAAAAGCAGAATGGCTGTAACCAATTCTTTTTTTGCCCTGGTGGGTGGAATGTCGATCAGACTTTCTGCTGTGTGCCGAGCTAGCACCACACAACACAGTGGGTAGAAAATGCAGTCCGTTCAGAGGATTTTGCGCATGCTCCTAGCATTGATTGAAAACAGGAAAGTTATCTCTGCATTCATTATATCGAGAGCAGCATTTGACATGAGTCATCAGGTGAGCAGGTCTAAAAGGGTTGTGGTGTCAGCAGAAGAAATCATATCTGCAATGCTATTAGCTCATTGTGAGTACCCAGCTTTTTGGCTCCCTCTGTCAGCCACTATAAGACAACAACAACAAAATAAACAAAACTTGAAAATAGTGTTTCATGAAAAGTAGGTGTTGAAAAAGATATTGAGGGAGTAGAGATTTGGATATGTGTTTTTTTTTCCTCTCCAATTTTTTAATCTTTTTTCACTCCTTCCCTCTTCCACCCTTCATAAACTTGAGCTTATCCAAAACTCTGTTGCCCCAGTCCTAACTCGCACCAAGTCCCGCTCACCCATCACCCTGTGTTCGCTGACATACATTGGATCCTGGTCCCCGAACGCCTCGGTTTTAAAATTCTCATCATCGTGTTCAAATCCCTCCATGGTCTCGTCCCATCTTATCTCTGTAGCCTCCTCCAGCCCAAAAACCCTCCAAGAGCTCTGTGTTTCTCCAATTCTGGCCACTTTTGCATCCCCGACTTCCTTCGCCCCACCACTGGCAGCTGTACCTTCTGTTGTCTAGGCCCTAAGACATGGGATTAGCTTCCTATCTCCCTCCGCTTCTCCATCTCGCTTTCCTCCTGCAAGACACTCCTTAAAACTTACCTCTTTGACCAAGCTTTTGGTTACCTGTCCTAATGTCTCCTTCTTTCACTCAGTGTCAATATTTTTATCCGACTACGCTCCGGTGAAGCGCCTTGGGCAGTTTTCCTACCTTAAAGTTGCTACATAAATGCAATTTGTTGTTGTTAGTTTCATCGGTACTGACAGCCCATCACTGATCTCAGCCAAATGATCATTCTTCTGAAAGGGAAGGCAGTGCAAGGGAAGGCATCACAGCGAACCCAATCCTAAATTCATCCTTACACACATACACACAATTTCCAGCAGGAGAACAGTTGGATTATGATCCGGAGCAGAAATCTTGCCTGATTTATCCACTCGCTAGCCACGGCATGAGGAGGATAATAGTAGCGCTCCTACTACTGCCCAAGTTGAGATCAGCACAATCTGAGGAACGCAAAATAGGTACAGGTTGGCCTTGTAAAAAAGAAAGAAAGACGTGCATTTATATAGCGCCGTTCACAACCACCGGATGTCTCAAAGCACTTTACAGCCAACGAAGTACTTTTTGAAATGTAGTCACTGTAATGTAGAAAACGCAGCAGTCAATTTGCACACAAACATCAATGTGATTATGACTAAATAATCTGTTTTTTCGTTAAATTGATTGAGGGATAAATATTGGCCCTAGGACTCCGGGGATATCTCCCCTGCTCTTCTTCAAAATAGTGCCATGGGATCTTGTACGTCCACTTCAGAGAGCAGACAGGACCTCGCTTTAATGTCTCATCCGAAAGACAGCACATCTGACAGTGCAGTGCTCCCTCAGCACTGCAACGTCAGCCTAGACTTTTTCTGTTCAAGTTCCTGGAATGGGACTTGAGCGCACAACTTTCTTACTCAGAGGTGTGTGTGCTACCCACTGAGCCACAACTGACACCTCTAAGGTGAAGCTTCTGCCCCTTACAAGGCCGCTGAGCAAACTCAGAGTATCCAGGACCCTGTCTGTAACCAGGATAATTTACCAAGGTCCCGTCTGCGCTCTCACATGGATGTAAAAGATCCCATGGCTCCCATGGGCTGAACTGATTCGGAAACTTGGGGCTGCTTATCTCCATTCTGACCATATGGGTAATTTTCTGCTTGGTACCTGAGATTATAATCAGTATGGTTCCCTATAGCTATTTTATGCTCATCAAAAGTGACTACACATCAAAAGTACTTCATTGGTGGTAAAGCGCCTTGGGAGGTCCCGTGGCTGTGAAAGCAAATAAATACAAGTTTTTCTTTCTTTCTTTAAAAGTTCAATAATGTCATTAATGTACATGTATTAAGGTCAGTCATAAATTAGATGCTGCTCAGTGATACCATTGATTAGCCTGTTAATACTATGCTGTGGAGCAGATGTACTGAGATTTGAACTATTCTCAGAAAAAAAGTCCTGATCTCAGGCTGAACTGTGTGGGGATATACCAAATGAAGTGAGGAGAAAATAGAGAGTAAATAAACGTCAACATCACTTCGGTAGCAATAGAATAGAATGACAAGTGCCAACTTGGCTCAATTCGTAACACTCTCGTCTGAGTCAGAAGATCACTGGTTCAAACCTCACTCCAGGATTTGACGGATAGTGCAGTACTGAAACTCCTTCATAGTTGCATTGTTGAAGATGACATCTTTCAGATGAGATGCCAAACTGAGTCCACTTCTGCCTGATAGACATACAAAGGGACATTTTTCTGGGTCTCTGCCCAGACACATTGGATCACCTGGGCACAATGGATAGCGGAATATTGGGCGGGTCAGAGCATGTGGCTGATTTTCATCCATGCCGCATATTTGGCGTAATCAATTCTGAAATTCAGGAGGTAAGCAGGCTGATAGAAGTGTGACTGTGCATTGTGATATCTCTGTGTGTCAGTGAAGATTGTGGTCCTAGTTCAACACCGAACAGACATCATAATGCTCATTCATGCAGGTATCCATACCTGTAATGCATGCACCTGTGAGTATGCTCACAGGTGTTGTGGAGCTGTTGGAGGTGTAGCCTGTTCATTTGGAGCTTGGAGCAGTGAGGGAAGGAGCTCCCTGCTTTGGCTCCTGCCTGGAGGCCTGTGTGACCCTGAGATCAGCCCAGGAAGAGGAGGAAGGGGCTTACTACACTACATTTCATCCAGAGGGAGAGGAGGAGAGCAGAAAATGTATCAACTTTATTTCTGCTGCAGAGAGTTGGGGAGAGGGGGAATAATAACTGTGTGGAAGGAAGGAGAGCCACGAACATTCTACAGGTGGGTGTATTGGTGCACTCGCTAAAGACTTTGTTTTATCGGTGGGGGGAGAAAGAAGAGTTGCTCGAGGGCAGGAACATCGCGGGGTGTGTGTGTGTGAGGAAGTGTGTGTGGGGGTCTTGCTTACAGCTAGGCCCCACACACCACTGAAGCACCCCTCCCCCATTGCCTAGCCTGGGATAGCTGGAGCTACATGGCTGAAGACCTATTCATCACCCTAATTAACATCGTTGGGAGTGCTGAGCCTGGGTGGCTCCAGCTGCCCCAGGTGAAGACATCTTCTCCCCACACCCGAAGACCATCAAAAAGACTGTTCTTTCACCATCTGGGGAGTGCACCCCAGCAACACCCACCCATCACTGTGAGGGGAGACCTGCCCTCACAGCTTCCCTCTATCCCAACCCCCCGCTCTCTCTCTCTCTGTCACTCTCTCTGTCTCTCCCCTCTCTCTCTGAGAGCCCTTTCCTCCTTAATTAAAATCAATTATAAGACAACTGAGCAGAGGGAGCAAGGCCCCTCCCCAATCGTTAACTAGGGGAGAGGTGTGCCTCATTAAGAGCTCCCTCTGCTCAAACACCAACAAGGCCGATTTAAGACCATTCAGGCCTGTGACTTTGGGGTGGGTGTAGCCCTTAAAGGGACCCCGTGATGGCGACCCCATCCACGTCGGTGGCAGGGCCAGCTAAAACACACGCGCAGGCGGCGTCCGCATCCACGGCGCCTCCTGCGCCTCCTGCTGCCCTGCCACCATTCAGATTAATAACCAAATAACATGGGGTCAAGAGCTACACTCACCCCACTATGAGCATTGAGGAGTGCGTGCGGGCGATGGCTGGGGTAGTCGGCCCCTCGGCCATTGTCGCAGCCTCCAAAATGTCTGGGAAGGCGGTGTTCTTCCTAAGGTCGGAGCAGGCGGTGTCCCTCGCCCTCGAAAAGGGGCTCACGGTGGGCGGGACGTTCCTGCCGGTGGACCCTCTCGAGGCCAACGGGCAGAGGGTCATTCTTTCGAATGTCCCACCCTTTGTTCCCGCTGAGCTCCTCCTCCCTCACCTACATCAACTGGGAGAGTTAAGGTCAGGGATTAACCCCATACCGCTCGGCCTCAGGGAGAACAGCCTGCGCCACATGTTCTCCTTCCGCCGCCAGCTCTTTGTCCGGCTGGCGCGGGAGGAGACGACAGAGGGCACTTTCAATGTGGTGCACGAGGGGACTGCCTACCGTGTCTTCTGGACGTCGGACGGCGTGCAGTGCCATGCCAGCAGGGAGGTGGGGCACGTTCGTAAGAACTGCCCCACCTCCAAGGCCGCCAAACCACCGAAGGCGGCCAAGGCTCGCGCCGCCGCCACCCCTCCCCTAGTAGCGTCCACGTGCCAGGAGCCGTCGGTGCGTGGGCATCGTCGGAGGCCTTTGCTTTCACGGCCTCCGGCGGGGGGGAGGGAGAACGTCCGGCCGGAAAGAAGGCGCGGAAGAAGACTAAACCCCTCGAGGCGGGTCCCCTCAGTGTACCAGACAGTCCGATCACCGCACTCAGCCCAACCCTGTCACCGGTGAGCGCGGGGTGCCCTGAGCCCGTGCCCGAGCCCTCGACCAATACCGCAGAGGGGCTCGGGCGCGGGCAAAAAAAGAAAAAGGGGGGAGCGGAGCAGGAGGCCTCGGCAGACATGGAGGTCTCCCTGCCTCCACGGCCCCCCAGGAAGAAAAGGAGGCGCCGCTCCAATGAGGCGGAGGGGGAACAATATCCCTCAGCGGAGGAGTCGGTGCCCGCCGCATGTCCCGCGTCCCCCACCAGCGCCCCCAAACTGCGCCGTAGGCGGGAGGAATCTGTCCCCGGGGAGGGTCAGACAGTCGAGGCTGCCCAGCCTCTGCCTCCCGGGGATGGCGAGAAAGATCTGCCTGTCGTGGGGGGCGTGGGGCCGGCGGAGCAATGCGTCGCTGCCGGGTCGAGCGTCCTGGGGACTGAGGCGGGCGGGGCCTTAAGGCCGAACCTGAGCCCGCCCAGCCAACAATCAACATCCCCCGGGACTTGCTCGATCCGGCAGAAATACAAAGTTTTAATAATTTTAATGAACCGACACACGCTGGGCCGGGGGGTGGCGGCGGGGAGGGGGAAGAACACCAACCCTCGCCCCCTACTTTGGAGATGAGGGAATTGGAGGACCTGGAACATTTCTTTGACCAGGTCTCTCCATGTTCCCCGGTTCCTGGGACGGAGGAGGAACCCCTTCCGCTGTCGCTTCCCGACCCAGCACCTCAGTTAAAAGAGCCCAGTGGGGACTCTTCTGCCGACGATCCTGGGGAGGGATCGGGGCAGAGCCAGGGCCAGATGGAGCGGCCGGGCCGTTTGCCGTACCTCGTGCGGTCGACGGGCCGGTTGCTGGCGGCGACCTCCCGGAGGGGGACGGGGACTCGGTGGAGGACGCGGGAGAAGATCTGGAGTCCATCGCCAGTGAGGCGGTGGATCTCCTCGCGCCCGCCGCTGAGTCCCCCCTCATTTCTGTAAAGGAGCTCCGGGACTTTTTGGTCCAGAGCCAGGGTCACCGCAACCGAGCCCATCTGGCCCTGGAAAAATGGTCCGAGCCGACGCTGCTCATCACGTCCGTCCGCGCCGCCGCTAAAACCATGGCCACGGGCGGGCCCTTATCAAAGGCGCAAAGCCTTGAGTTGCGCCGGCTCAAAAGGTTCCTCGCTGGGCTGCTGAGCGAGTGGAGCTCAACAAATGACTCAACTCCCCCCCCCCACAATAGGTTAGGTAGAGGTTGCACTATGCTTTTGTCATGAAGATAACCATAGCCAGCCTCAACATCAAAAGCGGCAGAGAGGCACACCGTAGATTTAACAATTTTTCGCTCCAGTGGGAGGGGAAATATGCGGTGTGCTTCCTGCAAGAAACCCACACCGTTCCGGGAGACAAAGCCACGTGGCTCCTAGAATGGCAAGGAGAGGTCCGCATGAGCCACCTCACCGCCACTTCTTCTGGGGTGGCCATCTTGCTGGGCCCGCATTTTCAGCCGGAGATCTTGGGGGTCGAGGAGCCCGTGCCAGGCCGCTTGCTGCACGTCACGGTTCGCCTGGGGGACGTGCCGCTCCATCTCGTGAATGTGTATGCCCCTCAGCCCGGCCCGCAGTAGACGCGCTTCTTCAAAGAAGTGTCCGCTCTTCTTGGCTCATCGGCGTCTGCATTGTCCTCGGGGGGGATTTTAACTGCACCCTCGAGGCGAGGGACTGCTCCGGTACCCCGCAGAGCATGACGGCGATCGAGAAGTTGAGGGACCTGGTCGGGTCCTTCGACTTGATTGACGTCTGGGGAAATCTCCATCCCGACTCCAGCGCCTTTACTTGGGTGAGGCCAGGAGTAGGATGGTCCAGAGTCGACCGCCTTTACGTGTCTCGGGCGTACGTTTCCTGCGTCCCGGCGGCCTCCATGCGGCCGGTGCCGTGTTCGGACCACCACCTGGTGTGGGCGGAGCTCGCTTCGCTCCGCGCGAGGCCGGGTCCACGTTCTGGCACTTTAACAATCGGCTGCTGGAGGACGTGCGGTTCCAGGACTCGTTCCGTCGATTCTGGTCCGACTGGAGAAGGAAGCAGTGGGGCTTCCCCTCCTTGAAGCTATGGTGGGACGTGGGCAAGGCTCATGTCCGCGTCTTCTGTCAAGAGTACATGAGGGGGTCGACCAAGATTCTGGCAGCCAGGGTCGGGCGCCTAGAAAAAGAGGTGCTCGACCTGGAATCCCGTCTCGGTCAAGTCGTCGAGGACCCGGCCCTGTGGACGGTGTACGAAGTGAAGAAGGCCGCGCTGAAGGACCTGCAGTTTGTCGGGTCCCGAGGTGCGTTCGTGAGGTCGCGGATCCGGTTCCTGCGGGATCTGGACCGTGGCTCCCCCTTCTTCGACTCGCTGGAAAAAAGACAGAGTGTCCGTAAGCAGATCTTGACGCTGCTGGCCGACGACGGCTCTCTCGTCTCGGATCCGGAGGGCGTCAACAACAGGGCCCGTGAATATTACAGGGCTCTGTTCTCTCTGGAGCCGTCCAGCGAGGAAGCGCGTAGAGTTTTGTGGGAGGACCTGCCAAAGGTCAGCCCGGAGGGCGCCGAAAATCTGGAAGCTCCACTAAGCCTGGCAGAGCTGACCGGCGCCCTCGCCCGGCTCTCGAGGGGAAAAGCCCCGGGGCTGGACGGGCTGACCGTGGAGTTCCACAGGGCGTTCTGGGACGTCCTGGGGGGCGACTACGCGAGGGTCCTGGGGGAAAGTCTGGCGATTGGGGAGATGCCCCTCTCTTGGCGCAGGGCAGTCATCGTCCTGCTGCCCAAGAAGGGCGATCTCCGCCTCCTTAAGAACTGGCGCACGGTCTCCCTCCTCAGCACGGACTACAAAATCTTCACCAGGGTGATGTCTGCTCGCCTTGGCGCCGTGCTGGACCACATGATCCACCCCGACCAGTCCTACACGGTCCCGGGCCGGACAATCCACGATAACATCCATCTGGTCCGGGACCTCATCCATCATTCCCAGGAGGCTGGTCTGTCGGTCGCCTTCCTATCTCTCGACCAAGAGAAGGCGTTCGACAGGGTGGATCACGACTATCTGTTCGGAACTCTGCGCGCTTTCGGGTTCGGGACGCATTTCGTCGCCCGGATCCGACTTTTGTACGCCGCCGCGGAGTGTCTGATTAAGGTGAACGGGTCCTTGACGGCGCCCCTTCGCTTTGGGAGAGGGGCGCGCCAGGGATGCCCCATGTCCGGCCAGTTATATGCCATTTGCGTGGAGCCTTTCCTGCGCCTCCTGCGGACGAGTTGACGGGACTGGCTCTGCAAGGGCCGGGCGTGGAGGTCGTCCTCTCGGCTTACGCCGATGACGTGCTCCTCACGGTAGAGGATCCCGCTGACCTGCGGCGGATGCGTGAGTGCCAGGAGATTTACTCGGCCGCATCCTCCGCCAGGATCAACTGGGAGAAATGTTCCGGACTCCTGGTGGGTCAGTGGCGGGTGGACTTTTGCCTGGAGCACGACCCATCTCCTCTATCTGGGAGTCTACCTTAGCCCTGACGAGGAAGCCTGACGGCAAACTGGAAAGAGCTGGAGGCCAAGGTCGCCGCTCGCCTAGGGCGCTGGACAGGACTGCTCCGAGTGCTGTCCTACAGGGGTCGAGCGCTAGTCATAAACCAGCTGGTGGCCGCAATGTTGTGGTATCGGCTGGTCATTTTGACCCGTCCCCCTGCGTTTGTCGCCAAGATACAGAAGAAGCTGGTGGACTTCTTCTGGAACAACAGGAAGCACTGGGTCTCTGCCGCGGTCTTGAGTCTCCCGCTTAGGGAGGGCGGTCAGTCATTGGTGTGCGTCAGCACCCAGCTAGCGACTTTCCATCTTCAGACCCTGCAGAGACACCTTTACGTCGAGCCCCCTCCTAGGTGGCGTGCACTGGCGACGTATTTCTTCCGCCAGCAGCACGGCCTCAACTATGACACGCAGCTCCTGTTTGTGAGCTTGGGGGGCGTCAGGACCGCCGTCCAGGAGCTGCCTGTCTTTTACAAGGAACTCACCAGGGTCTGTAACAAAGTCTCCACCGAGTGCAGCTCCCCACCGGCTGGAGTAGCGGCTGTCCTGCAGGAGCCGCTGCTCAGGAATCCGTACCTCCACGACCGAGGTTTTAGGTGGCAGTCGGACGAGAGGGCTGTGGCTGGTGAGGTGACCAGGGTCAGGGACCTGCTCGATGGCGGAGGAGCGGGCTGGATGGTGCCAGACACTCTGACGCGGCGCCTAAATTCGGCCGACGTCCGCCGTGCGGCCGATGCCATCGAGTCGCTAAAAACAGCTCTGGGCCCTGACTCCGTTAGGTGCATCGAGGAGGTTCAAGCACGTGGGGAGATCCCGACCGAACTGACCCCCGTCCGGACGGAATTCCTCATCGGCGCCAAACCCCGGAACCTCCCTCGGGAGCCGGCGCCTCACAACTTGAGCCGCCTCGGGGAAATCCCCTCCGTGCCTTTCAGTTCTGCGCAGAGGGGTTTCTTGTACGTGCTGCTCCTGCACACTCTCAACTTTGCCATCCTCATCTGCCGTCCGGACACGCCATGGCGTACCATCTTGCCGTTCAGAGGAGGCGGGGTTCCCTGATGGAGGGCACTCTACGTGGGGGTCCTCCCACTATTTATCAGGGACTTGGCCTGGAGGGTGGTGCACGGAGCAGTCCCGTGCAACAAATTTTTAAGCCGGTTCACGGACTCCCAGGCCGCCTGCAATTTCTGCGGTCTGGAAGAGTCCGTGTTCCATGTTTTTATGGAGTGTGCAAGGTTGCAGCCCCTGTTTCATTATTTAAAGGGGCTGCTCCTCAATTTCTGGCTGCACTTCAGTCCCACACTCCTGATCTTTGGGCACCCTGTGCGGAGGGGAGCGGGTAGATCCGTGGGCCTCCTCGTAGGACTGCTCCTCGTAGGCCAAGGGTGCCATCAGCCGGTCCAGGCAGCGGGCGGTCGAGGGGGTCGTTCAGCCTGACTGCCTGCCTCTCTTCCGCGCGTACATCCGCGCCAGGGTGTCCTTGGAGATGGTACACTCGCGGCCTTCCGCGAGAGGTGGGCGCCGGAGGGACTGGAGTGCATCGTTCCCCCCGGCAACCAAATTTTAATTTGATTTTATGTTTTAAAGTTTAATTTGTTTTAATTGCCGGTGTTTTTTTAGTGTCCACCTCCCCTTTTATAGGGGGCACTTGGAAAAAAAAATATAATTTTAGTGCCCAAAAAAAACACCAAAAAAAAATACAAAAAAAACACACAAAAAAGCAAAAAAAGCGCCTTGAAAATGGTTGGTGTGTCCCCCAGATTGGGGGGCACGGATTAATGTTTTTGTTTCCTCCCAAAAGAGTTGTGGCCGTTGCACATAAACCAATGAGTGTTACAGAGTAGAGTTTGCTTGATGGCTCCTGCACAAGGATGACACGCAAATTCGTTACACGAACAAAATAGTTGTAGAGCTGTTGCATTGTGAGTGGCTTAGCCAGTCAGGTGATGTTCAAAGACTCAATAAAACCTCAGTCAGTTGAGTCTCGGCATCCATGATGTGGTATGCAGTTATGAGCCTAGTGGATGAACTGGTTATATGTAGTGGGATTGTTAAACCATTGTTAATAAACCAACTAGTTCTTAATAGCAATGTGTTGCTATGAATTCTTCAGCAAATACCCATGAAGCAAATAAAATGCAATAACCCCCATAAGAAAACTTATACAATACTGTACATTGCATACATAAGAACATAAGAACATAAGAATTAGGAACAGGAGTTACATACATACATACAGAACATACATCTGCCTACTACAATTCCCAGTATTGGACACAATGGCCAAGATGTGGGAGGGCCAGTGCTTTGTACGTTATCAGTTCTTGAGATTTGTGCACTGTCCCTTCATCTTTCATCCTAAGATCCTATTTGCTGGCAGTTTAAGGCTGTTTTCCATCAAACCCGCCCATGCCCTGCTCCGATCCCTCTACTGTGTCATTTTTCTGTAGACTACTCCCATTTATTTTGCACTCCCCCTCTTTGTTTCCCTTCACCAGCTTGATAATTTTGCATTTCTCTACATTAAATATCATCTCCCACTTTCTGACCTAATTTCCCCAACTTGTCCAGATTCCTCTGCAACCAGTCAGCTTGCTCCCCAGTGTTTATGACGCTTGTTAACTTGTTATCATCAGCAAACTTGAAGAACTTTATTACCATTGCACCCTCAAAATTAGTGATACACATTTAAAACAACAATGGCCCCAGAACCAATCCCACCTGCTAGCCACTTTTATCTTTGCAGATACTGCTCCCTAAACAACTATGCTTTGCTTCTTCTGACTCCATCAATTAGTTATCCCCTTCCAAAGTTTCCCTCCTATTCTGTACCTCTTGAGTTTCTCTTGAGTCTTCAATATTCTCTCTTTCAAGATACTCTGTTACTTTCCCCACCACCAATATCGAACCAATTTATACTACCGAGATTATCCTTGAACCCTTTGTCATGAATTGGAATCACACTTGCCTTGATATCTTCTCCTCGTGTACTTATCATATGTTACCTTTTCATGTCGCAATCAGATAAGAGGTTTAGATTTGTGACATCCACTGTACATTTCTATCAGCCATGATCTTGTTCAATGGAGCAGGCTCGAGGGGCTAGATGGCCTACTCCTGTTCCTAATTCTTATGTTCTTATGTGCTTCTCGTATGTCATTAAAGCTAGTTCCTTGTTTCAAACAATGTAGCATCATAAGAGATTAAAGCTTACAAGTAAAGCTTTAGTATTGTTGGGAGATTAAAACCAGATGATTTAGCTGTAATATTGATATATTAGAAATCACAATCTCTAACTGCATAATTGACGTCCAAAAAGAAAAAGGGTCACTGAATAAACATTAAGGGTGATCATTTTGATTTATGGCAAATTTTGTGAATTGTGGCAGAGATGACTGGAGATCCAAGTAATAAAATCTTGGGGGAGGTTAGACTGAGCTGAAGTAAAACTGTGCCTGGAGTAAATGAAAGGCATTTGGATTCGATCAATTATCCCTTGTTCTATAATTTTTAAAATTCATGTAGTTTAAGCCAAAGAAAAATCTGAAGTTCAGAGAAACTAGAAGATGCAGTAATGCAGTTGGAAAGGGTTGTGAGAAAAACAACCCGTAAAAAGCAGAATTGCCAACGTTGAAACAGGACAGTAGTCTCTGAATCGGTTGCCACCGGGCTATGGCCCAAATAGATGAGAATATGAATTTGAAGGTTTTTTAAGGTTATTCATTCTTAGCGAAATAGCATAGAAGTTGAAATTGGTACATTGATGGAATATTATGACTGTCCAAGACAAAGAGTGACTTCCAACTAGAAATAGAATCTTACAGCGCAGAAGGAGGCCATTTGGCCGTCGTGTCTCTGTGAAAGAGATATCCAATTAGTCCCACTCTCCTGCTCTTTACCTGCAATTTCTTTCCTTTTCAACCATATATCCAATTCCTTTTTGATAGTTATATGGGGGTGAAATTCGGGAGCGCCTAGTTTGGGAGCGGCAACCTTCACGAGGCGACCTAAATTGGAATCACCGCACCTGAGAGGAAGTGGAGTGCAATGTCGGGCACTCCACTTCCTTTTGGGGCTGGCTTGAGGGCGCTATGCGCTGCAATTTAGAGCACTGCGCAGCCTCCTCACATAGCACTGATGAGATCACAGGGCCTCCCTTTCCGTTAAAGGGGAGTGCACACTGCTAGCTCTGCAGGGGTTTCGAGGGGCCTCCACTAGGCCATCGGGGAAGCGGGTGCTGTGGCCTCAGCCCGGCACCGAAGCGGGGGTGCCAGGCTGCACCATCGTGGCACGAAGTCCGTGGAAAACCACACCGAGGCCGGGCCAGTAAGTTGGCCAAAAAATTAAAAAGGTGCCACGCACCTCCTCATTAAATTTCGACGCACGAGTGCAGTGCAGTCCGGTTCGCGACCCGCAAGGCTGGCGCTGACAACACCAGTGGCAGTCTTTCGGGGCGCTGCTTAATTTCTACCACGGGGTGAAAACGGGCCGCCGCGAGGCATAAAGGTGTCACCGCGCATGCCAATGATGACATCGCTGGAGGCGTAGCGGCCCAGAATGCTACCAACGGAGGCGGAGTGTTACCGGTTTTGCATTTCAGCTAACTCCCGCGCAATCTCACGGGAGCCAGTAGCGTCCCACCCCCCGAGCGGAAAAACATTTGCACCCCTCAGCATACCCCTGAGGCACTAACAGAAAGAACACAGCATGCCAAATTCGCCCCCATTGTGTCATATTAGGAGCACTGGTCATGCTACAAGGTCACAGCAACCAGTAGGCACCGCTAGGATGCAGGCCCACTTTAAAAATCAAGCCAGATTGCAACGCTGGCGAAGACACTCATGAAAATTTGATCTGAATAATTGCTTTTTTCCTAAAGAAATTCAAACAGAGATTATGACTATCATTCATTTAGCACCATTTGCCTAATTTCTAGATACTAGATACAAGCCAACCATAAACGGCTGACAGTTCATGGATGGTTCCATGCAAATAAGGTCAAAATAACACCAGCGTCATACTGGCACAAGCCTCTTATTCATTTCACCATAATATTGTTTTGTCTACAAGCCCATATAAAATAGCAGCAGAGTGGACACTGCTGCTTTCCAAGGCAGCGTTAAAGAGTTCTAGTAGAAGATTAGAAAGAACATTGAGCGATTATCTCGGCATCTTTTTTTTCCTATTGCCACTTAGATTGTCGGGAGAATTGGAAAAATTGTGGGAGGTCTTCCATATTTCAACCACCACCACATTAGCACAATGATTATTTAATTGGAAATGATCTATTACTTGTATTTTTTGGAAGAAGAAGTGTACCAGCTGAGGGACGCAAGGCTGGTTGGGCTGCACCAGAGGTGCCCCTGCACTCACACACTGGTACCCTCTCAACTGAATCAATAGGCAGAAGTGCACACACTTCCTGCTGCTGGAGGAGCAGTGCCTGTCAAAGCTTCAATTGACCATGACCACCATTAGAGAGTTGTGTTGCATGCTCCAATTTGAGCTGCAGCCAAATTCCTCCACAGGCATGGTACTGCTAGTGGCCATCAAGGTCACAACTGCCTTTAAATGTAGTTTATGCTTTAGATTCATTCCAAGTTACCACTGGGGAACATCAGCAACATAAGCCAACGACTGTTCACAGAAGGTTTTATGGCGCAAGTAATTTCACCTTCCCTGCAGACAGTCAACAGCAAGAGAGGGTTGTAAAGTTTTAGTGTGGCAGGATTGCCAAAGGCCCAGGGGTTGTAGATTGCACCCATGTGGTCCTGTGGTGCTCCATTCGCAATGCAACTCCTTACACGAAAAAGAAAAAAGAAAGTGTTAGATATGCAGAATGTAGATATACTCCCTGTATAGTCACTATATAGTTGCATAAGATGGAGACTTGTTTACCTGATGTACTATCAATAAGGTTTAACTGTTTATATACATGCTGGCACCACTAGAGGGTGCAACTGGTGGAGACCGGGGTTTCCTGCCCTGCCCTGGTGGCAGGGGCTGTATAAAAGGGGAGCCACTATGCGGCTGCCTCACTCTGGAGTTAGGAATAAAGGACTAAAGTCACTACAGTTTGAGTACAACACAATGCCTCGTGGAGTCATTCATAGGTACAATACAAACATACTAACTAACGACGAGAATAAGGACTTTCACGCGATATTATGGCTACCTTTGGCACACTAAAAGACTTCGCAGAGGGTGATGATTAGGATGCCTTCACGGAAAGGCTCGAGCAATATTTTGTGGCAAACTACCTGGTGGGGGAGACGGACACATTGGCGGAGAAGTGCAAGGCTATACAGCTGACCAGTTGTGGGCCTGAGCTCTACCGCCTCATCAGGGACTTACTGGCACCCACAAAGGCCAAGGATAAGAGATACGATGAACTGACTGAACTAATTCGCAACCAACTTAAACCAAAAGAGAGCATCCTCACGTCCAGGCACAGATTCTACACTCACTGCAGACCTGAGGGCCAGGAGATTGCAAAACATGCTGCCGACCTCAGGAGACTTGTGGCACCATGTGATTTTGGCACGCACCTCAACGAAGCATTGCGAGACATCTTCGTTATAGGAATTGGCCACGAGGGTCTCCTTCACAAGCTATTATCTGCCGACACCACAGTCAACCTGCAGAAAGCCACCAGCATCAGTCAGGCGTTCATGACCTCGACTTGCAGCACCAAGCAAATTATTCATCCTGTGGACTCAAACCCGGCAAGTACTGTACACAGAATGGTGCCTTTCACAGGCAAGACTGTAGAACGTGGCTCTGCCCAGGGCAGAGAGCACAGACCTCAGGGTTCCAGAACTCAGAGCCCACCGAGGGGTGCTAATCGAGTAGCACCATGCTGGCGTTGCAGAGGAAACCATAGGGCTCACCAGTGTCGGTTTGCTGAGTATGTATGCAAAGCCTGTAACACGAAGAGCCACCTCCAGCGTATGTGTAAAAGAGATACGACTCACCGTCTAGCAGAGGAGTCGGTAGGTGACTTTGAATCCAGCGGGGACTATGATGATTTGGCCAGAGAGGCAGCTCAGCCTCAAGAATAAGTGTATACCTGCACCACCGATTGTCCTCCAGTGAAGCTGGAAGTCGAGAAAAACGACGTTCCAGTCTTCATGGAAGTGGACACGGGAGCGAGTCAGTCAGTGATGAGCCAGGATGCCTTCAAGAGGCTATGGAATGAAAACCGACCCAAGCTCGTTCCAGTACAGGAAAAGTTGTGCACCGACACCAAGGAGCTGATCCTAGTCCTTGGTAGTGCGGATGTAAATGTAATCCATAATGGCGTGGTGCACAAGTTACCTCTGTGGATTGTTGCAGTTGATGGTCCAATGCTACTCAGAAGAAGGTGGATGGGGAAGATCCAGTGGAAATGGGAAGACCTCTCCATTCCAGCAATCGATGTTCTCCCTGCTCAGAGGCAGAACAAAACCTCACCTTCGCTTGGGCCAGGCACCAGAGAACAGACCAGCGCAGACCTGAGACACAGACCATCCATCACGACTGCTTGGCAATGATCCGACCGAAACTACCTAAAAGTACCTTCCCGACTCCTGTGGCAGGAGTCCTGGGGAGGAAGATCGAATTCACAGGCACTCTACCAGCTTTTGTGACAGAATCGCGGGAGAGAAGGATCAAGGAGTCGACCTCGAGGACAGAGGCAAGATGGCGTTCCTGCTGCAGTGAGGAGCAGCGTGGCGTGGTAGGCTTCTCTTAAAGGAGACCTGCAACCAATTGAACTTAAAGAGACATTGTATGCACAGCAATCAATGTAACGAACCGATTAAGAATGTAAAGAACAAAATGTTGCGAGATGTCAGGAACAGAGTGTCCCCAAAAGTAGCAAGTGAGCGAATTCGGGAGGGTAAAGATGCCCTGCCCCAGGAGTCCCCACAAGTTATCGGCCAGCGACCTCAGGAGGTTGAAGGCACTGATCCTGATGCCCTGCCCCAGGTCTATCCCACGCTGTAGGCACCCGATGGCAGTATTCGCCACGGACGTGGAAATGAAAATGGCGCCAATACGCGCAGTCGGCCGCCGTTGCCCACTACCCGGGTGGAGACGGCGCAGCCCCCAGACCCAGTCCCTACCTCGGCCATGTCCGGGAGCGAAAGGTCAGAACCAACGAGTTCCCCAAACGGGACCTGGAACAGCCAGGTTCCCAGCACCGTTAGCGAGCAGGCTGAAGATACTGCAGCCCTCAAAGGAGGACAGGAGGCCACACACATCTGTGGCTCTGCCCACCACTAGGTAATGGCAAAGGCCCTGAGTCCTGGCTAGGTGAGCGAACCAAGCCCACCCCGCTTGCAGGGGGCGCAGCGCCTCCATCAGACGACTAGGACCCCGTCCGGTTGCTCTGGAACTAATGTCCTCGCATACCTGTACTGCTACCTCAGTACTGACCATGACTGAACTAATTATGCAATCTATGCAATCCTGGCGCACGACCGTAAAACATAACGAATGTAACTCACTGAACCAAGGTGTCACGATACAAACTGTAAAAAAAAATTGTTTTTTCTTCCTTTCTTTGTACTTGCACTGTGTCTGATCCTGTATGTTTATGTAACGGGCCAGCTGCATGATCACGTTGTGTGGGGGGGGGTGTGGATGGATGTATGTAGCCATGGACACACACATGGATCATACCCAGAACCCTCATTGCCTCGTGGAGTCATTCATAGGTACAGTACAAACATAATAGAAAGACTTGGATTTATATAGCACCTTTCATGACCACCAGATGTCTTAAAGCACTTTACAGCCAATGAAGTACTTTTGGAGTGTAGTCATTGTTGTAATGTAGGAAATGCAGCTGCCAATTTCCACACAAGTCGGCTCCCACAAACAGCAATGTTATAATGACCAGATAATCTGTTTTATGTTGATTGAGGGATAAATATTGGCCAAAACATCGGGAATAACTCCCCTGCTCTTCTTCAAAATAGTGCCATGGGGGCTTTTACGTCCACCCAAGAGAGCAGACGGGGCCTCGTTTAACATCTCATCCGAAAGACGGCACCTCTAACAGTGCAGCACACCCTCAGCCTAGATATTTATGTTCAAGGCACTGGCATGGGACTTGAACCCACAACCTTCTGGTTCAGATGCAAGAGTGCTACCCACTGAGCCACTGCTGACATGAAGAGGAAAATATTTCATCTTCTAAATGTTCCGCTAATTTGCAACCGGCAGCACTAAATTGTGCATATCAATGTTCATTTCCCAGGATCACGGTCGTCTGCTGAATGCTGAATAACATCTCCATGCAAAACAGCATTACATTGGAGCCTTGGAGGAGGAAGACCTCCATGTGCAGCAAGAAGACCACCAGCAGAAAAACCAGGAGCAGCATTACCAGGTTGTGGAAGAGAACCTGATAGTGGCTACGAGAGTCATTCATCAAGTTCTCATGCAGGAGACCTTCTCTTAACTTAGAAATGACCTCACTACATTAGCAGCTCTAACTATATCTTGCTTGTAACCCCTATAAATATGCCTTCATCTATATTGACATAATTTTCCACCAATCTCCTGTTCATGGGCACTTGGTGAAAAATGCTCTCAAACCTTTGCACGAACACTCTCCACATGTCTAAAAGCTTTAGTACAGGTACATTTTTAATGTGTGAGTGCCTACTGTATACTTCCACAGTGCTTTTCCTTAGTGAAGGTGTGTGATGACTATATATACTTGTAAACCTGGTCTTGTGCTTGATCTATCTGCTCTTTTAGTTGCAGTGTGTGCAGAAGAACTTTTTACAATTTAGGGGGCTGTCAGAATTGCTGTGATGCTCACCAGTGTAATGTATGAACCTCTGAGTATGCTCACAGGTTTGTAGAGCTGTAGAAGCTCGACTGCCTGCTTCTCTTCCATGGTTACGTTCGCGCCAGGGTGTCATTGGAGATGGATCACGCGGTGTCCACCGGTACGCTCGCTGCCTTCTGCAAGAGGTGGGCGCCGGAGGGACTGGAGTGCATCATCACCCCCAGGAACAGAATTTTAATTTAATTTGATTGGTTAAAGTTCCCAATTAATTTGGAAATGTGTGGGTTCTATTGCTCTTACTAAAAGGGGGTAGTTGATTTTAAAATTCTAACCAAAATAGTATAGAGCTGTAGAGTTGGGTGTGGCTTAGCCAGTCACGTGATGTTGCCAAGACTCAATAAAACCCCAGCCAGTTGAGTTTGGGGGCTCCACGATGAGGCAGGTGGTTGTGAGCCTGATGGATGAAACATAGAAACATAGAAACATAGAAAATAGGTGCAGGAGTAGGCCATTCGGCCCTTCGAGCCTGCACCACCATTCAATATAATCATGGCTGATCATGCAACTTCAGTACCCCATTCCTGTTTTCTCTCCATACCTTTTGATCCCTTTAGCCGTAAGGGCCAGATCTAACTCCCTTTTGAATATATCCAATGAACTGGACTCAATAACTTTCTGTGGTAGAGAATTCCACAGGTTCACAATTCTCTGGATGAAAAAGTTTCTCCTCATCTCGGTCCTATATGGCTTACCAATTATCCTTAGACTGTGACCCTTGGTTCTGGACTTCCCCAACATCGGGAACATTCTTCCTGCATCTAACCTGTCCAATCCCGTCAGAATTTTATATGTTTCTATGAGAGCCCCTCTCATTCTTCTAAATTCCAGTGAATATAAGTCTAGTCGATCCAGTCTTTCTTCATATGTCAGTCCTGCCACCCCGGGAATCAGTCTGGTGAACCTTCGCTGCACTCCCTCAATAGCAAGAATGTCCTTCCTCAGATTAGGAGACCAAAACTGCACACAATGCTCAAGGTGTGGCCTCACCAAGACCCTGTACAACTGCAGCAAGACCTCCCTGCTCCTATACTCAAATCCTCTCGCTATGAACTGGTACTGTGTCATGTGATTGTTAAACCTTTTGCTTGTTCCTAATAGCATTATGTTGCTATGAATTCTTAAGCAAAGAACCCATGAAGCAAATACATTACAACCACCAAAGAAGATCCCTTGCCCAGCCTTCACATCATCCATGATAATGTCAATAGTTCCATCTGAGAAACAGGCCAATCTCTTGGCCATTACTTTTGTAAAGAAGTTTGCTGACATCCAGATCTGCAAACCATCAAAACCGCCCCTATAAACTGGTGCTGATCTTTAAATCCTGCAGTGGCACCCGGCTTCCCACCCACCAATGGGCAAGTTCCAAATGACAATGAGGCTGATCCTGGAAATACACTTGGAGTCAGCAGACTAAAGGCTGAGTTGATGTTCTTTTTGTCTGGTTGAGATAATGCTTAATTGGAAAATCTAAGCTATACTTGCCTGTTACTCAGAATTCTGTTTGTATTGTTGTTCCTCAATGACTAGACATATAGACCAGATTTTCCTCTGGAAGTGACAGTGAGCATTGACCATCCCTCCCCATATGACACATTGTCCTTCATTAACACCTTCGCAACACCGGACAAAAGGAACAAGCTCCAAGGTGATAGATTACATTGTTTCTGCCAGGAATCTATTTTTTTTAATTCTTCAGCTTCTCGGAGGTAGCCAAACATGTATGGCTGCAGGCACCCAAGGCCTGTACGCTCACCTATTTTACTTCCGATGCGCAACACATTGCAGTCATCTGTATTAAATATATTCTAACAGTTATGTCAGCTTGGAAGTTTTGACTAGCTCCTTGGCTATTTCATCAGACTCGAGGACCCACCCTCATTTGGTGCCATCTGTGAACCTGATCAACTTGGCCAACTTGCATTACATTTCTGAGTAGAGTTTGTTCATGTAGATTGGAAACAGCTCTGCCTCCAGTATTGATGCATGGGTCAATTCACTCCGTACATTTCTCCACTCGACATCACTCCCCTAACTAGTATCCACTGTCTGCTCACTTTCTGCCAAATCTTATCCACCTCCAAGTTTTATCTTGTGGCACAACCTTTCATGTGGAACTTTATAGAAGGCTTTATGAAAGTTTTGGTACACTATATCATAGAGCTTTTCAACATCTACTTGGGCTGTCACTTGCTCAAAATCATCATTAGGCAGGATGTGGCCATTTTGGAAACTGCACTGCAATTTACTAGGTGACTTTCATATAAGTAATCCTTAAATTTGTTCCTAATGATTGATTCCATTTTTGATAAATGAGACAATGATGTGCTCGGCTTTCATCTGTGTGTTGGAGGTAACTGAGAACATCAAGTCAAATTAAAATCTCTTCAAGGGTAATTAATAATTATGATCTAAAATGTTGTTTTTGTGTCCCGTTTGCACTCAAATCACCTTTTGAAACCGGATCTAAGCAAGAATCTATCATTTTTTTTTTAAATGCTTAGAAGTAGAAGAAAATTGAAGAGATACTGGAACCTTGTCAGCATCGTTGTGGCAAAGCAACTGTGTAGATAAAAGGATCAACAAAGACAACTGTTATGAACATTCACTGTGATAAAAAGACAAGCTTATCTTGAATAGTGGTCCTTCATGAGTTTGTCAAGCTCTCCGGAGAGGAAGAAACATTCATTATTGCTGTGAATTTATTTCAAAGAAAGAGGCTATGTTAACAGATAGTCCACTCTGTTATATGTTTTATTATAATGCACCAATAATATTCTCTTTAGATATCAAAGTTTGCAAAAGGCTCCCTGAACTTGGATCTAATGGTTTAGGCATAACTATTGCCTGGATCACTGAGGTGGTGTTCAGTCGTAGTCATTCCATTAATTGAAAGTAGCTTGACACATCACAAAACAGGAAACCAATTGTGATTCGAACCAATTATCAGTATTGGTAAATGGTCGGGCAAAATGACAGAGAACGGTTATCTGCCAATCAGTATTCTGTAACCTATGCACAAAAACCCAATATTTCCTCCAGCCAATAATTTGATTGAGAGGGAGGTGAGGGTATGTCTGGTACTTTCTACTAATCTGAATGCAGCTATTCACAAACAATGCAAGATGACTTCTGTATGGAAGCTCCATCTCCCAACTTCACCTTGCAACAAAGCTATCATTCCAGCGAGCGACTCAGGCATTGATCATTCCAGTTTATTACTTAATTGGACAACTTCATAACTGGAATAAAACTAGTGCTCAATGTTACTATTGCTCAATATAGGTACATTATCAATGATAAACATCGCTGATGTATGACGCTTGTGTATTATGAGGAATGAAAGGCCAAAGTTGTGAAAGGACATGGCTTAATGTGCAGTTGGATAAATAGGTTATACACATCTTTAATAAATGTTACACAAAGTTAACTGGCAAAAATTAATGGCCACTGTAATTAGATGGCGCTTTGCAGACATGCAACAAAGAGCCTCATTCTCTTCCAGCTTTTTGCAGCCAAGTAGAGGAAAAAAATTACTTCAGTACTATAAATTGCTGAAAATGTTGGTTTCCCATTATTAAAGATACCATGTGGATTTTGGCTTTGAGTGTTTTTAATGATGATGTGTCTTAGCCGCCTTTTCTCGACTGAACGGAAAAGTTATGAAGTGCCAAACGTATCACAGAATGCTCATAAATTCACGTGAAATTAAGACCCTGAACTGAAAGGCAGGTATTAAGGGTATTTTTAGCTTCTCCACGTCTGAGGTCCTCGAATTAATCCCCTGTTAACGCACTGACGCAGGTACAGAACAGGATGCCCAGCTGGTGGGCAGGCCTTCAAGCCACAACTGGAGCACTTGCAAGAATGCTGCCTACTCACAAGTTTAGAGCCCAGGGTTTTAAGAAGGACGAAAATCAAAGGGGTTTTTGTTTTTCCTTAAATTCAGGCATAGGCTTGGCCCAGCAGTTGGCCTGCTCCAACCTCACCAGGCCTACCACCAGATAATCACCCCTAGTTTTCACAGCTGAGGAAAGTAATCCACCTACTTTGACCCCTGCAATTCCTCTGCAACAACTTAAAGCTGTTTCTAACATCTGTACTTGGGAAACTTGGGATTTTTTTTTCTTTTTTTAGCCATTGTTTGTGGGTGGCAGGCTGGATGAAAGCAACCCTTTCACGGACTGTAAATCAAAAAAAAATCTTCTCAAGTTAGGAAAAATGAAAAAAAGATTGGCTTGTAAGCAATACTGATGTCAAGGGATATGATATTTGCTTATTCCTTGAAATTCAACAGTGTGTTTATGTAAAATGGTCTAATTACATGCAGACCTATCTATTTCTTTGTGTGCATAATGTTCTATTAAATTAGCTTGTATTTGGTATACGCTGGCAATTAAAGGCCGAAACTACTTCTAGTAGTTGAGATTTAATTTAAATTGAAAAGTTATACTTTTATTTGCCAAGCAAGGAGCATTTTGATTTTATTAAATGTCAAACTATGGTTTTGTA
Organism: Pristiophorus japonicus; assembly: GCF_044704955.1. Lineage (NCBI taxonomy): Eukaryota > Metazoa > Chordata > Chondrichthyes > Pristiophoridae > Pristiophorus > Pristiophorus japonicus. The sequence goes on from NC_091989.1 coordinate 170,721,917, forward strand.
GTTTTCTTTTACAGCAGGGATTATGTATATCCATTCATGAGCTATTCATATTATACTGAAACACTTGCATGAATGATTTTCAACACATACTGCAGCAAATACATTAAACTTTGTATCAGGATTGGCACATGGCAAATCAAAATATAATTGTGCATGGCTGCTTTTGGTTGGTGAAATGTTATCAGTGTGATAGAAATCTGTATTTGTTTCCAAGGAAATGAAGGTAGAGTTATATTTAGACTGAAATGATAAATTAGGTTGCGTGACATTAATTAGCACATAAGCAGCATTGTTTAAATATTTCCCTCTGTTAGGTGTCGCATGACAGAGAAGGCAAGGAAAGGCTGAGATTGTGCTCAGCTTTCACATTTTGATAGAACATAGTTCATATTTCAAAATGTTGTGTTTGTGTAGTTTGGTTTCCCAGAACTTTTATCTGTCTTCCTTGTTTAGCTGTTGGCTGTTAGCTGTGGTTAAATACAAAGCACACTTACCTCAGAGTCAGTAGGTTGTAGGTTTAAGTCCCAGTTCAGCACAAAATCTAGGCTGATACTCCAGTGCAGTGCTGAGGGAGCACTGTACTGTTGGAGGTGCTGTCTTTCAGATCAGACATTTAACCAAGGTTGTGGGAGATGCTATATAAATGCAAGTTCTTTTTTTCCTTTTTTTAAATCGTTGTCTGTTCCAGGTAACAGAAATATTGCAGAAAATGGGCAAATCATGCACTTAGTGCAGCAGTAATACTGCAGGTATCAGTTTGATACTAACACTGGTTCTATAACTGACACTAAGCTCAGGCAAAACAGAGCACTGAGCACCCATAGTTAATTGCATAGTGTTTTGCCATCTGCCACCAGAGTGCCAGTGCGGTTTGGAAAATAGTGAAGAGCAGACTGTCCTGATACCTCTTTCCTACGGTTGAGTTTGAAGGCAACCCAATAGGAGCTTTCGAACTTTAAGAATAAAGTTCAAAAAATTTGCTTTGGACCAATTGGTAAAGTGCAGTTGGTGCAAAGCCAAAGTAGTGTGACACAACTTCCTCGAGATGTTCCATCACTTAGCATAATTCAAATTGCAATCAGATGGGTGACCTCAAATTACAGTTATGCTGCACTTTGCACATCGAGGTGACATAAAATACTGCACAGTATCATTGCAGAAATTGCAGTATAATTGGCCTATTAAATAAGGTCAACTGTTGATTGAATCTGAAATTTAAAAAAATTCCATTCTTTGTTTTATTTATATATGTATATATAAATCTATTGCAATAAAGAAACTGCATTTATATAGCACCTTCCACAATCTCAGGACATCACGACATTACAGACAATGAAGTACTTTTGAAGCGTAGTCATTATTATAATGTGGGAAAAGCAGCAGACAAAATTGAGCACAGCAAGATCCCACAAACAGCAATGTGATAATGATCAGGTCATTTGTTTTTTTTCAGTAATATTGGTTGAGGAATAAATATTGGCCAGGACACCGGGGAGAACGCCCCTGCTCTTCTTCAAAATAGTGCCACGGGATCTTTGACGTCTACCTGAGAGAGCAGATGGAGCCTCGGTTTAACTTCTCATCCAAAAGACAGCACCTCCAACAATGCAGCAATCCCTCAGTACTGCATTGGAGTGTCAGCCCAAATTTTGTGCTCAAGTCACAAGTGGGATGTGAATCCAAAGCATTCTGGCTCAGAGAAGAGAGTACTACTAACTAAGTCTTCTAAGTCGTGAGGGACCCAGATAGAATAGTTAGAGAAACTTGGCAGAAGGGCCGAGAACCAGTTGTCACAGATTTAAGGTGATTGGCAGAAGAACCAAAGGCGACATGCGGAAAAACTTTTTTACACAGCGAGTGGTTAGGATCTGGAATTTACTGCCTGAAGGAGTGATGGAGGCAGATTCCATTGTGGCTTTCAAAAGGGAATTGGATAAGTTCCTGGAGGAGGCAAGGCTACGGGAGAGTGAGACTAGCTTAAATGCTTTTGCAGAGAGCCGGCATGGGCTCAATGGAATGAATGGCCGCCTTCTGTGCTGTAACCATTCTATGATTCTATAGGGGTGAAATTGGCTATCGCCCCAGTTGGGGGTGGTAACCTCTCCGTAGCGGACATTCTGCGGCAAGCGCAGAAGTTCAGCCCCGGAAGCAAAATTGGGGTTATCGGCCCTCACAGGAAGTGGAGCGCAATGTCGTATGCTCCATTTCCTTTCGGGATGGGATTGGGGCCGCCACCCGGGCGCATCGCGGAACATTACATGGCCTTTCCGCGTAGTACTGACGCATTTCAACGCCGCTTCCCTTTTGTTAAAGTGGAAGCACTCTGCGAGCTCTGCAGGCCATTTGATGGTCTCCACTGGGCCACCAGGGATGAGGGGTGCCGTGACCACAGCCTGCCAGTGAAACTGACATGGGCTGCACGATCGCGGCCCGGAACCCGCGACATCGATGGACAACGGCCCACGGCATCGCCCAGGGCAGCTTCAGGGGGTGCTGGCCAATTTCCACCGCTGAGCGGAAGCGGGCCGCCACGGGGCGGAAAGGGGTCGCCACGCACGCCGATGACATCATTATCACCGGCACAGTGGCCTGGGCGCTACTGGATTCACGCCTCCTCTAACTCCCATGCTACTGGATTCACGCCTCCTCTAACTCCCATGCCAGTTGGGCCCCACCCTCCGGGCGAAAACACCTTTGTGTCCCAGTAGCGCACCCCCCCCCCCACGGACTTTAATAACACCTGTGATCTAATATTTTAAGCGGTGCCATCTAGGTTGTGGACAGTTTTTTGACAAGGTTTATGTGATGAGGTGGATTTGAACACTATCCGCCTGGTGGAAACCGGGCAGAAGGACAGTTAAAATTGTGCAAATTACTTGCCCGTCCTGGAGCTGCCAGAAGCTGCCAGCCTTGTAGTTAAGGTTAAAATCGATAGGGCATCCATGCCCCAGCCTTGCTAAGTTCATCGCCCACTACTGGGCTCCCCACCACCCTTCCTAACCTTCTTGTTTGTATAGAGCATCTTGACGTCAGTTCTAGCACAAATGAGGCCCAGGTTATTTTAACTGGATGTTGGCCATCCCATGGTAGAGGAGGCCAAAGATTTCCTAATCGGGCCTAAAATAACACACCTCCTCTTCCTCCTCCTGCCTCACAAGGACATTTTTAAAAACTTAATCGTACCCTTTCAAGCCTCTTCGAGCCCCGATCCCCTCAGATTGACTGCTTGGCTGGCGATCAGGAGTAGGAATTTAGGGGCAAGAGCCCATGGTGACAGCCCAGCAGTCAGTGAAAGGAGGGCTTGCGTGAGATAGGGGATTGGGGCTTCCAGTGAGATCAGGGAGGAAGCCGGGGGAAGGGGAGGCCGAAGGGCTCCTTGTGGTGCCTGGGGAGGGAGCTCCTGCTGCTCCTGACCCACAAGGAGCCGACCTTTAATACTTACCTCGGCCAGTCGGCGCCTCCCGCTTTGGATCTGCTGCCAGGCAGCCGACACAGCGGGACTTCCCCTGACATTGTTAATACGGCGTCGCAGCATTGTTGAGGAAATTGTGCCGCGACCGTTGAATGTTAACTAGACCGCCACCTGCCTTTTGTGGGAGCCTTGTCTACGGCCTGATTTGGGGCAGTAACGACAGCGGGGAAGGCGGCATGTTGGAGCCGGAAGGTAGAACCCCCACACACCATTCCCAATGGGCAGGGACAGGATGGGATTGTAGAGGGTTAAAATCTGGGTCTTAACTCACCCGCTCAGAACTGTCCCCCTGTTAAAATCAGAACCTGGAGAGTCCACCTGCTCGTCTTCACCTGCTTCAATCACCCAGCACCACGAAAAAGACTGGCAGAAAATAATCCCATCAAAATTTAGCTGCAATAATTCAGGACAACCTTCTTAATCAACTGAATGTGAGCCTCTTCCAAAAAGATCATTTTTCACTCCACAGAAGCAAGTAGGGAAAATGTTGGAGTCCATTATTAAAGAAGCAGTAGCAGGACATTTGGAAAAGCAAAATTCGGTCAGGCAGAGTCAGCATGGATTTATGAAGGGGAAGTCATGTTTGACAAATTTGCTGGAATTCTTTGAGGATGTAACGAACAGGATGGATAAAAGGGAACCAGTGGAAGTGGTGTATTTGGACTTCCAGAAGGCATTTGACAAGGTGCCACAAAAATGGTTACTGCACAAGATTAAAGTTCACGGGGTTGGGGGTAATATATTAGCATGGATAGAGGATTGGCTAATGAACAGAGAACAGAGAGTCGGGATAAATGGTTCATTCTCTGGTTGGCAACCAGTAACTAGTGGGGTGCCGCAGGGATCAGTGCTGGGACCCCAACTATTTACAATCTATATTAACGACTTGAAAGAAGGGACTGAATGTAACGTAGCCAAGTTTGGAAGGAAAAGCAATGTGTGAGGAGGACACAAAAAATCTGCAAAAGGACATAGACAGGCTAAGTGAGTGGGCAAAAATTTGGCAGATGGAGTAAAATGTCAGAAAGTGTGAGGTCATGCACTTGGCAGAAAAAATCAAAGAGCAAGTTATTATTTAAATGGAGAAAGATTGCAAAGTGCTGGAGTACAGCGGGACCTGGGGGTACTTGTGCATGAAACACAAAAAGATAGTATGCAGGTACAGCAAGTGATCAGGAAGGCCAATGGAATCTTGGTCTTTATTGCAAAGGGGATGGAGTATAAAAGCAGGGAAGTCTTGCTACAGCTATATAAGGTATTGATGAGGCCACAGCTGGAATACTGAGTACAGTTTTGGTTTCCATATATACAAAAGGATATACTTGCTTTGGAGGCAGTTCAGAGAAAGTTCACTAGGTTGATTCCGGGAATGAGGGGGTTGACTTATGAGGAAAGGTTGAGTAGGTTGGGCCTCTACTCATTGGAATTCAGAAGAATGAGAGGCGATCTTATCGAAATGTATAAGATTATGAGGGAGCTTGGCAAGGTGGATGCAGAGAGGATGTTTCCATTGATGGGGGAGACTAGAACTAGAGGGCATGATCTTAGAAAAATTGCCGCCCATTTAAAACTGAGCTGAGGAGAAATTTCTTCTCTCAGTGGGTTGTAAATCTGTGGAATTCGCTGCCTCAAGACATTGAATAAATTTAAGACAGAAATAGACAGTTTCTTAAATGATAAGGGGATAAGGGGTTATGGGGAGCGGGCAGGGAAGTGGAGCTGAGTCCATGGTCAGATCAGCCATGATCTTATTAAATGGCGGCGCAGGCTCGAGGGGCCGTATGGCCTACTCCTGCTCCTATTTCTTATGTTCTTATGTTAAGAAGGCAGAAAATAATATTGAGTGAAGCCAGCTCATTTTTCAATTGTTCCATGTTTTTTAGTCATTCCTGGAATGTGGGCGTCGCCGGTAAAGCCAGCATTTAAAACTATCAAACCAGCCCATCCCCAATTGCCCTGAAGGAAGTGGTGGTGAGCTGCCTTCTTGAACCGCTGCAGTCCGTGTGGTGAAAGTACTCTCACAGTGGTGTTGGGGAGGGAGTTCCAGGATTTTGACCCAGCGACGGTGAAGGAACGCTGATATATTTCAAAGTCAGGATGGTGTCTGAGAGGAAAAAAGCCTAGAAATTCACCTCAGGTGGTGACACAGAATGGGCGGAATCAGATTGAGTGGCAGTTATATGCAGCGCCTGATATTTAGATCCATTGTAGTAAATGGAAGTAAATATCAGGCACTGTGTATAACAGGCAGCTGATCGGATTCCACCCGTTTTGCCCCACCGCCCGAGACAAATTTCTAGGCCTTTGTCTCTCAGTTTGCCGAATGTAAGAGTTATTTCTAAGCTGAAAAAGCCAAACGCTTACAATTAGCAGCATTCAAGGTGATAATAGGAGCAGGAGTAGGCCATACGGCCCCTCGAGCCTGCGCCGCCATTCAATAAGATCATGGCTGATCTGACCATGGACTTAGCTCCACTTCCCTGCCCGCTCCCCATAACCCCTTATCCCCTTATCGTTTAAGAAACTGTCTATTTCTGTCTTAAATTTATTCAATGTCTTGAGGCAGCGAATTCCACAGATGTTGTAGCTAACAACCGTTGTCCAGGCATCTAGAGTCAGAAGAACACTTACATTTTTGATGAGCATTAAGTGCAATGATTGTAGAGGAGTGTGCTCAAATGAGCAGGAAACCTGATGGAGAAATAGCAATGGTTATTCCTGACATTGCTGATAATGAGCTTTCTGCTCACATTTGAATAATGACAGGAAGAAAAAAATTATTCAAACTCATTAGGGCCCGTTTAATAACCCTGCGCAAGGAACTAGTGAAGCATCCTCCGAGGGAATATATAAATGATCAGGGGCAGGTTTTGCAGTCACACGCAAGGCTGCAGTTGTAACAATCTAATGAAAGATTTGGCAGTGTCAACATGCCTGCTCCTCCTGACTGCACCTCGAGGTAAGTTAATGCTTGGCTTGTGTTGGCCCGCTTTCACCAGTCCCTTTCAGGAGCACTGGTTAGGCCACTGAGGAACCCAAAAACCTGAGTGCGTTAGGCTTCTTATTAGCATATGCAAGGGACTTTAACCCCTGTTTAAAACAGCCGCTGGAGCTGCCCGAATATCCCCAGAACTAAAATGGTATCAGATGTATTTAGGGAGACCTACACAATTGGACTTTTGTGCCCCCATTTTGCACCTGAAAAACAAGTGTAATGAGGTCCACTCCCCCCAAGTTAGGATAGGCAATGGTTGTGTATATATATGTGTACCAAGCTCCCCAGTTTTCCTGCACTACATAGAAGCAGGGAAGTCTTGCTACAGCTATATAAGCTATTGGTGAGGCCACACCTGGAATACTGCGTGCAGTTTTGGTTTCCATTTTTACGAAAGGATATACTTGCTTTCGAGGAGGCTCAGAGAAGGTTGACTAGGTTGATTCTGGGGATGAGGGGGTTGACTTCTGAGGAAAGGTTGAGTGGGTTGGGCCTCTACTCATTGGAATTCAGAAGAAACATAGACATAGAAACATAGAAAATAGGTGCAGGAGCAGGCCATTCAGCCCTTCTAGCCTGCACCGCCATTCAATGAGTTCATGGCTGAACATGAAACTTCAGTACCCCCTTCCTGCTTTCTCGCCATAACCCTTGATCCCCCGAGTAGTAAGGACTTCATCTAACTCCCTTTTGAATATATTTAGTGAATTGGCCTCAACTACTTTCTGTGGTAGAGAATTCCACAGGTTCACCACTCTCTGGGTGAAGAAGTTTCTCCTCATCTCGGTCCTAAATGGCTTACCCCTTATCCTCAGACTGTGACCCCTGGTTCTGGACTTCCCCAACATTGGGAACATTCTTCCTGCATCTAACCTGTCTAAACCCGTCAGAATTTTAAACGTTTCTATGAGGTCCCCTCTCATTCTTCTGAACTCCAGTGAATACAAGCCCAGTTGATCCAGTCTTTCTTGATAGGTCAGTCCCGCCATCCCGGGAATCAGAATGAGAGGTGATCTTATCAAAACGTATGTTTATGAGGGGGCTTGACAGGGTGGATGCAGAGAGGATGTTTCCATTGATGGGGGAGACTAGAACTAGAGGGCATGATCTTAGAATAAGGGGCTGCCCATTTAAAACTGAGATGAGGAGAAATTTCTTCTCTCAGAGGGTTGTAAATCTGTGAAATTCGCTGCCTCAGAGAGCTGTGGAAGCTGGGACATTGAATAAATTTAAGTCAGAAATAGACAGTTTCTTAAACGATAAGGGGATAAAGGGTTATGGGGAGTGGGTGGGGAAGAGGAGCTGAGTCCATAATCAGATCAGTCCTGCCCAGGCTCGAGGGGCTGTATGGCCTACTCCTGCTCCTATTTCTTATGTTCTTATAGATTTATTCCTATCCTGATCAGAGCTAAGTGAGTGGGACTGCCAATCTAGCGACCAAAATCACTCACGCTATGCAACTGAAGTGGTTAAAAATTCTACCTGGTTGATGCAGCAATAGAGGCTTGCCTGTTGGTGGGTGTTTGTCATTATTCTAATTGTGTATAATCAATACCTCATGCAGGGGGCCTGTATCAAACTGTTTGCAATATGGAGAAGCCCAAACAATCTCCCTGGTCAGGATGCTTAATTTACAGGCCAAATAGTTGACAGTCTGTTGTCAAGCATGTCCTCCCACAATAGTAAATGCCTTTGGCATGCTCTAGAGACAAGATCAATCTCTTGCCTTTGTCCAGAGGGTCAAGGATGTGAACCCTATAGTTGTAATTGAAGCGTGGGAAATTTGTTCTCGGGAAACGAAGTTCCTCCTGATATGGTGGGTCAGTTGTACAAAACTCCTTCTTTAATGAGGCATTGGTATGTTGACAGCCCAGGTACTGGATGCTGGACTTGTCAGACTTGATCTGAATTGATGCATAGATTTTCAGAAGGAAAGTGGACCAGCCAGGCAGCCCGGCTTTAACCTTGCAAGATAGAAAATTGTATCGGTTTTGTCTGCAAGAGTTTGTTCTGGGTATGGGACCTTTCAATGTACCATTCGACAAGCTGTCAACAACTACCCCAAATTGTGATTTCTATTCCCACGTTCTCCAGCTGTACGGTAATGTTCCCCTTCTTTACTTTTTCCGGTAGTATGGTGATATTTTCCCCAGTGTCCTGGGAACTAAATGTGATTAGAATGGAATTAATTTCCCCAGTCCGATTGTGCCAGGTGCATCCTTATTCAGTTGACCTCACCAAAGTCCGCAAATTCAGGGGGAAGTCCTGTTATTTGAACAGGAATGATGGGCACCTGCGACACTAGGGCAGTGGCAGAGCTAGTGGACAGTCAGCGTGGACCGAAGGGTCATGTTAATTAACACCCTAATGATTTTGAGTTTGGCCAATATAGCTTTGAAGGACCAATTTCATTTCACTCCCAGGAGACTTTTCGTCTTCAGCCTCCAAGTCTGTGCAGTACCTGGCTCGGACCTTGAACTAGGTATGTCTGCATTCCCTCCAGTTCCCAGCTCAGTCCAGGCACAATCCAGGCTTGAACCTCAGGTGTCATTACTTCCATTACTCAAGCAGCCTACTTACACTCACCACGAATCTTACCCTCTCAGTCATGGTTATGGTAGAGTTAGCAGAAGAACCAAAGATCAGTCACCAATTCAGCCCCCAACCCTGGCTGCCAATTTCACCCCTCCCCTCCTCCCCCAGCTATTAATCCCTGAATACATCCACCAATCCCCCTCCCCCAGCCACCAATCCCGCCTCCCAGCTACTGATCTCCCTGATATAATCACCAATCGTTCTCCCCACCCCCCACCATCACCGGTTACTGATCACTCACCCCTCCCCTCCCCGGGGCTACAGATCCACCCTTCCCCCCTCAGATACCAATCCTTCTCCGCACCCCTCCCCCTGCCCATTCCGGATGAGGATCGTGCCCCCGCTTCCTCCCTTACCTGAGGGCCAGTGCTAGCGTTAGAATGGTCCGATCTTCAACCACGCTTCACCAGTCGACCTGCCTCTCACTTTCCATAGTCTGCCCCTTGGTCTTCAACGTCCATGCACTGGGATTGTACCCTGCACATCCACCCCCCGATATGTCACAAAATAGGCCCAACACTCTCTAAAATCATAGATCAAATATGATGATCAACTATAATTTTTGTCTTGATATATAGATACCAGTAAAGCTACTGAGCTTTCCTGCCAATATCTATGCTGAAGCCACAACATCCTTAGATTTATCAGATACGTCAATCCTTGGCTTTGTTTCTGTTTTTAATCACTGATGACCGTATTATTCACACCACAAGGATCATCTGATTGACAACAGCAAAGCCAGCATTAACTCATGAGTGGATACTCATTGATTTCAGGAACTTTACCAGTTCCTTCAGAAGGCTCTTTCTGTTGGGTCAGATTATCATCATGGCTCATTGCAAGTGCATGTAAGACATGTTTCCATTTGACCAGATGTCCTAAGATTAATGGAATTCCATTTAATTGGCACATCTTTAACAAAACGATATTGAGGACCCATCAGTTGATCTAAGACTGACCCAAAATAGCTCGGCAAGTATATGATTGTGTTTGTAGTAATGAGTTTTAGATGTGTTTATATTAAATATATTGTTAAAATGACCTTACTACATGGGCCTCACCTTGTTGAAAACATTATGGGGTAGAGTTTCTGCTTTGGACGAAATCGCCAATCTGGGAGCAAACTGCATTCAAAATTACACTAGCTTTGAGAAGTGTTTTCTTATCTCATATTTCCGCTCAAACTCATTTGCATATGGCCGAACATAAAATCTGCCATGAGCCTGCAAAATCAGGCAGCGCTTTAGACTGTAATTTCTTTAAAAAATTTTTGCTTTAAAAAATAATCCTTGATATATTTAAGAATGGTAACTTGATTCAGTTTGATGAATACAACGGAAAATGGGTTTATAACAAAAAATAAGCATTTTTAATCAGAGTGGCTAAAAAGATTACATTCAAAAGCTTTTAAAACGTGCCTATTCATGCTCTTCTCGATCTTCCTCGCTGCAATGCTTCATCTCACGCTCAACAAGCTCCCCACTGGAGTGGAACTAAACTATAGAACAAATGGGAACCTTTTCAACCTTTGTTGACTCCAGACTAGATCCAAGGTCGTCCCATCCTCTGTCACCGCACTACAGTATGTGGACGATGCTTGCGTCTGCACGCACTCAGAGGCTGAACTCCAAGCCATCGTCAACATCTTCACCGAGGCGTACGAAAGCATGGGCCTTACACTAAACATCCGTAAGACAAAGGTCCCCCACCAGCCTCACCCCACCACACAGCACTGCCCCCCAGTCATCAAAATCCACGGCACGTGGACTTATTTTCCATACCTCGGGAGCCTACTATCAGCAAGGGCAGACATCGATGATGAGGTCCAACACCACCTCCGGTGTGCCAGTGCAGCCACTGGTCGCCTGAGGAAGAAAGCATTCGAAGACCAGGACCTCAACTCTGGCACCAAGCTTATGGTCTACAGGCCTGCAGTGATACCCGCCCTCCTATATGGCTCAGAGACGTGGACCATATACAGTAGACAGCTCAAAGAGCTGGAGAAATACCACCAACGATGTCTCTGCACGATCCTGCAAACCCACTGGGAGGATAGATACACCAACATCAGTGTTCTCAATCAGGCCAGCATTGAAGCACTGAGTACACTTGACCAGCTCCATTGGGCGGGCCACATCGTCTGCATGCCTGACATGAGGCTCCCAAAGCAAGCGCTCTATTCGGAACTCCTACACAGCAAGTGAGCCCCAGATGGTCAGAGTATTTGATTCCAAGGACACCCTCAAAGCCACCTTGAAAAAGTGCAACCTCCCCACTGACACCTGGGAATCCCTGGCTTAAGACCGCCCTAAGTGGAGGAAGAGCATCCAGGAAGGCACTGAGCACCTCAAGTCTCGTCGCCGAATATATGCAGAAAACAAGTGCAGGCAGCGGAAGGAGTGTGCGGCAAACCAGACTCCCCACCCACCCTTTCCTTCAACGACTGTCTGTCCCACCTGTGACAGAGACTGTAATTCCCGTATTGGACTCTACAGTCATCTGAGAACTTACTTTTAGAGTGGAAGCAAGTCTTCCTCAATTTCCTCGAGGGATGATAATTCATGTTCTCTCACCCACCAAAAAGCTTTATTTTAAGAGCCTATTCAAAGGCCCACAAACGGGTGCAATTCGAGGAAACTAGCAATGGCGATTAATTCGATCTGGGGGCATGGCCAGTTTTGTGGGCAGGACCAACTTCGAGCACGATTTGCACTGGACATAGTTTGCACTCCAGATTCTGCGAAATTTGACGCCGGCTTGGCCAATTTCGGGCAAATTCCTCCGAAAAAAACGAGTAGAATCTCCAGGTCCATCAGTACAATTATATCCCACAGGTTCATACTGGGAGCCCGATATCTGCAAGGGACTCGCTGGGCGAGCCTGTTAATCATTAGTTTTCATTGTGTGTGTCCCCAGATCTCTGACTTTTTCTCTATTTGGAGACTTTTTAACACTTTATTTCTGTCTCTGTATACGAATGTACCACATTTTCTGCATCAGTATCGCTGTTCTTTGAGTAGATACCATTTTGGAAGTTGAAGTTGTTAAAAGGCGTCCTCAGTTGATGTTGATATTAATCGGGGGTGTTCGGGACTGTGCCAGTATTTGCAGCCATCTGCCATGCGGCGATATTTGACAACCATTGATTCGTCTTTGTCAGACTGTGAGGGGGTAATTGTAGCTTTGGGTGATAGTGTAAAATGAGCGATACCGGGCTGACTGCCTGTTATCCATCTCTCCCCATTTTCTTTTCCATTGACAGCAGCAAAAACAAAAATCGGGATAGGTGCATAACGGGTGGCTGCTCTGACATTACACTGTCGTCCCAAATCAAAATAACCCCAGAGATATCATAAATGGAGGAATACTGTCTATTTTGTAATTTTGAAAACATTTAGCAGTTTTGAGCATGATCAGACTTTTATTGCGTGTGTGGCATGATAGATACAGGCAGACATATGCAGTTCTTTTTTGATTCTTATGTCAATTGCAAAATTAGCAAAGTGCACAACTTCTCTCATGAATGGCATGCCTTTGTTTTCACAGATTATTAATTGCTGGGATTAACTAAAATAAGAAAGACTTGGATTTATATAGTGCCTTTCACGACCACCGGACGTCTCAAAGCACTTTACAGCCAATGAAGTAATTTTAATGTGCAGTCACTGTTGTATAATGTAGGAAACACAGCAGCCAATTTGCGCACAAGCAAGCTCCCACAAACAGCAATGTGATAATGACCAGATAATCTGTTTTTGTTATGTTGATTGAGGGATAAATATTGGCTGGGACACTGGGGTAACTCCCCCGCTCTTCTTCAAAATAGTGCAGTGGGATCTTTTACATCTACCTGAGAGGGCAGACGGGGCCTCAGTATATCTGGGGTGTCCCCGGAAGTACTCAATCATAGGCCAGAAAGGCAGCTGTAAGCCTGAGAGACCTGCAGCTACCCATAGTATTTCAGGCTCTACTGCAGGCACTAGGCCCATCTCGGGGGCAGGCCTGTGCCAGGCCCACCCTGCACCATTTAAATGGCCCGTGTCAGGATATCAAGATGATTCCAGGCTGTGATAATTGCCGTGCAGTTCTGGTGCCCTGCTCCTGTTTCGCGCTGGTTCTATATTCTGGCTGTACACTGTATTAATCTTTTGAATTTTCTGTTCTTAGCGACAGAATATGACAAATGCAATGAGTTGGCCTGTCAATTCCATTATCTATAACTTCCATTGACTATTTCTGTGCACACTTGGGATTGCATTTTTAATTTGAACGGATGTAAATGAGAGGTGAAACAAGAAGCATGTTTTCACCAGCACCATTATCCACCCTGACCTTGCTGCTGCTATTGGATATGGTGGGACCACTAGCATCCCTCAATCTTTGGTTTTCATGTCTTCCTTCACCATTTAATTTCAGAGACGCACGTCAATAAATCATTACCATCATCGGCCGCACTTATCCCACAAGCTTCAGCAGTTACAATGGATGACTATCCTGCAGCTTCTCTATTAATAGTGGGTACTGAAATGTGTTGATTTGACTGATACATTTACATTGTCTAAAGTGAACAAAGAGCTCTCAGTTTATTAGTGGAATAGATTGAAACTTTATTCTACACAATAGAACTTTATTTTCTTGGTTTTCATTTCGAGCATCAAGCCATCAATGTTAAGTTAGTAATTACCCTGCTTGTGGAATTGTGACCATGATTTACTGTCTTTCCACATCTTGTTCTACCTCTCCGTCAACGACCTTTGACATTCTCAGTCATTCCCCAACAACTCCCTACCTCCATGGTAGTTCTCTCTCCTGTTTCTGCACAGACCTGTCACAACAAAAACATTGCAATGTCCCAACTAGCTTTTCCTTCTCTGCCTGAATAGTGAACTGCAGTGTGCACCAGGGCTTCAGTTCATGGTTCCTCCTTTTCATTTGTATGCCTTCTTTTAGTCATATTAACTGAAAGCAGAGGATTAGCTTCCAGATGCACAGCAACCACACCCAACTCTACTTCCAGCACCTCGTCAACCAGAGTTTGTTACTACATTTTCCAATTGCCTGTCCAGCATCAAACTCCGGATGAGTCAAAATTTCCTCCAGCTTAATGTGGGAACAACCAAATCCATCCTCTGGCTGCTATCAATCCCTACGTGCCTTTAATGCCTTAATCCCACCAACACCCCCTCGCCCATGATTACTGCCTCAAGGGATCTGAAACCGTGGTGTACTGCTCAATCTTGAATTGAGCTACCGCCCCCACATCCATTCTGTTACCAAGACCACTTTCTTCCACTTCATCACTGTTGCCTACTTTGCTGTGGTGTGCTAAAGAATTGCTCTTTGTGCTAAAAGAGTCAGGGTTTGTCACTTTCATTCAGCTGATAAATTTTTAGTTCGATGCCAGAATTCCATCCTCGTTGCTTTCATCTGGTGTATTTTGCTAAATATCATCCACAACATTTCTTACCACCAGTATTATAGCCCAGTACTGACACCTAGGAGTCCCTGGCCCAAGACCGCCCTAAGTGGAGGAAGTGCATCCGAGAGGACGCTGAGCACCTCGAGTCTCAACACCGAGAGCATGCAGAAATCAAGCGCAGGCAGCGGAAAGAGCGTGTGGCAAACCAGTCCCACCCACCTCTTCCCTCAACGACTATTGTCCCACTGTGACAGAGTCTGTGGCTCTCATATTGGACTGTTCAGCCACCAAAGAACTCATGCTAAGAGTGGAAGCAAGTCCTCCTCAAATCCGAGGGACTAAATATGATGATGATATAGCTCAGTGAGTTTAATTAGGAGTATTTTTTTTTATTCATTCACGGGATGTGGGCATCGCTGGCAAGGCGAGCATTTATTGCCCATCCCTAATTGCCATGGAGAAGGTGGCGGTGAGCTGCCTTCTTGAACCGCTGCAGTCCGTCAGTGAAGGTGCTCCCACAGTGCTGGTAGGGAAGGAGTTCCAAGATTTTGACCCAGTGACGATGAAGGAACGGTGATATATTTCCAAGTCAGGATTGTGTGCGACTTGGAGGGGAACTTGGAGGTGATGGTGCTCCCCTGTACCTGCTGCCCTTGTCCTAATAGGTGGTAGAGCTCGTGTGTTTGGGAGGGGCTGCCGAAGAATCCCTAATTACCCTTGAGAATGTGGTGGTGAGCCACCTTCTTAAACCATTGCAGTCCATGTGGCATTTACCTCAGCTAGTCCATGTGGTAGCAAGTTCCACACTTAACCACTCTCCAGCTAAAGAACTTTTTCCTGTATTCCCCCATTGTATTTATTAGTGACTATCTTATATTCAGGGCTCCTAGTTTTGAACTCCTCCACAAATGGAAACATCTTTTCTATGTCTCTCCTATCAAATCCCTTCATCGTTTTAAAGACCTCAAGTTGGTCATCCCTCAGCCTTCTCTTTTCTGATCTCAGTCAGGGTCACAGTAGGGACATTACAATTGGCCTCGATGTCTCTGTCTTGGAAAGAAGAAAATAGGTCAGGATTCCCATTTCCGACTTGCTGTGCAACAAACTCTGGCTGGTAGTAGATGAGTGCAGATATTGAATGACGACAGGTTGGGCTCAGTTGTAATGCTCCTGTGGTTGAATATCCCCTGCTGTCCAGGCTCACAGATGAATAATAGATAGTTCAGTGAGGTAGAGAAAGGCATCCAACTGGCACCTGTAAAATTGTAAACAAGCGAACAGTCAGCACCTTCAGGAGAGGAGAGAACATTGGTAAGAAAAAGAACAAGACAGCAACTTATATTTATATAGCACCTTTAACATATTGAAACGTCCCAAGGAGCTTCAAAGGGGTATTAAGAGATTAAAAATTTGATACCGAGCTGCATAAATAGAAATTAGCACAGGTGAGGAATGTTTTAAGGAGCATCTGAAGGAGGAAAGAGAGGTAGAGAGGCGGAGAGGTTTAGGGAGGGAGTTCCTGAGCATGGGGCCTAGGCAACAGAAGGCATGGTCAGCAATGGTTGAACGATTATAATCAGAGATGCTCAAGAGTGCAGAATAAGAGGAACGCAGACATCTCGGGGGTTTGTGGGGCTGGAGGAGATTACAGAGATAGGGAGGGGCGAGGCCATGGAGGGATTTGTAAATAAGAATGAGAATTTTGAAATCGAAGCGTTGCTAATGTAGTTCAGCGAGCACAGGGGTGATCGGTGGGCGGGACTTGGTGCGAGTTAGGACATGGGCAGCCGAGCTTTGGATCACCTGTAGTTTACGTTGGGTAGAATGTGGGAGGCTAGCCAGGAGTGCGTTGGAATAATCAAATCCAGAGGTAACAAATGCATGGATGGGGGCTTCAGCAACGGATGAGCTGAGGCAAGGGCGGAGACGGGCGATGTTGCAGAGGTGGAAATGGGCAGTCTTAGTTATGCTGCGGATATGTGGTTGAAAGGCAGTTCATCAAAAAACATGCAGTTATCCATATTTTTAAAAAGCAAATAATGAGTTTAACAAGTTTCAGCAATCAAGTGGTTAAGCTGACAACACCCAAGCCTAGAAATAACTGTGTGTGATATTAGTGTATGAACATTATGGCATTCATTTGTCAGCTATTTTAACTGAGGTGTTAACCTGTTTATTTTAACACCTCTATTAAAATAGCAGAGAAAGTAATGGCTTACGATTGTGTTAAGCAGGCATGCGTTAATATCACACACACACAGTACAGCCTGAGCTCCTAATCCTAAAAGCGTCCATTCCTTGTTTTCAAGAGGAAGTGAGTTCACAAGTGAATCATTTGTTCAAAATCCGAGCTCGCAGTTAATTGTAACTAATTCAAAAATCTTAATTCTTCCCTTCAGCTACATCAGCAGGACAAAGCCAAGCACATGATTAACACATCATTCTAAATTAACAGCACAGGCATTTACTATTAGGATGCCAAAAAAATCGTAATTATTGCATCAGTAAATAGACTTTCAATTTCAACATTTGCATTTGGCTCCAAAATACTAATTTTATATGTGCCTTATGAAAGTTAAGTCTTTTGGGACTACTGAGCATAGATTGGATGGTTTCATGACAGGAAGTAATATAGGATAAAAAGGTTGGGTTTTATTTCAAAGACTTCTAGTATGAATTTATAAATAAGAATCTAGGAGGCAAAATCCCACAAATTGTGTCATGTATCTCAAATCATAACAAATACCATTTCCTTTTAAAAGACTGAGCAAGTATTTTAAACTGTCGAATCCTGAAGTGCAATCTGGCGGGTTCTTGGTTAAGTTTCACCACATTCTCAAAGCATTTGATGATAATATCAGTCTCTCAGCTTAGTTTATTTTATGCTGGGAAGAAAGGGCTGGACTGCAAACCCATAGTGTATGCTCAGTCTATCAAGGGCCTGATAAGCATAATGAATTAGCCAGTTTGTCTGGGCCTCAGTCCCGCCTCCTTGCCACAAAAGCTTCCTGTAAGTGAAAAAAAAAGTGTAATGTGCACAGAAAAGTCCAGTTCTTCGGGAACATTTTCTGGTGTGGCCTACAACTTGGGCTCAGCAGGAAGCAAAAGAGCGGTGATTTATCTCATGCCCAGCCTAGCCATGTCTACAATTCCTTGTTGTTTGAGCAGCCACACAAGGAGTTTTTCATTGCAGTAAAGTCTTGCTTAAATGTGAAAACGTCCACAGTTGTTTTCTATCCACATGTCATCAGTCTCCTTTTTTTTAAAAGACATGCTCATACAATATCTATGTAAACATATTTAAATTGCAAAGATATGTTTAATGTTGTAGCCCATCTGATGAAACTTGAATTGAAAGTATTTTGGGAGTAATTTTTTTTTTAAATTATAATATATTCCTGAAAATAATTAAATTACTTTTGCCGTAATAATCAAAGTGTTAATGGGAGGGAGAAGCATCATTCATTTGCTTGCTCACTGAATTATGCTGTGAATATTTTTTATATCTGCCCTTTGGGCTTGCCTTCATAATGTAGAGTGCCACTTCTTTGTATCCTAGCCCTGGACCTTAGGGGGACGTTTAGCGATTCTGCCCTACTGGCGAGGAGACTCACCCACAGGCAGCGCAAATCATCCTTTCAGGCGCCTGCTCTTTACGCACGTGTGCTGTTCACTATTTTCCAATTTAATGGTCAGAAAATATTGGGTGGTGTGCAGCCAAATTTCTGCTTTGCGCTCCCAGTGGACAAGTCACCCCGCTTGTAGCATGGAATGAGAAAATTACCCCAATAGAGTTTTCATATAGCCTGTTGATCACTGCAGAACAGCCGAACCTTTCCCTGAGGTGAAATGAAGAACTGACAGTACCAACTAGTCTCATAGAACCATACGTCCTGTTGGCAGACCATGGAAAGATATTAATCATTGGTTTAAAAAAGAGAGAAAGACTTGCATTTATATAGCGCCTTTCAAGCCTCAAGACATCCCAAATGAAGCCAATTAAGTACTTTTGAAGTGCAGTCACTGTTGCAATGTAGGAAATTCGACAGCCAATTGTGCACAGCAAGCTCCCACAAACAGCAATGTGGTAATGACCAGATAATCTGTTTTTAGTGATGCTGGTTAAGGGATACATATTGGCCAGGATACCAGGGATAATTCCCCTGCTCTGCTTCAAAATAGTGGAATGGAATATTTTATGTCCACCTGAGGGGCCCCGTCTTCGCCAAAAGACAGCACCTCCGACAGTGTGGTACTCCCTCAGTGCTGCACTGGAATGTCAGACTAGATTTTATGCATAAGTCTCTGGAGTGGAACTGTGAACCCACAACCTTTTGGCTCAGAGGCAAGAGTGCTACCCATTGAGCAACAGCAGATACTGTGAAATTAGCAGTCGGTCTTTAAAGGTCACAACCCAGTGGGTATTTTTAGAGTATTAATGGAAACAGGATAGATTGAGCGATTTGGCTGTTAATTGATGTCATTTATGGGCAAGTTCATGGATCCTGCACTCCTACTGGGGAAGCCATGCTCGAAAAGAGTGTTGGATGGAGATAGGGTTACACTATAGCACCAATTCTCCAACCCACGCTCCCTTCAAGCACAGCCAAGCTGCTGGAAGTGCAGGAGAACTGAATGTACCCTTTAATGTACACAAATAAAAGAGAAAAAGCAGTGGGAACATAAGATGAATAGTAGTAGACTACAGGACACAACACAGTTGAGACAACTAGGAGCACTGTTGGAGAGCTCATTGAAACCATCAGGATTGTATGTGGCTGCAATGAAGAAGGCAAACAAAATTTTAAGGGGGTATAGCCAGTGTGAAAGAACAAAAGTCCCAGCAGGCAATAGTGAGCCTGTGTGGAACAATGGTTCAATCTGTAGATTCCTATATGCCTCCAACCACAGCAATGAAAAATTTTAAGTCCAGACTTTATGGCTTCCCCAATTGAAGGAGAAAGATAGGCAACAAGAGAAGGGTCCTAAAGTAATTTTGCTCCTGTTATTAATTTGGGCCAGATGCTATTCACCACTCTTACTAATTCTGACTTCACTTCACCATTGAAGCCTCACAGTACTGGCTTCTTGCGAGCAAATGTCAATAGAAATAAATACTTTCATTTACATAGTGTCCTATCACATATCTCAAATGTCCTAAATGTGCTTCAAATGCAATGAATTCTTTTAAAATGCAATTCTTAAGCAGGCAAAAGCTCAGAAGCCATTTTGCGCAAGCAAGATCCCACAAACAATAAGGAACCTGATTACTTCATTTGTTTTTGGTGATAGTACTTTTTGGTTGGTTGAGGCCGCGATGTTGACTGTGATGCTGTCTTTGAATAGTACCATGGGACCATTTAAATGGTAGACAGCTCATCTGAGGGTCAGCACCTTCAACAGTGTAGCATTCATTAGTACTGTGCTGGAATATCAGCCTAGATCATGTGCCTGGAGTGGGGTTTGAACCCATGACCTTCTGACTCAGAAATAAGACAACATTATTCCATTTTCCATTTTTTCTAGACGTGTCTGAGTATTAGGTCCTTTTTTTTGGCACCTGATTCACATGGAAACAGCCGACCTCATATTTAACCCTGACTCTACTTATTGCCTATTGGGTCTGCAGTTGGAACTCCCTTTTGGACCCAGACTCAGGCAGGCTCATTGGTTTCCTGCTGTGTGCAACAAGTTACTGCATACGTTTCAAAAGGCACCAAAATCCCCACCCACCTACCCACCAAAACTATGTGGGTCTAGATGTTATGGCATGTAACCATGTCAGAACAAAATTCATGCACTTATTTGGACTAGACCTATGCGTCTTTATAAATAATCCATTTCCTGTTCTAGCGTGCTGTGAAAATGAAGCCAGACATAACGATAAAATATAGAGGGAATTTTTTTTTGAACTTTGTGTTCAAGCTATAAATTAATTGCTGTACTCTGTATCATTGATGCAGCCTAATATGTTGACAAGAATTAATTTGTGTCACTTGAAGCAATTTGAGACCTACCTAATGGTCTCCCACCTAAGGTCTGGCATTACTCACCTGTTACAGTAATAAACTGTTGTTGATGCTTTTTTATACAATAAAAACATATTTAATGCTCATTTTGTTCTCATCCTGAGAGTCATCAGTATTTGCTGGCTGACGAAAATAGATCGTATGGAATATTCGAGGGCTGCAGTTGATTAGTACATTATTCTGATAATACCAAGTTCGAGGATTCGCTCCCTTACGGGCTATCAGAAGTTTATTCCAGTGCAGACTCGATGGGCCAAATGGCCTCCTTCCGTGCTGTACTATTCTATGATTCTATTCACCTTTGGAACTTGGGGTTGACCCCAGCCCAGACTGAGAGTGAAGATCGCCTCACTTTGCTGGTGAGAAAGTGCCGTCATGGAATACGGTCAAATAGTCAACCCAACTCTTAGCACACATTGGTCCATGGCACAAAATGAACACAAATCCTCAGCCGCACAGAGGACAGTACGATAGCTGATGTAGGAAACATCATGTTTTAGGGAGGTAGGCATTGCTAGCGAGGCCAGCATTTATCGTCCATCCCTAGTTGCCCTGAGATGGTGGTGATGGGCCTTCTTCTTTAACCATTGGGTAGCAGTTTGATACAACTGAGAGTATTGCTAGGCCAGTTACCTGTAGACCAAACCAGGTTTCCTTCCCTAAAGGATATTAGTAAACGAGTTGGATTTTTACAACAATACAATCGCTTCATGGTAACTTTATTTTTAACAGTAGCAGCGTTATATTTCCAGATTTTATTTTAACTGAATTCAAATTCTCAAACTGCTATGGTGGGATTTGAACTCACGTTCTCTGGATTATTGTGGTTGGCTAGTCCAGTAATATAACTACCACAGCACCATATCCTACTGATGTAGTGGAGACTTCTGAGACTGAGGCAGAATGGAAAGAACTTTATCTGCTGCTGACCCTGGCAGCACAGAAAATGGGAAAATGTTCAAATTTCTATTAATATCCTTGGAGCAAATTTACAATCTCCAACCCAACATATTTTGGTATGAAAGATATTTTATTTTTAAAAATGTTTAAGTGACCCGTGTAAGCGTTGATTGTGAATTGTGTATTCCACACAGAGCGATCACTGATTTGGGTTGATTTGATGTGGCTCAACTTTCACTTTCTCTCAAGGTTCATACAACCCCTCCGTTTTGCTGTTTTAAGCACTCAAATTATTTATGGACAAATTACTGTAAACAGTTTCACAGTACTGTATGGTCGCTGCGATCAAATGGCACCTGATTTTGTTCATGCAATTTTCCTGAGAGGATGTTTTGATTTACAGAGTATCGGTTACTCAGTGATGAATTAGCTTCTGCAGTGATGGCAGTGACCTGCACAATTTTCTATTTATTCTAACAAGGCTTGGTGATCACAAGATGCACTTACCATGGAAGCCATTTTGATACCGGCAGTCTAATTCCAGGGGCATGTTTAATGGAGTTCGAAAGGAGTATGTTGGTGCATTTTTCCACTGATTGTGAGTGTCATGGAAATCAGAACTGGGATACTTCTGTGCCAGTCTTAAAGATGTATTTAAAATTCCTTCATCTCTCCTGACAAATTGATCTACAAAATCCATTCACTTGAGAGGGCAGGATAGTCCGGCCTGCAGATGTTATAAGAACATAAGAAATAGGAGCAGGTGTAGGCCATTTGGCCCCTCGAACCATAATAAAATCATGGCTGATCTGATCTTGGGCTCAGCTCCACTTCCCCACCCGCTGCCCATAACCCTTCACTTCCTTATCGTTCAAAAATCTGTCTGTCTCCACCTTAAATATATTCATGACCCAGCCTCCACAGCTCTCTGGGGCAGAGAATTCCACAGATTTACGCCCTCCGAGAGACGAAACTCCTCCGCGTCTCAGTTGTAAATGGGCGGTCCCTTATTCTTAAACTATGTCCTTAGGGAGACTCTAGGTGAAGATTTCCTCTGGTCTCTGTGTTAACGACGACAACAACAAGGGTAAACCAACCAATTTTACTCAGTTTGCTACTTTTAGCAAATTCTAAAAAGCACATTTACGATCTTGTTATAATTAGCGGCCAGCAGAAACCTTCACACTATGTTACATTACAGTCGCTATGGTACGGTAGCATAGTGAGTGGTATTGTTACTGGACTAATAATCCAAATTTCCAGACTAATAATCCAGGGACGTGAGTTCAAATCTCACCATGGCAGCTGGGGGAATTTAAATTCAGTTAA